>NC_086333.1:31666682-32954675 GCF_032445375.1 Bacillus rossius redtenbacheri | reverse complement strand
ATTCTCGTTCTGTTGTTGACCAACGAGTTTCATTGGATGTCAGTTTCCTTGATGCATAAGCTATAATGTGACGGTTTCCGCGTTCATCCTTTTGCATTAAGGTTGCACCTATTGCCGTTTGTGATGCGTCACATGCTAAAATTGTTTCTCGGTTTTCAACAAATTTTTCTAATAGTGGTACTTCCGAGACTGCCTGTTTTAACTGTTGGAAAGCAGTTTGCTGTTTTACCCCCCAATGGAGGTTCGTTTGTTTTTTTGTAAGCTCTATTAATGGTTCTGCCACTGTTGCGTAGTTTTTTATGTATCTCCTTAAGTATGAAGTCATGCCCAGAAATGACCGTAACTGCTTAATGTTTTTTGGTTGTGTCATACAGTTTATGGCTTCCACCTTGTCTGTATCTGGTTTTATTCCATTCGGTGTTATACAATGTCCCAATATTTTTATTTCATCCTGTGCAAATTTGCACTTTGCAGGGTTGACTTTTACGTGAAACTGCCGTAACCTGTTTAATACATCCTGTAAATTTTGTAGATGTTCCTCGAATGAGTCTCCCATAACAAAAATGTCGTCTGCGTTTGCTATCACAGAGTGCCACCTCAGTGGTCCTAATAAAATATCAATAAACTCTTGAAAATAACCTGGTGAGTTTGAAAGTCCCATTGGCATTCTATTGTAGTGGTATAACCCTATTTTGTCAATAGTGAAGGCTAACTTATGTCTGTCTTCCTTCCTTACGGGTATAGCGTAAAATCCTGAAAATAGGTCCAGTGATGTTATGTATCGCGAGTTCTGTAACGTCTGTAATATATCGTCCGTTCGTGGTGAAGGATATGACATTCTCTTGACGTAGTTATTTAAGAGACGAAAGTCTGTTAAGAAGCGTATTCCTCCGTTCTTCTTCTGTATCACCAGTGATGGTGCTGCGTACGCACTGTCCGACCTCTCGATAATTCCTGCTGCCTCCATTTGCTGCACCTGTGCCATTAAAGCTTCTCTAACTTTTGGCGCGATTCTGTATGGTCTAGTGTGGATCGGTTTGTCTGTTGTCAGTTCGATTTTTATTTGATAATTTTTAGTTTCTGTGATATCTTGTATTTTAAATGCAAAGCGATCTTCGTTTTCTTTAATAAGTCGTCGTAACTTTGCTTGTTCCTGCTGAGATAACTTTTTATTTATTCCTTCATATGGTGACTTCGCTTGTTCGTCCTGCATTTCCTCTACTTTACGAGTACATTCTTGAATCGAACCTGCATATGTTTGGAAGTTTTCATTTATCATTTCTATTTGAATCATTTTCTGGGATTTTGCTGTTTCCATGACAATTATGCCTTCTTTCATAAATGGGACCACGTTGTAATTTTGTAGAAAGTCACACCCAAGTGACTTGATGTAAGTTTTTGGACATACGCCATTGCTAAGAATTCTTAGCAATGGCGTATGTCCAAAAACTTACATCAAGTCATGCACTCCCATTGCACAAATCTTTTAAAGATAACATCACACCCAAGTATTATATCTAAACTTAAATGTTCGATTACCAGGAATGTATGTGTGTATGAATATCCTTGTATACTAAATTTTAATTTCACCTGGTGTGTCGGAGTCGGGAGTGATTCTGTCGCTCCCACAAGTGTGATTTTTTCCTTCAATGGTTCTAGTGGTTGGTTGATGACGATAGTAGACGCAATGCAACTGCGCGTACTTCCTGTGTCTATTAACGCAATTCTAGTGGCCTCTCCTATCTTGACAGCGACCTTGGGCGTTCTTCGTGTCTTGTTATTTTTTTCCCGCATGTGGTCAGCTGATTCTCTTCCTTCCTCGTCACGACCTTGTTTGTCAGCTACGTCGCCTCCCCGCTTACTCTGCATTTGTAGCGGTGCACGCGCGCCTGCTGTCGCTGCGTCATCAAGTTTGCTGCGATACTTCCTGTGTGTATTGTTCTCTCTCCACGGCAAGTCTGGTTGTTTCTTTTGCAAACCAAACTTACGTTGAAATTCCTTGAACCTTTCTGACACATTTGTGTGCCACTCAAAATCTTGATTGGTAAATAATGGGCATTTATCTAAATGATGTCCTGTGTAAAAACACATTGCGCATGTATCCTGGAATTTTTTTGGTCCTCATACCTGTGCTACTTTCTTAAATCTGTCGTTCTCTGTTACATTTATTCCGACTTCTTGTACTGTGTCTCGGTTATAAGATCCTATTTGCGCTTGACCATTAATTTCTTGACCTTCCTTATCCTTTGACTTTCTCCTTGTTGCACGTTCACAGTGTTGTTTCTCTTGTGCTATTGACGTTCTTGAAATTTTTATTTCACACCTTGGCTCTTCGTGTTCTTTTCTTTTAGGCATCTTTTTAATAATTGCTCTATATTGGTTTCTATACAGCGAAATGCATTTATTATCAGGCATAGCATTTCGCTTGCTAACTTCGGCGTAACTACTTTTTATTCTTGATTGATTTCCGTTTATTTTTTTCTGCTTTGTGAGCGCGGGAATCACTGTTTTCACTCCCTGCAATATTCGTTTTTTGAATGTTGCTCATACGACCTGCCCTTATTTCTGTATTGCCAGTTATCCCTGTTTACGTCTCTGCTCTTGCTCCTATCACCTTCATTGTTATTCCTCCATTGTCTGTCTTTGTACTGTCTTCGTTCATTGAACGTTCTCCCATTCAAACCTTCATGTCTCTTTTCAGTTCTTCGTATATTCTCAGCTTTGTCATAATTCGCACGCTGCTCTCTTCTATGACTGTTATTTTGGCTCGGCGACTGCCTGTAATGTGTCTGTCGCATAAAGTGTTGAGCATGCTGACACTGTGCGCAACTATTACTAAGAGCATACTGTGGAGGTTTGCTTCTATATTCCGATCTATTGTTTATAAATGTCCTGTCCCTGTATCTTACTTCCGTTGGCCTGTAATGTGGATTTCTTGTTTTTTCGTGGGTGTCTTGTTGCTGTATGTTTTGTTTCGTGCTAGCTTTGTTGACTGTAAGAGTACGTATTTCTTCTCTTAAATTACTTATTTCCTTTTCTAATGATTCTGTATTAAGTGTTGTGTTTTCAATGTTGGCTTTGTATCTACTATTTCCTATTTCTATTTTTCTCAAGCATGATTTCATGTCATCTAACGTATGAATGTTTTGCAAAATCAACTTGTCCACGACAGATGGTAAAAGTGACTTCCACAAAATGTCCAAAATCCTTTCGTCCTTCATATCTGCCTTATAGCATTTTGCTAGGTACACTATATTTTCTACATGCAAGAGACTGCTTTCGTCTGTCTGTTGTCTTCGAGAGAGCAATTCTTGTCTGTGTCTATTAATTTTGTCTGGCGGCGTAAACAAGTCTTTTAATCTTTCGACCGTCTTTTGCCACGTCCTGTTTGAGTCCTGTGCTGTCTGTAAGTTTTCATACGCCCTCTTGGCTGTACCTCGTAGATATAGTCCTAACCGCTGTAGTCGGTCCTGGTCTGTCCATCCGTTGATTTCTCCAATTGTATTGTAATTGTGTAGGAACTCTTCTATATCTTCGAATGCTTTGCCTTCGAATGTACCTATAGGTATTTGTGACTCTAGGAAAACTTTAATTGGTTGCGGTGCCATGTTATTATCGTATGTGTGTGTTTCCATGTGTTTGTCCTTTATGTCTACAGCGATCCTACCGTTGTCTTCCCCAGTTGACTTTCCTGAATCTATCTGGTTAAGAACGTCATCATACTCTATGTCAGTGTTCTGTGTTGGTTCTACTCCCTGTGAAACAAGTTTACTGAGGAATGCGTGATCCAACTGTTGTACCACCTCTGGATTAGTGGTAACAAGCTGCTGTGCTCGTGCGACTAACGAGTTAAAATCCTGTGTGGCATTTGTGTTTGTATCCTGACTCAGCCGTACTTGCGAGGCGCTAGCCTTGGAGCCGGGGCTTGCTGACAGTGTTTCAAACAATCGCTTGGCTGCACTTTTAATAGGTCGTGGTCCCTCGTCATTCGCCATATATTAACATTACTAACAAATTACACTCTTAATACTAGAGTTAGTATAAGCAAGGCAGCATTAAAAGAGGTTAGTTTGCATGCAAATTTTATGTAAGCACAATGTCTATTTAATAGGTGTGATAGGTCTGGCTACACCCGATAAACTCGTAGCTCGCAGCAAGAGGTGGGAAACTTAAGGCGCCTCCACCATTGTTATGATTCAACCTTAAGATGATCTCAATTATTACTATTCTAAGACAGGGTGATAGGGGCTCAAGACTAACAATGAAAGACAATTCAGTATAGAGACTTGATTTAATGTCACGTACTATTATAGAGTTAGCGGTCACCAAATTAGACAATAATCAGGGAGCCTCGCTATCACACCTCGGCAGGTTCCTTACCCACGCTGTGCTGGGTCGCGCTCGCGGCAGGATCTCGACGACGGACTGCGGCGGCCGAGGACCACGGCGCTCCGTGGTTCCGGCGTCACGACTTCAGCCGTCCAGTCGCCGGTGACCAGAAGAAGCCCCTTCTCGACGGTGGCTGTCGTTTTTATCATTCTGTCCGCGTCCGTGTTGATGTTCCGTGTTGTCCCCTTTTCTCTCGCAGCGGCGACGCGCGTCGCTGTTTCGCTGGCGGTGTTGAAACTGCTGACACCTCGTGTTTGACTCAGGGCGAGCCTCGAAGCCGCTTGCCAGAGTGCTCAGAGCGAGTCATAACATTATGTTCAAAAACACTGGCGATCTTGTCGATATTGTCAAGTCTGGAAGCCCCCGCAGTGTGCCAAAGTGTGCTTGTATTGTGCTGATGCTCCTGTAGCCCCTTGGAATGTGCTTCACATTCACATTTTCGGTCCCCTCACACGATAAAAAAAAGGCAATAATTGCATTCTGGTCATATTGGATATTTTTTCTAAATTTGTGTTGCTCATTCCCTTAAAAAATATTAAAGCCATTATTTTTGTTAGAGCCTTACGAGAGCAAGTGTGGAAATTTTTTGGTGCTCCTGCCATGATCACTTGTGATAACGCTCGTTATTTCCATTCTGTACAGTTTAAAGACATGTGTTTCCAATGGGCCATTAAGCCCATTTACAGCAGTCCTTACTGTCCTCAGGGAGATCAATCAGAGCGCGTTAATAAAGTGCTTAAAAGTATCCTTACTGCTTTCTACAGGGATGATCAGTCGCTATGGGACAGTGATCTGGAATTCATTAATGTAGGGCTTAATTCAGCTGTGCACTCAGTCACTCGGTTCCCTCCTTCGATTCCTCTCCTGGGTAGAGAGTTGACTCACCCACTCCTTAACCTGTGGGGTCTGCCGCCACTGGAACCCACTTCTGATGACGAATCACTGGAGGCCGTGCTTAATAGTGTTGCGTGTAACCTCACTAAGACTCGTAAAGCCGTAGCTAATTTGTATAACTCCTCGCGGAGACCTCATGGTTTTGTAGTTGGAGATCTTGTATTAGTAAATAAAATTTTGTTGCCTAGTTTGGCCGATAATCTTAATTACAAATTAATTCCCCCGTACGTTGGTCTTTATGTTATTAGTAGATTTTTGGGGGACAATACTGTTTTGATTCACAGTGCTGCGGGTTCTAAAAAAATTCAAAAAAGCCCATGTTGGGCAGCTGAAGAAATTTAATGTGTAGCCTTGATTGTTTGCAGTTGTTCGGGCGTCCGCGTCTGTTTTTTGAGTTTTTGTTTTTCAGTTTGGTTGTTTATTGTTTCTCCCCTCCCCCTTTCCCTGTCGCGGACGTCACGCCTACAAGAGGACTTCGCGCCGCTGAGGACCTGACGCTCCTCAGCCTGGCCGTTCCGCCGTGGTCGCTGGTGCTCGCCCTTTCCGCTGCGTCTACGAGGCCGCCCGCTTCTTCTGCCGTCAGAGTTCGTGACAACATCGATGCGAGTTCGTCATCGGTGACGCGTCGTTTGCATGTTGCTGTGCGGCTCTTTCCTGCATATTGGCTCTTAGGTCAGGGGCCCGCCCTGAGGAGCCTTCTCCGACCCGCAGTGGTACTCTCAATGCTGTGCCTGGCAGATCGAGTGGCCGGTTACTCTGCGGTGCTGGCGTGCCAGCGTCGGCGGTGGCGGTCCTCGTCCCGTTCGACTTGGGGCGTGACGTATGCCGTGAACGAGTCAGATTCAAAGATTCACATCTCAAAATTACATCATAACTCCCCCAGGCAGATAATCCCGTTAGGGCATGATCCCGGTTAGGAGAAAGATGTTTCTTTTTACATGCCAGACACTGTTTCCAGAGTCTGACATGGGTTCCTAGAACCGAGAAATAGATACGCCATTTCCAATCGCGGCATGTTACTGGGGAGTGCCCAGCTAGGTCGAGAGGTTGAGGAGACCCATCCCAACTTCGGCCCCACCAAAACACCCCCAGCTCCGCCGTCCACCCCCTGACCTCCAACAGAGCCAGCCCCCTCTGAGGGATCTGAGTAGCAACGACACGGAACCATACCTCTCACATCCCTGGGACCCCTCGGTCACCCAGTTACTCGTGATCCAGCTGAGGCCTATCCAACCTCTACTAGCTCAGTAGGCTAGTACCCGAGCTTAAGTAGCTCAACACTTCCACTCGTCAACAGGGCGGGGACCCCTCGGAGTGTTCTCCAAGCATAGGAGGACCACTACCACCACGTTTTCCTACTCCAATCCTTATCCTGAGCCATTTGAGGAAAACTCAGCAGGGAACTATCACAGTAAAGGATTAGTCCCATGGCACCCTGAACGAGTCAGCTAGACGCACGCGGTTGTGCCTCGAAGTCCTCGCCCCTGTGAGCAGGTAACCCGCTCGACAGGGGTACGAGGTGAAGAGTCGAGCCAGCCAGGCGCCCGGTGTCTGCAGCTTCAGGGACGCCTGCTGTCGCCGTGCCCGGTGACGCGTCTGCCTGTCGACTTCTACAGAGTTTTGTGCTTGAACAAGTACACTTATGAACTCGAACCTTCTTGGGACGTCCCGATACTTCCAGACTAGTCTTCAGCACTGAAGACACCCCCTGGCCTATGTAACTGGCCTTTGTATTCGATGAAGATGACAAAGAAAATTTTGCCTATGTATTTGGCATTTGTAATCGCGTGTATTATTAGACTTTATGTATGTTGTTTGAAAATTACTGGTCGGGACTTGCTGTTAAACCTTTAGTGGACACTTCAAGTTATTCGTAAATTGTTTGATACTGGAAAGATGAACTGCATAAACTTTTGTGGTGCTTGCGATGTCGGCGGGCACGGTCATTCAAGGGCAGGGGAGTTGCAGCGGTCAGGTCCGCTGCCTTCAAACTTCGCGCTTCACCGCGGGCGTCGGCGCATCTTTCCCTCCCTCCTTCCCCCTCCTAGTGTTGTGTATTGTTTCTCCTCGCCTCCCCTCTCGGGGTTGGCGCATGCGCGCTGTGCCGCGCCGATTCCATATAAGCAGCCGTCAGGGTTTTATTCGGGCGATTTTTAGTTAGTCATGAGCATGTAGTCTTCAAGTAGAGTTTTCTTTATCAACAATGTGTGAGAGCGACCTCGGGGGGAAGCTATGTAAGTGTCATATCTTGTGAGTGAGGCGGTGGCCCTTGCCATAATGTAATCCGCGAACTGTAACTATTGTTTTTGCGGTCTAGTATAAATTCTCTTTCGGTTTCCACCTCGGAAAAATTATGTTTCGTTTTAATTTTCTGTCGTTTGATTTTTTTATGCATTTACTAATTTATATTAATTGGTTACTCAGGACTGTTCTCCCCCGAGAAGTCGATAATGATATTGATAATGATGATGTTATTTATTAATATATAAACTTTATCGCGTGTAATATTTTTTTGGTTCATTCATTTTTACCATGCGTTTAAAGTATTTCTGTGACGTAAGCCTTATAATTGTGTTGGTTGACGTAATGGCCCTTTTGATGTCCGTACAGGGATCATACTCCAGTTATGCAGGTGTTAATTGCGTTGAAGAATGTTCATGGCCTTGAAATGCTCGTCTACATTAGGCGTAATTATTCGTGTGTATCCCTTTAGGATTTGTAAAATATCATTGCTTGAGGCAATCGTATTTCGCTGGATTGTTTTTTTGTATTTATCTAAATGCATATAAGTCTTAATGTTCACGGACAGCATAATATATAAAAAAACTCATGATAATGGTATTTAACCTGTCAGTATTATCTTTGTACTTTGTATGAAATGTTCCATTGTTTATTGTGTACCTTAATTAGGCTCCTGGCTGAAATAAATATTAATTTAAATATTTTTAATTTGATACTACCTTCGTAGCCCATGTTGAATGCATTGTTTTCTAATACACAAACAACTTAGTCTTTGCCGAATAATTTTATTTGGCCACTCCTTGTTTAGACATCAATTATAGAAAGATAAGCTTTCACTATTTATGCTCTATTAGCAGCTCATCAGCATTCGTTGTGTTTATTGACTTTGATGTGGATAAAAAAATTAAGTTTAATACATTTCCATGAATTTCAAGTCAGTGAAATTGGGGAATCAATCAGCCCATCATTTGCCGGGAGCGATTTCGGTCACGTGAGGAAACCGATGGAGGAGAATTCCATACTTTGCTTTTTTATACTGTTGTGCCGTTTATTGGTATGATTAGCACAGATTTTAATTTTTAGGCTGAAATTTTCATTTTTAAATTTTTTACATTTTTATTCTTATTTAATTTTTGTCAGACTTCTGTACACTCATATCAAACCTTTTTTATCCTAGTTCTCTTTCCCTGGTTTTCGGCGCACACTAGTGGCCGTGTCCTTAAGTCTCTCCCTCTCTCTTTTCTTTGGCCGCCAGAGAGCACACTTGTCCCCCACCCCTTTAGCCCCATGCTGGTTGCAAGTCACCTAGCGCGAGATTTGCGAGTCGAAGTTAAACTTAGTTCAACTGCGCCTCCATAGAGCGCGCGGCGCTCGACGGCTATAGAGGTTTTTACCAAGCAACAGACCTTCGTTTTACCTTGCCTCGGACGTCTTCGGCTCCTTTCGGCGCTGAGCCATGTCTCCCCCCCCCCCCCCCCCTTTTTTCGGCCAACCGGGTCCCAGCGTCTTTTTTTTTTTGACGATCTAGCCGCCATGATGAATTAATGCGCGGGCTGTTGGTCTGACTACATCGGCGTCTCTGTCGAACTGCTTCTTGAATAATAAATCGCGGGCAGATCTGCCTTCTTCTGCGCTATAGGATGTGATCGTCTTGGCCGAGGGAATTTTTCCCTAAAACTTTTCTTTGTCTTCTGTTAGTTAGTCAGCCAACCCGAATAGCTATGTTTTAGTTGTGCTTCCGCGACATCTCCGCGATGCGCGTCCTAACTGGCGATCGCGCAACATGAATGGAATCATCTGTCATCACCCTGCTTCGGTGAGTCTTTTGCTTTAAATATATCCCCCAATTCGCTCCCTTTTAGCGGGCTTTTGCCTGATTGATGGTCTGTCTGCTACTTGGTCTAATCTCTGTCGATATTGGACCTTGTTGCAGGCAGGGTGCAAGAGATACCTACCGATTGAAGAAACACCCCCGTCATCCGAGAGTCACCCCTCCACAAATGGTCGTGATTGAAAGTCAATTGAGTGAACCCCAACCAAATTTATTCTGCTCTTCCCGCCGAATTTTACCTGGTCGTGAGTTCTGAACGACAAAATTTCATCAATCTTGGTGTGCCAGTGGACAGGGGAGAAGTTTTTGTGAACTATGTAAAGTTATATCTTCAGTAATTATGACTCAAGAAGAATTAATCCTTATTGGACATGGGTATATTGTAATTTTTTTTGCATAAGATTTAAAACCAAGGCAATATATTCTAACTATTTTTGTGAACATTTTACTATGGATAGAACCTTGTTAAATTTTCGCTAGATTCGCGGTCCGGACTCGCTAGCACTATAAATTGTGTTCATGTTTTCTTCATTAATGATTGCTAAGATGTTAAAATGCTAATTGGTTGATCGATGGTTAATCTGCCTTCATCTTTTCTGGTAAAATCTAATTAAAGAAAGATTATGCACTACATAAAAGAATATTAATATAAATAAACCAGCAAGCCTATAGATCACATGACTTATTTTGTTGTTTTTATTTAATTGAGTACCTATATGTATATTTCTACCGATCCACTGACTCCCAAATGGATTGTTTGTAGGGAGTTTCTAAATTATTTTGTTCCCCGCCTCGTGCCATCTCTGGTGATGTTCGAATTTTATGTGAATTTTGTAGCTTGTTGCTCAGCTGTTTCCTTGGACTTTTAAGAGGTGTTATAACACTAAAAATCAAGGGCACGAGGGGCGTTACACTGTAATCAACTGCTCTTGACTTACCTGAACAGTTTTATTTCAAACATTTGGAGTTTGTTTCTTCTGAATCTGTTACACTGAACATTTGTAACTTTGTTTTGCGAATTCTAACAATAATAATATCCGTCTATAATTCAATATAAATTTTGTCCGCGTTTTCTACATTTAAAAAATATTACTATGAAAGTTGCACGAGCGACCTGCGAACTTCTGTGAACTTCAAAACTGCACGGAAGGGTCTATGAGAGTTGTGAGCTTCCCCCGTAGAGGACTCCCTGCGGCTGGTGCACGTGGTGAGCTGGAGCGAGGCCGTATACGTAGCAGCGCATACCTCCACCTGCGCATGCGCTGGAAGATGTCGCGTAATTACAACGAGCACAATCATTACATAACCTTTCAAATTTAAATGAAAGTACAAAAATGATATTAATGAATGTATAAATTATTTTACAAATTAATAAAATATATTCCAAGGTAATTTCACCATCATAAAATTTGATTAAGCACACCAATACGGTTGGTATGTCCCTAATGTTTACAAAAGTGACTATGTACAAGTTTGTGTTGCTACACTTGGGTCCACCATCTTTGTGACACATTTCCGTTCATTGACTTCCGTTCCATTTCCACGTTATTACTCCTACCAAATGCCGTATACCGAAAGCTGAAATGTTTACACATCAATATTAATTTTGGCTATTTTGGTATAAGTTTTAATTCGGTTTATCATAAATATATACATTTTACACATACATAATTTGATCAAGGAAAATAACAAGCTTCCCTTGTGGAAATATATTTTATGCTTATAGGTTCCACTACGGAAGTGGATTTATTTTAGTATAGTTTATTGATTTTATATACAAATTTTTTAAATGGGAACCTGGTAACTTTAAGAGAGCAAAGTAATTTTTAAAAATGGTGGTTTAACCGAAGGAAGGTAAAATAACCCAATAAATATTATTTTTCCTACATCAACAATATTCTCTTGTGTGATTTTTCTACACAATTTGAAATTTTTACTAGTGGCTTTTTTTAACTGTCAACGATGCAAATTCTAGGTATAGGTATTGTTTTACTATTAAAATGTTTTTCACTTATGCTTAATTATTATATTGTACAATATACACACTTTACTACTATTATAATCACCTGTGTTTGTATTATATTGATGAGGTATTTACGCATGTGTATGTGTGTTTGTTAAATTCACTTAATTATAACATTTATTTTTTATTTTTTGCATAACGCTTTTCGTGTTTTGGTGAAGCAAGTGTTAAAGTAATTCAAATAGCAATATTTATTTATTTAAATTTTTAAGCTGGGCGTTTTGGTAGCAAGACTATGTGAAGTTTTTAGAGCACACACGCATATATTTTAAATCATAACATTTGCAGTAATTACTATATTTTTGTTTCCCAAATTTCAAAACAATCAAAACTAAGTCTACCGGGAGATGCTTAAAAATAAATTCCAGGATAAAACTAGAATTTCTGGAATGTGGGAAACTGCGGTATTTATTGCACCAGTCTCCCAGAACTTATTAATTTTAAGAAGTAAAGAAGACAAACTTCTCGGCTCATGTTTGTATCCTACAACTACCTCCCCCCCAAGAACAAGTTGCTTCATGCGTTCTCGTGACGCTATGTTGCGGGAACGCCTATTCGTTGGTTGCTTAGTTCGAAGAAACTCATCCATATTCAGGTAAATTCAGTTACACCATCTGGCTACAAGCGTCGAGACGATATTCAATTTAAAAATTATATTAAAAGATTCCACATTTTTTTCCCCGAAAAGGAAGCTGATATTAATTAATATGTATTCCTGGTATGAA
This sequence comes from Bacillus rossius redtenbacheri, assembly GCF_032445375.1. Lineage (NCBI taxonomy): Eukaryota > Metazoa > Arthropoda > Insecta > Phasmatodea > Bacillidae > Bacillus > Bacillus rossius. The sequence continues at coordinate 32,942,572 of NC_086333.1, read as the reverse complement.
CATAACCACCTTTTATTTACCAAAATCGACAACGGGGCAATAATTTAAGAATTTTACTAGAAATAATTTAATTGAATTTATGATTTATGGATTACAACTTTCCGAAGTAGCATTCGTAAAAAACGGATAAGCCGTTTTGATAAAAGAGACCTAATTACATTATATTTCATTACTTTTTTCTTAGATTTTATATATTTTAGTCAGGAAACTCTGACCTATAAACATTGCTTAGGCGTTTTAATTTTTATTCCATATACGTTTTAAAATATTAATTTGTAAGTATCTGATTATTTAAATTTATACAAATTTATATTTTTTAAAGATAATTGCCAACTTAGTGATTATAATTTTTGATGGATACTGGAAATTGGACCAACATAAATTGTGAACATGATTTCTAAAAATACAAATCTTTTTTATATACAGATTACTACAACAAAAGCTGACTTGCATTCGTCTTTCATACGCTTAAAAGATATTATCAAAAAGGCTATGAAAATGAAATTCTATTTCTGTAGAAATTACACTTAATATCAATAGTGAATATTAAAAAAAAAAACACGTTTTAGTGGATATTGAGTAGAAGGTAAAGACTAACAGTTGGTTTTTCATTTGACATTTAGCTAAGTAAATGTGTATACAATGTATTTACATCATTAAAATATTGCAAAACAATTAATTTTTGACGTCAAAATTGTTATTAGCATACTAGGAACACAATAATATTAGAATAAAACCTGCATAAATTATTTAATACATATTTATTTTGCAGCTTAAATCAAATCTTTTATTGAAAACTAGCCAATTTTAGAAAAGTGTTAATATTCTAACACTGTTAGAACATTTGTCATAATTAAAAAAAAAATTAAGTAAAACATTATCACAGTGTGTCTTTGAAGGTTCATTTGCAAAAATAAAATTGAGTTTAAAATTTTAATAGTGGTTTTTGTTATATGTCTCTTTATTTTAATTATTATTACCTGAGAAAAATTGTTTCTGTTGGTATTTTATTTTTGAATAAAGTTTAATGACAGCTTTCATATTTCGTGTTTAATTAAATTTTACTACTTGCATAGACTAAACACAATAAAAAAATTATCCTCATAAAAAATAATTATCGCAATTTTTTTACTTGTTTTCATAACTTTGCCAGCGTTTATAGAGTAATTCTGACATGTTATTCATACAGAAAATCTGCGCAAATGTTTTTATTTGTACACTTAAGTTTAAATCACTTTAAAGCTTCCTCAATTTTTTTTTTATAATTTTTGTTCTATGCTTAGAAGAAAGCACAAACCATTTAATGAAATTAAATACTCAAAAACATGCTACGTTTACCTGATCATTCATCTACCTACTCCAATTAAAAAAATAAATATATAACAATGAAAAACAAATTAAAAGTATTGAAACATAAAAAAAATAAACGGTTTGTTAAGTTAATATATTGTATTTTTGTTTTTAAATAAATATTACTACGATAGTACACCGAACGTAAATTATAATTTTGTTTTTAGTAATTCTATTACTATTGTTTTTCCTTCAACTAACCAAATATCTCGTAAAATTTTCAATTTAACATAAAATAATAAGCAATATTATTTGACTGAATCATTTTGGAAAGACGGTATCTAAATGATTTCCAGCCATTGGGTGGAGGAACGCGGGTGGAAAAGCCATCTGAGTCACGAGTCATAACAAGTTAGAGGTACGAGCTTGAGATGCATTAGCCTTAGTTGCTCAGTCAGGCCGGGAGGAGACTCTCATAATGAGTTGTATTGTTGTAGTTGTACGAGATGTAGTCGTAATGTGTACAACCGGAGGACGGGTCGCTGTCTGTTCACTGATCAGGGGTCAGTAACAGTTTCATAGATGTCACGTGTTATCAATAATGCAAGAAGTAAGAAAGCGTTCTTCTCGGGGGACTATATCCCGATTTATGCTTGGTTTAGTTACTCTCTCATTTATTAAGATGGTTTTATTTTTACTAAGGACAGACATAAAAGCTTTCGACACTCTTTTTAATGTATACCAAGTATATTTGGTGTTCCTTTTGTTCGTTATAAGTTGGTTGAAAATTAAAATTGAAAAAATGTAGTTTGGGCATTTGGAGCAGTTGGCGCTGAAAGCAGTTGTAGACATTGTAGCCAAATGCAGTGAGAGGCATAGCAACGATACGTAGATGGAGGCATTGTAACCTAATAGAATTGTCTACTTTTGGGATCGTATTCTCCTAATGGGATCGTATCATACTGAGTTGTATCTTTGTCTAATTTTGCGTTCTTTTCGTTAACTGTAAATAATTTTTCGATAAAGTTATGTAGTTAAGCCTGAAATCTGGACTGAATATTAAATGGATCAAAACCGAAAGGTCTTCTTGCAAGCGTAAAACATTTTTTATGTATTATTTGTCCTATAGTAAGCGTTAATTATTTTGTTTATTTTCTTGTAATAGATCATATCCATACAATATGTCTGACTGTTCGGAGACTCTTGTCTTGTCGGCTTGAAATATTTCATATTTTTGAAATACATAACAATTTTTGTCTGAAAAGGCTCCGCGGATCGGATTCACTTGGTCTTTACGCCTTACATTGGACATACACTGACCGCTTGGTTCGGAAAAATTACCTATACGCCTGACATTTTACATGGCCTGTTTGAAAGTTATAGCTTCTATGTTAGGCATAGTGATATAGAGAAATGCTTTTATTTAATCAGACAGTCTACTTGTAGGTATAGAGTAAGTATTCGTAGTGAGGATTATTATTTAAATTTATATCTTTTAAAGCCTAAATAACTATTTTGCATTGGTCAAGGATCAAAACAAGGACTTGAATCAATCGAATCAATCATTTTATTAATCAGGTTTTTATATTTTTGTATTTTTTTTTCCGAATTTATAGGCTAAAATTTTTATATATTCAAGTTAGCTGCCAATATGGCATCAAATCTTACTGGAGGCTGATAGATGGGAATATAAATCTATTTTAGGATTTTTCACAATATATGATTCAATACAAATTTTAAGCCGAAATTAAACTTTTTTTTGGATAAACTAAGGACCTAACCCATAATTGAGATCGAAATAAACAATAATTACATTAATAGGCAATTGTATGATGATTTTAAGAATTTTTTCTGTATTGTGATTTTAATAATTACATATTTTCAAGTTGGCGACCAATATGGCCGACAGGATGGTAGATATCATGGTAATAAATACTATCTACTAGACTCAAATGGGTAAAAACTAACTAATTTGGAGGCAGCTGCAGCTACTATTTCTTTAAATTAAAAAAAAAATTCCGAACATGTTGGTTATTTTTATTTAGGCCTACCTTATTTACTTCTTAATCTGGTAAATGTTTCGATGGCCATATGTTCTAAGGCGGATGTTTTCTAAACCATAGGTCCGAGCTTCCGATGTTTTTCTTATAAAAATTTTAATTTAATGTTTCTATAATGTTCATAACAAAACTGTTACATAATGGAACATCAACCTTATGTGCATTGTGATAGAGCAATGCTTGCGCACTCTAGGAACAAACAACAGAAAAAATGATGGACTTAAAATCATCCAAGAGGGTGCACTTTAGCAGAATAAAAAAAAGGTCGATGGCTGTGACATAATTCAAGATGGCGGCCTCCTGCAGACGAAATGCAATCCTAAATGGCTACCACTAGAAGACGATAACAATATGTCTTTTGTGATTTGGAATCCAAGATGGGGACCTCCAGCGGATTAAAACAAGTTTGCGGCTGTAAGCCAGAGCCCAAGATGGCGGAAGGTTCTACCGTAACGTAAAAATCAACGTTTAGAAGTGGGGCATAGAATCAAAGAATTGTGGAAATTTTAGTGGCTGAATTAAAAATGGTGGACTTGACATCATCAAAATGGCTTTCGATAATAAGGTCAAAGGTCAAGGTTATCCAAGATGGCAGCCGTGACTTCAGAATGCGGTTGGTCATCGAACATATCCACATCCTCGCGGCGGTGCGAGCGAATTTCAGCGCAAGTGAGTGTTATTTCGGGGCTCACTCAGGCGGAGGCTATGCGTCTCACCTGTGGTAACGAGTTTGTTTAAGTTAGTTTATCATGTAATCGTCTTCAAGCTCACTCAGGGGGAGGCTATGCTTCTAAAGAATTACAGTTACGTGCCCTAAAAAAAATTGCATAAAATCTAAGATTCCCACTTAATTTTATTGGCAATAGAATTGTAAATATAGCCCCACTATGAAGATAAACACCAGCATAAAATATTTTCGAATTTAACTACCCCGACCTAACGGGTAATTCGCCTCTACCCCCTTCCCAATGCCCTGTCCTCTCTTAAGAGGCTGGTCCCGTGGCAGCAGAAGTGGCGAGGGGAGCTGTGACAGGCAGGTGAGAAACTGCTCGGTAATTAATAAGTGTCAGTCACTGCAAGGAGGTGGAGGGGAGGGTTTGACGTGGAGGAGGGTCTGTAAGGTGGCGCGGGCGATAAGACCCGTGACGTCACAGCCGACGTGTGAGCTCGGCGCCTAGCGGCGGATTAAGAAAGAGAGAGAGAGCGTCGAGTGAAGACGCAACTCGGGCCTCTGTGGCTTGAGCCGAAACGCTCACAGGATCCGGGCCAGCACCGCCATCTTCCTTCCCTGCAAGAAGCCATCAGTCACCGGGAGAGGGTCGTTTGACGTCCTACGTGAGGGAATACATGTTCAAAGAACATGATTTACTTTTCAATTAGCCTATTAGCGACATCGCTTCTATGGCAGTGTTCTAATTGGGTTCGGAAAAGGAGGGAGTATTGATTAATGAATGAATGAAAGAAAATATACCTTACATTGAAAAATAATATATATATATATATATATATCATTAACATATTCAGGATTCGAACACAGAACCCTAATGCTCTACCGTTGTTGACGCTTCGGAAAACTGTGCAAAGGAGTAGTGAGTGAGGAGGCTGCTATTCATGCTGTTACATTAGGGATAAAACACCGTGCTTACGCAAGTACCTACAGGATATTTTTGACTTTTGGTTTAGAAAAAGTATTTTACCTAAAACTTTTGTTATAGAGTGTTCAATGATATATTTTCCTTAATGAAATCACACCTATCGCCTCTCCTTTTCATAGGCTAAAAATTAAAAAAAAAAGTTTGTTAAACACATAACAATCGTTTATATTTACCCTTTAATTGACTTTGGTTCGAGCTATGTTTAGAATAACTAAATAATTTAACCTTATTACAAATACTTACCACTATGAAGGATATTTTATAAAATACTCTATTTGAAATAAGGAATACCGATTTCAAATTTCTTGTACCTACAACGTATAAATTAATGATTAGTTTGCTTGGTGTAACGTAAACAAACTCCAAAATGTTTTTACCCCTATCTTCTTTTTCCACACAGATTTCAATGTAATAATTTATAAACAATAAAATAGGCAATATTCATTAGAAAAAAACAAAAACCAAAACAATTAGATTTGTTCAATTATTTGCAATTGTGAACTCCCAAAAATGTATAGTAATGTGATATTTGTATTGAATAAAAAATATTCTTGCCAATACTGTAATAAATGATTCAATAACGCTCTTTTTTATAAAATAATAATAACCAGTGTTGAAAGTTCAAATGTGATATTTTAGAGAACGTTTAATATATAAGTTATCTTAAGGTACCTATATATTTTACTATTCCCAATGTATTAAATTAAGTTTTATAACATTATAATATATTTATTTAATATTAAAATGATTGGTAAAATATTCAAACATTTAAAAAGCAGAGTATCAGCCAGTTATAAAAAAAGTTGATCTATTAGGAACTTTTATTAAATCATACCAATAACTAACAACCTGCTTAAAAAGCTTCAGAGAAAAAACTTTTAAAATAAAAAATTCCCTTTCGACCGAACCTACAGGAGTAGGTAGATTCCGAAGTACCTATTAATTATGGAAATATTTTGAAAATATCTATACACTCCTGGATCATTTTAAGATCGTAATGTAGACTACGCAACTTCCTATATGTTTGCCAATATTAAAGATCGATTTAACTTTTTTCATGTTCCTTGCCGCAAAAATGTATACAATATTTTAAACTTCATGAATCCAGGATATAATGTCTTAACGAATATCATATAATGCATATTAAGGTAGTTATGCAATTATTTATGACCTTCAAACACTATTTATCATTCCTTGCACTAATACCTGATCATATGAATTTTTTCGGACAAAGATTTAAGGTAATATTAATTTGCTTATTAATATTATCGACAAATTTGATAATTATTTTTTTGTTTATTTTTTTTGGTAATAGTGCGTTTCATCAAAAATGGTTTCAGCAAAAGGTTTAAGATAAACGTTAGGCGTTTTACAATATAAATAATGTATTTGATAGTATATTTAATATAAAATGCTTTTTGTCTTTCTACCCTCTTAGTTATGTTTTGTAACATCAATAACTGTTTCAGATAAAATATTTAAATAAAAATTATAAGAATTATAAAAAATTTGTTCTGACTTGATAGTGTATCTATTATGGGAGTTATATATTTTTTTAATTTTTCACCACATTTATTCAAAAAATTGAATCAATGGTTCGTCTAATCAAAAGTTGGTTCAAAAAAAATCTTTAGATAAAAATTATAAGATTTAGAAAATATGTGAACGAATACGATCTTGTGCCTACGCAGAAAGTTATGATTTTGTTGTCCTCCAACTCTTGTTTTATCAACCCCTTGGAGTTATGTTTGGTCGTATCAAAACTTATACACAAATTTTTTTTGGTATTACTCCTACAAGTTACAATATTTTCAAACGAATGTAATAATTTCCGTATTATTGGGGTTACAGTTTATATCTGTTTTTCAAAAAACCTTCCCTATTTCTACTTCTTTGATCGAATATTACCCATTAATAGAGCCACGGAATTTTTGCGCATTCATTTAGTCGCAAGCTAGAATGCAAACCTCCACACTGTCGCAATGTGTTCATGATTGGACCGCAGTTATCTGGACACGCCCCTCTACGACCGTGAGCCAACGATGTCCAGCTAGTAGAGAAGTAAGCGAATCAGGTAGTGCCAAATAACAAGGATTAAAATGTTCTTGCAAAGAAATCAACCAATGGGTAAGTAAACATGGGTCCAGCACACATAAATTTGAATTCAATCCTGAGTCCAGAGGAATCCGCGAAATTTCCGGGACTCTAGCCATTAAGGAACTCGAAAGAGATTTTCTACTACTAGATTTTATTTATAAGTTTGGAAGGGATTTGTGAAAAATTGCGACATTTATTGTGTCCACAAAATGGTGATGTATATATCTTTATATATATATTTCTTGTGTGCGTGTGTATGTCACTGAACTCCTCCTAGACGGCTGGACCGATTTTGATGAAATTTTTTGTGTGAGTTCACGGGGATTCGAGGATGGTTTAGATTCAAAATTGGATATTTTATCTCGATTCTGAGTTAAGAAAAAACTAAAAAAAAAACACGCTTTAAAATAAAAAAAAAAACTAAGCATTGTTGATAATTAGCCTCCATGGCAACGGGCTTTTGCATTGTTGTTGCCTTCTGCGTAACCATGGGAAAGGTTTTTGGTAACGGCAGTGGCGTGCCCAAGAGGAGGGGTATGTTTAATGAGAAGATACAAAATGTCCAGCGTAGAAATACTTACCGCCATATCCATATCTCACAAAAAGTACATTTGGGCAGGACAATGTCTGTCGGGTCCGCTAGAAAGATATATAGAGATATATATGTAGAAAGATATATAGAGAGATAGAGATATAAATAGAAAGATAGAGAGAGTTATAGAGATATACATAGAGGGATAGAGAATTAGAGAGATAAAGAGAGATGCTAAGTATACGTTAAAAAAATTAAAAAAAAATGATTGAGGCATTGCAACGTATGCCGGGCATTATCTAGTGTGTGTGTGTATATATATATATATTCGAACACAGACAGGACCACGACACGCGCCAGGTTCGGACCTGGCAGACAGCCCTGCACGGCCACTGGCGTCACGAGCCGTGTCATGTTTCGTACACTGACGTTTGGCATGGCCACGCGTGCCTGGCTGGTTTACTAGAGACTTCGTTACCCCCTCACCACTCTGCCCAAAATGAATTGTCAAGCTTCAGACTATTATCGCTGAGTGACACAGGGAAATCCGCGGGCTGCCACGTGGAGTGGCGTGAATTGGTGCCGCCTTTCGCGATGTCTCGAGCGTCGGATCGACCCAGGATGACGCGACTCGTCACAGCCGCTATCTTCGGTTAAAGAAGGGCGCCACAGGTACTTGAGCAGCGAAGCCAACCACCTAGGGTATTCCGAGAGTTCAGAGAGTTACGCGAGTGAAGGCAAGTGTGACATTGGCGAAGAGGGTGAGAGACCCCATCAAGAGTGGCGTGATGCGGAGCGACGGGATCGAAATGTGCAACTGTGTGGAGCGAGACTGTCTCTTTGGACAGGCGCGAAGTAAGGGGGCAAAGCACTTTTGAGCTTAGCTCCAATAAGGAGTGCGATCAGTGGAACTTGACGGACATCGAGTGACTTGCGAATAAACATTTTTATGTGCTAGTGATTGCTAGTTGGACATTTTTTAAGTTCAATTATTTATTAGTTTAGTTTATGTTAGAAATTAATACAACTGTAATAAAACATTAATGGGCTGTCCTTAACGAATCCAGTTCTCCTCACATAGGTAACATTTTAGTGTCAGAAGTGGGATAGCACTAATTAAAAGTTTAAGTTTCAACCTTTTGACGTGACAACGTCTAATAAATCGATGAACGCCGGCTGCACGCACGAAAAAGTGTCCCACTACGGATGTCCCACTACGGATGTGTCCTGTTTGATCATTGAACGCATGCGTGGTATCTCTCTTCCACTCGATTGGAACAACCATCGATTTGACTTTTCAGTTAAATTTTCGTCCTTTGAATTATTAATATTATGTAATTTAACGATCGTCCACCGATTTTCAGCACAATCGGTACGGTTATTTAAAAGTAATGTTGAATATTCAAATACGTTTTGCACCAACAATGGTGTTTTACAGTTACACATAATAATTCCAATTACACCCGGGATCTTTTGCACAATGTTTTGAAAAATATTGTAACACATTATAAATAAGTTTGGTGTATTTGGGATGCGTATTTGTTATACAAATCGTGTTATAAAAACTTAATTATATTATTCCCCTACCGTGAACAAAATTTTTATAAATATGTATATAACATCTGAAACTATTACTCTTCAAGTATGGCCTCGTGGCCTTGCGGTTAGCATCGCTAACTTCCAGTCCATAGGTTGTCGGGTAGAATCCCAGCTGCTGCGATTTTTTTTTGTACTTGTAAAAATAAATACGGCGCACGCAACATTTCGAAAGTAATAAATATATTTGAATTAATGAATGCAAATAAAAGTGAATTTATTAATTAAATTGTACCGTTTCATTTCACTCCTTCTTTGTATCCATACAAAATAGTGATAATTCAATAAAATATATTCAATTTTATTCATAATAGTATGCAAAGGCAGATTTTATCATACAAAAGATAGAAAAATTAAAAAAAAAAAATATTCCTCAAAGAATATAATATTTTTAATGCCTAAATGGTTTGTTTTCAAAAACCTATTACGGCTCAGTCTCAGGCCGAATATGATATTTCCTTTTTTTCTGGATCAATCATTTCATCAATGTTTTGTTATGACGTTGTCACGTTAAACTATCGTCCGTAAACAGACTTTACAGACAACTAATTTTTTTTTAACTGAAATTTAATTTTTTTATAATTTTAGTTATTCTAGAATAGAATTTCTTTAGAAATGTAGTTAATTTTGAGTGTAATAGTAGTAGTAAAATTACTGTTAGTTTTTAGTAGAGGTTTAGGTTGGTTCGTAGGGATATATACAGTGTAGTGATAAGACAGTAGTGATAGGCTGGTAGTGTATGTGGACACGAAAGATGGTTGCTGATGAACTTAAAAAGATAATAGCTTTCTTGGCCATAATGAATTATAAAATAGAGAAAATTAAGAAGGGTCAGGAGGAAATAAATTATAAATTCTAGAGTAACCAAGAGAAAATGAAGTATAAAATGAATAATGGCCAAGAAGAGATGAGGAAAAATGTAATTATACCCAAAAAGTGATGAAAAAAATGATAGTAGCCAAGAAGAGATAAGGAATGACATGAATACCTAGGTAGAAGACATACTGAAGAACCAAGAAGAGATGTGAAACGAAGTAGTTGCTTCATAATACGTATTGAGGAATAAGATTGACGAAAAAAACACCCAGTTAGAAATTTAAGTACAGTGTTTTGAGCAGAATCTTGCACGACACGAACAACAACTTGCCATATAGAAGCAAAAACTTGCTGAACATGAATAAATGATGGCACAACAGCTAGCTCATCTCAAGCAGATGACTGAACAGCGTTTAGCTCTAACAGAGGAGTTCCTTTGGATGATTAAGGAAGCTACAGCTGCTATAAGCCTGGAATGTGACTCCGACGATGTTAAGATGGGTGCTGGCGTCAATCGCCGTATCACATACCATCCACTGAATTAAAGCATGCCACGAATGCCTGGCTGCATTACAATGGTCTTCGCTTTTTTCCCTTCCCCCTCTGCTCCCAGTCATCGTCAAGCATCGAGCTGAGCGGCTCTGAGTGGCGTGAATGGGCACCGCCTTTCTTGATGTTTCGGGCGTCGGATCTACTCAGGATTACGCGGCTTGTCACAGCCGCTCTCGTCGGTTAAAGAAGGGCGCCACATGTACTAAAGCAGTGACGCTGGCCTCCGCGGGATTTCTGAGCGAGTTCCGAGATTTCGGAGAGTTCCACGAGTGAAGGGAAGTGTGACATCGGCGAAGAGGGTGAGATACCCCATCAAGAGTGGCGCGACTCAGAGCGACGGGATCGATAAAATGAGTTTGAATGGCGCGAGACTGTGTGTGTGAAAAGGTGCGAAGTAAGGGACGAACCACTGTTGAGCCTAGCTCCAATAGGAAGTGCGAACAGTGGAATTTGACAGAAATCGAGTGACTTGCGAATATACATAAGTCCAAGGTAATTATTTATTAATAATGTAAATATTAGTAATTCATAAATATGTAATAAAAATAATTGGAAAACTTGATAATCAATACAATAAGAACCCAGTTCTCCTTACATTATACTCGTAACAATATATATATATATATATAAATTTTTGCTTCGACGATGATTTTGAGTTTTATGGGCCATGAAACGAAAAACGATATAAATTTTTCCAGAAGTCGCACCTTGGTAATGGCTACAATAGGTGGTATTTCTTTTAAAATCGACCTGAAATTGAATATAGAAAATTTAAAAAAAAATCATGAATCTTAATATAATTATTAATGTTATTCTTACTCAGTGTCATAACTTGATATGTATTTACTAATATGTATGATTTCTTACAACAACAACCGGTTTCGCTGCCTTTAAGGTCGAATATCAAAAAATTGTAATCGTACTTTACGTTTTAAATATTTACATTATGAATGCTATGTTTCTTGTATCCAGACATCTTCGCTATAAAGATAAGAATTTATTTTATTATTATACTACATAATATTACTGGCTTTTTATACCATTAAAATACGAATTCCAGATAATTAATTTTTTTTTCTAACTTTATATGCTTGTTGTGTATTCTTAATTTGGAGACCATAGTTTTAGTGGACTAACACTTCTTAGGCGCGGAATAAAAAAAAGTAAATATTAATTTTTAGTTAATTTTATCATTAATTTTTCACTTTTCTTAATTAGTTTCTAAGATAAGATTTCTTAAAATAAATGAAATACTATACCGTTTTCACCTCCATTTAAAGACGAATTTTAATAAACCAAAGTAATAAGCAATACATAACTCCAACTGCAATTTCCTTTAGTTTCTTAATTAAAGTTCTTATTGAATTTGGTGGGTTATTATTATTATTTTTAACACTCGTCCTTGTTACCTTAAGCGTTTGAATTTCAGAAAATGATGAAAAGGTTTTTGGTAGTCTTGTTATGTTTATTATTGTTATCCAAAATCATTTATTACGGTTAATTAATTTCGGAGATATAATTATATATCTAAAACATACTTATCCGTTTTTAACCCCTTTGTGGTGGTTTCATGGCTACATTTGTTGTAAGGCTACATTTGTCGCCAGGCTACATTTGAAGCCAGGCTACATTTGTAGCCTGTCTTCAAGATTACATTTGGTTATATGTCTCAGCAAGTCTCATAAATACGATCACTTGAGACCTAGCGAAGCCTTCCTACTCGTTCGTTAGTGAGAGAGCATCCTGCATCCCACATAAAAAATTAATATTATTTACCTCAACGTAACATGTGGCCAAATCTAATGGTAAAACCAGAACTTCTTTACCATGAATGTTTTAAAACTAGAACTGACATTTGCTGAAGGATTACTGGAATTCATATTTAAGTATTTGTTTCAATATAAAACTTGTATAAATTTGGTGTAAGTAGCAGAAGCTGATATGGATTCCAAATCGTTGCCTGCAGATGTATCAAATGGTTACCGATGTATTTACTGCACCAAAGAGTTAAGATTGAGAAAAAATGCTGAACGCATGAGAGGAGCGAGTGCGTTTTGGGTCCTTACAAAAAATTGTTGGTTAGCCAGTGCTATATATCGTTTCGTCGAAGAAATATCCTGTAAAACCAAGCTGAGTTATAATAACGACGCCGATGGCTACGAATAATATGAAAATGTTTATTCTAAAAATAATATCCCAGTTCCCACTAAAGATTCAAAAATGAAAGCTAAGGAAGGAATTCGCATCGTCATGGGAAATAAAAATTATTTACACCTAATTCTAGTCACCTCCGCGAAATTGAGTAAAATATAGAAGCACCTGAAGCTGACAAAATAGCAGACTGTGACGAAGCACCTGAAGCTCATTCAGGCCATTATTTTATTTTTACGTTTAACATGGTTTTTAGTGGCCGATCTTCAACAAAATAAAAATACATATTGCATAATTTTTGCAATATTAGCTGGAAAAGTGGAAATTTTAACATTTTTGTGCAGTATGAATAAGGAGAACCAAACGGGGGGGGGGGGGGCGGGGGGGTAAATGTAAAATACCCTTGGTTAAAAAAGGCAATGCTGGTTGTTACAGCGTGGTATGTTTCAAATGAGTTTCATTTTTTTTTTTAAATTTTATGTAAACCCTTAATATGATAAAAGGTTGAGAATTTTAAAAGGCTAACCAAATTTTTTTTTTCGCCTGAAATTATTTAAACCATTTGTCATATTAGCAAGTAAAATTGACTTTAAGCCCAAAAATTTTAATTTTTATATTCTATTTTATTCACCTTATCCCTACTACACAAAAACGTTAAAAAGGCAACTTTGACCTATATATATATTTTATTTTAACTTCAGCTAATCAAAGAGTCGGCAAGTTAACCCATGCGTAACGTAAATATAAAATGATGACCTGGAATGGGACATACGCTTTTAAAGTTGTGACACCTGGTTGCTTATTGCTCACGCGAATGTATCACGCGTGTGTTAACAGGACATGGTTCCGCTACTGCGCGGTGACACTCACAAGCGCCAGGTCTCTGCTAGTCCAGGACCCCTGCTGACTGCAGGTAATGGCGGCAGCCCCCCCCCCCCCCCCCCAGGAGCTAGTGGGCCAGCCCGTCAGCAGCCCGTCAGAGTCTCCTGGAGGGCAGGATATTGTCTCGGGGCCATACAAGTCACGAGCAGGCGCGCGCTGACGGATAAGGAGCGCCGAAGACGGTCGTGCGGAACAAAGATCTCGCATTGCCCTCGGGGGGAGATAATCGCACACAGCTTCCCGGGCGAGAGGTAATGAGGCTGAAGGAGAGTGCTGGAGACACAGGCTGTAGCCGGGGGTGGGACTTGCGCCGCTCTCGTTCCGCGCCGACGGAGGCCTAACGACGTAACTTCGCTCATTGTGCAGAGCGGATGTGCCGCGACCAGTTGTCGGCCCGGTCCTCTGGACCAACTGCAACCCACAAATAACACGTTAATGTGATCACAACAGCTTTTCTTCATCGTTTTGATTTATAAATCCATTCCATTGAATACTCTTATTTAAAATATTACTTTTTTTCTCCCTTTTGCATTTCTGCTTTCAATGAGCAAAAATTCAACAATATTATAACCATTTGGAAAATAAAATCATTGTAAAGCGCCCAAAAATGTCATTTCAAAATCTGGAACTTATTTTGAACGATTGTGTAAACTGCTGTTCTTCTTTGCAGGGGAGAATTTTTCTATTGGCCTTATAAAAAATATTAAAATCAAATATATTTCTCGTGGTAACTGAGCTCAAAAGTGTGTCCGATATAGGAGATACAAATATGTAATGTGTCTTCTCAACCCAGTGGCCTCGCGTTTCAAGGCATCCTCACAGACTTGTCATGCCGTTTGGTAAATGAAATGCGTCAGTTAATACCGCAGAAAGGCAGACATATTAATAAAAATGTTTTAAAAGTTTGCGTTAAAAAAACTTTTTAATAAGAAGTTTAAAAACCAAAACAAAATACTAAAAGAGTGGCTAAAGAGTATTGGAGTCTAATTTTTCAGGAGTAAATTTATTCCACAAATCTCAAATAGTACTAAATCAAAATCCAAGAAATTCATTGAAGTAATTTGCGCAATTATTTATTTTTTGTTTACCGAGAACCGAAATAATATTATTTCACATTTTCTTATTTGTTTAAAAATATTATTTATGTAATTTCTGTTAGAAGATTAGTTTATTATTTATTTCTTAGAAAAAATTCTTTAATTATTATTCTACGCTCTCATTAATTGAAAAAAAAAAAAACATTTAAAGTGAATTGTGATATAAATGTTTGATCTCTTCTGTATAAATACTGACCTTACTATAATATGGTTTTTTTAGCAGTAAAATGTCTGTCAGTAAACTCATAGAGACATATATAATATTAAATCACTACATGTATAAAACAAAGTCGCTTCCCGCTGTCTGTCTGTCCCTATGAATGCTTAGATATTTAAAACTATGCAACAGATTTTAATGCGTTTTTTTAATAGATAGAGTGATTCAAGATGAAGGTTTATATGTATAATACATGCATAATAAAGTAGAGAAACACTGATAATTTTAGAGGATTCTAATGTGATGTAAAAAACACTTTTTTGCGCTTTCATTGCAAACGCTGGCTGAACCCTGCGAGATAGATCGAAATAATGTACTACAGTATTGTACACCTTAAAAAGGTCTACAAAAAATTCCGCGATGGTATATGTCTATCTCTTAGGGGTAACCCACAATAACCATTTTTTATCATTTACTTTTTACGAGAAATAAGAGCTTATATAAGAAGCGATTTTAAGCACTACAGAATTTATCCTGATCCAATAAAAATCCCTTAAAAACACTGTCCATTTAATATAGATCAATATGTCCCTTTTACAGCATGTAATTTAAATGAATATTTTAGAATATATTATAAATTTAAAATGCATGTATATTCGTACTTTAGTCTGTATGAAAGTTAATTTTTTAAACCGCACTTATATAAAGTACATTAGGTTAGATAGGATTAGATAGAAACCATAATTTATCAATTGTATTTCTTCTATTAAGATCTTGGTTTGAATTCAGAGTTAAGACAATTTAGTATTAGGACAAGTATATTTTTATTATCGAAAATATAAGTTTATGGTATGGTATTTAAGTTCATAAAAGAACAGAATATAAAAGGTATCTTTTGTTGTAGATGATTGTTGATTATCTTTTGTTTTTATTCGAACGAATAGTAAGTAAAATATTTTTTAATTTTATTATAAAAAATCGTGGTTTAAGGTAAGGTAGGTATTTAAGTTCAAAAAAGAACTGAATAGAATAGGTAGGTATCTTTTGTTGTTGATAATTGTTGATATTCTTTTGTTTTTAGTCTAATGAATAGTAAGCAAAATATATTTTTTACTGCAGCACATACTAATATTATATGGCAATTTGTTCATAACCATACGTATAGTTTTAAGGTGTGAGTTCAAACAAGAACTGAATACATTTTGTACAGAAATTATAAAGTCATGTCTGGAAGATGTCGTCGTTCGAACATAGGTCGTAGTACAGTGAATGCCAGAAGAGCACGTTCAGCAACGGAACGTGAGGCTCGCATCAGCCAGCTTCGGGATAGACATAGAGTTCAGAGAGCCAGAAAATAGCCAGGGGTGAATATGGTTTTAAGGTACATAATGTAACTTCAGATATAATCAAGCATTAAAAAAATGGTTACTAATAATAAACGTACGAAAACTACCTACCACAATTTTTTTTAATTTGCGAAAAACAACCCCCGAAAGGTTAAAATTTGAAATTAATGATTTCAGAATTAGTATGTATTTTTAATTAAATTAAATTTAAATTCTTTTGGGCACAAATAATAAACATACCACAATTAGCCCAGTTTACTCTTTCAAGAGTTACCTCTAAAGAAAACATGTTTGTATAGTCTAATGACAAAAAAGCTGTGAACGTTGTATATAAAGACATTCTATAGTATATTTAGTATCAGCATTGCACCCGTGCGAAGCCGAGGCGGGTCGCTATTATTGTATAATTTACATGTTATAGCAGGTAAACATTATTGGTATCCAACCAGCGATTTTCTGACATTTCTGAAGAAAATGAAGGTTTTTATTTTCTTTAGCTGAACCATCTGGTGCATAACTGGACCACAACATAAATGAAAGAAACATCAATTTATTTTCACAATTGGAAAAACGGACAAGGTAATTAGACTACACCACACACAGGGAAAACAAGTAATAATCATCACTGCACTACTCACTACCAAAGGAAGAACTAATGAATAATTTGGGAAGGCATGGCCTTCAAATTACCATATTGGCCAACTGCCCTGATATCGTGTTTTAATAACTTTCTGGAGTTTGCTGTCTGTGGACATCGGAAATTTGCTTACTATTTAACCTTACACCCAAATATAACAGGAAAATATTTCTGATTTAAATTTTTGTAGAAATCATAACTAACTATTTGCCACCTATTTCAGATTTTAAATAATTCTTGAAAATCAGTTTGAAAAATTATAATTTTAGTTACGAAACAGAAGATATTAGTTTATGCTATAGCATTTAACCACCCTCTAATCCCACTTTAACAATAACTCCTCACATTCGTTAAAATAATAGAGGTTTAGCCTCTTATGTCATTCAAAATGTACGTCATTCAAAATAAAACCCTGTTCAAATATCTGCATATTTATTCCAAATATTTTCAATGTTTCCACATATACCATTTCCAAACATAATTTAATAGTGTGAAAATCACTCTTAAAACTAAGATAAGCTGTTATTTTCTTGTATATACCATACAGAATAATGGATCATGTCCAAAAATGTCCCCCCCCCCCTAAAAAAAAAATCTTCTTATAGTAAAATTGTTCGAATTAAAATGTCTACGCATTTGATGAAATTATGATAAAAAAAACTATTGGGCATTGCTGTTTACATTAATCAGAACTCCAATATATATATATATATATATATATATATGTGTGTGTGTGTGTGTGTGTGTATATACAGATATATAAATTTTTTGTCTGTCAGCTTGTTTATTTGTTTGTTTATTTGTTCCGGCATAATCAAAAACTACTGGACGGACTTTAATGGAACAATTTTATTAGTATTGTTTTGGGGCTAGCTTAGACACTTATATATGTCAATTATATAATTTAACCCCTGGGGTTCAAAAAGTATCCATACAAATTTTAAATAATTTATTAACGAAACATAAGAAAATATATTAAGTTTTGAAAACATACATACAAAAACTACGACCCACAATTTTTCCAAT
This sequence comes from Bacillus rossius redtenbacheri, assembly GCF_032445375.1. NCBI lineage: Eukaryota > Metazoa > Arthropoda > Insecta > Phasmatodea > Bacillidae > Bacillus > Bacillus rossius. The sequence continues at coordinate 32,924,678 of NC_086333.1, read as the reverse complement.
TTGCGAAATTCAACCCCTAAGTGGTGTGAAAAGGGTAAAATTTGTTTTAAAAGGGGGAATTTTTACTTCCGAATCGATTATAACAAGAGGTAGTTAACTAAGAATGAAGAATATTCAAGTACAGTTAAATATTGTATTTTATTTGGAATCATCAAAATTCGTCTTTAAGGTTTGAAAATGGTGAATGTTCCGAAATAAGAAAGTTAAATGTAATATAATGGGCGTGACTAATTAAACAAAATATGAGACAAATTTTTAACCACTTTTTGAGATTCCACCCCTTTGAAGTGTAAATGGTGAAAGTTTTGCTTAAGGAAAAAAAAGAACACCTTTTAATATACTTGATCTAAATTTAATTAACTAAGAATAAACATCAAATATATAGTTACTAAATTTATTAAATTTATTTTTCAATGTATTTGTAATCCGACCCTCGAGATAGTGAAAAGAGATAAGACTTATTTTATCATAAAAAGAGCCTGTCAAACTGGAGGTAAAGTAATAAACTGAGCCCGAATGGTCTTTTCTTAATTCCAAAAAACACATCTTTTAATACAATCAAGCTGGATGATAGTTTTTGTTTTTGTATGAATTATAAACATACAAATTTAATATTTAATATAGCTTTTTCGAAAAAACTTAATTTAATATACTCATTCAATTAAAATATCCTAAACTACTTTATCTTGTTCAGAGTTACCCAAAATATTACCTCAATGTATCAGGAGAGAATGGATTTTAATAAATAATAGTTTAAAAAAACTAAAAAAAACACGCGTTATATAGAAAACCAAAATAAAAAAATAGAAAATAAATTTTAATAAATTTGAATTAAGAATAATGTAAAAAATTCTAATAAATATAAATTACAAATAGTGTATCTATACAAGAAAAAAAATTTATATTTTATTTTAAAAAAAGGGTGAGGTGCTTTTTAAGATATTATCGAAATGGTAATCCTTCTACTCATATATAACAATAAAATATTTATAACTATTGACACCATGCACCCTACGTTTTTTTATAAATAAAAAAAAATTTTTCTTGTATAGGCCTACACTATTTAAATTTATATTAATTAAATTGTTTTATATTATTCTTATTTCAAATTTATTAAAATTTATTTTATATTTTTTAGTTTGGTTTTCTATATAAAGCGTGGTATTTAGTTTTTTTATAACTATTTTTTATTTTCTACTTTTTAGTTTGGTTTATTTATAATTTAAAGTGATACTTCTATATCAACGTTTGAAATAAATTTTATAACAATGTAAAAAACCTTGATAGTTATTACATAAATTCACTATTAAAGAAGATTTTGAATAGATAGTGGCTGCAGTTAAAATAAAAACGATAAATATTGTTTTATCTCAGAAGTGTCTCTAGATGTGGCTCAATTTTTTATTTATAACATGACTTTACTATTTAAGTGAATTTGAGTAGATATTGGCTGTTCTAAAATATTTATCCAATATAGCGTTTTGAATAACTACAGTACTCAATAATTTCAATATCCTGCTATGAAATTCAATATATTCGGGAAGTCATTGATGTTTATTCTAAGTCAGCATATCTGATGGGTGACCATCCTTTGTTTGCAAATGTCTCACAAAAAATTTTCTCCCATTTGTTCCAGTCCGATTCCACTGTAAGTTTTATTTGCATGCAGTTGTAGCAAACTACACTGGAGTATTCTAAGAAATGTTTTAAAATTTCTATTTTATTTTTGTCTTCTTTGACTAGGAAACGTTCACATTCTTTGTTGAAATCTTTAATCCACTGGTAAGCATTTGAGTTTTTGCCCGTGAATTTCTCAATCATTAAATTATTTGCAATTTTCCCTAAATTTTGATTTTCAGTTATAGTTTTATTTTCTTCAAGAAATTTTTCTAACAGTTTTTCCAATTTTTTATTTGATCCACTAGGTATAGATTCAGCACTTTTTGTTTTTCCCTCAATTTGTTCCATGCCATAGATTATATGGTGTTCGTGGCGTTCCGGAGGTAATTTTCTATCTCCCGTGCAACAGCGACAAAATTTCCAGGCTCCCAACGACTGTGCCTAGGAGGAACGGCCGCATCTCAGGCACGATTAGTTACACGACGACTGGGAGGATGTCGTACACCTCCCCGCCCATAGCCAGTTGCCGGGTTATCCTGACCTTCCGATGTACAAATGACTCTACGCTCTCTCCCTGAGCATGCACCAGACAAAACAGCTCATCTTGACTGGCCGCACTTACACGTGGTCCGTCAAAACGTGCCTCCAGTCGCATCGCAAACTCATCCCAGCTGGCATAATACTCGCCAGTTTCGGCCTACCAGAACCGCGCGGCTGTCCGCTCACTCGTTCGATGGATTGATCTCCCTACACATAGTTCTGCAGTAAGTGGTTACGGCACACATGGATAAATGTTCGCAGGCAGTCGTGGGTTTGTCCTGCAAAATTCCGGTATTGAGACAGGCCACACCCGCCGCGTGGCGAACCGACCTTGGTGGCTCGAGATAGGTTTGTGTAAGCTGAGTTCACATTGATTTCACATAAACAGTCCGTCGTAAAGCGAAGGAATTCTCACGTTTCGGAGCATGTTTGATAATTGCACACTCATGACACGCGGCTACTTCCCCTGGCTGGCGACGGCAGTTGGCCACCTCGCACATGACGACTGCCCCCCGCGGGGCTCCATGATCTGGCTAACAGCTGCAGTGCGCTCCCACGCCTTTCTCTCCCCGCACGGCAAGGAGCACCTCGCGCAACTGTCCTCCATTTTAATGGCTACCTGCACGGCGTTTGGCATTTTGACCCTTGCAGCTATCCTGCCCTCGCGGTGTGTGTAGGGACGTTGATGGCAAGGCGCGGACTTGTAGGAAGGACCAACCACCTTCGTTTCGGTTGAAGGGTCGGTGCCCGCTCGCCTCTTGACCCGCGCAAGCTCAGTGGCGTAGCGTGCCATCTCGGCGCCTGGGGCGGGAGACCCATTTTGCCGCCCCCATTCTATAGGTGCTTAGTTAAAATTAAATTTCACATGCAATGAGGTACCTTTTATTGAAGTTAAAATAGGATGAGTGGTTTTACAAGCGGATTCTACGGGCCTTATGAGCAGCGAAGTCAGAAATAACTTTGTCAAAATCAATATTAGCAGCCAATTCTTGTTCAATCGACAATATAGCCAAGTTTATAGTCTAGCGGAGCTCATAGTAGATCTGAGGTAATTGTGCCACTGCCCCGTTGACCCTTTAGACCCCTGGTGCGAAACTATAATTTGTGGATTTTTGGGATTTAAATTAACGGACTAATAAAACTGAAACTGGGATTTTACGTTCAGCGTGTTTCATCCAATCCCTGCCAGACCTAGAAGAAAAAAGGCGTCGACCGTTAGAAAATGATTTAACTGAGAAGGGCTTGTAAAACCATAATTTGTAATTTGCTAAATTTTTGGTATATTTATTTGCATGTTAACGTGTGTCAATTTTTTGCTAGATTTCGCCTATGTTAATTAGTATTTACAGCGGTGATACGCCCGGTGCGTATCTATATTTGTATTTATATTTGTATTAATATGTTCTTATATATTTTTAATGCCTTTTTGGTAATTATATTTAATTTTTGGAGCTCCGAAGTATATGAACAAATAATAATTTTTTCGGGGAATTGTTAAAGTATTTTTTTAGTATTATTATATAGCTATTTTTTTATAAGTAGTAATAGGGTAGGTATTTTATGATGGATGCGCCGATTTGTGATGAAACGATTTTATGATATATATATATTTATTAAATGTTGTCATATAAATTTTGCGTCTTTTTAACTTGCTGCCTCCTCTCACTGTTCGCAACCTTATTAGTATTTTTTAAGCCTGCTATTAGTTTGGGTTTTAATATTTTTTTGGGTTTACCTGCGCTCGCGGTACGGGGCAATACAGGAGTTTTACTGTGTCCCGGTTCGCGGAAGTTGTTTGGTTTGCCCTGGGTTAAGGTCAAACTTTACAGTACAATGCGTAGTACTAAATTCAATGAGTGCGAAAGAGAGGCATCGACACGGGCCGACGCGTGAAACAAAAGATTTTGTATGAGTAATTAACATAATAAGGAGTGCCGCTCAACTCGGCTCGCGCGCGCCGGGCGGCGCGGCGTGATGCGATGTTGCCGTTCGTATGTAAACAAACAAACGTTATAAAGAGCTCTGTCAGTGATTTCGCAGTTTTTCTTTTAAATAAATATTAAAAAATAGTTGGTGCGCAAAATGTTAGATAAAAATGGAACATTATAGTGTGTCTGACACATGTAATGAATGAATCATAAATCAGATCTCAACTCGCTTCACCGGCGACCCGCCCCCGCGGGCTGCCGCCCGGGGCGGGCCGCCCCCTCCGCCCCACCCACGCTACGCCACTGCGCAAGCTCACATGGATGCGTATTGTATTGAACTGGCGTTATTCGGCTATGTTCTGCTCGGCTCGGCTCGGCCGATGCTGTCTTTGTTAGTGCTCAGCTGAGATGAAAGCTGATCTGCGTGCGGCGGCTCGTAGGTAGATAGGCTCTTAACACGCGCTGCAAGGTGAAACTGCGCCGTCCAGGTGCGCTGGCTACCGCTCTCACACTGCACCTGACATAGAAAATTTTTGAGAATTTTGAAACTTTGCCACTGAATTTTGAAAGTCTTTAAATTGCGAGTTTGTTAGCCACACTATTCAGGGGCAATTTTTTACCTGCTGGGCTGTCTCGTGCGTAAAGTAAGGAAAGTTTACGCCCGGTGAGTTCTTAAGGAGGGTTCCTGGCCACGTGGTGAGAGACAGCAATTAGGAAATTAAGAACAAAAGCTACATAACGACTTTCTTTTACTGCAGAAAAGCTTTTTTAAATAGTGTTACCTCAGCGCTCGGCCCGTTGTGTTTCGGTGCCAAAGCATGGTCCTGCGTACTTATAGAACATTAGCGTCAAGGTTAGGAACCGATACACGAAGTTATCAATTTTGAGATGTCGTGGAGTGGAGGTCCGCGAGAAACAATACATGGTTACCGTATAAATTGACAGGCGAAGTTCGTGACGTAGTACACGATGAACAATTTTACTTGGCAGAGCATTTTAGGATGACCAAACACACAATAATTAACATTACAAAATGCTAGAAGAGCATATGGACCGAGTCCCAAAGAAGATGCACGGTCAACGGACGTCTGCTACGCCTGAATTAACACCATGACGTTGTTGCATAGGATACTAAGCTCACAATCCACAATCACTTTCCCCACGTGGTGACGCGGCTTGAAGCAAAAGTCTCATGAAAGAAATAATACGAATTACATTACGTTAGGAAAGCGTCTACATGTTTCATCAGTGGACGGCTCAGTGCGGGCAAATGTCAACAGTTCAAAAATGCAGCTTCCGGCTCGAGAATAAGCTTGCACAAGGCCCGTAGACTACAAGAGTAGTGAAGATAAATGCGTGGATGCGTGGTTGCGAAAGAAAAAGAATATGTTAAGCGGTGAGCTCTTTGAAGCTGCACTGAGGTGAGGCTGGCGTCGGGGCCGATGAAGGAGAATAAGGATGTACTCACATGATTGCAACTCAGTCAGACGAACAAAGCGGTGAGGACCCCGTGGCCTCTGAGCCGGGCATGCGACTGGCGCACTTCTTGCAGCTGCCGCCACGGGAGGTTGCGTTTCCTCGCGAGTGTTGTGGCCTGATCGCACTGTGAATAAACTTTAATTAAATAAGAAAGAAAATGGTTGTCTGTAAAGTCGGTTTACGGACGATAGTTTAACGTGACAACGCCATAACAAAACATTGATGGAATGATTGCATACTTTTATGAATAAAATTGAATAATTTTTATTGAATTATCACTATTTTGAATGGATCCAAGAATCTACAATTTAATCGATGAATTTACTTTTATTTGCACTCATTAATTCAACAATGTTTATTACTTAAACGAAGAGATTATCTTAACTGCAACTTTTATACATGTTTGCTATTTAACTTCTTCCAATCTGTGTTATTCTGTTAAGGATAGGACGATGTAGGAAAAGTAGGAAACGAATGGGAGTGTTACAAATTTAATGTGCCTCGAAAAATTCAAATCGATGGTTGTTCCAATCGAGTGGAAGAGAGATAGATGCGGCACAAGCGTACAATGAGCGTAACGAGACAAAGCGTAACGGGAAAATGTACGTTACGGGAAACTTTTTCGTGCGTGCAGCCGTCGTTCAACGATTTATTAGACGTTTACACCTCAACAATTGATGATGATATTTTAATCAATAACTAACAAAGAAATATAACAAAATTTCTGAACTACATTTACCTGATTGATGGCCACCTGGCACGGCAGATAAACACATGGACACTTGATAGCCGCGCGGGTGGCTATCGAAATATTGACCTCGGTGTCGTTCTCTTCGCTGCACTAATTTTCACCAAACTGCCCCGGGGCGCGTTTGTGTTACTCACACACTGCAGGGCAGGCATCAATGTGGCATAACGGCCTGTACGACAGAGGAGTAACGATGGTTGTTGTCAAATCAATATAATCCATAGTCCCCAAGGATGGCCACAACCGTATTGAAACCTGGATGCAACATATCACGAGTCCACTCTCTGGTGACTGCGCCACCTCACTTCCTGCCTGGTCCCTAAGTGGATGCGAGAACATCAACACGGGTAGTCATGCGTGTACAGATGTAAGTTATTAGCTTAAAATATTGGCTATGAATTCGAAGACGTGGCGCGGAATGGGTGAGGCGGGATTAATTCACCAACCGCGTGTTGATTAATGGGTGTAACTATAATTCGGTAGTAAAAGGTAAGCTGGTGAACAAATTAAGCTGAACTTACAGTCAAACGTGTTGAACCAAGAACCCATAAATGAAATTTAAAAAAAATATTTATTTTATGAAGAAATAATAGGTATGTGTGTATTCGTGTGGCATGAGAGCTAAACAATTAAGTTCACCAAAATGTGTTTTGTAAGTTGATATTTTTCAACTTTATGTTTTCGAGTGAAAGTATGTGGCAGCATGTAATACAACCTGTTGTGAGTGCCTAAATACGTAGCAGGATATGTGCAGGGAGGTGCGAGTAATTTTTATGTGCGGGTACAACGGCATCGCAACGAGGTTTTTTTTTCTTTTAAGAATTCATTTGGACCTGTGTTCACATACCGATCTCGTCGTCATGATTACAGTATTCTTTGGTTTCTCGAAACCACTCTAGCCAGATGTTGGCTTAATTCGTGACATACGTCACGACCCCTTTCATTGCCGGTATTAATGTTCGGAGCATTGTGTTACCCGTTTCTAGTGATGTTGCAGGCGACAAGAATTTTACCCCAAATAAATATACTATAACTTTTATAATTGAGAAGGATGTAGCAAAAATTTTAAGTGACTAATGTGTAATTTAACTAAGTGTAATCTAGAACTGTTGACTGAGCAGAGGATTGCTTATCTTTAAAATGTGTTTGTCACAAGAGACGATTTGTCATTTTCTGTATTGTTTTGATGTATAATTTATCAATTAAAAAACTACATATTTTGCCTAGCATGTAACGTGTATATATATTGTTAAGTCATAGTAATTATTTTATTTTATTTTATTTTTGGTTTTCTACTGAAATAACCAAACATCCTTATCAATATACCTATAGTTTTAAAAACCTAGTTTTTTTAATGCAATAACAGTAATATAATTTTAAAATTTACTTAATTGCAGAAGTTATGTCGAGGATCCTACTATAATCTTGAATATTTGGTCCCTGTTAGTCACTATAAAAAATGTAATAGTAAATATTCTATAACTCTACCTGTTCATCGCAATTTGGTGTTGCGAAAGGAAAGCTAATGAACAAATAGTAACTGCAAGTAATATTTTCATACAAAAGCAGTGTCGAAATTCTTTTTTTAATAATCTGACTTTAAGTTACTATAATTTTTGTAACAAACACATTTAAAACCAGGATATAAATAAATTGATAAAAAAATATTAAAACAATTTACACCCTAATGTTTGTCATTGCAAGAAAGCAACTATATATAACCTGTTTAAGCGCTTTAATTTTTTATGTTTTTTTTTCCTTTTGCATGACTATCAAAAAACGTATTTACAAGAAGAAAAGTTTTAAAGGAATATTAAAATTCTTAATAAACTATATACATGATTAACGGGAAACAAAATCAACACAACTTATCTTTCTCTGAAACAATTATCATGTTCTTTTATATTTAGTAAGAATTTTGGCCATAAAAGTAATGTTCCTGCAAATTTGTAAAATACAGTATTTGCGCACGTAAATTTTTTTAGTAGCTAATACAATATTAACTTTTTTTATGACAGAAATGCGATTTCTTTAAATTGTGCAATTATATATAAATATGTGAGTGTTTGTGTGCGAGTTAAATCACCATCTATTAAATTAGTATGTGTATTAGTTTATTTGTATTTAACTTTTTAATTAATTTAGAAAGCCATATTTTGAAAGCAGTAATAATAATTTTGAACGCAAATGACTTTGTTATTTTTTTTAAACAAAATATCTAAGTAGGTACTGTTTACAACACGGATATCAAGAACAAATTTATTTATTCCGGATGAACGTACCAAAAAAATATTAATGGTGCTCGATATGGGACATGTTCAGAATCCATTCGCTAGATCGCTCCACTTGTCGGCCTGTAACTCCGCAGCTTCACCCTCGAGCGCGCCACCAGCCGCCGAGCAAATGTTTACTCCGTCCGCCGCCTAGATGTCACCACTGGACGGTACAAGCCGCTGCCAGGCCAACGCTGTCCGGCAAACAAGGCACGTACTGCGGCGTCGATATTGTGTTGCTGATGACGTCAGCGGGACCCTTCCTTCCGTTGCCAGCATCCCTGATGCGCACTCTCACATTTGTACGGTGGTTCCTTCATAATCATAAAACAAAATAACTATAAGATATAGCCAAGTTAAACATAACAAGTTTAGAATGTGTAGTATAATGTTTTGGAGAATCATTAGATAGTATTTGGTTTTATCAATATGCAACATCGGTCATAACTAAATTATTTTTTAACAAATCAATTACAAGAAATGTGCTTTATTTAAGGACTCATATAAATTGTTTTAATATGCATGTTTTTGATGATTCAATAAAAATGGTAGTTCGATAAGCAAATATTAAACATTTGTTCTTTTTATATAGTATAATTCGTAGTTTCTATATTATTGTATTTTAAACTAAAACAAACAACGATCCCTTTTGATTTTAAACAAAACATTGAGCGGGAAGAAACTGCTAAATGTTATTTCTGCACCAAACTAGAACATTTAACTTATGAAGGGTTGTTGTAATGTTATAGATGATAGTGATGCAGATTGCATCAACAATCCCTATGCTTGGTATTGTGATATTTAAAAGTTCTTTGCAACAGCAAAACTCAGCTAAAATTTCTTAAGTTACACTATGCCAGGAATTCTGAACCTTTGTGTATTACTTTGACGAGGCAGGTAAAATGAATTTTAAAAATAAAATTATTTTGGAAACAGGAAAGCGAAGCATTCCTATACATTTTAACTTTTTAATTTTATTTGTAATTTTTCGTAGTTTTCAGCAGTACATAATCGTTTACACATTTATGAAAAGATAATTAATTTTTACAATGGAAACATTTTCATCACGGCTTATCTCAGATACACGTTTACTTATAATTTATGTTTGCATTATATAAGGCATATCATCAGCCGATAAGGGAAAGCAATAAGAAAAATGCAGTCGACAAAAATGGCATATCATTGGCCTACGTGAACTGGAGATTCAAAGAGGCAATATAATATTTTAACAAAATGTATATGGAATGTGTTTTAATGTTAAAAATCGCTACCATTATATCGAAGTGTTTTCTTAAACCGGCCTGGGAATCAGATTCTATCCAGTGTCTATAAAAAAGGAAAATTATATTAAGTTATCAACAATATAGATGAATAAATTAAAAATTCATTATTTTATACTACACTCAACATTAAATTTACTTTATTTAAATGAGTCATGCCATATGGAATTTCGATTTGATACAATTTCACTGACATACACCATTGCAGTTTTAAAACATGCTGTTATTATTTTCTTCTAGAATAAGTTCCACGAAATTCTTGGGCTGTATGATATTTAAGTGTGTTCTTATGTGCTATCGTCGTTGTATGTCTCTAATACCAGTTGAGTTATATCGTAGGGTTTATCTGTTTGACATAGCTGACTAAGGCTGGGAATCTGGGGGTTAATGTTTTATTATTTTTTTAAATTTGAATTCTTGAATTTTTTAATGATAAACAATGCAAAACTACGATGGTATAAGTTCAAGAAATGGTATCTAATTCAATTAACTGCTCAAAAACCTTCCCACTTACAATAATAAAATAACAAAACATAATTTTTGATAATTTAATTCATTAACTTTCATGCACGATGCTAAACTACCAGGTTACATCAACATTCGTAAATGAAAAAGCACTATAATCATGTCTTATCGGCAGCCGTGACAACATCAGCCAGGAATGATTCAAACCAGTATTTGGACAAGTACAAAGCACTCAGCACAGACCAGTAATGTGATTTATAGAATTTCGTAAAATCCAGAAGAGTTCCTATCCGCAGGAGGTAAACGAGGTTTATAAACTAATAACGTTGGATTATATTACATACAATGCGTTTTCATAACATACCTATTGCTACTAGAATGTAAAAAAAAATATCGCTTTTGTTACAGCCTAGGCACACAGGAATACAATGAAGTAAATTAACACTTGCTGATTGCGTTTTAAAATGCATACTGCTTGTGTACAATTAAACACACCTGACTGGTGAATTATTACCACAACACAAAGTATTATTTTACTTAATGTACGTATGATATTATTAAAACCTTTTGGGTTTAAAACCATTAGGAGAGTCGTTGATTTACAATGCAACTCAGTTGTTTTATCAATGTTTTATTTGAAGAATATAACCTAAATTACATCTAAAATAACAGTAGTAGAAAATTTACACAAGGAATGATGCCTGACAGGCACACCTGAATAAAATTAATTGAATTAACACTTGTTAAGTGTTTAAATACGCACTGTTTGTGTAAAATTACACAACTTATGTCAATGAATTATCATCACAGCATACTGTGTTATTTTATTTCATGTTTGTGTACGGTTTACAAGGACACTGACAGAAGAAAGAAGACACATCAGAAGAATGTTTAATTAACATGTTAACTGGTTTTTTCATCACAAAAGTTGTGTTTTTAGAATATAAACCTTCAATTTGTGTTAACAAACACTTTTCCCATGTAACTTGTAAAAGTACACAAACAGTATGAGTTTTTACTAATTACAAGTCGAAAAATTAAAAAAATATATATTAACTCTGCATGTGTTAATGTACCCCTTTTACAGTGAAGCTTGTAAGTGTTAGCAGACCTCGACTCGGGACTGTCGAAAAATAACGTAGCAGTCTCTACTTCTAATGCAGCCCATAGTGGAATGTGACCGCACAGTCTCGTCAACTCGGCGGTACGGGGATGCGTCCAAAGCGGGCTGTCTCGTACGTCGCAGTGCTCCGCCGGCGACACGTCCTGCTGGTGGCTCCCCGGTTCGCCCGGCTGCTTTGGGACTCGCCCTGATCTGCTGCGGCTGCAGTCCCCGCCAGAGTTGGTGGCGGGAATTGCGGTACTCGGCAACTCGAGGACACCTTGGGTTTGGAGCACCGACTCGTCCAGCGAGTTCAACTAACTCGCCCGGCGTGTGTGACTGGTCCTAGTTTCCTTCCCGTGGACACCTTGGGATGGAACACCAACTCGCCTCGCGAGTTCGGAAAACTCGCCCGGCGTGTGTGACTCCGAACGCTGACTGGTCCTTGCTTCCTTCCCGTGGACACCTTGGGATGGAACACCAACTCGCCTCGCGAGTTCGGAAAACTCGCCCGGCGTGTGTGACTCCGAACGCTGACTGGTCCTAGTTTCCTTCCCGTGGACACCTTGGGATGGAACACCAACTCGCCTCGCGAGTTCGGAAAACTCGCCCGGCGTGTGTGACTCCGAACGCTGACTGGTCCTAGTTTCCTTCCCGTGGACACCTTGGGATGGAACACCAACTCGCCTCGCGAGTTCGGAAAACTCGCCCGGCGTGTGTGACTCCGAACGCTGACTGGTCCTAGTTTCCTTCCCGTGGACACCTTGGGATGGAACACCAACTCGCCTCGCGAGTTCGGAAAACTCGCCCGGCGTGTGTGACTCCGAACGCTGACTGGTCCTTGCTTCCTTCCCGTGGACACCTTGGGATGGAACACCAACTCGCCTCGCGAGTTCGGAAAACTCGCCCGGCGTGTGTGACTCCGAACGCTGACTGGTCCTAGTTTCCTTCCCGTGGACACCTTGGGATGGAACACCAACTCGCCTCGCGAGTTCGGAAAACTCGCCCGGCGTGTGTGACTCCGAACGCTGACTGGTCCTTGCTTCCTTCCCGTGGACACCTTGGGATGGAACACCAACTCGCCTCGCGAGTTCGGAAAACTCGCCCGGCGTGTGTGACTCCGAACGCTGACTGGTCCTTGTTCCTTCCCGCGGACACCTTGGGATGGAACACCAACTCGCCTCGCGAGTTCGGAAAACTCGCCCGGCGTGTGTGACTCCGAACGCTGACTGGTCCTAGTTTCCTTCCCGTGGACACCTTGGGATGGAACACCAACTCGCCTCGCGAGTTCGGAAAACTCGCCCGGCGTGTGTGACTCCGAACGCTGACTGGTCCTAGTTTCCTTCCCGTGGACACCTTGGGATGGAACACCAACTCGCCTCGCGAGTTCGGAAAACTCGCCCGGCGTGTGTGACTCCGAACGCTGACTGGTCCTTGCTTCCTTCCCGTGGACACCTTGGGATGGAACACCAACTCGCCTCGCGAGTTCGGAAAACTCGCCCGGCGTGTGTGACTCCGAACGCTGACTGGTCCTTGCTTCCTTCCCGTGGACACCTTGGGATGGAACACCAACTCGCCTCGCGAGTTCGGAAAACTCGCCCGGCGTGTGTGACTCCGAACGCTGACTGGTCCTAGTTTCCTTCCCGTGGACACCTTGGGATGGAACACCAACTCGCCTCGCGAGTTCGGAAAACTCGCCCGGCGTGTGTGACTCCGAACGCTGACTGGTCCTTGCTTCCTTCCCGTGGACACCTTGGGATGGAACACCAACTCGCCTCGCGAGTTCGGAAAACTCGCCCGGCGTGTGTGACTCCGAACGCTGACTGGTCCTAGTTTCCTTCCCGTGGACACCTTGGGATGGAACACCAACTCGCCTCGCGAGTTCGGAAAACTCGCCCGGCGTGTGTGACTCCGAACGCTGACTGGTCCTTGCTTCCTAGGCCCACGAGTCTCTCAAGTCAGTGAGTAAGTCCATTTGGCTTTCGTTGCTCAATTTTTACTGCCCTGGGTTCATTATTTCCTTCCAGCTGTTTTTTTTTTCCTTCCGGGACTATCGTGCTCGAATGCGTCCCATCCGTTAGACTCGGCTGTCCAGGATGACGTCATAGCTCCTATCTAACTTCGCAGTTTGTGCATTGGACCGACTGGCACCCCGCCTCTCCTACACTTGGTGTCAGTTACACTAGGTGAGTTTCCTCCTCTATTATTCGTTCTTAGAATGTTGGACTGCAGCATAACACAATTATGACCGCAATGAGCGTACGCCCCGTTACATCAGCTAAACACAAATGAAGTGATGAGACACTGCACTTACTCTAGAGAGGGTCCGGGATGGAATCCTATACCATCCATGCATGATGTTTTCGTTGTAATTAAAAAACAAATACATTCAAGGATTGTTTATAACTATTAGTCACACTCGATTCTTACCCCAATATTCTAGAATAGTTCTGTATCGCTCCCTCTCTATTGAGTAACTTATTTTTTGAATTGGAGGATTAGTAATTTATTTTTTTTACAAATTACAGCTATTTTATATTGAGCTATGAATCAAATAAATATAAACATTTTACGTAACTAAAACACGAGTTATTTATTGTTTGTAAACATTAAATTACAATCAATAATATTATATATCACCAAACAAGATGTACCTTTAACTTAAATTTTGTTTGTAATTAAAATCTCGTTATTATTATCTTTTTATACACATTTTTAATAAATGTTAATTAAAATAAAATTATTTATATATGTAATAAATGTATAAACTTGTTTAAATTTTTTTTACGGTTTAACAAATTAATTGGTTTCAATTTCCGTTTTGGTTTTGTTCTGTGACAAAGCAGTCTTTAGCTACAAAAATTAACGCAATTATTGTAAAGTTAATATTTGAAATCCCATAACAATTTATTTTAAACTTTCTGTTAAGTTATTAATGTTAAAACCATTTTCAGGCTTGCGACTAACGTGTAAGTACTCAAACATGTATCTTTTTAAGTATTAAATAATTACAGAAGCATATTTTTTTATAAAATTCTTTTTTAAATAAATGTTGAAAGTGAAAAGCAATTTTTAAGCTACACAATTTCATTACAATTATTTTATAGTTAATTTGCATTATTTTTAAGCTTTCAATTATTGTTTTCTGTGACACTGTGACAATTTTCCGTGAAAGGTACTCTACTGAAGGACTGCATTCATCTGACAGGACTCGGGATTTAAGATAACCAATGCGGTAAGCAATTGTTTGAAGATTTTTTTAATCTGGTTATGAGCACATTTTATATATGTCTATATGTACGTATTACTTGCTGTGGTTGAATTGATTATTACCTCTGGCTATTTCACTTGCCTCATTAAAAAAATGGTATTTATCTTGACGAGTTAAATTTTATTTTTGAGAGCTTATTTATCTCATTTGAAGCTTAACAAAAATATTACTTTAAATAAAAATTGGGATATTTATTCATCATGTTATTTAAAAAAAAAATTAACATATATATTCACAGTTAAGCTGTGAAAGACATAAAAGATTAAAAAATTAGGTTCTGTTGCAGTAGCTGAGAAGCTTACTGAGCGCCAAGAAAATTTAATTTCCCAGCGCTCCGTTTCCATGAATGGCACGTCTCTGGTGAAATCACTCCTATTTTTTTTCTCCCCCTCGTCCCCAGAGTCCACGTGGATCTCTCTCCGCTCGCCCGCCGGCACGGAGTGCTCCGTGTCCGTGTGTTTGTCCGGGCGCGCGGGGAGGTCCGGCGCACAAAAGCGCGCCCCCGCGACAGTCAAATCCCAGGCTTGCGCCGGGTCCGCTTCCGCCCCTGCGATTCCCTTTCATCCCGCGGGATCAAACGGCCGAAGCACCAGGGACGGAGGAAAAAAACAGATCAGCGTCAACAGTCGGAATGGACACGAAAGAGGTGCACATCCTTTCTATTGCCGAGCAGAGTTTTTTTTTTTCTCTCTCTCATTCTTTCTGAGAGCGCGGAAATGTTTTCACAAGGTTTTCTGGCAGCAAGCAAACTGTTGTGAGTCTGAACCCTCGGCTCCTCGCAATCAGTTCCCCTTTTCTTCTCCACCGACATGCTTGTAACCCATCTGTTTTCGTTCGTAAAGTGATCATATAAACTTGATGAAAAAATACACACATATTTTCATAACGGGTATGAAATATACATAGCAGAAAAGTATTTTCGGAGAAAAAAAGATTGCGTTGCGCTGTAAGGTCGTTAAAGTAAGTTAAGCGAATATGTTAAGGTTTAAAATAGTTTTAAAAATGGTGAGGCGTTTTCTGAGACAAAACAATGACTGATGAAAAATTTTATATTATTTTTGGATGTATGTAAATTTATTAAATACATTTTAAGAAATGTATATTTATTTTAATTTAATATTTATTATTATGAAAAATTTAATTTATTTATAATGTTTAGGCTTTTTCATGTTTATATTTAAAAAAATACTTGACTTATATTAATTTTTGCGTTTTATTTTGCTTTTAGATCATGAAAAATAGAAGCATAGCAAAGTAACAGCTAAAGCTTAAAAATAAAAGAATATGACAAATCGCAGGAAAAAAATTTAAGTAACTGTGAATATTTTAAAATCATTATCCCAGGAAAAGCTTAAATACCATTTCCTAATCTAATATAAAACATTAGTCAACTTAATCGTTGATTACGTTAATAATAAGGCATTTAAGGTGGCAGGGCGGCATTTAAGGAAACTTAAAAAATAATGTAAGCTTAAATTCCCCACTCATGTATAAAATAAAAAATTGGTTGTCTGTAAAGTCGGTTTACGGACACCGTCATAACAAAACATTGATGAAATGATTGCATACTTTTATGAATAAAATTGAAACATTTTTATTGAATTATCACGATTTTGTATGGATACAAAGAAGGAGTGAAATGAAATCTACAATTTAATTGATAAATTTACTTTTATTTGCACTCATTAATTCAAATATGTTTATTACTTTAACGAAGAGATTATTTTATCTATAACTTTTATACATGTTTCCTATTTAACTTCTTCCAATCTGTGTTATTCTGTTAAGGATAGGACGATGATAGAAAAGTAGGAAACGAATGGGAGTGTTTCAAGTTTAATGTGCCTCGAAAAAGTAAAATCGATGGTTGTTCCAATCGAGTGGTAGAGAGAGTACAATGAGCGTAATGGGACACAGTGTAACGGGACAATGTGCATACCGGGACACTTTTTCGTGCGTGCAGCCGGCGTTCATCGATTTATTAGAAGTTGTCACGTCAAAAACCAAAAAAGGTTTGTGAAAAATATCGTAAGAGGAATTTTACAGAAGCTAAGAAATTACTTAATCTTCTCCTTTAAGCTGAAAAATCCATGTAACATATTGTTACTAACACGAAAGACCAGATCGCGATGCCAGGTTAGGAGCTGGCTGGCGGCCCTGCACGGCCACTGGCGTCACGCGCCGTGTCACGCGCCTTCCACTGACGTAAGGCATGCCACGTGTGCCTGGCCGGATTACAAGGGCCATCGCTACCTCCTCCCCCTTTATCAATGCGCATCGTCCTGCCTCAACGCTTTTATCTATCGCTGAGCGGACTTGGAAATTCCGCGGGCCGCCGCGCGGAGTGGCGAGAATGGACGCCAGCTTTCTGGACTGTTTGGGCATCGGGTCGGCCCGGGATGACGCTCTCGTCGGTTCAAGAAGGGCGCCCCTCAGGTACTTAAGCAGCGACGCCAGTCTCCGGGGCAGTTCCGCGAGGAATGAGGCGAGAATTCCCCGCGACATTTCCGAGCGAGTTCCGAGAGATCAGAGAATTACACGAGTGAAGGGAAGTGTGAGATCGGTGAAGAGGGTGAGAGAAACCCCCCTTCAGAGAGTGGCGTGTCTTGGTCTTCTACTGGATCGTGAGAGTGCGGCGACTGAGTGGCGCGAGACTTTGTGTGGACAGGTGCGTGGTAAGTGCGAACCACTGTTGAGCCTAGCTCCAGTGACGATTGCGCACAGCGGAAATTGACAGACATTGAGTCACTTCAGAATAAACTTTTTCAAGTGTGTGACTTGAGGTCGGACTTTTTTAAAACAATTATTTATTAATTATGTAAATGTTAGTAATTAAGAAAACTGTAATAAATCTCAATTGGATTATCCCTTACGAACCCAGTTGCCCCCTCAGTAAATTGTAACAATATAAATAAAAAATTTGAATTTGAAAAAAAAATTGGTTTTGGAATTTATAGTTTATCAGGGCGAAAATATTTTTTTCTTATTTAGGCATGTTTTAAGTAGTATGTGAATTGTCTTAATTTAATGAATAATTTTATCATATTAAATAAAATTTGCCAAGATATCATTTTCAATTAGTAAGTTAGAATACTAGTACCTACAACCACTTAAATATGTGTAATTTCAGTAACATAAATACAAATGCTAATTAGAAAAGTAGAGTAATTCTTTATTTTATAGTTGATTAATATTAAAAAATATATAAACTTACTTTTGGATTAAATCATGCAGACTCAAATAAAAATATACATCTCACTTAAACGCTGATTCACCTACTATTTTTTTTTCTCATCACCTCTTATTTAAGTTAAATTTCTTTACCAAGAGGTAACGTAATTTCACGGTAACAGAAGTTAAAAAGGTTAAAGAAGTTAACACGTTTTCCGTCATTCATGTTTCTGACAAAAACGAAACCTACTGTACTCACCAATATGTCCACCATTTGCACGGCCGTGAGTGAGAAAAAATCGTCTACATGTAATCCGGAGGTAACAGTGACAGTACTTTTTGCACTGGCACGGACACGCGCCGGGCGAGTGACAACCCTTCACAATACTCTTAACCCCACCGGGGGAATCGCGAGCTGGTCACGGCACTGTCACGTCACTGTCACCGCACTGTCACGTCAATGTCACGGCACTGACACGTCGGTGTTACGTCAATATCACGGTACTGTCACGTCACTGTCACGACAATGTCATGTTACTGTTGCGTGTAAGTCGGCCTTTAACGGAAGTAACGGAGCTAACAGATGATGTTCGACGGTACGTGGTTTAAAAAGAAGGCCAGTAAGAAGGTTGGCAGGGGGAGAGAACCACGCATAAATTAGAGAGTAGGACAAATGTAAAACTCTGCAAGTTGTTTTGTCGCCATATTTGTTACCTTTGTGAACATTTACTTTGTAATTTATTGATTAACCAGTTTTTACCCGCGGCTTCGCTCGCGTTGATGTCCTTAAATAAGTATCAACGATTATTGCAAAGAAAAGAAAAAAAATATGGTAATCATTTTTTTTATTACGTGACTGGGATCATCAGTATTTAAAAATTCTAACGTACAATTTAGCTTAAAAAACTGAAAGCATGCTTTATTGAAATATATTTTACTATTACAAAAGATTAATAATTTTAAATACTAACATTTTAAAAACTTCAAAATATTAACATTAAATAAATTCGTTTCTCTTTAAAAGAGTTAAATCAGAGTATTGTTCTAGGATGCTCCAGTATATTATGTTATAGCTATGTTTTTCTGTCGGGTGCAAATATGTGTAGATTTTGGGCAATGGACACACGTGAATTTAAAAACAACATTAGGATATTAAGTGCTTGGTTCTGTATCCAAGACTATATCTATTGACAAATACTCCTTCATTTCCTCTTGCTACTCTTTTAAAAAATAGGTGTTGATTTTACTAACTATATCATTTGTTGGTGCCAATATTGTTTTTGCGCACAAACACTGATCACTATTCATATTTTGTCTCAAGTCCGGGAAAATTTGAGATAAGATCCACATAATTTTCTATTAAATTACAAAATTCACTTGAAAGTAAAATATAACCTTCAGTACGAACGTCCAAACAACCATCACCGAATAAAATAAACAGACACCAAACCTCTAATATTAAAATAGTTTAAGTATTGCTTGGCGGTGACAGAAAAATAAAAATAAATGTGGGAGCCGATGCTATACTAAATTGAATAGTGAATTGACCGCCGGTATATCTGTATTAGATTAGCGAATTATTATTTTGCTTATTGAAACGACATATGGCGTTAAATTTCATTAAAATTACTCAAACTCTCAGTCAGACGATCATACATACTAATATAAATTTTTTGCCCTGTGTCCTTTACTATACCATTGGAAATATGCGCAAAAATTTCATGATGATCGGTTGAGTAGTTTCCGCGTGAAAGCGTAACAAACAAACAAACTCACATTCGCATTTATAATATTAGTAAGGGTTTAATCGTAAAAGTGTTTTTTTAAACATTTTGAAATAAACTTCTCCACAGCCAGTAACACTGAGTTTTCTTCGTTAGTTGTGAACTTCCATTGTGTACTTTATTGCTTAATTTTATCATTGAAATGTATTTTTGATTCCTTTTAAGAAATACATTTTTACTGCCAGTTCCACATAATACAGTAGTGTTAATGTATTCCATGTAGTTGTATGTAAGCAATCAAAGTTGCTCTTAGCAACGAGTAACGACAAGAAGAATAAGTAATAAATTATAGATGTGTGAATGTATTATATGGAAAAGCCTTATTTTAAAATGAGTCCACCTTGCCCAGATAATTTAATTAGCTTGTAGGCGCAGTTAAATCGTGATAACTGTTAATTTGGTCAGGTTAGCTTCGAAAAATATTTTGTTTATTGGTTTTATGGAATGATTTGGTCAGTTAATCCGCATTAAAAAGACTTATCAGCATTTATCAGTACAAGTAGTATCAAAAACAGAATTTTATTTATTTTTATTGAAGAGCACATTTTATATAAAAATTACCAAATATTAATATCATAATTTCAGGTTCAAATTAAGATTTAAGTTAGATTTTGTTGAAAATTTCTCTGCATCTGGGAGAGCAGGACGATGAAATCATTAAAGAATTAGGATAATGTGAAGGAGGTTTAGGTTAGACATGTGTTCATTATCGCATACATGCACATGAATAATTGCACATTTCTACCCTTGCAAATTTGCATACTCGCTTACTTTCCCACTTGAATACTTGTTCACTCGAAAACATGTTACTCCCATAATTGCACATATTATTAGGCTATACATTATCATACCTATCTCTTAGTAGTTTTACTTCTAACGTTCGTGGCAGCAACGCCACAAATTTATGTTCTTACAACTAAAAGAAGTTTGAGGCTGTCTAGTTATTTTAGATAAGTCACATATTAAACTTCGTACTTTAATTTTTTATATTCAATTTTATTATCTTTTAAAAGCATTTATTCAGAAATGTTTAAGGATATGTTATGTGAATGCTTTATAAATACCTAGAAAATTTTCGATTAGAAAAATTCACTTTATAAACATCTTAATGTTTGACTATTTAGGACTCAAGGATGTATTTATAATAAATACAGTCGTAGCCATACCATATTCTGATAAATACTTGTTGTCAAAAATATATTGATTCTTAATGTTGTAGATCTCATAAAAATATTTTTCTACGTCTTATTGTCTGACTGAACGATGAATTGAGTGCAGGCATCTTTATCTGCACATTAAAGTAAATACTTTGGAGGTCATAAACTACATTATTCGTTTATTACTTTGTAATCCGTGTGCAATAAATTCAGAATAAATTGGCGAGGGTTATTTTCATATAGCGCACGTGGTTGTGCCACCTAGCACGTTCACTGCCTTATTCCAGACGCTGAACTTCAAACAAGTCAGCGCTCAGCTAGCCCTCGTCATCCGCTGAGTGCAATTTCCCCCCTCCCCAGCCCTGCGCACCTCTGCAAACAGCCCCGCCAATCACACCTCGCGCTTTTCCCCTTCGCTTCCTAACACGGCGTCCAGGATTACGCGACGTAATTGAATAACGCGCATTATGCCCGCCCTAGTTTGGCGTTTGGAACGGGATCTTTTTTTTTTTCTACTTCTTCTGAAAGCGCGCGGCGCGCATCGATCTGACTAATTCCCTTCTGCCCCCCCGCAAGTTAAGGGCGTAAATGCTCGCATGATCGCGTTACGCGCTGACAGCCATTCTGTACGAAAAGCGCGGGAGGGGTGATGGTGGGGGAGGGGAGCCGGAGAGCCAATTGTCCCGCCGGCAGCACCCGGGCCGCTACTGCACGAGGCTGTTAGGGCAGAAGAGTCTAGCGGCAGCAATGCTACCTTCCTGCAACTGGCAACTGGCAACTGGCTCGTTCCGGGGCCGGCTGCCGCACCGCTCAGGCTCGTTCCGGGGCCGGCGGCACGTCTTATATGTCATCTGAAACTTCAAACTGTCAAATATGGCCTCGTGGTTGAGCGCTTAGCGGCGCTATCATCTATTCGTAAGGTTGACGATTCGAATCCCGGCAGGCGCGGTTTTTTTTTTGTACTTGTAAAAATAAATACGAGCACGTATAATTTCAAAAGGTATAAATATATTTGAATAATGAATGCAAATAAAAGTAAATTTATTAATTAAATTGTAATTTTCAGATAAGGACATGATAACTAATAATCAATTAGGTTAGGTTTGATACATTATAAATACTTTAAAACTTTGTGAACGGTTGATTTGGTTAGGATAGTTACATTAAATATACTTGGAAATCATGTAAACGGTTTCCTAGCGCTGGATAGCTACATATTAAAAAGTTATTTGCTAAGCAACCATAAAATGATTTTACAGTATTTTTAATGTAGCTATACTTACCTAATATAACCAACCATCCACTAAACAGTCTGTGTGGCATTTTTATACTGGAGAGAAAAAACGCGCGCGTAAAAATAAAAAACATCCAGGGGGTAGGCGCTCCCGATCGGCCAACTTCGGAGAGGATCGGCATTTGCAGCCAGTTGCAGGACGGTAGCATTGCTGCCGCTAGACTCTTGTGTTAGGGCGCGCCTGGCGGGCCCTGCGCAAGGCCCGCTCTATGCGCCGGCGAAGCGCGTCCGACCAATCCACTTGTCGTGGCCAACCCACCGGCCCCACGTGACGGCAGCAGCGTGGACCCTACTGACATACGTGTGGTAGCCTACATTCGCTTTGGACTTAAAAAACACTTTATAACTTCTACTGCGTATTATTGACAAACCGTAATAATATTATGAATACGAACGTGTGTTCGTCTCTCAGTCCTTCTTTCTCGAAGCAACGTAGTAACGGATCGAGGTGATTTTTTTTGCATACTTTTTTAATGGGCCGGAGTGTGACATAGATTTCATATAAAAATGAAATTCCATCCCTTAGGTAGTACAAAAAGGGTTCATTTCGGTTTTTACATGCTTTATATTAGCTTCACCTATATGTTTGTTTGTCTGTCCGTCTGTAACTCTTTCGACTAAGAGTGAGTGGCTCATCACTATAAAATGTCCCACCAATTTTATTACGTTCGTTAGCCGCGCGACTTCTGTGACGTCAGCTTTCGGATTCAGCGATCGTGGGTTCTACTCCCGGCCACGCCGAAAATTAAAAATTGTCATTTTTTTTCCGTTAAATTCTAAGATTATATCCATACATCTAACTGTAAATGATTCGGAGAGACTTTACCATTTCTTTGTGACGTTGCAACTCCAAACAGTTATCTCAGATGGTAATAGGTAGTGTCGGTAACTCATTTCCCTAAGATAATTATACATAAATATAGTTTAAAAAACTAAAAAAACATATTTTAAAGAATATAAAACTAAAAAGTTAAAAATAAATATAGTTTAAAAAACTAAAGAAACATGCTTTTAAAGATTATCAAACTAAAAAGTAAAAAATAATTTTAAAATTTAATTTATGACAATAGTATATAAGCAATAATAGTATAAATGAGAAAAAAGCATGGGGCGCTTAATATACAAAAAATATGGCACAAAGCGCCTGAAGCTTTTTTCTCATTTATACTAGTATTGCTTATATACTGTTGTCATAAATTAAATTTAAAAATTATTTTTTACTTTTTAGTTTGATAATCTTTAAAAGCATGTTTCTTTAGTTTTTTAAACCATATTTATATAATAAAAAATTGGTTGTCTGTAAAGTCGGTTTACGGACGATAGTTTAACGTGACAACGTCATAACAAAACATTGATGAAATGATTGATCCAGAAGAAAATGAAATATCATATTCGGCCTGAGACTGAGCCGTAATAGTTTTTTGCAACCAAACCATTTAGGCATTAAAAATATTATATTCTTTAAGGAATATTTTTTTTTAATATTTATATATTTTGTATGATAAAATCTACCTCTGCATACTTTTATGAATAAAATGGAATAATTTTTATTGAATTATCACTATTTTGTATGGGTACAAAGAAGGGGTGAAATGAAATCTACAATTTAATTGATAAATTTACTGTTATTTGTATTCATTAATTCAAATATATTTATTACTTTTGTAGTGTCGCGCGCGCCGTATATATTTTTAGAAGTACAAAAATGAAGGTTTCACAGCGACCAGGATTCGATCCGTCAACCGTTGAATTGGTTGTCACCAATGCTTAGCGCACGGCCACGAGGCCATATTCAGTAAAAATGTTTCAGATGCAATATATATCTTTTTAATAATTTTGTTTTGTGTTGTGGAAGTTTTTAAAAAGTATGTAGTCCGCCCGTTTTATTACACGATTTTATAATAAATATGCATCCCAAATACACCAAACGTATTTAAAATGTGTTTCAATATTTTTTAAAACATTGTGCAAAAGATCCCGGGTGTAATTTGAATTATTATGTGTAACTGTAAAACACCATTGTTCGTTGAAAACGTACTTGAATGTTCAACATTATTTTTAAATAACCGTACCGATTGTGCTAAAAATCGGTTGGCGATCGTTAAATTACATAATATTAATAATTCAAACGACGAAAATATGATTGAAAAGTCAAATCGATGGTTGTTCCAAACGAGTGGAAGAGAGATCCCACGCATGCGTACAATGAGCATAACAGGACACATCCGTAGTGGGACAATATGCATTACGGGACACTTTTTCGTGCGTGCAGCCGGCGTTCATTGATTTATTAGACGATGTCACGTCAAAAAATCATAGGAGGTAGGTCATAGACTCACAAACAGTGAGTTTGTGTCATTTTTCTTTGTCCATCACAGGGCCATATAGTAAGGTCTGGCAACTTCCTATCATTCTCCTTGGTGGAACTCATCCACATCGTGAAGCTCGCAAAATAAAGGCGCTAATAACAGTTTAGTTAAGAGCTTTATCAATAGATGGCGGTGCCATTAATTGGTAAAGATTTATCGTTTGGTGCGTCCGTCACGTGGTGCCTAGCGGTTAACTGCCTTCCCACAAAATGAAGCTAAATATTGGAATCCCGGTTTTGCTTATGCATAGCCTTGATCACCAAAATTATGCAATTAATAAGATTTTATAATCAAAATTTCCGATTTTCAAGTGTATGTGTAACAGACTTGAAACTCGGTAGTTTTGTTCCTTATAGTATGATGTTCTTAGCCCAACCAACGCCGGGTACTTCGGCTAGCAATATATATATATATATATATATATATATATATATATATATATATTTGCTTATTTTTCCCGTACGTGTTCCTAAACAATTCATCCGATTGAGTTGAAACTTTCCATACTTGATCTTCGAAAAACGATGAAGATCACTGCCACCATATCTCTCGTTCCCAACCCTTAAAACAAAACATCAACACTACTTCGTGAAATTGTATTCACTTTGCATTCAAAATAAGGATTAAATTACTGTACCTATACATTTGATTTCTATAAATAACCTGGTCACTGTGTTCATTAATAAAAAACACCTCCATCCACCCATCCACTTTTCTCACCCCCTAAAAGAGAATTTTTGTTCTTTTGTAACTTATGTACACTTTGCGTTTAAATTAAGAGGAGAAATTACTCCCTTGAACTGATTAAATTAAAGAGAAGTTCACTGAAAACAAGGGATAACTAAAAACAACCCCCATTTCCTTTTCCTTACAATTTCCCTACTTTATTAAATTTGGCATACATAGCGTTAAAAACAAGGACACTGCTATCTACATCTGATTTTAACAAAAAGTAATTTGAACACATGAGATTTCGGGAAACTGCTTTTCTCCTCTCCCCGCCCCCCGGTCGGAACAATTTTACATTATCTTTTTATACACTTTAAATCATAATCTGGACATTTATTAATGACATTTTGCAAACTTGGCATTAAAATTAAGAAGACAATTACTGTCGTTTTACGATTTGAAAAATAAATTACCTTTTGTTCAGCCCGGGCAACGCCGTGTACTTCAGCTAGTTAAATATAAGAAATGGAACAGTTTTATCTTGACATTAAATAAAATACTATGTTGCCCATAGGTAATTATATGTTTGTAGTATTAAAATTGATTTCATAAATATTTTGATTTGATTATTTACTGGCATGCGCTAAAACTCGAGTTTCAAGTTTTGTGTGTACATACGAATAAAAAACGTGGGGTTCGTACAGTTAAAAAAAAAAATACTATTGTTTATAATTTTACATTTAAATTTTGTGTAGTAATTTAGTTTAAAATTGTGTGTTAACTTTTGAAAATTGTTTGGCATGCAGTCAATGTAAAATGCAGAACAAAAATATACATCAGTATATATATATATATATATATATATATATATATATATATATATATATATTCCTAATGTTTCTTCATCTTTCTGAAGATTCATTTTTTCGTAGCAGGTGTAATTTCCCTCTCTTTCGGCGTGAACAAGTGGGAATGAAAAGAGGAGTTACGAAGCTGGAGTGTTCCACGCTACTTCGCGCGTCTTTCACCGCTGCGCTGGCGCGTTCTCAGGCCCGGAGGAGAGTCACCGCGCTACAGCCCCTCCCCCCTCCCCTCGGCACAGAGCATTGATACTTTCTCCTGGTCGCTTCCCCCACCCACCCCTCCGGCGAGCTCCATCCCTCCTCGGCGCTCTCAAAGGCCCTGCGGCGCGCCTCCCCTAGGCTCGAGGCACTCGTGAACGCTCATGCACGTTCACGCCGTGTTCACTCTGCAAGGATCACAACTCTCGTGGAAACAGAAAATGCCGAAAAAAAATTTTTGTTTTATTAAATTCGGGGTGTCAAATGGAATATTTTTTATACAGCAGCTACGAAACAAGCGATGCTTAGCAGCAACTACAAACGAACCATTCTGAAAGCACGTTTTACGCAGATTGAAATGTTTCCTTGAAGTGTCTATTGTAAATTGGAAATTAAATAACAGCTGTTCAGAAGCCAGAAACAAAAAAAAAATTGAATTTTTATAATTTTTAGCTATTCGTTCTGAATTGGCAGATCACTATAATAGTTACACTCTTAAACTACCGTTTAAATGCACAATAAATAAAATTTATTTTTGTGAATAAATGAAATATTTCTTTAATAATTGTATAGGAAAATAACATGATATTGGCTTCATACTTTTTTTTAGACACAACATTTATTTGAACATCAATATTTTTTATATTAGAAAAATTTACCGTGTAATATATTTATTTATAAATAATGGTAGTCATTGTCATTAAGAAAATGCTCGCACTATTTTTAAGGCAACGCAAGCTTTCATTTACCTTTAATATAGAGGTCAAACAAAAACTTTTCAGTAGCAAAGCCTAAGCAGCCATTTATATTTAAAGAAAATTTTGTCATGTTTAAAAAAATATTTTCAGAGCAAACGGTTTTATGTTGAACTGAATTTGTGTTTGCTTGGTTGTATTTGCCTGTAAAATCCTATTATTTGTATACTATCTGCAATGGTGGCATAACGTACAATATGCCAAACATATTATTTTAATGTTTATATTGTGCTTAAGATTGTTATAATATACTTCTTGTTTAACTTTTACACTATTTTCTTGATAACTCAACCACCGGGCACTCAAGTGGTTCACTTTGTGTAAAATGGAACATTACTGTAAATACTGACGTGATAAATAAATTAAATGGACAAAGAAAAAAAATAAAATTTAAAGTTTTTCTCTTTACATGTCTAAGTTTTTATGTAGGGCTATCTATACACTTTTTCGGTAAAAAATTACTTTGTAGAAAAGCAATTTTTAATATGACATTATTGTGATCATATAATAATAGGTACTGTCGGGACAAAAATGGAGAAAGTGTCTATTAGTTAAATCTTGGTGTTTTTATTTTTACCTAAACAAATTTATTAGAATTATAAAATAGAGTTTTATTCACATCGTTGTTCTGTATTTCTTACCATTTTGCCATGCGTATGGGAAAAACATGGTGATTAAGGTATCTCATTAAGTAATTATTTCGAAATATGTGTTTGGTATAGTAATGATAACCAGGAAAATATGTTATCATTTGTCACGAAAAAATGATACTAAATATAAATATTAAAAAAGATAGTTATGAAAATTTGTTAAAAAATTACAGGTCGCTTTATAAAAATTAATGACAACAATTGTTTTTAAATTATAAGAAAAGTTTTATATGTAAGAAATAACCTCGGTTCCTTAGAAGTAAGACCACATTTTAGTCATGTGTTTACATATTCTAACCCAATAGACTCATTATTTTTACTGTTTATATTGCTCAGCTTATCGACAACAGTTACATTATTCAATTCGTATTTTAACGAACATAGAAACGCTGCCCCATGGTTTTTAGTTCCACCATTGCACTCTTCATGTGTAAAAGGGAAGTATGAGCCTTCAAATAGTAATTATTTATATTGTTGCCCGACTCGTATGATGCGTGCTTGAGACAGGCAGAGCGTGCGGCATTTGCAGCCCTGTCTTTCTGACTGTGCTGTCCCGAACTGCCTGACGAATCTTGTGTTGTGCAGCACCACGGCGCCTGGGGTCCCACTTATTAACAAGACGTCTTAATTAGCTGCCAGCTCGAGCGAAGTAAAGCTTTCCTCATTAATTACGGAAAAAGTAGACATCGCATGTAAAAACGTCCGAAGGCAGAAGAGTCAGCCTAACGAGAGCGTGGCGTCATCCTCTGGCAAGATGACTTCAGAAATAAATTTTGAGTCTCTAGGAAAAAAATTAATTAAACTTTTGGTTATAGTTACAAACTCTTTTTAAGCAATTACTAATTGTAATTTTCTTACTGTAGACGTTTCATGGGCTCTTTATAGTACTGATGTAATTTTTATAATGATCAGAACAAGTCCGCTTTATTTCAAACGCCATACTTTATGCAAACATTGAAAGAGAACGAGATTGTACTAATTTCTATTGTGACTTAAATTGACCACTATTTAATTGGAAATTAACTATTTATCAACTGGCCGGAAAGTTGTATATGTTTGATTTTTGTTTGGTTTAAAATCACACATTGTCAGCTTCTATGATATAGGCTAATTCATTTTATCGTTTCATTGTCATAAAACTATTCTTTTTGGTTTTTTGTTTGGAAATAATATGACTATAATTATAATATAAATGTGACGTTATTATGTAAAAAAATAATGAAAGTAAAGAAATATATATTTATTTCAGTACCATAAAGTATGATGTCTACTAGTATGTAGTAACACCTTAACCCACACATTCAGTTTTTGAAATACTCAACGTATCCTTGGGATATAAACTGTCCACTTCAGTTGACGAACAGACAGACTGAAAGGCTTCAGGGTAATGGACCTGCGAGATACTAGTGGGCTCCGAACTGCTAGGCTGCTGAGCGATGCCGGGGTGGGAGGTAAAACTAAAGGCCCTCGCTACACTGTTAGAAATTACGGTAAATTTGCGGACTTTTCAACAAATAATTAACCTAAAATTAACAAAGAATTCTTCGTGACTTAAAATAAATGTATCTTCGCAGAAATTACGCTGTATAACAACTTCTAAATTATTTCTTTATTTATAAAAAGGTAAACGCACATACCGAAGAAACAAATGGTGTTTTGCATGAGTTCCAATTAGTTTTTGAATTATTTTCTTATGTACGAAGATTATTATTGTGATTTCATTTATAAAGTTAGTAAAATTTAAACTCTTAAATTCAAGGAAATGGTGGCAAATTTACACAAAAATTCTTGGATATTTTATAACTAGCGTTCTTTGTAAGTTTTAATGATAATTTTAAACAGCGCACACGCGCGGGAGATTCAAGCGATTACAACCAACCCCCTCCCCCCCCCCCTTATTTGTTGGGTAGATACCAAGAGATAAACATTACCAATTTATTAAAATTACAAGGGAAAAGTTAGGTCATTTTTTTACTTGTAATACTTTTATCAGTTCAATAAATCGCAAACTGTCATATGCAATTAGAACTACTAATGACGCGTAGTTGGCTAGATTTAAAAAAAAGCGATGGTAATCTCTGTGTACACTTTTTAACGTGAAACACTTAGGTATCTAATAACTAAAAGAAAGAAATGAGTCATAATAGCGTATAAAAATAATTAGTAACACATTATTAATGTTTTTTTAGGTTTAAAAATATTTTAATTCAAACTTTTGGGAGTGGTAATAAATCCTCTAAAATCGCATAGAAGTACAATGTATACTTTTTAAAATCATTCTTGCATAATAGCAAACTTATAAAATCTAAACTATTATCTTTTGCAATTATAAGAGGCAATGCGAATAGAAAATGCATACCTGTTTTTCGCTATGCTTTCTTGAATGATTTGTTAATAGTTTTCTTATATCACAATATTATTACATATTTTTTTAAATAAGTAATATAGTTTTAAAATAATACATTTTTAAACAAAAAGAAGTTTCTACTCGAGATAGTTATGTAGAAACCCAAGAGGGTTGCAATGACTGGATAAGAAGAGAGAAATAAAATGTTCTAAGAAGGAAGGTCCTATATTACACCTCGAGTAGGGGAAAAAAAGGACGTTAGAGAAGACTCGCATCTGACTTCCTAAGAAAATTGCCCCATTGTTTCGGAATTACTGAAGAAAACAAATTTCCTTATCTTTCCAAATTCTTCTCGTTCATTGTTGGTAGCACGGCCCCGCTCCAACAATGGCTTCGTTCCCTGGCTAAGCCCTATAGAAAGAATGGAGCGGAAAGAAAGGAATGTACGTTCCAGGAGATAGCAGGAGCTTCTGCAGAATCTTTTTATATAAGAAACTCACCGGGAGAAAGAGCGCAGGGAAGAAAAGAAGAGACAAATTTTGATTCTCTGATGTTCCCGTGTACTGTCGCTCAAACTGAGGAATAGACGTCGCCTGTCTCTGATAAAACCTTGCAACAAAAAAATCTTAGGAGTGAAAAATTGATTTAACGTAGAATAAAGCCATAATATTTGACGAAATAGAGTTAATCATGCGTGCTTGATGATACACGTTATTGATTTTTCTTTCTTTTTTTGTAATTTGTTATTTGGTGGTTTCAGAAATTTCACAAGCATTCGTTTGCCTCCTTAATAAAACAAAACCAGGAAATTAATTTTTTTTTTTTTGAAATCTTACTGCTTATTTTATTAAACAAGATGTTTAGAAAAAAAAATATTTTAGGTAAATGTAATATAGCTAAAACACAGACTCGTGCACATAAAAATAATATTTTTATTGTATTAAGAACACACTTTAAAGTATAATTATTATTGTGAAACCGTATAATTAGGGTTTAATGTATGTATGTACATATATATACCCCTAAAAAAGGTTCAATTTAATTTTTTTAAAAGGTTTAACATTACCACAAGATAAAAATTAGGTTCTTAAATATGATTTAAATGTTGATGAAAAAGGAACATTTTTTCCAGTTACCTAAAATAATACTAAGTAAGTTTTTACTAAACATTCATAGTATTTTATCAACTGTTACTATAATATCGTCTGCTTTTTTACAATTGTCACTGTGTCATCTCTGCTTATGTCATGTAAGAAAAGAAAAGCTTATAATATCTTTATTGTTTTTATACTCAAAACATTTTGCTGATTTCTATTTAATATTTGTTTGACATATTGTTTCTGTGGTTATTTTTTCTCCCAGGCTCAATTTCCAGGTTATGTGAATTTTTAATTTTTATTTTAGAAATAGTCTATTCTGGTTCCAGAGGACTGATTTTTCAGTTGTTTATACATCATATCTTTCAGAATACTTACTATTCCTGCCAACATTTATAGGCAGATTTGGCACAACTATTATCTTTATTTACTTTATTTGTGGTGTAGTTTGAGTGTCCACACTTTTTTTTTTGTATTTTGGGATGGTTTATATGAAATTTTCCTCCATTAGGCATAGGAACAGATAGGAAGAGTTTTTTTTCTCATAGCATTTATAAACTATACGGTATTAGACTTTAAAAACAAAATAAAAAATATGCCACATATTAAGAGAAAATTCTAATTTATACTGCCACAACGGAAAAGTAGAAACTCTGTTAAGATTAACAAACATTTTGATATGTGAAATAACATGCACGGTTTTTATTTATTTAAAATTAAATCTAACAATTAAAACACATTGTTGATTAAATTTTACCAAGCACCATCGTACAAATACAAATATGGTTCTCATTAAACATTGAAAAAAAGGATATTTTCTTAACGTTTAAAAAATAAAACTGATTAGTTAATATTGAGATCACACATCGTGATAAAATGTTTTTAAACAATGAGTATGCAGCTGTTACCTAAACAGCAAGACAAAAGATCTATGTATTAAAAGTTTATGGAAACAGACATTACAAAAAAGAGAGATAATTTTTAGATCACGTTCCGTATTTCAAATAAATATTATTATTATAAACTTTTTAGTTTGCTTAAAACCTAAAGTTATTAATGAGAAATAATAACAAAGAATAATTTGGTTTATTAACACTAAACACTGAGGAAATGTTTTGGTGGTAGTGAGATGTGTTTCGAAAAAAAATAATAGGTAGTGAGTGTTAGCATTGTTAAATAAACTCGTAACTGCTCTAGAATCGGACACAGGAAAGAATGTTTGGTCGTCTCTTCACCACAATATAGCAGAAGGAAGTATTCCAAGACGTTAGGGTAAGGTAGCGAGTGAGCATTACCTTGTTGGGATACAACGGAAACCTAACACGCGAGCCGTATTCCAGAACGTGTCCAAACCGATTAACCGTAAGGAAACCAAACGGCAAACGTTTTAATAAACGTTGCTCTGCGAGAGGCTAGAATTAAGTATCAATGCATTAAAGCGGACATTTATCAACCATCGATACAAATTTTATTGGAAAAAATACTACAGATAGCAGCACCATCACACAAAAAGTAAATAATTTTTTGGAAAAACAAATTATTTGTTGAGATTATTTTATTAAGACCATTAATATGTACAAAAATTATTCCGGGACAGTTGAGCTATCATAAAGTTTAATTTTGCACACAAACACGGTTGGTAAGACACAAATAAAAAACAGTCTATAAAACTGTCAAAAAACGCGGGTCCGCCGGACGAATTCAACGAAAAAGTGAGCTATGAGAATGCGCGGCAAAAGATGCAACCGCAATTTATGATTTCTAAATTAAATATTTGCTTTTTCTGTATTGTTTATTATTTGTTGTTTATCTGATGCTTTGGGGAAACAAGAACTAGTCCTGATAAATAAGTACTACTCATAATAAACAAATCAGTTTTAGACGCATTTAAGAAAGACAGTGTAGCAATAATAACTTCATTTTAAAGCATTGTTGTTAAATGGGCGCTGAAGCGAAACAGGCAGGAGTAATGGAGGCGAGCTCGCCTCATATCCCCGCTAGCGGGGCGAACTGCGGGGAGGCGGCTGGCCCACGACCGAGATGAAGACCCGTTCAAGAGCTCATGTCGGGGAAGAGATAGCTAGGATAGCTGAGAGCTGACTGTGAAGAGGTGGCTGGCTCATGACCGAGCTGAAGACACGTTCAAGAGCTCTTGTCGGGGAAGAGATAGCTAGGATAGCTGAGAGCTGACTGTGAAGAGGTGGCTTGCTCATGACCGAGCTGAAGACACGTTCAAGAGCTCTTGTCGGGGAAGAGATAGCTAGGATAGCTGAGAGCTGACTGTGAAGAGGTGGCTGGCTCATGACCGAGCTGAAGACACGTTCAAGAGCTCTTGTCGGGGAAGAGATAGCTAGGATAGCTGAGAGCTGACTGTGAAGAGGTGGCTGGCTCATGACCGAGCTGAAGACACGTTCAAGAGCTCTTGTCGGGGAAGAGATAGCTAGGATAGCTGAGAGCTGACTGTGAAGAGGTGGCTGGCTCATGACCGAGCTGAAGACACGTTCAAGAGCTCTTGTCGGGGAAGAGATAGCTAGGATAGCTGAGAGCTGACTGTGAAGAGGCGGCTGGCTCATGACCAAGCTGAAGACCCGTGCAAGAGATCTTTTCAGAGAACAGATAGCTAGGATAGCTGAGAGCCGACTGCGAAGAGGTGGCTAACTCATGACCGAGCTGAAGACACGTTCAAGAGCTCTTGTCGGGGAAGAGATAGCTAGGATAGCTGAGAGCTGACTGTGAAGAGGTGGCTGGCTCATGACCGAGCTGAAGACACGTTCAAGAGCTCTTGTCGGGGAAGAGATAGCTAGGATAGCTGAGAGCTGACTGTGAAGAGGTGGCTTGCTCATGACCGAGCTGAAGACCCGTTCAAGAGCGCTTGTCGGGGAAGAGATAGCTAGGATAGCTGAGAGCTGACTGTGAAGAGGTGGCTGGCTCATGACCGAGCTGAAGACACGTTCAAGAGCTCTTGTCGGGGAAGAGATAGCTAGGATAGCTGAGAGCTGACTGTGAAGAGGTGGCTGGCTCATGACCGAGCTGAAGACACGTTCAAGAGCTCTTGTCGGGGAAGAGATAGCTAGGATAGCTGAGAGCTGACTGTGAAGAGGTGGCTGGCTCATGACCGAGCTGAAGACACGTTCAAGAGCTCTTGTCGGGGAAGAGATAGCTAGGATAGCTGAGAGCTGACTGTGAAGAGGTGGCTGGCTCATGACCAAGCTGAAGACCCGTGCAAGAGATCTTTTCAGAGAGCATATAGCTAGGATAGCTGAGAGCCGACTGCGAAGAGGTGGCTAGCTCATGACCGAGCTGAAGACACGTTCAAGAGCTCTTGTCGGGGAAGAGATAGCTAGGATAGCTGAGAGCTGACTGTGAAGAGGTGGCTGGCTCATGACCGAGCTGAAGACACGTTCAAGAGCTCTTGTCGGGGAAGAGATAGCTAGGATAGCTGAGAGCTGACTGTGAAGAGGTGGCTGGCTCATGACCAAGCTGAAGACCCGTGCAAGAGTTTTTTTCAGAGAGCAGATAGCTAGGATAGCTGAGAGCCGACTGCGAAGAGGTGGCTAGCTCATGACCGAGCTGAAGACACGTTCAAGAGCTCTTGTCGGGGAAGAGATAGCTAGGATAGCTGAGTGCTGACTGTAGAGAGGTGGCTGGCTCATGACCGAGCTGAAGACACCTTCAAGAGCTCTTGTCGGGGAAGAGATAGCTAGGATAGCTGAGAGCTGACTGTGAAGAGGTGGCTGGCTCATGACCAAGCTGAAGACCCGTGCAAGAGATCTTTTCAGAGAGCAGATAGCTAGGATAGCTGAGAGCCGACTGCGAAGAGGTGGCTAGCTCATGACCGAGCTGAAGACACGTTCAAGAGCTCTTGTCGGGGAAGAGATAGCTAGGATAGCTGAGAGCTGACTGTGAAGAGGTGACTGGCTCATGACCGAGCTGAAGACACGTTCAAGAGCTCTTGTCGGGGAAGAGATAGCTAGGATAGCTGAGTGCTGACTGTAGAGAGGTGGCTGGCTCATGACCGAGCTGAAGACACCTTCAAGAGCTCTTGTCGGGGAAGAGATAGCTAGGATAGCTGAGAGCTGACTGTGAAGAGGTGGCTGGCTCATGACCAAGCTGAAGACCCGTGCAAGAGATCTTTTCAGAGAGCAGATAGCTAGGATAGCTGAGAGCCGACTGCGAAGAGGTGGCTAGCTCATGACCGAGCTGAAGACACGTTCAAGAGCTCTTGTCGGGGAAGAGATAGCTAGGATAGCTGAGAGCTGACTGTGAAGAGGTGGCTGGCTCATGACCGAGCTGAAGACACGTTCAAGAGCTCTTGTCGGGGAAGAGATAGCTAGGATAGCTGAGAGCCGACTGCGAAGAGGTGGCTGGCTCATGACCGAGCTGAAGACACGTTCAAGAGCTCTTGTCGGGGAAGAGATAGCTAGGATAGCTGAGAGTGGACTGCGGAGAGGTGGCTGACCAAACATCCGAGCTTAAGACCCGTGCAAGAGATCTTTTCAGAGAGCAGATAGCTAGGATAGCTGAGAGTGGACTGCGGAGAGGTGGCTGACCCACATCTGAGCTGAAGAACCGTTTTAGAGCTCTCTTCGGGGAGCAGATAGCCATGGTGGTTGAAGGCTGACTGCAGGAAGGTGGCTCTCGCACGACCGAGCTGAACACCCGTGCAAGAGCTCTTGTCGGGGAAGAAATAGCCAGGCTGTCTCCGAGGGCGAACGCGTGAACGGATCACATGTTCATAAATATCCATCCACTCCCTTGGTGCGCACAGTGCGGTGGGGAGACGCCCACTTGAGCCGCATCCCGCGTTAGCGAAGCCACGGGAAAACACACTACCTGCGAGGTGGGTGCTGGCATACAAACACCTACACCGATCATACGTTAATTCCGATCGGGCTCATCTCAATACTTACAACACCAACCCTTGATAATATTATACTGAAAGCATGTGTAAGCACTTTAACTCAAACCTGAAAATGTATAAATTAATGCTCTTTCACTACTAAAATTGTTACCAAAAATGCCAATTTTAAAATGGCCTGGTTGGCCTTTTTTAATTTAAAATTATTTGCGTATTTATTTGTAAATAATAACTTTTATTTCCTAATGATGGTTTGCATTTTCACTTCACCCAATTCACTACGGACCTGGCTTTTTAGTGGAAGGTCTCTAAACTTTTATTTTAGGGCACAACTCCAGAAGCTGAACAAGCTGTCCACGCTACCATTCACATCCACTAGTGGCGTGTTATAGATGAGTTAAAGGAACGTGTTATGAAAGCGTTATAAAAAAGTTTTATAGTGGCGTGTTATTCTAGCGTGTTATAGTAGCGTGTTATAATAATAGCGTGTTATTGTATCTCGTACATGCAACTTCCCGTGTAAACATCCTGCAATCAACTGATTTATCAAATAAATTTAAATGTTAATTTCTTAAACTTTAACAAACCTTTTTTTTCTTTTTAGTGTATAAATGCTGAAAAAGCATTAAACTATTATATATTTGAAGTTGATTATATTTTGATTATAAATTTTATGATACATAATTATTGTTTTAACATAAAAAAAATTGTATTGTGAGTAAGCAAATGGTTATAAATAATAATTTTTATTTAAAATATGTTTTTGTTACATTAATAATTTATTAGATGTACGAAAACTATTTTTACAATTAATTAATTTTAAAAATAAGGATCTGGAAGGTAAATTTGGTAATGATTTTATAACAATGCACCTAACAAAGCTCCGGACATACGCAAGGACTTAAGTACGATAAGTGGTGAGTAGTATATAAATGGGCGTCCGAGGACCGGCTTCAGTCTTGTGGAGCCGGAGACAAACCGCCCGCCATCTTGGATTTGTGACGTCACGGAGGCCATTTTTGGTGTAAAATTTTCTCAAAATTCCTTTAAAAATTCTCTATTTTGAGGGAAAAAATGCTCGTTTTGAGAGAAAATTTCCCGTTTTAGTCCTTAAAAATGCCTTAAAAATGCCAATGGATTCGAAATTCATAAAAACGGCTTAAATTCCTTAGCTACAAGCCGCTCTAAGCGGCACCTTGAGGATAAGATTGCCATGGCCGACATATTGTATTTAGACGTCTTAGCTGTTGCAAATTTTGTTACGGCCGACAACTTTAAATTCGTAATTTTTATTCTATAATTTCAGGAAAATATTTAAAATTTTTTAAAAAAGTAATAAAAATCTTAATAAAAACACTTCTTTATCTAGGTTTATGACTTCACGCCACATACACAATCCAACTACAAGATGAACTTCCTTCTCCTTGATGTCTGGCAAAACTTTCCTTCTTTGGCGATCGTTAGTGAGCATCTTGAATACCACATAAATAAGAAAAATAATTTTTTACATCAACACAACACGCGGTGAAATCTGTTGGCAGGAATCGGGAATAATTACAAGTTTTTTGCATGAGAAATCTCGCAGATGAATGAAGCCAAAGACTGTAGGAGCCAATGACTGTTAGAGCCAATGACTTTTGGAGCTAATGGCTGATCGAGCCAATAACATTTGGAGCCAAAAGACTGCTGGAGCATATGTCTGTTGGAGTCCTTATATCCTAACCTAAATGGGCTATCGAATTCTTCTGAGTTGAATGTTGGCGAAAATGTACGCCCTTTTTGTTAAATGTACGTAGGCAAGTCTGTATTATCGTATCTTAAAGCTAAGAACGTATCCTTTTCATTATATGTGCTTCCTTTTTTGTTGAATTAACGTTCAAAATGTGCGTCTTTTTTGTTGATTGTGCTTCCTTATTGTCGAATGTGCTACCGGATGTGCTTACGTTTCTTGAATATACTTCCTTTTCGTTTATGGTTCTTCCAATTGTGCTTCCTTTTAAAGAATAATCTTCCAGCCTAGTTCGATTAAAAAATGCAAAGGAAATTATTTGGAGCTTAATGAAGATGGAGCAGTTGAGAACTTGTTGCAGTTGGAGCAGTTATACTAATTGGAGCATTTGGAACAATTGGATCAGATGTTGCTGTTGCCGAAATTAGAGCATTTGGAGCTTTGAGCTCTTGGAACAAATTGAGTTTTGGAGCACTTGGATCACTGGGAGCTTATGGTCAATTGGAGAACTTGAAGCGATTGGAGCTGTTTGAGCGATGGGAGCTTTCGAACTCTTGTAAATTTTGTGCATTGGAGCGAATGGAGCTTTAGAGCTCACGGAGCACTTGGAGCTGATGGCCAATAGGATCACTTGGAGCAATTGGAGAAATTGTAAGAGTTGTAGCTGTTGGAGCGATTGGAGCTTTGTAGCGATTGGAGCAGATGGAGCTGCTGGAGCAAATAGTTATTTGCAGCTCATGGAGCACTTAGTGTTGGTGGTCAATTGGAGTAATTGGAGCATATGGAGCTGATGGAGCAATTGTAGCACTTAAATCTGTGGGAGCTGTTGGAGCATTGGATCAGTTAAAGTCTATCATATATTGGTGAGATCGTATTCCTGTGACGAGATAGTATCACACCACATCGAATTTTCGTCCAAATGTGTTTCTTTTTTGTCAAATACATATCCTGTGTGTGTACTACATGTTCGTTGATTGTGCTTCCTTTTCATTGATTGTGCTTACTCATTGTCGAATGTGCTTCCGATTGTGCTTCCTTTTTTGTGCTTCCAATTGTGCTTTGAATTCTTTGACTCTTTTTTTAATAATTGGTTTTTGTTTGGACTAGCATATTATTCGACCAGTTGCGTGTATATAACCGAGTCCCAGACCAAAGGACTTTCACTTTGTTACTGGTTGGGATGGTGTAAGGATCACATAGTTTTCTACATCTGGTGAATTAGTCGCGTAATTACCTGTTGTTGTGAACTCGATGGCATTTTTACTGTCTTTAACGTCGAACTCGATGAACTTGAACCATCGTCTACAGGAAACCTGGCGTCAGCGTCGATGATGATGACGCCGATCCCGTTGGCAAGGTCGACGACAACACTAGAGGAGACATTGAGAAGTCATGGTTCGTGGTACCACGAGCAGAAGAGATCTTAATTACTTCAGTTCTGGCTGCAGAGGAGACCATGCCCTCGATGGAGACTTCATTAACTGGTGATTCGACAACAACTATCGAGCAACGTTGCCGTTGCTTTGACAACATTTTCTCAAACAACAGCAATGCTCGACGACATGATAAAAGAGAATGTGCTAAGAATCCTCCTCGCAAAATGTTTGGCTGTGAGAAATGTCATAAGCAGTTTGCCAGATAAGATAATATAAACGCACACCAAGTAATGCAGAGGACGTGCTATTGGACAGAAAATAAAGGTTTCTTTGCAACAGCGATTAATTTATTCACTTAATACTACACCTGGAGTTGGTAAAACTGCAGCAACATCATAATCTGGTTCGAGTCTGCAAGGTTCGTCTTCATCAACTAGGCATCCTTACAGGTACGGTCATATGTCGTTCCTATTTTCCCATAATGCACGAAGAAATGAGTGGAAAAAATGTGTAAAGATTCCTTCTCGTACACAGTTTCGCTGCGATAATTGCCATGTTTGGTTTACACTTATTTACAGTTTGCGACGGCATGCGAAATAAATGTAAAGGTGAAGTCCGTTTGCGTAATGATGAACTACCTGCAGAAATGTCGACTCCTAGATTTAGATTGGAGACTCGTATGCGTACAAAAACAAAAACACATGTGCAGCAACCAAATGTGATGAGGCCTGGACATGAAACTGTGTTGAGTGCATTGTAGGTAAATGATAACGGATTCCATTTGGTTGACTCTGAATTTCATGGAATGTTGAAGACTACTATTATATAAATAAGTTTAGTGAGTCGAAGGACATTTGTACTTTTCTTGACGATATCAGGAAGATCATTATCAATCAGCTTTCTGATGAATTTCCTACATACAGATCTTTAAGATATAACTTATGGTTGGACTGTGTATGTGGAAATTATATCCTTTTGAGGACAAAGTGAATATGTGTGCATTCAAGACAGTGAATACTCCCATTTCCAATTCTACGATGTGAAGCATTCTGTTAAACATAGTATTGAGAAACTCTGTCGGGAAGTAAAAGACTTTGTAGGATAAGGATTTGGCTTATCTCTGTCTTCAATAAACCGATTCGAGCTAAGAATTGGTCAGTTCAAGCTGATTCAGAACTAAATGTTAGTAAGATTGCTTACTTTAGCATGTGTTCCTGTATTCGAATAGAAATTATGTAATAAGTTATATTCGTTAAAATGTGGTTTTG
Organism: Bacillus rossius redtenbacheri; assembly: GCF_032445375.1. Lineage (NCBI taxonomy): Eukaryota > Metazoa > Arthropoda > Insecta > Phasmatodea > Bacillidae > Bacillus > Bacillus rossius. The sequence continues at coordinate 32,884,387 of NC_086333.1, read as the reverse complement.
TTTCCTGAATTTATAGCTAATTTATTACGAATTTCCAAGATGGTGGTCATAACTTCTTACTAGAGGCAGGTTGGCAAGGAAACTAAGCTGTTTTTAAGACTAACCACCATATTTATTGAAATGATTATTTTTACATAAATTTAAATTTTTTCATTGATCAAGTATTGAACCAAAGTCAGGAATCGATCGAATCAGTCCAAATATTAAATGCATAGTTATTTAACTAATTTTGGAATATTTTTTTCAATTTATAGCAAAATAATTACAAAATTGCAAGATAGCTTCCTAATGTAAATATGGCAGGTGCCACAACAATAATAAATGATTAAATGGGAAAAACTCCATCCCTCGTGATTGTAGCGCACTCTAGCAGACGAAAACAAGATGACGGATGTGACGTCATACTAGCTGTAGATATATACCTTGGCATTAATGGTGATAAAAACAGTCTGGGGCGGCTTCTGTGGAGGAAGTATCTGTAGTAATTTTTTTATTTTTGCCCTCGCTGGGACGTTAGTGTGTGTTAAAAAAAATATTATAAATATTTAAATTATATATGTTATTATAAATTTTAAATGTTTTACGAATAAAATCTAATAATATTAAGAATTTTTCATATGGCAACCGTGACATCATATTCCAAGATAGAGGAGTGCTTTTATTTAAATTTGTATTATTTTTTTATAAATTTTAAATATTTTCCCGAATTTATAACTTAAAAATTACAGATTTTCAAGACTGCGGCCATGACCTCCGTATTGTCAAGGTGTGGCTTAGAGCAGCCTGTCGCTAAGTAATTTAAGCTGTTTTAAGGAATTTAGAATTCTTTGGCATTTTTAAGGCTACTGGGTCAGGCTTCAGGCTGTGGTGCCTGTGTTGGGTCAATAACCGATTGCTCTGACGTCACGGTGGCCATCTTGGATGGCCTTGACCTTTGACCTTCAAAATTTGCAAAAATTTAGTCAAAATTTGGCCAAAATTCCTCAAAAATTGCCAAAATTACCATTTAAAAAGACGTTCAAAAAATTTCAAAAAAATTTGATAACTCAACAATTAGGATTTCGAAAAACCTCAAAAGACTTTTACCTTAGAAAGAACTCAAAATCCTAAAAGCGGCTTAAAAGTCCTAAGAGCTAGCCGCTTTAAGCCGCCGAGGTCATGACCTTGAAAATTAGGATACCATGGCAGCCATTTTGAATCACGACGTCACCGTTGCAATTTCCGTTATGGTCTCCATCTTGAAAATCTTTATTTATTATCCATTTTAAAGAAAAAAAATTAAAATTTAAAAAATCAATTAATAAAATTTAAATAAAAAATATTATAAAAACAAACATTTACAACATAGTGCTCGGAGTCCTCGGTTCGAACCCGGTGAGGGCAAAAAAAAAACCATCAACAGATCCTTCCTCCACAGAAGCCACCTACAGACTGACGTACCACCACCAATACCAACGTATATATATCGTCAGCTGGTATTACGTCATATCCGCATCTTGTCTTCATCCGCTGGAGACCGCCAACTTGTTTTCGTCTGCTAGAGTGTGCTGACACCATGTTAGTATAATTTTCTGTTCACCATACCTTTGTCCTCAACTGTTGGCATTGTACTTTGACCTCAACCTTGAAATTTGACCTCGACCTAGAACTTTGACCTTGACATTGAAATTTTACCTTGACCTTGAACTTTGACCTAGACCTTGAAATTTGACCTTGACCTTGAAATTAGACATTGACCTTGAAGACCATCATTCCGACATTTTGTGTTCAGTACATGCTACCAGGAGCTACCACTTGCTAGAGGTCATTGCCACAATCTTGTTTTCGTCTGCTGGAGGACTCCATCTTGCGTGTACTCGTCTTATAGAGTACATTACCATCATACTTGTTTAATTTACCCGCTAGAGTGCAGTAATAATTTATTATTACTAAGGTGCCCGCCATCTTGGAATTTAGGTGCCATATTGAAATCGTGTAATTATTTAGCTAGAAATTCGGGAAAAAATCCAAAATTCATCATTAAATTCACTCGATTATATCTACATACAACATTAATATTAATCTTCTAATTTTTTGAGTGCAGGAAAGATAAATTTAATTTTTTTTTCCTGTTTAGATAAATTGGAACAACTAAATAATTATTCTATCACAAGCAGTTACCAGTTTTGTTTTGTACTCGTGTGAAACATACCATGCATTGTTAATTGAATTAAAAATAATATAGATGACGAATCTCTTCCTTCCAAAAATGTTGAAGTGAAGACATGCTGTCGTAAGAATATAAGGTGAAGAGAAAGCTGGATAAAAGATCAAACATAAAAAAGATAGGTTATTTAAAATTAATTTTTTGTTTGACTTTTGGTAATGTTTTAGATTGTTAAATTTACTAGCCTCAAAACCATATGAAATACATGGATTTCTGTTGCAGACATTCTTCACAAAGATTACTGTAGCTTGTGCCACTTTTTTGGTACACAAGGGCCAAAGTTTTAGTAGAATCTAAAGTCATCAACTGGGATGAATGCACAAAAGCGCACAAATGCGCAATGGAAGCACTTGACCGATCTTTGAAAGATCTACGCGATGACTTGAGATGTTTTTTAGACCCAATGATATTCTGATTTCCGTCAAACACTGCTAGTCATTCCAAGATTGACTGCTGCCGATGAAATAAACGCTTGCCTCAAATCATCAAATCTGTGGCGCTATATGAAGGAACTTCAGCTGGCAGCAAACTTGAGAGTTGCATTGCTGAAAGATCCATCTGCTGAAGAATTCTCCAAGTAATTGCTGACTATCGGTAATGGCCGTATTCCTGTCGACGAATCGAGCGGATTGATTTCATTTCCTCCAAATTTTTGCAATTTCGTATCATCGAAAGACGAGCTCATCAAAAAAGAGTTCCCGAACATCATTGCTTACCACAAAAATAACAAATGGTCGAGTGAGCGAGCAATTTTGGCAGCTAAGAACAAAGATGTGGATGACTTAAACTTCGTAATTCAGAATCAAATCGTTAGTACTCTAAATTCATTCAAATCTATTGACTATGTAACAAACGAAGACGAAGCCACCAACCATCCAACTGATTTTTTAAACTCCTTGGATGTGCCTCGTTTACCACCGCACAATTTACAACTGAAGGTTGGCTCGGTAGTCATCATGCTTCGAAATCTAAACCAACCATAACTATGCAATCGAACGCGTTTGGTGATAAGAAAACTGATGATCACTGTGATCCACGCTACGATACTCAAAGGAATATTCAAAGCTAAGAAAATTCTCATTCCGAGGATTCCGTTGATACCAACCGATATGCCCTTTGGGTTAAAAGGAATTAAATTTCCGATTCGTCTTGCATTCGCCATGACGATTAACAAATCACGAAGGACAATTCTCAAGTGTTTGCGGTCTGAAAGTAGAAAGTGCATGTTTTTCTAATGGTTAATTGTGCGTGGCATGTTCACGTGTCGGCAAAACATCCACTTTATTTGTTCTTGCGCCTGATAACAAAACGAAAAATGTCGTTCATCACAAGATGCTTCACTGAAGAGAATCACCCGAAAACCACCCATGCAGCAACATACATAGCTTAAATAAAGAAAATGTCTTGCTAACACGCCATTGAAATACTTGACTTTTGTATCTTATTAAATTTTTTGTATTCATTTTATTACGTTAATAAAATCATAAATTAAGTTTAGCTAAAAGGTAACATGACATTCATTGACTGTTATGCGGTACGAAGTTCACCGGATCAGCTAGTTATTGTAAGTTATATATAAAGATAGCAGCAAGTCATCGAGGGAACCAACTAGTCTCTTAACACTTCAGAAGCTTCTTTTTCATGAACTTTTTGAATATATCTTGGAACAGTCCCTTTTTAAACTCCAGCAATATTCTGTTATCATATGCGAATATCATCTTCCTTGATGGCGCTCCTTCATAGTTTTAATATCTTAATGAAATATTTCACCTTGCTCTTCACTGCTGCATCCTACATTTTCAGGAAAACTGTCCAGGTGGCTGTGTAAATAATGCACCTTAATACTCGTGTTGCACCCAAGGGGCTTGCAATTTTTAAGCGTATCATTTACCGGTTCAACATGGTGTCTTGTTTTTCTTTAAGCCAGAAATTTTCCGACAATTGCAAAAAAAGATGTCCAGGATTTTTGCTCCTCATTAATGGGATTTACGATAGCTTGGGCCATAATGAATTTTCTTAATTCTAGGCCGTTAAATATTCCTGCTTTTATTTTTTTCTTACTCAAGTGAGGCAATTTATCCTCACAAATGCAAAACATGATTCGTCCTTATCAAGAGCTTTTACAAACTGCTCCATAATGTAGTGGAGAAAAAATGATTTTCTATCGTTCAACTAAAGGTTCATAACATTTTTTCTCCAACGACCATGTCTTCTCTCTTAGGCCACTCTTGTCTAACTTAATATTGTGTTTTGTCTCTGCTATCCTAGAGGCACAAGGATATTTGGTATAGCCACTTTGCTGTCCGAGGAGAAAGTTTACCATTTTTAAGTCCACACAAATCACCCATTGATGTTTACGATACCTTTTCTTCTCCAAGACCAAAGCTTTGGTACTATATGTTATTTCCATTGTCGTTGAGTGAGCAATTTCTATTGAATAATATTTGTTCCCATTGCGTATAACAACACATTTCAAGCTTCGCTTATTTCAAAAAGTAGAGCTGATAAAATATCTAATTTCTTATTTAGATTCAGCGCCTCACATATAGTTAAAATCAGTTTTAAAATCCTAGACACCAATAAGTTTTTTCCCTGTTGGCCTTTGTTATGCTTCCGTGATTATTATTTAGCTATTACAGGGCATATGACTTAGCCTTGGCTACTTATTGAAATCAACATTTGTGTACTAGTGTTATTAATATGATAGTTTTAGTTGTCCGCGTGAAAGAATATATTTTTTTTCCTTGAGGCGCTTACAGACTAGAGCTAAGTAGTAAATATGTTGTTGCTACAAGCTACAGAAGGTCTAAGAAATAGGGGAGAGCAGGGTAAAGTGGCCATCCTAAGATAAAACGATACATAAATTTTATATTCTATTTAAAATTGAAACATAACATAACCCTTCATATAATATAGTTTTCGTACAATTAAAAAAATATTAATTTCTTTATGTCTTACAAACCATTATTTTTTTATTAAATTTTAAAATTAATTGTACCAAATGGCCACTTTGCCCCCATATGTCAGGTAAAATGGCCATTGACTGGCCATTTTACCCGACGTAGGTGAAACATTAACACAACTCATTATAATAATAAATATAAAACCAAGGTGTGTATATACAATTTGTTAGCAAGTTCAGGAGATAGACTTAAAAAAATTAAATGTTTCCACAATATCTAAATAAAATAAAATTACGAACTAAAAACCCAACAAAACATCATTAAAAAAGCAATTGCATTTACACTATGTTAACAAACAGAGTGCTAAAGTTTAAGTGCCTTCAAATAAAATGTCTTGACTTTACTTAAACAAGAACCAATTAAAATGTAAAACCTTATCTATAAAAAATAACTTAAACAGTTAAGTGGCTACAGCGTTCACATAAAAAGTCACAATTTTCCTCTTAGCAGCAAGCACACTCTTCGTGAGCCCAGCGGTGACATCCGGAACACCTAATACACACTTCATATGTTTTTGAGTTTGAATATGCTTCATTACAATATAAACAGTCAGTGTCATCGCTCTCGTTGAAATGGCTTCGCCTACTTTTGGCAGGTTTTTTCATCATTTCAATTTTTGATGTGCTTGGTTCAGAACCCGTCACTGGACTCTTATATAGACATTTGCTAATGTTTTTTGGACTTTCCACTCTTAGTTGATCCATCTTGACAGCCAGCTTCTGCATCTTCACCTCCAGTAATTGTATCTTAACCGCCATCAACTTTGTATTCACCTCCAGCAGCTGTACCATCACCATCACCTGTATCTTCACCATCAGCAGTTGTACATTCACCGTCAGTCATCGTACCTTCACTGCCAGCAGCTGTATCAACTACACCACCCACTGTTACATCTTTTCCTTGAGCTATTTCTTCACCGCCATCAGACATTGCATCATCATTACTGCCAACTTCTACAGGATTAACATTGGCCAATGAAATATCCGTGGGTTCTGCAGCGAAAAAATCTGATTCGGAAAATATGTTAGGGTCCAGCGGAACAATACCACATTTCCGAAATCCATTTATAGCTGTAGCTGGCAAAGCTGCTCGTAAAAATGCTTCTCCAAGCAGCTTACTTACTTGGGACTGAGTAACAACTCTCCCAGGGTTGTTACGGAGAAACTTCTCAATTGCTTGCACATAAAACGTGTTGAAAGGAGCCATAAACGAGACGTCCAATTGCTGAAGTTTATGGCTGCAATGTGCATACGACAGTTGTGTGGTTTTTTCTGGCTTTTTCTATAAAATCTATGTTTTTTGTGAGTCACGTGTTCATCAAGGATCAGAAGGAATTGGTCTTCAATAGTCTGCTTGGTCTGGTGCAAAAAATGGTCAAACCATTGGGTGAAAATATCTGTTTGTATCCAGCCACTTGGGTTGCAGGCAAAAATAGTGCTGGGGAGGGGGGGGGGGGGGCTCTTTCTTGAAGATCCAGTTTCATTCGTTTTCTCGGGAATATGACCAAAGGAGGAATGAAATTCCCTTCAGCATACATACACACAGCAAATGTTGAGAGGAGTCCGTTTTCACTTGACGTTATTGCACCAACTTGCCGCTTACTTCTAAGTGAAAACACTAGTATTTTTGACTGAACTGTACTAAGTCCTGTATCGTCGAAATTGAAAACTCTATGAGCAGGATGAAAGTGTTTCTCTTGTACTTCACTTAAAACATGAAAAAAAAAAATTTCCACATTTGGTCTATTGATGCCTTGAGCCCTCGCAGCAGAGGTCGACTCTTGTTTTCGTAGGCTGATATTAGGATGGCGCTTCCTGAAACACGCAACCCAGTCCTTACAGGCCATCTTCTTTTCTTCATTGAAAGGGTGTGGTATGTTGTTCTTCTCAGCAAGCTGAAATGCTAAGCGTTGTATGTCGGCAATCGATACACCAAAGAAACGTTTTTCTAAATTTAAGATGTGGTTCACTAGATCATCCTCTTGTTCTTCATTGAAGACAGGTATGCATTTGCCAAGAAATTTTGCGTCTTCTACAGCCACAATGTTTTCATTTAGAACCATTCTATTCAGTGTATTACGGGGAACATTGAAGTTCTTTACTGCTGTTGCATAAGCCATGCCTTCGTCTCTAACAGCTCTAATTGCTTGTCGCATAGCACCAGCATCCCAATCCTGCTGATTAGTTTTTTGCTTTTTTAATTTGATGGCATTTTGCGGTCCACCTGTAAAAATCATTTTTCTTATAAAAAAATCTACCTGCATGCATGTGCAAGTGCGTGAGAGTGGATGTGTGGAATAGTTGTGTGTTCTCATAAGTGTGTGGATGCGTAGGTATAGGCGTAGGTATAGTAGCGAATTCAGATGACAGTAAACATAAACAAATCACGACGATTAAACCTACGTGAATCCTGCACGAAAACGAAAGGAAAAGGTTTAAGTATATTTTCTGGTTCGACAGTATGAGCTGAAGTCAAGCGCTATGCGCATGTGAGGTCACGTGGCCTCAGGCCTCTTTCGAGCCCGCCTGTCCTGGCCGTAACCGTCAATCAGGCTTCTAGATATGCTATCCATTGTAGGCAACACTTCTATAGGTATTTGGAATTCTAATTTCTTTTATCTTAAAGAAACTAAATCATGGGATAACATTTCTGGCCACCTGTGCTTGTTTCTGAAATGTGAGCCGTCCTAGAGATACTGCCATTTTATCTGCCAAGCCTCTCCTGCTGACAAAGTTTGGTGTAAGGTCGTAGCCTACACGAAAACAACACACACACAATGCCATACACGTTAAACATTTATAGTGCAGATTAAAAGAATTAAAATGTTCAATAGAGTCTTTTATCATTTAGTAATACATAAATAGAGCTAAGTATACAGTTCGGGCAAAGTTAACATACGGTCGGGTAAAATGGCCATGTAGTCGGGCAAAGTGGCCAGCTACCTGGCCACTTTGCCCTCTGAGACGCCGTTACACAAAAACTACCGGGGGGAAAAAACTAAGACATCTTCTGCAGTTATTAATATGTGGTTTTAAGGTATAAAACTTGCTCTTTTCTTTAGGCTATATTAATTAATTATGGCATTACTAAGCATTTACACATGACCAACAGTAATTATCACTCACCTTACATCAGAAATTATAAAAACCGTAAAACCTTAATAAATCAAATAACTTTCACTGCAAACAGGCCGGGTGCTCTCAGAACACTAATGGCGTCTCTTACAAATGTTTCACATCCTCGCCACCAGACTTCAGCACTCACCAGCGGAGTGACAGCCGATGGCCACTTTGCCCGCCCTGGCCACTTTACCCTGCTCTCCCTATGATTTATGCGTTGACAGATCCAAAATTGGGATAAATATTTCCAAATTTTAACTTCATAAAAGAAAATTTATTGCAGAGAGGTATAATTAAAAAACAAAACATCGATTTAAAACTTATATAATTTAAAGATTTAAATTTTAAGCAAAGATTAATTGAACAGAACAAGGATTTCAATTTAGGCCTACGTACTTCGGTGGTATAAAATTTTTAATCCTTTCTATAAAATAAACTAATAATTAAAATATTAAAACAGCTTTTATCGTTAATAAACCAAAAACTAAAAAAATTTAAATTTAAATTAAGTTTTTTTTTTTCAAACAGCCGACTAATGAATCACAACTCAGTATAACTAAAAGTCATTTTCCAAATGCCTATATACTTGTGATAGAAAACATTACAAATCATTTTGCTCTTACTGATAAAAAATTTAAGACAAATGATATCAAGCACCCCATTTCTATTTTTTAAGTTCATGTAGTTATTAATTTCATATATTTATTTTCGTAATGACTAGATCCAAAAAACAGTTATAAATATTTAACATAAATGATATCAAGCACCCCCGATTTAAGTTATACAGAGTTGTGGTGCATTATTCGGCTTATGGACACAAAACATAATTATTAATTTTTTTAAATTTTGTTTTTCATTAAATGATAAAAATATTTTTTTTTGTGTTTTATAAACTATAAGTTTATTTTATTATTTTTAGTCTCAAGATATATTGTAGCCATGTTTGATACAGCTATCATTACCCATTTTGTATTTCATTGTTTAACACAGCACATTAGCACTACAACACTACTAGAGATCTGTAGACATTTATCAATAAAAATTAAGACAACAATGGTTTTATCTTGCCAGTTAAAAATTATGATAAAATTAATTTATAAACGTTTATGGTTCCGAAAAACTAATTCAAAGAAAGACTGATATAAATTTGTAAGTTCTAGTTAAAAAAAATGTGGCTACATGCTTGAAAATCGGCATGGATATTCTTTATATTACATGCACACTAACTGAGCACAGGGTTTTCGTAAAACCATCTTCCAAGGCGGGTTACTGGAGCGTTAAAGATCTTAGAACTTTCACACTTCCCCCAGCACATTTTCCACCATAACGCGACCTGTTGGATCGGAAACACTCCAAACCAAAAAGAAATACATTTTGAAAATTTTCGAAACATAGAGTCATTAACCCTATCATAAAATTATCTATTGGAACGGATACACTGAAATCGAAAAAGCATTGATTTTGAAAATTTTCCGATATTTTTGTTTTAACCCCCCCCCCCCCCCCCCCCTCCTTAAACTTACAACACATGTGACACATCCAGACCCCGGGGCAAATACTCACCATGCCCCGACCTCATGGATATACAAAAAGCATGGTCATTAACCATAGCTCGAAATTATGTTTTTTTGACCCTCTGACCTTTCCCCCCATTCTAAGGTCTTAGTTATCAAAATATTGTATTGTTAGAGGTTCTTTGTATGCATGCCAAAGTTCAACACATTCGGACATCGAAAAGTGGGTAGTAATTAAATGTAAAAATTTTATTACAAAGGCCATTCATTCATATAGGTGAAGATAATAAAATCGTCGTAAAAAATAAAATGTTTAGAAAATTAGGCAAAAAAATTAGTTGATTGTGGACAAATAAATAGCTTTGGTGGAAATATGTGACGTCATGTTTACCACATTGCGCCATTCTTAACCATCACTAAGACGTTAAAATAACGACTCAGTGTTTTTATATTTTAAAAAATAAGATACTTTTGTAAATATTCTTATTGAATTTTTGTTAGTTTGTGGTACAAAATGTTCCAAGTTGTTGATACACACAAATATTAAAATTTAAAGACAAAACAAAGCTCATTAAAGAAAACTTTTAACTCATTCCGAAATATTATATGTGGGAATCAAGTTGTTGATTTAACATTTAAAAGGAAAATAAGCATACACAGTTTCAAAAATAATTCCTACATCTCCAAACTACGCACGAAAAGTTCTAACTAGTGTTAAAATAAAAAAAAGAAACTTTTTTGGTGTGTTAATTGTAACAAAATCGCAATGAAACGCTACTAATGAATAAACATCAAATTATTTTTAAACCATTTTATAATGTTAATTAAATATATTTTTAAACTACTAATTGTTTGTTTGTAAAAATATTTCTTTCTTACTAAAGAAATACAAAAATCTTCTTAGTTTCTTCATAAATAAATACAAATAATGATATTCATTTAAGTGATTTTTTTAGGATTTCGGGTGATAAGTAGGGTTTTTATTTCAGTGAGAAAATGAAGGAAACGTTGCTTGCCAGAGATTTCCTACAACTCGTTAAATTTCAATCAGCGGGAAGTGATCGTGGATGGTTGCAGCGTGGGACGGCGCGGGTGCACCTGTGAGAGTGAGCGAGGTGAACGCAGTGCGGCTCCAGCCGCGCAGGGTGCACCTGCGAGAGTGAGCGAGGTGAACTGAGTGCGGCTACAGCCGCGCAGTCGGTCTGTCAGCGCCGCTCCTCCGCGCGGAGACTCCTCATACCTCCGCCGGAAATTGCCGCCGAGGTTCGAGAGAAAAACATTTTAATTACAAGGGAACACCGAGGATTCCAGGCTGGAGGCGGGATGGGAGGAGGAGATGACGATGGTGCTCCGAAGGAGAGAAGGAACAGGAAAGATTAAGGTGGCCGAGAAAGTAAGAAGTTCGGGTGAGACGTGCGGGGTTCAGAATCCAGAACTTTCGCGTCTGCAGTGGGTCTGAGCGTCGGTTCAAGAGCCGGAGCACTTGATCTTTTAGTGCTTCCGCGATATCACATCTTCCAAGTGAGGCTGACGTTTTTTTTTTAATAGTGACTACGTGCACCAAGAGATAGCAAGTATTTTTCCAAAATTTAATTATTATTTTTTGTTTCTAATCGACGTTACTCTGCATAATTTTTTGGGACTAGGATGTCACAGAAAAGCAGGTAATTATTTTGCCGCGGTTTCACTGCGTTAGCTTTGCTTCGTATAATTCCGTTGATTTCTCTGTAAGAGTCAAGCTTATGCATACTTTATCCTCAAGCGCGAAGAAGCGAGCTGTGGCAACTCTTGTGAACTTCCTGCAGATACCAGCCGAGAGTCTTCATTATTTTTTATGCTTGACTAACTTCCAGAGCAGCAGAAGTCTACGCGAGTGTTGTTTACAGAGATGCCGCTTATTAACTATTGCGTCACGAGAAGTTTAATTTAAAACTTCAATTTAACTATATTAGATCTAGTTCCGTGTTGTAAAAATTATATAGAAAAAATACGATTCATTGAGGCTACGTAAATAATGTTAAAATAAAATAATTAAAAAAATTTGAAAATAAATCTTAAGTGTAATTTAGAGAAAACAAATTAAATTTTTAAAGTGTCTAAAATTTTTGACTGTTCTGAATTATTTCGTACATTTATATTTAAACTAGCTAGTGAAAAATCACAGCAAACTAATATACTTTACAAATAAATTTTGAGTGAAATACGCGATCATGGAACAGACGTTTGATAATGAGGCAATACAATTTGCCGTGTCACGTAGGCTATCTGTATATTGTGTGTATATTTTTTGCGGTTTTGGACTACCAGTTTTGTATCATGGGATCAGTGTCAGCTATTGTCTTGAAAATAAAAACCTTTTTAGGTGCAGTTAGCTGCTTTCAAACATGTTTCATTAAAGTTATCTTTAAACATTCAAGAAGAATTTGGAAATATTGAATTACACTAAAGCGTTATAGATGTTGCTAACTGTTGATTTCACTTACAATTACGGTTTTCTAATGTTGATATGGATTGCAAGGCATTGTGATATCAAAAGGATAAAAGATAAAACTTTTCTATGTGGCAAATATTCTATGGAAATAGAGTGGCTATTCAATTTTATTACTTGGATCCATCCAAAGACTTATTGGTTATGCCACGAAATTAGTTATATTATTTACATAATATGTATAACTTTATCATTATGTTATCACATATGATAATTCTGAAATAGTGACATGTATTTCTTTAAGTGATAAATATTTACATTTAATGTGTATTATATATTGTCATTGAAAAGCCAAGAGCCAATAATTTTTTTTTTATTCAAACGAAATTCAAACGTTTAATTATAGTCATGGTTCGTCAACGAATAAGGAAAGTTCAAGCAAAAATATTGAAGGCAGATCATTCATTTTAAGTGTGATTTTAGCTATCCAGTGTTATGATACTTCATGATATTGACGTATAATTTGAAGTAAGTCAAACTATTAATGTATTTTAACCAAGGCACATACGTGTGCAACTTTGAAGTAAGTCTTCGTATTATGTACACGATTATAACATATATTTTGTAGTGACGCCAAGGGCATAATTCTCCAACTATCTGATAATTTGCATTTTTGAGTTGCATCAATTAAAAAACCATGGAGTTTTCGTACATGAAGTAAAGAAATATCTTGTCATTAAGGACATCATTTGTCCTTGAATTAACGTCATCGGTCAATCGAGTCATTTGCAACTCAGAGGTTGAAAGTTTAACATTTAGACATTTATATTTTTAATAATTACTCGTAAAACCAATTGAGACAAAGTAAGACCTTTTAATGACATTCAACTCTTGTGTAAGGCATTTTTTTTTAGGTTTTCTTCATTTATATATATATATAATCTTTTTTATGTAGCTTTGAATGTTCTTATAAATGTTTTCTATTTTGGAATGCAAACAGGTATCAGATTATGTGTAAATAAATTTTAAACTACTTAATTTTGTCATGACATATTTTAAGATGCATGAAAATTAATACCTATAATTTAGTTTATTATGTTTTATTTTCAGTGCTTAAAATATTGTGTTTATTTATTTGAAACATTTTGTTTTGAGTTTTACTTGGCATATATGAATCACATATTAGACTATTTTTGACAAGTCTTCTTATTAGTCTCAATAACTGGAACAATTACTTTGGTGTTATTATATCTCATTTAATCACACACACACACACACACATATATATATATAAATATATATATATATGTTAAGGTGGATATCTTAGCATCGGTGCCCAAACATATTCTAGTGTTAGAAAAGTTGTTTACCACATGGTTATTTATACTTATGTTTATAGAGTAGCGAACAACTACACGTATGTGGATTAGAATGTAACTAAATAAACACACTTTTTTTCTGTTACATACACATCAGAAAACAAATTGCTAAGGTGTGGTTAATACTAGCATAACCACATAGTGGCAGTGTGTATTTTTTTATAATAGATTGTAAAATAGTTGATACTGCATTTTAAACTTTCAGATAGTAAGTACTCAATACAAAAACATCGTTCTAAATGCTCCAACTGAATTAATATACTTCTATTTTAATATGTATGGGGTTACTCATTATGAAGATAGAAACATAATTAAAAGCATGCTACCAAAACTGCTGCTTAGAAAACAAACTTTAAGCAACGTAATTTTAAAATCCCTTACAAAGTAACTAAAAATTTGGCATGTATGTGTGGGATAACTTAAAAAATACATTTATGTACATAAATTAAAAATTAACGACAATTTAATTTGTTCATTTGCATTAGCGCTGAGCTGCCGGTGCTGACCAGAGGTGGTACGGCAGTCGTCGTACTTACTTGTTCGTGTATGGCGCTCGTGTTCCCTCCTCAGTGCTTGCGTGCTGTTTGGATTGACCCTGCCCGGAGTGGGGATGTTTCCGTACATCTGCAGTATTTGTGTTATGGCGCTGTGAGCATTGACCGAGGCGCAGCGCATTTCTCGACCTTGTTCGTGTGCCGCAGCTCCCCGAGGAGTTCACTCACTCCGTCGACGCTGCCACGAGGTCTGGACATGGGAGTCACTTTTGTTGGACTTTTACGCGGTATCTTGTGGCGATACCACTTCACGTTAAGTGTTTGGCTTGAGTTTTTGAATCCTATCAAAATTGTGTTTGGAGTTCTTGCTTTTTTTTTTTTGTCTTATTTGCTAGCTTGTTTAAATGGCTTGTGCGTACAGTTCGCCTTAAGATCAGATCCTCAGTCCTGCACTCGTCCGAATTCCTAAGTATACTGTTAAGGGCTAAGTTTACTCATTTCTTGGGTTCTACGGAAATTTCCGTTACCCAGGACTAAATTTTTTTTTTGACCCTGTATCGGCCTCAATTTATACCTAATACTTTCCACTGGGTCTTAAGGCCGTATAATAAAGAGTTTAATAGTTATAATATTTTCTATTTATTGTGTAATGTTAAATGGTTGCTTATTTTATGGTTTTTGCTCCATAGGTTGTAAAAAATGTTTAATAAACATTGTTATTCATGGTGCGGTGTTTTCCTTTTGTGGTATCGTGTACTTTAGAAAACACGCTCACTGTTATTGTTCACGTAATTTTTGACACGTGTTTTGCAATCTGTACCTGCCATGGCTTTTTAACTTAGAGGTTATTACGTACGTAAAATATCACGGAGTTTACTCTCAAACTTTTAAATAAAGGTTGCTTATAAAAGTTCATGTCCCTGATGTTCACTTTTAATCAGTTTCTACACAAATTTGCATTCCAATATCCCTACCAGAAGGGATTTTTGCAGTTAGTAAGCCATATGCTTGGGTCTCTTATCATCAGGCTTGAAACTTAAGCTAACGAGAGAGTCACGGAACGTTTCATATTTTTCTGTAATTAATAAAAAATTCAGGATAACCCATTTTAAATAATTATATGACCGTATTTTCAACAGATGTAATAAATTATAAAGGCTTTAAAAGCAAAAAGATAATAATAAATAGCAGTACAGAACAACGGCAACACCTATTAAAATTGGCACTCATATTATGTAAAAAAAATTGGTTGTCTGTAAAGTCGGTTTACGGACAATAAATTAACGTGACAACGTCATAAAAAACATTGATGAAATGATTACATACTTTTATGAATAAAATTTAATAATTTTTATTGAATTATCCCTATTTTGTATGGATACAAAGAAGGAGTGAAATGAAATCTACAATTGAATTGATAAATTTACTTTTATTTGCACTCATAAATTCAAATATGTTTATTACCTTAACGAACAGATTATTTTAACTATAACTTTTATAAATGTTTTCTAATTAACTTCTTCCAATCTGTGTTATTCTGTTAAGGAGGACGATGGTAGGAAAAGTAGGAAACGAATGGGAGTGTTTCAAGTATAATGTGCCTCGAAAAAGTCGAATCGATGGTTGTTCGAATCGAGTGGAAGAGAGATAGATGCGGCGCAAGCGTACAATGAGCGTTACGGGACAAATCTTAACGGGAAATGTGCGCAACGGGACAATGAGTAATCCTTTTTCGTGCGTGTAGCCGGCGTTTATCGATTTATTAAGACGTCACGTCAAAAAATACATTCTCACTGACTTGACAATAAATTAATTTTACTAATTTTACTATTATTTTCTTTTCTTTACGAACCAAGCCAGCATGTATGTTTGTAGAGTCATGTTAACATCTTCAAGTATACTTTAATTGTGGTATCATTGATTTAATGTGTTAACATTAATAGCTTTCTAACAAACATACTGACTTTCTCGTGCAGTTTCTGTATTGAGAAAGGGATAAAACTCTAGTGTTGGAGTCATTTCTGAGTGTTGTCCATTTGTGTGTCAACTATTTGTTTCTGTTTACGTCTTTAAATAAATTATAACCTTTTCTGAGGGATAATTAAAATTTAATTGATGCATGTGTTGTGTTAAAACTTGTCATTCTCACAAGATGTTGTTGTAAGCGTGTGTGTGTGTGTATATATATATATATATATATTTAAAAACCTATACAACACACATAATTATGTTATTGTTAGAAAAAGCATTCATTGCTGATAAGTAATCTGTGGGCAAAAGAAGTGTATAAATGAGGCTCCGGTGCTTGATTTCCGGCTGACTGTGCGAAGTGCTGACCGCCAACTGGCGTCACGGCGGTCATTTTAGACTCAAGAGTGACTCAAATACCTCAAAAATGACTCAAAATTATTTTCAGTTCCTAAAAATGTACCGATTTTGAGGGAAAAATTCACGTTTTGAATGAAAATTTCCCATTCTTGTCCTTAAAAATTCCAACGGCTTGAAATGTCCATATTGAGGCTTAATAATCCATATATACAGCTTATGATAAGCCTCTAACGACATTTAAAATTATAATTTAAATTTTGCAATATTTCGTTACGGTCGCCATTTTTAATTTTCATAATTATAATCAGATTTAAATGGGAAAAATTAAAAAATTCATAAAAAAATAAAAAATAAAATATTTATATTTAAATTCACCATTGCATATATCGTTACGGCCACCATCTTGGATTCCAGAAACATTGCACGTTTCGTTACGACCGCCATCTTGGACGTGTATGACATGAACGTTGCACGTTTCGTTATAGACATCATAGATTCTAGATCGATGAAATTTTTGTTACGCCCGCCATTTTGAAAAACCGTTATTAATATGCTAAACATTTAAAAAAAATTAAAATTGATAAAAAAAATAATTAGTCAAATTTTTGTAAAATATAATTCAAACACGCACATACGTCTTCGGTTCGAACCCTGTGAGGTCCAAAATAAAAATGACGATAGATCCTTCCTCCACGGAAGACACTGACCGAGTGATCTCCCACCACACATGCCGTGGATTTATATCACCAGCTGGTATGGCGTCATGTCCACCATATTGTTTCCGTATCTTGGAGGCATTCACCTTGTTCTCGTATGCTAGAGTGCGCTACCAACATGTTAGTTTAATTTTTGTCCACTATAGTGCAGTATTCAGTTATTATTACTGAGGCAACCACTCTGTAAATTTGGGAATCATTTTGGAAATGTATAATTATTCAGCTAAAAATTCGTAAAAAAATTCCAAAATAATTAAAAAATCAGCAAAATTAAGCTCTCTTCTGCTGGTGGTACCACGATTGTTGAGGTCTCCTCTAGTATTGTCGTTGACGTTCCCAACGGTATCTGTGCCACCATCGTAGCTGATGTCAGGGTTTCCATAGACGATAGTACAACGTCCCTGGAGTTCAACATTAAAGAGGGTAAAGATGTTTTTAAGTTTACAATAACAGATAATTTTATGACTTAGAAAATGGATGAGACAAACTAGGTGATCCTTACACCAATGCAGCCAGTAACAACCTGAAAGTCCCACCAGATGAGAACTCGCCACCAGCAGAATACAGCTCAATGACTTCAGTGCTGGCTACACAGAAAACCACGATGAACGTCGTTTCACTTTCTATGGAAACTCTAATGGCTGGTTATTCGACAATAGCTAACGAGTATCTATTCCGTTACTGCGACAAGATTTTCTCAAACAACAGCAATGCTCGACAACACGAGAAGAGAGAATGTGCTAAGAATCTTCCTCGTAAAATGTTTGGCTGTAAAAAGTGTCGCAAGCAATCTACAAGAAATCAAAATTTGAAACACCACTTGAAGACATGCAAAGGTCCTGCTGCACAGCAGAAATAAAAGTTTTCTATACAACAGCGAATGATTGATGTGCATAAGAGTACACTAGGAATTGGCACATCTGTAGTAACATCAGCATCTTGTTCGGGTTTGACTTCAATAACTAGATTTCCTTGCGTCTACTACGTTTATCTTTGATCATGATGCATGGTGACACGAGAGGAGTAAATGAACTAAGAATCCTTGTCGAATGAAGTTTCCCTGCGATAAATGCTCTATTTGATTTACTCGAATTGATAATTTGCGACGACATGCGAAAAACTGCAAAAGTGGAGTCCGTGTGACTACTCTTGAACTACTGGCAGACGTTTCGACTCCTCGGTTTAGGTTGGAGACTCGTGAGCGTACAGCCAAAAAAAAAAAAAAACAGATGAGCAGCAACAGATTGGTATGACGTCTGGAAATGAAAATAAACCTAAGACTGTGATCGGTACATTACAGGTGAATGATAATGGCTTCTACTTGGCGCAGTCTTCATTTCGTGGAACATTGAAAGACTACTGGAGCTGAGAATTTGTCATTTTACGCCAATGCAGGACTAAATGTTCATTAGATTGTTTACTTTCGTAAGTCTTTCTGTAGTAGATTAGAAATTACATAATAATCTTTATTTGTATTTTTGTGGTGTTTTATTCCTCGAAACAGTAATTTTTTATTTAAATTATTGATCCAAGTTTCGGACCAAGACGATCTAACCAAGAACAGGATTCAATCGATTTAATCATTATATGAATCAGTAATTTTTGACAAATTTTGGAATTTTCTAACGAATTTATAGGTTAATTATAATGCATTTTTAAGATAGCGGTCAACACTGCTGCCTGGAAGAAGGTTGGCAAGAAAACCTATTTGATTTTTGGAATGTCCAACATTTTTATAGAAATAATTATTTGTTAGATAAAATTATTTTTTTGTATCACTTAGGGATCGAACCAAGGACAGGAACTGGTCGAATCAATCAGTATATAAATTGCTTATTTTTAATAAAGTTGGTAATTTTTTCCGATTTTCTAGCTGAATCATTACATATTTGCAAGATAGCGCCCAAAATGCTATATGGTGAGCGCTTCAGTAATAATAAATGAATACTGCTCTCTAGTGGACAAAAATTAAACTAACATGAGTGTAGCGCACTCTAGCAGACGAGAGCATGATAAATGCCTCCAAGAGATGAAACCATATGGCACACATGATGTCATACTTGCTGGCGATATAGATACATTGGCATTAGTGTTGGGAGGTAAGTTGTTCAGTGGCTTTTGTGACGGATCTAAAGTCATTTTTTATTTGGGATCTTACCGGGTTCGAACCAAGAATTTGATTACATTAATTTATTTATGCAATTTATTTTTTGTTCAAATTTCTAGCATATTAATTTCGGATTTCCAAATTACAGGCGTTACGAAAAATGCAACGATCTAGAATCCAAGATGATGTCCATAATGAAATGTTAAAAGTTCGTTTCATACACGTCCAAGATGGCGGGCGTAAATAAATGTGCAACATATTTATGATTCAAGATGGGGACCGTAACGATATGTGAAACAGTGTTTTAATTCAACAACTTTTCCCTTAAAAATTTAATATTAATTACGGAAATTTAAATGGCGGCCGTAACCAAAAGTTGTAAAAGTTACATTATAATCCATAATGTCGTCATAGGCTTATCGGAGGTTTGTAGATATGGATTATTTAGCCTCAATATGGTCATTTTCATGCTGTTCGCATTTTTATGGACAACAACGGAAATTTTTCCCTCAAGACGGGAATTTTTTCCCTCAAGACGGGAATTTTTTTCTCGAAATTTGGAAATTTTTAGGAATTGTGAGGGTTTTTGAGTCCAAAATGGCCGCCATTACGTCACATGGCAGTCGGCACCTCGCACCCCAGCCGGAAGCCAGGCGCACGAGCCCCATTAATACAATTCTGAAACAGATTTTTTTTTAAGTGTTGATATGTACAGTATTTAATGTCATAAATAATTAAGTTTGGAAATTTAGTGTAACAATGATAAAATAATATGTATATATATTTTTTCTACAATAAAGGGAATATTTTGTTTGTTTGTATATATATATATAATGAAATTTTCTAATGGTATGTATGTAACTGAAATCATTTTTGTTTATTAATTTGCAAAGTTGCGAGTTACGACGCAAAGAATATACAATTTCCTTGGAAGTCTTCTTTTTATTGCAATTAAAATAAAAATGGTTTACATAATTTCGTATATTTGTTGATATTTTTCGTTTTATTTAACATTACAGAATTAATTTATTCTGGTGTTAGTGTGACATAAAAACGGGTTTTTTACTTTTAATTTTTTATCTCTTCAACATGTTATTTGAGAAGTTTTAGATTTGGAGATATTTTATGATAAGATTATTTCCCACATTGTTTTTCGTCCTAACTTACAGAAATCAAGGTAACTGGTATGAGTGCTTAACGTACAAAATAGCGTCTCTGTTTAGTGGGATCTCACACTAAAATTACAATCATGTTCCTGTAAACAACCCAGATTACAAATATGTTCCTTTAACATGTTCACAGTGTTTTGTTTAGAAAAATATTAAAACAGTATTATTTATTTTATTAAAACAATTGTTGTTTTTGTTTTCTAAAGATTATGCAAAAACCTGAGTAGTTTTTGTTGTTATTTTTTTAACGTATTTTACAATAATATAAAGTTTTAAAATACTGCTAGTTTTTACTTCTAAGAAGCAAATTTTCTCACTAATAATGCAATAGTATTGAAATGACACCTTTAAAATTAAGATAATGTCTTTCTCAATATAGGTACGTGGACAATTGAGCACTTAACTATGGCTCAGAGAGCAGCGATTCACCTGCGCTAAGAGAAATGTGTGACTGCTTAAAACAAAATTTCTGTTCGCAGACAAAGTAGATCAGCCACTTTTTAAAACTGGCAATCACTGAAATTCGTAAAGAGAGATGTTGACTACGCGTTACTTTCGCCTCTTCAATGTGGCGTGTAAGGAGGCAGGACGATTGGTTGACAACGTGACAAACATATCAGTCAACGTCACCGTTCAGCTGCGTTGAAACATTATCTACGTCATCATGCAATGATAAATTATATTGTTCTTCGTGGAGGCTGTTAAAACATTTTTGTTGATTTTAAAAGCTACGTTTGTATAACTCTTTAGTTATATACCGTCACTTCAGAATGGACTTTTCACAAGCCTCAAAAATCGGCACAACTAAAAAGGTTTTTATAGAAAGTTTCCCAAAATGAAACTTAGTTGGAGGGGAGTTTTCCGTCCACGACCCAAGCTTGGTTTCATTCACAGCCTGCTCTCTCGCCTCTTATTTTTCTTTTCACGTCGGACGTAATAAAGAGCAGTGGAAAAATTGTCGCCGGCGCTCCCGGATTCTGACCTAGATACGTCCGTCTTTATTTCGCTCCCTTAAAACATGCGATAAAAAATGATCACATAAATCTTTCACCTTCTCCTACAGCTAAGTTGAAATCTAGCTACAAAAAGGAATAATAAAGAAGAGAGCAACATTAAAAGTTTAATCATGATAAAAAAAATAGAGCTATAAGAAAACATACGTTTTTCAGAACAATTATTTAAAGTTCATTTTAATACATTTTGAACGCAAAATATTAGTAACTGATTTTATTTTTTTTAAATACCGTGTGAAAGTATACATATAATTTAATCATTGTTTCAAAAATTGTTATTTTTTAAAACTAAAATACTAAGCAAATTTTCATTTTTTACTATCAAACTCTACAAATAAAACCATATATACTTATATAATTGAGTTTCACACTTAAGTATGACATATCTCAATTGAATTACCATGCAATTGACATTTGCAAACAAAAACGATTCCTCGATATTTAAAAAAAAAAACGATTTTATAAAAACCTATTATCTTAAAAGTAAAGTCTTTGTGTTTCTAAAAGCAATTCGCCACTAGTATCTAAAAGCAGTAAGAAATAAATACCTTTCTTCCCAGCCTAAAGCCGCAATTATATTCAGAAGTTCATATTTGTTTTAATTAAAATGTTCTGGAAACTTATAGAAATTTTGAAAACAAAATTTACAAAATACCATTAAAAAATCAACTAAAGTGTTCTCATATTCTATGCAGTAAAAATATTTATAATATTTCATATCTTATGTAGACATATTTTAAAACATTCTCGATAAATTAGCATTGCCATTAATTTAAACATTTTGCCTGTCACAAGTAAAGAGGATAGGTACCTTATGTAAGTGAAAACAACGATAACAACATTTTGTCACATGGGCTATATATTAAATAATTTATTTGTTCCTTCCAACAAAATTTTTTGTTTTTATAATTTTTTTAGACCAAATATTAAAGTAAGCAATTTATAAAGAGGTTGTTCATCAAACTCTATTGTTTTCCATCCTTACAGTAAATATTCATTTTGCAAAAATTGATTTTTGACGAAAATGATTTATTTTAATGAAAAGGTTTACAATAACAGAGAACGTATATACCTATTACAAATTCTGTTAATGATGTGTTAAAAAAAGTTTTTTCTTCAAAAGATTTATTTCAACCTTTGCAAAAAAGTCGTACAGAATCTTGTTTTCGACCAAGGTTTAGGAATATACTTCGAATGTTAATAAAAATACAGAACTAGTTTGATAGTATATATAGTAATGAAGTTATTTTTTAATCCCTGTTTTTTAACCTCTTGCAGAATGGCTCTTATGAAAATTTTAGATAATGATTATACAGTGTACGTACCAAAGAAATTAACATATATTTTTTATCCTTAAAAACTTGTTATTTATCTATTTACTGCAATGGTTTGGAGTATCAAAAATGGTTTCAGGTAGAAGTCTTCGATACTTTTTATGTTTTAAAAAAAATAACGTTTTATAAAGTGCCAAATAAAAGGGTTCGGAATTTTTCCTTCCTCATTGCGGTTTTTTCAACCCCTTGCAGTAATGTTTAGTCCCATCAAAACTGTTTCAGACAAAAGTAGTAGAAATATTAATAATATTAAAAAAATACCTTCTCTAATAGTGCTTACCAACAGTAATGCATTTTTTGTTCTTTAAACCATATTTTCCCAATCCCTTGAAAATTAGGACATCATATAAAAAAAATTATTTTGCTAAGTTTTTTGGTATTACTTCAAAGAGGTATAATTGAAAACTTCTGCGAAATTTTTCCAACCAAAGGAATTATAGCAATATTTAGGTTTTCGAACAAAAAACATATTCATTTCCAAATGTTTTGTCTGATTTTACCAATTCAAAACATGGCCAAGATTTTTAATTAATAAATTTTATTTGTCAAATTGGAAGTGATTTTTTTACTTAATTACAACTGTTAGCGTGTTCATAAATTTTGTATGTATATATCTGTACTACAGTGGCGTCACAAAATTCACAAATCTTCGAAAATTCGTTTTAAGCGTAATTTTCCTCGAGCCAATACATCTGACCCAAAAGGGATTTCCAACACTTACGAGAGACAGGTTGCTCAACCGGAGGTGCGCATCAGGACGACAACGTAGAAAACCCGAAAGAGACGTTCGCTTTATCGGCTCGAAGTCTTTGCGCAGTTGGTTCTCCAATGCCGTTGAGCTGCAAACAACAGCTCTACGCAGCTCGCAGGACAACTGTACGCCTATTCAAGGTTGTAATACGGTTTCGAGAAAAGAACATCGTTGCCCGAAGACCTGCTACAGGCCCGAAATGGACGGCACAGCATCGAAGGTGAGTATACTGAAGGCAGGGCGAACGGTTTGCTCAAGCCTGTATCGAGGAGACAGTGGAATATGAAGGTGGCTCATGCGTGTTTCTGGAGCGCCGTGTCCATCGAGGGAAGCCTACAACTCTTGTAGATTCGGTTATTATCGAGGATTATTTTTAATTTTTACCATAGCTAAGAGTGGAGCTATTTTCTGTCCCTTATCTACATATCGGTAGCTAGCTTCCTTGTGTCTAAAACCAACTTCATCTCACTTAATATGATAGAAGACTAAATGTTATATTGTTATGCACTTTAGCAATCAGCAATAAATGAAATATTAACATTGGCCCTACATGATTTTTAGGGCATCATATAATACTGCATTTTAAGGACGCATTTGGCTTGGAATGATTTGCCGACAGCCTTGTTAGAGTTCAATCGTTTTAATATTGTCATGTTATTGTTTTCCTACACTTTAACTCTGTCGTGCTGGAACGATGTACGACGCCTGTTCGGATTTGTCGTGTCACGTTGGTCGTGGCATTGTGAATCCAGTTTTCGACTTAATTATGTGGCTGTTACACCTCGCCGCTTTGGAGATCACCCGTCCCAATCGGCCTTGATGTCGAAGAGACGGCCAAACCCGATAACTCGTATTCTGTTGAGTCATTTCCTTGTTCTGGAGACGTAGCCGTGGAAGTGGAAGGCAGTAAAGTTGGGTTTGCTACCAGCTATGAGACAGTAGCCAATTGCTTCGTGGTCCACTGTAATCTATGACCCTGCGCCTGAAGCCTCTGTGTAAAACTATGCATATGCGTAATAATATCCTGCAGTAAAACAAAATTATTTTAATCAAAATTTGAGTAATGTATGATATAGATACTCACATGAGAATATGATGTGCTGGGAGACGCATGTGGTTCTCAGAGGTTGACAAAAATTAGACAGACTGTCCAGTCGACACCAACGTCGTAAGAGACGATCAGGATAGAACCAGCGTGTGAGCAGCGAATACATTTACGGGCTATCACAGCGTTTAAGCTTGCAGCAAGCTTGTCATGTGACTAGAATTGTGTTTGCCGTGCACATCAGGTTTGATTCAAGCCTCCTTCAAAACCAAGAACTTTGCGGCAGGCTTTGGAGGCTTGCCATGGCAAACTTGCTTGCAAGTTTGTCGTGGCAGGTTTGTTTGTAAGCTTGTCATGCGTAAACTAGTTAGGCTTGAATCAAGATTTATTCAAACTAACAAAACTACCATGGCAAGCTTGATCAAAGAATATTTTGTTTATAGGGGGGCGTGCCTTGATAAAACTCACCTTATGAAAGCAACGTCCGCCACGTCTCCCACTCGCGAACAGTCCGGGCGCGACTCCGCCGGGAATGGAGGCGGGAGACGCGACTGCCCCTGCAGCGAGACCCTGGAGACGTCTCTCGACGCCACGGCGCGGCGGCTGTGCGCAATCACGCCAGCGCCATTAGCACGGCGCCCGGGAGGTGGGACCCAGAGACAGACGGCGCGTCAGCCGGCGGCGGCAGGCTCGCGTCAAGCGCTCTATCAGTCAGCGTCCGTTCCCCTTTCCCCTCACCCACCTCCCCGGCAGAGCCCAAAGCCTCTAATTGCGGCGGGTGCGCGCACCGCGTAATGAGCTCACACACAGTGCATGACGAGGAAGAACCACCCATCCTCAGAATCACTACGGTGACTTACAGTTCATTCCATAGCAACATTTCTGGATGTGTAACATCTTAGCTCTCGGCAACGGAAGTCGCACGGAACGGAAAAATGTGCGACCACAGAGCTGCCATCTGTGGCGGATGGTGCGAACGTAGGTCCACAAAGCCAAAGAAAAACTTGATAGTGTTCACTGTTCAATATGTTTTATCAAGATTGGCAGTATTTAAAACCAAATCATTGATGAAAATCAGGTCCAAAGCCGGGGTAAAGTATTTTTTTCATGTCTTTTTCGCTTTTATCGTAGCTGTTTCGTTATATAGTTTAAAATTTCGCTCAGAAAATTTAATGATTTGTTAGTTGACGTAGCTGCTCCGGCAACGATTTCTAGCGGCGAATGCCAACACTAGTGTGATTCGCGTCAAGAAATGTAGTTAAAAACACAATTTGCTTATATCTATCACGCTCGGAACTATTTACAAAATAAAGTAAAATTTTGAGTTCAAGTTTTGCATAATAAATGAACTAACAACTTCAGAACACTTGATTTTACTAGTTTCCGTAATTACATGTGACACATCTCTGCCGAGTACTGAAATACTCGCTCACATTTTTGGATGTGTAAACATCTTTGCTCTCGGTTTACGGCATTTGGTAGAAGTTATTTCGTGAAAATGGAACGGAAGTCTATGAGTAGAAATGTGACACAATAATGGTGGACCCACGTGTAGAAACATAAACGCGTAATTAGTCACATTCTTAAACATTAGGGTACATATAAAATGCATTATTTTGCCAAATAATTTTTTTAATAGTGAAGCTACCACGGAATAAGTTTTTAAACAAACATATTCTAAGTAAAAAGTGATCTCATGTTTTATAATACCTAAGTAAACTGGCATTACAATATTTAAATGAAGTTTTCTACTTGCAGTATGTGAACAAGCTCGGTAGCACAGCGCGCTTATTAACCACAAAAGATGGGATTTATATCTCGTCTCTGGTAAATATTTTTATCAACATTATAAATTTAATATTGAATCAACTAAATAAGGTTAAGGTTTGTTTGTGGTAATTATTTACTGACAGACGTTTAAGCAAAATAAAATTGATAAACATATACGTTGTGTTATAATATTTGTTTAAAAAGGTTTCAGGTTGATATTTTAGTAATTCCATAAAAGTATAAGTACACACGTATGCGGTAACTCAATATTATTAATTTTTTAGTGACTTTAAACAATTTGTACAGTATTTAAATAAAATTCCTTGTCAACAATCTGGTCCAAAGCCGGGGTTTGGGATTTTTTTCATACCTTTTTTTTTTTTTTACTTTTATCGGAACCTTTTCTAAAAGTTTAACATTTCTGATTGTTTCGTGCTGCTATCTGCAAGTGATGTTTATGATTACGCAGCATATTATAGCGGCGGAAAGTAAGTGTGTGATTCACATCTAGAAATATTTGTATGTGCCTAAAAGTGAATATTTTATTTATTAGTAGATGTATATTTAATACGCTCGGCAATATTAAAAAACTTTAATTTCGTTTTCAAGTTTCGTATTATAAGTTTATTTAAAACATAAACAACATAAAAGCATATGTTATTGATCGTTAATGAGGTTAAATGTTTACACATCACTGGCTTGCACCGAAAGACTCACTCTCATTTTTCCTTCAAAATCGGGTTTATATACATCCTTCATCAACACTTAAAACTAAAAAAATTTAAAACAGTTCTGTATGAATTGATTTTTTACTGGGCATAGGCCTACATATAGTTTGAAACCACAGCAACTGTGCCAGTGAACTATAACAACTAGGTACGATATATTAGCTTCTGTGAATGAAGCTAAAGGTAATATTAATTTTCTTGAATGATTTAACATTTCTTTCAAGTACAATATGAACATAATTCACAGTATTTCTATTGATTTACTAAACAGCAAGAAGCATTACGTTAGCATAAATAAAAATTGTTAATTTTTTTATTATTTTAATAGAGAGACATGCCTAAAATTATGTGCGTTATGTTCAATGGCTATTATTTATACGTTTCTAATTGGACAGCGCTGTCATTGCTTTGTTGGGTTGAACAAACTGAAATTTTGTAACAGACTGTATTTTGTTAAGGAAATGTTTCACAGATTTGGCGGTGCGCTGAGGGCGCATGTGACGTCACGAGGCTACGGGAGAGCGCCACTGGTGGTGAATCATCTCGGTGACGCGACAAGACAAGAGTGAATTATCAGCCAACGTGGTTGGTCGCTAGTCAATGCGGCTGGGTAATGTTATAACTTTTATTATTCATATTATGGTGTTTACTTGTGACTAGAGAACGGGAGCAGGTCAATTACCTGCCGCCTTTTAGGATTTCGGTGACTTTGAACCTTTAAATTGACTTTAAACTTTGACTTTTAAATATGACATATTCACTAAAATTATTGACTTTAAGTAAAAATTTACGTTTCAATGAAGTTTTTGCATTTTAATAAATATAGATGAATAGGCTAAATGTTACATAAAAATATTCAAATATATTATTGAGTATAACACCAATCCACAGTGTGACTGAGCCTTGGCAAGAGAAATTTTTTTTTAAAATATATAATATTATTTAAATAAAAAAAATAATGGAGAAATTGATTCAGTAGCTACATTTATGCACCAAATATGTCCTTAAGCACAGACTCTTTGTAAACAATAGAGCCCAAAACATACGTAAATGTAAGCATTGAGGTCTCTTCTTGTGGTAAATATCAATTTATTAAATATTTTTAATTGTTGTTAAAATACACGATGTTGGTGCTGCTAACATTGTATTTATTTGTACTTGCGAGAAGTGGTGCTCATATGCCATTAGTGATCATTTCGATATCATTAATCATTTGGAAATTATTAATAACTTTTCTACTGAATCTGTGCATTTTTGAGCTTGGACTGGTGGCTACGTGCTACTATAGAAAGCTTAAAGAATGGTTAAAATTAATAAAAATTGTCTTTTATGTATGTTTCAAATAAATACTTCCTGTTGTAGCCCTTACCAAGTTCCAAATTTCGGAAAATTTTTATATAGTGTTTCGTTTCATTGTCCATAGACCCCAAAACCATCGTCAACCTATAAGTTTATATATTTATACATACATATATATCACAATATTGTGGATACATTATGTCTCGCTATTTTTCACAAATCACTTCCAAACTGAATATCTAGTATTGGCAAATATCGATCGAGTTCGTTAATAGGCAATATCCGACCAAAGGGTTAGAAATGGTAAAGGTTTTGTTTTAAAAAAAAAATAAAAACTTTCATAACATGAAAAATATCACATTCGTTTAAAAGTTTTATAACTCATAAGAGTAATATCAAAAACTTTTGTTTGAAAATGTTTTTGATACGACCGACAGTAACCGCAAGGGTTGAAAATTTAAGCTTGGAGGACAAAAAATAAATCTAAACTCCCTTCGTAAGCTCAACTTTTAGTTCGTACCAATCATATTTTTATAACTTTTATCCAAACCTTTTGTCTGGAAGATTTTTGGATTAGACAAACAATTGCTGCATGGGGTTGAATCAATGAGGGGTGGAATTAAAAATATACACAACTCCCTTACCAAGTACACTATGAAATTAGTTCAAATTGTTTGTAAATATTACAACTTTATCTAAATATTTTACGGAAACAGTTTTTCATAAGATGAAACATTGTTGCAGGGTTGAAAAATACATTTAAAAAAATTCATATTTTCCTTGGCATGTTCACTATTAAGTCAGTTCCATTGTTTTGTTAAACATTAAATATTATTTACAACTTTCATTTGAAATAATTTTTTTTTATACGATGATCCATTACTGCAAGGGGTGGAGTAAACGTTTTAAAAGACAAAAATTGCATAACTCCCTTTGATAGCACACCATAATATTCGTTCAAATTGTTTGTAAATATTATAATTTTTACATAAAACGTTTGTCTGAAACCATTTTTGATAATACAAACCATTATTGCAAGCGTTGGAAAAACCTGGCGCTAAAATAATAAAATAATTAAAACCTCCATACCATGTACTCTATCAAATTAATTATTATTTTTGTTTAACATTTTAAATATTTTTGAAAACTTTTGTCAAAGTAAATTTAATATCACAAACCATTACTGAAAGGGGTGGAAATAACAAGGGTAGAAAGACAAAAAGTCAATACATTTTTACTAGATACATTATCGAATCCGTTATAATTTATTGTAAAACTCCTAAACTTTATCAGAAACATTTGGCTATAACAACTTTTCGAAGAAACGAACTATAACTTTAAACACAGGGGTTGAAAATATAAAAAAAAATTCTTATTATCATATTCGTCAGAATTTATTAATAACCATCTTAATATTACCTTAAACATTTGTCTAAAAACATTTTTATACGACTACATATTAGTGTAACGATGAAAAATAGAGTATATAGGTCAAAAATAATTGCATAAATATCTTATTAGGCGTAATATGAAATTCGTTAAGAAATTCAGTACTGAATACATTGAGTTAAAAACTGTCAAAATATTGTTTTTGCATGTAATATGAGAAAAAAATTAATCTTCATTTTTGGAAAATTGGCGTAGGCCTACATATAGGTTGTTATGTAGGCTGCATTAAGTTCTTAAAATTTTCCAGGAGTTTATAGAAGTTTCCCAAATATTTCAAGAATAAAATTATATACTTTTTAATATACCTATGCGTGTAGGCTGTGCCGAAATGGACTTCTTAATTAACATAATATCCAAATGTTTTCTAGCACTAATATTATTTTAACCCACAAAATAATAATGTATGCAATTTTTTTAATGAATTACCATTCTAAATATCATATAGTGTATTCCTTAGTTTATTTAAAACATTCGACTTTTTTTATTAGTGAAATGATTTATTCTTGGTAAAAACAAAAATATATAGGTTAATCTACGAACGTAAGAAGTGACGAAGTGACGAGTGAATCTTTACCGCCCTTTAAGCTGCATGCTCCCAAACTAATGTCATGTACATTTCAGTTCAATTTAGGCATCGGTGCAGATTGGTTCATCTTTATGGTTTTTCATGCATGTCATGGCGGCTTCTATCTTATGGTGCGTTCGATAATAACTGTGCAATGTGAAAACATATAAAACATAAATCTAGGCAGTCTATTTAGCACACGTAAGAAAAATCTAATCACGTTGCAGAACAAAAAAAAAACGTAGATAAATTAAATTTATGGATAATTATATATTCTCTGTTGTTTATTATTTGCACAAAATTGCGAAAACGATATTTGGTTGGTAACTTCACGCTATGGGGGTAAAACATTACAGTAAATTTTGAGACCCTCCTCAAAGGACCTGGAGGTCTCATTGGTTGCTTTTGCCACTTGGCCCAATTCTCCATTGTAACCTGAATGGGAAAGTATTTTCCACCAAATACCGTATAATACGGCCATAGCGCAGCATGAGATTATTATAAACTAGGGCAATTCATCCCAGAACGCTTTGATGTTCGTCTGAAAATTCTAAATCTTATTAAATAAGTGTCTATTAATCGATGTTAGTCTGGAAATGTTAACGAATTTCTATTAAAAACAGAAAAATTTTTTACTCTCATAGAAAGATTGAATTGAAATAAAAAGGAGTAAGCAATAATATTCTATTAATTTTAATTTTGATTTTTCACCCCGAATTATTTAAAAGAAATCACATTACAGCAGCGACTAGTTTTTCGGTTATTTTAGGATGTCTCTGTTCAGTATTCTAAGTTCAATAGTTTATATATTATTTTCAAATAACCAATAAACCAATTATTCACCTCCAACTTCAAAGGCGAGGAACTTAGTTTGAACCACCGAAGAATTATGCCAACCACTTTAAACCCGTACTTCCGACGTCAATCCCTAGCGCATACTGCACCTCAACGCACTTTCCACTTGAAGAGTTCTGTATTAGGTTTCATTTCGTTGAAGTTCCTAACTTGGTTCTGCAGTGTCCCAGAGAAGAAGCAGAGTCAGTTGTTTGCAGAACACAGTTACCGGCATAAAACTCCCCGCCTAACTCAATCAATTACAATTCTAAAACTTAACAGCACAGAATTGTGTTTTCTAAGGCTTTTCTGGAAGCAGCATTTTTGCGTGTCTAGTAGTCTAAAACCAAAACTAAATATCTGACCGTAAATTTAAATGAAAATTTTCGTTCCATTTGCAAAAAAAATGTGCATTACATTAAAAGCTCTCTCTCTATATATATACCTATATATATATATACCTATATATATATTTGTTTATTTATTTATATTGAAAAATTACTCAAGTTGGGAATTAAGTTTAAGTTTTAACGAAATAAATTAAAATATCATTAGATAAAAAAAAACTAATTCATAGTAACAGTAACATATGTTTAGAACTTATATAAAAAGCTGAGAATTGTTTACGTTTTGGTACTTGCGAAAGTTAAAGTAAAAATATATTTTAATCGAAACCAACATATATATTGAATAAAATAATCAAATTTTTTCAACAACTCTTTAGAAAGTCTGCAATAACTGTGCAGCGAGTGTAATGATCTGGAAACGTAAGAGTAGGATAAGCGAGATGAAGTAGTAGCATACTACATTTAGGAAGCATTTATAAGGAATGCGTAACGTGTATCGCAGGACATAACGAGGCGTAAAAGAACTCGTTAATGTGTTATTTCGGCAGTTTATGGCTGCAACCGGCAATAATTATTATATATGTACGAGGGCGGGTGCCTGAGGAGAGGGGAAGTGAAACAAAGACAGCGGTTTCTCCCCCTTGCTAATGGTAAGCCACACGGAGTTCACAGTAAATTAACTTCTTGTTCATAATGCATCGCGCTGAATTAGAGGAGCGGCATAACCCCCTGAACCTCCCCCCCCCCCAAAAAAAAATCCTTTTTGGACACGAGTCACTGGGGTTATTATTACTGGGGTCGGACTACGTGACTCGAGTGCTGTGAGACTTCATTTTCTTCACCACTTCCAACGTCCTTTCACAATCAGGCGTTGATCGAGGTAGCGCAAGTCTCATAGGGAACTCTAAACACGATACTGCCAACTTTGTTACTAACTTCGGGAAACACAGAACAGTTAGATAAACGTTTGGTTACATAAAAAATATATTGGTAGTTACACCACATACAGATTATCATATAGGAACGATTACCTCATGGTTTGTTCTCATGCTGTAAAACTGTTCCTGAAAAACGTAATACTGTTTA
The DNA here is from genome assembly GCF_032445375.1 of Bacillus rossius redtenbacheri. Classification (NCBI taxonomy): domain Eukaryota; kingdom Metazoa; phylum Arthropoda; class Insecta; order Phasmatodea; family Bacillidae; genus Bacillus; species Bacillus rossius. The sequence continues at coordinate 32,851,743 of NC_086333.1, read as the reverse complement.
AAAATACTTTATCTGATGCTACTTGTACGGACAATTCTGTTGCTAGCGTAAATTATTTTTAACGTAATTTAAAACTTTTACATTTTGTAGTCTTGCCCTTTCTTTGCTTATTTGTGTCCGTTTAAATTAAATAAAAGGTTAGAGGTAATTCTTATCGGGACTTTCTTTCTCGTTGGATACATTCGGATTGTATCACTTCTCTCCACTTACCTTTCAAATGACGTATGTCGATAGAAGATAGTGATTTTTCACCTAAACAAAAAGAAAACAAAGAAAATTTCACAGTAAATAAAAACAGTTATTAAACTAAATATTTTAAACTAGTGCGACCAAGCAATCAGTAAAAATATGGCGGGAATCAAACAAAAGTATTTATTTTTTTAAATCCCCGCAAACAATTTAATATTTAATATATTACATGTCATTAAAGTTAGTTATTTAATAAACGTGATAAACGTTTTTATAAAAATATGTCCGTTTAGTGAAATAAATTAAGTTTAAATGCAACTTAAATATTATTAGGTCTACCGTGGCGATCTATGTTTAAATAACATGTTTAATTGAAATTTTAATTTTTTAAAGATTAAAATATGGCTGGGAATCAATGACTTTTTAAAATATATCCTAGTATTTTATGTGTAATACCTTTATTTATATTACCTTCATACCGGGATGAATTTTAGAAGTACGTAGTAGGCTATTCGAATAAGACGATTTAACCAATTATTTCAAAAATTCGTTACTAATATTATCTAGGAAAAAGCTACAGCACAACTCGTATTTACTATGATCAACACTGTTAACAATCAATGTTTAAACCTTACAAATTTTCTGCAAATATAATATTACATTTTAAAAGTGAAAAAATAATTTAAAGGAATGTTTTCTTTAATTATATTCAAAAAACTAGCTGCCCGACCAGGCTTCGTACGGCTATACTAATGGAAAAAAATTAAGCCACATCTCCCATTTACAGTAATGGTAAATAAAAAAATTTCATTGAAAATTTATTACAATGCTGTATAATGTACCGGAGAGAAAATGAATAGCACCGATGATTTCCCGACTCGTGCACGCAACGTACAACTGATGTACCCGTACTTCGCTACGGCAGTCTACATGCAGATCACTCTTGCGCCGCTCATTATACATGCCCCTCCTTATGGGCACGCCACTGCCGCGCGATGCCCGTTGCCATGGAGACGCAGAAGGCATGAACAATGAAAAATCCTGTTCTCATGCAGACAGAGTACCCACTGTTGCCTGGTTTTAACCACCCATGGGATCTAATTTTCAGAAAATGTCATCCTGCGTAGCATAAGGAATATTACTGTGAAGAAAAATATATATACTTGAAAAAAAGGGGCAATTTTTGATATTTAAAGTACCCGCAAAATTTCAACGGTGATGAGGACTGCACAAACAATGAAATAGTCGTTGCCATAGAGACGAATGAAGCATCAACAAAGCAAAAGCCGTTGCCATGGTGATTTCCTACCAAAAACTGGAAATTTTGATATATTACGCTCCCGAAACTCCCCTTGGGATCGGATTTCCGCAAATCAGTTCTTAGTGAGCGTCTACGTCACAAAATGAGTAACTGTGATAAATTTCAAGTCTATTGGGTGTATAGTTTTAGAGATCTCGTGATGAGTGAGTCAGTGAGTGGGATTTCGCTTAATAAACTTGTAGCGCCTGCGGCATTGTCAACACACACTTCGTACGTGTACAGCATGTTGTATATAATCCCCTCCAACGCATTTGATTTTAAATTGGACTTTTAGTAAGGATCCCTAATGTTAATGATAATATAATATAGCCTATAGCCTTCCTCGATAAATGTACTATCCAACACTGAAAGAATTTTTCAAATCGGACGAGTGGTTCCTGAGATTAGCGCGTTCAAACAAACAAACAAACAAACTCTTCAGCTTAATAATATTACCTAGTATAGATGTTGGTTTAAAATCAAATTTGCTAAATTATTTTAGTTTGGGTGATAATACTGAGAAAACCCATCTACAAATAGAAGATTAATATAATAAAAAACGTAAAACTATTATAATATTAATCACTAGGAAGAAATAATAATTGTTATTACTGCAATATATCTACATGCATTGCAACACGTTTCTTAAGGTGAATCCGCAAATTTAAGAAATCATGAGTATATTCAAAGTCCGATTGGTCTAAGACTACCAAAAGATGATTTTTTCCTAGGTATACATTTGTATTTTTAGTCCTTAACCTTTTTTACTTTTAAGTGCTAGAAATTTTTCTTTTATAAATTTCCTTTCCGTGTAATAAGTAGTATTCTTTGCCTTAATGTTGTGTACCAACAACTCGCACTGTTAAATGTAACACTTAGTTAGATCAGGGAATTTAGTACTTAGTAACATAATTAAACTTGTTATTATTGCGAGTGAACCTTTTTTTACTGGTGTGAATTTTTACATGTAACAATTAATAAAATATATTTCTTAAGTACAACGTAAACTTAGTTATTTCTGAGAAAATACCTTATAATATATTGCAGAGGAAAGATTTGAACAAATTTTACGAAGAAGTACAATGAACTGTGTGGAATTGTAACTCTCTTGATTATTATTCTATAAAAAATAAATAATTGTGAAGCAAGTATTAATTCCACTTCTGCACCACTTCAACTTTAGGTCATAGAGAATATTTATTTGTTTCTTGGGTAGGCTATAATGGTAAAATTTTACATAAAACCTAACTCGTCAGACCTGATATGTGTAAAGCAGTTAAATGATTTAAGAAAAAAGAGCAGTGAAGAAAGATATAAACATTTATGAAGCTGCATAAATGTTTGTTGTTGCATACACCACACTGTTTTACTAAAACAAAAATACTGGCAATAAACAAATTTCGTTTGGGTACACAGTAAACCAAGTATTTGCCATACACACTATAAAATTCTAATTGGAAATATTCAGAAATGAACATTGATCATTTGCATATAGGAATAATAACTTTTGAATATGCAAGATATAAAGGGAGATGTTTAAATAAATGTGGATAAACGTAACACGCAGTAATATATTCATAAAATTCTTACACTGGGATATATGGAAAACGCTGGTCGGTCATATTTCACTGGCTTCGACTAATAAAATGTTGCTGCATTTGAAAAAAAACAAAAACATTATAATCAATACGAATTACAGCTGACAGAATTTACAACTTAGACGAAACTGCTGCATGAAGAGTAGATTCAAAATATAAATCAAAAATAATAACGGGCTAGGATTTACCTTTTATAATAAATGTTATATTTCATTCACTTGATTATAATTTAGGTATATTGTCATTTAACTACACATTATACTTACGAAATTATGAAAAATTAACATTTTTATACAATTTAAATATTAATAAATCCAGGCAATTATTAAAGTTCCTAATAAAATTTTACAAATTAATTGATAAAAATATTACATCAAAGCTGCCCCACAATGTTCAATACTGCCCCAATATAGTAGTGATTATAACAGATTGCTGGTCTATGACAGAATGTACAAAAAAAAATCCTGAGATAGAAGAAAACGTAGCAATCTTTTTCAAACACGGCCCAGCAAGTATTAACATTTTACACATGATTAAAAGTCCTGAAATAAAATAATAAATATAGTGAAAAAAATTGCTACTTTATACATACATCATTATATACATATATTTCTGTTTACAAAAACAACATAGCATACAGCAGCTAAAATTATTTGTCTGGCAAATAAAGATTCGGTATGCGTAAACCTTTTTCTTCTTCACATCCGTACAGAAAGAACAAGAGCGCATTTATTTTAGTCAGGACGAGACTGTACCCGAACAGGTATCAGGCTGCGGACGTGGAACTCCGTCCTGGGAGTCTCGAGTCCCGGATGTCTAACATCGCCCCCGGTGCCAGTTACTAACAAGCAAAATAATACCCCCCTCCCCCTTCCCGCGGCAGGGCCTAGAGAAGAAGGCGCCACGCGGAATAAGCTCCTTACATCTGATTACAAAATACGGCGCGGTGCTTCAGAATTCGCCTGAGAACTTCCACGAAGGTGCCTCCCTCCGAAATCTCTACTCCCCCCCCCCCTTCCCACGGACAACCTTCCCCTCACTCAACCGGGACAAAATGGCACCGTGCCACCACATCGAAAAATATCCAGCCTGCCATCCGCGGAGACAAAACACCGTGATAGTTTATTCGCTTTACAAAATAAAGCTGGCTCTGACGGGGGAAGGGAAGAGAGAGAGAGAGAGAGTGAGAGAGAGAGTGGTGTGAACTATATTCGGTGAGAACAAACTGTGCTATTTTTATTGTCATGTATGAATGTTATCTTTACCTTTTAGTTAAGTTTTGGTGCTGAGGGTATTTTATAGCTATTCAGACACAATGTGTGTGTGTCCCAATAAATATTTGATTTGTTGCTTTATAATTATAATTACTGCATATAATTAAACTTTAAAAAATGTGTGAACTTATGTACGCGGTTACATGTTTTTCTTATTTTTTATTCAAGACACCAAAATATTTTTTTTATATTTACTGTAACAAAAATTAATTAAATAAATATAAACACCTGTACATATTTATAGTTAAATTTAATAAAAAAAAGTATTTTAATTATAATAAATAATGGAAATAAATAAATATGCTAATTTTTTATTCTTATTTATTAATTTTAATTCTTAATTAAATAATAATATAAAACATTTTAATGGAAATTTATTATAAATACGATAAAATAGCCTCGCTCAAAGTAATGTACTTGAAAAACAAAACAAATAATGTCACTTATTTTCTCAATAAAATTTTGTTTTAAATTATATAGACCAATACTCAGTTACAATCAGTACATTTCTGAACGTGACTCACAAGTAGTTCTGCACACACAAATAGTATTCGCTACTTAAAAAAAAATTCTAAATCCTGGTTTGAACCTGATTTTCATTAAGAAATTTTACTAAAGTACTGCCCAAATGGTTAAAGTTCATTAAAAAGTTATTACTTAATATTTTCCGCACACGTTAGATGACTTTAAACTATTGAGTACTAATGGATATTAGTACTATTGTAAAATTTTATTTTTTTTTGACTAAGCGAATTCATAGAAAATTATTACTTAACAAACGTAATTCATTTAATATTACTATACGTAAAAATATAGTATAAATGTCTACTAAGAACAAAATAATGAAACCAATATGCTGTGTATGTATTTATTGATATTATAGCAATACGATGGACAAATAAAATGTTACCATATTTATTTGCTAAAAGCCCAATAAATATAATCCATTAATTTGTTATTTAAATAAATGAAATAAAAGTATACTTATGTGTTTCGAACCACTTTCATAAGGCTCATGATGATCGCGTTCTTTAACGACTGCGCTGCGAAGTCTATATGACAGAAGATTGTAAGGAGAAATTGTATTATAAAATGTATTACCAGTAACCTTAGGTTTTTGAAAACTTGTAATTACTCTTTACTTTGCCTATTTTTGTTCACCAAATATATTTCAGGGTAAATTTATTATTATAAAATTTCATTTAGCACATAAATAGTATGTTATGTCCCGCATTTTTTACGAAAGTAACTTCAACTTGGGTTTATGTTCATACACTTTGGTCCACCATTTTCCTGTAAAAATGTCGTTGCATGGTGCACAGGCACCGTAAAAATTTACTCTCATGACGTTTCCATAACGTGGCAAAGATATATAAAACTTCAAAATTTATTACATTTTGGTCACATTTAATATTTTCAAGAAATAATGAAAGATACTTTATTAGAGACGCAAAATAACCACATTTTTATGTATATTTTTAAATAAACTATTAGACAAAAATATTAACTGAAAATAAACTAAGTAAATTGAAAAATGTATTTTATATTTAGTTGATTGATGAGTTATATGTTAATTTTTCAAAAATTACATAATTTTGTAATTTTAGAATAATATTTGCTAGATTACCTGTTATATGAATTTAAAGTATTTTAGACCATGGAACCGATTTATTTTATGTATTATTTGGCTTCGTTTCCCCTGTTATTCTCAAAAGCATTCCTGTTACACATTACGGCCAGCTGCGTGCTTCTATATCCGTCGCCCAGTATTGGGGCTGCTTCAACACTGCTCGCACGTTTGTCTGATTTAATGTGCTAAGAATATAATAACTGGTCCAGTAACTGGTGCCAGAGTGTGGTGCAGGAGCCGATATCCGCCATATTGGATTCTTACATCATCGTGGCCATTTTGGATGACGACCTTTCTATTTTGAATGATGTTTACTTTGACCTATAAAATATACTTTCAACTTTAAAATAGATCTTGACCCCGGCGACCAACCTGGATTACCTTGGCCCCGGCGTCCATCTTGGATTACCTTAACCCAAGCTGCTATCTTCTATTCCGCATTTTGAATTATTAGACACGTCCACCATTTTGTTTTTCACAATTTTAGCTACTGACAGTTTGTTTTCTATAACTTACAGCAATCTTTAATTCCGCCTTTGTGAAATATGACTTTATTTCAGGCATACTTAAAATCCTTAATTGTTTTCCAAAAAATTTAAACTAAAAAGGTATTTAATTACAATTCTAATAAAATTTAAATAAAAAATATTCACACCATTTCTCTTGCATTCCTTTTTTTGAATCTGGAGAGGGGAAAAAATTTCTCCCTGGAAGCTACCATCAGACTGACTCTCCAACAATAATATTAAAGAATACATATTAGCCAACCGCTAGACAACATAACGGCAATATTTGATCCGCCATCTTGTTTTATTGTATTGAAGTTTACTATCATCATGTTAGTTTGTCTTATACTCGCAAGAGTGCAGTAGTGTCAATCACCAGACAGTCGCAGCATCCTCAACTTGTCGGCCATCTTGGCTATGATACTGAAAACCTGTAATTATTTAACTAATGATTTGGACAAAAAGTGAAATATCATTCAACAATAAACCTATTTAATAGATGTGATATCAATCTGCAGTTATAAATGATCACTATAATTTGAAATAAATTTTTATAGTTTGAGATCATTAGCTAAAATAAAACCTGGGAGTAAACTATCACATATAAGATATAATTTACAAATACGTTCAAAAGAAAAGGTAAATATGTTCCCCCTTTGGTAATTTCAGAAATAAAAAATATATATATTTATAAGATAATCAGTTAACTATTCTAACATTAAAAATCTTTTCATAAATAATTTGAAAACCGGTAATTGGATATAGGATCTAAGCCAAAATCTGTGACCTTTTGAATAATTAATGAATGTTGACAGGTGTCAAATGCTTTTAATTATTCAAAAAATATTTCATCAGATTGTTTTGTATTTGTATCATCATGATAAATTTTATTCATAAAATTGAACATACTATTCGCGGTAGTATTTCTGCTAGGTAAGAAGCCATGTTAAAGTGGTATCAAAAGATATATTAAGAAACATATATTAAATAATAACTTTTAACAAACATTTTTCCAAAGAAGCATAAGAGTGAGATTGGTCGATAAGAAGACGGGTAATATTGTCTACGTTTGATGAATTGTAATGACTGTAGCAATTTTCCAGACATCGAGGAATATTCCGATATAAAGGCTCTAACTAAAAATATGTACTTATATAGGTGTTACTATATGAACAAGCCTTAAATGTTTTAAAGTTAAATTTTGTATGAAAGCTGTTTTTATTACAACTGTTTTTATACATAAATAAAAATAGTAAGTTAGTACATATTAAAAACAGTGGCATTATTAAATACGACACGCGAAAGTAATAAAAATAAAATTTTAAATTTATATATTTTTTTATTTTGATATCTCTGTTATGAAATGTTTCTCACCACTTAAAGAAATGTAAACCTAAAATTTTATGCAACAGAGTAACAATAAAGCTGATACTAATTCTAAGACTTGAATGTAATTTCAAAATATGGTTAGTCGTACAATGAACTTCTTTCTTGAATAAGGGCTATACATTTACTAGTACTTTTACGAAAAGGCACATGTTCTTGACCCGCGTACTACAATCTCGGCGATGTTTCCTTATTCATCCACAAAACCCTGCCAGCCACGGTTCGCAGCGCACACAAGGGAATTTATAATGCAATATGCCGCGAGGTTATTTTACTTTCCTCTTCGCCTTCTTTCATTTCGCCTTTCTTTGCTCCCGTCCTCGTCGTCAAAGAATATAGCACGAAATATGACGGGAGTGTAAAGTGAATGAAGAGGAAGAAGAAAAAAACGGACGTCAGGAAGACGTAATCTTTCCCTTCTCGTAGTCGCGACTGCATTCCGGGAATAGCCGGTTCCGCGGAACAAATGATGCGCCACTCACCCTTTCCTCCACGAGACTCGTTCCCCGAGGACACAGACGTGACCGATTTATCTAAGGCGATATGAACTTTGGACAGTTGGGGACATTTAACGAAAGAACTTATAAAAAAACAAATAATGAAAATATTTGATACGCTTATTTATCTAGCTACAATAAGTCAACGTTGCAAGACTTAATATTATTTTAATGAATTTTTAAAGTTTTACAATAAAATGTATTTCTTATAGAACAAAAAATTAAAATGCTTAACTTTTTGAATAGAAGCCACACTTACAATTTACTTTTCATAAAATTTGTAATTGAGTATCACAGTTATTTTTTTCCGGTTGCCTAAGTAGGTGTGTTGTGTTTATATATAGGCTAAAGTTTTGGTTATTACCTAACACATTAAAAACTAATAGAGTCTTTAAGTAGACAACTTTAAAACCATTTAGAAATTTCCACAAAAATAATTGATACGTATTATGGCTAGTTACCTAAATCGAATTGTTGATTTTTAAGATTCAATTCATTGGTTAACAAGATAATTTCTGTTCAAATTTTTACAGTTGGAAATCTCCAACATAAATATAACTATATTTCTTCATTAAGTTCCACATACGTACATATATATTTTAGTATTAATTAAACTATTTTTTGCAAGCATATATTTGGCTATTACTAATTTCTTAAGCGTTTTTATTTAAATGTATTTGGTAATAAATCAATGCAGAAGGAACGAAGATTTAAATTCTTTGTACCTTTAAAAAATACTCCATTGAAACACCATTGAATATATATAATATATAATTTTAACTATACATTTTTTATTGTTAATGATTTGTGAAATCTTTGTAGCATAAAATTTAAAAGAAATTTATATTTTCAATGATGTAAGACATTTTATTCGGTATTTTGAAACATTTCTTTAAAAATAACGATATTAAGGATATTAATAAAGATGTTGTAGGTGATATAGTGGCCCCACCTTGGGTTAGACAGATTTATATAGGTATACCCTCCTTCGGTTAGAAAGATATGTATAGGTATAGGCCCGTGCTCCTTGGATTGTCAGTTTACTTATGTAGGTATAGGCTACTTTGCTGTAATTAGGGCTCCTTCTTTGGGTAAGACAGGTTACTTACTATGTACTGCTAGTTATAAGTTACTATGGCTATTTATGGGCACATAGATAGGTATAGGCTACACACACAGGTAAAGATAAGGACACAGTTGGTAATGAGTAAATTACAATATAATAAAAACACACTGGTAATTTTAATTATTTATTAAGAAAACTCAAAGTTTCTCAGGTTTATATCAAAAAATATAGAAATATTTATTGCCTTCAAAATCCTAACAATCGTTGGCACTGCAGAACACATATGTATTGGAAAATGTCTGGAGTGATGATGCGCACATTTATTAAGTAATCAAGTGTCTCTTTTGTTCGGGTTCGAAAATCTTATGCTCAGATTCAGTATATAATTATAATTTACATACATTTTTCCTCGGCTAGATCAAATAACTAACGTCGGTAGAGCTCTGATGCTGTCTCTACCAGACCACTGGGTAATTAAGTTTGTGTGTTAAATTGTATGTCAGATTAAATTTACGTAGTTAATTTTACACTACTTCAGTTTCTCAATATTTTTCTTGAAATTGAGCCGCAGAATAACTAAGTATGGATGTGCTACGTGTTTCGTACTAACGAAATGGAGTAACAGATCTAACATTTGCTCATCACTTCCAGCCAAAGGTCACAATACCCGCCCCCAGCTGGGTACTAACGTGTATAATTTTTTTTATCTAAGTGCAGAAAAATTGCTCTGCCCAAAATACTAACAGTTCCAGAGCCAAAAACACGTCCAAAACCCACAAATCAGAAATGGGGACAGACTTAAAGAAAATATTACAAAATGTTATTATCAACATTAATTGAAAATTTAAAAAAATTCTTTACATCAAAAATTGCAGCATAAAATAAGAGATAGGGTCAGTTTGGTACAGCTAAGAAAAACTACAACCTAAATAAAGATTAACATCTAAAATTTATTTTTCTAAAAAAAAATTATTAACTTTGCCAAACATGACATGTTCTGATAAAAACATTACATTACATAAAGCACGTCGCATAAATAAGTTGATCTAATTGTAATAACGTATTAGTCAATACATAGATTCCTTATATAGTCGGCGAGATTATATATAGTCCAACTTCTTTGGCACACTCCATAAAAATATCAAAATATCTTAACTTCCTACAATAGATTTCCTACATTCCCTACCCGGAACGTACATTTATACAACTATAAAATATTTGAACATAAACTTTAATGTTTAAACATGTTACCAAAACAATTAAGATCAATTTCAAACCTTTGCTGGCGTCAAGCACAACTTCGACTAAAATATTAAATTTACGAATAAATACTCGGGAGCTCCCATGTGAAAGTAAATTCCGGCGCCGGCAATATAAACATATTACAAAGGCCTGCTAAAAATATATTTCTTAAAATTTAGCCAGGTATATTATTATTACAGAATTCCAATATACACATATATATATATATATATATATATATATATATATATATAAGTTCCAGTTCAAGTACACGGCCGTGTGATTCCATTTAAAATAAGCTCCGTGCGCACTAAAGTTGGGAAGGCTTATAAATCGCAACGAGAGTACCTGTTTCCATTGGTAAACGGTTGAGACTGTCGCAACGTTACAAGTCAACTTGAAAAAAAAGTACGTAGATTTCCCACACCTGTGCCAAAAACATGCAAGGGGCACTAACTTGATATCCTCTTCTGATAAGCGTTTACCGTATATTTGCATAAACTTGCAAATGCTCAAGCAAACGTCCGTTTGCGGTGAAGGTCACGCCCATCCTGACAAATGGGACGAACAGCTGACCGGTGTGTGGCGTGCATCGCCCTCGCACATCACAAAAACGTAGCTTCTTAAAAAATTCAATACCACTGATAACTTCCCTGTCCAATCCACCAAGCTTCAAGCCTGTTAAATTTAAAAGTTTACGCCTTCACCAAAATATAAGTACTGCACACTGCATACACGTCGAGACGCCACCCAAACCCGTGCCAGGCCGTCCATGCTCTCCGGCAGCGGAAAACAGACTCTCCCTTCACTGTCCGCACGAGCGCTGTCACATTTCTAGCGGCGACTCAAGGAACTAAAGTCCGTTTATAATGTCTAAAATGCCAAATCAAATTACTCGACGAAAACTTTAATAAACCAGGCAGTAAATAAAACTAATAATAGTAAAACAAATTTTAAAAAAACTGAATTAATTAATAGAAATCTTTCTAAAGCTGATTAACACGTTGGCTTTCGGCACGCCTCTAATGGCCAACTAAAATATTTTAAAATTGGAAACAAAACTAAATTAAACATAAAAAATACCAATGATTTAATAAAAATTTCCGGGCTTACAAAATTAAAATAAAAATAAATAATCTAGGGGTAGCAGACATGGTACAAGATATAGTCATTTCTTACTCCCGTATTTATACACTTCTAATAACTTTTTCCTTTTGGATGAAGCCCTATTTATATTCACTGATGCTTAAACCATACATTTATTACATCCTTTGGTGCATATGCCTATTCCTGACTAGCTATTTTTCAGGATAAATTTCCGACGATATCTTATACGTGTTCATCCACTAATAGGCCATTACATTCTTTATAAACCTTCTTAATTTAAGTAGCTTAACAATGAGTACCACATTTAAAATACGGCTCCTCATTGGCCGAGAACTAATGCTATTATAAAATATTTTAAACGAAATACATCAATTCCGCGCGCAACAATAACGCGGAATACAAAATCTCACGTTAAATTCAAAAGAAAACATATAGTAAAAACATTTTTCATTAATAAACACGGTGTCAAATTAGCAATTTACCGTTTGAATTTCAATTGTTACTAGAGGGTTCCTTGCAATTGTCCGTTTCCAACGTTCGTTTTTAGTCATAGAGTTTCAATTACATAGATAAACATATTAAATCCCTACAGTTTTCAATTAATTAAAATATATACATGGAACGAATAAATATAAATTAAAACAAATTATTACTGGGCTGTAAATATATCAAAAGTGGCCGTACAGTGTGCATAAGATGGCATACAAATATTAATAAATTTTGGTATGCGAAGAAACAGAAAACTAGAATGTATTAAAGATTAAATAGTAACGTACTGGACTTTTCTCAGGGAGGGCCTGGGATCGAACATCTGTCCATTTATATTGGTTTCGGTTTTCCAGGGTTTTCCAAATCATTTCTTGCAAATACTGAGATATAAGAATAACTTACAAATAACCTGAACCAAATAATGACGATTACATTCCCAACGTTCATCACCCGTGTTGTGTCTCCAATGAACTCGCTCTCGATGAGACTTAGAAAAAAGTGTTTGTTTTATGAGCATTTGAAAAAAAACAGATTTTTATGAATTTAGAATTACAAATAACAAAAAAAAAATTCTTAGCGTATAAAATTTTACAAATTTAATGTATATTTAGGTATATAGCATGCGCTTTGAAATTTAATATTATGAATTAGTTGTTTTCCCATATATGTTAATGTTTAAAACTTTCAAAATAGAAACAAAAATTCATTAAATAAACATTATATCATTCTGATAATTGTGAAATAATTTTAAAACCTAATAATATCGAGTGGCAATAAAGGAAATAAAATGAAAAAAAGGCATCTTAATGATTTGAAAATAATATAGGTATTGTAGTTATTTACATTTTTTATTTTTTATTTTTGTAAATATTTCCTTATAATTAAAGTTTTAAGGCTATTCTAAAATGCACTACACAATTTAATTAAAAATGGTATATAATTTTGTTTGAAAATAAACTAAAAATATAATTTAAATTTTAAAACTTCTGTAAATAAGTTCGTACAATAACTTATTGCTTTACATTTTATTGAACGGTTACTTAATTTTTACTATTTTAAGAAGTATACATATTTCTTATTAACCTAAAATTAACCCATTTCATATTTGCATAGTGTCCCATTAAAAAAATACATTTTGGTAACCTGTGAATTACTAAAAGATGGTTACATGTTACATATACGAAAATTTGAATACAAAAATCTAAAGTGATATTGACTAATAAGATTTTTTGACTTAAATTATATATCTCTTCGATACATTTATTTTACTTTACATTGTTGCCTAATAATTTTTTTACTATTTTGCGAAGACTATCTCTAAAACATAGTAACAAAATAATATTGAGTTGTATTTCAGTTGAGAGAATAAAGAGATTGAAAAAAAAACCTTTTAATTATAGCAGTTGATATGATTTCAAATACGCAGGACTTTTATCGCAGCTCCATGCAGCCTAGCAAAACGCAGCGCGGAAAGAAAAGTCGAGCAAAGTGGAGTAAAGCGCTGTTGTCGGGGAGAGAATAATTTACAACTTGCCACGGCCGATCCCCGCGTCGTCATTAGCGGCCCGCGCGTCTTGTTTCTCGAGGGAAGATGGCCGCGGGAGGAGGCGTTATTCATTACACAACCCTCTGGAGTGTTTGAAAGGGGGGGGGGAGGAGGGAAGTGGTAGAGTCCAAGACGTCGGCGCGGCGCGGGGGTGGCTCGCATAATGAGGAGTTACGGTCTCCACCGCGCCCGGTCGCGAGAGCCGTCGAGAGAGGACACACCGGGGCCCGCTTCGCCTGTTTCCGCCCGCCTCGTTGCCACGCCACAAGCCTCCAGTCGTCGACGAGCATCGCGGTAATGAGCGCAGATGCTACAACTACAACTCCGCGTGCGATGCTGCCTTTTTTAAAATATATATTTTTAAATGTTGCACGTCTTAATTACGGTCGTTTATGCAGGAAAACCCTTCTCTTTATGCTGAAATAGAGAGTAATTCATGTTTCATCCTACAATCCACGTCGCGCGAGCGAACAGAAATAATTATACAGAATGTTTCGAGCCAACGTCATTTCTGTAAAAAAAAAAAGTTTTCTAATGACTGTAGCACTATACGAGATAAGGAACAGTGAAATAAAATCTAACTATATGAACGACGAAAGGCCAATATCATAAACAATTTTAATTTCTATTCGTCGCCGCATCGTATCGATTAATTCTGTATTGTGTTTCACAGTGCGTCGAAGCTCGATTATGTCAAGCATAAACACGATTAATTTTTTCCCTCTAAAATTGCTTGAATTAGAAATTAAACGGTTTGAAATGTAAACAGTATCTTTTTGAAAAGATGTATGATTTAAATTTATTTTTTGTCATTGAGATTCCCTGTATTTTCGTAAAGAAGGAAATAATTGGGAAAGCAATAACAGTAATCAAGCATTTGGCCTTTAGACTGTGTAAATAATAATCTTGTGGAGTCCCACTTAATAGGAAGGTAACCTTACTTGGCTATTGTTTAAATGAAAGCAGATATAAGTAAATTCCTTTTTAAAATAAAATTATCTTAATAGAGTGAAGTTAATTTGTTGACAAGTGTGCCCAACTTAATTTTTTTTGATACAATAGAAGATAATATTTTTTAAATAATTTTTGTAGCTACATTTATTTTTGAACAGAAAATTATTTTTGTTTCGTTTGGTGTATTCTGGACATCACCAGTAATAATAACTGTAAATGGCGTTGTAATTCGAAAATTAATTTTGTAGCGTTACCTTAAATTTAAACACTTTTCTACAACTTACATTCATTGCACTTACATCCTATTAAAGTTAGGTATGCTGGATTGTGTGAGCTTTATTTTCTGCTCATATTAATCTTAAGACAGTTATTTCTCAGGATATTGTAGGGGCTAAACTGTCTACCCACGCACAAATTTCTCCGACATAACTCTTACAAACACATTTTTGTGATCCAAATGCGGTTCAGTAACAGCATGTTATGGTAGTTATGGTAGTTATGGTAGTTATGGTTTTTCCGTCGCAGTTAAAACCACGAAGTTGATACAAAAAAAAGAAAGAAAATAATTTAACTATTTCAGGTTGCTTAAACATTCAGAAAATTGATAAAACACAACTATAATTTACACTAAGTTTTAATACTTTACCGAGTTTGGTCATATTTATTCAACGTTAAGAGTTAATTAATTCTGTTTGTGAAACGCACTTTTAGTTCACATGTATTAACACCAAAGTTTATCATGGATGTACACTTATTTTGCAACCTTACCATGCGAAACACTTATTCATATGAAAAATATATAATTTAATCTGTTTATTAAATGATAACAATATATTATACTTCCTACTATAAGCAATAATGAAATAAAGGGTACAATATATACTCACCTAAATAATAAAATTAAAGAAAGCATGGTTGTGGTAAAAAAAAAACCTATTTTGTTATAAATGATTCACAATTCAGGTAGGCTTATACATGTTAGGCTAATACATCTCTCTTTAAAAAAAATACCTTAAAAATACAATATTTCATTTTCCGATCTGAATGGTAAGTGGACGCATTAAGTGGGAAAATCAATGCCGCATAGCGTATTCAAACTTATTGCTTCAGAATTTTTTTTATTAATGTGATGATACATGTGGCATATATTATTTTTCATAAAAATAAAATAATTTTAATAGTGTGCAAAGAGTCGATACATCATAAATAAGTAGGTACACTTTATTCACTCAACTACTTTTTCAAAACCAAAATAAACTACAATTTAATAGAAATGCATAGATACCACTGAAGTTATTTGGCCAAATGAAATATTTCTCTTCCATGCACTCATAATTCTTTATTATTTTATCTGTGTCACTCATCATTAAATGTCATGAAAGCAAAACTAGTGAACTTATGGAGGTGGAGCCGCAGCAACTGCTACGACTTTCGCACTATTTAGGATAGCCGACGGTAGTGCTGCAGCAGAGTGACTGTAAATAGTTCTGTAGAAGGTTTTCTAAAGCTAGACATGCATCAGGGCGGCTATAGTTAAAGCCGCAGCACTGTGGCTGAACCTAGATCTGCAGCAAACTGTCTAAAAGAAGTGCTGCAGTACAATGGCTGAGGGCAGTGCTGCAGTAGTGTAGCTGAATGTAGGCTTGTGGCCAGGTAGCTAAAGTTAGAGCTACAGGAGAATAGCTGAAGATATTGCCGCACCATGCCTACAGTTAGTGCTGCAAAAGGGTGGCTAAATTCAGTGCTGCAGTATTGTGGTTAAATATATTTCTACAGAAACAAGCTATTTCTTCGGCAGTGAGACCAAAAGTTCTTCTGCGGGGTGACTGAATGTTCTGCCGTAGAATGATGATTGAGTATAGTGCTATTGCATTTAGGCCGAAAAATGATCTCCACCAGGGTAGATAAAAGTGCTGTAGTAGAGAAGTTTAAAACAATGCTGCAACAAGTTGGTTGAATGTAGTTCTTAGCAGTGTATCTGAAGCTTGTGCTGCAGAAAAACTTCTCAAGTTCATGATGTAGCAGGTTGGCTGCATGTAGACTTGCGGCAGGGTGGCAAAAGAAAGAGCTGCGTTATACGCGGCTACATCACTTTGTTTCCTGCGTCAGCCTGTCTTTACTTTAGATCTATGCGATCTTGGACTTGAGCATTGCAGGTAAGCATGGTTTCCAGTAGAGCTCGTTTAAGCCGTTTTTCAACAGAATTCCCGACGTAGCCAAAAAATTTAATATTTTAAAAATAAATAAATGACATTTATAAATACTTCTTACTATCGCCAAAAAAAACCATCAAAAGTGCTTTTAAGATATTTTGATCTTAAAGCGTTTCAATAAAAATTGCAGAAACACCAAAATAATATCTTAAGTTTTAATAACAACTGTAACAACTCTTTATATAAAAAAAATATTATTGAATTTTATTAACACAAACAGGGATCGATTAATTTGATTTTACAAAAACAGCCGATGTTCGAGAATAAATTTTTGTCTCAATACAATTAAAATTAAATTATCAACCCTTTTAGCAAAAAAAAATGAAATATTTTTTTTTTGCTTAATATTAAAAAGAATTAATAATTTAAAGCTAAAGTGTAAACTTTTAAACATTGTTACTATTTACACAGTAATCTGAGTTTATTTTTAATAAATGGAGATATATGTTATTTTCCCTCACAGTTCTAGACTCATGTTTCCCAGCTCAGGTTCTGAAAGACAAACACGCAGCAATTCGAAGTCTTCTTTTCTTATTCATCCCCCCTTTGATTGAACCTTCATCTAGTGTCCGAGACGGAAATAAAAGAAACGGTTGACGTAAATTTTTCCTTCCTCCAACCAAACACACAACCACCCTTTTCCAGAGGCTAGGGGACGGGAAGTAAAGTTTCACGCGCGGAAGAGAAAGTTTGGAAAAAAAAAAAAAAAAGAAGTAGAGAGGGGAACACCCGAGCCAGAAATGAGCAGAGGGGCGCCAGCTAATGGGTTGTCGTGCAAACAATGTTTAAAACGTCTTTATCATCTGGCCGGGATGGAGGGTTCCCCTTGCTGAGGTCGCGTCGCGGCCTCAGGGCTTCTCGTCCTCCAGCAGTCGCTAGTCGCTGCGCCGCGGATAAAGGGAGGTTCATTGTCGGATCCTGGCGACGCATGTGTCTTCATTAATGGCGAGCAGCGCGCCGCCTTACGAGTGCAAACACAACAGAAGAGCTCAGTTACAAGTTTACAATAAGAGACCCGGGAGAAGCTTTAAATTGTTACCGTACTTCGAATAAACTGAACTTCATATAGGTATAAGAAGCCAAAAGTTGCTCTCTTCCTCCTTCTTCAGAATCGTTCCATCATTTTTTAAACCATTTTCAAAAGTATGAACTGTTAGTGTTTTAAACTTACGCTAGTAATAACCAGATACCAGTCCAAGTACTTAAATAAATAAAGTATTTATTTTCCAAGAAAGTATCATTACTATATCATGGTTGATATTAATTTGTACATTTGGGAAGAAAAAGTATTTTAAAATAAATATCATTGATATCTTTTTATTAAAAATTGAAATGAAAACAGTAAACAATAACTAACCCTTCTATTTGAAAGGATAGTGTTGCGGAATTCTATAGCTCTGGCAATATGCCGGGATGTTCTTTCATTAAACTCAACGTAACGAAAGTCCTGACACCTGCAGTGTGAAACTCTACTAACAGGGGACGAGTGAAGAAGAATGCGGGGTAGGGAATAGAATGGATAAGAGGAGAGAGGAGGGCGCTTGGTTCGTTATCTTCGCAATTTTGACCTGTATGTAAGTCTCGGGAGTTAGCCAAAGTTTCTTTCAATTAATACACCGGAAGGTAATTACGAAGACATTCCTATTTGTTCGTGGTCTCTGCATGCTCAATTAATTTTTACGAATTCTAGTCGCTGTAGGCTCTACTACACCCAGGATTGAACTTATCATTTCACTTGAGGGCATCCACCGCACTGTGATTCTAAAAACTGACAAATTATTCCTAAACCGTTCAAAAAATACACAATAAGCAAAGTTGATGTGGTTCGGGTTATAGCAGACATTTGCATGGTCAAAAATAATGTCACTGCAGATCTTCAACGCCTTTTGTATCCATGGTCTAGTTTTTCGGTAACGAAACAAAAAACTGTACTGAATTATTTTTAAAATGAATATGATATTCAGGAATATGAACAAAATGTATAGGTACATAATTTCAATACAGACTCTTTGTTATATCAACAAAAACTTTTAATTGGTTTGATATCAAATCATATGAAAAAGCATTATCAATCATTCAGTTTTCTGAAATTAGTTTAATTATAACATTTTGACAAAAACAAAGAAAACAAGTGACGACCATTTGCGAATTTACAGCACACAAACACGTAGTATGAGCTATCTTTAAGAATGGTTTTCATAGCTAAATAATATTTTTGAAACACAAGTTACATAAATCCCCCCCCCCCCCCCCCCTCGAAACAATGAGTTTAACAAGAATGTTCGTTTTTGTCATGCAATAAAAATTCGGTTTTACAAACGTTATGTATTCTATTGGTAGACACACCTTTTATTGCAGTTAACTGCAGTAACTATGGCATAACAAAAAAAAAATGTGTTTGAATTTAACATGTTGCAACAAACTAGGAACGAAAACAGGATACGTATGCGTATTATACTATTCATAATGGTTGTTTTCATTTTCAAGAGGAATTTGATATAGGCCCTACACAGTTTGGACGATTGCCAAATTATAATATATGTAAAGTATTTTTGCTTCTACTGGAACCATCATGCGAGTAATTAGTCAAATTATATCATTGACTGTATTCGGGATATCTAAAATAACATTAGGTTTGATAAGCACCATAATTAATTTAAGATTTGAGCTGGTTTATATTACTTGATATAAATTGTTTAATTCAAATAGTGCGGCCATAAGAGCTTGTATACTCTTATATTCTAGGGTTTAATAGCTTCAATAGCTCGTAAAAACTTTCCTTACATATATGCTATGGAGTTAACAAGACGGTTCAGTCCCAGAAACGTTGTTATTTAAATTCCTATGAATATTTTTTTTTAATAATTTAAAATTGGAAAAACGTTGTTGAGCTATGTAATTACACATATTCATATCTTAAGTAAAAATACAAACATTATTGTTGTTGCATTTCATACTATTATTTTACAGATTAAATTAAATAGTTCAGATAATTTATACTTATTTTAATTCACTTGTATAAATATATTCATAGGTTAGTTTTCTTTGCCAAACAAATAGTATAAGACTGTTACGATTTATAATGTGGGATCTGGTTTCGTAAGGGATATCCCACTTATGTTTCATTACAATTTTATTGATTACTAATATTTACATTCATAATAAATAATTGTACTTAAAAATGTTTCCTCTCAAATCACTGACACTTAAAACATGTTTATCCTCAAATAACTCAATATCTGTCAAATTCCGCAGTTCGCACTCCAAACTGGAGCTAGGCTCAACAGTATTTCGCCCCTTACTTCGCGCCTTTTCACACTCACAGTCTCGCGCCACTCAGACACCTGACTTTTACGATCCAGTCGAACTCCGCATCACGCCCCTCTTTGAAAGGGGAAGGGGGGGGGGGTCTCTCACCCTCTTCGCCGAATTCGCACTTCCATTCGCTCGGAATCCACTCGGAACTCCGTCGCCAAAAAATTGCATCTCGAATCGACGAGAGCAGCTGTAACGAGTCGCGTCATCCCGTGCCGACCCAATGCCAGTAACGTCAAGAATAGCGTCGATTGCTCGGATGACTTCACGCGGTGGCCCGCGAAATTCCTAAGGCCGCTCAGCGATAGATAACGGCGTCAAGGCATGACGATGCTCGGCTGTGGCGGGGGTTGAAGAGGTAGCGACGACCCTTGTAATCCGGCCAGGCGCGCGTGGCATGCGTTACGTCAGCGGGCCGCACTTGACCGTGAGGGCTGTTAGCCAGCTCCGAACCTGACATCACGGTCTGGTCCCTCGCGTGCGTACCAATACATTTATAGCTTTGAGAAAGCCAAGTAAAGAGAATTCAAATAATAAATAATGTAAATTTTATAGTTACAAAAATCTCATGTAGAAAACTTGATTATAATGTATAATTTTTATTACTTAATATATTACAATTATTTTATTTAGGAACCCTTTTTATTTCTCTTTCACTCCTTTGGTGCTACCATTTAAGGGACACATACATTTATCAAGTTGTGTGCATTTCATATAAGTGAAAGTAGAAAAAAAAAGTAACATAAATTTGTGTTTTTAATTGTGCCCAAAGAACATTTCCATACTAGAAGAAAGAGTATCCGGTATAATTATGCTAAGATATGTTCAAAAAATAAATTATTTCTATAACATAGTATATAAAGATTACTGTTGCAGGTTTATATGTGTTATGGTGTGTCAACCTTTGAAACATGTAAACCACATACTGTTAATTTTCCTGACCACAACAATTTATAAAAATATAATTATAAACATATAATAGTTTTAAATAATTTTTATGTTTTGTTTACATATTTAAAAATTAATACTTTTTGCACTCCATTCTCAATACCAAATGCAAATTTAATGTAACTAACTTATGTATTGTTTAAATATATCTTTATATTTTTATCATGGATGGTGGCGAAAATGATGGTAATGACGTCAGTCAAGATGGCAGCCTAAATAAATATATCTTAATAAAACTGGTGGCGATTTCTATATTCCCTTAAAAGTGGAATTTCTGGAATCTAATGATACAGAATTTTCTAGAATCAGAGATGGCAGCCTTGGTCTAGCTCATTCGAGTTGGTGGCCGCGGTTAAGGTCAAGGAAAAAGTCATCCAATATGGCGGGTATTATTTTACAATCCAAGATTGTGGCCGTAATGTGTCAATACAAAATGGCTGCCCCCGGCTTAGGCTCCACAATTAGACTCCAGAGGCTGGATCCCCCAATGTATTGTTTTTAAGTTCAACAAATGATAGTCTGGCTTTGGATTGACGACTGACTATTGACACCAAGGGCATAATATTCACAAAAGTACCGAAAGTTTAAAGGAAATGAATAGACCGTAGCCTACGGTAAGCAACAATCCCAGAATTAGCTTTAAGTGCTTTCAATATAGCCTACCTTGAAAAAATATATCAATGTGACTGGTTCGAGGTAAATACAAGAATTCACAAGGCATTCTCAAGAATGAATATATTTTTCTAAACTGAAGCGTTTCGTTTCTTCATAAAAATGCATCTGTAAACTGGTAATTTCAAATAATTTTTATTCAGGAAAAAGAACTATTACTATTACAAGTTGCTGCTTTTAATTGCTAATACATTTTTTGGTTCTGTAGTGATTATAATTTAATAAAAACTATTTTATCAAAGCAGTACACATATTTAAAACAGTTTGAATTCTTTAAATAAAACAAAATGTTACAAATTTGCACCTGTTTGTAAAGAAAATATTATTCGTTAGTTACACTTTAAGAAGGTCATCTAGCTTTAAAAGAGTTACACGTGAAACGGTTTTAAATTTATACAACTAAGTAAGAGATAATTAAATAAAATCAGGAAATTTTTAATGAACATTTTATAATCATATGATATTCATTAAAATTAAAATCTTTAACATGGTTGGTAACGTCAAGCGACGGCTCACACAAAAGTGTATTTGCTATTTAAAGTCTGAGAATTCGCAAGGCTGTGTACGCAACTAAATTTTCAAGTTAGTGTTACTGAAAGTCATTTTTAATTTACAAGCATTCATGAAAAGTATTAAATTAAAAATTATCTTTAAAACTTAACGTTGTTCCATTTTTAGTAAATTATTAATAGATTTATTAATCATGCGTTTAATTTCTAAAAATAAAATAAATAATAAATCAGATCAACGGATAGAAAACGAAATTGAGAAAAGATATATACGCAACAAAAATTAGTTTATAATAATTATATAAAAATTAATTTTCGTGAAAGATTTTGTGTTATCAGTTTTGAACTTTTTTATCTCACAAGAGATTTGTCGCTTTATAAGTCTAATAATACTGTACATTTACATAAGTATGTTTATATTCGCGAGAAAATAAACCGTACTTTACATTCGGGGAAGTAAGGGAGACCGTTAATTAGACTGTGCGATTTCAATTACAACTTCATGTCAGAGCTTGCTTCGCCGAGGTATCTAATCGTATAAATTACACGTCCTGGGCTAAGTTAATTAGTTTAAATTGTCCCGCTTCGTGAAGGATGAAATTGAAACCTCGCGGCAATTAAGTGAGGCCGCTGAAGTGGCTTGCCGATTGGTCTGTGGGAGCGGAGTTATCCCGGAGGAGAGATGGCTTTCACCGACCCAGCATCTGTCAGAAATTCAATCCAGGAATCAGTCTACGAAGGAAACTTCGTGAAAAGGGAATCCGCTGCAATGCAGGAATGAATATTAAAACTTCAAAAAAACTCTACCATCTAACATTTATAGAAAATATTAACAATATTAACTATAGCTATACTTATAACAAATGTGTAACTTGTAGTCACAACTTGACATCACAATGTCATAGGCTAGAACTGAAATTAGCTATTAGTGATTATAAGTTTAGACTTGTTAGAAAGTAACAACAAAGGAATGTTTTATGAATTTCGATTATTAATTTTTTGCAAGGGATTAAAAACTACGCTTTATAACTACGCTTATAAAGATTCTACACAATTATATACGCTTTTATTTTTCACTGTATGCTAATTAATACACTACACTGTTATTTCAGTGACAAATCATTGTTACCACAATTTGTGTATTCAATGGCTAATAAAAAATAAAAGTAGTTATTAAAACGCAAAACCTCTTTCTTATGTTTGATTCGAATATTTTAAGACAATTTAATCTTGGCACGAAAAATAAACTATTTTTCATAAGTAAGAAATTTTATAAAAATGTGTTATAATTTCACATTAAAACTTAAATTTTGAATGCATAATTTTCGTTTTACTGTGTATAGATTTAAGCATTACTACGCACCTTGGATTTCTTGGTTATTAAAATATTTTTTAAAACAATTTTGTAAATTGCACTTTGTTGGTTCGTAGTGGGGACTTTAACTTAATGGTGTACGAAAATATATTTTTTATAAATACGTTTAATAATTTATTTTCCGTTTATTTTAATTTTTTGAGATGTTAGGTAAACAAATATTCGTGGTGTCAAATTTCACTCAAGTGGCAAATTTCAGTCGAGAAAAAGTATTTTTGAATAAAAGTTCAGGGCTCAAGATCAAGGCCATGGTTACTGGAATCCAAAATTCCGGCCTCATGTTCCAGTCATTGCCGTTTGACACACTTATCACTGCTCCTCTAGGGCAACACCGAGCCAGAAGCGACTGTTACACACTGCCTGCAACAATATGGTAATATTTTTTATGATCTTATGGCACGAATATATGATTTTCAGGAAGAAATTTGTATTACTATAAGATCAGGCTTACCAACTTAGTCAACAATACCATGAACGTAACTTACAAAACTTTTTGACCACAATTTGTTACTATGACTGATGTGGGTAAATAATGTATAGGTATAGACCGTTTATTTTTTCTACAAAAACTTTTTTAAACTTAAAAACACATTTTCTATTTTGTGTTCAGTTTATTTTTTTAGGTTTTATTACTGTTGAGGTATTTGTGTGTTAAATATTTACAAATACGGTTTCTGCGGAGTTCTCGGTAATATAAGCTCTGCAATATGGGGTTAATGTTTAGAGGTTTTACTCCTAATGAATCAAATATGGTACTTTTTATGTGCAAACGACCGAAGTAAAACTTAATTGCATAATAGTTTTACATTTTGTTGTGGTTTTACTAGGTGTAATAGCTTATATTAATGACCATCCAGTATTATCAAGAAAAAAAGTACGGTACCTATATTTTTAGCGTTTCATATAGGTCCTGAAATATCATTGGTCTAGAAAAAATTCAAATACCTTAGGAAAAAATTCCGGTATTACACGGTATATAAATTATATATGTTAATGTAATTTATTACGTTTTTTAAAGGGTTTTACGTATGATAAAGAGCAGGGTAGTAGTATAGGAATGGGGCTCCGAGCGCACGGGTTCTGGGTGTGGTGCCGGTGCCGGTGTCCGCCATCTTGGATTGTGACGTCACGACGGCCATCTTGGATGGTTGTGACCTTGACCTTTGACCTTGACCTTCACCCTGGCGGCCATTTTGGATCCGCCATCTTGGATCCGCCATCTTGGATCCGCCATCTTGGATCCGCCATTTTGTTTTCTCGAAAATTCCGGCATTGTGTTTTCCGCCATTTTGAATGATGACGTCACCGTTGCAATTTCCGTTACGGTCGCCATATTTAACTTTTTTATTTATTATCCGATTTTAATGAAATTTTTTTAAAAAATTATAAAAAAATTCATTTAATAAAATTTTAATATATTTTTTTTAAAAAACGTACTTTTACGACACGGAGCTCGGAGTCCGCGGTTCGAATCCGACGAGTGCAAAAAAATAAAAATGGCGACCGATCCTTCCCTCGCAGTGGACGCAGGCAGACTGACCCCCACCACTTATGTCAAAGTATACATATCTTCACCTAGTATGACGTCATGTCCGCCATCTTGAAATTTGGACGCCATCTTGAAAATCTTTATTTATTATCCGATTTTAATGAAAAAAAATTCCAAAATTCATCAAAAAATTAATGTATTTGAATTCTGTTTGATTATATCGATGTACGTCCTTGGTTCGATTCCCGACGAGAGTAAACGGTCGATCCTTCCTCCATGAAAGCTACCTAGACTGATCTACCACCACCAGTACCAAGGTATATATCATCAACTGGTATGACATCATGTCCGCCATCTTGTCTTCATATGCTGGAGACCACCATCTTGTTTTCGTCTGCTAGAGTGTGCCGATACCATGTAGAATAATTATCTGGTCACCATACTTTTGTCCTCAACTGTTGACATTGAACATTGACCTTGGCCTTGAAATTTGACCTTGACCTTGAACTTTGTCCTTGACCTTAAAATTTGACCTTGTCCTTGAAATTTGAACTTGACCTTGAAATTTGACCTTGACCTTGAAATTTGACCTTGACCATGAAATTTGACCTTGACCTTGAAATTTGACCTTGACCTTGAACTTTGACCTTGACCTTGAAATTTGACCTTGACCTTGAAATTTCATCTTGACCTTGAAATTTCACCTTGACCTTGAAATTTGACCTTGGCCTTGAAATTTGACCTTGACCTTGAAATTTGACCTTGACCTTAAAATTTGACTTTGTCCTTGTCGGCCATCATGGATCCGACATTTTATGTTCAGTACATGCTACCAGGAGCGACCACCTGCTGGAGTACACCATCTTGTGCGTGTACTCGTATTATAGAGTACATTTCCATCTGGTTAATTTTATTCTAACCTGCTACAGTGCAGTAATCATTTATTACCGAGGTGCCCCCGCCATCTTGAAAATCGGACGCCATCTTGAAATCATGTTATAATGTAGCTAGAAAAGTGGGAAAAAATCCAAAATTCATCAAAAAAATCACTCATTAACTTACATATCGATTTGATCTGCTCCAGTCCTTGGTTCAACCCTCGATCGTTGCAATAATGTTTAATTTTATGAAAAAAATAATAACTTCAATAAACCATGTTCAACATTCTTAAAGAGACTTTAAATCCTCTACTACCATAATTCTATAAGCCATCAAGACCGCCATATTGGAAATTCGTAATTGTAATGCTAGAGATTCGGGAAAAAGTTCAAAATTCATTAAATCAATTTGTAATCTATATACTGATTGATTAGATCGACTAAGGTCTTTGGTTCGATCCCTGGCCGATACAAAACAACATTAATTTTAAAAAAGTATCAGAAAAGTGTAAGGTTCGAGAAATAAAACACCACAAAGTCTTTTACAAACATAATATTTATTACACAATTTCTATCCTACTACAGGATCACTTGCGAAAGCCAGCAATCTTATAAACATTTAGCTTTGCATAGACGTGCAACGACTACTTCTTAGCTCCAACAGCTCCAAATGCTCCAACAGCTCCAAATGCTCCAACAGCCTCCAAATGCTCCAACAGCCTCCAAATGCTCCAAACGGCCTCCAAATGCTCCAACTACCTTTTCTTTAAACAGCGCCAATGATATTGGGCTACAATGCTACGAGTCTAAGAGACAACGAGGCTACAAGGCTACGAGTCTAAAAGGATCTAGCTGGTTCCGAGTTATACATGGCTGAGAGACTGCATGACTAAAAGACCGCATGGCTACGAAACTACATGTCTATGAAGCTACATGGATACAAGTCTACTCGGCTCCAACACGCAATGTACACACAGTACACACAGGAAAACGAAAAGTACACACAGGAAAACGAAATGCACACACAGGAAATCGGAACGTACACACAGTACACGGTACGTACACACAGGAAAACGAAATGTACAAACAGGAAAACGAAATGTACAAACAGGAATACGAAATGTACACACAGGAAAACGAAATGTACAAACAGGAAAACGAAATGTACAAACAGGAAAACGAAATGTACACACAGGAAAACGAAATGTACACACAGGAAAACGAAATGTACACACAGGAAATCGGAACGTACACACAGTACACACAGGAAACGGAATGATCACACATACAGTAGCGGAAACACGGACTTATTTGGAAATCAGGATACAAGAAATAAATCATACTTTTTTAAAATATAAATAATTCATTTTATTTTTCATTAGTACACACATGACAGTTAATCAAATGATTATTGTATGTAGCCAGCGTTCCGAAGTTCTTTAAGTATGGTCGATACTTCCACGATATGCGAGTAGTTTCCTCTACGAACAGATGCTACCATCAGTCTTAGCCGGTCAACCAATATGTTTGGATCTTTCCATGATGTGGAATCAATCTCTTCTGCCACCATCTTCCTTGCACGTTTATTATAAATATTCTGATCTCTGCTGTCCTCCGTTTTAACACCAACCTCAGGGTTACTTTCATCATCGAGCCAGTGATCATCACAAGCTTGATCAGATTTATTTATTATATCACGACGTTTCCATCGCTTCGGTCTCAGGACACCACCACATTCTTCGGTCTTGTCAGCTTTAGGTTCTGCATCACAGTCTTCGATCACGTCGCCAGCTTCAGAGTCATGTAGCAATCACCGTAGAAGACATCGTCTTCACCCAGATTACCGTATAAGAACTCTTTATCGTCGATGTCGAAGTGTATGCATCGCCTTCATGCTTCCTTTTTAGGAGTCCATTATTTTTACAAAGTATGGAGTATCTGCTAAATATAGGCTTGAGTGTATTTTCACTTTTCACGGTGTTGATACTTCCATTAGTTTCAGTCTTCCCGAAACCATCAGCATCCTTCAATATTTGTTTCTCGTCACGATCGGCGTGCTACGGCTTCCATCATTTCTATATTAATAATATTATTTGTCTTAAAATCTCCGCGTCCGTGTCACTATCACAGACGTAAAGACATCATCATCGTAGCTGTCATCAATATTGTCATGAGCTGCATCAATATCACTCATTTTATGATATCGTCTCCACATTTCAGGTGTCAGAGATTTACCCGCAATCTATGATCTTGTGAGCTCCATTCTCATTTTCTGTAAAACCTATGAGTCCAGTTTTATTATTTAATCTGTCATCCCATCATCACAAACTCAATTAAATCATCTTAGTATATAGAAAAAAAATCATCAAAGTTCCTTTCATTTAATCATAGGAACCGCATCATCCTTTCCACCTATAGTGTAGTTTCTTGAGCCCAAGAGTCTTTCATTATATATACCATTCAGTGTTCTTCAAGAGATGTGGTATACTACCAGTTCTACATACAAATCTATCCTATCATTAATTTGTTTACACATTAGAAAAAAAACACATTATGTTTTACATGTTTTATTAAATTATCACTTCGACTAAAATAACTACCACACCTAGTAATTTCTACAAAGGACACTTTGTCCAAGACATTTTAACCATCATCTGTCTGAAAACAACCATGTCCCATCTATATCACAAATTAAACGAGGGTTAGTGGAGATAGGTCAAACAAGTGCTAGTCACTCATAGGGTAAGAACCATGTGTTCGATACCTATCTCAGTCATTGTAGCAATTCTGTATTTT
Source organism: Bacillus rossius redtenbacheri (assembly GCF_032445375.1). Classification (NCBI taxonomy): domain Eukaryota; kingdom Metazoa; phylum Arthropoda; class Insecta; order Phasmatodea; family Bacillidae; genus Bacillus; species Bacillus rossius. The sequence continues at coordinate 32,822,764 of NC_086333.1, read as the reverse complement.
TCTTACCTCATATAGAAAAATATGTTCCAATGCATACGAATTTAAACTTATTCACGTACGACCAGGCAAAGAATTTAAATTCAAGCATGTCAACCGCAAAAAAAAATTTAAAAAAATTCTCAAGGATAGAGGCAGAGACTTCTCGATCGAGACACGCATACCATCACATGCAAATGAACATTGACCCCTCGCGCGGGAATTGCAAGCTTGCAGAATGCTGCGGCAGTCATATGTTTGCTCGAGTCATACACACATCACATCGCTAGCCTTCCAACTCAGTACACGTAAAACTCCAGTGAAATCGTAATCGAGCATACGTAAAGTACTTGCTGGTACCACTTCAAAGTATGCATCACTGAACCAGAGCAGAAAATCAGCTTACGAATGTATAACTCGATACTATAAAAAAAATTTTTGTAGTGTATATACGAGAGGAGTCGATTCCTACATACCATACTCAACACTCTGATAATTATAAGCGTCAAAATATTTTAAATCATGACCCCGGCTAGTATACATTTTTTTTCATGTTGTAAAAATTCATGTTAGTAATCAGCAACGAAGGAGTGAGTAACTTGGACGAAGAACCGCTTACCAAGTATCCCGAATCTTACAGATACAGCCCATCCAGTGCACCAGCTTACTCCGAAGTGTGGTCAATTGATTAAAACATTCTTTTTGATTTTTTAATATCACCACCATAGTGTACATCAATATACGACAGGTTACGATGTAAGACCATAAATTTACCACAAGTCTTTTAGTTTTATTTCGGGAAGTAATAAATTATTTCTCAGAAATAATAAATCAAGTTGCTAGTCAGATTAGCTCTAATGTTACGGTATTACCTGTACCAGCACTTTACCAAAACATCTCCCATAAAAAATCTTAAGAATGCAGATGATATACACAGTCAAAAATAATTTTAGCAAAAAAAAAACTGTCTTCATCATTATTGGTAAAACAAAATAATACACACAAACAAGACAAAACGGACATTACATACCCGACCTAAATTACGTGTCACATGTAGTTTATTACATTAAGATAAACGATGTAGGTTAGGGAAAAATAAATAAAAAATTCTTTAATTCTATAATTTATTTAAAATTGTACATTTATACACAATAAAATCTGACACTGTATATATTTTCTACATTTCTCAGTCCATGCGACATTCAATATTATTAAAATAAATTATTATAGATCGTATTAAGAGTGACAAAATACAAATAATTCATACAGATCACGATACATCAGTTCAGGAGTGTAACACCTTAGAGGGCCAGAAATTATGCTAGAGACCTTCCTTTACAAAATTTATAATGTTTTTTCAAGTAAAATTTTCGTGTAACCTGTATACCGCACTTCTCACACAGAAATTTTACACGGTCAAGATTTCTTCTGCAGCCATGCTTTTCATGGATGCGTGTACTTCGTAGTCGTTCAAATCGTTTACCACAGTAGCAGCACTGATACAGATACTCATCGCAATTACCATCGCTTCCCCGATGTACAACCTACAAATGAACTTCGCTTTTACAATGCCTAATCAAATTACTTTTGTTTGTGAAATGTACACCACACGGGTCACACGGAAATGTCTCACGATTAGCGTTTCTTCTACAGACATGATTTTCATGTCTTCTTGCATGTTGACGGTATTTAAAACTTTTGTCACAGTACGTACACAGATGTCTCGTCGTTATACCTTGAGTCACCGACGGCTCGGAAAGTATCTTACTTTCAATGTGCACTGCTGTTGTAGGCGACGAAGTCCCGTATGTTGCATGAGCTGGAGATTTCCCAGTCGACATTGACAGATCATCTGTACTGGATGCCAAAGAATCTGATGTATACACGACTGATGCAGAAGCTGGGAATTGCTCACAAAATGTTTTATTTACCAAATGCGGAGTAGTTACAGGTATTGTAGTCTCCTCTTCGTTCGTTAATGCACACATTGAAGTCTCTTGGAGTGAAGAGACAGTAGATACAGCCATCATTGAGATCTCTAGAGATGGTAGGCTCGTTACCATCGGAATCTCTGGAGCTGCCCTCATCGTTGTCATAGGGAACTGCTTCGTCATCATCGCCTCCGTCGTCAGGGACCCCGGTGAAGACACGAGACCCTCCGTCAAGATCTCTGCAGTCGGTGACCCCGTCACCATTGGGATTTGTACCGATTTCGACGTTGCTACCATTGAGTTCGGATACACATCAATATTCATGTATCGGACTTATATGCAGACAAGCAAATTCATCAGATCTGCACTGTACCACTACAAGAGGTGGACTGAGGGACCTGCTGTCTAAGACTCGCTTAAATAACAGTGTCCGCTTGTATAATACGCAAGTCAATACATCATCCATTGTTATTACTTAAAAAAATTAGGAATTTCAAGGAATGAGAATTTAAATTATATATACAATCAACTAATCACACATCCTACATACACGGTTAATTTAGACTTAATAAAGGAGCAAGAGTCTGTAATCAATGGAACTTTCACAACCCAAACAAAATTTAAAGTAGGTACCCAAATTTAAATATTATTATGTAGAGCTACACATAACATCCAACTGACTCCAAATGACTACAACACATGACTAAAATAATTTATACGATACCAGGCTAGGTCCAAAGTCAATTTTTTTTGTACCTCTCATCTACAGTTCAGAGGGCCTTCAGTGTTGATATAGCTACAGCCAAGACATGTCCAGTACCATACATTTTCAAAGCCTTCAAAGTCGATCCTTGTTAAGCCTTATGACAAAAGTCTCCGAAACAAGAGACCTACTCTACAAGATGACTAGACATTTTAAGCTTGTCATAGCACACATCGATAAAAATCTTCGTAAATAACCCTAAATATTATCAGACCACTAGCATTCGATTTATGCACATACAGTAGGTCACCAACATATTCGTCAACACATGACCATTCTACATTAAGCTCCTCACTTACTTATATCAGCCTACTCGACTACACCCAGCACACATAAACTAAAAGAAGTCAAATAACATCCTATTATTTATTTACATTCGAATATTTAACAGCATGCCGACTGCTAATTAAATAAGCCTGACAGTGAACATGTTAGCAAAGTTTACTTTTATATAGGACCAGGAATCCATTAAACCTTCAGAACCTAGCTACACATACACAGTGCTGGATGCAAGAAATTCTACACTCATTTGTCATCACTGACACTCACATTCCATAATCTAATCTCAATTCGGCACTAATTTTCCATCATTAACGTTCACACAAATGCAAATTAACCACCATCGACACTCAATTCAACACTCACTTTCCATAATCTAAACTCAATTCGGCACTCGTTTTCCATCATCGACACTCATATTACATCATAGGCACTTGAGTCAACACTAATTTTCCATCATTAACATTCACACAAATGCAAATTAACCACCATCGACACTCAATTCAACACTCACTTTCCATAATCTAAACTGAATTCGGCACTCATTTTCCATAGTCGACACTCAATTCAACCCTCACTTTCCATAATCTAAAATCAGTTCGGCACTCATTTTCCATAGTCGATACTCAATTCAACACTCATTTTCCATCATCGACACTCAATTCGACACTCATTTTCCATCATCGTCACTCAATTCCTCACTCATTTTCCATCATCGACACTCAATTCCTCACTCATTTTCCATCATCGACACTCAATTCGACACTCAATTTCCATCATCGACACTCAATTCAGCACTCATTTTCCATCGATGACACTCAATTCAACACTCATTTTCCGTCATCGATACTTAATTCTACATACTCTTTCCTTCTTCGACACTCATTTTCCATCATCTACATACAGTAAAATGGAAACTTTCCATCATCCACACACACACACACACACACACACAGATACATAAATAAATATATTCATACACAACTCAATTCTTTAAAGTAGCAAACACATGAACTTTATTAGGGCATGAATAACGACACATTTTAATAACAATTTTTTAAATTATATTTATATCAAAAATACAAAAGTATAAAATTTCATCAGTCAATACACATTACTATTTTATCATATATTCCCTGAAATTCTAAGTTCATCAAGAATAGCCCACGTTTCTTTGATAACTGATAAAATTTCGTCATCTTGCGAAACAAGTAAAAGTCGCAACCTGTTCACCAACACGTTCGGGTCTTTCCACGATATATAATCAATTTCACTTGATGACACCATATTCTTCGATTGTTTGCTGAACATATTCTGAAAATCGTTGTAATAATGATTATGATAATTTTTATCATCATCATCGCTGCTGTCCACATCTTTATCAAACACACTGACATCTTCATCTTGCATATCCCAGTATTTTGAATTTTTTGACATTGGAGTACCGTCATTGGCATCAAGCTTACTTGCTAATTTTCCAAAAAAATATTCCAAAGTCCGTAGAAGTCTACTATAAGACGTCTTGTCACTTTTTCTGGAGATGTTACTTTCATTATCTTCTACCTTACTTATATCTCCAACACCATTTAAGCTATATCCTTTCTCAAGACCTGGAGAGATTTTAACACATTCGCTTTTAAGGCTAGGTCGATCAATTTCATTGTAAGACATACTGTCCCCGAGCATATCGTCTCCATCTATGTACTTTATCTCCTGAACGAGCTTGGCTTTACAAGTTTTATAGTATCTTTTTAAATTTTCTCTTCGTGTCATCCGCCTACCACACTTGCCACAACTTAGTATTTGACGGAATGGACTTTTAACACAATCGTTCTTTTCATGTCTACGAGCATTATAGCTTTTATCAAAGTATTTGCTACAGTATGTACGATGTCCTTCAGATCGAGATCGATATTTGAGTATCGTACCTTCACTAGACTGTACGTACTCCATAATGGTTGAATAGCCACTAAAAGTATTATTTAGGTACTTCGTATTTTTATGTATGAATATTCATCAATTATTTACGAAAAAAGATTTTTTTCTCATTTTGACTAAAAAACTCATGTTCCACGTAGTTTTACTACCCACCTTCATATTTCCTCATATGTTATGTTGTAAAAGCAACCAAAGTTTGTTGTAGGTTACGGAATGCTCACTCACGATCTGTTGAAAAAGGTGTGCTTCCCTAGATCTCAAGAGGAAGAACATTGACCTTATTTAAAAATTTGCGAATAATATCATGGCCTAGCAAGAATCACAAGATAATCTATTCTCATATTAGCAACCATCATGTATCAGTTGTCTGTATATGCAGTGTCTGTTGCCTGTATAAGTAGACAATGTTTTGTGTGGGATGCGGGATGCTCCCTAACGATCGCAACAGAAGGAGGGCTTCGCTAGAACTCAAGGGGAAGGGAAATCTTCGTGTGTGATAGCGTTTCTCAGTTGTTTCATGACGTAGTAATCGTCTGATTAATGAACTTTTGTTTTTGCCTGATTTCCACCTGTTAAAATTCTTTTTTAAGTGTTGATTTGATAATATGACTTCGGAAATTTATACGAAACTCTGAATAAAATTACCTGTCTTAGACACCAAGGACAGTACAGTTTGTCTTTCATGTTAATGCTTTTTAGCTGTCTCAAAGCATATTATTTGTCTGAGTAAGGTTATTATTTTTTAAATCCACCTGATAACAATATTGTAAGTGCTGATTTATTGACAGAATTTCACTAATTAAATGTAACTCTGAATAGAAATGACACGACTCAGTAAGTAAATATCCTTCATGCAGAGATATTATTGTTAATATTATGTTGGTTTTCTCCGTGTGCTCCTGATTATTCTTGTCAATATTATGGTGGTTTTCTCCGTGTGTTCCTGTTTATTCTTGACAATATTATGAAGGTTTTCTCCGGGTGCTTCTGATTATACCTAACTAGACATCTGATGGATTTCTCCGAGTGCTTCTGATTATTCTTGTTATTATATTGATGGCTTTCTCCAAATGTTTCTGATTATTTCTGGCTAGATATCTGATGGTTTTCTCCGAGTGCTCCTGATTATTTGTGAGAGATCTATCTCTGCATGAAGGATATTTACTTACTGAGTCGTGTCATTTCTATTCAGAGTTACATTTAATTAGTGAAATTCTGTCAATAAATCAGCACTTACAATATTGTTATCAGGTGGATTTAAAAAATAATAACCTTACTCAGACAAATAATATGCTTTGAGACAGCTAAAAAGCATTAACATGAAAGACAAACTGTACTGTCCTTGGTGTCTAAGACAGGTAATTTTATTCAGAATTTCGTATAAATTTCCGAAGTCATATTATCAAATCAACACTTAAAAAAGAATTTTAACAGGTGGAAATCAGGCAAAAACAAAAGTTCATTAATCAGACGATTACTACGTCATGAAACAACTGAGAAACGCTATCACACACGAAGATTTCCCTTCCCCTTGAGTTCTAGCGAAGCCCTCCTTCTGTTGCGATCGTTAGGGAGCATCCCGCATCCCACACAAAACATTGTCTACTTATACAGACAACAGACACTGCATATACAGACAACTGATACATGATGGTTGCTAATATGAGAATAGATTATCTTGTGATTCTTGCTAGGCCATGATATTATTCGCAAATTTTTAAATAAGGTCAATGTTCTTCCTCTTGAGATCTAGGGAAGCACACCTTTTTCAACAGATCGTGAGTGAGCATTCCGTAACCTACAACAAACTTTGGTTGCTTTTACAACATAACATATGAGGAAATATGAAGGTGGGTAGTAAAACTACGTGGAACATGAGTTTTTTAGTCAAAATGAGAAAAAAATCTTTTTTCGTAAATAATTGATGAATATTCATACATAAAAATACGAAGTACCTAAATAATACTTTTAGTGGCTATTCAACCATTATGGAGTACGTACAGTCTAGTGAAGGTACGATACTCAAATATCGATCTCGATCTGAAGGACATCGTACATACTGTAGCAAATACTTTGATAAAAGCTATAATGCTCGTAGACATGAAAAGAACGATTGTGTTAAAAGTCCATTCCGTCAAATACTAAGTTGTGGCAAGTGTGGTAGGCGGATGACACGAAGAGAGAATTTAAAAAGATACTATAAAACTTGTAAAGCCAAGCTCGTTCAGGAGATAAAGTACATAGATGGAGACGATATGCTCGGGGACAGTATGTCTTACAATTAAATTGATCGACCTAGCCTTAAAAGCGAATGTGTTAAAATCTCTCCAGGTCTTGAGAAAGGATATAGCTTAAATGGTGTTGGAGATATAAGTAAGGTAGAAGATAATGAAAGTAACATCTCCAGAAAAAGTGACAAGACGTCTTATAGTAGACTTCTACGGACTTTGGAATATTTTTTTTGGAAAATTAGCAAGTAAGCTTGATGCCAATGACGGTACTCCAATGTCAAAAAATTCAATATACTGGGATATGCAAGATGAAGATGTCAGTGTGTTTGATAAAGATGTGGACAGCAGCGATGATGATGATAAAAATTATCATAATCATTATTACAACGATTTTCAGAATATGTTCAGCAAACAATCGAAGAATATGGTGTCATCAAGTAAAATTGATTATATATCGTGGAAAGACCCGAACGTGTTGGTGAACAGGTTGCGACTTTTACTTGTTTCGCAAGATGACGAAATTTTATCAGTTATCAAAGAAACGTGGGCTATTCTTGATGAACTTAGAATTTCAGGGAATATATAATAAAATAGTAATGTGTATTGACTGATGAAATTTTATACTTTTGTATTTTTGATATAAATATAATTTAAAAAATTGTTATTAAAATGTGTCGTTATTCATGCCCTAATAAAGTTCATGTGTTTGCTACTTTAAAGAATTGAGTTGTGTATGAATATATTTATATATGTATCTGTGTGTGTGTGTGTGTGTGTGTGTGTGGATGATGGAAAGTTTCCATTTTACTGTATGTAGATGATGGAAAATGAGTGTCGAAGAAGGAAAGAGTATGTAGAATTAAGTATCGATGACGGAAAATGAGTGTTGAATTGAGTGTCATCGATGGAAAATGAGTGCTGAATTGAGTGTCGATGATGGAAATTGAGTGTCGAATTGAGTGTCGATGATGGAAAATGAGTGAGGAATTGAGTGACGATGATGGAAAATGAGTGTCTAATTGAGTGTCGATGATGGAAAATGAGTGTTGAATTGAGTATCGACTATGGAAAATGAGTGCCGAATTGAGTTTAGATTATGGAAAGTGAGGGTTGAATTGAGTGTCGACTATGGAAAATGAGTGCCGAATTGAGTTTAGATTATGGAAAGTGAGTGTTGAATTGAGTGTCGATGGTGGTTAATTTGCATTTGTGTGAATGTTAATGATGGAAAATTAGTGTTGACTCAAGTGCCTATGATGTAATATGAGTGTCGATGATGGAAAACGAGTGCCGAATTGAGTTTAGATTATGGAAAGTGAGTGTTGAATTGAGTGTCGATGGTGGTTAATTTGCATTTGTGTGAACGTTAATGATGGAAAATTAGTGCCGAATTGAGATTAGATTATGGAATGTGAGTGTCAGTGATGACAAATGAGTGTAGAATTCCTTGCATCCAGCACTGTGTATGTGTAGCTAGGTTCTGAAGGTTCAATGGATTCCTGGTCCTATATAAAAGTAAACTTTGCTAACATGTTCACTGTCAGGCTTATTTAATTAGCAGTCGGCATGCTGTTAAATATTCGAATGTAAATAAATAATAGGATGTTATTTGACTTCTTTTAGTTTATGTGTGCTGGGTGTAGTCGAGTAGGCTGATATAAGTAAGTGAGGAGCTTAATGTAGAATGGTCATGTGTTGACGAATATGTTGGTGACCTACTGTATGTGCATAAATCAAATGCTAGTGGTCTGATAATATTTAGGGTTATTTACGAAGATTTTTATCGATGTGTGCTATGACAAGCTTAAAATGTCTAGTCATCTTGTAGAGTAGGTCTCTTGTTTCGGAGACTTTTGTCATAAGGCTTAACAAGGATCGACTTTGAAGGCTTTGAAAATGTATGGTACTGGACATGTCTTGGCTGTAGCTATATCAACACTGAATGCCCTCTGAACTGTAGATGAGAGGTACAAAAAAAATTGACTTTGGACCTAGCCTGGTATCGTATAAATTATTTTAGTCATGTGTTGTAGTCATTTGGAGTCAGTTGGATGTTATGTGTAGCTCTACATAATAATATTTAAATTTGGGTACCTACTTTAAATTTTGTTTGGGTTGTGAAAGTTCCATTGATTACAGACTCTTGCTCCTTTATTAAGTCTAAATTAACCGTGTATGTAGGATGTGTGATTAGTTGATTGTATATATAATTTAAATTCTCATTCCTTGAAATTCCTAATTTTTTTAAGTAATAACAATGGATGATGTATTGACTTGCGTATTATACAAGCGGACACTGTTATTTAAGCGAGTCTTAGACAGCAGGTCCCTCAGTCCACCTCTTGTAGTGGTACAGTGCAGATCTGATGAATTTGCTTGTCTGCATATAAGTCCGATACATGAATATTGATGTGTATCTGAACTCAATGGTAGCAACGTCGAAATCGGTACAAATCCCAATGGTGACGGGGTCACCGACTGCAGAGATCTTGACGGAGGGTCTCGTGTCTTCACCGGGGTCCCTGACGACGGAGGCGATGATGACGAAGCAGTTCCCTATGACAACGATGAGGGCAGCTCCAGAGATTCCGATGGTAACGAGCCTACCATCTCTAGAGATCTCAATGATGGCTGTATCTACTGTCTCTTCACTCCAAGAGACTTCAATGTGTGCATTAACGAATGAAGAGGAGACTACAATACCTGTAACTACTCCGCATTTGGTAAATAAAACATTTTGTGAGCAATTCCCAGCTTCTGCATCAGTCGTGTATACATCAGATTCTTTGGCATCCAGTACAGATGATCTGTCAATGTCGACTGGGAAATCTCCAGCTCATGCAACATACGGGACTTCGTCGCCTACAACAGCAGTGCACATTGAAAGTAAGATACTTTCCGAGCCGTCGGTGACTCAAGGTATAACGACGAGACATCTGTGTACGTACTGTGACAAAAGTTTTAAATACCGTCAACATGCAAGAAGACATGAAAATCATGTCTGTAGAAGAAACGCTAATCGTGAGACATTTCCGTGTGACCCGTGTGGTGTACATTTCACAAACAAAAGTAATTTGATTAGGCATTGTAAAAGCGAAGTTCATTTGTAGGTTGTACATCGGGGAAGCGATGGTAATTGCGATGAGTATCTGTATCAGTGCTGCTACTGTGGTAAACGATTTGAACGACTACGAAGTACACGCATCCATGAAAAGCATGGCTGCAGAAGAAATCTTGACCGTGTAAAATTTCTGTGTGAGAAGTGCGGTATACAGGTTACACGAAAATTTTACTTGAAAAAACATTATAAATTTTGTAAAGGAAGGTCTCTAGCATAATTTCTGGCCCTCTAAGGTGTTACACTCCTGAACTGATGTATCGTGATCTGTATGAATTATTTGTATTTTGTCACTCTTAATACGATCTATAATAATTTATTTTAATAATATTGAATGTCGCATGGACTGAGAAATGTAGAAAATATATACAGTGTCAGATTTTATTGTGTATAAATGTACAATTTTAAATAAATTATAGAATTAAAGAATTTTTTATTTATTTTTCCCTAACCTACATCGTTTATCTTAATGTAATAAACTACATGTGACACGTAATTTAGGTCGGGTATGTAATGTCCGTTTTGTCTTGTTTGTGTGTATTATTTTGTTTTACCAATAATGATAAAGACAGTTTTTTTTTTTGCTAAAATTATTTTTGACTGTGTATATCATCTGCATTCTTAAGATTTTTTATGGGAGATGTTTTGGTAAAGTGCTGGTACAGGTAATACCGTAACATTAGAGCAAATCTGACTAGCAACTTGATTTATTATTTCTGAGAAATAATTTATTACTTCCCGAAATAAAACTAAAAGACTTGTGGTAAATTTATGGTCTTACATCGTAACCTGTCGTATATTGATGTACACTATGGTGGTGATATTAAAAAATTAAAGAATGTTTTAATCAATTGACCACACTTCGGAGTAAGCTGGTGCACTGGATGGGCTGTATCTGTAAGATTCTGGATACTTGGTAAGCGGTTCTTCGTCCAAGTTACTCACTCCTTCGTTGCTGATTACTAACATGAATTTTTACAACATGAAAAAAAATGTATACTAGCCGGGGTCATGATTTAAAATATTTTGACGCTTATAATTATCAGAGTGTTGAGTATGGTATGTAGGAATCGACTCCTCTCGTATATACACTACAAAAAAATTTTTTATAGTATCGAGTTATACATTCGTAAGCTGATTTTCTGCTCTGGTTCAGTGATGCATACTTTGAAGTGGTACCAGCAAGTACTTTACGTATGCTCGATTACGATTTCACTGGAGTTTTACGTGTACTGAGTTGGAAGGCTAGCGATGTGATGTGTGTATGACTCGAGCAAACATATGACTGCCGCAGCATTCTGCAAGCTTGCAATTCCCGCGCGAGGGGTCAATGTTCATTTGCATGTGATGGTATGCGTGTCTCGATCGAGAAGTCTCTGCCTCTATCCTTGAGAATTTTTTTAAATTTTTTTTTTGCGGTTGACATGCTTGAATTTAAATTCTTTGCCTGGTCGTACGTGAATAAGTTTAAATTCGTATGCATTGGAACATATTTTTCTATATGAGGTAAGAAAAATACAGAATTGCTACAATGACTGAGATAGGTATCGAACACATGGTTCTTACCCTATGAGTGACTAGCACTTGTTTGACCTATCTCCACTAACCCTCGTTTACTTTGTGATATAGATGGGACATGGTTGTTTTCAGACAGATGATGGTTAAAATGTCTTGGACAAAGTGTCCTTTGTAGAAATTACTAGGTGTGGTAGTTATTTTAGTCGAAGTGATAATTTAATAAAACATGTAAAACATAATGTGTTTTTTTTCTAATGTGTAAACAAATTAATGATAGGATGGATTTGTATGTAGAACTGGTAGTATACCACATCTCTTGAAGAACACTGCATGTTATATATAATGAAAGACTCTTGGGCTCAAGAAACTACACTATAGGTGGAAAGGATGATGCGGTTCCTATGATTAAATGAAAGGAACTTTGATGATTTTTTTTCTATATACTAAGATGATTTAATTGAGTTTGTGATGATGGGATGACAGATTAAATAATAAAACTGGACTCATAGGTTTTACAGAAAATGAGAATGGAGCTCACAAGATCATAGATTGCGGGTAAATCTCTGACACCTGAAATGTGGAGACGATATCATAAAATGAGTGATATTGATGCAGCTCATGACAATATTGATGACAGCTACGATGATGATGTCTTTACGTCTGTGATAGTGACACGGACGCGGAGATTTTAAGACAAATAATATTATTAATATAGAAATGATGGAAGCCGTAGCACGCCGATCGTGACGAGAAACAAATATTGAAGGATGCTGATGGTTTCGGGAAGACTGAAACTAATGGAAGTATCAACACCGTGAAAAGTGAAAATACACTCAAGCCTATATTTAGCAGATACTCCATACTTTGTAGAAATAATGGACTCCTAAAAAGAAAGCATGAAGGCGATGCATACACTTCGACATCGACGATAAAGAGTTCTTATACGGTAATCTGGGTGAAGACGATGTCTTCTACGGTGATTGCTACATGACTCTGAAGCTGGCGACGTGATCGAAGACTGTGATGCAGAACCTAAAGCTGACAAGACCGAAGAATGTGGTGGTGTCCTGAGACCGAAGCGATGGAAACGTCGTGATATAATAAATAAATCTGATCAAGCTTGTGATGATCACTGGCTCGATGATGAAAGTAACCCTGAGGTTGGTGTTAAAACGGAGGACAGCAGAGATCAGAATATTTATAATAAACGTGCAAGGAAGATGGTGGCAGAAGAGATTGATTCCACATCATGGAAAGATCCAAACATATTGGTTGACCGGCTAAGACTGATGGTAGCATCTGTTCGTAGAGGAAACTACTCGCATATCGTGGAAGTATCGACCATACTTAAAGAACTTCGGAACGCTGACTACATACAATAATCATTTGATTAACTGTCATGTGTGTACTAATGAAAAATAAAATTAATTATTTATATTTTAAAAAAGTATGATTTATTTCTTGTATCCTGATTTCCAAATAAGTCTGTGTTTCCGCTACTGTATGTGTGATCATTCCGTTTCCTGTGTGTACTGTGTGTACATTCCGATTTCCTGTGTGTACATTTCGTTTTCCTGTGTGTACATTTCGTTTTCCTGTTTGTACATTTCGTTTTCCTGTTTGTACATTTCGTTTTCCTGTGTGTACATTTCGTATTCCTGTTTGTACATTTAGTTTTCCTGTTTGTACATTTCGTTTTCCTGTGTGTACGTCCCGTGTTCTGTGTGTACGTTCCGATTTCCTGTGTGTGCATTTCGTTTTCCTGTGTGTACTTTTCGTTTTCCTGTGTGTACTGTGTGTACATTGCGTGTTGGAGCCGAGTAGACTTGTATCCATGTAGCTTCATAGACATGTAGTTTCGTAGCCATGCGGTCTTTTAGTCATGCAGTCTCTCAGCCATGTATAACTCGGAACCAGCTAGATCCTTTTAGACTCGTAGCCTTGTAGCCTCGTTGTCTCTTAGACTCGTAGCATTGTAGCCCAATATCATTGGCGCTGTTTAAAGAAAAGGTAGTTGGAGCATTTGGAGGCCGTTTGGAGCATTTGGAGGCTGTTGGAGCATTTGGAGGCTGTTGGAGCATTTGGAGCTGTTGGAGCATTTGGAGCTGTTGGAGCTAAGAAGTAGTCGTTGCACGTCTATGCAAAGCTAAATGTTTATAAGATTGCTGGCTTTCGCAAGTGATCCTGTAGTAGGATAGAAATTGTGTAATAAATATTATGTTTGTAAAAGACTTTGTGGTGTTTTATTTCTCGAACCTTACACTTTTCTGATACTTTTTTAAAATTAATGTTGTTTTGTATCGGCCAGGGATCGAACCAAAGACCTTAGTCGATCTAATCAATCAGTATATAGATTACAAATTTATTTAATGAATTTTGAACTTTTTCCCGAATCTCTAGCATTACAATTACGAATTTCCAATATGGCGGTCTTGATGGCTTATAGGATTATGGTAGTAGAGGATTTAAAGTCTCTTTAAGAATGTTGAACATGGTTTATTGAAGTTATTATTTTTTTCATAAAATTAAACATTATTGCAACGATCGAGGGTTGAACCAAGGACTGGAGCAGATCAAATCGATATGTAAGTTAATGAGTGATTTTTTTGATGAATTTTGGATTTTTTCCCGCTTTTCTAGCTACATTATTACATGATTTCAAGATGGCATCCGATTTTCAAGATGGCGGGGGCACCTCGGTAATAAATGATTACTGCACTGTAGCAGGTTAGAATAAAATTAACCAGATGGAAATGTACTCTATAATACGAGTACACGCACAAGATGGTGTACTCCAGCAGGTGGTCGCTCCTGGTAGCATGTACTGAACATAAAATGTCGGATCCATGATGGCCGACAAGGACAAAGTCAAATTTTAAGGTCAAGGTCAAATTTCAAGGTCAAGGTCAAATTTCAAGGCCAAGGTCAAATTTCAAGGTCAAGGTGAAATTTCAAGGTCAAGGTGAAATTTCAAGGTCAAGATGAAATTTCAAGGTCAAGGTCAAATTTCAAGGTCAAGGTCAAAGTTCAAGGTCAAGGTCAAATTTCAAGGTCAAGGTCAAATTTCATGGTCAAGGTCAAATTTCAAGGTCAAGGTCAAATTTCAAGGTCAAGGTCAAATTTCAAGGACAAGGTCAAATTTCAAGGTCAAGGTCAAATTTTAAGGTCAAGGTCAAAGTTCAAGGTCAAGGTCAAATTTCAAGGCCAAGGTCAATGTTCAATGTCAACAGTTGAGGACAAAAGTATGGTGACCAGATAATTATACTACATGGTATCGGCACACTCTAGCAGACGAAAACAAGATGGTGGTCTCCAGCATATGAAGACAAGATGGCGGACATGATGTCATACCAGTTGATGATATATACCTTGGTACTGGTGGTGGTAGATCAGTCTAGGTAGCTTTCATGGAGGAAGGATCGACCGTTTACTCTCGTCGGGAATCGAACCAAGGACGTACATCGATATAATCAAACAGAATTCAAATACATTAATTTTTTGATGAATTTTGGAATTTTTTTTCATTAAAATCGGATAATAAATAAAGATTTTCAAGATGGCGTCCAAATTTCAAGATGGCGGACATGACGTCATACTAGGTGAAGATATGTATACTTTGACATAAGTGGTGGGGGTCAGTCTGCCTGCGTCCACTGCGAGGGAAGGATCGGTTGCCATTTTTATTTTTTTGCACTCGTCGGATTCGAACCGCGGACTCCGAGCTCCGTGTCGTAAAAGTACGTTTTTTAAAAAAATATATTAAAATTTTATTAAATGAATTTTTTTATAATTTTTTAAAAAAATTTCATTAAAATCGGATAATAAATAAAAAAGTTAAAGATGGCGACCGTAACGGAAATTGCAACGGTGACGTCATCATTCAAAATGGCGGAAAACACAATGCCGGAATTTTCGAGAAAACAAAATGGCGGATCCAAGATGGCGGATCCAAGATGGCGGATCCAAAATGGCCGCCAGGGTCAAGGTCAAGGTCAAAGGTCAAGGTCACAACCATCCAAGATGGCCGCTGTGACGTCACAATCCAAGATGGCGGACACCGGCACCGGCACCACACCCAGAACCCGTGCGCTCGGAGCCCCATTCCTATACTACTCAGGGTTATTAGAAACTAACTTATTCAAGAAACGAATCGGTCGATACTGGGGAAGGAATAGGCTATAGGCAATAGCAAGGAACTGTTCCAGCATTTGCCTGGAGTTAATTCGAAGAATCTAAAGAAAACAAAATCATATTTGCTGGACCGAGATTAAATAACGTGATATCATCGAGCAGATGTGGCCCTAGACTTTATGGATCTCTGGAAAATTTACTTTTGCGGGGCCTTGATATTTGACAGAGTGGCTACACCAAAGGCTCGCCTCCCACTTTTGGTGGTTATAAAGGCCACATAAAAAACATAGGATTCTAGAAATATCTGAAAAAATAAACAATTTAATTCAACGTTTTTAAGCCAGATATGAACTTAAATTTTTAACTATGCTTTTGCTCATTTATATACGTCGAAAGTAAAAATACAAACAAATAAAATTTAATATGTGTTTAGAATTATTAAAATCATAATAAATAACATTAACATAATTTAATGAAAAGTTCTGGAGCAGCCCCTACCATCAAGCAACATCGTTTAGTGTAATTTTTAGTTTTAAAAAAATATTTTTTATTCATCCAATCGATATATTATTTGTTTACAAGTTGGCAGAAAGATGTGGTACATGGAACATCTTTCCGTACGTAACGTGATGCGTATCGAACCCAATTGTTGGCACGGCAAACAGCTCTCCGGCAGCTCACGTGCATGTTGCTGTGCGGGCGGGACGCGCAGCGTGATGTAAACTACATTCCTGGCAGTGCCGACAAGAAGGAACACCTCTATTTGTCGACCGTGGCCCCTCGACTTCCTCACGCGCATCACGGAGTGACACGAGGGCCGGCTATCGCAAGCTGGAGTCAACTGGAGACAAACTGTTGCGAGATGTCCCACAAACTCAGTGTCACCCAACTTGACTCGGAGTTCACAAATTAATATTAAGAATACACTCCGGCTAGTGGCTCTGAGCACAAATTCTCTACCTTATATTACCTTCATTTTTTTTAAATATTTTTATAAATGTATTTACGTGAAAGCAAACGAAAGTTTCTACACCTACAGCTGATCTTAAAAAAAAAATCTTTGGATATAACATTTTAAACCATAGTAGTGCTGTAAAAATGGTTTTGAAAATCAACCCATTTATATTTACTGGGTCTTAAATTTCGTGCCATTTAGCTCTTTGGCATTTTGTTATTGGGTTGTTGTGCTATATGCAAGTCAAGAAATGGAGTCGAATAAACTTAAATCTGTTGGATGAAGGTGCTACACAAAGATTTTGTTCAATGAATGAATAGATAAGACAAAAACCTGAATTATTTTTTACATTAATAAATATTTGTGAGCGTAAGTACGTTGAAATGTTTTACGAGATGAACAGAATAACTGTGCATTTATATTTTACAGGCATCAAATAATAGCTTTCTTAAAAATAACAGCACAACAGCACTGAAAGTTTACATGTTTCAAAATATAGGGTATTCAACGCACAATAGGAGGCCGCACTGTGTTGTACCTTGTTGCACCTTGTTGCTTGCTTATTGGCAGACAATATACACTTAGGTATTATCATGAAGATCATGAGGATGAACCTGAAGTGTTGGGGTTTATAACTCTTTCTTTTATGAACTAAAGAATTGTATCAAGGTGAAGTGTGCTAAGTACAATTTATACACAAACTTTTTCATTCCCTGTTCGGTATACAAACTTTTTAAAGTCACACATGTGAACAGTGCTTTGTGAGCTTGATGGGGTTGTCCCCTGACAGCAAGACACTAGGTTTTGTTGTCTCGAAGGCTCGTTCACACTAGGCGCTGAAACGAGATATTATTACAAAATTAAACTTTGGCATTAAACTTCATTTCACATACAGATAGCGTGTACCTATTCTTAAATGAGCCTTTCAGAAAAAATATTTTACAAAAAAAATTATGTGTGGTGACATTGAAACTCTTGGGGCAAAAATATTTAAATCACACTCCAGTTTAACATATAAAATTAAATTTTTGTGTCGCCCTCATCTCTAAACATTCTGCGTTGCGACTAGGTGTAAGAAAGTAACGTTTACTACAAACTGTGCAAAATGATCAACAGGCTAATTGCTTACTTCACAACAAGGCCTCAATTTTTACGCTATATAAAATGTAACAGGCACAAATATTACTTATAATTAAAAATTGATTTAAAAAATTTCACTTCAAAGTATAGTTGGCTTTTCGTATTAATGATAAATATTTATGTTCTTTCACAGCAAATTTAACTTTTCATATAAGACTCGTTTACGTAAAACCCCACTGATGCTTGCGGGCAGGTAGGTACTAGTCGTCATTTGCCTTGCATTGCCGTAGCAGTCGTTTCCCGACCACGCTACCACTGATGACGTCATCGTCCCTGATTCCGCCTTAGGTAGCTGCTCGGAACTCAAGCGACTCGCGCGCGTGATGCGGTCCCTGGTGTCGCGATGTTCTCCGTGGGCAGGGACTTCAGTTACACCCTCTCGGACTCCGAGGGCGTTCGTTTTCCATAGGCCCCCAGTTGTCCCGAAGAACTTGTTGCACCTCTTGAGCTGGATGGCTGCAATCCACTCGTTCACCGGCGTCCCTCTTCGGAACGAGCTGGTGCCGCCTCTCCCCTGCTGCAGCCGCTGGTTGACACGCGCTGTTTCGGGCTGGCTCGCCGGCGACGTCCGCTTTGTTGCGACTGCTTCCGACTCCTTACAGGGCTTGGATCTTCGTCTCCTGGCGTTTCTGCCAAACTTTTCGTCCCAGGCAAAGTTATGCTTGTGGCACCTCGTTACACGTTCTGACGTCACCAGTCTTGTGCCGATTTCGTCGCCGTCAGACAGCGATAGTTAGCAGCCCGCTGACGGTCACTATGCTCTGGCGTTACGTCTCACGTCACTACGTAATCTTCTTAACGTCTCTCGTTCCTCGGTGTCTGACCGATCCGTGCTTAACGTCTACGCAAATCTCTGCAGCACTCGCTCTGCTACCGATGTTCCAGCTGAAGCGGGTTCTCAGTCCTTCAGCGACTCGGCCAGCGAGTGGGCATGACGAACCGGTACTCGCTCGGCTAGCTCAGGCTCCCACTCGCTCGTTCCTCGTCGCCAGTAGTCTTGTCGTAGAGCTTCTATGGCCGCTCGACTGCCCAAACACTCCCAGGGAAACGCCCGACGTTCTGCGTGTTGACTGACCATGAGGCTGGCCACTGCTCGGGTTTACACATCCGTCAGCTGCGATGACGTCAGATGTTTGTCTGCCGCTCGTCGCTGTGCTAATACTTGGGAAGACTTACATCTCGTGGCACTCACACTAGGAAAGCAAATTGCAATTTTCACACAAACTAACCCATTTTTCGGAGTATGCACAGCTCTAGGATAGGAAATAAACAGCATGGCTGTAAACACCATAAAAAATATTTCAAACATTTTCAAAATTGAACCCAGCATAAGTTTCTATTTACATATTTTTTAATAAACTAAACACATGTTCATAATTTGTAAAGCAGTCACTCGATTGTGTGGGATGATGCAGGATGCTCTCAAACTGTTCCAATGATGAGGGACCTTGACTTATGTGGTCTCTCTAGAATGTTCAAATTTATCATCTGTAACTTAGGCCTGAATAACGAATAAACAATGCCTAAATGGTTTGTTTGTAATACGATTAAAATAATATAACTGCTTAATTAATAAAATAAATTAATGTACCGAACGGAGCTCACAGTATGTTCGAAGTTAAGTATAGAAAAGAACCTCTACGGAGGATTGGGGATTCCAGAAAACCTAGCAGCACACGGAGGAAATCCCTGTTAATTTCAACAGTAGTGGTAAAAAGGCATGTTCTGGTAACTAACATATAATTATATTTGCATCAATGCTAATTTTTTAATGAGGTGTTGCAGGTAATTTACTTGAAGAGTGAGATTAAAAAGACATAGTAGTTCTTGTAATAAAATTAATTTAAAAAATAGACGACGATTGGACCACTAGGCAGCAGAAATGTAAGATGTATGAAGAAAACAAATATTCTTAAATTCTTATATGTTAAGCTCTCATAATCACGAAAGGAACACAAAGCGAAGAATTTTGAATGTTTAAGGAAGACAGAATATGATGGAAGTAGTATTTCCATTAAAAGTGAGAATACATTCTATCTAACTTCTAGTAGAACATCCGATATCTGGAAAAATATTGGACACTTATCAAGGTTGATCGAAGACGATTATAAACAGACAATTTAAAAACATAAAAATTTTTCCAAAAATATAAATTGAGATGCCAGTGTGTATATAAGTGATGATGATGCAGATAGCTGCGATTATTACGCCAAGAATGGTTATGAAAATACTGATAAATTGAAGATAAAAGACTTTACATATGTTTTATTGTGAACGTTTAAACAATAAGGTAGGAAGGAAAGAATTTGTTTACACATCGTGGAATGAATATAATATATTGGTGGATAAGTTAATACTACTACTTGTTTCGCAAAACGCTTAAAAATTATGTCGCTAAATTATGTGGAGGTGATAAGTTTTAATAAATTTTATAGGTGTATATTAAATAATAAAAAACATTTATAAATAAAAAAAATTAAGACCTAGGTTCGGACAGAAAAAATTGATTACATTTAAGTTTATGTTGATTATGCTCATATGTATGCATGTATGTTCATGTATGCATGTGAATGTCTGAACATAGATCTGTGGGTCGACTTTTTGTTAATAGTAAAAGTACATCGTTAAGTGCATTGATAATTGCGAATGTGCTTCGTATTTTGTGATGATTATATCGAATATGCATACAATTGTACGACGATGATGACTAATGTGCGTTTAATTTTTTGTCGATAATGGAACATTTGCATCATATAATGCTCTAATTGTGGTTAAAATGCTTCATAATGTGTGATGAATTGTGCATCGATAATAGAAACGGTTCATAGTAATGAGCGTAGATTGTAGTAAATGTACATTAAAATGCGCGGCTATGATTGTGACTGAGCATACACTGTAAAAATTGTTATAATTTTTACAAAGAAAATCCATGGAAACTCATTTGCAAACGATATCACTTGTAAAACTTCAAGGCAGAGATTTGTAAAATTGCAAGTGGTACAAAGCCCTACCTTGCAATTTTACAAGTTATATCATTGGAAACAGAGATTCTAATAAATGTCCTTGTAAAAAAACAAAAATGTCTTTACAATGTTTATGATGGTTAATGTGCATCGAAGAGTGCATGATGACGATCGTGGTCAAAATCCGTATCGAAGATGTGAATTGGGTTGAAATGTGTGACGATGGTGATTAGTGTAATTATTGTACATAAACAAGCGTGTGCATTAATATTAATGAATTTACGTAATGTTGTGTTTCAATAATAGCGGATTTCATTAAAAAAAGTGGGTCATTTTTGATGAATGGATGTTGTTTTGTGCATTAATGACGATGATTGTAGCCTATGGCAAAAATATCTTCGATATTGACATATGTGCAACGAAATTTGTGTAGATTATATCAGCGTGCTTCAAGTTATGAGTCAACGGTGTTTGTGCGGCGATGATGGTGGATAAGTATTATTTTTAGTCACGAGTGTATTCAGCTAAAGTTCCATGGTTAAGAGACTTCTGATATTGTAGTACATGTAAATCACACCAATTATGATGTAGATGATCAGCTAAAAGGTTATAATTGCGCTTAAGTTTAGCGTTGCGTGTGTATCCAGAGCTCAATTTTCAATTTTTGGGGACACTTGATCCTCTATGAAGCATAAAGAAAGCAGAGTTTAATCATTTAAGGTCTTAGTTATAATATGAAAATTTAATAATTTGTTCGGTAGCATTGTCCTTGCGATTTGGAAAGTTTTGATATCTTTGTTTTTAATACACCCCTTAGTAATAGCCATTCAAGTCAGGTAACTCTGCATTGTTTACATAAATTTAATGTATTCCATTACTAACTCTGAAGGTCATAAACTTCAGGCACTGTTGGACCTATTGATTAAATTTTCACCGTGTGTCTCTCAATTGCAAACCTAAAACAAAACAACCATAGCTGGCGCCATGTTAAGTCTAAGAATGTTGCTAAGATTATAGATACCTGCGTTAGTTTGTAGCATTGGGTATCAACCCAATGCTTGAGGTTTATATGGTTCAGTAACTTTTAGTCTTGCAAAAAGCATAAAGAAAAATGAAATTGTATTTGCAAAGCACATCAGGTTAAGCCCGTACTGCAGGCCTGTCAGTTCGGAGGATCTTATCCTGTATGATCAACTTTGGTCATAATGTTATAATTCATGCCAAGTATCGGAACCGCTGGCCTCATTGTTTGAAGATGCTTGTAGATGGCACTGTAGCAGTTATATTAAATACAGTTTCCACGGCAGGCACAATTACAGTGTGTAACGTAAATATTAAGGTGGTAAGCTACCTTGAATGGAGTGCTAGTTCATAGTAAAGATGAATAATATGCTCAACGAAGGTACTTAAAAAAAACAGTATGCGAATTATTTTTGGGTTATTTAATTTTTTTGCCAACTAAGATTTTAAAGAATTGATTGATCTAACCAATCAACTTATTAATTTGTAATATTTGGCGATCTGGTGTTTGTTACTAGTACACTAATTGGATAAAATTAAACCTATATAGCGGGAGTGTATTCTAGCAAACACACACAAAAAAGGTGTTTGGGTCAGTTCCTAAACATTTTGTGAAAAGACGATGTGAAATATTTTTGTGAGTGTTGGGAAATCAAAACCAGCAGCTTTAAAATTCGGACGAAAATGTTGTTGATAAATTCTTTACGATTTATGTTATTTTTATATTTCATATATGGATTTATTTAATTTCTCTTGATAGAAACAAAATACATTTTAATTTCAATACGTTGGTTTTAATTTTTAATTATTAAAAAAAATAATTTATATTCATCTTCAATTTTTCAGGAATTAGCCAAATGGTTAAGTCAAATTTCAGTCAAGGTATATTTCGGGTTTAGAGTTACAGGTACAAGGTCAAGATAGATATTAATGTGACTGTAATATGAAATAGCGACCTCGGGCTCTAGTCATTGACCTTTGTCCCACTTATCCCCATTTCTTTCGGTGAACTCTGAGTCATTAGCGGCTATTACGCGCTACTAATGTACCAAGATTCACATGATTTAAATTATATTAGCTTTCAAGGACTGGGTAATTAAAATAATTTTATTGCTTTTATGTAATGCAAAATTCTCTCCGTACTTTTCAAATATACATTTTAATGTTAATCACAAAAACATGTATGCACTGTTCACAAGATTTTACTATTAAGACTAGTAGACGAAAGCTTAAAATGGCATGCTTCGACGGTTTTGGTAATCGTTTTTATTATTACTTGTATATTAATTTCGGATTATTGCCCACCCGTTTTCTGTGTGAGCATTTCAAAGAGTAATCCTTCCTCCAGGATATAGGTGATGGGAGTCTGTGAGGAATCCAAGCTTCTGTCAGCAATGCCGGGAATTCTTCTGAGGAACTCGGCCGAGGTTTGTGCAGCGAAGGGTTGGTAAAGAGGGGTGAAGGGGAGAATGGAGGGTTTAAAAGGTTGGCTCCCTTCAGTGGATGCCTCGTGATTGCCAAAGTCTATTACGAAGGAAAATGTCCAATAACTTCGTTTATTGCCTTGAGCCTAAACAATTTTTGATAGGTCCAATCGCCCTTTGTGAATGTGGAATTCCGATGAATGGATTGAAGTGAAGGGGAAAAAAATAGGAGCAGTATAATAAACATCAAAAGAATTATTCAATAAACGAAAATTTTCTTCAACCAAACTGAACTCAGCACCATTTTTGTGTTGCTTAATTAACTTTCAGTTATTATTAAAATGAAGTAATATTAAAGTTTCGACATGTTTTAGACAAACAACTGATCTATAAACAAGCTGTAAGTATAACAATTAGTGCGTGACTACTTTTTGTAACTTGTAATTTTAATGTATCAGTAACAAATCTGTTAAAGTAAAAATATTCCATTACAGATCAGAAAAGTTTTTGAATATAAATAATTTACTGTCAGGGATTATGTTATTTTATTGTGACATCTAATGTGTAACTGTTTCCTTTAGGGCACGACTGTAAAAGTTAAAACCAAGTATTTGTTTGGCAATGTCAACATTCAGCATAAGCACATAATTAATGTTTTCATATTTACTTGAATACAAGAAATATGTGGGACCATTAGAAATAGTGTGATTGCTGCATATCCAAAATTATATTGTTCATTTAATGTTAAAAACTTCAATAAATGATATTACCCGGCTATGTTCGTAAGTTTGTAACGATAACGTTTCTTGGGTCACTGGTACACATTAAAAACCTATAAACTATACTAGACATTTCTTGTCTAGTACATTTTTTTAAAGCTCAAAATGTTAAAAAAAAATTGACTTATAGCATTTCCCGAACAGCCACAAGAGCGTAAAAAAACCATTTTAAACAGTATTTTATTGCAAATGATAAGTTGATAAGTTTTTAAGAAAGTAACATCAATGAAGACTTGTTCATCTGATTAAAGGATCCGTCTTTCATCCTTTTTGATAATTAAGGCTCTTATAAAATTACATTTCCTTCCCCAATATTGTCTTTTCAATAAGTTAATTGCTTTAATCTGCAGTTTGCTTTCCTTTGTTAGGTCTTTGTGTAGTTTCCTTTCCGTATTTTTTCTTTGCCATGCTATTTCTTCATCATAAAGTGTTTTCGCGTTCTTTGCTGTGGCTTCAATTTTACTTCCACCATACTCTTTGATGATAAAAACAAATTTTAACCTTGTATATCGCTATTCCCTCGTCTCTTCCTACAACACAATTTTTGGAACTATGCCCTCTTTCCTTACAAAATTGTAAAAACATAAAAATATATACTATCACAGAGTTTCGTAATTAATGCCACTTATTAAACAGTCTGTAGTTACATCCAAGTACCATATTCCTAAATTATTACATTATCAACAGCACAAAGTGCGAATCAGGTAGTCCAAATATCTTATTTCAAATAAAGTTGCGTAACACACAGCAGCGATACTTACGAAAGTTGGTAAATCACCTCCTAACAGGTTTTTGATATTATAGTAGGTATATAATAGCTTATGCGGAACACATTTGAAGTAAACATAGTAATAAAGCATATCACTATGTAATAAACCATGCTTAAACTGAAAATATATTTAAGACTAGAATAAAAATTTTAACACAGTATGTTGTGAAATAAAACATAAGATAATTGACTGTAAAAAAATAAAAAAATAAA
Source organism: Bacillus rossius redtenbacheri (assembly GCF_032445375.1). Lineage (NCBI taxonomy): Eukaryota > Metazoa > Arthropoda > Insecta > Phasmatodea > Bacillidae > Bacillus > Bacillus rossius. The sequence continues at coordinate 32,797,616 of NC_086333.1, read as the reverse complement.
AAAAATAATTATATTAATTGTTAATATTGATTTATGAAAATTATATTAATTTTTTCAAAACCAATGGTTTATTTTTCGAAGTTTGGGAAATTCACTCTGAATATGTTTTTTTTTCTAAATGGACGGTACATAATCCAAAAGCAAACAAATGCAAATATGAAAACATAATACGTGACGGGGTTTTTCAACGCGAACGCTGTGATCATACATATACGTGCTTGTTTTATTTAAATGCACAACATTACTTGTTTCTTCAGCGAGCGTACAGAGCCGGCAACAGCTGTTGCAGAAAGAGAGCGAGAGAGAACGGGAGAGCGAGCGCTGGTGTTCTGTCGGTAGCGGCACTGCATCAAAGTGTGATTTCCAATCAACCCTCTCCTTTCAAACACAAACTCAGGGGCTCCTTTATTTCTTTGAAACAACATTTCGGAATCAGACCTGCCGCAGGAGATGGAGGGTTGAGTTAGCTGAACAATATTACGTTGATTGGTTGATTCAACGACCATTGAGGGAAATGGTATTTTATTCCTCCGCAGCTCCTCCCACCCCCGCCAACTCCCCCCCCCCCCCCCTCCGGACCAACCATCCCCTGTCCATGGCAGTCAAACTCGAACACATCCGTGCCTTTCCCTCCCTCCTCTAACCAGCAGGCACCCGCATTGCGCCCAGTGTGTTTGTTTTTCATCCTGCTGTTACGAGTGAGCGCCAAAATACTAAGTGAAAACCACGCAGTATTTTAGCAATTAATTTTTTATAACGGACTTTCAACTATTATACAAAATTTAGTTAACTTAAAATTAATGAATCCATATTTTAGGGTCATTTTTGATATTTAAATCATTGTTTTTTTTTTTTAAATAAAATCATTGCCAATTATGACATCAAAAATGTATTATAATATATATTTTACAAACGTTTTTCGTATTTTGTACCGTACCTGACCAAAATAAAGTTCATAAAAGACCTGAATTGCAATACCTACATAATAAAAGATAGATAAGTTTAATTTTATAAATTTTACCGAAATTATAAATGCAAATGACTTTTTGGTTTTTAAGTGAATTATGTTTATAATGCCATGTCATTAACTTTTCAACGGATGCATAAACAATCATTTACATTACAAGACGTTTATGTAACATCAAGTTGGAGGTTATTGCTAAGTAAGTCAGGAAAAAAAATTAAAATAATATACTTTCTTACTTTTCTTAAATTTTGAATTTGATATTAATTCATATCAAATAGTTTTATCTAATGTATTTTTTTAAGCATAAGCTCTATTTGACGAATTGAAAAGAGATAATAAACCATTGTCAAAGCTCTTCAAGAAAAAGTAAGAATGTTTTGAAGTTATATTTCAAATCTTAGGCACGTTGAGGGTGAAATTTTTAGTTTGCAGCGAAGATGGAAAGTTTTATGCACGCACCAAGAACGTAAATTTAACAAAATTAAGGTTTTTAATGGGCAGGCACCCACGAGCTCAAGTAATACAACGAGCCTACCACGTGTGGCGCTATTAACCTGTATATATTCGCTTACGTGAACATCAGGGGACATAACAGGCATATATGAGTGCCAAAGAAATTGCGATAGCAAAAGAATCCCGAAATATATTAGAACTTTTTGTAATAACTGCTAGTAACTGATGGCTCTGTGGCTAAGTGCAAACACAAGACCTAAAATCTCCTGGTTAGAAACCCATAATAGGCTTAAAACCTTTATTCTTTAAATTTGTTTATTCAACTTCAGCTTATATTTCTATACACTTTAATTTAGAAAAAGTGTGTTGTTAATTGTTATTTCATTAACTATATACCATAGATACTTTAAATACATAGCTCAATCCGTTGGTTTAGCTATTTATGTAGACTTAAAAGTTTATTTTGGCATATAATAAATATAAATCTTCCAAACTTCACAGAACTGGAAGAATAGGTTATAAATATGTGTATGTGCGTGTGTATGTACATAGAATGAATCTAGTTTGACGGATAAACTTCAGCTGTAGTTTCATCACATAAATATGTTGAAAACATGTATACGACTTTGGTATATTGCTTCCTTAAACTTGTATACGCCTTTGAAGTTGCAGCTGAAACAGTTTCTTTTATTTAAAATTTAAAATTCTTTTTTATGAAACGCGAAGTGTGTTCATATCTAATAAAACAAAATTGTACATCAGACTAATTATATTTACGATAAATTGTTCGGCCTTAGAGTAATTATTTAGCTTTGAAATTATGTTTTATGATCTAAATATCAAAAGTAACAAAAAAAAGGTTACTTTGTTTTATACCATTGAAACGACTTTATTGAAAAAAATATAAAATTTAGTACAAAATACTTTGAGCCTTAATATATGTGCAACACACAACACATGTTTATAAAGGCTGCCTAAATTCAGGGACACTGACTGTTGAGTAATTTACCCCAGTGAAGTTACAAGGCGTGTCCGGAAAGTAAGTAAAGTTTGGTAATTTAACAAAATAAACTCATGAAAAAATGTTTTATTGAATATTTAAGTTCACTGCATATCTACATCACATTTTCACATAGTCCATTCAGTTCAAAACACTTTTCGCAACGCTCTACTAGTTTATTTAACCCCTCAGCCTAGAAGTTCGCCGCCTGGGAATGGACGGGACGCCTCGGCCATAGGCATCATGGACATTAAATACGCAATGATTGTAGTCTAAGTATAGGCGTTTAGTAAACATCTCCGGAAAAAGTTTAAGCATTCTCCGAAAACGAGACGTAAAATGATGGCATCGTTTTTTAGGACGAGAAGGGCTTCAGTTTGGTTTAATTTAATGAAACGTGAGTAAACAATTATAGAAAAATGTACAAAATTACTATTGTCAACTGGTCAAAGAGCGTTGAACTTTTATACAGCGGGTTGAATATACTTATTTTGTTTCGAAAAGTACTTGGAACTGAATGGTGACTATGTTAAAATGTGATGTAGATATGTAGTAAACTAATATTTTTAATAAAAAAATTGTTGTTGATTTTTTAAATGACCAAACGGTACTTTATTTCTAGATACACACCATATTTCAGAAAAAAAATCAATTTTCAATAAATAAAAACAGCTGCAGTTTTGACTTAAACACTATAAACTTCAATGGTGATCGAACTGAACGTGTCATAAAACACCACAAGAGAAAAAATTTGTGAAAATGCAAAACCTCAGATTTGAAGTGATAAATTTGGCTATATGTGGCACATAATGTAAACGGGAAATAATTTATTAGTTATATTTTACGAGGAGATATTTTCTTACAAATAAAGTTACGACCACGGTCGTATAGATGTCTGGTAACTTACCTTTATTCTCCATCCGCTTAGTGAAACTAGCGGCTACCTGCGAACTAAGCGCGTTAGTGGTAGTTGTTCAGCCCATTATTAACATTGTCTTAAATGGGAGTCTCGTATGAAGAAGGAACATTCTTAAAACTCCGTTTCGTTTTAATCTTCGGTTACAGTTTAGAATTATTTATTTATTTGGAATATTTGTTCGTAGCGGTAAAAATCATAGTGATAATTTGTAACTTTTCTCTACACTCAGTTGAATGTTGGATTGTTTTGAATGTGGATCCCAAAAAAACATATAAGAAAGCATGTTTTAGATGTTAAGTGTGAATACATATCAACTAGATTATTTTGCTATTAATTTTAATGTTCAAGCAAGTGTAATTTTTTTACTTTTTATTTTTGGTGTGCAATTATTCTTTTTTATGAACATAAGCAGTACTTCTTCTCTTTGGCGATAACCAAAGGCCAAAGGATAATCCTCTTAACTTTGGCGTTTACATTGGGCCAAAAAAGTTGCACAAAAGTCATTATTTAACTTTTAGTTTTGGTATCTCATTATTTAATAACACTTGCCATGCTAAGTCTTAACTAAACTTAAGTTGGATCTATAACTCATAGACTCTATGTCTCAGATTGGTACAGTACGATCCCAATACTCAAACCTCTTTAAGAACCATTGATCCCTTCAAGGGACGTATTAATTAACATTTTTATATAAAATATTACGCTTTCAGTGTTATTAAATTTCAAAAACAGAGACATTCTGCACTTTTAATGTATTGTTGACGGCATATTTGTGTGAATGTTGTGCTAAATGAAGTTGGTCAGAGCGGTTGTCTAGCCAATCAGCAACGGCCTTTTCAACTTAGTTGGTTTACGAATTAATAAACTGAAAATCTATCGTCTACGCTTGTAATCCATTACAAGGTGACGCAAACGTGAAGCATGGAAATCAATCTGAAAGTGATAGCTAAATTTAGTAGCATCGAGTTGCGTACTGTTGCTAACTTTAAAGGTTTAAGTGTTGTAACATATTGTGTTAGGGTAGTGTTCAGAAAGTGCTGCATTTAGGAGCACAATGTGCGAGTACAGTTTATCAGAGCAAGTGTTTATTACTCACATACACCACCAGCTTGTCATATGAACTGTTATAAGAATCCAATATCATTTTTCAAGTAAAATTTTATCAACTAAACGGACTCACAGTACATTGCATACATAACTTATACTAAAATTGGAGTAATATAGAAGTAATTTTTTGGTCTGAACTAAGCGGACTGTCACTCAGTTGTCTCAATTTTAATTTTATCTTTGCTCACCAAAAATTTTTTTGAGTTAGCCGAAGTGAGCCCTTTTAAGAAATCAGTGATATAAAATAAAGTGTTGTGTTATAATTGGTTCTACCCTGAAGCTGAGTCATTGTTGCAGAATCTTAAAATGTTCATGTCCCCTTCCTATATATGGTGCATAATAGAGATAAATTGTGCCAAAAACTTAAAAATCCCTGTTTTAAAAATGTCATATACTATTTATGACTTTATATAAACTTGAATTTAATGTCTTAAACAGTGAGAGAACTACTATATATTTCGTGTGTTACTAATGTGTATTTTTTGGTCAGCCCAAAGTGTGTAGACAATTATAAATTAATATTTTATAATATCATGACATAATTATTTCAAACTTATTTCTCTGCTAAGCGTATTTATCTACATGCGTATAAGTGCACCGCCAGGAATTATAACACACACTCGAAAATGTGTCTGCAATAAATTTGTTAAACAGTTTCTAGAGACTACAGCAATTATAAATAATAAAAGTTTAAAGGCAGAGAGGGTAGCAATATATTCAAGAGCTTTGTTTTTATCCAATAAAATTTATAAGCATCATTAATAATTGAATATATAATATTATTTCTTTGAATACAAGCGCTTTGTGCCCAGAATGTAATTTTATATTTGAAATACATTTCAAGATATTATTTGATTATATTTAAATTGGAAAAAGTTTTATTTATAACGTAAAATATTTTTCACTTTCACGCATATTTCTTGCAGTATTTTCACCCATGTAATGCTTGTAAGGAAATGTAATTCATGTGGTGAATTACTTTAGAAAGAATTGATATAACAATGCTAAAAAAAATTAATAAAATTTATTCGATTCATTTCTATATATGAGACTAAAAAATTAATGTATAGCAGAAACATTACGGTTTATAGCCGTAAACTTCGTTAGAACTAGGCATAATACAAAAGCGAGGCATTTTATCACAACATTTCAGCTTAACTGACAAATGCGGAGAAATTTTAGGGCATTGGTTTTGACTAAGCACTTACCAACCAAAACGAATTAAAAAGGAATATTAAAATGAAAAAAAAAATGAAAGAAACCTAAGATAGAATCAGATAATCTCTATTTAACAAAGTGTTAATAAATGCTTAAACCACTACTAGCACCGTTAGTTCGCCGGCCGCCACGAGGTTTACTAACGGAAGAGAGACGCCAAGGCAAAGGATAGTTAATTGCCAGACCTATCAAATGACCATGGATACGAAATATTTTTGTGTTGTTCGACAGCTCGTTTTGTTTGTTCAGCACTAACATTGTATTGCTTTAATAAACATCGGCAAATGTTACAGTTCAATTATTAGTCCAATGTTTTCTTCGAAATACCATCATTGACGTTTACAACATTTATGTCAGTGCTTCTGATTTATCGCACTTTTTTGACTTGCATGTTGTAAAGCGTTAAAGTATTTCGTTCTAATTTTATACTATTTATTTCGAGAACAATGCCTATAAAATATAATAGTCTATAATGGTTCCTCTTGCGCCAGGCTTCAGGCTGTGGTGCCATTGTGCCGGTCCGCTATCTTCGATTGTGACGTCACGGCAGCCATATTGGATGACATTGACCATGACCTTGACCTCGACCTCGACATTCAAAATTGCACATAATCCGCCAAAATCCGCCAAAATTTACAGTTTTTTGGAAAAAAAATCCCGCCAAAAAAATTTAAAAAACTTTGAAAATTAAAAAATTCCCATTTTCGCAGGAAAAATGCTCGTCTTCTTGCTCAAAAAATCAAAAATTAGGATTTCGAAAAACCTCAAAAGATATCGTCTTAGAAAAAACACAAAATCAATGTTAACACCGTTCGATTAGCCTATGACATAATCTAGGATTATGACTTCATAGTTGCAATTATTGTTACGAGCGCCATTTTGAAAATATTTATTGATTATTCGATTTTAATGAAAAAAATGTAATATCTATAAAAATTATTAAAAAAATTTAATAAAAAATATTTAAAACATCTTTTTATAAAAAAAACGTACACTTTCGCCATGGAGCTTGGAGTCCTAGGTTCAAACCCGGGGAAGGCAAAAAAAAAAAAAATGGCAATCGATGCTTCCTCCACGGAAGCTGCTGGCACACTGACCTCCCATCACTAAAGCCTATATATATATATATATATATATATATATATATATATATATATATATATATATATATATGTAAAAAGTTAGCTAGTATGACGCCATGTCCGCCAACTTGAAAATCCATAGTGTTAATGCTCTAAATTCTGGAAAATTTAATAATTATTAAAAAATTAATTAAATTTTAATTAAAAAGCTTAAAAACTACGTTGCACATATAGTTATTCTCGCCATCTTGGATTCTATAAATGTAGCATTTTTCGTTACGCCCGCCATCTTTGATGAGTATTGCGTCATCGTTACACGTTTAGTTACTGCTGCAAATTGGTTTCTAGATCGTTGCACTTTTTGATACGCCCTACGTCTTGAAAAACCCAAATTATTTTTCTAGAAATTTGGGAAAAATTCCAAATTATAATAAAATTTTAATACTCAAGTTTTAATAAAGTAATATTTAAAAAACACACACCTTGAAGTCCTCGGTTCAAACACGGTAAAAGCAAAAAAAAAATTCAATAGGTCCTTCCCCCATGGGAGCCACCAGCAGACTGACCTCCTACCACTAATGCCAAGGTATACATCGTCAGCTGGTACGACGTCCTGTCCGTCAGCTTGTTTTCGTCTTATGGAGGCCACCATCTTGTTTTCGTCTACTAGAGTGCGCTACCGTCATATTAATTTAATTTTTACCCGTTAAAATACAGGAATCATTTATTATTACTGAGGCAACCACCATATTTAAATTTGGGCGCCATCTTGGAAATTTGTGTTTATTGACAGAATTTCGGGAAAAATTCCAAAAATTATTATTAAAATAATGAATGAATCGATGGGCTCCTGTCCTTGGTTTGATTCCTGACCAGTGACAAGTGTAACTACATATTAAATAAATTTTATATTCTGTTTCCCTATACCATTCGCGGAGTTTATTAATCATACACACTACGCAACACAACTCAAGACAATATACCTGTCCGACGAATTAAATACGTTGTCGATAAGCCTAACATTAAGGTGTAGTTTTCGATACTTAGAATAACCTCTAAAACGTTCATGTACAAAGCCACACATACAGACCAAGCGTCTTCGGACCGCGAAAACGGGTCATTAACAATGTAAGACATACACACACACAGTAGCGAGAACTCAGGCATTGTTAGAAAATAGAATACAAGAAATAAAACATTAAGTTTTTGTAATTGAAATTATTTATTTTATTTCTCAACATTATACAAATGCAGGTAAAACAAGTCATTATTGTATGTTGCCAGTTTCCCTCAGTTATTTGAGTATGAAGGATATTTATTTGATGCACGAATAGTTTCCTGCACAAAGCGAGGCATGTAGAAGTCTTATCCTGTCAACCAATATGTTTGGATCATTCCATGATGTGCAATCAATCTCTTCTGCTACCATATTTCTTGTATTTTTATTTAAATACTTTTATATAACTATCGTACCAGTGATCATAATAAGCTTTATCAGATTTATGTATTATAACACGACGTTTTCATCGTTTAAGTCTCAGGGCTTCATCACAGCTTTCGATTTTGCCACCTTTAGGTATTTCAACACAGTCTTCGATCATGTCACCAGCTTGAGAGTAACTGTTGACATTTCCATAGAAGTCAGCGTCTTCACCCGAATTACTGTAAGAACTCGAAATAGTTGATGATGTTGGAGCTTCTTTAACGTCTTAGATCTTCCTTATTAAGTATCCATCATTATTCCAAAGTATGGAGGATCTACTGATTATGGCTTTAATTTATTCTCACTTTTCACGGTGTTTGTCACTTACAATAGTTTCAGTCTTCCCGAAGCTATCAGCATCCTTCAATTTATGTTCTTCGTCGTGATAGGGTGAGCTAATACCATCACGCTTAGTACAAAGACAATTATTTACATCAAACAGCATACTCTACTTTTATCAATGTTCTCTAACCCGTAAGTGAGCTTGGCTTTACATGTTATACCCTGTATTTTTAAGCTGTCAATTCGTGTTAACAACCTGCTACACCGATTACAGCTTAACGTTTGGCGTAGTGGGTTTTTAGCATAATCATTCTTCTCATGGCGTCTAGCATTAATTCTCATGTCAAAATCCTTGTTACAGTTTCTAGAGTTATATATTAAATATTCAGCTGCAGATAACAAACCAGGATCCGTGGTAGCATCTGTGACTAATTTTTGATGCAAACTGACAGTGTTATCAAATTGGAACCATTACTTATATATATATATATTATTTAATATTACATCAGCAAGAGTTAAGTTATCTCAGGCAAAGGAACTTGTAGTAGTTCTGCTATTCAACAACAGATGACGCCGCGTGTTGTTTGCAGGTAAATATTATTTATTTATTTTATGTGGGATGCGGGATGCATACTAACTATCACAAAAGAAGGAAAGCTTCACTAGACAACAAGGAGAAGGAAGTTCGTCTTGCATGTTAGTGCTTCTCAGATGTTTCATGGCATATAATTTGACTGAGTAATGGATGTTTAATTTTAATTTCCAAATGATAAAAATATTGTAAAACACAACACAAGGCTACGAGGCTTCGAGGATAAATGGCTCCAACTGACTACAATATTTCCATTAAACAGCGAGAGTTAATTTATCTCATGCAAAATAACGTGTTGCAAAAAGTCCCGATTATTGGCATGAGATGTCATCACTGTTGTGTTTTTATGTGTGATGCGGTATGCTCATTGACGATAGTAAAAGAAGGAAGGCTTCGCTAGACACCAAGGACGATAAAGTTCGTCCTTCGTAATAGTGTTTCTCATCCGTCTTGTCACGTATTTTTGGACTGATTAATTCACTAATTAAATGTAACACTGAATAAAATGGTATGACTCATTAGGTAAAAATTCCTTCATGCAGAGATCTATTTCTCATTAATAACCACAAGAACTTGGAGATCACAATCAGAAGTCAGGACACGTTTCATCAGAAGCACTTGGAGAAAACCATCAGCTGTCTATTCAGGAATAATAAGGAGCACTCGCAGATAACCATAAATATATATTGTCAGAAAAATTCAGGAGCACACGGAAAAAATTATCGTAAGTTTTCTTTGATATCATAAAAATTTAAAATATTGAAAATATAATAATAAAAAATAAATAACCAAAAAAATATATAACAAATACAAAAAAACTTCTGTCAGCTTGTGAACTTCTCCGTTATTGAGCAAGGATAGAGTTCTAGAACAAGTTGAGTGGGTCTTCCTTGGTCTTCTCTAACAAGCAGCCACCCGCATTGCACCAGACGTGTTTGTGTTTTATCCTGATGTTCCCGGTGAACTTCGAAGAGATTATCAACTATGACAAAAATGTGATAAACTAAAATGCATTACTTCATTTTATACTGGTCATTATTTTATTATTAAATATTGGTATAATTATTTTTTTAATTACACTGTCTTAACTGCTTGCCAATTAATAATGGCCTCTGAAAAAGAAATATAAAATTTTTAATTTTTTAAACACTTTTTTTTTCGTAACTAATACAGCATCTTCTCAAAATAAATTTCTTGAAATACCCGATGTCAAACACATAATGAAAGATAGTTAGTTTAAAAATTTACAATCTTTTACTTAACATTTTGATTAAACTGAGTTTATTAATCATAAGTTAATTATTTGAGTTTAATTTCAAAGTAGACTACGTAATTTGCCAATTGAAGTGCACTCTCACAATAAGCCTGCATCACGTTTGAACACGCGTCAAAGTCTGCACATTAACCACGGGACTCGAGTTATCAGCAGCAAACACACTTAATGAAGCGGGCCGAGGGGATAACCCGGCCGAGGGACGGGGGTAGCGCTGGCTTCGGAGCGGTTGTGGTGCGGGGAGTAGCGCTGGCGACGGAGGGGCGGCGGGCAGTAGCGCCCGCGCGCTCAGCTGATCAAAGCGGATCGGATATCGGCGTGTCGGCGCGGCGCCTGAATGGGAGCGCCCGAGCGTGCGGGCAGCGATACATTCCGCGCGACCCACGGGGCAGATCGGTATCCGGGAGGCCGGGACTGTTTGACCCTTCCGGCCGCCGGGGAGACGCCACCTCCGCTCACGGTATCACACGCTGTCTGCACTGACGGACTATTCCGCAGCAGACAGAATATCTTTAAAAAAAAAAATATATTTTCATTCTTTAAAAATCTTAAATCTCAGAAAGTCCTTCGCCATTTGCATTGAATTTTGACACAACGTTACATTCGAATACCCCCGAGTTTTATATACACCTATATCACAAACGTGACAGGTAAAAAGAAAGATAAAAAAACAAGGCGATAGGTAAAAAGTATGATTTCAAATAATTTCAATGCTATAAAGTGATTTTTATAGAAATACAATCTGAAAACACTGGCTTCACTCGTGCAATTTTAGGGAATTGCTCAACTCCTACCACTGAAAGAAGTGTATGTGAATAACTCCAAACGTTTTTGGTAAATAAATAGCAAAACATAATTTTTAGTTCCATAAAATATATATTTCATTTAAAAAGATTAAAAATGATATTTTTGAAAGTGGATATTAATAGACCATTTACATTTTTTACATATATTTTAAGTATTTCATTTTAAAACTTCTGTTTTAAAGTGTTCGAGTTTTCATTTTTCGTAAATTGAATCACACTTAACTCCTTTTCATTTCATGAGGAAGACAAATAAAAAAAAATATTGTTAAACCCAAACGTATTTCATTTTAATTATGTTTAAGCCATTATTTAAACTAACTATTTCATTTACTATGTTTAAAGCTATGCTTAGCTAATAAAATAATTTCACTTTATTACAAATACCTCCCAATCTTAAGGATATTTAATGAAATCACAGGTTTATTTGAAATAAAGAGTACAAAAGTCAAATATACCATCCAAAGTATTAGTTGCTTCTTAGTTTGCTTAGTATAACTGAAATAAAATGTACAAATTTTTTACCCCTTTCCTCTTTACCCACACGAATGCCCATGTAAAATTTCAGTACTAAGTAAATATGGCAATATTCGTTAACCAAAAAAAAAAAAAAAAAAAAAAACCAAATTTATCCCGTATTTTCCTTTTTACTGTAGAAGCGAATTCTAAAATAATTAAAATTAAGTTATATTTATATTGAGTTAAAAATTATCTTTCCAGATATGATTCAATATATAACATAATTTTTTAAAGTAATTTTAACTTCTCTTACAACTTAAGAGGTTTTATTTCAGAAAAACGTAGAATAAGAGAAGATAGCTTACTGTATGTTTATTTATAATTTTAATAGCTTAAATTAAGATTTGACTTGATGATATTTTTTTTAAATTTTAAAATCAATATTATACTGTTTCGCGTTTTAAAATAAGTATATTTTCAGAAAATTGTAAAAAAAAGGTAGATTTTGCATTTTTATAAATCATACAACACAAATAATATTCTGCTTGATTATTTTTAGGAATACAACTTTTATAATAAATAAAATTAAATGTTTTTTTCACCGCTTTTGCTGTCAAATGTAGAAAAAAATTGTAAAGATAAAAACACAATATTAAATCAAGATTTTGAACGTTATTCATAATAAGTTTTTTACTTTCACGTAAGCAGGGACGTGGCACACACAGGTTCGGAGCTGGCTGGCGGCCCCGCATGGCCATTGATGTCACGTGGCCGCCGCAACGTTAGACATGCTGCGCGCGCCGGTTAGATTATACAAGGGTCGTCGCTTCACCCCACCTACCCACCGCTCCCCGCGCAGCACCGTTAACCTGACATCTGACACCTGGCAGCTGGGGAGTTCGGCGCTTTGCCACGCGAGCTGCCGACGCCTTTCTTGAGAATTCTGACGTGGGGTCGGCGCGGGATGACGCGTTTAGCCCCAGCCGCAATCGTGAATTCTAGAAGTGGCGCCTAAGCCTATATAATACCAGGACGCCGGCCTCCGAGAGGAGTGGAGAGTGGAGTTTTCCCGTGGCGATAGTGCCGCGGGAGCGGCAGAGTTAAGGGGCGAGTGTCTGTGCGAGAGTTCCAGGCCATGATAGTCTGCGCGATAGTGTCGCGGTTGTGGCGGAGTTCCTGGGTGAGGAGTTCCTCGGTGAGCGTTTGGGTGGTGAGAGTGCCGCGGGTGCGGCGAGAGTCCCGAGCGAAGTTCCGAGTGAAGCGTCGAGCGGGGACCTCGGCGAAGGGAAGTGCAACGGCGGTGACGGAGTCCCGCGACGGAGGTCTACGAGGGGAGCTGCGGCGAGAGTTGCGCCAGAGGTGCGGCCCAGCGAGGTGTGCGGTGTGTAAAAACCGAGTGACTGGGGAATACAATACAACGAAAATTATTCCTGGAAATCCCTGGTGGGATGTTGAATTAGAAGAAACTAGAAGAGATCTGGAAAGACTAAGAAGAATCACGAAGAGAGCGGCAAATGGATTTTATAAACTTTTAATTTTACAACAGTACAGAATAAGGAGAAAGAAATATAAGAAAGATATTTTATTAAAGAAGAAGGTATACTGGGAAAAACTTGTCCTTAACAAGGGGAATATGGACCCTTGGGGATATGTGTACAAGGTGATGGCTGGCAAAGTACGAAGTTCTTTTGAAATCCCTGGGATGATGATGGCAAATAGACAAATTACTGACATTACAGAAAATTTGGAAACTATTCTACATGATTTACTACCTAATGACAACCCAGATGAAGATACGAATATTCAAAAGATGAAGAGAGAAGCGATGAAAGAACTGCCTGATACAGAAGACACAGTTTCTTTCACCATCCAAGAGCTTGACAAGATCATTAAAGAGTTAAAACCACGAAAAGCACCAGGTAATGATAATATAACAACTGAGTTAATTTGGCGAGCTTACCCTCGAATCAAGGAAGTACTGTTACATCTGTATAATTTATGCTTATCTTCAGGAACATTTCCAAAAATATGGAAGGAAGGAGTTCTCAAAATCATATACAAGGGAAATGCTAAGGACCCGAAATTAACTAAGTCATACCGGCCTTTAACTATGCTGCCTAACATGGGAAAAATTTATGAGCGGCTCATTAATGCAAGACGAACAGCTTATTTGGAAGTAATACAGGGAATAGATAAACAGCAGTATGGCTTCAGAAGAGGGTATAGTACAGAAAAAGCGCTATACGATGTAAATCAATATATTAAAAACCTACAAGAAAAATATGTGCTTGGAGTGACGATAGATATAGCAGGAGCATTCGACCACGCTTGGTGGCCTCAAGTATTATGGCGCTTAAAGAATCTTAACACACCTAAGAACCTGTATGCCGCCATAAGGGGCTTTCTGCAAGATAGAAAGTGTGAATGTCGATTGGGCCACATAGTTGTGGAAAAGAAGCTCTCCATGGGCTGTCCTCAGGGTTCAGTCCTTGGTCCGCTACTATGGAATATAATATTTGATGAGCTTCTGAAAATTGAGTTACCAGTAAATAACATTATATATGGCTATGCAGATGATGGCTTGCTCATTATACCCGCTACTTCACGCTACGAATTAGAGCAGACAGCAGAAATTATTCTACGCTCTATCAACACCTGGGCAAGCAGTGTCCGACTTCTTATATCATCTGAAAAAACTGAAGGCGTATTACTAAAGGGAAAATTACATAAAGACAGACCACCTTTAATAAGATTTCAAGAACGAATAGTGAAGATAAAACAAAAAGTTAAGTATCTAGGGGTACAAATCACAACGGGAACAGGATACCAAGAACACATACAAGAAGCATCACAAAAGGCCCTACTGTTAATGCAAAAAATAAGGAGTCATAAACCTACAAATGTAGGATTGAGCACTAATACTATGACAACACTGTACAATGGAGTATACCTGGGCATACTTACCTATGCTTGCTCAGTCTGGTATGAACTACTACGCAATTCACATGTAAGAAGAAGGTTAAACTCATCCCAACGAACAGCTCTAATTGCTGTAACAAAAAGCTACAGAACTACGTCTTTAGAAGCACTGCAGGTTATCGCTGGAGCCTTACCTATAGACCTACTAATACAAGAAAGAGCAAAAGTTGTGATATTAAAGATGAACAAGGAATACACTGCTTCAAAATATCGCAGAATTCACATAGAAAATATTGAAATCTGGCAAGAAAGGTGGCGAAACTCTGACAAGGGAAGGCATACACACAATATATTCCCTTCAATAGAAGAACGGATGAAATTTTCATGGATAAGTACTGACCACTACACTTCACAATTCCTAACAGGTCACGGGAATTTTAAACACAAATTAAACTCTTTTAACTTAGTGGAAAGCCCTATGTGCCCTGTGTGCATGGAAGAAGACACAGTAGAGCATGTTCTAAATGATTGCGTTAAAATAGAAGACATACGAAACAAGTACACAAGGAAGATGGCTATGGAGGATGTTGATATTAAGGATATTAATCAAATTGTGAGAGATAAGAAGACTTATGACATATGGAGAAATTACACCTTTGAAGTATCCAAGAGACTGGAGCGTTTCGATAGTTGGATGCACGAACAATCTCTGATGGAAGATCTGCTTTCCGATACGGAATAACTTACTACAGAAAAATAAAATAACTCTTTGAATCTCCTACACAAGTTTCTTTGGCTGTTCTTCTTGTGTATAGTGTAATCGAACAGCCGGAATATTATATCAAATTAGATAAATGAACTGAAAAGAATTAATTAAGAATAAGAGAATTAAAAATATACACCAGATCTCTCTTTGAAAATAAGAATAAGAATTATGACAGAATAACGCCCTGGAAACCTGTATAAGCAAGCTAAAAGGATATGAATTATTATATAATATAAACTGTATTATATTATATAATATATATATATATGTGTGTTAAAAATATAATCATGTGTGCAATAAATATAAATAAACTACTCTTGCAAACCTTATAAAAAGGATTATATCCAGAGTAGTCTTTAAGTAAACATACATAATCTATAATATGATTATTTTCTATAAAGCTACAAGATAATCTGTTTATTAGGCATTTTTGGAGGATTGTTTTTAGTGATGTTGGCAGTCAATAAAACTGTGTAGTAAAATATTTAATTAGGGTATCCATTTACAAACACAGTAGTTTTCCCAAGACGATTATTATTTTCATTATAATAATTCGTTACAATATATTATTACAAAAAGTAACGTGGCCCCGTTTCGCTACTTTATGGGTCGAATATAAAAATTTGGTTTATTTACCCTATGTAATTAACTATTTACGTTCTTTATTCGGTGATTCTTCTTTCCAGCTTTGTTTTATTTAAAATTATATCACAATACTTACACTCTTTCCACACCTTTAAAAGACGTAATCCAGAAAACATAAAAAATATAATTTGTATTTATATTCTAAATGTACATTCTTATAATTAACTGTTAAGTCAAAAATATTTGAAAATATGCATCTGTTCACTTTAAAAGAAAACCTAATTCATTCATGCTCTTAAGGGTGGAAGCTTGCAAATATGTAAAATATTAATGAAATAGATTTTTAACATTCATTTACGCTTAAGTAGTTAGTTGCATAGATCCTATATGTTTAAATCAAATGAAAAGATACCTCGTTTTCACCCCTATTAAAACTTAAATTTTTAGTAAACGCAAATATATGCAGTACATAATTCTAAATGCAATTCATTTCAATTGCTACGTACTTATTCTTATTGTATTTGAAGTTTTGGTTATTTTTTTATGAAAACATACCTTATCTTTTTAACCACCTTAAGTTTTCAATTTCTGTAAATGGTTATACGTTGTGGTTGGTAATTTTTAAATGTTTATAATTGGTACCCAGAATTATTTTTTATGCTTTATTTAATTCGTTGGTATAAATATTTTTCCCCTTAAAAGATTTGATTCTAATGAAGGGATACTTCAAATGCTCTTGAATGCTGTTAGTAACGGTTGCACTTTAAATATGAAACTGTACGTAATAAACTAAATTATATTGAAAGAAAATTATTTTTACTTAATTAACTTTTATTAAGAATATATCTAAAATTTATTACGAACTAAAAAAAATTAATATGTGGGTTTAATGTTTTGTGACATATATGATCAATTTAAGCATATGTTTGAATACTTTACGTAATAATATAGACAATAGAGTAAAAAAAACATTTTAAATTAAACAAGTGTTTATGAAAATAATCTTAAAATGTTAATAACGAATTTTTATATATTAATTGTAAAATACCAATTATTTAAAAAATTCGAAAAAATATATGAAAACACATATTTTTCGTTTAATTATTTAGAAATTCTAACTTGTAAAATATATGGGAGCACAAATTTTTCGATACCAAAGTATTTTTTTGTTTGAGTTTACGATTTTTTTATATTAGACATAATTAACCAAAATCTAATTCTACACACATTTAGTTATAAAATGTGTGCATGTACGTGTGTTAGAAGCTATACTTAATTGGTGTAGTAAAAAAATTTAATTTTTCATACTAATCATTAATAGAAATAAAATAAAATATTAATGGAGTTATATTTTATATACGGTTGTAAAGTATAAATTAAACTAAATGATTTTTTAGTAACACTCAGTATTTAAAATTAATGTAAACATGTGTTAAATTAATTAAATAATTTAGTAATATATTTTATATAAATACAAATTAATAATGAAAATCAACAAATATGCTGATGTTTATTTTAATTTACCAAATAATAATTTCTAATCTATAATTTATAATGCATATCAATTTTATATACAAGAACATTTTCAAACTTTTGTAAATACACTTAAAAAACTTAATAATTTTTGAACAATTCCATTTCTATCACTAATATTATTAATAAATAATTTTTTTTAATTACATGGACCAATATTCAAAACCGATTTCTTAATTATATAGTTTAAAAGCACATAGTAATTTTCATTTGTATTTAACATTTTTATATCCTGTCAATTTTTGTTGCATGCTACGCGCGCATCATAAAAATTCATTCTCATTTATGTAATGCGCTTAAAGAAGTATAACTAACGTCACATATATAAAAAACACTTCATAAAGTTTACAAACACAATATCGATCATTAATATAAGCAGTAAATAAATATTTTTGAGAATAAGAATTTAGCACATATTTATTTTATTAATGTACTGAATCTTTGTATATAGCATTATTTTTATTCTGTGAAAAATTCGTTGCATAATGCATGCGCAACTTAAAAATTCATTCTCATAATTATTTCATAACGTGACTTAAGACGTATAATTTAAAAATAACATATTCAATATATAGTTATATATTTTAAGTTCTTAATAATCTAAGGACGCTAGTTCTAATCACCATGCAACGATATTTTCACAAGAAAAAAAGCTACATACAAATACAAATTATATTTATGTATATGTATGCCTTTTAAATAATTTACTTTAGTGATAGATATTGAATAGTGGTCCGTATTATAAAAAATAATATTTTTATTGTTTGTGATTTAAATAGTATTTTTAAACTTTTTAAAGCAGATTTTCTAGGGTATTTTTGTAAGTGATATTGTGTTCCCGTATGTAAAACGATGTCAGGTTGCTTGTAAACATCAATTTTCGTGGAAGGTTTAGTAATCACCTGGGAATTTTCATGGGAGATTTTGTGACTTTATGTTCCGGTATGTATTATTTATTTCCGTCATAAATTAAAAATTATTATATTATTATTTAAGAAATATTAAATTTAATTTATAAGAATAAACATAAAGCTTATTAATTGATTAAAATTTATAATTTTAATCTATATCAGTTATTTTACTATATCAAAAGATTAATTTTAACGTGTGTTTATATAAGTATTACATATTAAATATTTATTACAGTTTTGAATTTAATTGAATATATACTTTACTAAATATTTTTCGAAAATCACTCCAGTTCAATTCTTTTTTTATTTCTTTTAATTACTGGCATGTGAAATGAAGCTGGATTTTTACTACGCCAAGTAAGTATAATTTGAAAAGCATGTACATAAGTACAGGAACATTTGTTCCGTGAGGTGTCCTTATTGAAGAGTAGATTGCTTGGTAACTTATTTTGAGTACACGGAACAAATTTAAATTCAAGATCTTAAAGATGTTTTTTAATGTCGTTTCATCCCAATCAGTTTAAAAGAAGACTTTAAATACGTTATCTTATAAACACTTCACATGGTTTGAATACTCGAAATAAAGTGACTGATTTTTATAAAAATTCATTATAAACATCCTTTTTGGTCCTTTGATGGTGTAAAGTCTTTTTTGCCCATTACTGGATGTCGTGAGAACATTAAACGCCACGACGGTGACAGCCGTGAAATACCTTCGATTGCCAAGGCAGGATGATGCCGCAGTGGCTGGCTATGGCTTCCCGTGGGGCCATGGTCAAAGGGAAAGAACCAACAACCAGTCCTGAACTCAGGGAGAAGGTTTGGAAAATTCCTTCCCAAGCCGGGAATCGAACCCAGGCCCCTTGGCCAACTTTCCAGTAGGCCCTACATGCTAGCCACTACACCAAGTAGGAAGACTATTGTCATTGTGGGCTACAATATTTTTGCAATGCCTTTTTTGATGACATTTAGGATAAGTCCTTTAAAGATTAAGTAAAGGGTTAAAGAGATTTAAAAAAAAAATGTATGACCAAATTTACAGAAATATGTATAATCTACTATATTTAAAACCACTTGGTATGTAATTTAATAAAAATCATTTCAGTGCGGAACGAATTAAATAGGAACTCACAGGTGATAAGTGTTGCGCTCATGTAGTGAGGTGTGTGTTTTTGATTGTAACACTCCTAGATGACTTAAGTTTATGAACACTCAGTCGGTACCGAAGTGCTTCGTGATTCACAATAATATTAGTGTTTCTATTTCCGCATGACCATGCGTAGTTAAACACTGTCTAACACACACATTAATACATAAAATAACATGCATACATTCATATAAACATACACATACATATATTTGTTAATCATATGCAAATATCCACAGTTGCAGAATATAAAAAGTAATCTCATTAACAGTTCTGCTTTAAACAAACAGGTTGTAATTGTGAGTGTGTGTGGTTCTATGGACTTACGCAGCATCTTGTTTATTCTGACGTAGCCACTGCGAAGATCCAGGCATCTCAAGATAGTCCCCGGTGAACTCGGCTATCGACCGAGGTGCCGCACTTCTGTGCCGACAGTTCACCAATTACCGTTCTGTGCGCAGTGAACGAAGCACTCGGAGCCAGCCGGAAACAAGCTGCGGTGGTAACTCTGGTCTAATGTTTTCACGGGTCATTGAGCTGAATACAGCGAGTCTTGTTGCACGCGCCTAATCCCCCTTCTTTCCTTATTTCCAAGATACCCCACCCTGGCCCCATTTCGACCGAGAGTTCCAGTCCTCTCGACTGAACCTCTTCTCTCCTCTGCAAGGCTCGCTCCGCGAGGAGATTTTGCTAATGGCTCTGCAATTACTTTTCCAAGTAGAATGACTATCCCTCTCCCTTATCCTTCTCCTCCCTTCCGCTGCTCCGCCGCTTGCCAACTTTGTTTTCCTTCCTTCGCTTTTCTTCCGACCGTTATCCCATCCCCATTTCCCGCCGCGCTCCAGCACTGCCGACGTGGCTCCCTCCTCTCAGCCTCTGTCCTCCTCCCTTTTTGCAACTCCAGAAATTACAAAAGGTTCTGTTTCCACCTTCCTAGCTTGCTGTCAGAGCCAGGCACAAAGGACGCGTTTTCTGGCCTACATTCGGAGCTGACTTTCGGAACTTCTCCTCTTCCTGGGCGAACATTTGCCTTCCCGGACGTTAAGATTGCTCAGGTAGGTTGGGAAAGTATCATTTATCTTGGCGTGACCTCGTGAGAAATTTATGAACGAATTTGTACTCACATAACTCCAGGATCTTTCCCAGAAACTCTTACACTCAAAATAACTGACGTGTGAGAAATACGCAAAAAAATATTAGTTCAGACTGTAGGAAATCTTAGTTATTAGAAAAAAAAGAACAACAATGTTCTTACGTTCTTTGAATGTTCTTGCAAAGAAAAATATCGACTGTAGTGGTTTTTGTGGACATACGCCATTGCTGGTTAACTGTATGTCATAAGAAATTTACATATACATTATAGGTGATTGTACAAACACATTGTAAGCAAGCCAAAATCAGCGTATGTAAAAATAATAAAACTAAGAACACAGTAAGTTCCTGGAGCTATGTTTATTAAACTTTTTTATTCCTTGTCTAAAATATGTAGTTAGAATTGTTTTTATGTTCAAATCATAAAATATTTTATTTAATTTTTTTTTATTTTTCTATATCACTTTTGTGCGTCCAATTTAAATTATAAGTCAGCTTTAAAGGCCGTTAGAGTGTTTTCAAATTCTATGTTAAAACTAAAGGTAATAGGTAAGGTGAAACGTCAACTGATTATAAATTAAAGGTTTCAGACTAAGTTAGGATCAAACCACTTAGGTGCCGTCATATGTTACAGCAAAGGGATAACACGGAATACTTTTTCTAGATATAACATAAACCGAACTTTGAATTCTGAATCAAAAAAAAATTATATATTTATACCACCTTAGATTTTCACCAATAATTTTTTTTTAAAGATTCCCACTGAAATTATTTGTCTGATAATAAGTATATTTTAACTAACCATAAGGAAGCATTAAAATGGGTAATAAAAGAAAACAATTTTTTTGTATATTTTACTAAACCATATACCTACAAAAGACTGTTCATAATATGTTAAGATTAGTGCTAGCAATGTGATCGTACAATTTGAAATGATACCTAAGTAAGACAAAAGTAATTTTAAAAGAGCAAATTAAGGTAGCCATTACTGGAGTTTTTTTTTTCATTTAAAAAGTAGTACCTCTATTTTATAAAGAATCGTATACAAATATTATTCAAAATTATTTGACATATAAGATTCAATTTTTTTTTTCAGCTTTCAAGTCATTTATCATAGCGAAGATATAAAACATAAAAAATAAATGCGTTTTTAAATTTTGTAAAGCATAAAATAAAGCTGTCAGTTAATCGCCGAAACATTAATATGGAATTTGGTTAATATTATATTTTATTTCCTGGTTTTCATATGACAAGTATTCGTTTTGAAGAACACAAACTCTAAAACTCGACAAAACATACTTTGGATTGTTTCGGAATGGCATGAAAATGAAGCAGGCTCCAACTCCGCTGGATGTTTTCATGTTAGATCAAGATCAAGCAGTTTGAAACAGAGCTTGTAAAAAAAAAAGTCTGTTATGATGTTGATTGAATAAATTCAGTATAAAGGGTATATTACATGTTCGTTTACTCTTGAAAATTTTGTCATCACGCTTTTTTTTTTAAAAAAAATCTTATAAGTTATATTTTTGGAAAAGTCAGGCCAATATTTTTATAATAAAAATAATTTTTGGACTAAGGTCGTCAGGCAGTCATTTAGACGATAGTTTGTACTGTGTTTGTGGGAAGTGCAAACAATTAAAAAACGGGAACATTTACGAAATGTGTGTTCGTGCAGGTACAGTACTGGCAAGACGCGAGGGATTCAGGATCGCAGTGCTCGCGTCGGGAGACCCGCATATCCGCGCGGGATAGGGATTCGTGCAGCGAGCCAGCTCTCCGAGACCGCCTCCCCAACCCCCGCTGACCCGCGACCCGGCCGTTGCCCCTGGCGTCTTCCTCCCGCCCTCAACCCCCCCGAGGCCTTCCCTGTTTATTGACATCGCCTATTCAAGAGTCAAGTATGCAGCCCTGGCCACGCCGCCCCTCCGGCTATCTCGCCCCTCACCCCCTCACTTCACCCCAAACCCACGAGGTCTTTACTCTTGCATGGGTACGTCAAATGAAAAGAGGCCCGAAGAATACGCTCGTATCCAACAGAGACGGGGGGTGCAAGTTCTTTTTCCGTCCGCGCGGAACCCTGTGGCAGGAAAGTCTTTTCCACTCGCGGGTGGCGAAATCCATCCTCGAGTCCGGCTCGAAACTTATGCAAGAAATTCTACATGTTTAATGATTCTTGTCTTACTGGCCTTCCGAACACATTTTGTGGGAAGTAGCTATTCACACACTGCAATTTATTTATTGAGAAAGATTTTTTATTTATTTTTTCTCAGTTGTTACGTTTAATTTTCTGTTAAATAAGCGTAATGGTGGTACGTGCAGAAAATATTTGCATTTATAAGGCAAAAAATACATATTATTTTATTTTCGTTGTATGTTAATGTTACTGTAAAACTATCACGCACATTTATAATTTAATTTATTACATAATAATTTATTGTTTATTTTATTTTTTTGTTATATATCAATTTCAAATATAGATACATATGATTAGGATATTTATAAATCCTTTTCGTTGTAAAAATTTTAATAAATTTTATAAATAAATTTTGCTATTTCAAAATGGAAATTTGTCTGTTAATTATAAATAAATAATTTAAAGCTTTGTTATATCGGTACTTACAGTTTCTTCATCTATTATTAAACACTAGCAAATAACCCGCGGCTTCGACCGCGCAGTTTCTGGGTATTGCTTATATCTTACCATTGAAAGAAAAGTAGATAATTCATTTCCAACATTTTTACTACAGAAATAGACACAGTAAAAGACAGAATAAAATATTTAATTCCAAACAAAATCGTTAAAAAATTATATTTTTTAAAGTGATCATGAATAAGCTTTTTTTATTTCTTATTACTTATTAAGTGTCTGATTTTATAATTTACAATTTAATAGTATTTGAAAACATATTTTACCTTGATGAAATCCAACCTACCTCCTTTTCATTTCATAACATTTTTGTGGTTAAACAACCAAAAAATATCAGGTTCGTAAGGAAATATTACCAAGTGACAAGACAACGGTTTTTTTACAATTATTATTATTATTATTCAATCAAACAAGCTGTACAAATACACATTCAAAAATAGTATTTACCAGTATGTTCCACTTTCTTTAGAGGTGAAGGCTTTTCTTTGAATCAAATATAAATTGTGGTATAATTTATTTGCCATAACAATGATGTTACAATTATTTCCATTTTCTTCACAGACTTCTAATTGTTTTTTACTGTACGACTTTTAAGAAGGGCTTCAAAACAATTGAATCGGTGAGATTAAAAAAGAAACGATTCCACATTTTGGTCAAAATAAACTGAGATAGCCATTTACATCCTGAAGTGTAAATACAGCCAGTGAGGATCTAAAAGAAAACAATCATGGTACTACTAATGCATTTTCGAGAGTGTGGGTTTGAAGAGTGAATTTAAAAAATAAAACATTCCTGGAATATTTTCCTTCTTGTGATAAGTATTCACGAAATGCTCAGCTATCCGAACAGAGTACTCTGCTATGTGTCATATTTTTCACCTGCAGTGTTAATCTATTCCAACCTCTATGGTTGATGATATTGTAAGAAGGTTAGTGATGTTTTGTTTTCAAACAACATGTTATTGGTTGTGTTATGTTGTGCATAGAAACGTCGTTATAATGTCAGAATCAGAATGTAAAAGCCCTGCCAAGAAAAGAAGAGGAAGTGGAAATATTACACACAAAATGAAAGAGGCAAGGCGAAAAGGAGAAGAGTTTGTTACAACAACTGGCAGGTTAATAGAACGAAAGCAATGTGTACCTGATTGTGGATGTAAAAAACTGTGTACCACAATGTTCACAGATTATCAAAAACAGCCTACCATGAACACACTTTATAGTTGAAGACCAAAGAACGAACAAGATACTTATTTAATAGGATTAATTGAATGTCACGATGTAAGTCGTCATCGAACTACAACTCCCGAATCCAGGCAGTTTACCGACAGCTTTACATATTTTGCTATGCAGGGATCAGATCGTGTACAAGTATGTCGTGAGACATTTTTAAGCCATCATGCTATTTCGAGTTAAGCAGTTTTCCGGCTTACAAACCTCTTAGCCAAAGGAATTCAGCCAATAGATATGCGTGGTAAACACGACCACCGAAACCGAATTTCGAAAGAGGCAATAATAAAACATAATACCCACATCGAATCATACCCAAATAAAAAAATGAGGTAATAATATGAATAAAAAAATTGGTTGTCTGTAAAGTCGGTTTACGGACGATAGTTTAACGTGACAACGTCATAACAAAACATTGATGAAATGTTTGCATACTTTTATGAATAAAATTGAATCATTTTTATTTTAATTATAAAAGAATAAATACTTTAAATTATACTAGTAATCAGATTTTTAAAATGCAAGAATAATTAACCTTTATTGCCAATATAATTGTTGTAATAAGCAATGAAAACCACTTTTACTTTTCACTTCACTTTATAAACAATCGACGAAACAGTTCACATGTAGATGACTTGTAATATATTTTAAAAACTAACGTTTGGCTATAAAATTTAAATATAATTATGAACAAGTTTTCATATAAATAATTTATAATCAAATATCTATCATCAATTATATGAATCACCATAATTTTTTAGTCAATTGTAACATAACCTATTATTACTGCACTCACCGACAGATGCTAATTTTTTTAGTAATAAAAGAATAAATACTTGAAATTATACTAGTAATCAGATTTTTAAAATGCGAGAATAACTAACCTTTATTGCCGAATTTGCTGTTGTAATAAGCAATGAAAACCACATTAACATTTCGTTTAAATATTATTATGAACAAATTTTCATATAAATAATTGTAATCGAAAAATATCTAACATAACCTATTATTACTGCACTCGCCTACAGATGCTACTTTTTTATTAATAAAAGAATAAATACTTGAAATTATACTAGTAATCAGATTTTTAAAATGCAAGAATAATTAACCTTTATTACCAAAATTGTTTGTTGTAATAAGCAGTGAAAACCACATTTACTTTTCACTTCACTTTATAACCAGTCGACGAAACAGTTCACGTGTAGATATAAGTTGTGTGCTGCCGCTGTCTCTTCTCCTCGGACGCATAGGCCAATCGAGTGGAAGAGAGATAGATGCGGCGCAAGCGTACAATGAGCGTAACGGGACACAACGTAACGGAACAATGTGCGTAACGGGACACTTTTTCGTGCGTGCAGCCGGCGTTCATCGATTTATTAGACGTTGTCACGTCAAAAAACGTCTCATTATAAGTCCATCCCCATTATATATTTGGAAGCTAGATTGTCCTGCAAACATGTAAAAAATGTTATTTGAAAATCATCCAGAACTGGAAAAGAGATCAAATATGAATTTTTTTTTAAACCACTACAAAGTCAACTATGGGTATAGATTTGGAAGGCCACAAGTAGATGTGTGCTCAACTTATGAGGATTTAAATACAAAAATTAAATCTGATTCCTTAAATGACAATGCATAAATTCTGCAGTAGCAGAGTTAATGATACACAAAAGAAGGGCGTGCAAATTTTACAAAAAAAAAATTCAATATGTGACAGAAATGTGCAGAAATAGAACAGATGTAGCAGGACTTACATTCGATTTTATGCAAAACTTACCACTTTCTTGCATACCCGTGCAGAAAATGTTTTACCTGCGAAAGTTGTGGCATTTTGTATTTTGTGTACATAGTCTAGGAGACCAGAAAGCAACATTCTATACATATCACAAAGGTACAGCGAAAAAAGGTCCAGATGAGGTGTGCACCTTTTTAAATGACTATATTGTCAAGAAACCATCTCCTGAAATCAAATAACTACATTTATTTAGTGACAGCTGTCCAGAGCAAAATCAGAATTACACACTAGTGAGGTTTTTAATGTCTCTGACTATGACTGGACGGTAGCAAAGTGTGCATATGTTTTTTCCTACTCGTGGTCACAGTTTCCTTCCTTGCGACCGTGATTTTGCAGTAATAAAGAAAGTTGTTTGCCGTCTTGACAGGATTTATTCGCCAAATCAATGTAACGGACTGATACGTAAAGCCAAGCTGACACTACCTGCTTTTGAGTTAAAGCCTGTATAAACTCAGAAAATACTTAACTTCAAGGCATGGTGGCAAGAGTATTGTATAAGAAAACTACGAAAGGTTTGCTAAGCAAACAAACCTTCCAAAAAAGTAAATACAAACATTTTACATGTACTGAAAAACTGAATGGTTATGTCTCTTGTCATAACTTCATTGATGGTCTTCTCAGTGAAAACTTTAAACTGTACAAGGGTGGTGACGTTGCCATACCTTCTATCACTGCGTACGAAAATAATGTCCCTATCAAAAAGAAAAGGCTAGAAGATCTTGCAAAAATCGTCCATTATGTTCCAGATGACTACAAAGACCTCTACCAACAGATGTTATTGTGGCCTACTTCTAATATAAACATGGACGGGGAAAGTAACTAATATGTCACCAGTTTTCTTGAGAGTTATACTTGCTATGTTATTTGTAAAATAATTTGAACAAAGTTTGTGTAATCTAAGGACCAGTAACATAATAGGAATGTTCACTATTGACCTCCTGTTATGATACTTGAAACTTTATCATATTTCTGTAATAACAAAGTTTGTGTAATATAAGGACCAGTAACATAATAGGTATGTTCACTTCAGACCTCCTGTTATAAAACTTGAGGAAACTTTGTCATGATTCTGTAATAATAAATTTTTTTCAATAAACTTATTCCAATGAGTTCAAAAAAGGAAAGATTCCAACATTTTCCCTCTATTTTCTACACAGAATTTGAACAATATTTAAATGACAATATATTATCATTGTTCCTTTGGCAATTTGGATTAACTTTGTAATGGTATGTTTTTGTTTAAGACTATTATTTCAAAAGATATACAGTTTTTTCGCGTTTCCCAAAAGTTACTCTGAATGGAATCTTTACCTTCTTCATCACACCAATTCAATTACAAGACGATATTACTCAGTCTATAGAATAACCAAAACTATCTCGGCTTTCAATTCCACCTTTAAAATTTTTCCTCGTCAACAGGCATTATTTTAATGAGATAGTTTCACATCTTTGACGATACATACTTCAAGAGATTCAAGAGGCCTAAAATACTAATATAAAAATTAATTATTTGACAAAAATTGAAAACTAATTTTTTTTTAAACGTGATACTTAAAATATCTTCAAATATAGTTTGAAATAATAATAGTTCGCTCTCTCCCTTTAACGAGAGCATTTTTGTGATCCAATACGAGTCCTATGGGGACCTGACTACCTTATTCGCTACCAAAAGGTGTGGCTCGTGGGGGAACAGCTACTCGCCTCATCTCGTCTACTGATCATCTTATTCTGGCGTCAGCCTTTCCTTTCCGGGACTTGCGTCTCGGATCTCTCGTCGCTGTGTACATCCGCGGGCAGCGAGTGGCTGGCTGACATGCACGCACCAGCCGGACCACCGTCTCTGCTGCGACCGGTCGCTGACCGAACTCCAGCACCTGCGGAGGACGCCCGCGTCTGGAATCTTCCACGTTGTCACTCGCCAGGACAGTGGTCGCTCCAGCGGCCAACAGTGGCGGTCTGCGAACCCACCCCTCTCTCGGACAACGAGCGTGTGAGTGGAGACTACTCACTCCAGCGAGTCAGTCATAAGCCAACCTCTCCTCGTGCTCGACAGCCGCTGGGTTGAGCGGACGAGCTGACTGCACTGATGGTCTTCTTACGGCCCGGTGCACACGTGCGGACATTGTCCGCGCGGTGGCGCTGCGGCGCCGGAGATGCGTTCTCGGAAGGCTTGACTGATTAGAAGTAATGCACACACAGCTGCGGCGCCGCAGCGGCACCGCACGTCCATTGCACGTCCACTGTGCTTACATTTTTGTCCGTAGATCCCGCAGGCACGCTGCGGCGCCGCACGTCCAACTACGTTCCTTAGTACATTGGTTACAATCATGCAGTGAACACGTGCGGTCGATTGCCGCAAAGTGAGATGGCAGCATAACGTGATTTTGAAGACATATTAGATGAACTCTTCATCGCAGAAGTTAAAAGTTATCTAGAGATATGGAACGTAGCCGTTGAAGAATACCATGATCGTAATAAAAAAAGAATTGCGTGGATCAACATGTGCCGTAAATTTTGCGAATCGTTTGACGAATAGGATGACAAGGAAAAAAAAAACGAAATATGTAAGTATACATTATACTTTATTTTATTGAATGCCTATATGTTAATCTATATAAATACAGACAAGAAAGTAGTGTATCCAATAAACATTTGTATACTAGGTACATAAAGAATACCCGTTTACGTTTGTACACATTCATCTCGTTAGTCGGCATCATTCAGAGTGTGCGGTATTTGTCCGTACTGTGTGAATGTGTTCCTGCGGCAACGTTGCGGCGCCGCAGCGGCGCCGCGCGGACAATGTCCGCACGTGTGCACCGGGCCTACACCGGAACTTCTACTCACTCGCCCAGCGAGTGACCTGCTCGTTGCCTTGCCTCGTTGTCAGAATGCCCGCTGTTTCCTTCACAGACAGTTCCTAGGACGACTTGCTAACACGACACGGTTAAATACTCGTTGCCTCCGCTCGTTGCCACGTCGTGCTAAATCGCGTAACTTCGGCACAGCGCTCCCGGTTCTGACTGCAGTCCTGGACTGAAAGAATTATCTAGAAGAAGTGCCCCTAATTATACCGTCCCACCAGACTTCCAGAACGTTTTAATTCGTTATTCGCCGGTCAAGGTTCCAAATACATTATTAAAATATTCAGTGTTTGCCTACCGCCTACATCGCGCTCCGAGAAGGCTTTGCCTTTTGCGCGTTGCGCAAGTTTTCACAGGCTTGCGGTCGGGCAATGATCTCACACAAGTCAAGGGTCGTTATTAAAAAACACACCTAAACAGAGTAGATAATTAAAAAAAATTAACACGCAACTGTTATTACCATGCTTAACCATCTTTACAACGCAAAAAGGGAAAAACTATAGACAGTCACGTAAAAAATAACTAGATGTTACATAGTTTTAATTCATTGCCACAATACATAATCCCCACAAATATTCAAAATTAACAATATAAACACCAATTATCTAGAAATTAGTTGACACAAGATTAATTTTAAATAAAAATCACAAGTCTGGAGTGTTCGCTCCTTACACAAAACTCTTACAACAATTGGGGTTATAGCAAGGTTCAAACCAAAGATCAGGCTGACAGGATGCGTCGCTTCTACACGTATCACACTTCCTATTGTTAGAATAACCAGCTCAGTAAAAAAACACTGTGCCTTCCTAAGGACGTGACTGCAGCGCCGTTACCGCCAAGTTCGCAGACCAATTATCCAGTAAATGCAGAAGACTCTTCACGGAAATTATACATGGTCAATAAACGATATCAGTAGTATGTTTTAGTATGTTCAGGCTGTGGTGCCTGTGGTGCCGAACGCTATCTCCAATGACGTCATGGCAGCCATCTTGGATGACCTTGACCTTGCTATTTGACATTCAAAATTAGCCAAAAATTACCCAAAAATCTTCAAAATTTGTCAAAATTTCCTTTTGTGGGGGGGGGGGGGGGGGAATCCCGCCAAAATAACTCAAACAATATTAAAAATTAAAAATTTCTCTTTTCGAGGGAAAAAATTCCCGTGTTCTTCCTCAAAAATTCAAAAATGAATATTTCGAAAAACCTCAAAAGTCATTTTGCATTAGAAAGAACAGAATGTCCATATAGAGGCTTAAGCATCCATGTCAACAGCCTCCGATAACCCTCTGACGTCATCATGGATTATGTCATCATGGCATATGACGTCACCATTGCAATTTCCGTTTTGTCCGCCATTTTGAAAATCTTTTTTTATTATCCGATTTTAATGAAAAAAATTTTCAATTTATAAAAATATTCAATTCATAAAATTTTAATAAAAAATTATTTAAAAAACATAAATTTTCATGGAGCTCGGAGTACTCGGTTCAAACCAGGTGAGACCAAAAAAATAAAAATGGCGACCGAACCTTCCTCCAAGGAAGCCGCTGGCAGACTGACTTTTAGGTGAATTTTGGATTTTTTCCCGAATTTATTAGTAATTAAATACAAATATCTAAGATGGCGGTCGTAATGGTTTATAGGATGATGGTAATAGATGATTTTAAGTCTCTTTTAGGACTTTAATCATGATTTATCGAAATTATTATTTTTTACATAATTTTTTTTTGCATCGTCCAGGGTTCGAACCAAGAACAGGATCGATGTAATCAATCATTACTTTAATGAGTGGATTTTTTTGAGAATTTTGTATTTTTTTGCGAATTTCTAGCTAAATAATTACGATTTTCCATGATGGCAGACGTAACGAAAAGTGCAACGAATGTTTTATAGATTTTTAATTAAATTTTAATTTTTTTATTATAATTTTTTTACTCTTCCTTTAATTTCTAGCATTAAAATTACGGATTTTCAAGATAGCGGACATGACGTCATACTAGTTGACGATATATAATTATACTTTGACATAAGTGGTGGGGGGAGTCAGTCTGCCAGCGGCTTGCTTGGAGGATGGTTCGATCGCCATATTTTTTTTTGGCCTCACCTGCTTTGAACCGAGGACTCCGAGCTCCTGTAAAAATCTTATAGGTTGGAGCTCTCCAGAAAATCATTTTAACAATTCCTTTGAACATTAGAAAAACTACTCTCCCTCTACTTCTACTTTTTTACCCAATTTGTAACACCTTTTAAAAATTATATTTAGTTTAAAACTAAGTCTTGGCCAACATTAACTTATATTGCTGTGACATAACTCATGGTTTAATATCAATCTCAGAACTATAGAAATACTGTGATGCATCTTGGAATAATAAAATTAAAGTATAAATTCTCTAAAGTTCATTTATAAATGCTCTTTTCCATATTTACTACCATTCGTAAAATTCTCCTTGTTTTAAATTTTTCAAATTTTCTGATGAGAATGAATAGCAAAGAATTATTTATATATATATATATTTCTTGTGTGCGTGTGTATGTCACTGAACTCCTCCTAGACGGCTGGACCGATTTTGATGAAATTTTTTGTGTCAGTTCACGGGGATTCGAGGATGGTTTAGATTCACAATTTGGTTCACTGGAAAATGATTTTTTAATTATTTTTTTTATTTATAAATTGTTGTTGATCTTTAAATGGTTTAGGTTAACAGTATATATATATATATATATATATATATATGTGTGTGTGTGTGTGTGTGTGTGTGTTTTGTGTATTTATTTTTGTGTTGTTGTTAATCTTTAGATGGATTTTATGAATTGTTGTTATTACAATAAAATTAAAATAGAATTGGTTATTGAGAATATTATATTATTATTTATTGAAATAACATTTTAAAGTGTAATTTAAAATATAGGTGCAAATTTGTGAGGTGAAGTATTGAAGTGAGTATTTTACATGATTTTTCCTGATTTTAATTATGTATACACGTGAATTCAATACCAATCAACTTAACCTCCAAATTTAAATTGTCAGTTCTCATTTTATTCTACATATTAAAATGTAATAAAAAATATACATTGTGCAAAATATGTAAGGTGCAGTATCAAAGTGAGTATTTAACACGATTTTTCATTACTTTTAATTATGTATAGACGTGCATTCAATAACAATCAACTTAACCTACAATTTTAAATTGTTAGTTCTTATTTGATTCTATGCAACTAATGACGCATTGAACGCCTATTTGAAAATAAAAATATAAGTTTGTAAAATAAATTATAACATTTATAAAATAAAAATTACTTAAAGTAATTAAAGTTTACAGTAAATTTAAATTTAAAATTTTATATTTTTAATTTATAGTTTATTTAAAAAATAATAATAATTTTTGTATTTATAACGTTTCAACAGGACGTCTGTTGGGTCCACTTTAAAGTTTGTGTTCAGGTGAATTCAAGAATGGTTTAGATTCACAATTCAATCCGATAAATAATATTTTTTAATTAATTTATTTAAGTAATGTTGTTATTGAACTTTGTATGTTTTACATTGTATCCGGTAGAAAGCGCTGTGATCGCGTGATCGAATATTCAAAAAATTTTTATTTTTATTTCAGTTCGACCCGGCAGATGGTGTTGCGATTAGATTCAGGGAAATTTCCTGTAAATTTTCGAATTTAAAACGTTTGAACAGAACAACGTATGTTGGGTCCGCTAGTATCTTTATATATATATATATATATATATATATATATATATATATATTTCTTGTGTGCGTGTGTATGTCACTGAACTCCTCCTAGACGGCTGGACTGATTTTGATGAAATTTTTTGTGTGAGTTCACGGGGAATCGAGGATGGTTTAGATTCACAATTTGGTCCACTGGAAAATGTTTATTTAATTAATTTTTTATTTATAAATTGTTGTTGATCTTTGAATGGTTTAGGTTTACAGTATATATATGTGTGTTGTGTATTTTTTTATGTGTTGTTAATCTTTGGATGGATTCTATGGATTGTTGTTATTACATAAAATTAAAATAGAATTGTTTATTGAGAATATATTATTATTTATTGAAATAACATTTTAAAGTGTAAATAAAAATATGCATTGTGCAAATTTGTGAGGTGCAGTATTGAAGTGTGTAATTGACATTATTTTTTCGTAATTTTAATGATGCATGCACGTACATTCAATACCAATCAACTTAACCTACAATTTTAAATCGTCAGTTCTCATTTTATTCTATGCAACTTATGACGTATTGAACGCCTCTTTAAAAATAAAAATATAAGTTTGTAAAATAAATTATAACATTTATAAACTAAAAATTGCATATAGTAATTAAAGTTTAAAGTATATTTAAAATTTAAGTTTTATATTTTTTAATTTATAGTTTATTTAGAAAATATATAATTTTAGGACAACGTCTGTCGGGTCCACTTTAAAGTGTGTGTTCAGGTGGATCCAAGAATGGTTTAGGTTTACAATTCAATCCGATAAATAATATTTTTAATTAATTAAATTTAATTTAGTTGTTTTACGTTGGATGTTTTTACATTGGATCCGGTAGGAAGCGCTGTTATCGCGTTATCGAATATTCAGAAATATTTTATTTTCATTTCAGTTCGACCCGGCAGAGGTTGCTGTGATCAGATTCAGGGAAATTTCCTGTAAATATTTTCAAATTTAAAATGTTTGAACAGAACAACGTGTGTTAGAAAGATAGAGAGAGTTATAGAGATATACATAGAGAGATAGAGAATTATAGAGATGAAGAGAGATGCTTAGTATACGTTTAAAAAATTACAAAAAAAATTGATTGAGGCATTGCAACGCATGCCGGGCATTATCTAGTAAAAGTATAAAATTGGATCCGAACTCATATGGTCTTTGGGATGGTAACCTACCAAAGAATGAAAGAGAGATGAGCTTGAAACGCCTCATTTAAAATAATATAGATCTTTCTTCGGAAGTCCATTGTGGATGAACGGTAACATAAATGAAAATATGGATTCAACAGTCATATCAGATTTTTGAGATCTATATTTGGTCTCGTGACCTATCATACCTACATCAATAATACTTTAGTTACAGCCAACTTCTTAGATCAATGTTAAATATTTTAATTTTTTCACAAATCTTTCCTAAATTTTCCATGCTTAACTTACAATTGTTCTATCAAAATAATGAGATCCATAATTAATGCCCATTACGATCTATCGTAGTATCATTGGTTATAATTAAAACTCTAGTTTTAAAATTAGATTGTAGGTTTCTTTTTACAAATTTTAATTTTTTTTCATGCTTATGCGGTACCTACTATCATAAAATTTAACAAATTTTAGGCAGTTGGATATACGTAAATTCATACCAAATTTAACGACTTCATCTGTCTTATAAACGTGTAAATAAAGAATGGTAATTTATTTTGATACAAATTTAAAACACACAAAACATTAGTTTTCCCACTAAATATACAGCTACAGGCCCAATATTGGGCTTTAAAGGACGAAGAGAGCAACAAAAATCCAACACTTTAGATTTAAAAAAAATACTACTTAAAGTATGTATGCATATTCTATTATCATATTTTATAAACTTTTCACTTTAAATAGAATTTTTTAATTTATCTTCTTCATAAAACTCTTGACACTGACTGGCAGACAAACAGCACAGCCTAAACCGATGGACATAAAGATTTGAAATTTTGAGGAAATATTCCTTGAGTACCCTAGGGGTGCATTAAGGAGATATTTATTTTGTAATTCCATCACTAAATAGGTGAAAAGGGGTGTTAAAATTTTTATGCAGCGAAATACCACTCAATGGCAATCTCATCACGAATTCTTTGGAACTATAAGACCTGCAGAAATGAATTTGACACATATATTCCTTTTTCTACTACATCCACCAAGAAATGAAATAAGGAAAATAGGTTCCAAAGTATGGAAGCGGGGTAATTAAAGATTAATATTTTTCCCATCTTTCAATTCCATGTCCTAGACTTGACCTGCTGTGTAAGCTGTGTACTGCCGCGAGTTGTGTAAATAAATTAATAAAATATTTTAAAAATGTGTGAATTGTTTGCGTGTTGGTTTCTGAACGCGTTGGAGTAACCAGAGCCACATCATTTACCTTCTTCAACGAAGCCCTTCCTTTGCTCTCGTTCGTCTCGACACTCGGAGAGAAATCGCGCGGCTCAGCTATCGCCCCCCGCGGGAGGGCGGTCTGGCTCTCATTGTGTCTTCTTTCACTCCGCGATAGTCACCGCGAGCCGTCGTCCCCCTACGACTGCTCCCCTTTGGGGTGGATGCCTCGCCGCACCCCCGCGAGCTACCGTCGACCCGGTCACGACGCTCCGCTGCGCCTTATCAGCCGCTCCGTTGATTTGTCCCTCCGCCGCCCTCCACGGCCAGGCCGGGTGATTCACTCGCACCGTCTTCCGCAACCGCCGGCGGATGTCATCGACTCTTCCCGCCGCGTCTGAGCCCCTGCCCAGACGCCTGAGGTCGTGGCTTTCCCGGGGACACCCGAGCACATCTCTTGGATCAGCTGAGTACGTCGGTTACGTCGTCAGGACTATTCTAATGTGACGAACGTGACAAAATAAATACATATAAATACAATAATCTAAAAAGTGAAACCGTAAGCAATTTCATACGATACTGACTAACCTTACCTAACCTAACCTAACGTAACCCAACCTAACCCAACCTAACCCAACCTAACCCAACCTAACCCAACCTAACCCAACCTAACCCAACCTAACCCAACCTAACCCAACCTAACCCAACCTAACCCAACCTAACCCAACCTAACCCAACCTAACCCAACCTAACCCAACCTAACCCAACCTAACCCAACCTAACCCAACCTAACCCAAACTAACCCAAACTAACCCAAACTAACCCAACCTAACCCAACCTAACCCAAACTAACCCAACCTAACCCAACCTAACCCAACCTAACCCAACCTAACCTTTACTGACTAACTGTAAAAAAAGTAATAAAAAATTCCAAAATAATAATTCAACACGTATGATTTTATATTTTGTGCTATAAAAATATATGTTTTATCTCTCGGTATACAGCATTTTGGCAGGAGTAATTTCATGACACTGGAACGGAAGTCGGTGAACGGAAATGTGACACAAATATGGCTGACCCACGTGTAGCAATATGAACAGGTATGTAGGTACTTTCGTGAAAATTGGGGTACATACCAAACGTATTGGAGTGCCAAATGAAACTTTAAGATTGTGAAAGTACCTTGGAATATATTTGACAAACTAAAATAGTAATAGTAAAAAGTAATCAAAAACTAAAAAAACGTAAAAGACGCATTAAAATGATGATGATACTTATTCTCACTTCCAAGTTTCAATAACCTGTTGTTGCTGCGGTATTACGTGCGCCTTTTAAACTCAATAAACATGTTTTAAAAAATTTGGTAAAAAATATTTTTTAATAACAATATGTTATTATATTTTTATGTAATAATTATGTTGATTTAGTTTAGTAAGATTTGTCTTTAGGAATAATTGACAGTTTTATGTGAGTCATTTAGGCAAAAACAAATATATAACTATATACTTAGTGAAATAATACGTCTTTTAAAATGTTTCAGGTTAATATGTTAGTAACGCCATAGACGTATAGCTAGTTACGTGTGTGGAAACTTAACGATAATAAATGTCTAATGAACTCTAACAAGTGAGGCTGTAATATTATACAATTTTTTGTTGAAAATAAAGTCCAAAACCGTCATACAGTGGACTGCAACTTATATTTTGAAAAAAAAAAAATACAAGAAAAAAGACAGTGCCAAGTTTTTAATGCTTAAGAAAACCAACAAAATTTTTAATATCTTTGACGCTATGTTTGTTCCAACAGCATTTTCCTGACTAATAAATTATATACATTTTTTAAGTTGCTATCAATTTTGTTATGAATATTGAAGTTTTCAAAATGTATTCCGAGATAGTTTCACTTCCATAAAGTTTACTTTGGCAAGCCAATACGTTTGAGTACATCCCCGATGTGTCTAAACATTCACGGGTGAATTTTGCACACATGGGTCCTTCATCTTGACGACTTCGGCTTCGTGACTATAGCAGTTCCTGCATGCGCGTGCATTGAACTTTCAACTGTTAAGTTTCCGTTGTGTTTTGCGCCCCTGTTTCATTGCATACTAAAATTTCACCCCTGAAGCGCCTAAAGAAGTATAACCTCAAAAACACAGGCAATGATAATAATTGTGGTCTAGGGGAAAATGTTACACGTTCAGCTTTGAGGCTGTTACATGCGATGAGTTTGGTACTGCTTTTGTTTGGCTAGCCCTGAGATATCAATAATATCATCTTGTTAAGAAGAATTAAAATTAGGTTTTAGAAAGCGGGAAAATTTCCCCTATTTCCCCTAAATTAATAATTATTGGATATCTATCACCTCAATATTATTTTAAAAATGTATTACTAAAATTTGGGGGCCGAATTTCGTATTATAAGATAATTTGCGACATAATAACACTACAATTAGCTTGTTACCAAGTTTCAATGTTTACGCATCACTGGCGAGTACTGAAAGCCTCGCTGAAATATTTTTAAATATATGAATCGATATATTTAAAAAAAAGTGATTTTTACACGATATTTTAGAAATATTTAATTATATGCTGGCTGCATTGTCTGCCAGCAATGGAGCATAAAACTATGCAACCTTTTAAGCAATAATAATGATATAAATATCAAAAAGTTTTAAAATTAAGAAAGTAAAATATTGTGTAATTCTAAACAGCAAAGTAATTTAATATAGATGGTTCTTGTTTTTCTCTTGTTTCTCTTTAAATGATTTGTTTAAATATTATGTTTGGAAATAAAAAAAATTACTCCCGTTACTCATTTAGTCAAATTATCTCCAGTGATTTTTTCACAAAACTAACCAATGGTTTTAATTATATACCAATAAGAGTTGCGTTAGTAAACTGTTCTAAAAAAAATAATTATAATGTTTCTTTTCAAAAATATTTTGGACACTTTGTACGAAAAATTAAATTTTAACTTACTACTAAGTGTTGATCGCATTTTTAGGGAAAATGTAACTCACCGTGTTAGATATTTCTGAAGATTTTGCTTTAATTTCCATTATAAGAATATGTTCCAACTATCGGAATGGTGAAGCAAAAATTATATTTGGCCTAGCTTTTGTACCTTGTTTGAACCTAGTTCTAACAGTGTAACTGCTTGAAGAAAATGAATCATTATTGCTTACGTGGGAAATTACAACAAATTCTAAGATATTTACAACTGTTGACGAAAGCTGTCTTCAAAATGTGCCAAAGCCCGGTACAATGTCCCAGTCGAGACAAATCATGTACTATGGAAGCTGTTTTAAAAGTTATTTTCGAATTTTGGAAAATCCAAAATGGTGAAGCCTATTTCTCTTTAAACAAGTTAATTTGTTTTGAACACATGACGTTACTGCGTATATCACTAATTTAAAGTTTGTTTCCCCTGTTATAAGTTCATATAATAGCTCTATATTTATTGTAGTTAATTTCATAGTAACATGTTAATTATTTTAATTAAACAAATACGAATTGAAATGGTAAAACAAATATTAAATTTGGTAT
Organism: Bacillus rossius redtenbacheri; assembly: GCF_032445375.1. NCBI lineage: Eukaryota > Metazoa > Arthropoda > Insecta > Phasmatodea > Bacillidae > Bacillus > Bacillus rossius. Next base: position 32,758,864 of record NC_086333.1, on the reverse strand, counting down.
GACGAATGTTTTTAAGAAAAATATATTTATATAGTTTTTTTTTTCAAATTCATAAATAATATTTTGAGCAAACCATACAGTAGTAAAAAAGTTTCTTTTGTTGGATTTGTACGGTAAATAACTGTCTGATGGTAGTTATTCAAAATAATCAAATATCCTTGTTTCATTTTGTTGGAAATGGTTTTCGATTGGTTGAAGATTTTCATCTGAAGGTTTATTGTAAGATGATAAACGACATAGAAAGTAAGCATTTATAAAATAATAGAAAGGTTTATAGATGGTTGTATCAGAATATGTACAGCACTCATAGCTTAGGTGCTGTAAAAAAAATTATTTGTCAGTTATGAAATACTTTCCCCGACAGACTGTGGCTGTCTATAATTGTTGTACTAATAAATGATTAAAAAATCTAGAGAAACGTTTGCACAGAATATATAACATGTTAGTTAAATAGAGAACACATAAATAGTTTTATATAAAATAATTTTTCATCGTGGAAAACTGACTACAATCTAACATTTCTGAGTCAATTTATTTAGGAAAACGCGGTACGTTATTTTTATATAAGTAGGTAAAATTTGCAATAGGTATCATATCAATATTTTTGAAGTAAATATTATTTCTGAGTAATTGTAAACAAAGTAACACTATGCTTTATGGTTAAAATATGAGGAACATCGTCATCAGTAATGTAATAATTATTTGTGTAAATGTTTAATTGTAAGTAATTTGGAATTTATTTTCCTGATTTTAATCTTTCGTCCAATATTTTTACTGTTTATTTGCATTTATTAACTATTGTTCTTAACTTCTTTCAGTAATAAATAAATATAATGTTTTGCATACTTACACATAAACTCCTGTTTTAAAAAAAGTCGTTTATACAAAATTAATTAAAACACTTATATACAAATTGGTTAGTAAATATTACATTTTTGTATACAAAAATTTATCATCTTATAATAAAATAAGTTTTAAGATAAAAATACTGTTAATACAATTAAAGAACTACAATTAAAAAATAGTACTAAATGAAAGCAAAGTTAAAGATCATAGGGTTATTGATAGTGGTTCACATAGTTAAATGCAGTGACACCACTTCATGTAAACACTATAGAATAAAGTTAATAATAATAATGCACCAAAACCCAATATGCCATCATTATGTAATGATTATTAGCGTTACTATTTATATCACGAAAGACGAAAATTACAAGAAATAAAAGTAGAGCATCCAGGCTGTTATAACTTGTGTATTGCTAAATCATTAGGAATGTTATGTAGAACACATCTGACAAATTTCTTTGCAAAATATAATGATTTATCACTGATTTTTATTTCTAAAGAATTATGTTGCAAAAAAAGATTTATCATTTTCTTTTTGAAGTAAAAATTTTCTGTTTTTCAGTCGGTAGAAATGCATGATAATTCATCACAGGACTTCTGGTTGAGGAGTTATGCTTGAAATGTCAAAAAGCAATCACCAATAGTAAAAGTTATTTAGTTTTAAACTTGAACCAAGTCATGTATTATTCTGTGTTTTGCAAGTATTCAACTTTATATTCAAAAAGTGTTACTAGAAATGACGTATACAAAAACTTGATGTTTCCGATATTACTGGGAATCTTCTTTACATTATACACTTCAAAATACCATAATTACTTTTGGTATAACTGTTATGTGATGTCACATCTATGTATTTAAGTAAAGTAAGGAATGCGACATGTTAATTGTCCCGATTAATAAAGTTCTGGTTATCAAGCTGTAGTAATTCAACTATAAGACTAAACATTACATGGTGTCAGAAGTAGTTAATTCTAATAATGGAAGATACACCTAGCAAGTATTACCAATTCCTCCTCCTGAAGTGTTTAATTTCAAAGAGTCTTCAGATTGGCCTCGATGGATTCGAAGATAACAACGTTTCAGAATTTTGTTGGGTTTAAAGAACAATATAAATAGGAGCAAGTGAGTATACTTCTTAACGGTTTCAGAGACAAGGGTGAAGATTTGTTAAAATCTTTTATTATTGAATGAGACAGTGTTAAATATGACAAAGTCAAGTAAAATTTTGAAATGTTTCTTGGATTTTAGAAGAATATTGTTTATCTAAGAGCTAAATTTCTCAAGAGAGTACAGATAGAGGTAGGTGGAAGCTAAATATTCAGTTATTAATTATCTTTACATTTTATATCACGACGATCTGTCTGTGTAGGATTTGAAATCCTAATTTTGGTAACAACCTAAAAAAATTGCTGATGAATAAGTTGCATATTAAATTATATACGGCACCGATATCACCATTATAGTACTGATTAATGTGATAAACTTGGTCTTAAGTTAGATAAAACAGATAAGTTCTTGTTTGGTGTTGCCAAATCACCATTAATAGTGAAAGGTGTAGTTAAAATTTCCATCAAAAACAAGGAGAGGCAAACTTTAGAAGATGTATATGTACACTGCCTATTATTTGGCATAGAGGCGCTTTCCAAATTAAACCCTGTAAACCTAAATATAAATGAAGTCTGAATAGATGGCTTCATAAAATTACCTGAGATGTTTAACAATAAACTATGCACAATAAAAGGTATGGAAAATAAATTAATATTAAGCAATAAAGCCAAACCTTTTGCTGTAGCTTCACCTCGGCGCGCGGCCATACATTTAAGAGAAGGGGTTAGAACTGAAATGGACAATATGGTCAGGTAAGATATAGTTGAGCCAACTGAGGAACCTACACCATGGTGTGCACCTATGGTGCCATTCAAAGACAGTAGGATTCGTATATGCGTGGATTATAAACAGTTAAATATATGTTCAATGGGAAAGGTGCAGTTACCTACAGTTTATGAGTCTCTTGGTACACTAGAAGGGAGAAAATGTTTTACCAAACTTGATGCATCTAATGGCTTCTGGAGAATTCCACTACCCCCGGATTTTTATAAACTTGCGACATTTATAACTCCTTTTGGCAGGTATTGTTTTAAGAGAATGCCCATGGGCTCAAAGGTTTTCCAGAAAAAAAGAAACATTCATCAAATATTGCAGGGTCTCCAAGGAGTGATTAACCTTATAGATGACATTCTGATTGAAGGTTAGGAAGAAATTCAACTTCAAGAACGGGCCATGGTGTTAAGCAAAAAAAAGAATACGGAATTACAAATAATCAATTCAATGTACATATTGTGTTCGGAAAGTAAAATTTCTGGCCCGTGTATTGGAATACATAATGTCCTACCTGACCCTGAAAAGGTTTCAGCAATACAAAATATAAAACCTCCCCAGGAATGTACCTCAGCTACAACAGTACATTGGCGTGATATATTATAAAATGCGGTTCATTCAAAATATGGCGGAATCGAGAAACCCCATTGCGGATATTGCTGAATAAAAAATATCAAAGCCAAGATCACGTACAAAAAGAAGTCTGGGAGCAGATAAAAAGTATTCTTACATCATAACCTACTTTGAGAATTTACAGGAAAGGTTTACCGATCATAATTACCACAGTTTCTTCCTCATATGGTTCAGAAGCCATTTTGGATCACCTAGACGAAACAAAAAAAATTTTGATCACACGAAGGGCGCGCAACAGCTTTCATCCCTTCAGATGGTGACAAGTTCTGGATTTGAGATATGCGGCGATACGGCATCGTGGTTAGGAGATCGGAATTCTCCTGTTATTTTTCGTTCGCTGGAATAGAAGATTCCTGGAGCATGCCCGACATGACCGAATGTCATCAGGAGCAAAGTCACCGGATGAATTTTGAAGCATTTGAGGATCAGTCTTCAGCATTTTAAAACCAACAGGAGACACAAGAACCAGTGACTCAAGATGTGACTAATCAAAGTTAGGTTCGAAGACCACCGATACGGTTTCAAGACTACGTTGTGTATTAATTAAGCAAGATTTCTATTCATTTTTTTTAATTTGTGTTGTCAATTAAATAGAGATATTGTGTGATGTAACCTCTATGTGTTATATTTTATCAATGGCGTGTTTGTTTGGAAGCAAGGTAAGCAATTCGACATTTTTATTGTTCATTAATAAAGAGCTTGTTATCAAGCTATAGTAATAAGTTTATAAGATCAACGTTATAATAACCATTACCATTTATTTATCAGAAATTTGCGTTTCATCTTTTTAATATAACATATAAAAGAGACTGAATTAAATAGATCACCTTCAAGCCATTCACACATATTCCTTATATAATGGTTAATCATTGTAGCTTTATAATTACAATGTTCCATTTACATTTTTCTAATTTATACATGCCGTGGCCTAACAGGTTAAAAGTGTCATAGTACAACATAAACTCTTAACATTTTACATGAAATACATACTTCATGTTACCTAACATTCATCCATAAGTTTCCAATATAAATTTCAATAGTCTATCGCCAACACGAACAATCTGTTTATATGAAAATGTATCATAGTTATCAAGCTATAAAAGTAATAAAATATCCGTCGTGGTTCTATGTCATAGAGTCGCTGACCGGTGAAACTGCCCAACTCATCTACCATTAAAATACAAATTAAATTTACAGGTAACAATTCCAATTTAGTACATGCTACTGTGACCATCTTTGGCACAATAATAATTATAATTTGTTTTAACCAAACTTTGAATGAAATTTATCTTCTTTTTAATGTACAATTTTAAAGACATTTAAGTATATAATATTGGCGTTTACAGTAAATATTTGAACAAAATTATTTTACCAACTGATTAAGAAACGTATCCAAGTCTATGGCCAATGAATCAATTGATAATAAAAAAAATATTGCATGTACTTAAAAAAACTATTATCTTCCTTTCACTGTGTTCATATTAAAAAAGTCATGTTTTCCTGTTTGGTATGAAATTTTCATTACTTACACATTTGTAAAAATACCTGTTTTTTAACTATTATATCACTTGTAATTTTTAAAGCTAAGTTTTATAAAGATATTTTATTTATTATGTTGTTTATCGGTACATTTTCAAGTGAAAACACATAAATTTAAAAACTTTGAAAGAAAGATCTCATTATTAACGTTTGATTTTTGTTTGTGAACAACAAATTAAAAAATTTTTCGGTTATTTTATTTACAAGTTTGACAAAATTGTATATGAATAGCTAAAAAAATTAATATATCAAGTAATAACCAATGAAAATATACTATGGTAAGTAGGGCTACACAGCTTTATAAAAATGCAAAAAGGCAAAATGGCTTACATGCATTGATGACATTTTCAAGTTCAAAACAAACATTTACTAGATGGTGCGTAACCTTCCGTGTGCAAGAATCGGAACTCTGTAGTTAAATTTAAATTAAGATGAAACACTGTATTAACCATGTGCAACAGATAGAAAATGTCTACCTTAATTTTATATGTTATAAGCCCTAAGCCCCAAAAATCATCGAAAACTCAAAAGTTAAGACATAATTTTGAATCTATATAAATGAAATTTTTACTAACCTAATGACTTCAGAAATTTACACAAATAACTTTTAGACTTATGAATAAATAAAGTGACGCAACATCTCAGTTGTGTATTTAAATAGAAAAATTCGGGTCAAAATGGTGTATGAAATTGAGGAAAGTTAAAAATATCATTATTATATTCCTTGACATGAAAACCATAGCATCCGTTCGAATGTATGATTTATTTTAAAATTAATACCAAATAATTTAGTTTGAAATTTTTTTTATCCTACTTACTATTCGCTCAAATGTATAAAAATGATTATAAGAAAACAATTATTACCTGAAAATTAAAAAAAAATTCCCAACCATCAATTTATTTTACGATTTCTAAGAATGTATTATGTTTATTTTTTGTCTGGAAAAAATCTTTGTACGACTAGCCCTTATTGCAAGGGGTGTCGTTTACTAAAAATTTACTTTATACTTTATTGTTTCAACGTTGAGGAATATGAACTCTGAAATCTACCCGCGAGTGCAGTCATTGCCGAAAGGAAATTTTTTTTTCTCGTTGTAAGACGTGTTGGCAGGGGTTCAGAGGACGTCTCCCTGGGAGGTCCACGGGGCTGTAATCGCGCTGTGTTCTTGGTCGACGCTGCCAGAGCCACCTCGCAGCTCGGAGATTCCCGCCGGGAGCCGTTGGGGCGGCTTGTCGCGCTGACGAGGCCGGCCCAGAGATCCGCAGGGGCCTCTGAAGGCAGGCGCGGCGGCTCGTTACGTTAACCTTGATTCGCTCGGTGGGAGTACAAGCCCCCAGGGACACCCGTCTCGCGTCGGCCTACATCGCCGCGCCGAACGCGAATCTTCCCCTCGGAGTCGCCGCGGTCAACTCCCGTGGATCTCATTTCATTTTCGAAGATACACTTCTTCAGGCACGTTATGAAAAAAATAATTATAAAAAGTTAACTTTCAAAACGCGCGCGCACCATGCAACGAAATTTTCACAGAATGAGTAAAATGTTACGTACAATAAAATTACCACATAAAAATTAAAATTGTGCATGTGCTTTCAAATATAATACTATAGTTACTGATATTTAAAACTGGTTCATATCAATAAAATATTTATATATTCTGAAGAAAAGTGATATAATTTGTGTTTATGAACATTTTGAACAGTATTTTCATGTGTAAATGTTTAGTTTATATAAATGCAAATTATTTCAGTAGAAATTTTGTGATTATTTTATTTATAAAGTTTGTACTATTATTTGGTCATTAAAGTATTACAAATTTGGGGTTACATTTTCTAGTATTTTTGTAGATAAAAATCATTTAAACTAGGTTGTGTCAACTAACAGACTTTGTCACATTGTCATTACTAACATGACGTGGAGTTTAATACTGTTTTTAAATAAAGTATTTAAATTTGTTTCACAAAAACTTTGCATTAATATTAAATTCTAATTTCATGAACTTTTCAAGTGAATTTTCTTTGGGCGCCATTAGAGTAAAATTTAAAGGCCAAATTTTAATGAAATGTTCCTGACGCGAAAATGACATAGAATAGGTACTTGGCCAAGGAGATATAAAGAGAGCACTAAGCTTTACCAATATCATTGTGTATACATGTATATTCATATATATATACATATAAATATTCAATGCCGATACGTTGCATTTCCCGAATTGATAGAACTACTTGTTTAAATTTCATATTTCGTTTAGAGATTTGTCGTGTTCCAAATGGCTGAATTGTTTGCAGAAACAGTACCACGCACAGTTTTTCTTAATAGTGAATTTCGAAATTGAGAAATATTTACTGTTAATTAATAATTTTTAATGATAAATAATTATTGATATCCTGAGGAGTTATTTTGAAGTAAAAATAATTTTTGTGATTCATAGTTACTTAATTTTAAATGAAATTGCAATAAGTATAAACGGGTTATGATTTTTAAATACTTGAAAAATAAAGGAAAGCCAAAAAACCCTACGCTGTGTTAATTTTAGAAAATAGTTTCTTGGTCTCTTTCTCTCTCTCTCTTTTTCCTTATATAAATAAATAAATAAATAAATAAATATATATATATATATATATATATATATATAGCCGTTTTACCCCTTAAGATATACTTACTAGTTGAGTTTTGAATTACCAAATAAATTTCACTTCTATCACGTATTAAGTTACACGCGCTCTTTATTTTTAAAGGTTTGTATGACTAAATTTGTAGATCAATATATATTTACTGCTGTGTGATGACGGTGCCAGTGGTTATTCATGATGTAATTATAAAATCTATTCTTACAAAATGGCTCATGGAGACTAGGCCAAGTATGGCGATTCCTTTGCAGCTCTGCGGTCGAAAGCACCGGAGAGTGCGCGGGTGCCGGAAGTGTGAGGCCGGAAGCAGGCGCGGCCGGGACGCCCACGCCCGTATCCCACTTCAGCAAACTGCGCACGTGAGCGCGGGAAGAGGGGGAGGAGGGGAAGCACCGAGTGTGGTGTGTCATGGAGGGGGAAACTGTGGAGAGGGCGCGTTCCAGTTTCCAATTTACCCCTCCTGGAAGGGTGCGGATTGAGGAATTTCCCGGCAGGGGCGAGGAAGGGTAGTTAGCCTTGCCCAGGTTTGTGTAGGCTGTGGGGGGAGAGGGAATCAAAGCCGGGTGCGTTCAGGAATGCCCGTCACGCAGTTCGCGTCTCTGGGACCTGGCAGAAATCGCACGTGCCGCTTCCTCCTGTCCCACCCCCCCCCTCCTCCCCCTCAGCAGGAAACCTAATTAAAACCTTAGGAGCACTAGTTGGCTCGCAGGCTGCTTTCCATCTAGCAAATGGAGGAGCTACGTCACCTTCAGTCCCACGAATATTATTGTAAATTATTTAACTGAAGGAACGCATGAAAGTTAAAAAAAAATTAAGGCCATCAAAAGTTCAGCGGCACTTAATACATAAAAAAAAAAAATATCGGTACGTTTTAAAAAAAAAAAAATGAGATTGAATTTTAACGATGTGCGCGCATCATGCAACGAAATTTTCACAGGAAGATGGTGGACCCGCGTGAATGAACATAAACCCATGTAAGCCACTTTAATAAAAATTAGGGATAAAACTAAACGTATTGATGTTCCCAATGAAACATAGTTAAATTTCTAGCAATATATTTGGTTAACTAAAATACTAGTTAAAGTAATGATAAATTCTAAGTTTTAAACAACTTATGGATACTTTTACTACAGAAATTATAATATATATTACCCATATAAACTTCTGTCAGGCTTCGAAGCGCAGTGGTTTATGATTGAAGTTTAAAAATCAAAGGAAAGTATTTGACGACTCAGCAATTTTGTTCTATAAGAAAATATTTATGAATAAATTTTATTTGTTTTTTAGCTGGATTAATAATTTAATTCTAAGTATGCCTGTATACTATATAAATAAATCACTTTTCTTAGGAAATGAATTGTCATAGGTAACCAAAAATTAAACTTTATAATATAACAACTACCCTTTCATTCTTAATAATATAAAATCATCTAATGTTTGAGGAAATTAAAAAAAAAATCAATGTTTAAGTGAATGTTAAGTAGATAGTTAGTACTTTAATAAAATTATTAAAAATCAGTTCCAAGTGGGAGTTGAATATTTTATCAAACAATTTTAATTTTTATCGTAGACGTTTCATTATATAGTTTAACATTTCGCACTGCAAATCGAATGTTTGGAAAGTAGACGTAGCTGCTCGGTGGCGCATTCTAACGGCGGATACGGAACTACGTGTAATTTGCGTTCAAAAACTTAGTTTTTGATATCGATGACTGGTCTATATGATTAAAACTTTTATTTATATTGAATATTAGTGATTTAAATGGTGTATTAAATACTTTTTCAGGTTTATTCTCAAAATTATTCATATAAATGAGGTTGTTTTCCCGTATGTGTCATCTATATTAATTTTATATTATAAATTATTAACTTAATATTTAATAAATAATAACATTTCATAAATTAATTAAAAAAGTACCAGCTTATTTAATTACTTTCGTTATGGATTTTAATTATTATCATTTAATTTACTTAATATAATAATTAATTTTATTTACATGATATATTTATATTGAGTACTGAGAATTTATTTAATTAATTTTTGTTACAACATATTTCAAAACAGTTCGGTGTCTAAAATCAAAATAAAATAAAACTACATAGTACGCCGTAAACTCACTTATGGTTGTTGTTTTCTGAATTAAAAGTCAAGAAGTTTAATGTTTATTATTTGTTTTTAAACATAAAAATAATAATTTTATCAGCCTAATAAAATTAATAGGGGTTATAATATTTTCAGATTTTAAAAATATTTTTAAAATTTTTAATTTAAACAAGAATATATTCCAAGCGGTTATTTTGCTCTATGATGTTATATAAACTTGCCGTGAAAATTTTATGATTTAAAAAATTCTGGATTAAAATATGCAAATTTCTACTGGAAAATTTTTATTAGAACTACTAGCTGACCCGGCAGACTTCGTACTGCCTAATTAAATTGCAATAAAGTCCTGTCAAAATGATTTGTAATGTGAAATTTTTTTTTGTTCCTACATATTTTATAGTCGGGGCAAAAAATTCTCCTGAACAGAACCGTCACCCTGGTGATAGGGTGTTGTGAATAAGAAATATAATTTAATAAAACATATAAATAAAAAGATAAATAAAAAAATAAGTAATCTCTTTATTGTTAATCATGTGAAACATAATAATTTTTATTTTCATTGTAGTGCATGATTAGATCGGTAATTAGCTTGGTTTTTAGCATTACGGGTTCTTCTACCTAAATTGATTCGTCTAATAGGAGGCATCTCTATATTATAGATTATTTTGTCACATGAAATAATTAGCGATCATAGGTAAATAAACACTGCACAAAACACTATATAGGTAAGAATTTGTTTCGTGTATATGTTGACAAAAGCAAACACATTAGGGTAGGTTACCTAAAATCCAAGAAAAAAAAAACACTGACATTGACAGTTTGTTGTTGTTTCAACTTTTTTTAAATTTTATATGACTTGGAGTCAAATCCTTCAAGCCGTACCTATTTCAAATATGAAAATGAAATAATAAAAACTTAAACTTATGAAACACTTTTGGTAACGCTGGTTTTGTTTGACTGATGTAATGACTTGAAAACTGATGCATTTTAAAGTAAAACAAATGAAATAATATCGCGAAGCCGACCAAATTGAACTATTCGATTTCGGTTTATATATATATTTTTTGTTTATCTGTGCTCCAACGCACACTGTTTTGATAGATATGATTTAACTTTGTAAAGAGGTAATAAAGTGCAAATTTACTCTTTGACGTTAGGAACATACCTACATTGTTTAAACAACAATGAGTGCTCGTTTTAGTTAGAAAACGTTTGTATGGGAAAAAGAAAAGGGCTGGTTTTAGGGTTTTTCCGGCAATTATTCGAATTTATCTCGCCGTAAAAACCATCTTTCAACTTCAACGAACATTAAAAAAAAAAAATTGGCCATATTGGTCCAGGCGTTGTTGAGTTATGCGCTTACCAACACATTTTGCGATTCATTTTTATATTATAGATTTACCCAAAAATTAGTAAAATAAATGATTTAATCTGACACAATTATTTAATATTTTCTATGTAAACTTGTTTAACTCCTCAGTTTAAAAAACCCACCTCAGTGTAACCTTTCCCTTTGCTAGAAAGGTGCAGTAAACCCACTACAACAATCAAGGAATAGTGCAATCAATTATTAAAATAATCGAGATAAAGTTTTAATAGTAACGAAAATCAATACATATGCCATATGTTTATTATAATTTATTCATTTTAATTATTTATTTAATATTAATGGGACAATGTAATATTTATGATGCAAATAAATATTGCATACGGTAATTTAACATAACTTATATAAATACACTTGAAAATTCACTTCAAAATAGTTTGTTTAAACAATCTATATCACTCATATAAACATAAATTAATGTTTTAAATTAAATTTACCAGTATTCAAAATCAATCACTAAATTTCTGTACGCGACTCATAGGTATTTACGCACCCACCACTAGAATTCGCTACCGGAGCAGCTACATCGACTATCAAATCATTCGTTTTCAGAGCGGAAGGTTAAAATATATCATGGAACGTCTCCATTAGATTAAACCGACTTTCAGAATACTACACCTTGGCTTGGACCTGATTTGACAAGGAATTTAAAAAATTACTGCCCAATTTGTAAAAAAAAAAAATATATTCAAACGTTATCAATATATAGTTTTTGCTCACGTAAGCAGATTATAAAGTTTTAAGTATTAAAGAATATGTGTTATTTGTAAAGTTTTACAGAAGTTAAAATCCATTGCTCAAGGGGCAAAAATTTTCGAGCGTTACAAAAAATCCGATCGCATGAGGGAAAATATCTAGGTATGTGGTGGGGGAACCGATAGAGGAGGGGAATATTTAGGTACGTGGTGGGGGAACATGTAGAGGACAAGGCAGGGAAAGGTAGAAATGACGCAGCGTACTTGCACACTTCCACGCACCTATGCTTGCACGCATGCACATTTCTCACTTGCACACTTGCTATCTTGCTGTCTTGCACATTGCTCACATGCACATTTGCCCTTTTGTGCATTGCACACTTGAGCATTTGCACTCTCGCACACTTGCACTTTCGCACACTTGTGCTCTTGCCATCTTGCGAACCCGTGCATTCGCACACTTGCTTACTCGTGAATTTGAGCATTCGCGCCCTGGTGCTGTTGCTTTCTTACGTACTCGTGCACTTGCATATGCACGGTGGGCTTGAGCTTATTAATGTGCACCGCGCAACGGGCAATATTCGGAAGAAAATATTGTTTTTAATGTACTTATTTTTTTAATTACTTGGGTAAATCCGCATTGTTAATCTGGTATCGGTCAGTATAATTTTAACTATGTAACTAAATATTTTAAATGGTATAATGCTTTTAACAGTTTAGTTTATCAAAGGTAATTATTTTTCACGAATTATTATTTATTTAACCAGATCGCACACCTTATTATAGTTACGAGTCCACGACCGCGTAAATAAATGAAGTTCAACTATATATATGAGGCGTGAAAATTTCTCGATGGAGTTTAGCTGTGGGCGACTGCAGCTCAACAAGGTAAAATTGAGCTAGGTACGGTTCATATGCCAAGCTGTCGTTTTCACACGCCAGATACCTACCTCAGACTCCAAACGGCAATATGAACAATTAATTAAGTTGCATAAACTACCTTATTATTGGAAAGCTTTAAGTGTAAGAATTGGTTTAAAACTAATTTTATTGTAAGTATTTTTGTAATTTTGTTTTAAATGTACAAAAAGAAATTTCTCAACATTTTTATTTAAAGGAATTCACAATTTATTTTTTTGTGTTGTAAAGATTTATTTCATTTGATATCATAATCGTATTCTAACTATTCTTAATTATTATCTATTGTTCTATAAAAATACTTATAATTTTTATCTATACATACTTAATAAACAATAAATTTTACTTTTTTCACACGTACACTCCATGCAAATTTTTATATCACCTATGTGAAATCATGGACATTTATTTACTAACAAACATAGTTAATTCTATATTACGTTAAGTAAGGATAGTGATTATAGGCCTACATATGAAATAATCAATCTAATGGACTGATATATACAATTAATAATATTATAAAAACATGATGAACTAATTAATGTATTAATATATTTTCTTAAAACAAATTAGTATTAATTCTCTAATCTGTAACTTATAGTGAAAATAAGTCTCTAAATATCAAGTTTAAACAATGTTACTTTAGCTTAGGACACTTGAATTATAACCACTGTGCTACAAAGACTGACGTAATATTTCTAGGGGATATAAATTATAATTATTTTAAAACAAGAAAATAGGTACTGAAATATTGAAATTGCTCTTTACTATGAACATTTATTCCTGTGTAGTTTCTCTATAATGTTTCATTTGGCACACCAATTCATTTACTACGTCCCAGAATATTTATGAAAGTGACTTTATACAGTTTTGTGTTTATAAACGTGGTTTCGCCATATTTATGTGAAGATTTCGTTGCATAGTGTACGCGCATCGTAAAACCTACTCTCAACATTAATCCATAACGCGAATAAAAAGTTTACCTTAAAAATTTTAAACAGGTATTAAAGAAATTTAATTATTAAATATATTGAAATTTTGCAGTTGGGATTATTCAAATAAAGAAAAATTATATTTAAAATAATTTATATTATAATATTTCATATACATCTTTAAATGTTAATTATGGGCCTCTTCTAAGCGATTGTTTCAACAATTATAAGTTTCAGAAATAAAATTTAATTTACTGTCTAATAATTCGCTTTTATTACAGTTTATAATAGCGCAAAAATCTGACATTTAACTGAAATTTTTTTAAACATTACACTACAAATTCACCCAAAAAATTTTAACGACTAACGAAAACTAATGCACGAGGTTTTACATGCAATATTGGTCCAGTAATTGTACAAGCCATGACCCATTTCTTAAATATATGAGAAAATTATAAGCATTTTTAAAAGAAAGGAATGTGCCAAACCCGGTGATCAAAAATGTTTGGATATTTTTTTTTTTTGGGAAGAATTTAAGCCCTTGCAATTTGTAGCCAGCCAATGATTGATTTAAGCACTATAAACGTAATAATAACGCCTCCCAAACAAATTACACGTAACAAGAAAACAAAAATTAAGAGATATTTTGAAATAAAAAGCCAAACATTTTACAGAAATACAACACCAGCAACATAATCAAATAAAACAAATTAACAGAAAGTAGTTTTTTATATAATATTGTTGTATTAGTAAAAAAAACAGCAAAGAAATTTGACTACCAAACGTTTTTGACTATCAGTATAAAATGAAAAAAACATATAATTTTTCTGATGGTACATTTTTCCATTTTAAACACACATAACAGTTAATTTTTAATACCGGGTAAAAGTGATACAGTGATAAATTATTATTTATTGTTTACTGTTAGGTAGTAACTAACCTGTATCTTTTAAAACCAATTTGATATATCTACAGAAAATAGTAATGTCAAATATCAAATCTTAAGTTCTGAATTATATTTTTTTATTCGTTTGTAACTAAATAAATTCTTTTGAGGAAACTAAAATTCCATATAAAAAAAATGCTTCATTCAATTACAAAAACAATTGAAAAAAATTAAAAATTGATGTAATAACTTAAAGTGATGTCCTTAAGTTTTAAAATTATAAAAAAAATAGTCTGTAAGGTCGGTTTTCAGACGATAGTTTAACGTGACAACGTCATAACAAAACATTGAAGAAATGATTTCATGCTTTTATGAATAAAACTGCATATTTTTTTTTATTTTAATAATAAAATAATAAATACTTCAAATTATATTAGTAATCAGATTTTAAAATGCAAGAATAATTAACCTTTATTGCCGAAATTTTTGATGTAATAAGCAATGAAAACCACATTAACTTTTCACTTCACTTTATAAACAGTAGACGAAACAGTTCACGTGTAGATGACTTGTAATTAATTGTAAAAACTGGCGTTTAGCTATAAAGTTTTAATATAATTATGAACAAGTTTTTATATAAATAACCTGTAATCAAACATCTATCATCAATTTGGTTTATGAGTCACCATAATTCTTTACTCAATTGTAACATAACCTATTATTACTGCACTCGCCGACAGATGCTACTTTTTTAATATAAAAGAATAAATACTTGAAATTATACTAGTAATCAGATTTTTAAAATGCAAGAATAATTAACTTTTATTGCCGAAATTGTTGTAGTAAGTAATGAAAACGACAGATTAAAATTCATCGAGAATACTTTACGTTTTTATTTCTTCCAGTGTTCAAAATGATATGCAATTGTGGCCCCAGGCACGAAATTTTATTTATAATTCATAAATAATAACGCCCCTCGCGATAAACAAAGTAAAATATGTATTAACCAGTACCTGGTTGCCGCGGAAGTGAATAGATAGCCCGATTCGTTCGGATCGCATCCGTCACCGTAGATGACAGCACCATAGGGGAATAATACTATTTCGTGTTTATAATACGATTTTATAACAAATACGCGTCCCAAATATACCAAACTTATTTATAATGTGTTACAATATTTTTTAAAACCTTGTGCAAAAGATCAAGGTTGTAATTTTAATTATTATGTGTAACTGTAAAACACCATTGTTCGTACAAAAACGTATTTGAAAATTCAACATTACTTTTAAAAAACCGTACCGATTTTACTGAAAATTAGTAGACGATCGTTAAATTACATAATATTAATAATTCAAACGACGAAAACATGATTGAAAAGTCAAATCGATGGTTGTTCCAATCGAGTGGAAGAGAGATGCGGCGCAAGCCTACAATGAGCGTAACGGGACACATCGTAGTGGGACAATGTGCGTTATGTGACACTTTTTCGTGCGTGCAGCATGCGTTGAACGATTTATTAGACGTTGTCACTTAAAAAATATTCACTACAGCTCAGCAAAGAATCATTAATTTTCTATTAGGATACTCAGATTCATAAATGTTCATCGACAAATTATTATTTTATATTTTTTGCAAAAATATTTTTTTTTGTTTCCTGCCAAAACGTTTTTCAAAAATTAAGAACAAAATTCTAGACAATACAAACTCACGAGAGAAAAAATGACAATCAATAATACACAGGAAATGGATGTGACAAAAATGATATTATTAAGTTTAACATAAGATTAAATGTGTATATGACCAAGCATAAGAATAAAATTATTAATATATATATATATTAATTCGATAAAACTATATAAATAAATTCTATTTAAAATATAGTTTTGGCCTGTGGAAATATCTAAGATACACAAAATATCTGTTTTATCTAAAGCTGTAGGAGAGTAATTAAATGGTTCTATGAGTGGAAACTATTTTCACGTTTTCGGGTAAAGAAAACTGTAATATTATATGTTTACAAACACAATTTCCCATTATATACGAGGAAATTTATTTGTTTGTCAAAATATTAATAAAAATATAAATTTCCATACCATTTTACACCAAGGTCCCTTTACATAAAAAATTCTCAATTGCTTGAGAAGCTATACACTATGCGGTATGTAAAAACGCTTTAGGTGAGTTTCCATATAAAGGTTAAATACATAATTTATTGTTATTTTTCTCATTAAATGATCAACGTTAAATGATCTAATCAATAGCGTTGTGCTCCCTAAGACCATCTTTTTATTTAATTTTCTTCTGTGTAGTTTCAAGTAGTGTGCCTACATGTTTAAATTTGAATTAATGATATAATGTGGTATAACACTGACAAAGATTAAATTAATAATGGATAAAGAGTTACTTAAAATGAGAAAGAGTGATTTTCTTTGTGAAGAAAACTACGGTCCAACAATGTGTGTTCACAAATAAAGATAAAAACTTAAAGGCGAAACGGACTCGAGTGGCCAATGGCCGATCAGGTGGCTTGTGAGGGTGGTACACCAGGGTGGTGTCAATGTTAAGACTTAACATACATTATAATCCAATGACCGGATTAGCTTATTATATATATATATATATAAATAAATACAAAAACCAAAAAAGAAAATATCTAAATTATGCAACATTAAATAAGAAAATTCAAAACAAAAAAAAATATTTTTTTTTAAAGTTATTTTTTTAAGAATTGTTAAAGCCATGTAAGGCCCTAAAAATAAAAGGCGAAACGGACTATAACTCATGTTGGTATTCTTTAAGTGCACGTTGATGAATATGTTTTAATTAGTGCCTAGATTTGAAATTTTAAGCATTTATTTCTTAAATTTTAAGTGTTCCTGGAAGCCAGCTGGATGGCGAGTGTAGCCACCAACCACCAGGGGCGCTTGCATCCCTGGTAATCAGAATCCAGTCCCGAAATTTAAAAAAAGCTGACCTTGCGTACAAGAGCTCAACCCTTCCTTTCCTTTACCATGGTGGACTCTTTTCTACTCCAACCACTCTTCATCGGAACCGTCCTATGTCTCCTGTGTATTTTACACCTAATGCATGCAAATTTTCACTCCACATGACTGTGCCCAGAGTTATCCCTGTAACTATGCAGGTTTTATTTGGACACAAGTGAATTATATTAAGTCTATATTTAAGATAGGTGAAACAGTCTTGGCGTCCATCGCTATCATCGCTGGCCAATCCCCGAACAAAGCACACGTTGCATGCGACCCTTCCTTGCGTGGCCAATCCCACTATGACTAGGCATATACGCTTCGAGCTGAGACGTAACTAGATACCTCTTTAATACGGACCTCTGTTACAAAATACACTTAGTTTTAGTTAGGTTAGGAAAAAATATAAGCACTTCTTGGGATGCACAAAATCAAAAATGATACAACTGGACTAGTAAAAAAAATTAAATGCTTGTCGTAAAATATTCGTCAAATTTGTGAAAATATCTCCTAAAATTTGTATCTTCTTGTTAAATCACAATAAAACGCATTGGCAAAATATATTATGTTTTTTTCCCCATAATCTTTAATTTAACCTATATATAAAAATATTATTTTTGGATATTAAGCATCTTAAAACATTTTCGATTCATTAAAAAATTAAGTATTTTATCTTTAATAAATAAATACATTCAATAAATAAATACTTTACCTTTGATAAAACTTTATAAGTATATAACGTTAAATAAAAACTATAACTTGTTTTACACATTCAAGAAATAAGATCATGTATTCGTGAAATTATAAATGTTATAATTATTGTAATTCTTAATAAAATTTATTTAATACCAGGAAAGGATATAAAAATTCGGTTGCAGTTAAATTACTTGTGATAGAAAACGGATGCTTAAAAAATTTAATTAGTGTTAGGCACACATTTGTAGAAATTATTTCTGTGGCAATATTCTATAAAAATTTTCTGATCTTTTCTGTCTGGCGACGAAGAGTAATTAAGTCTGGTTTCTTTTTTTAACTGTACTATCCTCTTCAGCGTACCGATTACGTTAGCAACCACAGACGGTACGAGCAAGTCAATATTAATGTCCTCTCCTCCATTCCTTACTCCCAATCTTCCTTCCTAGCAATTAACCGACAAGTATTTGTTCGCGGAAATGACAAGGAAGGAAGGTGGCATGGGAAAAATTTTACTCGTCTAAGTGAGGGCCTCAAAATCTCATTTAATTATTTAACTTAGAGAACTGGGACGGGATGTGAGTTTTGAAACACCGAAACGTCCGACCAATTTTTTTCTTCGTTTTAAAACTATTTTTGAATATATCATAATTTTATAATTTATTTTACTCGTTGTTTATATTGGAAAAAATTTAAAAAGTATTCGTTAATTCAAATAATCCTGTAATATAAAACTTGAGAAAGACAAAAAAGTTAATTTAATTTGTTTTTAAAACACACTTACACATAAAAACTGTCCATTACTAAAGGGGAGAAAGAATTAATGGAAACTTAGTAGAATAAATAAGAGAAATTATTAAATTATTTATACTAAAGCGAACATCCGTTCTTAATTTGTACATACTCTACACTTACGAAAAGACACGGTAGTTCTGGATATTATCTTGTTTCATTTTCACGTTGTCAAAAGCTAACGTTAGAGGAAAGCTATAATTTTGTTGGAACGAGGTAATATTTGCGTTAGTGAGACAATAACTATAAAATCATGACCAGACAGTTGCAAGTATGTGGCTTATTCTCACGGAAGAGCAAGTTCTTTTTCGTAAAGAGATAAATTGATAACATATTGTGGTTAAAAATGCAAATAAAACAACGTATTATTTAAACACATATGCGGCCCAATTTAATTGAAAAATTCACCCAAATGAAAGAATGACGGACCTTATGTTACTCGTTTGAATACTACTTTATTGTATTCGTAAAAAAGTTAAATTGCATTCTTTTAGAAATAACAAAAAAGGTCTAGTCCACAAAATTACATTTTCAATTATTTTTTTCTTCTTTTTATATTCAATTATCAGTAGGGGCCTAACATACACGTTGTTGGGGTCCTTTTCTCTTTTACACACAAAGAGTATATATTGGTATGTCCTGCTACTGGAGCCGGAGCTGAGCTGCAGCCTATGTACGCCATCTGGATTGTGACTTCACGGCGGCCATCATTGTTGACCTTGACCTCAAACATTGAGTTTGACATCGGCCGTCATTTTGGATACATGTTTTGACATCTTGGTTCTAGAAACGTTGAAATTTTCTTTACAGCTGCCATATTGTATTCTAGAAACGTTACACTTTTCGTTACGGGCACCATCTTGAAAATCAGTAATTTTAAAGCTGGAAAAACCAGAAAAATGTTTAAAATTCATAAATAATTTACGTAATGAAAAAAAACATTTCTATGCCATGGATTTCTCGGCAAATGGAATCGATCGATTAAAAATGGCGACGGATCCTTCCTCCGCGGAAGCCACCGGCAGACTGACCTCCCACCATTAATTCGAAGGCAGATAAAATGTTTGCCAGTATATCATGGCAGCCATCTTGTTTTTGTCTGCTGGAGGCCGCCATATTGGATCCAACATATTGTTTTCGTCTTTTAGGGGATGCTGCTGCTAATTTGTATAATTTATACCCCCTAGAGAGCAGGTATCATTTATTGCCAAGGCACCCACAATCTCCTTAGCTGTCTCGGATGCCATCTTGGAAATATGTAATTTTTAGCAAGAAATTCGAAAAAAAAAATCCAAAAATCATCCAAAAAATCACTTCTTAAAAAAATTATTACGTACAGAACTTGGTTTGATCCTTGAACAATACAAACCATAATTTAATTAAAATTACCAAAATAAATGACAGATTCGATATATAAAACAACAAACTTACAAATACAATATCTATTACATAAAAATTAATAAAAAAATTAATAGAAACATTATTACACAATTTCTACAAGAACAAAACAAAAGAAAATTTCTATCGTTTCTTAATTTCTGTATCTTATAGCCGCGAATTAAAGCGAAGTGGGAAGCCCCACCAGTTGACATAGGATCATCCATTTCTTCGTTTGAGAATATTCTCCACTAAGTATGTATCGGGATAATACTTCGCAGGCTAAATATCTTCGGCATGGAAGCCACCACGAATATGCTTTTGTTCCAAATCTTCGAAGTAGTAGGTCCTAGTCTCCGATTGGCAAATGTGGGTCATATGGAAATGCTTAGGACTCCAATTAGCAGTGAAATAATTCTCGAAGATGCCTTTATGCTTGGAGATCCGCACAATGTCAACGACGTTAGCTTAAGACTTTCGTAGATCTTTCTTCTTCGTATTGGAAAACAATGTTTGAAGCAAGTGATCGTCATTTACGACTTTGGGCTTCATGTTCGTGGTAGAAAACACCGTGGAATTGAATCCACTTATTAATTTCTGCAAGATATTCAGCAACTTGTAATTTCCATTAATCGTGAATTGTCGCCACATCTCGGTGCGTAAAGTTCTACTAAACCTTTCGACATCATAGGCTTTTAAATTACTAAATGTAGATTAGTGCTTTATACCAAACTTCTTCATCAAAGCCTTGAATGTCGCATTGTAGAATTCTTAGCGGAGATCTATTTGCAGTTGCAACAAAACAGATACATCACGGAAAATGTCTGACATGGCCTTGGTTACGTCGATTGCATTTTTTTATTTCGCAGGTCTGGCCCAAGCGAACTTTCTATACACATCGATAACTGTCAACATGTACTTCAAACCTTTATTCAATTGGGAATATAGTATCATCTCAACAAGGTCCGCCTGGAATATTCATCAAGTCCATTCACTACGACTTTGCGCCGAAAGCATTTTCGTCTTGCAGGAATGTAAAGTTCCTGAGCGATTCTGGTTCGACTCATATATAGCATGCTTCCCTCAGTTCTTCAAGTATGAAGAACATTCCATTGCTCTGCTTATATTTTCCTTCACTAAGCGAAGAAAGTAAAAATGTTAACCTATTGGGAATTTCGTTTGGGTCGTCCTAATACACATAGCCAAAGTTCTGACCACTTTCTAGCTATTTTAAACCTTCAGTATGTACTGCTAATTCACTGAAGACATTGGTGAGAATATTGATTTGTTCATGAACTTCGTCTTTATATATGCCACTATCTGGATCGTTATCGCGAAAATGTGCATGAGTTAGTTCTAGAAATTCCTTGTACTCTTGCAAATCGTCGTTGGAATAGCCTTTAGGTACAGACCTGGAGTCCCGTGTGTTTTCTACTCTTCTGCACATATATTTCCTCGTAAAAAGTATTTTTCTTAGCACCGAGGCATCACTATTAGGTTTTCTGTACACGCTGTAGGTCGAGTCATTATTCCGACACGTGAAATATCACAGGTATGGACAGACCATTGCATTAACTTTATGTCCGCGTTTCTGTAAATTTTTCTTGTGCACAGACTTTGTACTTGTAAAGTATTCTTCTGGAGATGGTTCATATTTCCTCTTCTTTGCAGTCGGTTAGTTATTCCTTTTTTTAAAGTTATAATAAGACTAGTTAATAAGTTAATAAGAATAGTGATTGGTTTAAATGTCTCTTCATTTTTTTTTATTTCACGTGTAATTCTGTGTATAATATCAAGTAGATATTTTTCACGAACAGACTGTAAAGCGCATTTGGAAGCACAATAGACGAAAAGGAAGCAAAATTGGAAGCACAATCAACGAGAAGGAAGCACAATCGGAAGCACAATAAACGAAAAGGAAGAAAAATTGGAAGCACAATCAACGAGAAGGAAGCACAATCGGAAGCACAATCAACGAAGATGAAGCACAATCGGAAGCACAACCATTAAAAAGAAAACACATTTGGAAATATTACTAAACGAAGAGTTAGCTGTATAACGTAATCTCAGTCTTAGTTAAAATTTAGTTCACAAGAAATAAAACATTTTTTTAAAATCTAAATAAATTATTTATTTTTCAATAGTATACACATGATGTTATTTTTCAATAGTATACACATGATGTTACACAAGTGATTTATGTATGTAGCCAGCTTCCCGCAGTTCTTTAAGTATGGACGATACTTCGGAGATATGCGAGTAGTTTCCTCTACGAACAGATGCCACCAACAGTCTCAGGCGATCAACTAATATGTTAGGATCTTCATCTCTTCTGCTATCACCATCTTCCTTGAATGTCGGTTCTTAAATTTTTTTAATATCACTATCTTCCAAGTGTTCATCGTAAGCTTGATCATAATCATTTATTTTATCACGATATTTCCACCGTTTCGGTATCAGGGTTTCATCACAGCTTTCGATCATGTCAGCTTCAGGTGGTTCTTCACAGTCGTTGGTTTTGTCACCAGCCTCAGAGTCACTGTCAACTCCATTGTAGAAGTCAATATATTCACCAGAATTACTGTAATAATACGAAATTTTTGATGTCGAAGCTTCTTCATTGTCTTTAAGTTTCCTTTTTAAGAGTCCATCATTATTACAAAGTACGGAGGATCTACGTGAATTCGACTTGAATTCGGCTTCAATGTATTCTCACTTTTCATTTTAAGGATTCTTCCATTGTCTTCATTCTTCCATAAATCATTATTACCCTTCAATTAAAGTTATTTGACGAAATCGGAAGAGCTATGAACATAATCCGTTCAAGACAAGGAAAATTATTGTCGTAATGCAGAACACTCTGCTTTAGATTAGTAGATCCATCGTTTTCCTCTAGCTTGTAAGCAGGCTTAGCATTTCAAGTTTTATCGTGTCTTTCTAAGCTCTCTCTTTGCATAAATGTCTTCCTATATCGAACACATCTTAACATATTGTGTAGTGAATTTTTAACACAGACATTCTTCTAGTTTTGTCTTCCATTATTTCTCAAGAAAAATTTCTTGCTACAAAACGTTTACCTGAATCCTTTCTATACAGTGGCAGACACCGATCAATGATCCATTTTAGTTACTGAGACTAATAGCAGATGTTTACTAGGAGTTTTTAATTGGAACAATTACTTAAATATAACTATTAAATATTTCATCAGCGAGAGTTAATTTATCTCATGCTAAATAACTTGTTGCAAGTAGTACCGATTCTTGCAAACAGATGTCATCTCATATTGTGATTAGGTAAAAATATTTCTATCTTTTATGTGGGGTGCGGGATGCTCACTAACGATCGCAAGAGAAGGATGGCTTCGCTAGACACCAAGGAGAAGGAAGTTCGTCTTTAATGCTAGTGCTTCTCAGCTGTCTCAAAGCATATTATTTGACTGAGTAATGGATGTTTCGTTCTTGATTGCCAACCGAAAAAAAAATTTTGTTAGGTAATTTAGTAACAGAAATTTTCATTTTAGTGTAACTCAAAAATAAAATTGCTTGCCTCATTAAGTAAAAAGATTTATCATACAGAGTTCGATTTCTAAGAAACTACATGATTAATCAGAACTGGAGAATACCACCAAATATTGACAGAAATAACCAGAAGCAAATGGATAAAACTAAAAAACGTTTTCCTTAATATAAAAAAATCACAACTAGAAAATAATAAAAAAATAATGAAAAATTACAAAAAATTCTGGCTCGTACTAGAACTCTATTCTTGCTCAACAACGGAATAGTTCACAAGCTGGCAGAAGCTGTTTTGTAATTTTTCATTCTTGTATTTTATTTTTATAGTGATTATAACTTATACTACTCTTAAAGTTTCTATTTTAGTCTTAATATTTCAACACTTATCAGTAAAATGAGATTTTAACGTATTAAATGCTAACGAAAGTCACACACTGAACTATTATTTTCTGGTTGTGCCTGATGTTTAAAGTATACAACAATTATATTCTTCGTGTAGCCAAATTAAAATACTACACTGTTTCATACACAAACATAACCGTAGTCACTCAGAATTAAGTACTGTCGATTTTAAGTTATATATAATATATACGTCCGTTGATGTTAACATTATAGGGTAGGGTGGGGTTATTTGAATCAAGGGGCTATTCGGATCAAAATAAGCTTATGGCCTGCTGGGCTTAGATCCTGATGCACCAGCAACTTCACATAAGAGCTTGCGTTTTAGAAGGAATATGTTGAAATATGTTCTGAGGAATTATTTTGATTGCGCTATTTAGAAGCCTTCTAAACTGCATTTGAATCTGTACAGGTAAGTGGTACTTTCCCTTGTTTTATACTCATGTAATTTTCTCTATGCCGAATATAAGGTCTGACATAAAAATAAGTATTTCCTCAAAGTTTCTCTCTTCAGTGGTTACAAGGCCATTCTTTCTACGCATGCTTATGATACAACTTACGCGATCCGTTGATTTTTGGAGGAACTACTAGCCCTTTTCGAAGAGTAATCACAAGGGGCTATTTGAATCATTTTTAGAGGGGCTATTTGGATCAGCGTTGTTCGGACGTGGTACGACATCTTTATCGAGTTTGCGCTGCAGTTTGTTATCTTTCGTGGAAGAATGAGTTTAAGCAGTTTACAGATAGCCACTGTGGTTCTACAAATTTTATACATTTCTTCGAAAACATTGCCTACATCGCGAACTGCGCTGAGTGAAGTGTGTCTATCAGTGTTTTGTGTGTTTTTAATGATGCTGTTTTGGCCTAGGATTACGTGAATAAATTTTTGTATATTTGTAATATCCCAATACACACATTTAAGTTAAAATAATTCCAACAAAATTTAGAGCTATTTGTAAAAAATGAAGGTGGGGGAAAAGGTTTTTAATTTTTAAATGGGTTTAGTTTATACGTGCGTGGAAGTCATTAAATTAGTTTTGTTTGCTTTTACCGTGCTATAATTTAATGTGCGATACTTTTGGACTCGTTAATAGCATTTGAAAAACAATATTCAGGCCTTTTATCAAAGATTAAAGTGATTAATTAAAAACTCTTTTAAAAAATGCAAATTTTTTCTTCAAGTTTTAACTTGCAAGCATGGCTTTATTAGAACTGTTATGGATACTCGCATTGACCCTACCTACAAACACTGTCAAATTTGCCTCCTTATTAAATGATTTAGTTTCTGGTAATAACCCTAAGTGTCAATAGTGTCCAGACATGCTTTTCTAAGACTGTATGCTGACCTGTAACATAATATTACCAAAAGCTGGAAAAAATTGTTAATTTTCCAATTTTCTTCAGATGGTAAGAAAATATAAATCGAAGGATGTGTATTTGAAGTGGAAAGAAGATATGAATCAGGCCGTAGCAAGCACACTACAAGGACATCTGAGTTTACGTGCAGCATCTGATCATTTCAATGTTCCATTCACCACACTTCAGCGACGAGTTTCATAAGGTAAGGCCAAAGCTGCCAGGGGCGAAGAAATTACCCACATCAGACCCAAGGCTATTGGACATCCAACAATTCTTTAAGATGCACAAGAAAGGTATCTTGCAGAGAGATTGAAATCTTTGAGTAATCGTGGTTTTGGCCTCACCCCAATCAATGTGCGTAAAGCAGTTTTACAATTTTCAAAAATTAATAACACTACTGTTCCTTGAAGTGACGAAGTGAAAATGACTGGTAAACACTGGTTTATGGGATTCATGAGTCGCCACAAAGAAAACCTGAAGGTTTATCAAAATCACGAGCAATGGGAATGAATAAGCAG
Source organism: Bacillus rossius redtenbacheri (assembly GCF_032445375.1). Lineage (NCBI taxonomy): Eukaryota > Metazoa > Arthropoda > Insecta > Phasmatodea > Bacillidae > Bacillus > Bacillus rossius. The sequence continues at coordinate 32,732,781 of NC_086333.1, read as the reverse complement.
GCAGTTGTCAATTTTTATGAATTGTTGAAAGAAGTTCAAACCAGTAATGGGTTTCCGGCCCAGCCTCAATCAATTTATAATATTGATGAAAGTGGTTTCCCTATGAACAACAAACAAGCTAAAATAATCAGTGAAAAGGGCAAAAGAGAAGTAACTTCACTGACAAGTTTGGAAAGAGGCGAGAATGTTACTGTGGTTGCATGCTGTAGTACCAGCGGGGCTTTTATTCCTCCGTTTGTAATCTTTAAAGGACAAGGGATGCGTGAAGAATTCAAACAAGGCTATACACCAAGTACCCAGGTTACTATGTCTAAATCAAGGTACATCAATGAAGATCTGTTCATTGCTTGGCTTGAACATTTTGAAAACAATCGTATCAAAGAAAAATGTTTGCTTATTCTAGATGGCTACATCTCCCACCATTCCATCGGATGTCTAAATTTTTGCACAGAACATCAAATTGAGCTTCTTTGCCTACCACCTCACACCACTCATATACTACAACCACTCGACAGAACTTTCTTCAAGCCTTTGAAGACATTTTATCACCAAGAAGCTACTTCCTTCATTCACACCAATCTCACAGCATCGATTACCAAATTTGTTTTTTGGTGGTGTTTTTAATAATGCCTGAAGGAAGGTTGCCACTGTAGGCTCTGCAGTTAAAGGATTTGAGTGCACTGGACTGTATCCTTACAATCCTAACCGAATACCCGACTACAAGTTCCTACCTTCAGAAACGTTTGGCCCTGAACAAAATGAAACTCCTTCATCCTCCAATCCAGGACCGCTCCACACAACAGCAGGCCCTTCCTTCCAGTACAAACGTACAATCTCACCAATTGACTTGATCTGAAATCAAATTTTCAGAAGTTTTGCCATCTCCAGTACAAATGGCGCCAAAGAAGAGAAAAATTAACAACAAAAAGAATACTTCACTTCATCTAACATCACCCGAAAATATGAAGGAAAGGAAGGAAGGAGCAAAGAGAAAACTGTTGTTGGAAGAAAAAATAAATAAAAGAAAATCACGAACATCAGAAGCACCAGCGACATGCCAAGAAAAAGTTAAAAAAATATGTGAGGAAAATCTGTAATGATTCCAGTGACTCAAGTGATGTCCCCTTTTCAGAAGACGAAGAAAACACACCATGTGGTTTCTGTGGAGTCCGGTATTATGACACCAAATCTCAGAAGAAGGGAGAGTGGGTACAATGTCAAGAGTGCAACATTTGGTATCATGAACACTGCGTAGGAGCTAGTGGACAAAAACAATTTAAGTGTGGAAAATGTGATTAAAGTACACATAAAAAATTCATAATTGTATGATCATGAGTGTTTAAATCCATTTTGACAGTTGTGTAAATATTTAAATTCCATTTTAAATTTCTGTAACCATTTATATTTTTATATTATATAAGTTTTTAGGGGGAATATTCTGATCCAATTAGCCCCACTTCATGATCCGATTTACCCCTCCTTTTCATAAAAGTGCATTATTTACATGGCAATCTGTTTTGTGGTGTGTTTAAAGTTATATGGCATTTTTCAAATCTTATATTGTATTTTATTGTTAAGAACACATAGAAGCACTGTAATTTCAGTGCCTAGCTAAAAATCATTAAATAGAAGTCTTGCAATTTGAGTCAAAAGTTGAAATGATTCAAATAGCCCCACCCTACCCTAGTCTGTAACTTAATGCGCACGCACCAAGCAACCGAAATGCAACGTGTTTAAGTTCAGTGAAAATTTAAGGTTCATTCAGTTGATTTTGAAAGTAAGATTTTAAACATAGATGGTAGTAGCCTATATTTAAAACAAAACAAAAAAACAAATTTTATCAAACAATTAAATTGGGATTATTTTGCTCATACATATTACTAATATTAAAATAATAGTTACAAATAGAGGTTGGTTCTCGATTCTTAGTGAAAAACCAGTGAAACCCAGATCCTGCATTTTGGTTTTGTTTAGGTTCACTTATAACTTATTAGCCAATAAAATTGCGTTAAAACATAGTCAATAATATTTACCCATTTGTTAAATATATTATATAGCACGATGTTTTGCGCTAGTTATCCCTTTTGATGCAAACAATATGAATTAGTTTATTTGTTAAACTTAAACTGTAACAAATGTAAATAACAAAATTTCTCCAATTAGGGTATGTCTTACTATGATGGGGTAACAGAGGTCTTACAGCTAATGGAAATAAATATCATGAAACTCAAGGATGCATGGGCAAATTAATTAATTTAAGTTAATAATTAATTTGTCAGTCTTCTCTGGTTCATGCTTTCCGAAACTAGTTTCTCCTACGTAGTATTTAAAGAAAAAAAACTGAAGTTTGTCCTATGAATGTAACGTGCAGAAATTTCCACGAAACATCAATCACTAGAAAACCAAATGATTGCGAGATACTTGAAATTTCCTACACTTTTAACCCGGCAAATACATTCTTTTTTTTTTCCTTGAGATGCGGTGTAATAAAATTTAAAACTCTTTCCCCGGTGGCTTAAAATCTAATTCTCCTCCTTCCTTGAAGCCCACTGCCCCCACACTTCACCCCCCCCCCCCCCGCAGGGTAATAGTGGCGGGCTCTCTACCCCAACTTGTGCCCCGTAAGTAGCAGCATTCGCGCATGTAGACCCGTGCCGCGTCCCGGCAAGCCACGGTATTGTCTGCTTCTGGCGCTGCAGCGAGCTTTCATTAATTAAACGACGCCAACCTTTTTTAAAAGCTCTCTTCTCCTCCTTCCTCTGGGGAGGCCTTGATGCACTCCCACGCCGTGCTGCGGTGCGTGGTCTCGTGCGACTGTAAAACTTTGCTTTAAATTAAATAGGCAATATTTACGGTCGTAAACTCACTTGTAAAAAGTTTAAATATAAATATCTACATAAATTTAAAAAGTTTCTTTTAATATGTTTTAACATAATTTTTGATTTAATAATTGAAAATAAACATATTTCATCAAACAATTAATTTTTAAGGGATAATTATATTTGATTATTTAAATAGAACTTTTTGAGTTTATGTTGTAAACATGAAAAATTTCAATGTAGTTATTTTGTTCTATGACATTTTACTTATATTGAAACTATTAAAATTTTTAAATTGTGAATTAAAAATATTCATATTACTGCTGCAAATAAAATTAGAAAGAATGACATAAAATCCTAAAACTAATTAGTTTGTCACGCTTGTGTATTTTTCTTTGAAAATTATATATTCGCTCCTAGTGAAAAAAATGCAACTTAGTAGCTAATCCCCAAAATTAGGTTAAGTACTCTGATGGATTTAAAATTGAAAGGAGAAATTTGAATTATTTAATCATTAAAGATTTTGAATTTTGGTGATTGGGCATTGTTTTAAGGATATCTCTACAAATTAAAAAAAAATATATTAAATAATTTTAAAAAATGCATTTTCCAAGTTATTGTATAGCTATACATAACAATTACTCGCCTAACTTTTTAATTTTTAGTAAATTGCTTCTCGGTTACTACAAATTAAACAGTAAAAAACTCAACTGATACATGGTGTTGATCATGCAATATTGGCTCAGCAAGCAGTGCAAACAAAGGACTCGGTTTTTAATATAAGAGTAAATATATAAACACGTTAAGAAGAATGGCACTAAACAAACCCGGTGCTCAAAATTTTAAGTTCGGTGACAAACGTTTACCAGCCACTAATGAATAGGTCAAAGTTACCCCCCTCACCCACCCTCTGGGAGCCAGGGACTCGCTTGCACTCGCCTCCACCAACACGGAGCAGACACAGCACACAGACAGAGGCATGAGCGGCCTGGCTCTGTGCTCCAGCCCGGACGACAGGAGCAGACACAGCACACAGACAGAGGCATGAGCGGCCTGGCTCTGTGCTCCAGCCCGGACGACAGGAGCAGACACAGCACACAGACAGAGGCATGAGCGGCCTGGCTCTGTGCTCCAGCCCGGACGACAGGAGCAGACACAGCACACAGACAGAGGAATGAGCGGCCTGGCTCTGTGCTCCAGCCCGGACGACAGGAGCAGACACAGCACACAGACAGAGGAATGAGCGGCCTGGCTCTGTGCTCCAGCCCGGACGACAGGAGCAGACACAGCACACAGACAGAGGCATGAGCGGCCTGGCTCTGTGCTCCAGCCCGGACGACAGGAGCAGACACAGCACACAGACAGAGGAATGAGCGGCCTGGCTCTGTGCTCCAGCCCGGACGACAAGAGCAGACACAGCACACAGACAGAGGCATGAGCGGCCTGGCTCTGTGCTCCAGCCCGGACGACAGGAGCAGACACAGCACACAGACAGAGGCATGAGCGGCCTGGCTCTGTGCTCCAGCCCGGACGACAGGAGCAGACACAGCACACAGACAGAGGAATGAGCGGCCTGGCTCTGTGCTCCAGCCCGGACGACAGGAGCAGACACAGCACACAGACAGAGGAATGAGCGGCCTGGCTCTGTGCTCCAGCCCGGACGACAGGAGCAGACACAGCACACAGACAGAGGCATGAGCGGCCTGGCTCTGTGCTCCAGCCCGGACGACAGGAGCAGACACAGCACACAGACAGAGGAATGAGCGGCCTGGCTCTGTGCTCCAGCCCGGACGACAGGAGCAGACACAGCACACAGACAGAGGCATGAGCGGCCTGGCTCTGTGCTCCAGCCCGGACGACAGGAGCAGACACAGCACACAGACAGAGGCATGAGCGGCCTGGCTCTGTGCTCCAGCCCGGACGACAGGAGCAGACACAGCACACAGACAGAGGCATGAGCGGCCTGGCTCTGTGCTCCAGCCCGGACGACAGGAGCAGACACAGCACACAGACAGAGGCATGAGCGGCCTGGCTCTGTGCTCCAGCCCGGACGACAGGAGCAGACACAGCACACAGACAGAGGCATGAGCGGCCTGGCTCTGTGCTCCAGCCCGGACGACAGGAGCAGACACAGCACACAGACAGAGGAATGAGCGGCCTGGCTCTGTGCTCCAGCCCGGACGACAGGAGCAGACACAGCACACAGACAGAGGCATGAGCGGCCTGGCTCTGTGCTCCAGCCCGGACGACAGGAGCAGACACAGCACACAGACAGAGGAATGAGCGGCCTGGCTCTGTGCTCCAGCCCGGACGACAGGAGCAGACACAGCACACAGACAGAGGCATGAGCGGCCTGGCTCTGTGCTCCAGCCCGGACGACAGGAGCAGACACAGCACACAGACAGAGGAATGAGCGGCCTGGCTCTGTGCTCCAGCCCGGACGACAGGAGCAGACACAGCACACAGACAGAGGCATGAGCGGCCCGGCTCTGTGCTCCAGCCCGGACGACAGGAGCAGACACAGCACACAGACAGAGGAATGAGCGGCCTGGCTCTGTGCTCCAGCCCGGACGACAGGAGCAGACACAGCACACAGACAGAGGCATGAGCGGCCTGGCTCTGTGCTCCAGCCCGGACGATACGAGGCTCGCACTGGCTGAGATCACATCACAGCTGGTGACACACAAGTCTCTGGCGGCACTGTCCGCACAAGCAGCTGATCCGAAGCCATGATATCAGGGCGATGATGTGGCCTCCCACGCACCAAGGGCGACACAACATCATCACAAGCGAACACGAACAAGCCAAGTTATCTTCAGCCAGTGCCACGACTCGTGCGGTTCGAGAATAAGCGAGCAGCGGACGGCAACGTTCAATTGCTTGCTAAGGAATAAGTGAGGTTGAAGCAAGACGTGAGAGCGGATGCAGCTTACTTTCTTTGAAAACCCGCGGATGCCAGGCACAATATGAAGGAAGATTTTTATGAACTCAACAACTCTTTGACGAACTCGTGCTCGTGTTGTAGGCCTCACAGAGAGGTTGCAACACTGACACGTCAGGCGAGAAGCTGCGCCCGTGAATGACAAGGCTCAGCAGCCATTGAACTACGTCATGTTGGATCATGGGCGAACAACTGGTGGCAGCGACCTCCTGGGCCTGCTAGTCACCGGGGATCTCAAAGGCGGTAGCGACCAGTAATTGCGGCCATCTAGTCACCCAGAGCCTGGAGGGCTTCAAACACCCACCAAATGGATTTTACAGTTATTAACTAAATATATACCACATCCAAAAAGGTATCGCCACAGTTAAAAAGTTTTCTGATTATTTTTACGCAAATTTTTAATGTCATAATACTCTGTTATAATGTTGAATAAATTTTCTGCTGAATTTATAATAATATCCTTTGTTATTTGACACATATCACGATTAAATCTCTGGGTCTTAAAGGTGCTGCATAAAAACAATGCCACATTATCTATTGTGGTTATAAAGTAAATAAATGTGTAAGTTTTACATTGTTTAGCTTGTTACACAACATGCTACGTGCAACGGTGCTTTGTATTGTGTTTGATATCTATCGCGTACAACATTTGCATGTGTAGCCGTATTTTAATTGCAAATTATTAATAGTTTCACCGTGTAATTTAATGTTAAAGTGTTAATTTTGCATTGGTATGTACATTAACTTCCACATCAATGAATTCAAAACTATCGATAAAATAAATAAATACAAATCGCTTTAGATATAAATGAAATATTTTTTTTAAAATATAACTTTTTTACAACATCAATTATTTTTTAATATTTCATTAACTTTTAACTGTGTCTATGTTTTAGTGAGCATTTATATAATTTATTTTAAGTTAGACTATTTATCACATCTCATTTAGGTATCGTGATATTTTATTTTTGTAATAAGCAACTCTGTTACATAGACAGTGTTAGTTAACGATAAGGCCTGTCCCCACTTCTCGCGCTGAAGTGGCTCGTGCGAGTCGCAGTGCTCGCGAGCAGCGAGGACGACGTGGGAAGTCCCTGGACGAGCCGGACGAGTAGCACGAGCCCCGGGTTGCGGTGTCGGCTCGCCAGGAGCAGCGGCTCGCGAACTGCCGTCACGTGGCCCTGCAGGTCAGCAGAGGTCGCTCGCGAAGCCCGGCGAAGCTTTCAGTCACTGTGGACTGCGCAGTGTAAAGATTTTGGCACTCAAATTTAAATATGTTCTAGTTCTAAGTCTAAAACTATGGGTTTTAAAATGGTTCATACAAAAATTGATTTAGAAAAAAATATGTAATCTGGTCTTTCAGTACTCGCCAGTGATGTATAAACATCTAACCTAGGTAACGAGCCTTTTCATGTATTCACATGTTGCTCATTTAGAAATTAAACTTATATAAAAAAAACTCGGACACAAAATTTTAAAGTTAAATAATTAAAAATAATACCGAGCGAGATAATTCTCCTAATTAAAAAAAAATACATTTTTCCAGAACATACCAGTATTTGTAGACGTGAATCACACACTTACATTTGCACCTGCCGCTTGAATTCACTGCCTGAATCGTAAACGTTGCTTGCTACCATCACCCGCACATTAGAGCAAGAATCAAACGGAAATTTTAAACTATTATAAACGGCTCCGATTAAAGCGAAAAAGGCTTTAAAATTTTCCAAACACAAGCTTGGGACCAGATTTTAAAAAAGGAATTTAATTAAATTACAGTTCATGTTGTTAAAATTAACAAAAAAGTTTAAACTCTAATGTTTCCGCACATGTATGAAGTTATACTTCTAAGGAATTAAAAAAAAAAAAACATGAAATATATTAAAGTACATATTATAGCATAAAGTATATGTTTGTTTATCTTTTTTCACTTAAACGACTGAAATCATTCAGGAAATAATTTCTAAAACCAAACCTACAACTTATTTAGATTATTCAACATTATTTTTATATAATATTATATTGATATCATATTAAATTTTTGTTAAAAATCCAGTGAGGAGATTATCAACCATGTCCTTTGAGGTAACCAAGCGCGTGTTAAATCACTGTGTTAACAAGCCAGTTAAAATATTGCCAGCAGGATAATATGTACTATAATTAAATTATTGTAATGACAGTGTTCTTAGGTAATTTATAATTTTAGATTTATTTTTGCTATGACTATTTTAGTTTACCAAATATATTGTGGGGTAGTTTCACTATCATAAAGTTTCATTTGGCACACCAATACGTTTGGGATGTTCCCTAATGTTTACCGAAAAATTACTAAACACGGGTTTATATTGCTACATGAGGGTCCGCCATCCTTGTGTCACATTTCCGTTTATCCTCTTCTGTTCCATTTTCACGAAATTACTACTATCAATACCGTATTCCGAGAGCTAAAATGTATATATATTAATATGGGGAAAAAAATAAAATAACTTGTTCTCGTATTTCATGAAAATTTTTCCTCTTTAATTATAATGGAGCCCCTTAGCTCCGGGCAGCGCATCGTGGGACACACTGGACTTGCGGGGTCGTGAAGCCGAGTCCAGACTGCCGGCGCGCGTGGCTCGTGGCGTGCGCTCTGCGCGAGTCTGCGCGAGTCTGCGCGAGTCTGCGCGAGACGACGTGCACTGCCGCCTCCTGCGCACGACACGTGAGGTCTGTGCCCCGCTCATCCCTTCGCAATCATTCACAAACAATCGCTGGCGCCGCGCCGTTGCTACTATTAATAATTTGTTCTTTATGGTGGAAGCCTATATTGCTATAGCCTTGGTAGTGTTTTCCTACTGAAAGTCTGAAGACAATTTACTAGCTATTTTGAAAAACATTATTAATAAATATTGGTCCAAAAATTGGAAAGCATGTTACAAACTACTATTGAGCGATTCCGTAATTGTAAACCATGCATATATGATACAGGACCCTACAGAGCTATAATATTTTTTGGTAAAATATAGATCAGCCGTAAAGTTAAATAAGTCTTTGAATTACTTCGTTATTTGGTCCATTGTTTAGATAATAAAAGATTGGCATACGTTCCTTAGCACAGTAATACAAATTGAGGCCATTTGTGGCGGCCTCAGTCGTCTTGATTTTTATTATAACTTTTATGGTGTGTAACGCTTGTTTTAAGATAAGTAAATTGTTTTATAATATTATTTATAGTATTATACTAGTTAATGGTATATGTAAATTATTTATTTGTTGTTTTGTGGTACGTTTATTATTCTTATTCGGTAGTGGCAACCGCTAGATTTAACCAGAACGATCGAGCGAAGTGAGGGGTGGCAGGACAGGAGGGGGGGTGACGTCACCTGACGAGAGAGGGGAGGCGCCGGTCAGCTGTTTTTTGACGTTCGGACAGGAGAGTATGTGTTCACCGCGGGCCGCGGAACTAGTCGGCAGAGACGAGAATTGGCTTTTCAGCGATGAGCTACGAGTGCGACGTTACGTGATTAATATTGAAGATGACGGTATTGCTATACACCCTCGGCGAAGTAACACCAGGTGCGGTGTATGAAAATGTGATATCGTGGGCCTAGTGCACTGGTCATCAATGTAGCGCGATGCTACAGGCGCTACAAGGTGAGCGGGGTTTACATCCGACCCCGGCGCACACCGACTGCAGAGGTATGCCTCTAGAACAAGTAAGTGCGAGAACTGATTTGTAACTTTTGGCTTCGCTGGTTTGACTTGCGGGCAACGTGTTTAAAACAGAGTGCGGCGATGGAAATTTCTGCTAGAACTATCTAGACGTCACTATTTCGTTTTTGCACCCTCCCCTCCTCCGTAATAGACTTTATGGGACTTTGGTTTATTTTAAGTATAGTGTAACAGTGTTTGTATGCGAATGTCACCAACGTACTTTAGATTTAATTATAGTAATTGAAATGGTATCACGAATTGGATTTATAGCTTGCTTTCCCTTTTTACCGTACTTAATGCTGATCGTTTTATTTCTGGTAATTCATTATATATATATTAACTATCACAATAAGTTTAGCAGGGCTGTCGGTCAATTTAGTACTTTAATGATTGTTTTTGCGCACTGGTCAAATTTTAAGCCAGTCCATGCGCGTCTATTTAAGTTAATTTTACTACACTTTCATTATCAATATGTATGTAGAGACGCGTATAAGGGACTGGCGTGGCGGGTGCGGACGTGTTCAACTACCCCGGTATAAGGGGGGTTGGCCACAAAATGATTTCTTTATAAACTAATTAAATTAAAACGATTTAAATTAAAATTTAAAAAAAATAACAATTATCTTCGTCAAAATAATTTACAGATTTATAAACCAAATAAAAGCAGAACTTCATAAGTAAAAAATGAGTAATCGCTGACAATACTAAACAAAGGCCCTAAAAAACTTAATCACAATGTGTGAAAGTTATGACCTAAAATTCTAAAAACTAAATAAAAAATATATAATATTTGCGGGTATTAAAAAAGAAAAAGATATGTTGCATGAATATTATTATTATTTTATAAATTAATACAAAATTATAGGAAACATTTAATAATAACCATGTATATTAAAACATTTTATTATTATATTAACTTGCTTTCTTACTTTCTTGAATGATTCTCTGTTCGGTAAACATTTTGCAATCGATTTTTGGCTAACTTTCCGATGAGCTAGAGACTTTAAACTTTGAACATTGTTCAGAACTTATTAACAATGCAATAACTCGCTTATTTTTTAGTTGGTTTGTAGGTTACAAATTTGTTTGCTTTTGTTTGGCAAAACCCCCTCATTCGTTGCATCAGGCTACGAGCAGAACATTACATTGTTGCGGGATGCATAACGCAGTACTCAAAGGCGCGGCCTATATCACGCATACGGAACTAGGAGAAATGTCCGCCACACGATAATTTAGTAAGGTCAAGCTACTTCTCATCATTCTCCTAGGTGAGACCTTCCCATTTAGAAAAGCTCACGGTGACTAGCGAGCTAATGTTGCTGATAATATTTTAGCTTAAACTTCGTCAATAGATGGCGTTGTGTTGTATTTGACAAGCACTGCCGTTTCTAGGGTATATCACGACTAGTATCCTGACTTTTATTTATTGCAAGCGTCCATATTTTTTGTTTAATTCTGGCAAGTATTTTTATATGTGTTTAAAATTTACAAACACCAATTTTCATTACAAACTGTATGATGTTAGAAATATAATATGATTATTAAACTGTTCAAAAATTGAAATTAAATAAATTGTAAACTTTCACACACAAGACTAAAAAAAAAACTAAAAAAAATTATGAAATATATTTTTTTTAAAACGGACTAAAAGGTATGAAATAATTTCCTATAGCCCCGTAAATATTTATAACCCCATACAGATTGTCCTAAAAATTTGTTTTGTTCATTTTTAACAACTATGAAATAAATTGTAAGCTTTAAAACGATAAACGTTGTGTGCATGCAAAATACAATTATTGCAGCGCGATTTTTTTCCACTGCAAATGATGTGAACTGCAAAAGATAATTGAATTGAATTAATAGTTCACTATCAATTATTTTTCACTGCAAATAATCTCAACTCTTCTGTGAATTTTCTCAACGACAGATACTTCGTACACACCTTACTTTTATTGATCACATGCGCCCGAATTTTTTCTTTTTAAAACTTACAAAATAATTCACAAGTATTTAAAAAAATCACAAATCTGTATGGGCATAGGAATCTGCACGAGTTTACAAATCTTTACCGAGCTATAAGAAACATTATTATACTTTTTAGTCCGTTTTAAATATTTATTAATTTTAATTATTTCAATATATATTGACATATAAAATTTTATTTTACGTAATAAAACAACTCATTAAGAAATGAAATCTTTATAAACTAGGTATAAAATATGGTAAACATATTTTGTGTCCAAAAAGCTTTCTTTGAACACTTTAAAAGTTCATTTGGAACCCTCTTCACTTTTTAGTTTGCTGTGTAATTATAATTCAACATTGAAGAGACAAACCAAATATTAAAACTATTATTAATATGTATTATGAGATAAGCGAAATACACGTATCTCCAATTGATAACGCAGGTAATCAGCTAAGAAGTGCTGTTTTTAGTGGTAAATACTTTCTGGTGAGGGCTGTATCACCACCTACACGAGACATAGAGAAGTGGATACGCCATTTCATTATAACTTGAAGGTGTTTTAGGAGGAACTATAGCGAGAGACTGAGGCGACCAATCACAGCCTCTCTGCCACTCACCATTAAACTGAACTGGAGTTGACTCAAAGTAATTCCGATCTTAAGAGTGTCACGAGGTGCTTAACCAAGATTATAAGACAACCCAGAGAGTCTGTGGTCTGGTCGGGGTAATAGCTGTCGAGGCTTGTGCCAGAGCTGTTTCGACGCTCCCTGTGTCCACCCTCCAGCGGGGTGGGCACCCCTGCGGGTGTGCTCTAAGCGATCAGAGCCTCCAACTGAGGGTGCGAGTCCTGGCCGTGCGATCTGGGCCGGTGAAGAAAACCTCAGCGTGGAGTCCCAGCATCAGCGAGGGTCGCCTACATGCCCCATGCACTTGCGGGCTTGTACCGTCTGTTAGCCAGTAAGCTAGCACAGTCCAGGACGCAGGTCCAGTACCCTCGGGAACTGGTCCGGTACGGCAGCCCCTCGGATACTCCACCGGCTCTGGTGCCCCAGAGCTTACAGCAGACGCCACACCCAGACTAGACGTTGCATGACGCTATTGGTTCTTCACAATGAGCCACGGCCTTTAAGACCCTACGGCCTGAGCAATGCTGATCCTCCTACCATTGCATGCACGGAGGGATTTCCCACCTCAGAAGCATCTTAAAATGTGTATAGCTCACTCTGGTGAGCACCCTTGTTACCATGAGGTGGTGGTCAGCAACACCGTGACACCGGGACCATCCAGATTTTCACTTCGGGTGCGATCTCCGTTCATGCTGACTCGCACGAGCAGGTCACCACCTGGCCTGCCTGACCACGGCGGGACAAGCCACCCGAGTCGAGGAGCCTTCTCGCTGGGTCGAGTCTCGCGCGCCGAGAACTAGCGAGCGACTGAAGTGGCGCGGCTCAAGTGTAACACGTGTCCACCGATAAATACAAGCGCACACACACAACAAGTTAGACAGGCCTCTACACCACCCACAGTCACACTATTAACGCTGTTTTCAAAAGGACAAGACATTTTCGTTTCCGATTCTATTTCAAAAGGTATAACATTTTTCGCAAAACATTTGAGGGGACAATGCTGGCCACGTTTTGTGTTAAGTCTCAAAACCTTAATTAAACTGAGACTTAAACCTATTAAAATTTAAAATATATTATGTTCCCTCGCCTTTTTAAAAAAAATCATATAAATTCTTTACCATCATCTTGAAAGTTACATCGTGTAGCTCTATTGTGTTGTACTGTGTTTAAAATTCAAATACACAACAGGTAATAAGGCCTTCACGCAATTAAAATATATGAGCACGTTGCCCTTCGAAATCAAAACCAATTATTTTATAAATTTCTAGTCAGAGTCGCAATGGATGCTTCACTGTAGGCAGACGACAAATAAGTCACGGTTAAGGGGGACACAAGCGAAAACAAACCAAATTGATTTAGTAAAAAAATGAACTTTTTTGATAAACTGGGAAAAATAAGAAGTAGAAGTTAAAAAAACAGTCATTTAATTGGTTTACAAATTACCGCCTAACCAACTTAACACCTGCAACGTAATTATTTGTTTATGGTACGTTTTAAACATATTGAACCACAGTTTATAATGATTCTAAAAGTATGAGGAAATAATTGGGATATATATCCAAGGTGTTTTTTGTGTATATACAACCAGGCTGTGTGAACAAAGTTTTGTCATATTCAACTACAATTGTTTTTATTTGAACCAAGTAAAATATTTATATTAAAATGCCTAAAATATAATTATATTTCATTTCAAATTGAACAGTAAACTCAGTAACACAAGTTAATTAAGATTTCCTAATATTAAGGTATGCTTAAAAATCCTGTTATTTCGCAGTATATTTCATCATTAGACGTTACTTCAAACATGTGCGTGTATTTATCTTTGAGTGATTGGACATCGTTGATTTTTCACGCCTCTGTAGACCTTTTATGAAACAATCAACATAACTTCCTTTCTTAGATTCCGTTTAGTTCGAGTGAAATATAAATTTGGAGCTTTAACTAAACTGTAGCTCACTAGCGGAAATTATATCTTCGAAATACAGGTTGCTCATAAATAAATTTCCCGGGTTCAATGCTATATTATAACAGCTTAATTTAGACAATTTACAACAGTAGTATAGGAATGGGGCTACTGGCACTGGCGCTGGCGCGTGGAGCCAGAGCCGGTGTCCGCCATATTGGATTCTGACGTCACGGCAGCCATCTTGGATGGTTGTGACCTTGACCTTTGACCTTGACCTTGAATTTAACCTTCAAAATGTGTCAAAATTCTCCAAAATTAGGCAAAATTTGCCCAAAATTCCACAAAATCGGCAAAATTTCAATTTCTTAGGAAAAAAATTCCACCAAAAAATCTCAAAAAATTCCACAATTCAAAAATTAGGATTTCGAAAATCCTCAAAAGTCGTTTTGCCTTAGAAAGAACCCAAATTACTTAAAGAGGCTTAAGCATTCATGTCTACAGCCTCTGATAAGCCCCTGACGTCATCATGGAATATGTCATTTTCAATAAAGACGTCACCGTTGCAATTATCGTTATGGTCGCCATCTTGAAATTTGGACGCCATCTTGAAAATCTTTAATTTTTATCCGATTTTAATGGAAAAAATTCCAAAATTCATCAAAAAATTAACTTATTTAAATTATGTTTGATTATATCGATGTACGTCCTTGGTTCGATTCCCGGCGAGAGTAAACGGTCGATCCTTCCTCCATGAAAGCTACCTAGACTGATCTAACACCAACAATACCAAGGTATATATCGTCAACTGGTATGACATCATGTCCGCCATCTTGTCTTCATCCGCTGGAGACCACCATCTTGTTTTCGTCTGCTAGAGTGTGCCGATACCATGTAGTATAATTATCTGGTCACCATACTTTTGTCCTCAACTGTTGACATTGAACATTGACCTTGACCTTGAACTTTGACCTTGACCTTGAACTTTGACCTTGACCTTGAAATTAGACCTTGACCTTGAAATTAGACATTGTCCTTGAAATTTGACTTTGTCCTTGTCGACCATCATGGATCCGACATTTTATGTTCAGTACATGCTACCAGGAGCTACCACCTGCTGGAGTACGTCATATTGTGTGTGTACTTGTATTATAGAGTACATTTCCATCTGGATAATTTTATTCTAACCCGCTACAGTGCAGTAATAATTTATTATGGAGGTGCCCTCCGCCATCTTGAAATTCGGCCGCCATCTTGAAATCATGTAATAATGTAGCTAGAAAAGCGGGAAAAGATCCAAAATTCATTAAATAAATCACTCATTAATTTACATATTGATTCGATCGATTCCCGTCCTCGGTTCGATCCCTGGCCGATACAAAACAACTTTAATTAAAAAAATACTAAAAAAGTGTTAGGTTTGAGAAAATAAAAACATAACCAGTTCTTTTAAAAAATTTTATTAAATAAATTCAATACACTACTACAAGTACAAAAAAACACTGACAAATTACCAAAGCCTTTTGGATTCCTCGATTCAAACAGTCTTCTTATTGTACGGACTAAGCCTTTTACATGACTTTAAATGTCTATCCGATCCGTTCATCACCGCAGCCAGAGACGGACTAAAGTTCATAGCACCTATATATAGTCTCATTAGCCGATACAACACATGAGTCAAATCAATAACCATGTTCATTTTACTTCTCGGAGCATTTTTTATAATGACGATGTAAGCTGTCGAGACGTGAAATTAGTTTATTACATTTTATGCACTGAAATTGTATTCTTTGAACATTATAAGAACAACCGCTTCTTTCATGTCTGCGAGCATTTGAGGTGATAGTAAATGATGCACCACAGTATTTTCACTGATGCGAAGTACGCTCTTCATTAATTGAAGTATTCAATGCTGATGAAACTTCAGCTGATGGTGGAACAGCACATATAGAAGTCTCCTCCAGTGTTGTCAGAGACGTTGCCAACGGGATCTGCTCCAACATCGTCGGCGCCGACGTCATGGTTCCCGTAGTCGATGGTACATCCTCCATCGAGTACGACGTTAAAGTCGGTAAAGATGCCATCGAAGTCTCGAGAACAAGCAATTACACGTCTTATGCACCAGAAGAAACAAACTAGGTGAAACGTACACCGTCGACGGCAGTAACAAACTGAGCGTCCTGATGTCTAGGACTCGTTTATATACATTAACCGGTTTTAATAATACGCTAGTCAAATCAAGAACATTTTACTAAAATACTAGAGTCAAAACAACATTAAAAAAATAAGGGCACCATCAAAAAAAAAGTAAGCACACTTGGAAGCACCTTCAAAAAAGGAAAAACAATAGGAAGCACCGACTACGAAAAGGCAGCACATTTGGAAGCACCGACAACGAAAAGACAGCACATTTGGCAGCACCGACAACGAAAAGGCAGCACATTTGGAAGCACCGACTACTTAAAGGCAGCACATATGGAAGCACCGACTACGAAAAGGCAGCACATTTGGCAGCACCGACCACGAAAAGGCAGCACATTTGGAAGCACCGACAACGCAAAGGCAGCACATTTGGAAGCACCGACTACGAAAAGGCAGCACATTTGGAAGCACCGACTACAAAAAGGCAGCATATTTGGAAGCACCGACAACGAAAAGACAGCACATTTGGCAGCACCGACAACGAAAAGGCAGCACATTTGGAAGCACCGACTACGAAAAGGCAGCACATTTGACAGCACCGACAACGAAAAGACAGCACATTTGGAAGCACCGACAACGAAAAGGCAGCACATTTGGAAGCACCGACAACGAAAAGGCAGCACATTTGGAAGCACCGACAACGAAAAGGCAGCACATTTGGAAGCACCGACTACGAAAAGGCAGCACATTTGGCAGCACCGACAACGAAAAGGCAGCACATTTGGAAGCACCGACAACGCAAAGGCAGCACATTTGGAAGCACCGACTACGAAAAGGCAGCACATTTGGAAGCACCGCCTACGAAAAGGCAGCACATTTGGAAGCACCGACAACGAAAAGGCAGCACATTTGGAAGCACCGACAACGAAAAGGCAGCACATTTGGAAGCACCGACAACGAAAAGGCAGCACATTTGGAGGCACCGACAACGAAAAGACAGCACATTTGGAAGCTCCATCAACAAAAAAAAAGGCAACAAGGAAGCACAAGTTACGAGATCTAAGTCTTAGTTAGAAATCAGAATACAAGAAATAAAAACATTAAATTCTTATAATTTAAATTATTTATTTTATTGCTTTATATTATACAAATGCAAGTAAAACAAGCCATTATTGTATGTAGCCAGCATTCCTCAGTTCCTTGAGTATGAAGGATATTTCTTTGATGCACGAATAGTTTCCTGCACAAAGCGAACCATGTAGAAGTCTTAGCCGGTCAACCAATATGTTTGGATCTTTCCATGATGTGTAATCAATCTCTTCTACCACCATCTTCCTTGCACCTTTATAAATATTATGATCTCTGGTGTCTTCCGTTTTACCACTAACCTCAGGGTAACTTTCATGTTTGAGACGGTTATCATCACAAGCTTGATCAGATTTATTTAATATATCATGTCGTTTCCACCGTTTCGGTCTCAGGACACCGCCACATTCTTCGATCTTGGCAGCTTTAGGTGCTTCATCATAGTCTATGTCTTTGTCAACAGCCTCAGAGTCACTGTAACAATCACCGTAGAAGGAATCGTCTTCACCCAATTTACCGTAATAATTCGATGTTGATGATGTTGAAGTGTCTTCATCGTCTTCATGCTTCCTTTTTAGGAGTCCATAATTTTTACAAAGTAGGAAAGATCTACTTGAATTCGGCTGGAATATATTCTCACTTTTCACGTTAAGGATTCTTCCATTGTCTTCATTCTTCCGTAAATCATCAACCTCCTTAAATTTAAGTTCTTTGTTGAGATCGGAAGAGCCAAGAAAATTATTGTCGTAATGCAGATCACTCTTCCTTAGGATGATAGATTCATCGTTGTCCTCTAGCTTGTACGCAGGCTTGGCGCTACAAGATCTGCCATGTCTTTTTAGGCTCTCTCTCCGCGTAAACGACTTGCTACATCGAACACAACTTATCATATTGCGCAGTGGATTTTTAACACAGTCATTCTTCTCGTGTTGTCTTTTATTCTTTCTCAAGATAAAATCTTTACTGCAAAACTTACACCTATGTTCTTTCGATACAGCGTCAGATCCCAAATCAGAATTCATATTAGTTACTGAGACTAATGCCAGATACAAATTGAGTGTTTTAAATTAGATCCAATACTTAAATAGAAATTTTTTCATATTTCTTCAGCGAGAATTAATATATCTCCTGCAAAATTACTTTATGCATGTAGTTCTGTTTTCAACAACAGATGTCGCCACATGTTGCTTGCAGGTAAATAATATTTAGTTATTTTATGCGGGATGCGGGATGCTCACTAACGATCGCAAAAGAAGGATGGCTTCGCTAGACTCCAAGGAAAAGGAAGTTCGTCTTGCATGTTGGTGCTCCACATATGTCTCATGGCATAATATTAATTTGACTGAGTAATGATATGTGTTAATTCCACCTTATAAAAATATTGCAAGTTTTGATTTAGTAGCAGAAATTATCGAATTAAATGTAACTCCTAATAAAATTACATGTCTCATTAGACAAAAAAAAATCCATGCAGAGAGCGGTTTCTCAGAATAGTCAGAAACACTTGAAGAAACCACAGGAATAATTGCAAGAACACGGGAAAACCCATCAAAATACTGACAAGAATAATGAGCAGCACACAGAGAAAACCATCAAAATATTGACAAGAATATTCAGGAGCACACAGAGAAAACCATCATAATATTGACCAGATTAATCAGAAGTACTCGGAGAAAACCACCACATGTTTTCCTTGATATCATAAAATTACAGAAAAAAAATATTTAAAAACAAAAATAAATTAATAAAAAAATAAAAAAAATAAAAAAATTGCATAAATTTCTGGCTTGTACAAGAACTCTATCTTTGCTCAACAATGATAAGTTTACAAGCTAGCAGAAACTGTTTATGCAATTTTTTATTTTTTTATTAATTTATTTTTGTTTTTAAATATTTTTTTCCTGTAATTTTATGATATCAAGGAAAACATGTGGTGGTTTTCTCCGAGTACTTCTGATTAATCTGGTCAATATTATGATGGTTTTCTCCGTGTGCTCCTGATTATTCTTGCCAATATTATGATGGTTTTCTCCGTGTGCTCCTGATTATTAATGTCAATAATTTGATGGTTTTTCCCGTGTTCTTGCAATCATTCCTGTGGTTTCTTCAAGTGTTTCTGACTATTCTGAGGAACCACTTTCTGCATGGATTTTTTTTTTGTCTATTGAGACATGTCATTTTAATTGGAGTTACATTTAATTCGATAATTTCTGCTACTAAATCAAAACTTGCAATATTTTTATCAGGTGGAATTGACAAATATCATTACTCAGTCAAATTAATATTACGCCATGAGACATCTGTGGAGCACCAACATGCAAGACGAACTTCCTTTTCCTTGGAGTCTAGCGAAGCCATCCTTCTTTTGCGATCGTTAGTGAGCATCCCGCATCCCGCATAAAAGAACTAAATATTATTTACCTGCAAGCAACATGTGGCGACATCTGTTGTTGAAAAGCAGAACTACATGCATAAAGTACTTTTGCATGAGATAACCTAACTCTCACCACTGAGTGGTGCTATTGTAATCAGTTAAAATGATGATAAGGGAAATCTTCAGGAAAGACAAAACTACGGCTGAGAAGGAAGAATCGACTGAAGAGTTTGTGATAAACCCTAAATGGGATGAACAGGAGGTGCTTTCATGTGCTGAAAAATTAATAATTGAGCTAACCACCTACACGACCACAGAGATATCTAAGGTTAACAAAGCATCTACAAACTATATTCTGCCCAGAGTAACACAGCTAAAAGGCCTATTAGATAAGGTTCTGATAGACAATTCCCGGCTTAACGGAGTGATAAAGGGGATAGAATTAAGTAAAGGCCCTGTGATAAGGAAGACGTATGCGGAAGTAACAAGTGCAGCTGAAATTGGAGGGACTACTCGTCAACAGATCATACCTAAACAGAAGAAGGAGTTGCTGATTGTCCTGCCAAGTGACGAAACTCAAACAAGTGACACCACCAAAAGAGAGATCTTAAAGAACATTGATCCAATAAAGAATGGGCTGAAATTCAAAGGAATAAGGAAAATTTCGAAAGGAGGAATTATAATCGAAGCACAAGACTCCAGCACGATTGAAAAACTGCAAAAAGATGAGAAAATATCTAAACTAGGACTACGTACTGAGCGCCCTACAAAGCAGGGCCCGAAAGTTATTATGTACGACGTGCCTAGGGAGTTCGATAACCCTGATATAGCTGGCACAATATTTGCTCAGAATCTGAGCGCAGATGAAGTCTCACTGGAGGAGTTCAGAGCTGGTTTCATGGTGCGAACAAGACGCGGCAGAAAGGATAATAAAGAAACAGTGCACCTTGTCATTGAATGCACACCTAAAATAAGGAATATCTTGCTAAGCAGAACACATATGTATATTGGTTTTTCTGCATGTAAAATTAGGGATTTTGTGTCAATAACTAGATGTTTCAACTGTCAGAATTACGGACACCCCGCACATAAATGTAAAAGCAAAACTATCTGCTCTATATGTGGACTTGATGGGCATAAGTATACAGAATGTAGTAAGAAAAATGAAGGAAATAAGTGTGCAAATTGCAGACGAGAGAATAAACCACACGAGCATAGGGTAGATAGCACTGATTGCCCTGCCTATAAGAGAGCTTACGAAAGAGAAATAGAAAGAACTAATTATGGTGAAATATGAAAATAACATAAAAATAGGGCAACTAAACGCACAACGTTCAGCTGTTGTCAGTGCTGAATTAAATAAGATTGCAGAAAAAATGAAGCTTGATGTGATCTTATTACAAGAACCCTATGTATTACGTGGGCAAGTTGCAGGAATCCATGGTTTAATATATGCAATAGGAGATAATCCGAAATCGGCAATTTGGATTAGAAATGAAACTCTAACTACGATGTTACTCTCCGGCATTTCTAATGAACATCATGTTTGCATGTTCATGCAGATGAGGATGATGAAAATATACGTTATCTCATCCTATTTTCAATTCTCAGATCCTATTGAAGTACATATTGATAAGCTTAATTCAATATTGGATACAATTGGACATGAAAATATATTAATTGGTGCAGACACAAATGCAAAATCTTCTTTTTGGAATTCACCAGTGAATGACGAAAAAGGTGAGATCATGAACGATTTTATCATGGAAAGAGATCTATATGTTATCAATGATGATCCATTAACAGGAACATATCTATCACCAGCAACTAATACTGAGACTTTCATTGATGTGACATTGACTGATAACAACATGAAAGAAAGAGTCAATGAATGGAAGATTCATCTGGACAGTTCAAGTGACCACAGATTGATGACTTATGAAATCCAATTGCAAAGAACTGAGATGCCTCCCATAATAATAAGTCCACGGTACATACATAAGAACGCGGATTGGAAGAAGTTTGATGAATTAATAACAAGCAAAATAAATGAATTATCACATGAAGAAGATGTATATAACTCCGCAGAAGCACTCGCCATGAGATTAACAATTATATTACAGAATATCTGTGAGAAATGCTTTAGGAAACAAACGAAAATTATTCCTGGAAATCCCTGGTGGGATGTTGAATTAGAAGAAACTAGAAGAGATCTGGAAAGACTAAGAAGAATCATGAAGAGAGCGGCAAATGGATTTTATAAACTTTTAATTTTACAACAGTACAGAATAAGGAGAAAGAAATATAAGAAAGATATTTTATTAAATAAGAAGGTATACTGGGAAAAACTTGTCCTTAACAAGGGGAATATGGACCCTTGGGGATATGTGTACAAGGTGATGGCTGGCAAAGTACGAAGTTCTTTTGAAATCCCTGGGATGATGATGGCAAATAGACAAATTACTGACATTACAGAAAATTTGGAAACTATTCTACATGATTTACTACCTAATGACAACCCAGATGAAGATACGAATATTCAAAAGATGAAGAGAGAAGCGATGAAAGAACTGCCTGATACAGAAGACACAGTTTCTTTCACCATCCAAGAGCTTGACAAGATCATTAAAGAGTTAAAACCACGAAAAGTACCAGGTAAAGATAATATAACAACTGAGTTAATTTGGCGAGCTTACCCTCGAATCAAGGAAGTACTGTTACATCTGTATAATTTATGCTTATCTTCAGGAACATTTCCAAAAATATGGAAGGAAGGAGTTCTCAAAATCATATACAAGGGAAATGCTAAGGACCCGAAATTAACTAAGTCATACCGGCCTTTAACTATGCTGCCTAACATGGAAAAAATTTATGAGCGGCTCATTAATGCAAGACTAACAGCTTATTTGGAAGTAATACAGGGAATAGATAAACAGCAGTATGGCTTCAGAAGAGGGTATAGTACAGAAAAAGCGCTATACGATGTAAATCAATATATTAAAAACCTACAAGAAAAATATGTGCTTGGAGTGACGATAGATATAGCAGGAGCATTCGACCACGCTTGGTGGCCTCAAGTATTATGGCGCTTAAAGAATCTTAACACACCTAAGAACCTGTATGCCGCCATAAGGGGCTTTCTGCAAGATAGAAAGTGTGAATGTCGATTGGGCCACATAGTTGTGGAAAAGAAGCTCTCCATGGGCTGTCCTCAGGGTTCAGTCCTTGGTCCGCTACTATGGAATATAATATTTGATGAGCTTCTGAAAATTGAGTTACCAGTAAATAACATTATATATGGCTATGCAGATGATGGCTTGCTCATTATACCCGCTACTTCACGCTACGAATTAGAGCAGACAGCAGAAATTATTCTACGCTCTATCAACACCTGGGCAAGCAGTGTCCGACTTCTTATATCATCTGAAAAAACTGAAGGCGTATTACTAAAGGGAAAATTACATAAAGACAGACCACCTTTAATAAGATTTCAAGAACGAATAGTGAAGATAAAACAAAAAGTTAAGTATCTAGGGGTACAAATCACAACGGGAACAGGATACCAAGAACACATACAAGAAGCATCACAAAAGGCCCTACTGTTAATGCAAAAAATAAGGAGTCATAAACCTACAAATGTAGGATTGAGCACTAATACTATGACAACACTGTACAATGGAGTATACCTGGGCATACTTACCTATGCTTGCTCAGTCTGGTATGAACTACTACGCAATTCACATGTAAGAAGAAGGTTAAACTCATCCCAACGAACAGCTCTAATTGCTGTAACAAAAAGCTACAGAACTACGTCTTTAGAAGCACTGCAGGTTATCGCTGGAGCCTTACCTATAGACCTACTAATACAAGAAAGAGCAAAAGTTGTGATTTTAAAGATGAACAAGGAATACACTGCTTCAAAATATCGCAGAATTCACATAGAAAATATTGAAATCTGGCAAGAAAGGTGGCGAAACTCTGACAAGGGAAGGCATACACACAATATATTCCCTTCAATAGAAGAACGGATGAAATTTTCATGGATAAGTACTGACCACTACACTTCACAATTCCTAACAGGTCACGGGAATTTTAAACACAAATTAAACTCTTTTAACTTAGTGGAAAGCCCTATGTGCCCTGTGTGCATGGAAGAAGACACAGTAGAGCATGTTCTAAATGATTGCGTTAAAATAGAAGACATACGAACCAAGTACACAAGGAAGATGGCTATGGAGGATGTTGATATTAAGGATATTAATCAAATTGTGAGAGATAAGAAGACTTATGACATATGGAGAAATTACACCTTTGAAGTATCCAAGAGACTGGAGCGTTTCGATAGTTGGATGCACGAACAATCTCTGATGGAAGATCTGCTTTCCGATACGGAATAACTTACTACAGAAAAATAAAATAACTCTTTGAATCTCCTACACAAGTTTCTTTGGCTGTTCTTCTTGTGTATAGTGTAAT
Source organism: Bacillus rossius redtenbacheri (assembly GCF_032445375.1). Taxonomy (NCBI): domain Eukaryota; kingdom Metazoa; phylum Arthropoda; class Insecta; order Phasmatodea; family Bacillidae; genus Bacillus; species Bacillus rossius. The sequence continues at coordinate 32,708,752 of NC_086333.1, read as the reverse complement.
CGAACAGCCGGAATATTATATCAAATTAGATAAATGAACTGAAAAGAATTAATTAAGAATAAGAGAATTAAAAATATACACCAGATCTCTCTTTGAAAATAAGAATAAGAATTATGACAGAATAACGCCCTGGAAACCTGTATAAGCAAGCTAAAAGGATATGAATTATTATATAATATAAACTGTATTATATTATATAATATATATATATGTGTGTTAAAAATATAATCATGTGTGCAATAAATATAAATAAACTACTCTTGCAAACCTTATAAACAGGATTATATCCAGAGTAGTCTTTAAGTAAACATACATAATCTATAATATGATTATTTTCTATAAAGCTACAAGATAATCTGTAATCAGTTAGAGTCATGTAGTCTCGTAGCCATGTAGCCTCGTGTCCTGGAAGCTTCGTAGTCCTGTAGTCAAGTAGCCTTGTACTATTATAACATAATCGAGGTGCAGATCGAAGAGATGCTGGCGGGCGGAGTTGGAGTCAAAGAGAAAATTCAGACGAAGACAGATGCCGCAATTGGAGCCATGTAGACTTGTAGCTTCGTAGTCAAGTAGCCTTGTACTATTATAACATAATGCTGCTGAGGTAGTTGGAGCTTTGTACGCTTGAAGGTAGTTGGAGGAGTCTTGTACACTCGTAGAATTGTAGTCTCATAGTCTCTTAGAGTCGTAGCATTCTAACCAAATATCATTGGAGCTGATGAACCAAAAGGACGTTGGAGACAATGACTGTTGGAGGCAATGACTGTTGGAGCCAATGACTGTTGGAGTCAATGACTGTTGGAGTCGATGGCTAATGGAAATATAAACTGTTGGATTCATAGACTGATGGAGAGATTATATCCTAACTTATCATTGAAGATCGTATCCTACCAAGTTGAATGAACGAGAGAATGCGCCTCCTTTTCGTTAAATGAGCTTTCGTTTTATAGAATTTCCGTCCAAACGTGCTTCGTTTTCATTAAATGCTTGTCCTGCGCGAACGAAGCGTAGTCATTGTGTGTACATTACATATATATTGCGTACATTGCGTACATTGGGTGTACTTTGCGTAAATTGCGTGTACTCTGCGTGTACTGTGTGTTAATTGCGTGAATATTACGTGTTCGTTCCGTTTCCTGTGTGTACTGTGTGTACGTTCCGTTTCCTGTGTGTACTGTGTGTACGTTCCGTTTCCTGTGTGTACTGTGTGTACGTTCCGTTTCCTGTGTGTACTGTGTGTACGTTCCGTTTCCTGTGTGTACTGTGTGTACGTTCCGTTTCCTGTGTGTACTGTGTGTACGTTCCGTTTCCTGTGTGTACTGTGTGTACGTTCCGTTTCCTGTGTGTACTGTGTGTACGTTCCGTTTCCTGTGTGTACTGTGTGTACGTTCCGTTTCCTGTGTGTACTGTGTGTACGTTCCGTTTCCTGTGTGTACTGTGTGTACGTTCCGTTTCCTGTGTGTGTGTACTGTGTAATCATTACATTTATTGTGTGTAAATTACATGTATTGCGCGTACATTGCGTGTTGGAGCTGTTGGAGCATTTGGAGCTTTATACACTTGAAGGTAGTTGGAGGAGTCTTGTACACTCGTAGAATTGTAGCCTCATGGTCTCTTAGACTCGTAGCATTCTAGCCAAATATCATTGGAGCTGATGAAGAAAAAGGCCGTTGGTGTCAATGACTGTTGGAGTCACTAGACTGATAGAATCAATAGACTGATGGAACCAATGAATATTGGAGCCAATGAATATTGGAGCCAATGACAAATGTGCGGTCTTTTCGATGATGGTGCTGCCTTTTTCGTTGTCGGTGCTTCCAAATGTGCTGCCTTTTCGTTGTCGGTGCTTCCAAGTGTGCTTCCTTTTTTTTTTTTTGATGGTGCTTCTATTTTTTTAATGTTGTTTTGACTCTAGTATTATAATAAATTGTTCTTGATTTGACTAGCGTATTATTCCATCCGGTGCATGTATATAAGCGAGTCCTAGACAGCAGGACGCTCAGTTTGTTTCTGACGACGGCGGTGTAAGGATCACCTAGATTGTTTAATCTGGTGCATAAATCGCGTAATTACCTGTTCTTGCGAACTCGATGGCATCTTTACCGTCTTTAACGTTGAACTCGGAGGTTGTACCATCGACTACGGGAACCTTATCGACAGCTACGACGGAGAAGGAGCAGATCCCGTTGGTAACGATGACGTCAACATTGGAGGGGATTTCAACAGATGTGATACCACCAGCAGAAGAGACTTTAATGCCGGTAGTGCTGACTGTACAGGAAACCTCGACGAACGCTGTTTCGCCCTCGATGGAGACTTCAATGTATGGCGAATCGTCAACTAACGAACATCGATGTCGTTACTGTGACAAGATTTTCTCAAACATCAGCAATGCTCGTCGTCACGAGAAGAGAGAATGTGCCAAGAACCCTTATCGTAAAATGTTTGGTTGTATTAAGTGTCGCAAGCAATTTACAAGAAATGCTAATTTGAAGCATCACTTGGAGACATGTAAAGGACCTGCAGTGCGGCAGAAAGTAAAGGTTTCTATACAACAACGATGCATTGATGTGCATAAGAGTATGCCTGGAAATGATTTAGTTGCAGTAACAGCGACATCTGGTTCGGGTTTGTCTTCAACTAGGCATCCTTGTGGCTACTGCGACATGACGTTTGCATTTGCACATGATGTACGGAGACATGAGAGGAGTAAATGTACGAAGAGTCCTTCTCGCATGAAGTTTCGCTGTGACGAGTGTCATAAATGGTTTACTCGAATTGATAATTTGCGCCAACATTCGATAAACTGTAAAGGTGAAGTCCGTGCGCCTACTGCTGAACTACGTGCAGCAATTACGACTCCTGAGTTTAGATTGGTGACTCGTGAGCGTACAAGTAAAAAAACTGATGTGCAGCAACCGATTGCTGTGGCATCTGAACATGAAAATAAACATAAGACTGTGATCGGAGCATTACAAGTGAACGATAATGGCTTCTACTTGGCGCAGTCTGCATTTCGTGGAACATTGAAAGACTACTATTATCCAAGTACGTTAAGTGAGTCAAAGGACATTTGTAATTTTCTTGATGATATCAGACAGGACATAATCAATCAGCTTACTGATGACGTAGCAACAAACGGACCTTTGAAATATAACTTGTGGTTGGACTGTATATATGGAAAGCCTTATCCGTTCGATGACAAAGTGAAGAAGTGTGCATTCAAGACATCGGCTGCAGTAATTTACAGTTCTAACGATATCGAGCAAACTGTTAAACAAGGTATCCAGAAACTCTGTCAAGAAGAGGAGGACTATGTCTGTAAAGGATCTGGCTGGACTCTGTCTTGAATAAACCGATTGGAGCTAAGAATTAGTCATTTCACGCCTATGCGGACCTAAATGTTTGTAAGATTGCTAACCTTCGCAGGTGATCCTGTAGTAAAATAGAAATTATGTAATAAATATTATGTTTGTAAAAGAACTTGCAGTGTTTTTATTTTCGAACCTGTCATTTTTTAGGTATTTTTACATACAAATTAAGATTATTTGCATCGATCGGGTATCGAACCGAGGACAGGAATCGATCGAATCAATATGTAAATTAATGAGTGATTTATTTAATGAATTTTGGAACTTTTCCCGAATTTCTAGCTAAATAATTACGGATTTTCAAGATGGCGGCCGAATGACAAGATGGCGGGTGTCACAGTAATAAATGATTACTGCACTCTAGCGGATACGAATTAAACTAACATGTTATCGGCGCACTCTAGCCGACGATACATTGATGATGGCTTCCAGCATCGAAGACAAGATGGCGGACATGACGTCATACTAGGTGACGATATATATGCTTCGAAAAAAAGTGGTGGGAGTCAGTCTGCTAGCACCCACCACGGGGGAAGGATCGGTCGCCATTTTTAATTTTTTTTTGCACTCATCGGGTTCGAACCGAGGACTTCGAACTCCGTGTCGTAAATGTTTGTTTTTTATAAGTATTTTATTAAAAATTTATTAAGTAAATTTATTATTAATTTTTAAAAAAAATTCATTAAAATCGGATAATAAATAAAAAAGTTAAAGATGGCGGCCGTAACGGAAATTGCAACGGTGACATCATAATCCATGATGACGTCAGAGGCTTATCGTAGGCTGTAGACATGGATGCTTAAGCCTACATATGGACATTTCTAGCCGCTGAAATTTTTAAGGACTAAAAACGGGAAATTTTCCCTCGAAACGGGAATTTTTCTCTCGAAAACGGGAATTTTTGAATTGTGGAATTTTTTGAGATTTTTTGGCGGAATATTTTTCCACAGAAATGGAAATTTTGAGGAATTTGGGCAAATTTTGCCCAATTTTGGCGGATTTTGACACATTTTGAGGATCAAATTCAAGGTCAAGGTCAAAGGTCAAGGTCACAACCATCCAAGATGGCCGCCGTAACGTCACAATCCAAGATGGCGGACCGTCTCCTCGCTCCTCAGCCAGAAGCCATGTGCCAGTATGCCCATTTACATACTACTATAAGAATTTAATGTTTTTATTTCTTGTATACTGATTTCTAACTAAGACTTAGATCTCGTAACTTGTGCTTCCATGTTGCCTTTTTTTTTGTTGATGGAGCTTCCAAATGTGCTGTCTTTTCGTTGTCGGTGCCTCCAAATGTGCTGCCTTTTCGTTGTCGGTGCTTCCAAATGTGCTGCCTTTTCGTTGTCGGTGCTTCCAAATGTGCTGCCTTTTCGTTGTCGGTGCTTCCAAATGTGCTGCCTTTTCGTTGTCGGTGCTTCCAAATGTGCTGCCTTTTCGTTGTCGGTGCTTCCAAATGTGCTGCCTTTTCGTTGTCGGTGCTTCCAAATGTGCTGCCTTTTCGTAGGCGGTGCTTCCAAATGTGCTGCCTTTTCGTAGTCGGTGCTTCCAAATGTGCTGCCTTTGCGTTGTCGGTGCTTCCAAATGTGCTGCCTTTTCGTTGTCGGTGCTGCCAAATGTCCTGTCTTTTCGTTGTCGGTGCTTCCAAATGTGCTGCCTTTTCGTAGGCGGTGCTTCCAAATGTGCTGCCTTTTCGTAGGCGGTGCTTCCAAATGTGCTGCCTTTTCGTAGTCGGTGCTTCCAAATGTGCTGCCTTTGCGTTGTCGGTGCTTCCAAATGTGCTGCCTTTTCGTTGTCGGTGCTGCCAAATGTGCTGCCTTTTCGTAGTCGGTGCTTCCATATGTGCTGCCTTTAAGTAGTCGGTGCTTCCAAATGTGCTGCCTTTTCGTTGTCGGTGCTGCCAAATGTGCTGTCTTTTCGTTGTCGGTGCTTCCAAATGTGCTGCCTTTTCGTAGTCGGTGCTTCCTATTGTTTTTCCTTTTTTGAAGGTGCTTCCAAGTGTGCTTACTTTTTTTTTTGATGCTGCTTCTATTTTTTTAATGTTGTTTTGACTCTAGTATTTTAGTAAAATATTCTTGATTTGACTAGCGTATTATTAAAACCGGTTAATGTATATAAACGAGTCCTAGACATCAGGACGCTCAGTTTGTTACTGCCGTCGACGGTGTACGGATCACCTTGTTTGTTTCTTCTGGTGCATAAGACGTGTAATTGCTTGTTCTCGAGACTTCGATGGCATCTTTACCGACTTTAACGTCGTACTCGATGGAGGATGTACCATCGACTACGGGAACCATGACGTCGGCGCCGACGATGTTGGAGCAGATCCCGTTGGCAACGTCTCTGACAACACTGGAGGAGACTTCTATATGTGCTGTTCCACCATCAGCTGAAGTTTCATCAGCATTGAATACTTCAATTAATGAAGAGCGTACTTCGCATCAGTGCAAATACTGTGGTGCATCATTTACTTGCACCTCAAATGCTCGCAGACATGAAAGAAGCAGTTGTTCTTATAATGTTCAAAGAATACAATTTCAGTGCATAAAATGTAATAAACTAATTTCACGTCTCGACAGCTTACATCGTCATTATAAAAAATGCTCCGAGAAGTAAAATGAACATGGTTATTGATTTGACTCATGTGTTGTATCGGCTAATGAGACTATATATAGGTGCTATGAACTTCAGTCCGTCTCTGGCTGCGGTGATGAACGGATCGGATAGACATTTAAAGTCATGTAAAAGGCTTAGTCCGTACAATAAGAAGACTGTTTGAATCGAGGAATCCAAAAGGCTTTGGTAATTTGTCAGTGTTTTTTTGTACTTGTAGTAGTGTATTGAATTTATTTAATAAAATTTTTTTAAAAGAACTGGTTATGTTTTTATTTTCTCAAACCTAACACTTTTTTAGTATTTTTTTAATTAAAGTTGTTTTGTATCGGCCAGGGATCGAACCGAGGACGGGAATCGATCGAATCAATATGTAAATTAATGAGTGATTTATTTAATGAATTTTGGATTTTTTCCCGCTTTTCTAGCTACATTATTACATGATTTCAAGATGGCGGCCGAATTTCAAGATGGCGGAGGGCACCTCCATAATAAATTATTACTGCACTGTAGCGGGTTAGAATAAAATTATCCAGATGGAAATGTACTCTATAATACAAGTACACACACAATATGACGTACTCCAGCAGGTGGTAGCTCCTGGTAGCATGTACTGAACATAAAATGTCGGATCCATGATGGTCGACAAGGACAAAGTCAAATTTCAAGGACAATGTCTAATTTCTAGGTCAAGGTCTAATTTCAAGGTCAAGGTCAAATTTCAAGGTCAAGGTCAAATTTCAAGGTCAAGGTCAAATTTCATGGTCAAGGTTAAATTTCAAGGTCAAGGTCAAAGTTCAAGGTCAAGGTCAAAGTTCAAGGTCAAGGTCAAAGTTCAAGGTCAAGGTCAATGTTCAATGTCAACAGTTGAGGACAAAAGTATGGTGACCAGATAATTATACTACATGGTATCGGCACACTCTAGCTGACGAAAACAAGATGGTGGTCTCCAGCGGATGAAGACAAGATGGCGGACATGATGTCATACCAGTTGACGATATATACCTTGGTATTGTTGGTGTTAGATCAGTCTAGGTAGCTTTCATGGAGGAAGTATCGACCGTTTACTCTCGCCGGGAATCGAACCAAGGACGTACATCGATATAATCAAACATAATTCAAATAAGTTAATTTTTTGATGAATTTTGGAATTTTTTCCATTAAAATCGGATAATAATTAAAGATTTTCAAGATGGCGTCCAAATTTCAAGATGGCGACCATAACGATAATTGCAACGGTGACGTCTTTATTGAAAATGACATATTCCATGATGACGTCAGGGGCTTATCAGAGGCTGTAGACATGAATGCTTAAGCCTCTTTAAGTAATTTGGGTTCTTTCTAAGGCAAAACGACTTTTGAGGATTTTCGAAATCCTAATTTTTGAATTGTGGAATTTTTTGAGATTTTTTGGTGGAATTTTTTTCCTAAGAAATTGAAATTTTGCCGATTTTGTGGAATTTTGGGCAAATTTTGGAGAATTTTGACACATTTTGAAGGTCAAATTCAAGGTCAAGGTCAAAGGTCAAGGTCACAACCATCCAAGATGGCTGCCGTGACGTCAGAATCCAAGATGGCGGACACCGGCTCTGGCTCCACGCGCCAGCGCCAGTGCCAGTAGCCCCATTCCTATACTACTTACAACAAATAAATTATTAAATTGAAGGTAAACTAACCTAGTTTTTCTTACACCTTTAGTTATACGGCATATATACAACTTAAAGTCTAATTCTTCCCCCACATTGGTTAACAAGTCTGGAACAATGTAAGCAATTGCCTCATCAATTATGTGACCAAACTCTGGCTAATCATTAGGTAGTGGCGGAACGAAGACACGATCTTTTATTGAGTCCCAAAGAAAAAAATGGCATTGCGTTATGGCAGGGGAACGTGGAGGCTAGCGGAAAAGAGCTCTGACATCTCGACTATTACCACTATAATTATTTCAGGGACTTCCACGTTCAACCATTCTCATAAAAAAGATATTCCAATGGAGACGCCTTAAATAATAGATTCACTCGTAGCAAATTGCAGAACACAAAACGCTTTAAGCTCAGGAGTCGCCATTATGCATAGATGGTGCTGCAAGTGAGAAAAAAACAAAGCACTACTCGCGCATGCTCTTATCTAAAACTGTTTGGGTTACATTTTTAATTGTGAACTTGAATCGAAACTCGAGAAAGCTTAGAGCCGATATTAATAAAATTTTAAACTGCGACATTATTTTATGTACATGCTGTACGTAGGACTTTGGAGTGTAGCTGGGTGGGAGAACACACGGGAAAAGCGCGATGTGTGACGGGTAGTGGGGTGGCTGCTGGCTGGAGTCGCTGCAAGCCTGGCCGTGGCGATGGGCGAAGCGCGACCCAACGAACCAGGCGCCGGGCGTCTGTACCGCGCTCACGGGAGAAGGCCAGGGAAGCGGTAAGAAGGCGAGGAATGGGGAGGGACGTCGCGGCGCTCTAGTGCGAGGGGGCGCCGGGATACCCAGGATTAGCATAGCTTACCCTTGTAGAGACGACCCGGCGAGAGGACCACTTAGCCTCCCTTAACTCGCTCGACTTTGGAAACAGTTTCCGAAGCTCGCCATTAAGGTGACCCCGCAAGAGGTGGGCGTTTGTTGGGTGGAGATGGGGGAGGGGGGTATGTAAGCACGTTCTTCAACACACGCAAAAACATAAAAAAGAAAACTTTTTATTACTCACTGAGTCAAGTGACATTTCGGGTGTTTGGAATAACTTTAATAATTTATAGAAAAATTTTATAAATGCTAATGATTAGTTTTCCTTATATGAGCTATCTTAAAAAAAATGGTATCTTTAACACATAATCTGTAATTTGTGGAGGCCGATGAAGAATGATTATTTTTTGATTAATTTTTAAGTCTTTGTATTGGGTATGTTATCAAGTTGAATTTAAGCTGGTCCACGATTTGTTAGCAAACCAACCGTAGACGTATAGAGACTAATAGTTTGAAAATTATCTTCAACTTGGTCCAGTGGCTAGCGTGTCTGGCTGGTGGTCCAAAGGGCCCGGGTTCGATTTACTGCCGAAGAAAGGATATTTCAAACATTCTGCCCGGGTTTATGACTGTTTTTTTTTCTTTCCTTTTCAACATTATGCCGCGGAAAGCAGTGGCAAGCAAAAGCCGAATCATTCTGTCTTAGCAAGCATAGGGACATAGCAGCTGTCATCACTGTGGTGTTGCGTTTATTCTCGACACCCTGTTATATGTAAAACCGAATTATCATATTCAGTAGAAGTTTGTTTAATCGCTTAAAAGGATTTGCTACAATAAACATATATATTGTAATTTTTTACCTTAGGCAATATTGTTTCAATTAAGGTAGAATCAAAACAAAATTTTTATATTGAATAAAAAATGTATGTATATATTTATAAATATTTAGGGGTTTTCTAAAGTAGAATTAGGGGGGGTGAAAAAAAAATACTTATAAAGGAAAATACTGATTTTAAGATTAATAATTAGTGTGAATAAGTATAAAATTGTTTACTTTGGCTTACCTCTATATATTTAGTTGATAAAGGGGATAAATGTAAAATATTTCATTGCCTATATATATATACAAATATATATATATATATATATATATATATATATATATATAAGGAGCTGAGCGCATCAGAACGCTTTGTATCGACACTGAAATTTTGTTTTGTGAATGAAGACTACTCCAACTGGCGTCTCGTGAAGCGAAGAGAATCATAATAATACTAATAATTATTATTTTTGTGTATTTTAGAAGACATAATCCAAACATTTCTATTTAGATTGTCATTATGAAAAAATAACAAAATTTGAAAGTCTTTTATTAAGGTATAAAAATAGAATTTTATGAATAAAAATAAATTTTTTAGTAACATATAAAATAAACTTTAATAAAAAATACCATTAGAAAAATAAAAAAATCATTTATTGCAAATAATATTCAAAGCTACTACTTTAAAGCCAATGAGTCTAAACTGCAGTATACCCGGTGTTTAAATAATTGACTCGCCCTTGTACGTCAGCGAGTATACGTTTGTGTGTGAACATACATTACACCATGCACGGCTAGTTCAGTGGAGACATTAATTTGATACCCATTTGCGAAAGCTACGTACAAAGTAATTATTACATAGACCATCGCTGACATAATTTAGTAATATGCAAACACACTACTTTTCTAACTGGATAAAAAGTACCGTAGAAATCATTACACACCGGTTTAATAATGATACGTGTAGCGTTGACAAAGAAATACTTATGTTTACTTATATAATTTATTATATTTGTAATGTTAAACAAATTAATAAAAAACTTTTTTGCTCTTAGCTAATAAGTATCGAAATACCTAGCATATGCGTGTAAAATTAAGGAAAGTGGTTTCTAATAATTCATATAAAACCCTATTATTTAAATACAGCTATGCAAGAAAATATAAAAAGCCAGTTGAAAGCATTCAGGTGAAATACAACCAGCAAAGCAGGCGCTCAGAGCGGCGACTGGAGCCGCGATGCGGAAGCGTGTCATTGCAGCTGCTGCAGAGAAGCAACCACGCGCCATCCTCCCTGGCGACTGGGTTGGGCGGAGGAATGATCCGCAGTCTCCGAGGCGATAAACTGGAGGGATTTGTGACGTAAGCCCACGCCTGACACTGCGCCACGTTGAGCGGCGAGACAGGGAAGAACCCCCCCCCCCCCCTTTATGACGGAAGGAGGGGGTTTGGAGAGTGGCTCGCTCTGTTTAATTACAAAACTGACGACTGCCGTTACTTCAGGCACGGAGAGAGAGAGTTAATTCCGACCGCCTCCTGCTCCACCTCCAGCTGGCGTGGCATTGAATGTTAAGGCAGCGAGCCTAGGCCCTAATTACGGATAGGGGTAGTAATTGAGTCGCAAGGGAGCGGGGGGGTCACGTATTCCAGAACGGACCTCGCCGGCTGGAAGACGGACCATCCTCATAATCCCCAGTTGAACCGGTGAAAGCTAACCGCTCTCTCCGGATACACCCGCCCACCCGAAACGGTTGCGAATGAATGGCAAAGGCGCTGTTACAAATTGCAGTTTATGCACGCACTTTGTTGGGGTTCAGACCAACAACTTGGCTGGCTAATGGGTGGGATCAGGAAGGCTAGTCAACTTTCAAAATTAGCATATTCACTCAACGAAAGTATTGTAAAAAAAATTGCTGGTTTCTCGTGAACAGATAGTGGTCTCAGAATCTAAATTTAATTACCAATCTTGTAAAACTACCAATATCTTTAACATTACACATCGAACATTCGATATCTATTCTCAAGGCTAAGTGAGTTAGCAATTAAAATACAAATCTACTTACTGAGTAATCTCTTCGTGCTCTTTGGGCTCATCATAACCGTTTACTTAGCTATACCTAATTTCTGTTTATCATACTTGATCAATCTTCCCTTCGCAACAACAGTCTGCAAATAAAGTTTAATACAATGACTTCAATGCAGTTTTGCACTGTTTGATATGGAAAATTTTTCTAAAATTTAAAATAAGAAATAAAAAACCTACATTCTCAGTGAACAAGCCTAATCAGCTGATGTCGAACAGATGACCCCTCTACAACATCAGCATGTTAGGTTAGTTCTCAGTGGGTTTATGTTAAATTTTATTCCCTATTTGGCATTTTAGTTTCTTTTTTACGACAAACAGTGCAACATTGCAATAGCGTATATAAAAAAAATGTATTATGTTAAAATTCTCTTTTGCAGGAATTATTTAAAGAATGCGTTAAAGTTTATTTGAAGTTACAAAAAAGTAAGTCCACGTAGCTCTTCGTATAAAGAACATTACACACGGTCATTTCCGATAGCCGAGCCTATTTTGATCTGTCTTTATGCAAAAGGCGTTACTCGTTCCTTACTCGACCGCCGCCTTCACGGGCCAGATCATGGCAGTGCTGCTCTTAGTTTCACTCCAGCTACCACTCGAGTAGTATGTAAATTGCGGTCCGGCGCCTGAGTTCTGGGTAGTGGAGCCGGAGCCGAACCGCCATCTTGGATGTCTACGACCTTGACTTTTGACCTTGTTCTTGACCCGGGCAGTCATCTAGGATCCACCATCTTTAAATCGAGCACCCCACTCACAAATTATAAAATTTTCGTAACGGTCGCCATATTGATTTTTTTTCTATTCCGATGGAGGCTGCTATCTTGGATTACGTCTACTTTGTTTCTGCTGTTTGTTCCTAGAGAGCACCAGCGTCGCACAATCTCATCACATAAGGTCGATGTTCGATTACATACGTGAGCTAATATGGTCCTTACCGACATATTACATATAATTTTTTAAGCAAAATACATTGGAAGCGCTGTAATTCGAAACATAGCAGCTTTGACACCTAGGTTGTAAAACATACGCCTTTGACAGCACGGCCATCGAGACATTTACCAGAATTATAATTAAATAAGTTATATATAAAAATAACACACATATTCGGACTTGTATTTTTTTTAATTTGAAGTAATAATAGCATCACCTGTTAAAGACAGAACCACCATCACGTATTAAGACGTAACTGTTGCAATTATCGTTACGGCCGCCATCTTGAAAAAAATTATCATCCGATTTCAATGAAAAAACTTTTTAAAATATATAAAGTAATTTAATTAATTAAATTTTAATAAAACCATTTCAAATATGTTTGCACTTTTCGTTACGCCCGCCAAATTTGATTCTAGAAATGATGCATATTTCGTTATGCCCATTATCTTGGCTGAGTATGGCATTATCGTAACACTTTACGTTATGTCCTCCATATTGATTTCCATAGCGATGCAACTGCCGTTACGGCCACCATCTTGAAATTGTGGAATTATTTAGCTAGAAAATCGGAAGAAATTAAAAAAAAAAAATCATTAAATAAATATGCAATTAATATACTTATTGATTCGAACGATTTCAATTCTTGCTTCAATCCATGTTTAAAACAAAAATATTTAATTATAAATACCACAAAAGTAATAAGTTCTAGAAATAAAAACACACAATTTTAAGTTTAACGCATTTATTTATAAAAATTACACAAATGCACATTAGGTTAAGGAATAAAGCATTTTTGCAAGCAAAGTATTTATTCTGCACGAACTGCCTCGACGACTCCGGTTCCAACTGCTTCGTCGACTCCGGTTCCAACAAGTTCGAAGGTCACGGGATCAGGGACACAGGTTTCCAGCTGGTCATCTTCTGCGGGGACGACAACTCCGGTGTGACATGGTCGATGACGTCTGTGACCACGTCTGCGCCTGGGCTTTGTCGTAGGTCTAGTTGGGACATATTCACTGCCTGAACTTCGACGACGAGACGCACGTCGTTTGGACGTCTGCGTAGAAACATCACAGGTCGCAACAGGTTGCAACACGCCCATGTTTGGTGTTGAACGTGCAGACGAGGCGACTACCTCAGCCATGCTAGCAGGAAGGATTGTGTGCGGTCTCATGTGATAGAAGGCACAGTTTCCAGGTTCGCATCAGTCTAGTAGCTGCTGAGTCGGTTCGTAGGACACAGGAAAGTGCGAAAATCGCCAGTGCTGAGGGCCTCCATCACAGGTTTCGGTATATGTACGTAGATACCCGGCATCCCAGTAGCTATACTCGACACCGCTGAAGCTAGGACTTAAACACGTTAGCAGGATGAAACGTAAACATCTTCTTGCAGGTCGAACGACAACTGAAGGCACGAATGGATGCACGCCTTTTATATATGCAGGCTCTTACCAACACTGTGTGTGCCATTTCTGCATTATCTGCGAGTTTTTACAGATTCACTCTCGTTCAAACATGTCACGTGGCTGCACGTCATATATTGCACTTTGCTTTCGCAGGGAAGGACAACCATAGTCGATCTTTACATATACAATTTCCACTGGTGCATCACACAACTTGCTCAACCATTTATTCTGCTCAGGCCCAGCAAAATAAATTATTTACTTTTGAACTAGTAAATTTTCAATAGTGTTTTTCACTTGGTGGTACGAAATTTTAACTTCGTCCCACTCCAAGCCATGGTAGTATTTGCATAGCCATTTGTTTGAGCGTTTACTTTTTGCGTCTAATAATTTCCAGGGATACGGAGGACAAAACGTGCGGGTTCGTATCTTGTCAACTGAGGTGACGCTTATTTCCTTGAGCAATAATCCATTTTGTTTCTGTAAACCTTGCAGGTTGCAGTACATCTTGTCGCTAGCAATGCTCAGTCGTAACTATATTAATATCGTAAACGAATTAGTATTTATGACAGAATTTTCACAAGTTTGTCTCTGTAATCGTCTGATGCAAGCCTATCGTAAAGTATCAGACAAAATGCGTAGGTGTTTGGTGGAATATTTCCGGTAGTCGAAATCTCGATCCTACAGTCGATGATGTTTGAATCTATTCGATTATTCTGTTAGGAAAACGTGAAACACCATTAACGGAGCCTTGTTCTTGAACTGTCAGGACTCAGTATCGGTACTGTCTGCGCCCATAGTATGCTTGCTGAAACTTGGCATACATTTGATATGCGAGAAGAAATCTTCCGTTTTCAAAGTCCATGTTCATAACAACATACGGGTAGCTTTCGCTGTTTAAATTATTTTAACATTACGTATTTGACAATTATCGAATAAGGAGCGACTCACTCCTGAATTGAGCTGTCTTCCGGTCTGAAGACCGACGATGATGTATCTTGGTTTTTCTGTAGTGAAGCTGGACTTTATTATCCAATTGATACGTTGACTATGAGGCAAGCCAGGATAGATTTCCAGGCTCCAGGATCGGAATGGCACATCAAAGTTCTTGCCATTTTCTATGTTCTTCAACATCTTGATACGTTCAAACGTGCTCACTTGGATTTGGGGCATTATCCACTCGATAGACTGTAGTGTTAGCGAGACATCTTGTGGGTTTTCTGTAACGGCAACAATTGCATTAACATGTGTGTTGGCTAGAAGCAGTGCGAGCTCTTGATTCAAATCCAAGAAGCATGGACAGTGGAACACAAGCTTCGAACTTTCCTTTGTCATAAACAGGAAGCTTATATTCATCCTCGAGAGCCCAACCGGCCATCTTTGCAGCAGACAGTTCATTTGGCGTGAGAGAAAGGTAATTTTTCATAGCAGATGTTATGTCTACATTGTCGTCTGGTCTACCTCGACGCCATTGAGTACATATGTAATGCGCTCGATTAGGTAAAGAATACCTTTGCCGGATATTGAAGTCGTTGTCGGATGTGTACCGTACACATTTGTCAGCGTGCCTCTTATAAGTATAAATGACTGCGAAGGTAGTGTACAGATATCTTGGTGCTGTACAGTAATGCGTACTTCTGATGGTAGTGCGTACGGTCCGAGCAGGAAAGGCCGGTACTCGTGCAATTCCATTTAAGTAATGCTCTCATCAAAAATGACCGGAACTTCCACGTTGAGGATATAGTCTTCAATATTTATTCGGCACTTGTCCAATACTAAGAAGAAACTTTATGCTGTCTGTTTTTAATGCAACAATGTCTGGAAGAGAACTGATCTTATTCAAGTCAATGTAATTATTTTATAATTGCTTGGTGTTACAAACTTTATGCTCATCGGTTTAAGTGCAGACGTAATGTTTTTTCTTTGTCTTGAAGATTCACCTATTGTCCTCGCTGGTCAACGATTATGACGACAACTTATTGTATTCGCACTTCACTTCGACTGGAACGTAAATGATAATTTGCGGTACTTCGACCAGTTTATATCCTGGCGGGAACATTGGCGAAAACTCGTGCAGCATGTTGCTTAGTTTTGCGTTGAGATACGTTCCTCTTGCTAAATAACAGTTTATTTTTATGACATTCACAGGCAAAATATTTACTGCACGTGTAGATTCGTACGTTCTTCCTCCATCATACACCTTTGATTCAAATCCTAGCATCGTACCTATTGTCCCAGGTTTCGTAATGTCAAAATTTGCACACCATGTTAGAATGTTTTCTTTTATGAGTGTTTGGATTTCCACCTATTTGAAACTCTACATCCTGTGGTAACTTATTCCTGATGAAATTTGCAATGTCGCAAATGTAATTTAACTGCTACATCTCAGGAAATATTAAAACCTTTAACTGTAAAAAATACTGTTTTCGATTTTAATGTGAGAAGAAGTTAATTTTTAAGGGATAGCCTAATTAAGTAGTATTACAGTTTTATTAATTACAAACAATTACATTGCTAATAAATGATTGTTCTTAAAAACGGAGTAACAGGCGATTTGCCTAAAGTCATTTCGCCTAAAGGCGTTTTGCCTTACGGCGAATTGCCTAACGGCGATTTGCCTAACGGCGATTTGCCTAAAGGCGATTTGCCTAACGGCGTTTTGCCTAACGGCGATTTGCCTAACGGCGATTTGCCTAACTGCGTTTTGCCTAAAATGTTACTATGATGACAAAACCTCGTTTTGCCTAACGGAGAATTGCCTAACGGCGTTTTGCCTAACGGCGTTTTGCCTAACGGCGTTTTGCCTAACAGCGTTTTGCCTAACTCCGATTTGCCTAATGGCATTTTGACTAAGGGCGGTTTTTCCGGTATTTCTCATTAATTAAATCATTCGTTATAAAATACTATTAAATTCCTTTTTAATAATTTTTGTGTTATCCTAAATAAGCGCATACTCTTGCTTTAATAAAAAAAACTGTTCGAAGATTTCACTTTTTCTCACAAGAGAGCATCTTTGTGTTTTGTAGTTCTAAAATGTTATACTAGAGTTCGTAGATGCAAACAAGCTAGCAGCATTTTCTGCCGTTCTCGTTGATGGTTACAAAATCTTCCACGTGATGGCATAAACATCTGTTTTGGAACTTTTCTTTCGTCTGAAATGGTAAGTTCAAGGACGGATCTAGGTAGTTCTGTCAAGGGAGACAGCCTGACCCCGGTGCCAGGTTTGAAAGGTGTACCCGTGGTGTCGAACAAATTTTTTTTTTAAATTTTATAATTTAAAAGTTTATAACAAGTAAAATAAAACTATGTTATTTAAACTTTCGTTTTCGTGGTTCTTATAAACTTGAACGCCTATAGGAGTATATATAGCTACACAGTGCGTAAAATAAAACGTACACTATAAATGGGTGTTAGAATGGTTTATTTGTTTAAAATAAATTGTGTATGTTTATTGCTGGTCGGTTGGTAAGATTCCGGAAAAGGGCTTGATACGTGGCGTTGGAAAGGAAAATGGTAATTGTGGGTTGGGGGGGCTCAATTCACAATTTATACCCACTCCTGGTGATATACTATGAATTCTCAATAAATTTTCTTTTTAGTTAGAAACATAATTATTTTAAAATTTACTCTGTTTTGAAAACCTTTTTTTTGTGACGAGTAACTGATAAGTTATTGTGCTTATATTTACATGGGAAAAAAATACGAAATATATGTCGCGTTTGTTCATTTCAATTTCCTCTGATTACATGTAAACAATGGCTGTACAGACACGTCTTGTAAAGCCTGGTTCACATACATATAAGCAGATCGCGCCGACCAGACCGAGCGGGAAGATGGCAAGCCCAATAAGATTTAAAGGTGACTCACGCCGATGTTATTTGCGCACCGAAAAAGCAGACTTCATTGATAGTTACCAGAACTTCATCGTTTCACACGTTCTGAAACCTATGTTTTGTGATCAGTGAAATAAAGTGTAGTAAAAGTACCTTACAATGAATAAATTATTGTAACTATATGAAATTGGCAAGTTATAATACTCGTTTCACTCAAAAATCAATTAAAAATATTTCGTTTTGAAAGCGTCTGATAGGTAGCACTAACTTTTCAAATTATTGAAATACAAAAAATAAGAATATAATAGTTTTCCCACCATTTAGTTTAATTTTTTTGTGGTATTCGACTAAATACTATACAGAAAAATATAATTTAGGCCTACGTCTTTTTTGTTGTATAGCTAACACCTCGAAAGTTTATGTACGAAGAAAAAAGTGGCCGTAAGCAGACATCTTGAATCTAAACATTAAAACTAATCTGCTTCATGTAAACGACCATATATGTCCACTCTGTCTGATTGGCGCGATCAGCGTACATGTGAGTCGGGCTTAACATCATGTTTTAGGCACTCATGTCTCTCGTATACTTGGTGTAGCTCGCACCAGCTGGAAAATTAAGAACGCTAGTAGTACGTTGACCCTAGCTATTTAAATGATACAACTTAGCAGTAGCTTGTGAACTAAGAGCGCTATTGGTGCTTTTTTATGCTCATGTTGGTATATTATGATGCGTCATATAGCCTATTTAAAAAAAAATGAGGTATAAAACTAGCAAGTATAACTGTGTGAATGTAATCGTGCACAACACTAGAAGCGCAGCGAGTTTCATTACGCGTAAAAAAATATTCGCGAAGTTGCAAGACCATTCTATATTTTCGTGGTATTAAAATACAATCTAGTAAACTTCATAACACAGGTTGCGTTAATTCCGAACAGTAAATTTTATGATAATTTCTTCTTGTCTCTTCTCTTTTAAAACTTCAGTTGTTCCTATTAAGAAGTGCAACAATTTATTGATTATCGTAGTAAGTTTGGCTGTTTCCGCACTAAGCTGCGACTGAGGGCTTATTCTAAGTATATCGTTACATACATCGAGTCATCTCGACATCGAGTTCACTCGATAGGGTTTCTAACGACAAAAAATATCGAGAGCAAGAAAAATGTATTCTAAGTATGCTATCGTTACGACACAGACGCTCGGGTAAGTTCGGAGTTTTCGATACCATCCCCTTCTTTACTGACACGAGAGTGGGCATGGCGTCAAAGTGGCAACAAAACGAATGAAAAATACATATTTTATTTAAATAATTTTAATAAAATTATATATGGGATTCACAAAGTATGTAATATTTACGTCGGAAGTGATATATTTTATGTTGAGTGTAATTTTTGCTAGTTAAAAGATAAATTGTAGTAATAAACACAGTAGTTAAAAAATTATCGCGATAAAGAATTTAAGTTATAAAATGTGGTGACAATTCAGGCGCGGAGGTGTTTATATGTTGTTTGTGTTATAAACTACACGGCTTCACGACTTACGCGAAATGGATTCCAAAAATAAAGTAAGTTCACGTAAAGGACGCATTTCTGAAAGACAGCAACAAATCATGATGGAGTTTATGAATATCATCCAGAGCTGCTACGAAATAAATGTTCGCCTATTTTCACCACAGCCAAGAAAAACCAAGTCTGGGGCGAGCTTAGTGGTTTACTGAATTCGAATGGTTTTGGACCTGAGAAAAAGACAAGTGGATAAAGGTATTTATGAAATGTCTATTTAAATAATTAGTTAGGCTTAGTTTTGAAATATATTTATATGTGGTGTGGTTGTTATTTTATTGAAATGAAAGTCTAGTGATAGCCTAATAAAGTGGTAACAGAGCCACCGATGTACAAAGTGTGGTTATGTTGTTCAACTACGTTTAAGAACTTTGTGGTAGTTATAGATGAGAGAGGTGCATTAGGGGGAAAAAAGAGACACAAATATCTCCAGAAATGTATTATCTTGCTTAATGAAATTTTTGTAATTATTTAAAAAGGTGCTAATTACTAATTGTTAAATATATTTCTGGTATTTTTCAGTTTTAACAATTTGCTAATATTGGTGCACAAAAATAAGGTAAAATCTGGAGAATGGATTAACTTTGCTTCATTAAAATTACGGTAAAATTTTGTGAGAAATTGGTTAGGTTCTTTAGCTACATAAAATTATAAAATAGTGCGAATGGCTCACTATATGCTATACTGTACAAACCTTATCTTCTTAACTTAACATACAAAAGATTCATCACAGATATATGCAAATGTAATTTAGGGCTCCCCACCCCCACACACATGAAAAAAAAACTAACATACTATAAAACAATTTATTTGAACATTACAATTTGGTAAAAGCATAATAAAACTTAAGAAAATGTGTGGCCATATAAGTTGAAACCGTATTACAATATAAAATCAATAATTTATTATGTAATTAGTAAGCTAGTAAAATCTGTTTTCTTTTAGACAAATCATAGTCCTTGTAAGTTCACACACAACTGTCGCACTAAATCACGACTCAAGCGAAATATAACCCAAAAAATAATTTTCTTTCATTTCAAAGGGATTAGTTTTATCCCGAAGAAGTTTCCTTTCTTTGCGCATATCTACGCCTTTGTCTATTTCGACAGCTACATGTAACAAATACCGCCTCCACGCATCGCCGATTATGACAGTAACGATGTATTTATTTGTTTCGATAGCTTCATACCCTCTCATTACGAAACGATAGCTTGTAACGATTTTGTACATCGAGAATGACGTCACAGAAAAACTTAGAATACGAACTTGTCGAGAACGAACGATAATCGATAGGTAACGTCAAATTCCATCGAAACTATAAACTTAGAATAAGCCTCCTTCTTGAAAAAAGCTGCGTAAAACAGTTACACTACCTAATCTCTGAAGTCAAAGCGATTGTTTATCTCGTTTGATGCGTAATGATTGTTAATTTAATGTGTTACGGTGGGAAATCTCATATCAAATGCATTTGCCAATAAGATTATTTTATGTTACGTAAAGAGAATTTTGGCAGAATTTCTGAATAATCGATACGAAAACATTAGCAGCTAGCAGCTAGTGGTGAAACGGCAGGTGTCTTCATGACACTGCAAATATGTTTCTACATATTTTATTCGTGTCCTTGCAGTGAATAATTTTTCTTACTATCACACTTTAAATACAGTAAAATTTAATTATTGAATTTGTATCAATTATTATCTTAATAGTTTTATATTACTTATAAATAACTTCCAAAGGGGTTTACAAATTTACTTCTATTTTTATACAAAAATATTTGTACAAGATGTGCATATTTTAATTTTCAAGTATCAGCAGGCACATATGTATAAACCCAATTTGGAAGAGACCAATATGATTTGAAAATGCTTTTAACATCCAAATCAAATAATCTCCTAAATTTATTTATTTCGTTAACCCTCTGTTTTGTGCTAATGTGTGAGATAGTAAGTACCTACCAAATAAAAACAATACGTATGCTCACTTTTGCTTTTAATTGTAATGCTATTTGATTAGAAGTTTAGGCCAATAATCTTTGTGCACGTCTGCTAAGCGAAATCTTCTAGTAGTCCAGGCAGATAAAAAATTATAGGTATGATTCTCAGATCAATCAGTTTTTTTTAAAATGTAATTATAGATGTTTAAAACATGTTTTACGTTATTTTAAAAGATTTTTTAAGTGGAATGTAATAATAAACCCTTGCTCGATTTGTTTTCATAGGCATTTCTATCACTTTTCATTTACTCCCAGCACCTGGAATATTACACTCATTACAACGAGTAGCCCCTGATTTTTCGGGTGAAACAGTAAGGGTAGCATTTTTATTTCACAGTATAATTAGATAATAAAATGGTCAATAAAATTGTTGGTATCAACTTTCATCAAATATAATAATTAATAAACGGTGTTTAAAATTATATATATAATTTTTCAATTTATGTTATCTTTAAGCAGAAAAAACAACAGCCTGGAAACAAAAGTATACAGGAAACCTACGCACACAGGCCAATACCTTAATTTTGCATCCAACCATCCCAAAACAACAAAAACTGGCATAATTCACACACTAACCAACCGAGCTGAGATTATTTGTTCTGATGAGAAATCTATTGCGGTTGAACACAATCATATAAAAAAAGAACTCATAGCCAATGGTTACCCTGTCAACACCATCAAACAGCATTTGAAATCCAACAAAACACTCAAATCCACAGAAACTGAGAAACCTGCAGGAACCCTAGTTATTCCATATGTTCAAGGGCTTTCAGAAAAAATAAGACGCCTAGGAAATAAATATGGACTTCAAACAGCATTCCGTTCTAAATCTACTATTAAAAGTATTGTTACCAAGGTGAAACCAGTCACAGAAAAATTACAAACTCACAACTGTGTGTATCAAATCCCCTGTGAATGTGGCCACATGTACATAGGTGAAACTGGCAGAGCTCTATCCACCCGAATCAAAGAACACAAAAACAACTGCAAGAAGGGTGAAACCCTAAAATCCAGACTTGCTGAACATACATGGGAAAATAGCCACAAAATTCTCTGGGAAGACTCCACACCACTCATACAGGAATCCGATAAAATAAAAAGGAAAATCAAAGAATCAGCCTTCATTATTAGCAATAAAAATATTTTCAGCCAGCAGAGCATTGAATTAAAAAATATGTGGATCCCTTTGATAAAGAGAGAAACATCCCTGCAGCACAAAACAATAGCCAATACTCAACCCACCATAACCAATCCGCTTTAACTACATGGTGCACAGCCAATGGGGAGACAGCTCGTCTGTCATTGGCTGAGCAAGATGTAGCCCTTTCTCTGATAAATACCCTCATTTTCCAGCCCCTTCTCATTCTTTACCGCGTGCTGGTCGGAGAAGGGTCAGCCTCTCTCTTTGCCTAGCCTGGCGTTCCTAAAAAGGAAGCTCAGGTCAGTGGCCAGTGCGTAAGGTGCTAGGTTCGATAGGTAGTTAGGACGCGGCGAACAGATAGGAATACCACGCTAGTTAGGTCGGACGATACGCCTGTTGTGTGCCCTGCTTTTTTCAAGGCGGGGCACCTACTTGCGATGAGTAGTAGCGACGAGGAGATGGAGGTCGGCACCGCGACGAAGCGCACGCATGAGGACAGCGACTCAGAGACTGAACACTCTGTTCAGTCTAAAAAACCGTCAGGGCTCCAGCCCACCACAACCGAGGACGACAACAGTGGCTTCACCACTGTTGAGCGTAGACAACGCAGGCGTAATAGCGATGCGTCACAAGCGGTACCGACACCGCAACAACGGACACCAACTGACGAGGCTCCGCGCTACAAACGCGTCCCCTTCGTCGTACGCAACAGCCAGGCAATCGGCAGCTTGGGCCCTGCATTCGCGCGACTCGGCGTCAAAAACCGGATGACGCTAACGAAACGACAAGAAATTCGCATCACGTTCGACGGTAAATCCGATCAAGACAAGGCGACCGCGTGGTTCAAGGCCAACAATGTGCCCTACCACACCTTCTCCCAGCCCAGCGAGCGAGGCGAGAAGGTTGTAATTAAAAACCTTAGTAAATACACGCCAGTAGACGCGATCTCCGAGGAGCTCACCGCGCTAGGTTTCAAGGTAAACTTCATCAAACAGCTTAGTCGGCGGCTCACAGACCGCAACTCAGGGCAGGAAATTTTTGAACCAACTCCGTCATTCGTGGTGTGCGTGGCACCAAGCGCGCACGACATCTACGCCGTAAAACACTTGTACTATACAAGTGGAATAAAGATCGAGCGGTACACGACTCGCGCGGAGGACGTCCCGCTTTGTAAGAGGTGTAGTTCCTTCGGACACACCACAAAGAACTGCGCGGAGGTTCCGAAATGCATTAGGTGCGCGGGTTTGCATCCCCGCAGCGAATGTCCCGTCCCAGAGGAGGCACCAAAGGTGTGCTCGAACTGCAGGGAAACAGGCCACACCGCGGCCTGGCGACAGTGCCCCGCGTTTTTAAAGATCGTAGAGTCTCGGAGGCAGGCCGCCGCGGAACAGGCAGCACAGAAAGCTGCGCGCACAGCCTCGCGAGCACAGCCGGCCGCACCGACGCGGGAAAGTTTCCCCCCTCCCCCCGCGCCCATCAGGGAACACGTGCACCGAACAACAACAACAACAGAGCGCAGTCCGCGAAACGCACGGCCCAGCGAGCAGGCCAGCCAACCGGGCATAACTCAATCACAGGCAGTAGCTTCCACGTCATACGCGGCAGCTACGTCAGGCGTAAGCGCACCGCGGCGCACGGCGGAGCAAATTGTGCAGGCTCGCGTCGAAAAAAGTCAACATAGAGCAGAAACCGCGCCAGAAGCACAGCCAACAAATAATATCACTAGCCTCGCGGAACTCGCAGAGATCTTACGCATGTGCGATTATTGGAATTTAGTGAAGGCACTCGAACCGTATTACGCGCGCATCCGCTCCACCGAGAGCATAAAATACCGCCAAACCATTCTATTGGAAGCACTCGCGACAGTGCTCCAGTAAATGGCAGTAAACATGGGGAAAACACTACAACTCCTAAACTTTAATGCATGTGGTCTCCGCCTTCGGTCGTACGAGTTGGAACAGTGCCTTGTAATATATGGGATTGATGTGGCATTCATTACCGAGACTCACCTATCACCGCATCATCGATTTAATATTTGTGGTTACACCACTTACCGCACTGACCGCGCCACTCGTGGGGGCGGCACAGCCATATTAATTAAACACGGGATTCATCACCATCCGATAGAAATAACTGGCTTAGAGCACCTAGAGGCCACCAGCATAAATATTCGTAATAAAAATGCGCATGTCTGCATGTCGGCAGTATATAAACCCCCAGATAAGCCACTACTTTCTAGGGATTTAAATAAATTAATTAATCCACAGCAACACTTTTTCATCGCAGGCGATTTAAACAGCAAAAACGAAGACTGGGGATGCAAAAATACTAACCCAGCAGGCAGAAAATTATTAGATCATTCGGTAGCAAATAATTACGAAATTTTTGCTCCAGGCTCGCCAACTTGCTATCCAACGAATGGCGGCATGCCTGACATATTAGATATAGCTCTTACAAACATACCAGGTGCGCAGGTTATTTCAGAAAAATTAGATGAGCTTGACTCAGACCATTTTCCGGTACTAATTCAATTAACTTTTAATGCTCAATTTTGCGCAGCGATATTTAGCGGCACTTTTGGTATTCCCGACTGGGACAAATTTCGCGAAGACCTGGAATTAACTTTTACAGAAACTCCAGCGATAGACACAGCAGATGAGCTCGAAACTCACGTAAAACTTTTCACCGACACAATTACAGACGTGCGCAAAAAACACACGAAAATCGTGAATAAAAGAGAATTTACGCGAATAAATTACCCAGATGTAGACATGCTAATCGTTTTAAAACGGCAGGCGCGCAACACTTATCAACGAACGAGAACACCGCAAGCTAGGACTGAATACAATCGCCTTAAAGCTCAAGTCTCGCGAAAACTTAAAGATTTAAAAATAGAAAAATACGGAAACTTAATAACAGAGTGCGCAACTCAACCTCGGCAAATGTGGCGGCTCACACGCAATTTACGAGGGAAAAATAAATTTATCTCCACACCGGCCATTGTTACAAACGCGGGCATTAAATATGACGCGATAGATAAAGCAAATGCTATAGCAGACATTTTTGAAAAACAATTTTCACCAAACGAGTACATAAACGAGCCTCAGTTTACTAGGACCACGACAGTAGCTGTTAATAACTATTTACAAATCGTTCCACAAGCCGAGCCGGAACTCGTAACAATTAAAGAGCTCTTAGAAGCTATTCACTCGCGACCAAAAAATAAAGCAGGCGGACCTGACGGAATAAATTTTGATACTTTAAAGAAATTATCATTTCAGGCTATACAATACTTTCTTAAAATAATAAATGCTATTTTTATTCTTAAATCCTACCCAGCGTCATGGAAACTAGCTAAAGTTATCACCATTCCGAAACCGGGAAAAAATGCGTCACTACCACAAAACAGGCGACCTATTAGCCTCCTAAATAGCATGAGTAAAATTTTCGAAAAAATTTTACTCAAACGACTTCAACACCATTCGGACGAACACGAAGTCATTCCAGATAACCAATTTGGTTTTAGAAGGGGCCACTCTACCTCTCACCCCCTAATTAAGCTCATTGAAGAGGCCACTGACGGTTTTAACTCACGAGCGAAATTTACTGTCGCAACGATGCTAGACGCGGAAAAAGCTTTCGACAAAGTTTGGATACCTGGCTTAATTCAAAAATTAATTACATTTAACTTTCCAGACACGTATATTCATCTGGTGGCCCACTATTTATGGCGTCGAAAATTTTTTGTATCAATAGAGGGGGCGAAATCATCCACTCGGGAGCTGACAGCAGGTGTGCCGCAGGGGTCCCCACTCTCACCCTTTTTCTATAATGTTTACACAGCCGACATCCCGCGGGAACATGCCCACGTGCAATTATATGCAGACGACACTGCAATAATATATCAATCCCCGAATTTGAAGTTTGCTTTAACCAAAGTTCAGAGGCAGCTTACCTCACTCGAACAATGGTACACTCGCTGGCGCATTAAAATAAATGGAGCCAAGTCCACAACTTTAATTTTAACTAAAAAATACACCGCCCCCGACCGCGAATTAAAAATTTTTAATCAAGCCATACCATTTGTTAAATCGGCTAGATATTTAGGTTTAACTCTAGATACCAGGCTCACCTGGAAAGTTCACACCACTAAGGTGACACAGTTTGCGCGAGGCACTTTGCGCAGCCTATACTCAATGTTTAAGGCCCCCCAATTTCCTAGAAAGAAAAAATTACAGCTGTATTTACAAATAGTTCGCCCTCAATTATTATATGCTTGCGAAATCTGGGGCTATGCAGCAAAATGCCATATCGATAAAGTACAGGTCACTCAAAATAAATTTCTTAGAGCCATTGCAGATTGCGGCTGGTACACCAGCACACTAGAAGTACACCAGCTACTCAAAGTAGAATATGTAGAGGAATATATAAAACGGCAAAACAGGTCTTTTTATGGCCAGCTCCCTGAACATGCCAATACTTATATGAATTCACTTCCGGACTACGACCCAGCTGCACAGCGACAGTTTAAAAAACCGCGACTTGCCTAAGCCAGGTTATACTAGAATCCACACATCCCATGTACGCAGGGCAACTTAGCAAACATAGCAGACGTTTCTCTCTGGCCCCGATGTGCCTGTCTACGTCCTGCGGTGCAAATAATCAACATTGGACTAGCCAATGATTGACATGCCCAGGACTCGTAAATATTGCGTCAACACTACTTTTGGCCCAGCGGGGCTCTATTTTATTGCGTCAACACTACCTTTGACCCAGCGGGGCTCTAATTATAAACCAGCGACAACTCGACCGCAGGCCCTAATTCCTTTAATTACCAAATCTTTCCTTCCCCCACCTCCTCCACTAGTCCTTGCTAGTTGTTTTCCCCAGCCATTATTAATTAATTCATTAATGTAACTTTCATTTTCTTGCTAATTCGAAATGGTCCGAAGCATGCAGGTGTAGGTTTTGACCCATGCAGCGGTCCACTGCCTGTGTGTTAGGGCTGACTCCGTATGCCTGAAGGGCGAGACCCGCCTGGCAGGCTTCACCTCCAGTGCCGGCCGCGTTTCGGAAGGCATGGGTTTTTGAATTGCGACAAAAAAAAAAAAAAAAAAAAAAACACTGGACGAGGGCATCTCTCTGCTCGAACAATAATAGAATAGGATGACATTCATTTACTAATTTCACTCTCTATTTTTCAGGTTTAGACGACAACAGCCTGGGGGCTAACTACAGCAATACTGGTTTAGCCTAACTTTGACCGAACTATACTGGAACGCAATAGTTCGGTCCTTAAGGCGGCCAGGTGTTTACTAATCTATGTAATTTCTCCTACACATCGGTAAACTTACACGATGATATGCCTGCTTGGTCAGCCGGGTATGTGCGGCCTTGGAGCTATACACTACACTCACACAACGAAATTAATTAGGCCATTTTTGCGCACACTCCACACGCCTCTAAATACAGACATCACGACACTCTCATGCATCAGTTAGCCAACTAACTGAGGGGAAAGGGTGACCTCCCCCCGCCTGACACCTACACTATTAAAAATAGAGCCAAGCAACATGCGACAGCTATTTTACTTCTTCTGGACCGTGAGCCACCTTTAATCTTAAAATCACACACATCGCGCCCCGCCGACGTTTCCAATGATTCGATCAAAGTGACGGGGTTGCACTATTTATATTGGCGACCACATAGCGAGTTATGGGAACGTAATAGTTCCCGGTATCGCTGTCACACGCTCCCGGCCGAGCATATGAGGAAACGGCGGCAGCCCCTTCTCAGTCGCACCTGTGTTTCCGTACCATGTGCGTCTCTGCCTGAGGACGGGAGCAGATAGCAGTTCCCGAAACGTCGCTTGTTTCTGTTTAGGTAAAACTATTGTATTTGTTTGTCTTTTCGTTTTGTCATGTTTTTTGTCTCGCTTCAACTGTTGTGCTGAATTATTTTGGGTTTCAATATTTTTGTGTTGTCATCATTTGTGGGGATTTTTTCGTTCTCTTAGTACATTTTTCTTTGTTTTTCTTTGTTTGCTGACCATATTCCTGTTTCGGAATATTTTGTGGTGTTCATATCCTTGTTGACAACAGCAATTGTTTGCTTAGTTTTGTGTGTTTTTTGTCTTTTTTTGAGTATTTTTATTTATTTATTTTATTAGTTTTTCTTCAACAGAAAAAGTTCTTAGCAATGGCGTATGTCCAAAAACTTACATCAAGTTTTTCAATTTATTTTCGGCACCGTAATACATCATAGCAGTAAATTTAGTTATTCAGCTCGTATGATAAAAACATTTCAGTGTTTATCGTGGTTATTCATACGACCATTAATGAAATTCCCGCCAAACTGTGTGTTAGCCAAAATTTTTGAAAAAATCCATAACTCCCAAAAAATCACCAATCGCTCAAAATACGTGAGTGTGTTGGATAGATCTTGATGTCCTGTATCACCTTGCTTCAGCATGGCACTAATTTTTTGAGCTGCCGGTAGGATTTCATAGCTAAGAAGAGTGGAAAGGAGTTTAAAAAATTTTTCTCAGTAGATCTGAAATGCTATATTTTCTCATACTCATTGCTTAAAAAAGCTAACGAAATCAATGTCTCAAAACCACTTTTAAAACCCAAGAGATAGCTACGTCGCAAATAATATTTTTATGACACAATAATTGGGAGAGAGGTGTCAATATCACATGTTACAACGATAAAAAGGATGATTATTAGTAAAAGAAAACGTTATTCGTACAACTGTATTATTTACGTACCCGAGGGACGCACCCAGTATGGGAGCGGGTCTTGGGTAAGGATGTGGGAGAGAGTGATGCCTTTTAATGTATGTCTCAACAAGTTATAATTTTTTCAAGGGACCAATCAGGGAAAAAATGTTATAAGCTATATTCTGTCTGTACTAGTGTTTTAGCTCCATCCCCAAGACGGCAGTGATGATGTACATGACGGTGGTGCGCTCATACATCGGTACAATATGGCGTCCACTTCACTGGTGTTGCCGACTTACCCTGCTGTGAAAGTGTGTCGTGTCGTGTAGTGCAGTGCAGTGCTGAGAGACGATTGCCCGGTATACCAGCCAGGATCAGGCCGAAATTGAATTACGTACGAACAGGAAAATGTCAATGGACGTGAGGTAGCACGACTGTACCGGAGAAAAGTATTAAGGCAGTATTATATTGGCTGTTCAAGAAGGATTGAGGTCTCAATCAAGAGGTAATAAAAGAATTAAATAAATGTGTATTGATTTAATAATTATAACCAGTACAACTATTTGATAAACATACACATTTTAAATTATCAACCTTAAAATTTAACTCCAATACCTTCCTTTAAAACTACAACCTTATACAAATGTACAATATTAATTACATAATTATTGTTCTATAGATAAAACGAGGAAGGAAAATAATGTATTTGCTAGTATTCACAAAGTCTCAGATGGCGAGCACAAACATTTATGTCAACGAAGTCTATATGCAAATTAAGTGTGTGTTTACAAAACACGCCGCAAATTACAGTCCACAGGTAGTACCGTCTTTCCACTGTTTCGTATACAGACTCCCTAAGCTCCGACTTGCGCTCACAACGTTCGAGCAGGTACACTCGCAATTCACTTCGCTATCACTATGCCTGAGGTCACTTAACTGCATCAACAATGACACATCAGTCGAACGAACAGGTACATATTTATATCACTCGGCCGAAACTCTGTAGTGTTCTGACATAATCGGGCGTTTAACCAAAACAAGCTCACCGAAATAAAATAAAAAATGATTACCGATCCTTCCTTCATGGAAGCCACCACCATACTAACCTCCCGCCACTTATGCCAAATTAAATATTACGTAAGTTGGTATGATTTCATATCCGCCATCTTGTTTACAGATGCTGGAGGCGGTCATCTTGTTTTCGTCTGCTGGAGGCCGCCATCTTGTAAGTTTATTTAGTACCTGTTAGAGTGCAGAATTCATTTATTGTCAGGTCTCCATCTTGGATGCCATCATGAAATTTGGGCGCCATTTTGTAATTCTCTAATTATTGAGCTAGAAATTCGGGAAAAATTCTAAAATTTATAAAAAAATCTGCAATTAATATACTGATTTATTCGATCTCGTAGGTTTGATCCTTGATCAATTAATTTAAATAAATAATGACAGGTTCAAGAAATAAAACACCCCAAATTTTCAAATAAATAATTTTCATTACATAATTTCTACTCTACTACAAGAACACTTTCGAAAGTTAACATTCTAATAAACATTTCGTTCTGCATTGGGGTGAAATGTGTAATTCTCAGCTCCAAATGGTTTATTCTAGATAAATACCAGCCAGATCCTTTAGTGACATAGTCTTCTTCCTCCTGGCATAGTTTTTCAATACCGTGTTTAACAGCTTGCTTCACTTCATTAGAACTGTAAATAGTTGCAGCAGATGTCTTGAAGGCACATTTCTTCTCTTTATCCTCGAACGGATAAGGCTTACTATAGATACAGTAGAGCCATAAGTTATATTTTAATGGTCCGTTCGTTGCTACGTCATCAGTAAGCTGATTGATTATGTCCTGCCTTATATCATCAAGAAAATTACAAATGTCTTTGACTCACCAAGCGTATTTACATAATAGTAGTCTTTCGCCGTTCCACAAAAATCAGATTGCACCAAGTGGAATCTTATTTGATGACTACGCAATATAAGTTTCAAGTCTGTAGTATATATGCGTTAGAAGAAGTAAATCTACGTCTACCCAGGTGAACTTAGCATCATCCAAGTTTTTGGGCTGTATTTAATGAATTTAATTTAATAATAATAAAGTAATTTAACTAATATACAAAATTAATAAAGGACATACCATCGCTCGAATAAAAAACTTAACTTCATCTGCGTGAGTTAAAATTCATTAGTAAAAATAACTTTTGTATTAATAGTATGTGAAGAACTAAGAAAAATATCTTTGAATATCTTCATAGGTGTTCGAATATGGCTCATACTCGATAAAGCAATTATATGTCTTGCTGTTAATGTGCCTGGATAGTACCCATATTTTTATAATATTTTAGCGATCTTTTAGGAATTAAAGGTTTAATTCGTTGTCAGTAATTATTTCAGTAAGATAATATACTGCTTGCGCTAATTGATAAGTGTAAGTAAATAATATTTTAAGGTCAGTTTCACTCAGTTTTGGAAAATCCATTAGGATATTTGAAGATAATTTCGTAACAGGTTTTCTACGCTGATTCAAGTTCTCATTGTTAAGCAAATCTTGCATTGCAAACTCTGCTGAGTGACAGTGAGCTTGCTTCGCGGCTCGTCGACAGTTGAAGCCCCTAGCGAGGCACGCGCCTGCTCTCAAATGGAACGGAGCTGGCAAAACCGTATGACCACGTGGTCAAGCCGGCGCTCCCCCCCCCCCCCCCCCCCAAGGGAATGACGGGTTTATGCCTACCCAGTCTGGCATGCTGGCGACAGCAAGGATGTCTGGCGAGCCAGCTGGTAACTGGGTGCTGAAGACCATGTCGATGGTCTGCAGCTGACCACACTACACGGTACACTATTACATCGTACACATTCATGAGTGTAGGCTATATATATGTGTATATGTAAATAAATATTACATACATAATATGTATTGTTTTTTCCCAGCACATATAAATAATAACGTAAATCGTTTCTGTATATAGTAATTGCTTTTAATAAAGTTTTTTGTTGTTATTATTTTTTGTTTCCCTTACAAGATAAATAAATGGTTAAAACGTGTATATGTTATCCCACGTGATGATGTATCAGGAACTGCTGGTGTAGTGATGGAACCGCCTGTGTCCTATAACGATAATCTGGGTAAACTCCCTGAGAGGCGCCTACAATTTCTCATGTGGATTTTCTTTCAGTGCTTCCAATGAAGTCAACTATTTGCTTCGTCAGATCGACTTAATTGTATCCCCGTCCTTTCATGCACTCTAAATTGCGAAATAATTAATAACAAACAAATTTGTAAATCACTGAAATCATGTTTTAAAATAAGTTTTAAAATATTTTAGTCTACCTTTATAACAAATCTACGCCTGTAACTGCGTGCATTTAAGTACCTTCCCTAGCATTCTCTAAAATCTGTGTGTATACGATTTTTTCCCCACGAAAGAAAAAATGCATTATCTACCATTGTCATGTTCTACTTTTTTTCGTATCGCATACATTTACAGAGAGAAAAAATGGTGAAAATAGCGGTAAAGCACATATTAAGAGCCTGGTTACTCAGTTTTCTTAAATAAAATTCAAAATATACCGCATTAAATTAGTAGATTAATCCAGTTGAGTTTCATAGCTTCTAATAACACTACAGTGTTACAGATCTTGTTTGCTAGTCATACGTATAGGCGTGGTGCGTGCCGCAGCATTGAAAACATTGCCTAGGTGGGGCAACTGCACAGCTCAAATATTAGCTGCGTGCTACGAGAAAAGCCATGACGTAAAGAAAATGACTATATAAAATGTTCTTAATTTATTTATAACTACTCAAATATAACTAACATTCAATTACTATCCATGGAATTATTTCAAACTATAAGTATAACCGAGTAAGAGAAACCATTTCATAACAAATTAAATAGTTAATTGTTACGCAATACATTACCATCAATTAGTTTTTGTATTCCATGTACTTTTATTGACTTACATCCATGTAGTAAAAAAAAAATTCCTGTAAGAAGAATTTTTTTTCTACTGCCAGCTTCTGTAAAACGAGATGACAACAAATTTTAATAAATAATGCACCAAGTGTTCAAAATTAAAGCGAAAGTACAGTCTACTGCAAATGTACAAACTATAATATACTCTGCATTAGTTACGAAAACAGTATTACAGTGCAAGCGGGAACTCGTAGAAATCTTGCAATGAGAATACAGACATTGTTATGACGGGGCTGTAACACATAAAAATAATAATAAATGAAATGGCATTAAAAAAAGAAGCTCGATTCCTTGCATTTAAATAGGCACACCTATATAAATCGGTCTTAATATATAGTTATATATTCTAATAACCAACTATAATTGTATATTTTATAAATATTACACGTAATTTATTTGGTAATGTAACTTATCAGCTGTAATCGAACACGATTAAAGAGTTCATTACTCTATGCCCACGCCGCTAACTCCACAGCCGTCGTTGCCATTGCAACCGTTGTTTGTTTATTTACATTTTTTGACGGTATTTTTAAATACCTATTATTTTGGAGCTTAAACCTACTAAATTTTAATTTTTGTGAACTCTAACGACGTGCTTTTATTTGCATTTTTCTGGACAGTTTAAGAATTTTAGCCCAACCAAGCTGTGTTATCTGAGCGCTGATTAGCTGCGGGGCCTTTCAACTTGGATAGCGTCGTTTGCTGAACTGTTTGGAAGAGATTGTTGAAAAAGGTACGCCATTGTGTCGGCTTGACTGGTGTAGGACGACTGCACACTGTCACCTTATATTGGTGGTGCAGTCTGTGCTTATTATTTTCGCACGTTTTCGGCCGCAGTAAGATTTCCTCAGTTTAATTCCCAGTGACGCTTCGCAGCTAAGAGGTAGGCCCTATCGTGCATGTGTCACGGTACCGAGGCTATTGACGCCGTGTACATAGTGTCTCAGATATTGCCCGCACGTGACCAAAACCCTTACTAACAGTACTTAAAATTAAAAAAAAATATCTTTAGAACATAATTTGGGCGGTTTTCGTGTATGTAATTTTGGCATAAAACATTTGATAGGCGACCGCCCCAGTAGTCCTAGGGATTGGAGTTGAACCCTACTGACTTGAGTGAGCCGAGGATATTATTATTTACCCTGAGATTAAAAACATTTGCAATATATATGTCCATCATACTGGCCACGTCCAGTGTTTTTTAACACTATTTTTTTTTCAATAGGCTTCGGACTGGATTGGTTTTTCCCATTAGTTTTTCGCATTAGTAATTTGCATTCCATATTAATACTGTAATAACCTTGATTGTTTTTGCCATAATTGTATTAATTTCAGTAACCAATTTTGACAAACAATGTTTTCAATATTTTTTATGTTTTCCCACTTTGTGTCTGAGGATGAGATTTAATGTCATTTTGCATTATAAATAATTCACAATTTAATGAAATTTTAATCATTGCCACAGAATTTATTAAACGTTACAAGAACCCTGATTGATCTTTATTCATTTAATTGTGATGCTCTTAAAACCTTATAGAATCCAGTAAACCTGATAAATAATTTAATTTTTGTTTTATTTATTTTCATTTAGTTATCACGGTGTTCAATTACTTTTGCCTAGCCTAGTTAAATGTTGGTCAGTAGTTGTTTGTTTTATTGATTAATTTATGTAATGGTAAGAGTGTTTGTGTACTAAATTTCTAAGCAGTCTTTTTGGGTATTACTGCTATTCACTGCATGTAAATAAGATTAGCAGTTTTACACAGCAAATGAAATTTATCTCACGTGTAATACATATACTATTTACACGTGTCAGTTTCGACCGAACAGCGAACTATTTACAACTGTTATGTTCGGACATAGCAAAGCTGTACAAGACGTATGTGTAGGCTGAAACTATTTTATTTTAATTTGCATTCATATAAAAAATTATTGACCTAGCTGTGTTTTTCTCTATGCTAGCTGTATATAACAATGTTAAGATATAATGTTTCAATTTATAGTAGACATAATGGATACAACATATAGAAGCTCTTGCTGTGATGGTTTAATAAACCAAGTACGGTAATAGGTGATTTATATTGCGCATTCGGTAGCCCGCAGTCAATATTTGGTCATACTTCAAAATTTGAAGTGCTGCAGACAATGCGGGCGATGTTGTTATCTTGAAACAATGTAAGTTTTATTTGAGCAAAATTTAAAAAAATGTACTATATGAGACATGAGGGCAGATGTGAATATGTGGAAGTGTGGAACTAAAGGAAATGTCACTGATAATACATATTTGGATAGCTGCAGTCAACTAACCGATAGGTCGATGACCTAATGATATTTTTTCTCATATATTATATTTTCTGTTTTTTTTTTGTGTATAACACTCATGCGTAAAGACTTAAAATTATTAATTTACAATGTGTTTGTAATATTGTCACGTGCACCTAGCCGGTGCCACCGCCATTTCTGTCACGATCCACTTTCGGAGGGGGGAGAGAATCGTAGCTCTTTACATAGAAACAACTCGCTTGGCATCAACTAGTCTTAACTTCATAAAATACTTTACTGTACCTAGGATCATAGGTTCGTCATCCCGTACAGGATGTCTGGTGAGAGCTGAACTAAGGAGATTTTGCAAAATAACATAATACTTAATTAAAATTATTTTATTCTTAAAGTCAAATACTCAACATCATTTTAAAGAACATTTAAATAGCGGGATTACAATAGAAACAATAATCTCTTTACTTCCTTAACGATTGAACGACCTTACAAGAGAGAGAATGAGAGAACTTCACTAAACACTTCCCTAGTCCTTCCGAATACCTCAAATCATAATTAATACTTAAAATTAAAACAAAGATAAGTCCATACTCACATTTTCCGAAAAGCCTTTCTTGATCGATTACTTAAAACTAACGTAGGGGCCTCTCCTGCCCTTAAAATCCGAACGAACATTACATTTTAAAAATTATAACTAAACGACTAGTGACGAAGGCCATTGCCTCCGCCCGAAAGCTTGACGACTACATTATGACCTAACTTAAATTAAACGACTCGTGGCCTCTGGCGTCGACCATAGCTTCCGCCCGAAAGCTTGAATTCCTACATCACGAACGAACTAACAACTCGTGACCACAGGTGAGACGCATAGCCTCCGCCTGAGTGAGCCTGAATTCCTACATCACGAACGAACTAACAACTCGTGACCACAGGTGAGACGCATAGCCTCCGCCTGAGTGAGCCCCGAGTCACCAATCACTTGCGCTTAAATTCGCGCGCCCTGCCGCGCCTAGCATAACAAAAGCTCGTTATTGAAGTCAAATTTACTAAACAACTAACTAGAACATCTGGGAAGACTACCCCCCCTCTACCCCGATGTGCAGGCCACACCGCGCGGCTTGTTACGACAGCGCGCCCCAGTAACTGCGGCCCGTGGCTGCGCCAGCGCGCGGCCAAACAAACAAACAAAATTCTGCAAGCCCGCAGCGCGCCGCGCCGGCCCCGTGCCCCAATTACATGGTCACGCCACTTGCGCTGACGAGTGAACAGAGCAGCCAGCCCAGAGTCCCGTCAGTAAAGTCCTTAAATTTGATTTCAACAACCCTGCAAAATTTCAACCCGCGACATAACCCTCCCCTCACAGAGCTCGAGCCCCATCGAGCTACCTCAAAATTACAAATTGTCTTTTTCCATTAAACCATAACTATAAATTCCTCATTTCACAAAAATAATAATTTTCTTAGTTCCTTGCTGTCTGAACATACATCTAGATTCTGCATAAGATTTATTTTAAAACAACAAGTATTCATAAAATTAAATGTAAAACTTTTATCTGGTTTGTTCTCACAGGAACCTTCAGAGGCTCGAGTTCTCAATTCTAAAAAAATTGTTCTGTTAGTGAAGCTCTCTTTACAAATTAAATTACTGTTCTTAGTTTCTCAGTATTCGTTAAACAATGTGCAAATTCTTGATAATTATTATTATTTTTTTTTTTTCGGTTTCTGTTTATTACCATACTTCTTTCGTTCTTCAAAAAAAATTAAGTGTCCTTACAGTGTTTCAATTAATTAAACTCTTATCTCGTGAAGGTTGGTGCAACTCCTCGAAGTCAGTGTTGTCGAGAAGAGTAGCTCCCTGGGCTGGCCATCAGCAAACACCACTCAACTCCAACAGCTACTGGACTGGCTTCCAGGGCAGCTCACAACTTCTCCCCACATCTGCTTCGGAGTTGTGCCATCCTCATCACGAACAGATTACAATTCTGAAACATCATCAACAGGCATTACCATCACGCCTGACAAATACAAAACTAACTACTAAACTGCAATCGATGGGCAAGGATGCAAACACACAAAAAAATAAAATTAATTAATTCAACTGCTAACATAAAGTATCCCACCCTTAGCATAATCTAATCAGGCAAATAATTTGATAGGAAAAACTTAAGGAAGGGAAACATGACCTCCAATGATTTTCCCTAACTCTTGAGTCTTGATCTTCTCTATACAGCAAATAGTCCCCACGAAGTAACTGGGTTGAAGGTCAGTTCACATGACCCACCCATAACCTCTTCTACTCTTCTTTTCTTCTGGGGCAACCACAATGCCCACCAATCTCTCTCCATGGTGCCGAACCAGCTATCCCATGAGAGTAAACAACGTAGTCAATAGAAGCGCAGAGGGGAAACACCAATCTCTGGCTTGTCGAGTCATAAAACTGCTTTATCTTCTTCTTCTTCTGAGTAAAAATATCTGACTAACCTTGCTTCTATTCTTCCAAACAGTAAAAGTTCATCAGGTATCTTCATGAAAGAAACATTCTAACTAATAATTCTTCATTTTTCTTCTTCTTTATTTCTGTTAGTTGTAATAGAAGGCCATGTTAGGGAGGTTATAGGGAAAAAGAGTGGCCAATTCCCACCCCATCACCCACCTAGATCATGACTAATTAACTTTTAAACTTTCTATTTCAAACAAATAAAAAAAAAAACATTTTTTTTTTTATTCAAACTTTTAAACTATAATTACTTTTACTTCATAACCTCAAAAGCTAATCAATAATTCTAAATGAAATTGTGATTTACTGCATCCTTGTTCCATCCGATCTGTTTGTTTATAACCTTTCTTGTAAAGTATAAAATTTTCAAACATTACTAATTCAAAAAAAAATTAAATTCTGGTGTCCTTTGAGTTACAATTAACTTTACTATTTCTTAGCTTGAAATAATTTAAGTTTTCAAAACTATTTCATTGTCTAATTCACAACACCTAAAAATCAACTCAAAACAACAAATCATCAAAATCAATAAGATCATCTGACCTACCTATCAGTACTGTGAACTTGAACTGTTCGTACACATTTATAATAAGCTATTGTATTTAAATTCCAACCTAAATAAGGTTTAAAAAAAACTACTAATCCCTCTGTAAATTAAGAAAATTAACTTTAAAAATTAAACTTAAGGTATTAGTTCTTTTTGACAGCTACCACAACTCACTAGTTCCATTACATTACTATAACCTAAAAAGTTCTGTAAATAATGTTTATAACAAAAAAAACTCCAGTTACTGTCTTCCATAAAAAAAAATAAAACTTTACATGACCTTATTAATCTCCACTTGTAAGTCCATGGCTGCCAGCTTTCTCTTCTCTTGAATCTTCAGTCTTGGCTCTTGTTTCAGTGATCTTGTATCTTGTCTCTCGAACTCTTGTCATCTTGTAAACTGGACTGCTGCTCAGCTCATCTTAAGGAATCTGTAACAGTTTCAAAAATACATGTTAATTTAAATTACATAATTCCTGTTCTTTGGTCCTAAAAAAAAAATTGTATTATTAGTACACATTACCCTGAAACAACATTATTATTCATTGTTTATTACTTAAAAAAAATGCTTTACCATAAAATCCTTTTTTTGTTCTTTTCATTAGGCCTATTTATTTTCCTTCTTCTTAATTAAATTCTGCTTCAAATGTTAATCTTAACTTAAGACCTACCATATATTTATTATTCATTACCTACATTATTTATGTTACCCTAAAATTCCCATAAGTTTCTAATACTTCCTATCAAAGACATTCTCTCTAAAAAAAAATTTACTTGTGACTCTTAACTTAACAAACTTAAAAAAAACTTTTACACTAGACTTAACTTATTATTCATTCTTAGTTACTAAATTTCTATATGTAAACTTTAGTACTTACAAACAAAAACTGCCTATTTCTCTCTACCTCTTAATCTCTTTCAATTATTACAATAATAATGTTACCTTGCATCTTTAAACTTTCTTCTTTTCAATTAAATTAGACATCTCATAACAATAAAAATTCTGCCTATACTCTTCTTATGGGTGTCCAACCCAACAACAAAATTTCAAATTCTCAAGTTTCCTTATATTTAAATTATGCAATGCACATAACCTCTGTGGTGCCTGTACCCTTTTAGGCCTACCACCTTCTCCTCTCACAGCATGACAACTCTTATTCCTCGGGGTCTGTATTCACTGTTACAAATCAAATATCTCAAAAAAATTAAAAACAAATTTATTATTTTAAGAAAACAAAAATTTACATTGAATTTACTATGGAGCCTGGAAATCTTAATGTCTCACAGCAGCTAACATGACTAAATCCCATGGAACCCCAGGTTTACCTAACCTGTGCCCAAAAATTTAAGCATACCAGGCTTTCCCTGCACTGGTTTTACAGCATCACACACTATTTAGGGCCCCTGATCTGCCATCAGTCCCAAGGAGTTTTCCCACAACCCCTCTCTACACAAGTGCCTACCGCATTCCTCTCAATTGGCTATCGGTTTTACGGCATTCTTTTGGGATCCGACCATCAAGTTAGGGCTAATCGAACACTAAACCTCCATACTTCCAAACTAATGTAAATCAATTAAATTTTCTCTGTAAATTCTAAAAATCAAAAAAAATTATTCCAACATGCCAAAGAAACTTCCAAAAAAATTCATAATCTTATCTTCAAACCATTAAAATAAAAATAAATAGATTACTCTGTTTTCTCCTTAATAACTGTAAACTGTCAACAAATATCATGTCGTAAATTTTAACTATGCTTACTGACTCTTAATCATAAAATCTCATTTGTCCTAATTAATAAACAACCGATTTCCTTAAAATCTCACTGTATCTCTCACACTCAAACTTCACTGGCTGAATATCTCAATAAATTCAAAAACAATTATCTAAACTCTTAAAGAAACTCCTCCCCAATTATTCAAATAAATTACTTCACCTTATTTTATTTCATTACTTAAAACACCTTACTCAAAAAAAATTAATTAATTATCTAGCTATCTTCCATTATTATTTATTTACCGAACAAAACTTTCTCCTAAATTAATTTAGTAAAATTCAATTTCACATTAGGCAAGTACACTAACTCTCTACAGCAATGTTTCTCATTTCCCTCCTTCCTAACTGAATCCAATCTTACTTAACCTCCAGGGAATTTACCTCACAAAATAACCAAAAATTTCACTGTAGTGCCTATCTGCTATAGGCCCACTACACAGGGGGCTCTAACCCCACCAACAAACTTCATTGAAATGGTACCCTATCCCATACAGGATAGCCACTTCGGTACTACCATGGGGAACTCCTGCCCCAAACTACTCACAACTCTCAGGATTCTCCTGACCCTTAATTCCGTAGTCAGCCCATCTCCTATGGTCTGCGCTACAATTCCCTTTCTTCCCAGGGACACAACGCCTCACCTTAGGGTCCCTCGCCCTAATGAAAACATTAATTTTGTCTCTCTGTTCTTTTGGAGTAAATTCCCTCTACACACAAAATCTAGCCTTCCCAGTTTTCTCAATGCTTATCGATTTTATAGTGTACCTCCTTAATAATGTTTACAAATCCCAAAAAAATATTTTTAAAACCGAGGTAGTATTTAACTAACAAAAACATAAACAACTTACAACGAAACACTTCTAGCCTATACATCATACACTTCTTAAATTAAATTACTTACATACTGAAAGTTCCTCTTCTTCTAAAACACACTTAAATTTAAATTTATTTAACCAATAGTCTATTTTCTTATCGCTAAGTTACCGTACAGCTGATCAAAACAAGGTCACGGCCTGTCCACGTCTCCGTATGAGCCCGTGACGTCACCGAATTCCATCAGGTGCGCCAACCCTCGCTTGCGGTTCCTCCGTTCTCCGCTAGGTCTCAGCACCTCCCCGTCACGTGTTCACTCTGCCACGTCCACTGACGTGTCGTTCTGAAACAACTCTCAACATTTTTCTAATTAAAACAAAACATCACTATAAATTCTATAACTCTCTTTTACATAAACTCTCGTTTTCTCTTTAATTCCTTTCTAACGTTTATCCTTCCCTCGACTGATTTAATTCGTACGTCTCGTCTCCTACGCGCACGACAACAAAACAAACTTCACTTGAAAATAATTCCTATTTACGACAAAAATTTTTTATTTTAAATTATAATTCTCTTAACCTACAATCTTAAATTAACTTTAATAAAACTAAACCACTTGCATTATCTTTATTAAGTATTTAAATTATAACGTATTCTCCTCACGTAAAAATCCCCGATAAACTCAACGACTTAAAACAACTTATCACTATAAACTTTATCCTTACAAGTATACTCAAATAATCATCTGTTACGTCAAAAAAAAAATCTCAAAGACTTCCTCCACTATAGACTAAAATTCCGTAATCCTCTCCTCAAGTAAACTCTTAATAACCTGCTATCAGAAGCTGAAACTAACTTAATAATAAACATAAAAATCTACCTCTCTCTCTCTCCAGAAATAGAACCTACCCGGCGCCTCCACCATTTCTGTCACGTGCACCTAGCCGGTGCCACCGCCATTTCTGTCACGATCCACTTTCGGAGGGGGGAGAGAATCGTAGCTCTTTACATAGAAACAACTCGCTTGGCATCAACTAGTCTTAACTTCATAAAATACTTTACTGTACCTAGGATCATAGGTTCGTCATCCCGTACAGGATGTCTGGTGAGAGCTGAACTAAGGAGATTTTGCAAAATAACATAATACTTAATTAAAATTATTTTATTCTTAAAGTCAAATACTCAACATCATTTTAAAGAACATTTAAATAGCGGGATTACAATTTAAAACAATAATCTCTTTACTTCCTTAACGATTGAACGACCTTACAAGAGAGAGAATGAGAGAACTTCACTAAACACTTCCCTAGTCCTTCCGAATACCTCAAATCATAATTAATACTTAAAATTAAAACAAAGATAAGTCCATACTCACATTTTCCGAAAAGCCTTTCTTGATCGATTACTTAAAACTAACGTAGGGGCCTCTCCTGCCCTTAAAATCCGAACGAACATTACATTTTAAAAATTATAACTAAACGACTAGTGACGAAGGCCATTGCCTCCGCCCGAAAGCTTGACGACTACATTATGACCTAACTTAAATTAAACGACTCGTGGCCTCTGGCGTCGACCATAGCTTCCGCCCGAAAGCTTGAATTCCTACATCACGAACGAACTAACAACTCGTGACCACAGGTGAGACGCATAGCCTCCGCCTGAGTGAGCCTGAATTCCTACATCACGAACGAACTAACAACTCGTGACCACAGGTGAGACGCATAGCCTCCGCCTGAGTGAGCCCCGAGTCACCAATCACTTGCGCTTAAATTCGCGCGCCCTGCCGCGCCTAGCATAACAAAAGCTCGTTATTGAAGTCAAATTTACTAAACAACTAACTAGAACATCTGGGAAGACTACCCCCCCTCTACCCCGATGTGCAGGCCACACCGCGCGGCTTGTTACGACAGCGCGCCCCAGTAACTGCGGCCCGTGGCTGCGCCAGCGCGCGGCCAAACAAACAAACAAAATTCTGCAAGCCCGCAGCGCGCCGCGCCGGCCCCGTGCCCCAATTACATGGTCACGCCACTTGCGCTGACGAGTGAACAGAGCAGCCAGCCCAGAGTCCCGTCAGTAAAGTCCCTAAATTTGATTTCAACAACCCTGCAAAATTTCAACCCGCGACAATATATCCAAATAGCTTCAAAATTTGCATTGAACAAAAGTTCTGAGATTTTTTCTCTTATTACATCAATTTTTTTAAAATTGACAAATTATTTATCATGCCCTCTAAAAAAGTGGTAATACATGAATTTCAGACTGTTTAATACACTTAAAATACAGTGTGATCATATTATTATTGGTTTGCAGACTGTTGATTGTCAATTGTAAATTTTTTGGTCATGTTGGGTATCCGCTAACAGTTAACCAGCAAGGTCGAAATTTTTATAATTATGAAAAGAAAATTCAAAATTAAATATTTCATCAGACTCGCCTGAATGTGAAGAAGTGGTTACTTTATCATTGTATTGGACACGAGTGTATAGCCTAAATAAAGTCCTTTGCACGCCTCTGTCCAAGTTTTCCATGAATGCGGTTCGTAAATTTTTAGATATAGTTGTGGGTGTGAAAATATCGTTTAAGAGATGCCTGACTCATTTAAAGTACCACTTCAACCTAGAATGATACGTATCTTCATTTCGTACTAACTTAAAATTTTTGCACTCATATTTAATACTTTCGTAAAATAAAAGCATTTTTCAAACACGTTGCAACGCCGTTCGTTTGCCTGATAGTTGACAGCATTGAAAGCACCATTTAATTTTTTCCAAAGTTTTTTTAATGCGTTGTTATGTAAGCATTAAAACTATTTTATTGTGGTGCCATGGACTTACAACCATTACATAAATTACCCGTCTGGATTCATTACAATATTTTGAGACAATCGGTATTCCACAAGTCTCCTAGGCGCCTCAGGGTACCTGAAGATGTGGCCAAAGTTACTAGCAAATTGTACGCCGTAGGTACGGACACGTTTAACGCCAGATGAGCGCTAGAATGGGCCTACTGTACAAGATAGGCTACCTACATATTACGTGTCTGATATACTTGGCAACGTCGCGAGGGACGCAAGAGAAAGAAGAATGGGCGGGAGGACACGTCACGAGAGTGGGAATCAAGGTAGCAGTGGTAGCCCACACAACAAACTACAAGATCACCACTACAGATCTTGCCTCAAATGATCCCACAAAGGTTTTTTTATCGCTAGAACGTTCAACTTATTGCCGCTGTAATGTGGAATTAAATCAAACTAATATATTGCGTAACTGTGTTTATTATAAATCAATGTTAAAAATATATTTCTTGAGATATCATATAATATGTTATTTGTTTTACTTTAGCTCTCCTCACCACTCTGATACGTCGAATTGACACCGAATATAAATATCTCCAATAAACACTGATATACACCTCCCACAAAACCAAATTACGTGGTACAGTTGTAAAACACTGGACCCTGGTATGATTCCCAGCCCGGGCGCAATGATTTTGGTTTTACTTTATTTCGCGTCACAGCAACTTGCCTCTGCGATTTATCCTACAAATGTGTTGAATTGTTGAATAGCAACGGCTGTAATTAAGTTATAGTCGGGTAGCTATCTAAAAGACAGCCAATAAA
This sequence comes from Bacillus rossius redtenbacheri, assembly GCF_032445375.1. Classification (NCBI taxonomy): domain Eukaryota; kingdom Metazoa; phylum Arthropoda; class Insecta; order Phasmatodea; family Bacillidae; genus Bacillus; species Bacillus rossius. The sequence continues at coordinate 32,664,323 of NC_086333.1, read as the reverse complement.
CTCAAAGGGCGCATTACCTTGTAGCAAAGACATTTCAACTCTCTCTCCCCCCCTCCCTCACTCACACATACACACACTTGCACACCATACTAGAAATCCTCGAATCCAATAAATATAACGACCAAATATATCTTACACTGTACTTGAATCACTGTGTTATGATAGGAAGTAAACATTGCAAGTACTCGCGTCATGCCCATATTTAGAAAGTCTGGCAATACATCAATGTGGTAAACTGAAATTAGTCAATGTAAAAGACACTGAAGTCAAAGATAAGTGAAATTTTTTTTTTTTAACCAGAATGAGGAAATAAATGAAGATTAACACAAATATTTTGCAGCAACCATTGCATAGTATAGGGATATGTTAAGTTTCAGTGTGTATTGATATAAAACTTACAGCAGGCTGCTCAAAACATACCTACGCCGACTATACCGTACTATATATACCTACGCTATTGTTGCATTTATTTATTACATTTAAGTGTACCTATTTACTTGTGTACAAGGTTCAGATAATCTCCGGCGTTGTCAGTGCCGTAATATTGGCGGTAATTTCAACAACCCTTGCGACACCGTGCGATTTCCGCCGCAACTAGTACTGCTTTTGAGCAGTTTCTATCTGACGGTGGCAACATCTTGCGAAGTATACACGAACTAAGTCTTGCTATTGATTCTTGGTGCCATCTAGTAACAAAAAAATTAATTTAATTTGGGGCGAATGGAAACATTGATTATTCCACAGCGAATAGGTTTGTATTTTGCAATACAGTTTATTTAATCAAAACTAGATTTGAAATAATAAACCTTGAGACAAATTGATTGCTTGATAAATTTGGCCAAGAATGGTGATTCACCTGACGGCGTTTTGCCTAACGGCGAATTGCCTAACGGCGTTTTGCCTGACGGCGTTTTGCCTAACAGCGAATTGCCTAACGGCGGTTTGCCTATCGGCGGTTTGCCTAACGGCGATTTGCCTAACGGCGATTTGCCTAACCGCGATATGCCTAACGGCGTTTTGCCTAACGGCGAATTGCCTAACGGCGTTTTGCCTAACGGCGAATTGCCTAACGGCGTTTTGCCTAACGGCGAATTGCCTAATGGCGTTTTGTCTAAAAGAGGAAAAAGCGTTTTGCCCAACGGCGAATTGCCTAACGGCGTTTTGCCTAACGGCGAATTGCCTAATGGCGTTTTGCCTAACGGCGTTTTGCCTAACGGCGTTTTGCCTAACGGCGATTTGCCTAACGGCGTTTTGCCTAAACGGCGTTTTGCCTAAAATTAGGCAAAACGCCTTTAGGCAAAATTGCACATGCCCTAAAAACGACTTATCACCAATCACTCGAACTTAAAAATGTTTATTCGCAAGTCACTCAATGTCTGTCAAGTTCCATAGTTCGCATTCCAGTCTGGAGCTACGCTCAACCGTGGTTACCCCTACCTTTGCGCCTATCCACACACACACAGCCTCGCGCCACTCAGTCGCACGCACTCGATCCCGTTGCTCCGCGTCGCGCCACTCTCGAGGGGGTCTCTTACCCTCTTCGCCGACGTCGAACATCCCTTCATTACGGAACTCTCCGAACTCTCTGAACTCGCTCGGAAATCCCTCGGCACTCCCGCGAAGACCAGCGTCGCCCTTCTGTACTAATGGGTCATCTTTCCAGAACCAAAGACAGTGATAATGACGAGTCGCATCATCCTGGGCTGAACTGACGCCTGAAAAGTTCAGGAAGGTGGCGCCCATTCACGCCACTCCACGCGGTGGCCCGCGGAATTCCTAAGGCCGCTCAGCGATAGCTAACAGCTCCGAAGAAGGATGATGCTTGGGTTGCCGAGGGAGGGGGGGGGGAAGAGTACTTACTAATACTAAAGGAAAATTTAGAAGAACCCATGATACCATGTTAACTTCTGCTCAAAAAACGTAGCACTTCCCTGGTGCGGTATAAACTTTCTTTGTTGCTTTGTAACCTTTGCAGATTTCCACAAATTTGTCTAGTGTAGCATGTGCAAAAACAATGAATATTTGAAAATATAACTCCTTATAAAAATTACGTATAGTTAAGTTTTAGAATTATTATTGAGTTAATTATGTTTATTAAATTTAATGCAAAATATCTATTAAAGCAAAAGTATAAACCATTTTTGTTATTTTTTTTTAAATTTATAATAATTAAATGACAAATGATTTACTTAAAATATATAAAGATTAATATTCTTCTTTTATCAGAAAAATCTCAGATGAAGAGCTGAAATTTTAAATTTTACTCAAATTAATTTGTAGCAAGAACTTTAAGTATCAATTGTAATAGTGATGCATAACAAATGTTCGTTCTGATGTTTAACTATGTTAAAAGTAAAAGAAATAGGACCTTTGGAATAACTGCAACTAAATGATAATGATCGTTATAAGTTATAAATTATTATTATCCCTAACAAAATGGGGTTTATGTATTATACATTTACAATTAATGAATTAAATTATTAGTTTGCTTTAAAATACAAATATATCCCAAACTTAGTCTAAGGGTTAATATACGTTGAAATAAATTATAATGTTCCCGAAAAGAGAAATAAATATCGTTCCTTAATATAAATTTGCAAAGCAATTTGACACTTTTATAAAAGCCTATAGGCTACACATTTTAAAACTTTGTTCAACCTACGTGGATTGTTTAAAAAAATAAACATTACCATTTTTTTTTTCAAAATGATTGTGATATAAAATTTCAAAATTATTTTTTTTTGTATTTTTACTACTTCTTCAAAAGTAGTGAAAAGCAATTAAATATCATTTTAATTAAAAAAAAATTATTGGTCTAACAAACGCACTATCCCAACCGCACGACATTTTAGTATAGTAATTAAAGGATTTTTCCTTGAATCTGAAACGTAAAGACAGAAGAAACTTTTTTTCTCTGTACAACTAAAAGTGGTAAAAAGAGATGTTTTTTAAAAATAATTTATTAGTTTTTTTGTTTTTTATCATAACCTTAATGTATTGTTAAACATATATCTTAAAATAACGTACAATTTTACAAAAAAATATAATTATTAATATATAAAATATAAATAAAATTATGGCTAATTTTGAAGCTAAAAGTGAAGGTAAAATATCAAAGTCATCTAAGTTAGGCGCCGTGACGCCATCGGAGACGTAGGTTCCAAGGCAGCATACACCGCCACCAACAGTTCACTCCAAATACAGACGCAGGAAATAACTTTTTTTTATACTTCTTGTTTGCTCTACATGCACCCATAATTAAAGTATAATAATGTCTCAATTATCACCTGATTCATTCCAGGGTCCTTAACTTGATAGAATAATGCCACTTAAGGAAAAATAATTTAGTACAGTTAGAGATATTTTTTAAGCTGAAATACAATCTAATTTAAATATAAAATTTTGCTAATATACTTTTTTCATATTATAATTTTTTATATATGGTAATATAAAGAGCACAATAACAACAAATCATTAAAAAAACACTGAAAATAGATAGTCCCATTTATTCATGGAAATTTTTGAAAGTGAATAAGATTTGTAAAAATAATTACCATAATATGATTGTATTATACCAAACATTATTTTAACTGTGACTGTAATTTGTTTCTCTTCTTGTTAGCAATTGCTGAGATGAAAAAAAAAATTGTTCATAAGTTTTTTTCGAAATAATTTTTAACGTGTAACAAAAAAACTAAAAATCTGTTTTAAAAAGTCGAATTAATTTTTTTTATTATAAGGAATTTTATCTGGTAGTATTAAAATTTATTTAGATTTTATAAAGTGTACTATTTTTAAAACTTTAATTTATTTAATTTAGATTTATTTTTTATTTGCTAAACTATATACAATACTTTATTTTTTAATTTAAATTCACTATTTTAATAAGGATGTGAATATTTAAAATTATTCCTACCTAATGAAGTAATTAATTGTTTCTTTTCAACAGGAATGAATCAAGACATAGGCCCTCAAGAACGACACCAAAGCCTTATAATACGAATATATAACTCGAGATTTTTTTGATTTATTTATAAAGAATCTTTTTTTGAAATTTAGAATCACTTCATATTATTAATTTTTGATTATATGCAAGATTATTTTTATTTCTATTGGTTTAATACAGCTTATTATTGAAATGTTAAATTTAAAGTTCAAAGAATATGGTCAATTGTGTGTGAAGTAAACCTAGGTTAAATGTGAAATATGCGAAACTATTTCATTATTTATACTATTGGACAAAATTAATCAATCTTTCATCGCTTAGGTATAAAGAGACATCAAAAAATCACATAAAATTATCAGAGTTTATAAAATTAACATAATAGGTTTAATAAATTTTAAATGTTTATCAAAATATCTTGGTAATTTTTACGACTCTTAATTCATAAAAAACATTAATATTTACGATCTCTGAATTTAAATAAAAAAAATTTCCTTTAACTAACATTGTTTTTTCCATAGAAAAATTTTAGTGTCGCGCAAACTTTAAAAACTTTTTCCAAGGAAAAACACAGTTTGACTTTACAGAAATGTTCGGTCACGCAATATTATGTTTTACGTTGACTATTCGAGGACGTGAAAGAGTCAGTATATCTCCCTCCTGGTGCTCTGCTGTTTACGGCGGTTCGGCGGGGCGGAGCTCGAGAACCAGGTCAGAGCGCGCCTTCTCTCCCGCGGATGCCGCAGTCCCGCGGACCAACTACAGTCCCGCCCGAGAGAGGAAGTTCGACGTTTCTTTGGGAATCACCGCGTTATTTTTCCGACGGAGTTGCCAGGAAACATGCGGGGGAGTAAAAGAAAAGAAAAAAAAAAGTTTCCTTCAAGTTTCGTCGAAGATTTTCTTCCCCGCTCGTCACACAAAGCTTGCAAACTTTGGCCACGATATTATTCGCCGGGGTTAAGTAGGCCGCCTGGAAATATCCCGAGTGCTCGGCGACTCGTTGAGGTAACACCGCCGACATAACCCGGCCTGGCCCGAGGATCCGCGCCTTTCTCTCGTGCCTCGTCGGGCCATTTTGACAGATAACAGGCGCGGGCTGTTTGTCATTCAAGGGCGAAGAACCCGATGCTAACGACATCCGCACGCGAACTCCCAGCGCAGCCCGCGATAAAAAAAAAAATAAAAGCCGCAAAGGAGGAGAGAAAGGCGGGAATAGAAAGGAGAAAGGGTTAGATAAAACAAAGAGGAGGGACGAATAATGGCTATCGCCCCTCATACGTGCCCGAAGAATAATGCATGGGAGAATGTTTTTTGAAGGAGTGCACACAGGCCTTCGCGAATAGAGCTGCTGTCACGACCGAAGCGGCGTTTCATGCACGGAATGTAGCAAAGATCGGGGAAACAAGAAAGAAAGAAAAAAAATTGAATGGGTTCAAAGCATGAGCAAGAGTTATTTTTTCTCTCTTGCGGTGACATGTTTATGTCCTCTCCGAAACGACATATTTATTGAGTTGCCAGGAACATCTCTTGACAGGAACGCTCGTGGTCAGAATATGTTACATCCTAACCTAGGTTCTAAGCATGGCGGTTCTTTAAAAAAAACTACGACTTAAAATTCGTTTGCTTTAAAATTATTGGTACAACAAATTTGTAAATAATTAGTAAATAATAATTGTTTTATTCGACGTAAACATTTTTATTTGACAAAAACCACATTCTTTTATTGATATTATCAACATATTATTTTTTAAAAAGTCCAACTTTCTTTAGTATGCAAAATGGTATGGGTCGTATATAAAATTTTGGCAGCCAGTATTATTTTAGAAAACTTTTATGAATTGTTTCTTTCATTATATTTTTATCTGGCAATACGTCATTATTTAACATAATATTATTACCTTTAAAGACTCTAAATTTCAAATGCATTTTAAATCACTAATTCTATACGATAAAGTTGATGTCTTTATAAACATGTAAGTTACTTGAGCAGCTTAAGCACACATGGTTCTGCACTAACCAGTCTCACACAGACAGATTCTTTAAAACTACATTTATGGAAACTTAAAATCTGAAAAGTGTAAATTTAAACAATTTGTGAATATCATACAGCGAAAATGATCAAATCCCCTGTACAAATTATCGATATTGTGCAGCTAGCAGCATATTAAGGAATCGTATAAATTATGTTTTAAAAAACTATGCTTATTTTCTCATACTACCAAATGTTATTTTTATGTGTTAACATCTTAGCTCTCAGCATACATAATTTGGTAGGAGTTAAGTCTTAAATGTAACGGAAGTCGATTGGAAAGGAAATGTGTAGATACGGTGTTGTCATTTGTGTAAGTATCATAAATTTAAAAAATTTGGCAGACACGCGTGATTCATAATATATACTAACTTCCGCGAACATCATGGAGCTTACTGAGTGTATTTGTGTGCCAAAATATAATTTATAAAGGTACAACTCTCCTTTAATACTCTACCATTGGGGAAAACGGGTTCGTAAGGATACCCTAATAGTTTTTATACAGCTTTATGTAAATGTAAATTTACAACACTAATTAAAAACCACACTTAATGTCTGTTTACAATTTAATCTCATTTGAAATGTATATTCATTAATCACTAAATATCTGAACAGTCCACCGTTAAAACTCCTCACTACAGTGGTTCGCCCCTTACCACGCACCTGTCCACACACACAGTCTCGCACAATTAAGTCGCGCTTGCACAGTCGCATCGCTCGCCAAGTCGCACTTCACTCAAGTCGCGCTTTCAGAACTATCTGAATTCCCTTGGAGGCCGGCGTCACTGCTTTTATACCATTAGGAGTCATTCTGTAACCGATCTGAGTGGTTGTGAGTGGTTCTGAGGTGTCGCGTCATCCCGGGCCGACCCGACGCCCGAAGGATCCAGAACTACGTCGCGTCATTCAGCCCACTCCACGCAGTGGCCCGGGGAATTCCCAGACTGCTAAGCGTTAGATAACCTTTCCGAGGAAAAATTTTGCGGGTGGAAATTGAGGAGGGGGTGAGGGAGGCCTGGCCGCTATATTCCCCGAAGGTATGCATGTAACATCAGTGGCCGTGTGGGGCCACCAGGCTGCTAAGGTAACATGCACGCGTCACGCACTTGTCTCCCACGTTCGTAGCACTGCTCCCTCCTTAAAACTCTTCGTGCCGAACAGGTAAAACATCTCTTCTGGCATATTCTTTCAATCGGTCTAAATGTGCCACCATAATACATCCTCTCTCTCCACGCTGGATGCAGTAAATCAAATCATTTATATGTTTCAACACTTCCTATTGACATTCTCATGCTGCTTGAAGATTAGAGCACCTGCCCTCCCTTCGTTGTTGTTTGTACAACCAAACCAAATCGCCTTCCTGATAAACAATCAAGTTAGGCTTAGGTCATACCTCGTCTTAATTGACTTTGTCGCTACTCGAAGGTTCTTATGATCTTTATCGTTTATGAGTGCCATGCTTTCCTCCTGAAGATTGACATAGTTAGTGGTGCTGGTCACCTCTGGGCAAGGATGGCTGAACTTGATGTCACAGGGCAGCATCAACTCCTGTCCGATCACAATACTCGAGGGGTCCGTCCAGTGGAGTCATGGGTGGGCCATATATGCCATCAGGAATTACTAGATGAAGTGATCCAAATCCTGTTGAAGGTCAGCTACAACCTTGGCAAGGGTTCCTCGATATTTCTGTTGAAACTCCCACCATGCAATTGGACTGAGAATGTAGGGCTGAAGTCCTGGTTTTATTTATTTCCAGCATTGTCGAATTGAAATTGTGGCCTTGGTCTGAATGAAGTTCTATTGGTACCACAAATCTACAAATGAAGTTGTTGACTGGTGCAAAGCAATGGTAGTGGCTTTTTGATTAGGAATTGATCCATTGCAGCCAGAATATATCGGTTACTATCTTTAGTCTTGGAAAATGGTCCAGTGATATCAATGGCTATCCTCTAAAAAGGGGCTCCCCATATTGTAGGCCCTCATTTTCCTATGATTCCTGTGTTGTGGACTGTTTCCAGCCAAGCATACTTCGCATTGACTACACCAAACCTCAAAACCCTGGCGACACTTCAAACCATATTACTTACGTTTGACGAATCTTGGCTAGAGATTTGTTCACCCCTAGATGATCGCCAGAGGTACCATAACAGATTTCCTTCAACACATCTGCTATTAAACTCTTCGGAAAAAAGTAGTTGCATGGTAACTACTCTTCTATTTTGACTCTCCCATGGTCTCATTAGTAGTCCAATCACCATCCTTTAGAAATTCCAAAATGCCCAGTAAGCTTTTACAGCCTTTTGGTCACTGGATATGTAATGCAATGATAGACGTCCAGTACCATTCTCTCGTGTCAGGTTCTTGTTGCTGTGAAGGCCTCCAAGCTGGCATTAGTTATGGCTGTTCACCGAATATCTTCGATTCTATCATTTTTCTCTCCCCTTTCGCACTGGTTGCAGTTTACCTTGCAAGGTCTTCAGGTGAGAGAATTAACATTGCTCTTAAATTAACCTCATCTTGTTTTATAAAACAATCATACTGCTGTATCTGTTCAATCCACTAAGAAAGTCGTCTCTCTGGATTCTGTAACTGTAACAGCCACTTGAATACCGCAAGATTATTGCATAAAAGGAATTTTTCCCATGTAAATATATGTGGAAATGTTGCAGACTTCGCTACACCCCAAAGTTCTCTTCTTGTACATCAAAAGTTAATTTAAGGCTTAGACAAAACTTTGCTGTTGTAGACTATAGATATACAAAATAAAAAAATAAATCAAAGTTTTGTTCTTCGTGTTGTGTATCAGTGCATAATACGCCTGTCAATTATATTGCGTTCCTTTACAACTGATTATCATCAATAGGATTCAATAAAAGTAGCCTAACCAAAAATACTCGGCTCCTTGAGCTAAATAATCACTTTAATATTGATACCTTCATAAATTTTGCTTTAATTTTTCAGGCCACTCTAATTCTTTAATGAATACAAAATATATTATTCTAGTTTTCGTTCAATACATAAATAATTTTATTCAATAACATTTATATGTGCACTGACATAACGTTTATTCGGAGGACAAAAACAGGTCCAACTCAGTTAGGAAGTATTTTTAAGCTTTTGGAGGAAAACACATAAACGTATGATCAGTAACAGAATTTTTTTTAATGTGAGCCAGCCAATTACACTTCGCACGTGTGTTTTTTTTAACGTTAAACGATACGTGAAATAACGGTTATATATATATTTTCCAAATATTTAAGTTAAACATCTTCAAGCACATGGAAGTTGTATTTTAATAAGCAACATAAATACAATAAAGTGCGTGCGTGCGTGCGTGCCACATGCACGTGGCCCACGAGCCTGTGTCCAGACAGCCGACCTCGTGTGGCGTCACTTACCTGTGTATAGTCGATTTTGTGGAAATGGAGGAATAAGTGTGTCAAATAAAACTACTTGATAACATAACTATTCTAAAATATATTTTATGAATTTAAATGATAGTAAAAATAATGATTAAAATACTCACAACATAACATTTCATTTCAATCCTGGGATTACAAAAATCATAACCCAAGATTCTACATGACTTTAAAGTGTTTTTAAAATCTGTGGCTATGTTCTTTGTGTCGGATCCCAAGGGTCAATTCCTGCCTTTGAACAGTAAGTTTCCAACTTTTTTAAATAACCTATTATATTCTATTTTATTAATAATTAAAAGAATTCATTATTTCTACTTTTTTATTTAACTTTTTGTTTTAATAAATTTAAATTCATAGATCAGTCCTTTGTTTTGGGTTTTTAAAAACACAATGTAGGCACATTAGTTTTATATTTTACCCCTATCTCATTCCCACACTTAAAAGCTAATTTTCGGTATTGCTTTATTGTTATTTAATTTTGCTAACGCGAAATTAAAAATATTACATAAATACTACGTAGGCCTACTCCCATCCACCATATAAAATTTGTTTGTATTTAAGTTCCTCTATGAAAAATAGTCATTTTTACAATGTGATAGAACCGGAAATACTAAGTTACTCAGCTTATGTATAAATACATGCCTATACTACACTATATATTAAAATTTTTGCAAAATGTTTTCTCTTGACGAATTTTTTGTTTCAAAATTCTTGTAATTATTTGTTAATTATTTATTTTAAAGAATTAAGTGTATTAAATAAATAGATGAGTTTACTCAATTTTTAACTTGTGGTTATAAGTACAAGAGTTTTTTTATTATTTGATTCAACATCATTCAGACGTCATACCAGTTTAGTTACGAAATACAAATGAATAAAAATATATCTTAACAAATATTTTGCGTAAATCTTATAACATAGATTCTAAACATTTATATAATTATTATGTACTTAGATGTAGGCAGATTTTTTTATGACAAAATTAATTTTTTTTTCGTTTTGTAACAGAAAGAAAATTATTTATATTTTGTGAACTATTTATTTAAATGCGTGAATAATTATACTCAAAAATATTTAGAATATTTAGCCCTTGTCAGCTATTAAAGTTTCGCTTGTATAAAATCTTTATGTTTAATTTTACTGGAATTTTCAACGAAGGTCCACTTGCTGTGATTAAATAAACCATGTTCTAAAAATCATATTGTATCTATATTTTATTCATTTCATGTTCCTAAAACACTAAGAGGAAAAGTCAGTCATGTTTCTCTTTGAACTATTTAAAAACTTTACAATATTAAAACGAAAAATAATAATTTCTAGATTTATTGGAAATATTATAGTTTTCTATAATAACATTTCAAAAAAGATCTATTCTCTAATTTAACATATTATTCAATTTTTAAAGTTATTTCTCAGTGAAAAACGTAAATTTTAGAAAATCCTAGATTCAAATAAGAGCTTGCTCTTTCATTACATTGTATGTTATGGGATGACGTGTTAGTCCCGTAAGCTCCTGGAGGTGTAAAGAACGGCCGCTAACTCGCTGCTAACAACACACATGTGAATAGGAGGTCTAATTTATAGGGTGCCGAGGAATATGGTGTGTTGATAATTTCAACGCTTTCCAACCAAGTATTAACTTGTTAGATAAAGCTCAGTAAAGAACCACGAACAGCAAGTAAAACATAAAACGTGTCAATTAAATATATCAATATACGAGGTAGTAGAACTCTTTAAAGTGGTCTGAAAGGTCGAATTATTGAAATAACATATTTTATTGATTACGTCAAAATATAATAAAATGTGATTTCCCGTTACGAAATCCTTAAAGATAACAGTTAAAAACTACTTATCAGTTGATGTCCAACTGGTGTGTTGTTGCCGTCATGTTTGTGACTGAGGGTCTTGTGAGGTTTGCTGAATGGTGAAGGTAATGTACTCGTGTGCTGTGGAAAATGTAAAAAGAAACAGGGACAACAGGCTGGGCCGCGAGCCAAGCGTAGTCAGCAACCACTAGTTGTCACGCACGAACGCAAGAACGAGACCTGAAAAGCGCTATCGGGTGTCGGCGCCGACGCCATGAATCAGGAACGACGTCGCCCCTCGCCGTCAGTCGTCGCGGCTGCCGTATCTCCGCCGACCATCGCGGGCCCGCGCGGCCACTAATTACCTGCGCCGCCTCTAATCAATCACCCGACTGCCGCTCGACTCTTCCGCGCGGGTGTTCAGCCACTTTACACGCTCACTGCCCCAGTTACACGGCCGGAGGAATCTCGTCTTGGGCCAACACTTCTTGGGTCCTTGGTTGTGAGAATCACGTCTTCGAACAAAGCGCACTCATAACTCTGAAACTTTGTCAGCTTTAAATCAGTGTCCAGGTGGTTCGGAGTCAAAAATAATTATTTTTTTCTCGACGTCTTTATTCTTCGTGCATGGCCAATTATTTTAAAAAGATGGTAATAAAAAATTAGACCTAATCTATTTCTTGGTAACAAGATTGTCCAGGGCGTAAAGGAAAAACCTGTGGTGTAATGGTATTTGGAGTAGAACAGGTGTATTTGGTCTTCAAGTCAACTTTGCTACAGTAGATCATAACAGATACATAGCACTCTTACCGGTTAAGCCCTTTCGCCCGACTGACCAATGGACAAGTTCACGCAGTCAAGAAGGTGGTGAGAGATCTGAGCAAATGTTACAGAATCGATATCAAGCTGGCTCAAGCAAAAAGCACCAACTGCCACCCACTTCGACCTATCACATTACGCTAGGACCCCTCAGTCACCAAGAAACTTCATGGATTGGCAGGGACCTATCCTGGCTTTCTAGCCTAGCACCGGAGCTGTACTGTCGCTCACTCCGTTTGATCATCTCAGAAAGTGCTCCAAGCATTTGGGCTACCTTCTCCGAGTGCAAACTCTGCACCAATCCAATCCTGGATCGACAAAGAGAACTTCAGGAGGGAGTCTTTCACTTCAAAGATTGGCCCGCACTACTTAGAGTTTTTCACGGCACTTACGCGTCACCAGACTGTGAGCACTAAGCTAACGCATCATGTAGCACCCGAGGGTACTGAAGCATAATTCAGTTTAGGCCTGGGTCAAGCTAATTGACGGCACCACGGAGGAAAATGACCAGTAATCGTTACTAATTATATTCCAAATCTTCTCGGTGAATCGGGGTCTTCGAGACCCTACGCTCTGAGAGCTTAGCCCAGGGTGAAAAAGCGGGAATGCTCGTGTCTTTAAGCTTGTCAAGTGCCATTACGGAACTGTTGCTGGTGCTCGCAGCGACTCAACGCACGAGCTGTGAGTCAGTGCGCTAGTGGTCGCCCCACCGTCCCCTGCTGCGCACGGCAACCCGCCGCGCTTCGTTGCGCGCAGGGCTAGCCGCCCTCGCAGGGGGAAGCGAGGGCGCAGCAACGTGTTGGAAGGCAGCGGAACATGCTCTCCGAGAGCGTGTTTACACATCTCGCCCAAGCGAAGCGATTTTGCTGCCGCTGAATCATGTTGCCGGCCCGTGTAAACATTTCCTGCGGCCGGCGCTAACTGAGTTGCGACAACAGCGCAGCGCTTTACAGAGCCCGTTGTACTTGACTTATATTTACATTACGCACTCGCCACAATATTGCATATTACATTCAAAACTACAGATTTTTCAAAATTGATAACAATATCAATTATATTAAACTGGGAAATTACCCACACTTAATAAGTTGTTAAAATTAAATAAAGTGGTTTTTTTTTGCGCGGACATAATATAATACTTAATTTTGTTCAAATTATTAAAACCGAATATTTAAAATTTGGTTATTATTTTATTAAATTTATATTTTTATTTGGTATAAATGAAGTAAATATGTGTAATATTTTTACATCTTTGTTTTACTTGTAATTAAATATTTAGGGCCTATAATTAATTTCGAATTATGATACAAAGAACTCGTCTTTTTAGCAGAATTTTTAATAACTAAAAGCAAGTATTATTGTTGAAGTAACACATTTATTTACTATCGAAAAGTGTGCGTTGGAGTCTGGCTGTTAACATATTAAAATATTATTTATTTAGGTAAATATGTACTTGGGCGGTATTTGCGAAATAAATGTTAAAAATCCGAAAATACCTTTATTATATGCTCTTTAACTTCCTCTTTTTATTTAAATTTACGGAGGTAATAAATTCCAAATACTTTAGGAGTTATCGAATTTTTAAATTTCATCATATGTAGTTCAGCGGTATTTGCGAAAAACAAATGTTAAAAATACAAAAATACCTATTTTTTATGCTCTTTAACTTCCTCTTTTCATTTAAAGCGGCGGAGATAAGAAATTCCAAATACTTTAGGAGTTATCGAATTTTTTAATTTTGCAATACAAGACCTGTGGAACCATTCCAGCGAAACCATTTTTGTTATTTTGCCGTGTGATCGTGAATACGTGAATCGTGAATGCGTAATTAATAAAATGGTTGATAAGTCAGGTCAGTTACATTATTAATACTTTCAAACTAAGCCGACATTAAACATAATGTGAATTAATTTTAATTATTCTTTAGTTTTAAATTATTTATAATGTAACTTACCTTACCTAACAAACCCGTAACAAAGGATGCACAGTTACAACTCACGTAAATTTTTTTTGTTACTTATTACTTGCGCAACAATATCAAAATAACAAATAAGACTTTAAAATTAGAAACGTTAAAAACTCACCTAATTTGGAGGCGGTAATTAAACACCGTTTTAAACAATAAATGAACTAAATAATCACGTATTGGTTCGTTTGAATTCTGGCCTATCACGAACAATCACGTGACATCATTATCCAATAAAAAAAAAAGTAGATACTCGTAAACAAAAAACAATGGTAATCGCTACATCAATGCACTAGTATTGTGATGAAATTTAAAAATTCGATATCTCCTAAAGTATTTGGAATTTCTTATCTTTGCCACTTTTAATGAAAAGAGGATGTTGAAGAGCATACAATAAAGGTATTTTCGGATTTTTTACATTTTTTTCGCAAATACCGCCCAACTACATATTTACCTTTATTTATTAAGTTTTATTCAACGATATACATCTAAATATATTTATCATTACATTGTATAAATATATAAGTAAAATTGGAATATATTTACAAGAAAGTAATAACAAAATATTCTTATTAAATAATATTGCGCTAAAAATCACGGCTGAAAGGATTGAAAATGAACTGTTGTAAATTTTTATCCAAAACAAATGCTGAATATTTATTAGTTATTAAATCTACCGTCATAATATCTTCACAAATAACACATTACTTTTTACCAATTTTTAAAAACAAAAAAGGTTACTGTGAGTCATCTTTATAAAATAGAAACATACTTTTGCGGATTCTTTTGTAGGCCTTTTTAAGACTTACAAATCTGTAATAAATGAATTTATTATATCAGTCATGTATAAGTCAGTGTAAACCGTGTATGCTCCCTTAAATTGTATTTTTATGACTTTATTACCAATTATCAATATTTCTCTATCTTTAAATTCCATATAAATGTTTTGTAAACATAAACCATTAGCGAGGAATTTTCTAAATGATGATGAAAACCGCAACAAAATCCATTGTGTGTTAATAAGAATTAACCGAACAAAACAAACAGACGCAAATAGCAACTCCTTTAAAACTATTTAAAGAAGATAGTCTTAAAATTAATTTAAAAGTTTGTTTTAATAATATAATAGTAAATTCTCTTACTTTTTAATTTTTCTTTGATATTTATTTTGAGGGTGAACAGACTCTACACAAATACGATTTTTTTTTGTTTGTTACTTAGGTCTTGAAGCGTAAAAATACACAAGTATATTTTTAAGTTTAAAGAAATATATATTTACTAGTATGCACTAATTGTAAACGTCATTAAATATATATATATATATATATATATATATATATATATATACATACATATATGTAAATAAAACTGTTTGCTGTCAATTGGTAGTCTGGACTTGAAGGAAAGTTAATAAATACATTATTATATTAAAATACTTAATTTTTCCATTGATTTTCTCTTAAAACGTTTTAAGTATAATTTAAATATTTCAATTTAAATTAATGTTCCACCAAAATATTAAATTTTCTATCAATGTTCCACTAAAATATTTCAGTAAACTGCACTTCAAACAAAGTAATTTCAAAATGTTTCAATAAATAATTTAATAATATTACGACTTAACATATTAATATTACATAATGATATGATTTTTTATCCATCTTCATTATCTTCTGAAGCTCTTCTTCAATTTAACAATATGTCTATTGCTTAAAATTTATCTTGTGACTTATTAACACTGCTAGTCCACTGTTGGGTGATAAAAGCTAATTTTTTAAGTAGTTATCGTTCAATGAATCGCAAAGTGTGCAAGTGCAGTGATCTACTTAAAGGCTGCCCCTTTTTAATGCTTTGAATTTATGTTTATATAAAAATGTCTTTCGGAATGGTGTTTCATGACAAATATGGTTTGTCCTGTTATTTTTTAAACAAATTTTCGCATCATTATATACTGACTTAAATTTTGTATTTTTTTTTTTACTGCATTACAGGTATCATACGGTGGTTACAGTGTTAATATAGTTAGTTGTCTGAAAATCTGATCACACAGATGCTAAGATAATGCCGTTCTTTCTCAGTGCTGAAACGAATACATTTCGATTCCGAATATAACCATTTCAAATAATCTTCATGTTTTTAATTTTGTAACAATAAGAAAAGATATTTTCCTTCTGTATCAAATGTTGCCTAATATTTCTATTATTAATTTTATTTCGTATTCGCTAAAGTACCCTGCGATTCCCGGAATGAACACAGGGTTAGGGGAATTTTTTTAAGTAGTATGTAGAGAGTAATTTTCTTCTTAATTTTAATGTCATGAGCGCCCAATTTCATTAATATTTGCAAAAATTCAGTTTCAAGGGGTTGGACAGGGTGATATTTGTTTTGTTAGGGGGGGGGGGGGGCAAGCGGAGAGAAAGCCGGAGGAAAGTAGTACACCAAAATTTCATGTGTTCATTTAATATTTGGTTAAAAATACTATTTAGGTGATGGTGTTCTTAATTTACGGTTTTCGGTGAACTTATTTCTTCAATTGGATATTTACGATATATCCCCCTTGTTTATGTACGCGATTTTTTAAAAATTCCACAAAAAAAAATGGTTTTAAGAGATAGTAAATAAATTGGGTAGTTAATTTTAAACTTCGTGTAGCCAGGAAAAAGGGTATGTTTAACAGTAATTGACATTTAATTTTTAATATTACATATGAAAATGTTCATCAAGGAGTGAAAAATTCTCCTTAAAGGGGCGAGTAAGTTAGATAGCGCATATTTTAAAAAAAAAAATATATAGGGTATTCATTAATATTTAATTTTTTTTGAAAATCAGATTTAGACAGTAGTATCCCTCCTCTTTTGAACTTCAAGTGTGCAAGATGTTATCAAGTTGTACCAGTACTTTACTTTAAGTGGTGGGAAAGGTATAACGGTGTGGTTACTCGAAATAAGATATACATAATTTCGTGCGAAACCTTTTTTAATCAAATGTAGACAGTTAATTTTATTTTTACTTGAGCATCAAGTTTTACAAAATTTCATCAAGGAACACCATAATATTGCTTAATGGGTAGTAAGGATTATTAAGGATGGTTTATCAAAAATCTCATGTCGAAAGAAGTATGTGTGAATTTCTTTTAAATTGGTCAGAGAGACAGTTATATTCTTTTTAATTTTAAAGGCAAGTGTGAAAAATTTCATCATAAAGTAAAAAATTCAGTTTTAAAGGGCATGGGTGTTTTTTTTTGAAAGTGGGCCGTTTTTTTAATTAATTGTAAAAACTAAATTACCGTTATTTTGAATACAAAGAAAACAAAAATTTCATCAAGTGTTGTCAAATTTCTGTTTTAGGGTGGGAATTGTGAATGAGGATGGTTTTTCAAAATTTCATGCTGGTAGTGATCTTACAAAATTTTCCTTAATTATATGTTGAACAGTGGTTTTTTCTTAATTTGAATTTTATGTGTTTAATTTTTCTTTAAGAAGTACCAAATTTCAATGTTAAAATGGAGGTACAGACTTTCTCCAATAATTTCAAGAGATTAAGTTAAACGCAACGTGTGTTAGATTTCATAAAAAAAAAAGTACAAAAAATCATTTTTAAGGGGGGATAAGGAGCATATGGGTTGTTTTACAAAATTTCACCTAGACAGGGATCTTTCTTGCGTTTCAAAGGTTAAGTAAGTAAAATTTTATCGAGATCAGATAAATTGGTCAGTAACGCACATGTAACAAACAAACAAACGTTCATTTATATTTATATAGATTGATTACTAAATTTAACGTTTCTCTGACGCACTTTATAACAAAACGTAAAATTTAAAAAACTTTTTAAAATTTGAAAAGACAAGTGACATTAAAAACAATTTTTTTGGGATCTTTAAAAATTAATAGTTTATATTCAGAAACATAATTACTTACGTTAGTTTCTTGAGTGTTGTTCAAAGTGACATCCAGCGTTCTGTTTCTGAAAACAAAATAAAAAACATTATTTAAATAATTATATAACACATTATAAAATTGATACATTTAAATACAATTATTATTATAATTTATAAATATTATTAATTTTTTTATTAAGAAGCAAGAATTGAGGTAGCATGGCTATTTTTTGTTCTTATAACATTATTTGTTCACGATCTCGTGTATACCTTAATATTAGCAAAGATTGTGAAGAAGACACAGAAGTAAGGTGACAAAAAAACAGTAAAATATTTGGGATTTTATTTAATTTTCTACTACAAAAAGTGAAGGCACAAAGCTTTTTTAATCTGTTATCCCCGACAATTCCTACTGAAGAGCTTTTCTTTTTATGAAAAATTCCGAAATGATTTTTATGCATTTATTTTAATGAATAGTCGGGTTTTAGACATCAAAAAAGGAATATAAAAATTTCTCAGTATTTTTAATATTTACTTTAAAATTATCGTTGGTAGAAAAAAATATATGAAAGGGTCCTTAAAGTATACGCAGAACCATATAAATGCATTTTACTCAGAATATGTTAATACGGTGTGTACCTTCAAAAAGTTTTTAAATATAATTTTAATGTCTGGGCACTAGTAAAAAATTATTGATTTTCTTTTAACTAAAATGATGTCTTTTGTAGCTAATAGTTCAGCAATAATTTTTAAATGCATATTTTGTTGTAGCGAAAATGGTAATACGCAAATTTACAGATATTTGCGATACTTTATAATTTATTACTATGTCATTAATTGATATTGCTATCGAATTAAGTCGTAATAAAAAGGAAACGTGGTATTCGAGACAAGGAGTCGAAGAAGAGTCAAGGCGTAGGTTCCAGTAGCCATAAGCAGACTGTAGCGCCACAGACCTCAATGTAACAATAACTGTTAAAGCGATTACGCAACACGATGCCCGATAGCAGAGTACAGTTTGGCCACTCGTCCTTGGATATAGCGCCTGAGACACAGGTACTCATTTTTTAACTAATAAAACAACAATACTAAAAGGTATATTGCTACATTTTTGAGATAGTTAAAAACTATTTTTGGTTTAACGTGTGCTGATAAAAGTTCAGAAAGTTAATGAAAATATAAAAATCATTCCATGCACTTGGTTTCTAATATTTGCTGAAAAACCCTATTTCATATTTCTCAGTCTTTTATAGAGAGAATTAACTAATCTAAAAAAATTCTACGTTGAGTCTAAGCGCGACAAAAGTAAAACTTCCTGCTTAGAAGGTAAAGATGGAGATAAATTATTAGAATTTTTGATTGGACCATAGATCCATAGATTATTATTGAGAATAATAAGGATGTATGTTGATCTCAGATGAAAATAAAAGAAATTTTTTTGTGTCCTGTACATACTCACGTATCCGTTCACTGGCATATCTTGGTGCCTCTTTTGGCGGTATATTCCCATGCTGCCTTTGATAATACCTCATATCTGCTTCTGCCTCTTTATTATTTTTAGGCATCGTGTTAAATTACGATCTCCCACTGAATAAAATGAAAGAATAAAATAACACAAAAAAATTAACATAATTTAGACTTATAAAGTTTGTGTCACATGTTTATAAATCCTTTTAAACTTTTCAATCACATTTTCAAATAAAAATTAATGCTTCATAGAATATTAATTGCACAAGTCAATAACTCTTTTTCACCCGAATAAATAAAATGTAGATATTTTAAATAAAACAAAACAAATATGGTAACGTCAATCGTTAGCCGTTACAAAAACTGAGGAGTAGAAAAACAAAAACAGCGTTAAGAGTATTCCGTAGCATCACTGCTGCGTCATTTCTACCTCTCCCCTGCCGTCTCCCCAAAACTAGCATATATATCATGCTACGCTACGGACCTATCCCTCTTTTTTTTACCTTGTTACCATTCGACCGCTAGTGCATGCGTTGGAGTGGCGTCGCCACTGAAGCACTCCCCTCCTTTACCGGTCCCCCCCACCATGTACCTAACTATTCCCCTCATGCGATCGGAATTTTTGTAATGCTCGAAAATCGTAGCCGCCTCATTTAAATTATGGTAGTCACAAAGGACGTTAATTTGAAAATATAAAGACTTTTTTTTATCATTAGTGGGATATATTTGGTAAGCGTTGTTTTCTGACAAAATTTTGAAAATATACTGAAATTAACAGTAATATTCAGTTATGTTATTTATTAAGTTTGAATATGTCTTAAAAAATATTTATTAACAAAGTTTATGGCTGTAAATAAATCTTTTATGCGTAACATTTGTATTTAATTTCTTATATTGGCAATCGCAAACAAATTTAAGGCCAGAAACGTTTGCAAACGAAATAAAGAATTTTTTTTTTCATAGACTACAGGCGTAGTTAGATTTAAAAGTACCGAATTCTTCTGGAATGTTCTGTAAACTTCTAGAAATGTCTGGAACATTTTGAAAACCTAATGTTTATGACATCCTTAATGTTATACAATATTCCAAATGGTTCGAATACACGTTTTTTCATTGATATTTTTTTTATATGCCATTGCCGTTTTTGGAAAAATTCCAAAAAAAAATTAACTGAATTTAAAAAAGTCGCATAAAACAAGATAAATCAGTTAGTTTCAGAAAAACACAACCAACGATGGATCAAATCAAGTATCTAAACGACGACCGCACGGAAAAAAAAGTTCAACCTTTAAATATCGAACAGCAGAAGAACTCCATTGAAGGAACTTAGTCAATAAAAATAATACAACACAGAACGTTAAAAGCTAACAATAAGTACTTTAGTCGATATAATCTGGCAAAGAAAAGCCATTGGCCTAATAATGAATTAACAGAGTTTTTATTTTAAATTTCAGATGAAAATAAATTTTAAATATGTGTTTCATTTATTTCCCCATGTTTAAATAAGAGTAGAGGTAAATAAATACCTGAACACGCAACATTCTTGAACACTTTAAACGGCATTTGAATTCACCAACTCCTTGAACTCCTTTATCTAACTCCTTGAAGACGGTTCCAGTATGAACTTTTGAGCAGTGGCTTTCAGGCGGACTGTTGGTGTGGAGGTTTTACATGAGATCATGTATACTTCCTATCAATATTCAAATAATACACTTCACTTGGTTACAGAAAAACGCCCTGCTACAATTACTGTAACGTGTAATCTTTTTAAATACTTGGCTTGGTTAGCATAGTATTTTTTTTTTTAATTATGATTTGTCAAAGCAATTTGACTGAAAATGTTTGCCGAATAAATCATTCAAATAATTTTGGAACCCAAAATTATAGAATGTTTGATTTAATTTTTAATTACAATAAATATATGGGTTATAATGATTACGTAGCCAAAATTTGATATAGTGCTGGAAAAAAATTTCAGAAATAGTAAACATTCCCTTAAAATAAAAAAAAAACTGTGACAATTATAGTTTTAATTCTTTCCCTCGAACCGTTATTAATTTTCCTAACAACTTTTTCGAGGCTAAGAGTTAAGTTCTGAAAAACCTGTTTGTAAAGATAAACAAAGGTAGACTAATTGAGAGACATTCCCACGCCAAACATCAAACAACAGGTCCTAGAAACTTGGAAATTGGGAAAAATATCTCTTCCACAATGTTGGCAACCATTAAGGAGTGAATTTTTTTAAAAAATTAAAGAATTTCGAACAGAAGTGAAATGCTACATAACTATTATCGTGAAGAAATAATATAACATTTTCCTAGTTATTTAAAACATTATAAGTACTGCAAATCAACAATTATTTTAAACAGGTATTTAAATTTTCTTAGCAAAAATGTTAATTTTTTTTTAAAAAGTGAAGCCAATTTGTGATAAAAAAAATTTTACTTGGCGTTGTTTATTTGAATAATCATAAATGTTCTAAAAATAATTTAAGTACATGAACACCTTTTAAAAAATATTATAAATCTTAATATAAATTGTGTTAAAATTTTTTAATATTTAATACCTTATGTGTTCTGTTTTTATGTTCCACTTACGTAAATGTTTTGGCAATAACACAAATTATGCGCGGACGAAATCGTAGGTGAAAGCTTTATTTAAGTATAGGAAAATAAGTAATATTATAAAAAATCGGCCATGAACCTTTAGTTAAGGATTCATACTAGCATTTTAAAATTTGGGAATCTCTGAAAACTAGAATATAGCTGTTTGAACGTTTGTTATCAAGGATTTATCTAAAAATACATTGTTTATTCCCCACTTTGCAAGGGATATTGTTCTAGTGTCAATTTTACTATCTAATGTTTATTGAAAGTAATAAAATAAGTATTTAATAGAAATGTATGTAGTAAATTTTATGTATTTATAAATTCAAATATTTGTATCTGAAAAATGCATTCATATTTAATTTCTAACAGGTAGATATGAAGATTGCGTTTACTAAAATATTTACGCCACTTAGCTTGAACAATGTCAAAACATTGTTTTAGTTTTTCATAGACACAATTACCATATTAAAATTTTGAAATATATAAGTGACGCTTTAATTTTAAAGACAAAGGTTTATTTTTTATATAAACATCAGGGTAAGATGAACAACCATTACATTTAAACCAATTTATTGTCCACTCTATACAAATTCAAAATTTCCAAACACGATTCTGGAAATTATGTGTTACGTCAGGCTTTCCAAAGATTAAAAGTGTTCATATTAAGTCTCTCTTCGTCATTTTTTTTTTGAGTTTTTGAGAAATTTTTGGACCTCTAAAGCCGTACGTTAAGTACTTATCTTGATGTATAGTGAGAAGACAAACTTCCAGTTACGTTATTGACTTGCTTTCAAATCACCAGACACACAAAATCTTGCAGTTTACTAGTATACCATTAAATACATTTTGCTTGATATTCATTATTTTTAATTTTTAAATTAGTAAACCCTACTGGTCGAATCAAGAAGCTTATAACAATAAATGCTATTTATTTCTTAGGGTTTTGATACCTCAAATTAAATACCGATCATTATGAGGCATTTTTAACGAAATTTTAAAAAAGACACGAACACGGCACACACAGCTGCCTGCGGTAGGATTCAGTGCTCGAGCGTGTCTCAAAACATCTCCGTGATGCGCCGGTGTCTCGTGACTTTCTTCTGGTTCCAGACAATCAGAAACTATCCCCACAGGACATGAAGGGAGATGAAGAACTGCGATTCTTACAGTAGAAACTGAAACCATGCGTTGTGTGATGTGTGATGCTCTAGCAAAATATTTTGGACAGGAGGTGCAAATCCAAAGTGTTGACTTTATAATGACAATTTAACTACTTGACCACTAATTGCTTAGTAGAATACAATAACTGTGCAAAACAAAACAAAAAAAACTCTTACATTCTGGTACATGTCACCACAAAATATGTGCCTCCCAAAATAAATCAAAATGATCTTTCACTGTATGGTTTTCTTGATAGTAGCAGATGCATTTCTTCTTATAAATTTTTTTTTCTCTGTTTATAATATATCATGAAAGCTACAATCTATAGGTTAGGCTCAAAAACTACTTCATAAACATGGTTCTAGTCTCGATAAATAGAATTTCTCCACCGTGACTTTCCATTATCTTTGAAACGTTTGCCCAGTCAGTTCATTGCCTACGCTCTCTTCTTTTGAGACCTTCCCAGCTTGTTGCTTAGCAACAGAGCAACGCTAGAAACTGCTATGTACAAAGTGTAGATATTAAAACTTTGTACAACTTAGATTAATATAGATTTTTTTAAAGGTTTTTGGGACGAATCTCGGATAATCTTCCAAGATAGGGTAATAAGAGTTGGGCCATTAATTAAAACTTTAAAACAACGGCATTTTCTTATAATTGTGTACATTCATGAATATCAGAGACTTAAGATACGATGTGACGAAAACTTAATTTGTTGGTCTTAGCAGTTAATTAGTATTTCTCCAAAAAAATTTCCTTAATCACTCCAAGGTTGTTAAATTATTAAATTCAATTATTTAATTTTATAATGACTAAAATTTAAAATGAACTAATGTGCTTTGAGTTTACAACATGTGTTTACCTAAAATTTAAAAAATAATGTCGTTTGCCACTGGATGGTGGTCCAAAATTTAAATTAAAGTACATTTTCAGAACAAGACGGGACTTGGCTTGTTACGCCTCGGATAATCATATCGGTAAATAGCCACGTACGTTACGACACAGGGTCTGGGTCTGGAAGAGCTACTCGGCGGCCCCCGGGGACAGCCAGAGCCGCGCAATCTCGTGGAGAGGTCGTGGTTGACCAGGGGGGTGGGGGGAGTGCGGCTCGTTAGCGGGATGGTGACGTGCCGGCCCGCCACACATCAGTGGTCCCCGCCGTCCCTCCAAATAACGTCCACCTCCAATTTATGGAGAACTCAGCCCGCAATTCACCAGGAGATGTTCGTGCGCCTGCGAGTACTGGGTCAGTTTACCGCCAACACGAACTCTTGGAGCAACATTTTCAGTTTATAACGTAAACAATTTCTTCCTCATAACATCCGTGATCACGCAGTTTAAAACAGAACACACAAACCTGAGGTCGGAACCTGGAGTGATTACACGATGATCGAGATTTATGACAGTAAGGGAGTCACTTGCTTTGTTTTTAATGTTATTCTAAAAGTGTGCCTTTTGGCACTATAAACTTCTATCAAGTCGGCAGTTAACCTTTTTTCGGTTGGTATGGATAATTTATTTTACATTTGGAAAATACCAGAATAAGTTTGCCCAATCTGCTACCCAGAATTTTTTAAATACCAGCCAAAGTTGCCGTATATGTTTATTATACAGAAGATGTCTTGTTTAATTTTAAATCGCATATGGACGTCAACGTCCGCACAGTTGTATGCAGAAACATGCTAAATAAAACCAGATAATAAAACAATAATGCCTTTTCAATTTTTGGCTTTATGATGTCAGAGCTGTATTAGAAAGCTTAGAAGGGGAGGAAGAGCAAATATGTACAGCTCTTAAGTGAAGCTCATAAGTATTACCATTTTATGTCACTTTAAATAACAGATGATCTTGTAGCCACTCACGGGATCACTTTTACTTATTATTTGAATTTTTTTATTCGTTAAATAAGTCTAGTACATACGACACAGCCTACAGGTGCAGAAAGATTATGAAGTATCTACTTATCCTGGAATATTCTGAACACTTGGAACATTTCAGGAACTTCTTCAATATTTTGAGAACTTAATGCACATAACATCCCTCCAGTACTCCAAAATTATCGTTAAATATTTGTAATTTTATATGTGGCGAATATTTACGAATATTTTAATTTAATGCATTAAGCATGGAATAACTTCAAACGAATTTTATACTGTACCTACCAAGGATTTTTTTTTTCATTCATGCCCGATATTTCATAAATGGTACACAAATTTGTTTTGTACCAAGATATAAGATTAGTTGTGACGAATTTGATAGTTTACCTAATAAAATATTTAAATTGTTTTCATTATTTCAAACCCTGTGTTTTCAAATGTTTAATTTTTTTAGCCAAATACTTTATATAGTTTAGAAAGTTCATAATTTATTGAAATGAATCTGAAAATAAAGTAAATGTGAATTATTTTGTTCTTCAACCCTAGTTACTTCCACAATTGGCAGCAATGCTAAATCGTTTCTATATTTATTTCTGATACATCTTTAGAGGGTCGAAAATAAATTAAAAGGCAAATAATAGTGTACACGGTACAATTTTTTTTTTTTTATTTTACTTTGGTTTTTATCAACTCCTAGAAATAGTTCATCTTATACAAATTTTTTCAAACAAAATTTATCATAATATTTAGAAGATTTATAATGAATTGCAAACAATTTGATAATGTAACTAATTATTAAGTTCTAAGTTTATGTATTCTATCCCCTTTTTCTTGCACTCATTGGAGCAATGTTTGGTTGTATCAAAAATTATTAAAGACAAATTTTAGATAATAATTATTTGTTTTACACGTTATTTAAATGGATTCGATAGTGTGCGTACTAAGTATTTTCCCCCTTTCAATCCCTGTTTTTGTCATCCCTTACAGGAATAGTTGGTTGTATAATTTTTTTTAAATACTGCGGAGATAATATGAAAAATATTTTCAAAATTAAGAACAGATTAAGTAATGTACATTGTACGGAAATAATGATATTATTGAGACTTGCGCACATGTTTAATCAACCCCTTGCAGAAAATTTTAGTATTATCAAAAAAAAATTCAAGAAAATGTTTTATGTAATATTTAAATAGTTAACAAACTATTTTAATTGATTTTATTGTAGACATATTATGGAAGTTGTGCATCTTTTCGGTCTTCCAGCCCTTGTTTATTCCATCCCTTACAATTATAGTCGGCCTTATAAAAATTATTAAATGAAAGTTTTTAGGTATTCCTCTAACGAGGTATGGTAACGTAATACAGATGGGATATTCGATCTATTTAAAAAAAATGGAAAATGATTTTTTTTTTACCATCTCTAACCTACCTCTTTAGTCGGAGGTTGCCCATAAACAAACTTAAACTAAAATTTCCATTACTGAATTTTATGCACCAGTTTGGTTTTGGGGTATTTGGTCCATAAAACTAAATACTATTTTAAAATTATCCGGAAGTAGCACAATACAAATTTACGGCTGCAACACATAGTATTTTCTTGAAATATACCTAAAAGAGGTGGGAATGTCTGACTATGTAGATAAAGGTTTTCGGTTCGACTCAAAACTAAGTAGGTGATGGGTGTTGTGTTCTCCCTTCGCAACATAACTGTGAAAAAACCACAATGAGCCCCCGCATAAACTTCTCTCCATTTCCGCCCAGTACTAAGACCCTTTCCCCACCACGAAGCCTGGGGACACAAACTAGCCTAAATGGCCAATCAAACAAGCTGAATCATTTCAATAAATATAGATCATCTCAATTTTTTGAAGCCCGTGTTTTACTGCCCGTGTGTCCTCATATTCGTAAACGAGTAATGTCTAATTTTGTGGTAATTACAGAAAGTGTATTGCGTAGCCCGCAAACAGTAGTCGGGCTAAAAATTTGGTAGTTTTCTTTGGCAGTGCCTGCTAAAGATGTGATCAAAAAAATTAATATATATATATTTTTTTTACAAATTAAAACATTAAAAATATATTACCATCATGTGATGGGGAAATTTTTTTTTCTTTAGACGAAAATAAAATACGAATGTAATTTTAAAAAACTCCGTTTGCTTCTGTACGAGGAATGTGAAGAATTAGGTTATCTGGTGGTTATCTTAATGCGTTATTTTTCTTTAATCCTTGTTATTTTCATACCTTGTAATTGAAGGTCTTTTAACAACCCTAGTATAAGTTTTAAAATAAATTAATTTCCATTAATTTTTATTGATTATCACCACGACTTATTTAAAGAGCTAGGGTATAGTGTTACCTAAATATATTTTTAACAATATCCCTCCGAAAATAAATAAAAACAAGAGTTATAATAATATTTTTAATTTGTAAATAGGTTTAAATTTACAAATATTATTTATTTCAAAAATATATCATTCACCATCCCTTTTGTACATAACTTAATTATTTTCGACAGTATATGACAATTTTATTTTTTTTAATTAATAGTTATTTAAAATTAATTAATATTGGAAGTATATAAAAAATTGCCTAAATACATACAAAATATAAGTACAAAAAAAAGGGGGGGGGGAATTGTGGTAAAAGGACAAAAAATATTGCATCTTATTATATATTATTTTGTAAACTCACTATTTAATCCATGCCACTTTATGGTTTACATTCTGAAACTTTTGTCTGGCATTAGTTTTGATACAAACAACCATTAATGTATGTAGTAAAAATAATAAAGGTTCAAGGACCGAATTTTTGTTACTCTGCTACCAAAATATTTTGTCAGAATGGTTATTTTATATCTTCAAACCTTATCGAAGAGGTGAATTAATTTTTTCCATTACTAAACTATACAAAAAGAGATGATGTCTTCACAGGACATAACTTACCCATTTGCGCCAGTCAAACTATAAATTCATTGCCATGTCATTTTCAAAAAGAATGTTTTTAAATTCCTTCTAAAATTATAAATGCATTTACTAGACAACATTCTTAACACTTTGGCCGCATTGAAACTGAGAAAAACATTTTGAAATATTGCAGAAACATAGCCTCTAGTATGTATATTTAATAAACTGACGATTATGTTGTTATGTAAGTACTTTTCATTAAAAATAATTAAGTACCGTAAAACAAACCTGTTAACAAATCAAACACCAATGAAAGGGCAACGAATATAACTCCACGTGGCAACATTTACTGGTCTATCAGTTTCCACCACTCTGTGTACTTTGCGCGCGCTTGCCCGCGGCAGTGTTGGAGGGCGCGCGTATGTTTGCGGTGACAAACGGCATAATTTGCAAAGAGGACTGAACGACGCGGAAGGAGAGGGGGGTAGTGACCGCTGCTATCTTGACATACCTGTAGCAGAGCAGAGGCAGTAATTGGCGTGTCGGGCGCAGGGCTATTGTACACACACGCACACACACACTTGGGTCGGTACATGCGGGCCGGCATTTCCAGGTCGAAGCTTATTTGATACTTCATCGGGCAAGTCGGCTGCCCGGGGGGAGGGGGGAAGGTCTATTTGTGCAGCGACTGGTGGAGTCTGTGACCCGGAAAACGAGGGGCCATGTTACCAGGGCCACCTCCGCTCCGATCCCTTCGACAGAGCCGTGACAACTCGCTGAATATTCTTCTGGTGAACGTTCATCGCGATCCAAGCCTACACGGGCACACGCCATCACGTGTTTAATGAACATATAATATATTTTACTCAAACAGAAACCCCCCGCTGTACAAATTATTCTAATGCAAAAAAAAATATTTCGAAGCAATCATGAGGACTGCCGACAGAAGTGAAAACTTAAAACTATAAACAAACAGTTGTTATTTTTGGATATCCAAATTAATTTTTGATAAAAATCAGAGAATTTTTCGCATTTTTTTTTACGAAAAAATATTATCGCACAACAAATTTGTTTAATCACGTTAGTAAAATAACTTCTTAATTACTAGAAATATGCATTGCATAATAATTGTAGATATTAAAAAAATAAATAATGATGTTCTTAATTTGTAGATTATATTGCTACAAAGACTCAGTATTCTTCGTTATTCAAACTATATATCTATATGAGAATATTAACATATTTTATACACACTTTTTACTGCATACACACATTTGATTCACATATGCACAGCACTGATGTACAGGGACTGAAGACTCGTATTAATAAGATATGTATTAGTATATAGAAGTTTTCACTTCAAAAACTTATTTGTTTCGCTAAAATTCTAGTTTATTTATTTTTATTTTTTATTTTTCTGCGTATGATTGAATAAGGCAGTAATGTTATTTTGTATTACATATTTAATCTTAAAGCACAATTAAAATTATTATATTTATTGTGTGTGTTCACTTAGAAAATTTTATTTGTAGTTTCATAAAATGTGGTTGTTTGCAAAAAATTTTTGGTTAATGGAAGAAGTGTACATTAAAAACACGCATATTTTACTATGAAGTTTAAGTTTAGAAATCGTGAAAAAAACCAATACCTTGTATCACAATTACCGTTACAACGGTTAATTTCTCTATACACATGATAAAGCCATTTATCACGTCTATTTCGGTGCTGTCTTCTCGCATATGGCGATGAAATAACAATGTCTCTTATTAAACGCAATTTATTAAGTTACTAAAAAAAATATATTTTTATTATGTTCTTCATACGTAAATGGGCAAACAATATATTCGACAAAACTATTTTCTTGGTGATAAGAAATTTTTTTATCTTTTAACACCTTGGTCTCTTCTAATTCTGCTCAGTTTGTAACCATACTGCCGGTTTTTTTTTTTTGATGGCTGTTACAAAATTTTATGCTCACGAATTTACACTTTATTGTACTAAGGCATGTTGGCCATAGTTATATATTGATTAAATTCGAAGCTCTGGCTTGATTGCAAGGCGTACATTACAAAGGACAATCGAAGGGTTTAATTTTGTAGTGGTTAATGTGTGCTTTGATACTGGTGATGAAGTTTAATGTATATAATGTATAAATGTATGTATAATTTGTCACATAAAAATGGTATTCTGTAAACACCAGCAATATCTTCAGCTGGACTCTTGTCTTTAACTGCTTTCAGGGTCGACCCAATCGTATTTTTGGATTTTGAAAGTTGTTTAAATTTCTAATTTTCTGAAATGTCTGGCCATATTTTCGGAAATTTCTTTAATTTGTGGAATCAATGTTTTGCTTGGGAAAGGTTCAAAGTTATTTTGTTATAAGGAAGGATTTATGGCTTTATTTTGGTTTTAAAATACTAATTTTCTTCAAGAACAGTTTTTAAGTGTTTAAACTATTCTCTAAGGCTGACTTATAAACAAATAGCTCTTGCCAGGATGACAGAGTGAAAATAACTGTTTTCTTCTGAGATGGTGGGTGATGTGAAATCGGTTGTGGATACCTGTCTGTGTGATTTAACTTGCTGTTGGAAAAGTGGCAGATGGGGTTTTATCTCACATGTAGCTTTATGATTATACGTAAATTATTGTCGGTCTAAATATAAATGTAATCTAAATTTAATTTAAATTTAAAAATTTTGATATAATTATTTATTTTTAGTACAAAAGTATTAACGAAGTTCAACATTAAAAAAGAACTTTATTTATAGTAGTTTTTTCTTAAACAATTATATTTTTCTTACTCCATGGAATTATTGAACAAGTAAGCATGTAGCTGATCGACAGCTTTCTGTCCACCACTTCTTTATAAAAATCCTACCGGTTTAACTGGTATTTGTTGCATTGCTGTTCATGGATAATTTGTATAAAGTTATCGTTTATCCAATTTATTCCTGGAACATTATATACTCAACTAAACCTAATTTATGTAGTTATAAATTCCATTTTACAAAAAATATTAAAATAAAGTAATTTATATGTTACACGTAAAACATGTTTTTAAAAATTATTATAATGTTTTATAATTTAACATACTGTAATGTATTAAGAGTAATTATAAATCTTATCTGTTAAACCGTAATTAACTTATTTCTAAAAAAAATGTTTTAATTTTTTCGAAAGTGTAAATCAATGAAATGTTTAATTTTTTCTATCTGGAGAAAAAAGTTCACCACACAAAAATTATCCACGATTTAAAAATATTTTTGCAAGTAGTTCACCAAGCATCTAGCTTTTTTATTCGTTATCTCAAAACGTACATAAATATATAACGCATCTTGGTTATAGTGTCATTTGGACACTGTAATATGTTTATCATTATTGATAAAACCATGTTGCCTGAATGTTTGGATCAATATTAAAATTCGTATGATTCTGAGAAAAGTTTTTATCAGGTGGGCAATAAATATATGGAACTTTCTGAAAGTTAACTTAAAGCTTGTTTCTAAGGAACTAACTATGTGTAAAACTATAATAATTTATTTAATTTATTTATTTTTTAATTCGTGACTCGTTCGTAAGCCGTCGCACATGAATAAGTGCCACGTCGCAGCCCACGAAGTTGGTTTGCTGTGCGGGTGAGAAGTCTCTGTCGGGCTGATGCGGTCACAGAACATCTCGGGCAGGAGTGGAGAGCGAGGGGGTCTCCAGACATCATCAATCTTACATCAGCCCGAGTTGTCATAACAGAAATGGCCTCGGGGAGACTTCGTTAAGAATTAAAGACGGAGTTAGCGTCCCTCGGGGGAAAGGGAGGGGGTTGCATGGGCCAGGCTGGGGAGAGCAAGACGTCACAGTCGGGCGGGAAGGGAGGCTCTCTGAGTCGTGGCGGGGCGGAGGGGGGATAACGATGTCCGTCTCCAGTAAACTCCCGAGGGAACTCATTTGGAGAGGACGCCATCGGCCGCACGGCAGCAGGGGAGGGCGAAGGGAAGGGGACGCCGAGAAATAATGGCGTTCTTAGTATCAGGTTGGCGCACGCGGCTCTTCGCCCGCCGGTTCAGCAGCCCCGTTGCTGGCCATTAAAGGCAGGGGGGGCCAACAAACGAACTGAAATCCGAGGGAAAACCCCCCACTCAATTTACTGATTTGTGGGGAGAGCGGGAGTGGCAGAAATAACGCTAGCGAAGAAGCTGAATACTTTACCTACAGTGTACGCCACAGGCATTTTTTTTAAATCATTAATAGTTTGAATTAAAAATGTATAAATGAATTTTTTATTAAAATAATTTAAGTTTTATTCACATTTCACATAAAACACTTTAAAAAACTAGAAAAATATATTTTTTAACTAGTCATTGCCATTTCAAGTCTAAATTCATTTAGATTTACACTGTTTCACTTAAGCAAAGAAGTTGTGATTTTAGATATTTTTTTTCTTTTCATTTTTGAGGAAGCTTAAGCCTTTGATACAGTTTTTAAAATTAGTAAATCATTTTTTTTAATGAATTTACTTTGTTGTTTTTGGTTTGACGGGTTCACCTGAAAACTTATAATTGTTGTAACGATGATTCTTCTTTGTATGTTTATCTGTAACGTGGATATGCGAGTATATACTATTTAATATGAACGCAGGGATTGATTTTTAAACTATGAGATAAACTGTTATTTAACTTATCCGAAAATGAAACTTACACACTATGTTTATTTCATTCTTTTGACAAGGTAATTGACATAGTTTAGATATTTTTTTTAAGCGTTACTATACTTATGTATAATATTTACATGCGATTAGGTGTTAAATTTACAATTATAATCTAAATCTATATGTATATATGCTATCTAAATGTATATATTTATACCGAGAAAATATATATAAGCAATAGGGATGTAAAATTTTCTTGAAACACTTTTTGAAAAGACTGTTGTTTGTTTTGTTTTTTTTTCAAAAAAAAGAACTTAATAATTTAGCAATTAATATTTTTTGATTTACAATGTACCCATACTATATATTGTGAATGCATAAATAAATGGAAGAAAATTATAACTTATTTCACAATAGTTTAACTATACCAACGTCCATACAATTTCTTAAAATCTTACTTTTTTTAAATAGAATTAGAACCCTAGCTTAGGAGTAAGTAACGGTTTGACATTTTACGTTTGTTTATAATTTAAATACTAAAATATTGTATTCTCGATTCCTACTTAAAATTCTACGAGAGTTTGAAAGAAATATAAACTTTGTACATTGTTCCAAAAATGTAACACATTGTTAAGAGAAAAATATTTTTATCACATAAGGAAAACCAGTTAAATTAAAAATTAAATAACATAATTAATAATTAAAAACCTTTTATATAGGTGTTTCACTGGCACTCAAACAAAACATATGGTAATACATTGAACTTATATTAGAATTAAGTAATAATATTAATAATTGATTTTTTGTTACTTAAGGAGAAATTGTTTTTACATTTATACCCTACCAGATGCTAGAATTAATCATAGTTTCAGCTAAAGAAGCTTATGACAGAAAGGAAGTGTGCTAATTACATTTTAGAATAACACGATTGCTCATTTGTTATTTAGAATTCTTCCGGCAGTACAAATAAATTTTTATATTATATTTAGCTTATATGAAAGTAAACAATGAATTGAAGACATAAATATATATATATATACATATATATAAACATATACATACACACATGTATATCTTTACATTAGCTTAATACCCACGACTTCACTCGCGCATTTTCCGAGTAGTATTGCTAAAATCTTTATATTAAAAGAAAAGTAAGTGAATTATTCCAAATATTTTACTAAGTAAATATACATTAGACTGTCAGGTCCTTAAAATATTTATTTCGTAACAAAATCTTTGAAGATGTAGGCCTTTATAAAATTTAGTATAGAAAAGAAATCTGATTTAAAAAATTCTGAATTATTGTGTTCGAGTGTGTATCTCGTATCTTGAGGAAATCACACTTAGCTTCTTCTTATTTTATGAGGCAGACAAATAAAACGAATAATTAAACACAACTTTTAAATTTTAACTTAGTTAATTTCATTGTTTACGCTTACACTTTCATTTACTATGGTTAATTTATTCTTAGAACAATTAAATAATTATACATTATTAATAATATCTCCTATAATTTTATGATATTTGATACATTTGTATTTTATTAAAAATATGGAGTATATATATCAAGGTTCTTATCCAACGAAGTTGTTTATTCATATTTTGCTTCATATTAATTTTTAAAATATACAAAATATAATCCCTCTCTTTTTTTCCCCACAAGGATGCCAATGTAAAATTGTTAAGTAAAATTCGCAATTTCTGTTAACCAAAACACAAAACCATCACTTATTTTACAGCAGAAGAGAACTTCAAAATAATTGTAATAAAATTATATTTATATTGAGATTAAAGTTTTCTTGCCAATACTGATTTAATGGAGTCCATAACAGTATAGTATAAATGGCGATACTGGCACTGGCTTCTGGCTGTGGAATGATGATTGTTTACATTTGTTTCCCTCTGACCGCCATCTTGGATTGTGACGTCATGGATGCCATACTGGATGACCTTGTTCTTGACCTCCCCTGCGGAAATTTTGGATCCACCATCTTAGATACGCCATTTCTAAATCGAACGCCACGCTCACTAATGCTGCACTTTTCGTTACGCGGAAATCTTGGATATGCGACGTCACCGATGCACTTTCCGTTACGGCCGCCATCTAGGATTTTAGAACGTGGGAATTTTTTATTGTTAATACTTTTGATAGCACATTTGTCCCGGCGATCGTCGTAAGCTTTATCTGAATGATTTATATTATTACAACGTTTCCATCGTTTTGGTCTCACGGCTTCATCACAGTCTTCGATCTTGCACTCTCTAAGTGCTTCAACACAATCTTCGATCAGCTACAGAGTCACTGGTGACATT
The DNA here is from genome assembly GCF_032445375.1 of Bacillus rossius redtenbacheri. NCBI lineage: Eukaryota > Metazoa > Arthropoda > Insecta > Phasmatodea > Bacillidae > Bacillus > Bacillus rossius. The sequence continues at coordinate 32,629,491 of NC_086333.1, read as the reverse complement.
TCCCTAGAAGTCAACGTCTTCACCTCAATTACTGTAAGAACTCGAAATCGTTGACGTTGATGCTTCTTTATAGTCTTAAATCGTCCTCTTTATGTATCCATCATTATTCCAAAGTATGTAGGATCTACTGAATATGGGCTTCATTCTATTCTCACTTTTCCCGGTGAAGATAGTCTATTATTTTCAGTCTTCCTTAAAACATCAGCATTCTTCAATTTAAGTTCTTCGTCGCGATCAGGAGAGCTAATAACATCACTCTTCTAGATGTAGTGTCTTTATCAATGTTCTCTATCCCGTAAGTGGGCTTGTCTTAACATGATCTACCGTGTTTTTTTTAAGCTGTCAATTCCTGTTAACAACCTACTACACTGATTACACCTTAACATTTTGCGTAGTGGGTTTATAACACAATTATTCTTCTGGAGACGTCTAACATTCCTTCTCAGGTCAAAATCCTTGCTGCAGTATCTACAGCGGCGTCCTTCCGAATCAGCCGCAGACAACAAACCAGGATACATTGTAGCTTTAGTGACTAATGATAGATGCAAATCGAGAGTTTTTAATTTGAACAATTTTTTAAATATAATTTGTTTAATTTTTCATCAGTGAGAGTTATTTATCTCATACTATAAACTTGTCACAAGTAGTTCTGCTTTTCAACAACAGATGACGCCACGTGTTGCGCAGTGGCAAATATTATTCTCTTTTGTGATGGATTCGAAATGTTCTCTCGCGATAGCAAGAGTGGGAGGGCTTCGCTAGACATCAAGAAGAAGTAAGTTCACCTTGCATTATAGTGTTTCTCAACCGTCTTATCACATATTATTGGACTGAACCATGATTTGTTTGTGTGAATTCTACTTGATAAAATTTTTGTAAATACTGAATTAGTAGCAGAAATTCACTTATTAAATGCAAAGCTGAATAAAATTGCATGACTCATAAATAAAAAACCTTTCATGCATAGATCGATTTTTCACAAATAACCAGAAGCACTCGGAGATCAACAGATGTTTATCCAAGAATAATCAGGAACACTTGGAGATAACCAACAGTATATTGGCAGAAATAATCAGGGGCACACGGAGAAAACTAACGCTAGTTTTCCTTGAAATCAGAAAAAATCACAAAAAATAAAACAAAATAAACATAAAATAAATGAAAATAAAAATGTGCAAAATAATTATGAAATAATTAAAATTAAAATAAAAACAACAAGTTCTGGCTTCTAAAAGAACTCTATCCTTGATGAACAATGGAGACGTTCACAAGCTGACAGAAGCTTATTGGTATTTTTTGATTTTTTTAAAATTTTCTATTACTGTTATGTTTTTCTTGCTTTTATTTATTTTATATTAAGTTCTTTTTCTTTAAATTTTCTGATTTTAATAAAACTTGTGTTAATATTCTCCGTAAGCTCCTGATTATAACCTTAATTTATCAGTGCAATCTGAAGTAATCTCGCATAACAAAATAAACTCTATTAACTTAGGTGTTTTAATAAATAAGAAGTCTTGTGAGCACAGTTTAAACCACGAAATAATATTTTAAAATTTAAGTCTTGAAAATATTAAATACGAAAATAATAGTACTAAAACTATATATGAGTATGCTCAGAAAGATAGGAAAGACAAGGTTAAAACTTAAAATTCTAGGTACGATAAAATAGTTTCAAGTCTTCACTGTTTGAACAGAAATTAAACCTACTTAATTTCGAGAAAAACATGTTTGATTGGAGATATCAACTCACAAAACCTTTACGCTTAGAGGTTACAACGCCGTTACCTAACACGATTGACCACTTGTTCTTAGACAGACATATGTGCAAACTATAGCTTATATACATGTCGTTTATATTGAAATTATAGGTACCTAAACATAAATTCGTAAGTGTGTTGAAAATTACTTAAAGAATAATGCAAGTAGAGCCTAAACAGTGAATGAGTGGATATCCAGCTTATATGTAACTGTTTTCACCACGGTTCCAAGCCGCCATGTTTGAAAGCGAGTGGCCGGTCGTGAAGTCAGGTTCCAAGAGCCCAGTAGCTGTCGGGCTCTCCCAGTCGGCGGTCACCGAGAATCGAGACGCCACACGCAACTTAGAATACCAAGCACGTGAAATCTTCCGATAATCGTCATTTTACCATCGGGAACTCCTTTCCGAGTAACTTAGGGTAAACCTCCTGATAGCTTGTGTTTGTGATGTATACAACAGACTAAGTCAATAGAAACGAAACTATATATTAGGTTACAGTGTAGAGGTTAGTTTGAGCAATTGTTTAAAATGTTGTAATTTTTCTATGACTTTGTTACTTAACCCAGGGTTCATTGTTTTATTCTTCCTAAAATATTTTTTTTATTTTAAAATTAATTTTATCATTAAGTACGATACTATCATAAGCATTAAAAGAAACATTCAACCTTGCTTTTAATGATAAACTTCACAAGCGCTTCCTGGAATGAAACATTGAAACAAATAATATAAATGCGTGCGTCAGTAGTGGAGTCTGGCATATTATTCATGAATAACAAGTAAGTATTACATCTGTGGACTCTATGAGAGAACAAGAGAAATAAAGAAGGTTGTCGAACGAAAATGAGTTCTTCATACAATTAGAAAAAAAAATTACATAAACCAAGATGGCTGCTGCATAAATACAATGAGAGAGCACGCAATCATGAAAACCAAGAATGCTTTAGTGATTTCATGGGTCAAAGGTATTGATTACAAAATCCAAGATGGTGGCGGTAATGTCATAAGTCAAAGGTGATGACATAGTCCAAGATGGCAGCAGTGATGTCAAAATCCAAAGTTGATGATGAAATATCTAATATGGCTGCATTCAGCAGACGAAATCAATATGCCGATATAACCATAATGGAAAGTGCAATGCATAGGTGTGTTGGTGCTCGATGATAGCATAACGAAAAGTTTAATACATAGGAGTTAGGCACTAGATTACGAGATGGTGGTGTGATGTCATTATTCGAAATGAAGTGGCGGATGGTTATAGAAATTAAAATGTCCAAATGTTCTAGAATTTGAAATAGACTGATATGACGTAATCCATGATGGTGGTATTAAATATGGCACATAGCTATAATAATTAGAAAAAAGTTCATATTAACCAGTACTTTGGACAACCCTAAAACAAATATTTTATTTGTGAACCAGCTAATTATAAAGCATATTTCAACTCCTTAGAGGTTTGTTTGGATTTTGGTAGGGTAATAACAAACCTCTAAGGGGATATGAGCGGTTTCTTAGAAAATGAAAGAATGAGAAAAATTTAGTAGGGAAATTTTTGAAGGAAAGTGGAAAATTAAAATGGGAAAAAAATAATTGTTTTGGAAAAATTTGAAATTTCTAGGAAATATAGGGAATTGTTGAGGAATTTTGTGACGCCAGAGGTCAAAGGTCACGAATCAGAATAAGAATTCACAGTACACTGTCCCTGGAACCCTCAAATCATACTACTGTCAGTTAAGAAAAATCCATTAAAAAATCAGCAAATTAATCAAATCTGGTAGTAATTATTTGGCATAAAGTCCTGACTATGCCTACAGGCCATTGTGAGATATTTAAATAATTAATTTTTATAATATAACTAGTGTATCTTTAAAGAGCTCTTAAATAATACGTATTTATTACCGTTTGCACATCTTCTAAGATACTTTTACTTACCTATAATAAATAAAAAATGTAAATTTTTTAGGTGAAAATGTTTATATAATTGTGCATTATCCAACCATAATTTAATCAATTTATTAGGGTAATAAATTTATTAACATAAAAAAATTTCACAATTTTTAGCCGTTGTCTTTTTTATTAAACTGAAATTAGGCCAAAATATGCGGAATATTAGAACAAATTTACTATGTTTAAAAAAAATTATATAGGTAAGAGGCATCAATGCTGCATCAGTGGTATTCATATTATCAAAAATATTTTATTATAAATCTGGAGGACTTGCCAAAGAAAGAAATTAAACTTAATATAAAGCTGATAATGAAAGAAATTTAACTTAATATAAAGCTAAAATTGGTTCATATATATGTTTCAGCTTTACCTTAATATATTAATGAATGCTTTTAATGTTCTTTAAAATTGTGATGTGTATTTAAACTTGCATCAAATATAGGTATAAAATTTTCTGTCTTACCAAATGGGTTAGAAATAAAAATAAAAACTCTAGTGGTTACTAATAAATACACGTAACTTATTTTATTAAAAGAAACAATATTTAAATTTATTATATTTTTTAATTTAAAGTTAGGTAATTTATATAAGCTCATGAGTATGTTTTGATAGAAATTTATATTCGCATTTGTTCTTCTTATGATAAAAAAATACTTTGTTTTGCTAACATTTATATTATTTTAGATTTTTAAAAACAGAAAAAAATATTTTTAAATTAAATTCATGAATTATAAGGATATACTAAATGGCCTTAGTTAACTTTATAGGAACAGAATATTAAAAAAATAATTTCTTAAGTATATGAAACTTAATACCTATTTCTTTGGCAGTAAAACGTCGTCTGTGAATCAGACCAGAGGGAATTGAAGCCGTTCGCAAGTCGTGGATACTTTCTAAGTCACAACTGCCAAGCTAGACCTCGATTACTGCGGGACCCATTCCAGTCCGCAGATTCAGCCGGTTTCCCTCGTCGGAAGGAGGGGTTGGTTTTGGTTTTGGAGAGGGGGGAGGGGATGCCGCAGAGCGCTTGTCTCCATGTCGCCTCACTGGGATCTAAATAGTTGAGAAGGAGCGTTCTCTCCAGGCTGACGGTGATTGCAGTCTCTACGATAACGGCCATCTAGCGACAGCGACGTTAGAACACGGGATTAGGAAAATACCACAGGATTGGGTGTACTGGCAGACTTGCGGAACAGACGCGGCCGTTTCACTTGAAAACTGAGCTGTGCGTCGTAGAAACGGCCATTTGCGTTGAGTAAAATTAAATATTATTTCCTTTCCACATCCTGGGGCATTCATACCCCGAACGATGATGTGCCTTTATAAGTAAGTGGCAGTTGATGTAACGCAAACTAGTGCACTTGCTTTTATTAATGTAGAGTTTCTGAACTGAACAGCACTATACGGTGAATCACCTGTTAAGATATTTTATAAATTGTTAATTTCAAGGACTATCGAAGAATAATCCACCATATTTATAAATAAGTTTTGACCAACCATTTAATACTTAACTTTAAACCTATTAAATGGAGAAATTGCGTACTTTTTACTCTTTTCTTTGAAAAGTAAAATTACAAATAAGTTTTTCAATGTTTGTACAAAATAATAAGTATCATTCATCTTATATTTCTTTTGTGGTCGTTGCTATAGTTGCTGTGCAAGATATTTTAAAATATTTAGAAATCTCTGACGATTAAATGTATATTTAGTTCCTTCTTACGGCGTAGTTGTCCACACATATTTTCGCTTTAAGTCTGTTAATTTTAATCATTGGAAATAAAAATAACTATTATTTTTATTAAAATATAACTTATCTTAACCTTTTCGGACAGTCAAAGCATCATAATTATCAGTTTTCTTCTGTTAATATTAGTTATATTTACTTCACCAATTTTATGAAGATAATAATGTGTTCTTCATATTAAATTAAAACATCATATGTCAGAACAAGAAACAATGTGGACGCTAGCCAAAATCCAAACCAACAACTTCCCTGCTTGAATTCCAAACCAAATATTTCGAGTTAACTTACTTACCATATATTAGTACAGAAACACTTATTAACTCAGATCTGTCTTAATTGTCGTTTAAACAATTTTATAACAATTTTGACGAGACTTTACGAAATGGTTTTGACGTGACAACGTCTAATAAATCGATGAACGCCGGCTGCACGCACGAAAAAGTGTCCCGTAACGCATATTGTCCCACTACGGATGTGTCCCGTTACGCTATTGTTCGCATGCGCCGTATCTCTCTTCCACTCGATTGGAACAACAATCCATTTGACTTTTCAATGATGTTTTCGTCGTTTGAATTATTAATATTATATAATTTAACGATCGTCCACCGATTTTCAGCGCAATCGATAAGGTTATTTAAAAGTAATATTGAATTTTCAAATACGGTTTAACGAACAAGGGTGTTTTACAGTTACACATAATAATTCAAATTACACCCGGGATCTTTTGCACACTATTATAAAAAAATATTTTAACACATTTTAAATAAGTTTGGTGTATTTGGGATGCGTATTTGTTATAAAATCGTATTATAAAAACGAAATAATATTATTCCCCTACGGTGCTTCTATCTACGGTGACGGACGCGAACCGAACGAATCGCGATATCTAACAGCTGACGCGGGAACCAGTCACTCGTTTATATATATTTTCCTTTGTTTATCGCGAGGGGCGTTATTATTAATGAATTATAAATAAAATTTCGTGCCCGGGGCCACAATTGCATACCATTTAGGCAATGGAAGACATAAAGACGTAAAATATTCTCAACGAATTTTAATCTGTGGTGTTGATTGCTACAACAACAATTTCGGCAATAAATGTTAATTATCCTTGCATTTAAAGAATCTGATTACTAGTATAATTTCAAGTATTTATTTTTTTATTATTAAAAAAAGTAGCAACTGTCGGCGAGTGCAGTAATAATAGGTTATGTTAATTATTTGTTTTTAATTTATTTCTATGAAAACTTGTTCATAATTATATTTAAACGAAAAGTTAATATGGTTTTCATTGCTTATTACAACAACGATTTCAGCAATAAATGTTAATTATTCTTGCATTTTAAAAATCTGATTACTAGTATAATTTCAAGTATTTATTCTTTTACTATTAAAAAAGTAGCATCTGTCGGCGTGTGCAGTAATAATAGGTTATGTTACAATTGACTAAAAAATTAAGGTGATTCATATAATTGATGATAGATATTTTGTTACATTTTATTTATATGAAAACTTGTTCATATTTATATTTAAACTTTATAGCTAAACACCAGTTTTTTAAAATTAATTACAAGTCATCTACATGTGAACTGTTTTGTCGACTGTTTATAAAGTGAAGTGAAAAGTTAATGTGGTTTTCATTGCTTATTACAACAATTTCGGCAATAAAGGTTAATTTTTCTTGCATTTTAAAAATCTGATTACTAGTATAATTTCAAGTATTTATTCTTTTATTATTAAAATAAAAATGATTAATTTTTTTTGATAAAAGTATGCAATCATTTCATCAATGTTTTGTTATGACGTTGTCACGTTAAACTATCGTCCGTAAACCGACTTTACAGACAACCAATTTTTTAACGAAAACACAATTTTTGTTGTTCAAACAGAAAGCTTACCCTCATTTCCTTTCAATGTGTTCCTGAATTAGTCATTTAATTTTCATAAATATTTTTATGCGTAAAAATGTGTGCTTGGAATCCACGTGTGAAATAATTGAAACGTCTTGCTTATTATATTATTAGGTAAAGGAAACCATTATCTTCGGCTTAGGTCACCGATTAAAAAATGCATGCAAGAATGCGAGGGGTGAATTATGGTTTTGCGCGAGTAAGCGATTGTGCAAGTGTAAAGTGTACATGTTGCAAGTGTACATTTTGTTGCCGGAAATGTTTGTGAGGTACACCGATTCGTTACATTTTCCATATCCGTCCCATAAACCTGGGCCCTCACACTTTACTTGCCCGTAACCATCAGATTTCAATCGATACCATATATATGTATATGTTAAATTATGTTATATTTATAAAGTGGTGAAAGTGGAACCACTCGAAAGTCTCAAAACGTATATTTTTCGTTTGGGAAATTAAATACACAAAACTGAATTTGTATTGACCGCAAAACTATTTCTGTATTTAAAAAAGTCTTCAATGATCGCATAATTCACTGGTAACTACCTCTTAATATTTTGTTACATTGAGCTTCCAATTTGTAGTAAAACCTATTATGATAACTGCCCAGTACCTACATGAACGCCGGCTAGGCTCACTTCTAGCACGAGAATCAAGGCTTTGTTCGCTGACAGCTCTGACGCGACGAGATGACGTCAGACTGCCGATGGCGATCCTGCCCTCAAGCACCCCTAACTGGATCCGGGCGCCAGGCGCGCCTCATGTAGAGATGGCAACAATACATCTACGTATCGGAAACTCGATATTTTAGGGTCAAAATATCGAATGTTTCATATCAATATTTTAATGTAGAATTTTTGACATTGATATTTATATCCGATTATATCGAATTTTAATAAAATAATATTTTTCAAGGAAAAAAAATGATATTTAATGTAAATAAATTTGGCTGAAAAAAAATAAAATGGCAAATCGTAGGCTTCAGGTAAAAAAAAACTAAGCTTAAAAATAACTTGTATTATGTAATTCATTTTTATTAGCTTTGATGTATCAAAAAACGCAATTAAAAATATACTTGAGTAATAATTGTAATCGTAAGTAAAGAATTTGGTAAATGTTTGCATATTATAACAGAGCGATATTTCAAAAATATCTATATTTTCAGGTCGATACTTTACCCGTGTCGATATAATCGAAGTGATGTATCGATAGACCGACACATGGAATTGGGGGGGGGGGGGGGGGGGGGGGAGTTTTGCCGTCGCTAGCCCTGCGTGGTCGCGACGGCTGTGGGCCCTGGGGCGCCGAGCCGCACTCGGGAAGGTACCGAGGCGAGTGCAGGGCTCGCCGGAGCTACGGCGTGGGAAGCTCTGCTCGGGGCTAAGACACTGCACCTCTCCAGCTGACAAGGCCTTCAGGGGGCGCGCGATAAGTGTGCACGGTCATTTTCATGTAATCTCTCAAAAACTATGCTATAAAAGGTAACAATTTTTTTTTTTAAAATATCAATTATTGTTTTTATAGGCGTCATTTAAAATATTTTGTAACAAAAAAAAATTATGTTTTAAGTGATTTAAAGTTACTTTTTTAAAACTGTAAATTAGGTTTTTTTTTCATAAAAGCTGGTTTTGACTATTTATTGAATTTGTATTTGTTAAAAGGTAACTATTCGTGAGTTTTGCTTGAAAATTTGCACAGTCAGGGCGATATTTTAAACGTTACGTTCTAAAGCCACCTTCAAATAAAAGTTTTCAATGTAAGTAAGAGAAGAAAATATGAAAAATACGGAAATATTAAATGTAATCATAGAAATCTCAGCTTATAAATTTAATGTTTACAAAAACAGATAAATATAGTTGAAAACAGATATTACATGTAAACAAGAATGTTTTTACAATTGAATACTATGCGCAGATAAAAATTAAATATTTTATTGTCTTAAATTTTCGACAAGGCTCTAAATATTAAAAAATTAATTAAAGTCCAAATGCTAACTGTTTGGTAAGTAAAAAATTTTAATCTCAGGTGTTTAAGTAAGGATTACAGTAAGGAGTTAAAAGAATATTCCCTTGTGAAAATAACAATGAAGATAAAAATCTTTGTGGTATCAAACTTTGGTTCTTTTATTGCATTTAACTTTTGTGACACTATAATTAGCACTGCATTATTGTGTTAAATAATGCAATAAATTTTCGAATTTACGCGCTTTATAACACACTATATGTTTTGACGTCTCGTGACACATTATTTTCAGCTAGGTTGACGGCAAATATAAGATGTTTTTAGTTCGTTTGTTACTTTTAATGAGGCACCTTAAAAGTAGTAATTCTGTTAAAAATGATATGTGTAGCTCTTTTCAAGAAACCGTTGTAACTGCAGTGAATTTTGTAAAATTTTCAAATAAAATTTTTAAAGGAGTTTAAATTTATGGCTATTGTTTATATTATAGGCCGAATTACCTTCAACATACATTAAATAACAGTAAATAAGTCTTAGCATTTTGAAGTAATGTTTTACAGTTTAAGATGAAGTAAACACAGATAAAATTAATAAAAATATCAATATTTAACCATCCAAATTGTTATGCAATTAAATGTCAGGGGTGAATAGCGTCGCATGCTTTACTATATAGTTTGTAACGAATAACTCATTTATTTTTTATGCATCAAGGAATTAGGATTTCTCTTAAAGAAATGTGTACGAACTTTACAATTACCATGTATTTAATCCTTTATTTATCTAGGTTTGTATCAGTGATGTTTAATTGTTCTTAATTTTTTCCTTAGATAAAATAGAAAAAAAAACTCCAGAATTTTTGAACATTAGAATAGTTTCGATATAAGTATTGTTTCGATTTATAAAGTGGGGAGAACTGGGTTCGTAAGGGATAGCCCATTTAAGTTTTATTACAGTTTTATTGATTACTAATATTTACATTAATAATAAATAATTGTACTTAAAAATGTCTTCAAAATATTTATCCTCAAGTCGCTCAATGTCTGTCAAGTTCCGCAGTTCACAATCCTCACTGGAGCTAGGCTCAATAGTGGTTCACCCTTAAACTCGCGCCTGTCCACACACACAGCCTCGCGCACACAGTCGCACTCTCACGGTCCAGTTAAATAACCTGTTCGCCGATGTCGCACTAGCCTTCACTCGGAATCCGCTCGGAACTGCCGCAGAGGCTAGCATCGCTGCTTACATAGAGTGTAGCGCCCTTCTCGAAACGACGAGAGCAGCATCCGCGACATCCCGGGCCGACCCGACACCCGAAGCGTCGAGAATAGCGTCGCTGGCTCACGTGACTTTACGTGGCGGCCCGCGGAATTCCCAAGGCCGCTCAGCGATAGATAATGGTTCCAAGGCAGGGTGTTGCGCGGTTATGGAGCGGGGGAGGCAGGTAGTGACGACCCTTGTTATATTGCCAGGCGCGCGTGGCATGGTTTACATCAGTGGAGGCCACGTGATACGCCATTATGCCAGTGGCCTGGCACGGCCGCCAGCCAGCTCCGAACCTGGTGCGTGTCCCGGTCCTGTTTGCATTCGTAACGGGATTTAAAACTCGACTTGAAATTTCGAGTACTGGCGCACTCAGTTGTAGAGACAAAGAGACAAATAACTTTTGCTTAGATCTCTCCTGGACGTTTTACACCTAAAAAAAATTAAAGTTGCTGCAAAATAATTATATAATTAAAAGTTGTTTTAAATTAAAAAAATTATTGTATTTTTTTGTTGGCACTTTGGTTTGGTTACTACCACGATGTTAACCTTTTTTAAAATAGTTCATTATACCTCTATTTTTTTACTCATTGCGCATCGGTAAATAAGTTTATTTTTGGTGCAGAGGGAGTACAACAAATCAGTTTTATAAAATTGACTTTAAAAATTACATTTCTTTGCTCCTTTACCACTTTCTTAATAAACGATAAAAATAGTTATTTTACATGAGATTTGCTACTGTTACGCAATATTTTCATTAAAAAACTTTGCTGTGCTAAATGTTATGCAACTCACTCTTAAGTGTACTATGATGTACACATGGGTCGTTGTAATAAGTGTTACTTTTGAAGTTATACACATGACAAAATGTATATTTATTTCTATTAGTCATTCCCCAATGACTAATAAGCATTAACCCAACTATTTTAAAGATGAGTTGAGATGATTACAAATGATAAACTCATATGATTTTCCAAATAAGGAAATAATTTAAAAAAAACAACTCTTTTTTAGTTAACGTTATATTTTAAATAATATCTATAGTAAATCATACAAACTTAGCTTCAAAAATATTTAAATTCTTTGAAATAAAATTTAAACTTTATCACTAAATTTTTTTTAACACAAAGTGATTGACCTACATAGTAAAAGACAAACGACCTAGGGTAGGCTATTTTAAGAATAAGAGTAATTATTTTAATTTTCTATTAATCGTTAATAGTGATCTTAAGTAAATGTATTCCTTTAATAGAAATAAGTTATTTCGTGGACTCTTATTAGCATATGCTCAGGTTTTTATACTAGCATAGCTCTTGTAAGGTCAAAAGAAGACTGCGTTTTAAAGAAAGAATAAATAATAAAACACGCTTGATTGCACAAATAAAGCTACATTAGTTAATTTATTTTTTAATTTCTTTATTTAAAATTTGGATGTCCACTAATAGTCTTAGTATTAAGCAGGCAATTTATATGAAGTACAGAGATAATAACTATAGTGATCATAACAGAAAAAAAACTTGACAAAATAAAACACATGAAAACGATAGCATCACTTTAAAATTTATTATAAATAATTTAGTAAAATAATAAAATACATAAATCTTTTCCACTATTTTAGAAACTAGGAATTTAATAAAAGTGCTTTATCACTATCTTAGAAACTAGGACTTTTATAAAAGTACTGATACTTTAGTTTCAGCAGACGATAGAAAAGTTTTGGTTTGCCTTTGACATATTTTACGATATCTAGACTTTTTTTTGTTTCTTTTTTCAAACCTTTCTCCAAACAGGCTTTTTTCGCATATTGTATTGCTCTACGCCTTCTTAGTTGCATCCTACCGCGAGCAGCTACCAAGCCTTGGAGCTTAATATTTTTTGAAAAACGCGTTCTATAGTAGGTCCTGAATTAGAAGGTGGTTTTTCTATTAAAAGTCTTGTAGAATTCTTACGGATTTTTGCTTTTTGGTCTCTATATGTTTTGTTATTTTTCTTCCAGTTTATTTTTTCTTTAGTCTTTCTTCTCTGGAACTCATAACAGATATAGATTTCACTTGGCCTTTCTCATTTTTTTTTCCCGGTCTTTCTTTTTGGCGAAGTTTTACTAAACTCTCAGGATTAGAATTTATTTTTTCTCGGCGCTTCCAAACGTATTCTTTCTTTTTTTAATTTGGCTTCTGCATCAGATATTTTTTTTCTTGCCATTATTTGGTCCTAATACTAGAAAAAAACGATAAATTCAAGGTTTACATAAGCAAAGAAATAAAAAAAAACAAGTTAGACTATTTTAAAAGTAATTATTACATAAATCTTTATTCCCTCATTTGAAATTGAAATGAGGGAATGAAGGTGAGGGAATGACGAAATGAAACATAACTTTCAAAATCTACAACATAACCTTTTGTTAATTCTTAATTTTTGTGTACCTAAGTTTACGATCTATAAAAACCTACTTCACAGGGCAATTAAAATTTAGATATAGTAATTACCTCTGTTTTTCTTCAATGTGATGGAATTATGGCTGAATATGTATTCTTTGAGAAATTTTCATAAAATATTTACTACAGATACTATAACTCGCATAAGACAAACTGGCCATTTGGAACAATTGACAGTACTGCCAACTATAAAAAAAAAACAGTGAAATCATTCATGAATAATTAAAAGTGCGTTCATGTATCGAATGTTGGTAAGGGTGTGAGGGAATGATTTTTTTTGATGGGACACATGTATTATATTTGAAAGATTTGTGCAATGGGAGTGCATGACTTGATGTAGGCTTTTGGACATACGCCAATGCTAAGCAATGGCGTATGTCCAAAAGCCTACATCAAGTCGGGACACATGTAAAAAAATATATTTCGAAACTTGTTCATAACTTTTTATTCCAAATTGCAATACTTTGTAAAAATTTTTTGTATTTTTAATCGATTATTCAAATTCGCAAACAAATTTTTTGAAAATATTTTGATTTAAAAATTCGGAAGTATTACATTCTGGAGTTTGGGTCACAGTGAGGGAATGATTTTCAGGGTAGGCCTAATATATATATATATATATATATATAATGATATTGGATACCAATAATAAACAAACGATAACTTACAGTCACATTTGTTTATATTTTGTGAAATTCAACCCCTAAGGGGTAAGAAGGTAATTATATGTTGATATTATTAATTATATATCTGAATTTAACTAACCATAATAAATGATACTGGGTATCAATAATAATCCAACAAATACAATCAACCAAAGTGTATATATATAAATTCAAACGATTATGGGTATAAACTAGGGTAAGAATTTTTAAAGATAAATAATAATATATCCCTATTTAACAAAGCGTAATAGAAGTGTAGAATAGTTCCTCCGTGCCCTGCGTTCCGGATGTGCAGGTGGTGCCAGGGTCCGCTATTGTGGATTTTGACGTCACAGCGACCATTTTGGACTCAAAATCGCTCAAAAATGTCTCAAAGTTACTTAAAATTCCTATAAATTTACCGGTTTCGAGGGAAAAATTCCAATTTTGAGGGAAATTACCCGTTTTAATCCTTAAAAATGCCAACGGCTTCGAAATCCCCAAAAATAGGTTTACATTCCTCAACGACTAGCTGCTCTAAGCCACACCTTGTCAATTAGGATGACATGACCACCATTTTTTTAATTATGACGTAATTGTTGAATTTTTCGTAACTGTCGCCATCTTGAAAATCCATATTTTTTAATCAGATTTTAACGAGAATTTTTTTTAAAAATATTAAACAAATTTATTATTTAAAATTTAATAAAATATTATCTAAAAAACACACTAACGTCCTCGGTTCAAACCCAGTGAAGACAAAAATAAAGAGTGGCCACAGATCCTTCCTCCATGAAAGCTGCCGGCAGACTGACCTCCCACCACTTATGCCAAGGTATATATATCGCCATCTAGTATGACGTCATGTCCGCCATCTTGTTTTTGTCTGCTAGAGTGCACTGCCGCCATGTTAGTTTAATTTTACTTGCTAGAGTGCAATATTATTTTTTTATTATTGTGGCACCTGCTATCTTGAGATTTGTATGTCATATTGGAAATGTGTAATTATTTAGCTATAAATTTGGGAGAAATACAAAAAAAAAACATTGTGCCGGAAAATAGGCATTTCGTCACTTTTTTTTTATTTTTCTATAATTTAAATTTTTTTTTTTTTGGAAATCTTAGTTTTTAATTTATCTGGTTGTTAAAGGGGTGATTTACTCTTTGTTAGGCCTGTGTACGCCACGTGTTTAAACTTTGTGCCAGTGGACCGAAGCCCCCTTTCTCAGGGGGCCTATCTGATATTTTGCTATCTAATGTGGACGTGGGCAGCCCGGTTGAAATTTTTCTCGCCTGCTGTCACATCCCGAGTTTGTAATATTATTTCTCTTCATGACCAAAATTGCATAGAGCAGCTTCTGGGCTGCAAGCTGCTTCTTCTTAGAGGCCTGCTGAGAATAGCAAGTCTCGTCACGAATGGGTCTCCAGTGGACCTGTGTTCCCAGCGGAGTGGCGTTTTCCGTACACCCTCCCCTCTCCCCCACCTCCCCAATAGTTCTGAGAAATCAAACCAGGAGCAGTGACCTGAAGTGAACTTAGCCAAGACGATAGCTTACTTTAAGGACCTTCTCCCTGGTCCTACAGAGACGTCCACGACATCTAGCGGCAGAAAAAGTAACCGCGGGCCTGGTCGCCAGCGTGCAGAGCACACCCTCGTGACACCTGGTGGCAAGTCAGCTCACCGCCTCAGTTAGTTCCCCTTTACGCCACTAGAAAGCAGTGCCGCGGTGCCATATGGCCCTATGCTTCCTTCGCGCGGCCTGTAGAAGTCAATTCTTTGTAGCTTCCTGTTACCGCCAGTTGAGAGTGCGCATGTCGTTTGTTGTCACGCCCGCGTCGGGCACCTCCGAATGTTTTCGGCATAGAACCGAACCTTCCCCTCCTTCTCCCTAGGGGCATTAGCACCCGATTTGATTAGGAGCCTTGTCCGCCATCGCCGGACTCAGTACTCTGACCTCGGCTACTGACCACGTCTTCTCGGCGTCCTCTGCGCTAAGAGGCTTTTCGCGGGACCGGCGATTTCGGTTGCATAAAAGATGTAGTCAGTTGCTTAAGGGATGTGATCCCATTTGTACAGTAGCCAGGCAGATGTAGTTTTTAGAAAAAGTCATGTGTAGTTAAATTCTTCTTTATTTTTTTTAATTCCTTAAAATTTGGTTTCCTTCGCGCATCTGCGAATTCTCGGTGCGCGTCATCCTGATGTCAGCGCGAGACTCTTTGTGAGTCCCGAAATCTACACCCTGTTTGGTGAGTAATCTGGCCTTTTTTCCCCAAATTCCCATTTGTTGGCCTTTCACGCCCACTGTGTATGACTGTCTGGAAGCAGGTCTAATTCGTTTTGAATTTGACATGTGTTTCAGACAGGGTCCGAGTTTCTGGGGAGAAAAATTGCTCCCCGCATTATCTTCGGGACCTCCAACTGATTTCCCTCTTTAGAAGAGTTTTTCTCTCGGTCCGACGTCATCCTGGGAAGACCCGGGTGATATGAGCTATATATATTTGCTTGCATAGAAGGAAATAAATTCATTAAAAAGATACCAGCGAGCAGCGCTTTAAGAACGTAATACTCAAGAACATGTAAAATCAAGGAAACTAATATATATATAATCGTTGGGAGAATCAAATTTTGGTGCAATACTTGAAATTTTTGGTTAATGTAATCATTTGTTTGTTAAGGTGTAATATGTATTGTTTTAAATAATGTAGGGGCATCCCCTTAACTTTGTTAATTACTAAGATCTTTATTATCATGTCGAAATAATGCTAAAACGAAACCTCTTAATAATAAACCAGGAAAACCTACAGACCAAATTATTTATATAGTGTATTTATTTATTATATTATACCTTCTTCTACATAACTATCCACGAACTCCCAAGTTTCTAGTGTGCAGGGAGTGTAAATTTTGCCTTGTTCACCGCCTCGTGTCCCTTCTGGTAATTAACATTAATTTTCAACATATTTTGCCCAGCAGTTTCCAAGGTGTTTTTAAATAATTTAACATAATATAATTTTTGGGCACGAGGGGCGTTACAACATTTAAAAAAAGGAAATCATTAATTCACTGATTGATCTGATCAGTTCCTGTCCTCGGTTCGTTACTTGATCGATGCAAAAATAATTAGTTTTATGAAAAAAATAATAATTTCAATAAAATATGGTTTTAAATGCGCAAAGAGACTTAAGTTCCTCAAATACCAGCCTCAAGTAAGCCGTCATCTTGGTAATTTGTATTTGCTAAACTATAAATTTGAGAAAAATTCCAAAATACATTAAAAAAACCACTTATTAATATAATGATTGATTCAAACGATATCCGTTCTCGGTTCTATCTTTGGACTATGCAAAAAAAGTTATTTAATTAAAATTACTACAAAAGTTTCAGGTTCAATAAATAAAACACCCCAAGTTCTTTTGCAAATTTAATTTTATTACATATATTCTCCACTACAACAAGAACGAAAACAAACACTTCATAAGCGTTTCTAGATTTCTACAGTGTTCTAAGAAGGCAAAGTGAGTCCTTTGCATGCCTTGACATGTATTTTCGAGTCAGTTATACATAACAGTTTATTAATTAGGCATGTCTATTCAGAGGCCAGAAAGGCACACCTTGGAGGGGACAAGACATATCCAGTTGGAAATTAAGCCTTTCTATTTAGTAGCCAGGCACGTAACCGACTTGCAGGGGCTTTCAGTTTGTGGGCGACATGACCAGTTATCAGATAGGCATATCCAGTCAGCAACAAGGCGCGACCAGTTGGTGGCCAGGCTTGTATTCGGTGGTCAGGCACGTCCAGTAGGTGTCAATATGCACCCAGTCGGTAGCCAGGTGTATCCAGTAGGTAGTCAAACACATCCAGTCAGCACCCAAAAGAAATTTTGTGCCGATACTCGGTGAACATTTTAATCAGTTCATGTAGAAAACCATGCACATAGACCAAGCGTCTCCGAACCAAGAAGTAATATGCGACGATACGCGACCAACATTTTAAACAGGTCATGTTAAATGTCACGACAATATACCACTCGTCTCCGAACCATGAGGCCAATCGTGTCCTGAGTACAGACTTATCGATTCTCATTCGTCGTCAAAAAGGAAGCACATATGGACGAAATTTCGAAGTGGTGTGATACGATCTCTTCACACGAATACGATCTCAACAATATGCGATAGGTTGCCAAACACAATTTGCTCCAAGAGATCCAATGCTCCAATTGCTACATCAGCCCTAAGTGGTCAACAGCTCCAAGTGCTCCGAAGCTACACTTTCTTCAATTGGTCAAAGTGCTCCAATTGCTCTTATGTGCAATTTGCACGCAATGCACAAGCAATACACACAATGGACACGCAATGCACACGGAATGGACACGCAATATACACGCATTGTACGTGCAATGACCCCGTAATGTACACACCGAACACGTAATGAACACTCAACGTACATACAGTACACACAGTACAAACTGAACATACAGTACACACAGTACACAAACAGTACACACAGTACACAGAGTACTAAGGAAAAACATACAGTTCACACACAGTACACACACTACACAAAGTATACATTCTGTAAACAAAGTAAACACAGTACACACACTGAACAAACAGTACACGAAGTACACGCAGTACACAATTACACACAGTACACACGGTACACACATTACACAAAGTACACACACAATGAACGCAGTACACTTTTGGGCCCACATTACCGACACACAGGACATGCAATGGGTATGTAATACAGACATTGAACATAGAGTAGTGAGAACTCATTCCTGAAAATCATAACTCGTGAAATAACAACAATCACTTATAAAATGTTCAATATAATTAATTATTTTTATTTATAAAAATGCACACAAAACAAGTCATTATAGTATGTATCCAGCTTCCCTCAGTTCTTTGAGTATTAAGGCTACGTCTTTGATGTACGAATAGTTTCCTGCACAAAACGAAGCATGAGGAAGTCTTAACCTGTCAACCAATATATTAGCATCTTCTCATGATAAGTCATTAATTTCTTCTGCTGTCATCTTCCTGCATGTTTATGGAGGGCTTCACTAGACATCAAGGAGAAGGAAGTTCGTCTTGCAGTAAAGTGTTTCTTAAACGTCTTATTACATATTATTGGACTGAGTAATGATATTTTTGCTTGAATTCCACCTAATAAAAATATTTTATGTGCTAATTTAGTATCATAAATTCACTAATTAAATGTAACTCTGAATAAAATTGCATATATCATTAAGTAAAAAAAAATTTCATGCAGAGATTCGATTTCTCACAAATAACCAAAAGCACTTGAAGGAACCACAGGAATAATCAGGAGCACTCGGAGAAAACTAACGCAAGTTTTCCTTTAACATCAGAAAAATAAACAAAAATAATTTAAAAAATTAAAATAAAATAAAAAATAAAAAATGACAAAATAATTACAAAAGTAATAACAATAAAAAATGGAAATATTACAAAAAATCCTGGCTTGTACTAGAAATCTATCCTTGCACAACAAAGGAAAAGTTCAAATGCTGGCATCATCGACTGCAAGATCGAGATATCGATAAGCGAAAATAATACGCCAAATACTTATGCTTTTTGTCTGATACTTTACAATTGACTTACATATTACATCTGTTGTGACCAGTTTGTTCATATCCTCTCATATATTTCGGTGCATTTGAGAGTTGAATATAGTTACGACCTAGCATTGCTAGTATAAAGATGTACCGCAACCTGCAAGGTACCCAGAAACAAAATGACTTCATCTAAAGGAAATTGCCATTACCTACGACGGCAAAACTCTAACCTGCTTCTTCAATCCTCCATATCCCTGGAAGCTACCGGACAAAAAAAAGTAAATCCTTAAATAATGGCTATGCAAATTTTACCATGGCTTGGAGTGAGACGAAGGAAAAATTCTGTACCACTTAGTGAAAAACACTTTTGACGATTTACTATTGCAGAATCCGCGTTGCATCATTTACATCTCTGGACATAAACAGAAGAAATGTCTGAGCGAGTTGTGCGAAGAACCTGTCGAAACTATAGATCTGCAAACTGACTACGGCTGTCCTTTTCTGCGCAAAGTAAGTACATTGTATAGTGAGCAGCCACACCACAAGTTTGAACGAGTATTTGCCTGTACAAACATGCAGCTAATGCGGAAATGGCACTTGCAGTGTGAGTAGACTTGTCTGATCCTGCATATATAAAAGGCATGCAATGTTTCATGCTATGAGTTGTCGTCCAACCTACAAAATTATGTTTTTGTTCCATCCTGCCAACGTTTACGTGAGCGTAAGACCTAGCTTCAGCAGTTTCGAGTACAGTTACTGGGATGCTGGACATCTTCGCACATAAACGGAGACCTGCGATGGAGGTTTTTAGCACTGCCAGTTTTCGCGCTTTCCTCTGGCCTGCGAACCAACTCAGCAGCTGCAATATTGCTGCGAACCGGAAACTCTAACGTCTATCCCATGAGACCACATACTAACCTCCCAGATAGCATCGAAGAAGTATTCGCTTCGTCTGCACCGGCAATACCAAACTTGAACTTGTTGCAAACTGTTACCACATACGATGCATCTGCGCAAACGCCCAAACGAAATGCTCTGACATTGATCCTGTCTCAACAAGCACCGAGTCAAAAATCAGTCACAACCATGGCAGCAGACATCGTCGCCTATGTTTCATCAAAGTAGTCGTTGATGAAGATGACCAGTCGGATACCTCTGTTTGTGTGCCTGCGACCATTGAACCAGATAGAACTGGGGTCGTCAAGGCAGTAGCTAGAGTCAACGAAGCAGTCGATGCAGCATGAAAGACTTTGCTTACGAAAATACTTAATGCTATATCTTAAAATTAATTAGTGTATGTTTGAAATAAATTTTAAATTTTTGAAGTATTTGTGTAATTATTTCAAGATATTTGAGGTATCTTCTTTTCAACCTAATAAAAAGAATGATGTTGAATAAAATTAAACTAATAACACATAAAATACCAATCACTGCGATTGTTAAATAAGGACAAGACAACAGGACCCTCAGTCAAACTCTAACCGTAGTGCAGTACGAATCGTCTAGTTTGACTAGTTTGGTGCATAAGTCACATAATCGTCTATTCTTGAGAACTCGATGGCGTATTTACGATCTTTAACGATGGCCTCGATGGAATTTTATCATCAGTGATGAAGACCTCTTTGACAACAGAGCCAAAAGCTACAGCGATCCCGATGGAAGGTGTACCAGTGACGGACCAGACTTGATGGCAGCGACGCCGACGATAGTGGAGATACAGTTGACAACAACAACAGACATACTATTGTTCCAGGCACTGCAAGAGACATGTTTGCCTCCAACTGCAGAGGACATAACGACAAGTTCTGTTTCATCGGATGAAGTTTCCCCAAAGTTGACTGCTACCTCAGAGACCTCAATGAACGATGGACTTTCATTAGCATGTTAGACACGCCAGTGCAGGTATTGTGGTATGTCTTTCAACATAATTTAAAGTGTTTGCAGACATGAAAGAAGATATCCAAATAATGGCCAAAGAACACTGTTCCAGTACATAAACTGTAATAAACACTTTTGACATCAATATAACTTGAAAAGACATCTCGGGAGACATATAAGTACGACTAATGCGATAAGGAATTTTTATATCATAACAGTCTGGGTAGTCATCAGAAGAGGTGCACAGGAATACAAACAAGGCCTTAGTATGCCACAATACCATTATTAATCATTATTTATTGCTTAGCTTGAGTCGATTGTAAACAAAAGAGCAGTATTCCAGTGGCAAAACTTAAATGATCAGTTTTGTTTTAAATGGATTATTTTTGCAAGATCGGTTGAAGGAAGTCACAAAACCATTTTGATAACAGGTATTATGCTTTGGAGAATAAGTATGATTTCAGTACTCTGGACTATCCACTTTATTACATCAGATAAAACATTCGAGAAAAGCAATACTGGAGTGTCAGTAAATGTGTATGCGCTAAAAGAGGATAATAAGTTGTGCCCTATACGTGTAACTAAACAAGAAAGGAAAGATTATTTCAATATGTGGCTATTGACTAATGAAGAAAATAAATACTGCACACTACTGTTACATAAAAAAAATTGGTTGTCTGTAAAGTCGGTTTACGGATGATAGTTTAACTTCACAACGTCATAACAAAACACTGATGAAATAATTGCATACTTTTATGAATAAAATTGAATCAATTTTATTGAATTATCACAATTTTGTATGGATACAAAGAAGGAGTGAAATGAAATCTACAATTTAATTGATAAATTTACTTTAATTTGCACTAATTAATTAAAATATGTTTATTACTTTAACGAAGAGATTATTTTAACTATAACTTTTATACATGTTTGCTATTTAACTTCTTCCAATCTGTGTTATTCTGTTAAAGATAGGACGATGATAGGAAAAGTGGGAAACGAATGGGAGTGTTTCAAGTTTAATGTGCCTCGAAAAGTCAAATCGATGGTTGTTCCAGTCGAGTGGAA
Organism: Bacillus rossius redtenbacheri; assembly: GCF_032445375.1. Taxonomy (NCBI): domain Eukaryota; kingdom Metazoa; phylum Arthropoda; class Insecta; order Phasmatodea; family Bacillidae; genus Bacillus; species Bacillus rossius. Next base: position 32,607,307 of record NC_086333.1, on the reverse strand, counting down.
GAAAGATATTTGCGTCGCAAGCGTACAATGTGCGTAACGGGGCACAGCGTAACGGGACAATGTGCGTTACGGGACATCGTGTAACGGGACACTTTTTCGTGCGTGCAGCCGGCATTTACGATTTATTAGACGTTGTCACGTCAAAAACATCCCGACTTGTGAGACCCCAGGTTACAAAACATCAGCGAAATATTTATGTGTTTGAGATGTGTTTAGAGTATTTCGTTGATCAACTTCGGAAATCGGGCTTTACAGCCACACAGTGCCTTGAACTTCACAAAATTGAATGTGAGGAAAAATGCTAGAAATTTGATTTTTGTAATTATGTAAATTGCATAATAATATTTTTTACGCTCATCATGTGACCATGTCGATGACGACATAAGTAGTATATAATAGGGGCTTTTACGCCTGGCATCTGGCGGTGGATTGATGATTGTCGTCCGCCATCTTGGATTGTGACGTCACGGCGGCCATTTTTGACTAAAAATTCCTCAAAAATGACTCAAAATGACTCAAAAATTCCCGTTTTAAGAAAAAATTTCCCGTTTTCGAGGAAAAAATTCCCGATCCGAGGGAAAATTAGGATTTCGAAAAACCACAAAAGTCGTTTTGCATTAAAACCGTTCATGTACAAAGCCACACATATAGATCAATTGTCTTCAGTCCATGAGACCGAGTCATGTCATTATCAGACGTATAGGCTAGTCATTTCAGGACCACATGACCTTCGTAATCCATCGTGACATTTTTATACATTCTAAAGGACCAAGCGACCTTGAAAAATATTTTAGTAACACCAAGAGGTGATAAACTAGTATATATTCAATCACTACATTTTGTACTACGCGCAATCAACAAAAAAGGAAGCACCAACAACGAAAAGACAGCACCACCAACGAAAAGGAAGCACATTTGGAAGCACCAACAAAGAAAAGGCAGCACCGCCAACGAAAAGGAAGCACATTTGGAAGCACCGACAAAGAAAAGACAGCACCGACAACGAAAAGGAAGCACATTTGGAAGCACCGTCAACGAAAAGGCAGCACCGACAACGAAAAAGAAGCACATTTGGAAGCACTGACAACGAAAAGGCAGCACCGCCAACGAAAAGGAAGCACATTTGGAAGCACCGTCAACGAAAAGGCAGCACCGACAACGAAAAGGAAGCACATTTGGAAGCACCGACAAAGAAAAGACAGCACTGACAACGAAAAGGAAGCACATTTGGAAGCACCGTCAACGAAAAGGCAGCACCGACAACGAAAAGGAAGCACATTTGGAAGCACTGACAACGAAAAGGCAGCACCGACAACGAAAAGGAAGCACATTTGGAAGCACTGACAACGAAAAGGCAGCACCGACAACGAAAAGGAAGCACATTTGGAAGCACTGACAACGAAAAGGCAGCACCGACAACGAAAAAGAAAAACATTTGGAAGCACCGACAAAGAAAAGGCAGCACCGCCAACGAAAAGGAAGCACATTTGGAAGCACCGACAAAGAAAAGACAGCACTGACAACGAAAAGCAAGCACATTTGGAAGCACCGTCAACGAAAAGGCAGCACCGACAACGAAAAGGAAGCACATTTGGAAGCACTGACAACGAAAAGGCAGCACCGACAACGAAAAGGAAGCACATTTGGAAGCACTGACAACGAAAAGGCAGCACCGTCAACGAAAAGGAAGCACATTTGGAAGCACTGACAACGAAAAGACAGCACCGACAACGAAAAGGCAGCACAGGCATCGAAAAGGAAGCACATTTGGAAGCACCGACAACGAAAAGGCAGCACCGCCAACTAAAATGCAGCTCATTTGGAAGCACCGTCATCGAAAAGGAAGCACCATCAACGAAAAGACCGCACCATCAACGAAAAGGAAGCACATTTGGAAGCACAAGTTACGAGAACTTAGTCTTAGTTAGAAATCTGAATACAAGAAAAAAAAAACATTAAATTTTTATAATTGCAATTATTTATTTCTTTACATTATACAAATACAAGTAAAACAAGCCATTATTATATGTAGCCAGCTTTCCTCAGTTCTTTGAGTATGAATGATATTTCTTTGATGCACGAATAGTTTCCTGCACAAAGCGAGTCATGTAGAAGTCTTAGCCGGTCAACCAATATGTTTGGATCGTTCCATGAAGTGTAGTCAGTCTCTTCTACCACCATCTTACTTGTTTGATTATTATAAATATTATTTTCTCTGGTGTCTTCCGTTTTAACACCATCCTCAGGGTAACTTTCATTATCGAGACAATGATCATCACAAGCTTGATCCGATTTATTTAATATATCACGTTGTTTCCATCGTTTCGGTCTCAGGACACCACCACAGTCTTCGATCTTGCCTGCTTTAGTTGCTTCATCACAGTCTATACCTTTGTCAACAGCCGCAGAGTCGCTGTAGCAATCACCGTAGAAGGCATCATCTTCACCCAGATTACCGTAAGAATTAAATGTCGATGATGTCGAAGCGTCTTCATAGTCTTCATGCTTCCTTTTTTAGGAGTCCATCATTTTTACAAAGTAGGAAAGATCTACTTGAATTCGGCTGGAATGTATTCTCACTTTTTACGTTAAAGATTCTTCCATTGTCTTCATTCTTCCATAAATCATAATCGTCCTTCAATTTAAGTTCTTTGACGAGATCGGAAGAACCGTGATCATAATCTCTCCCAAGACAAGGAAAATTATTGTCGTAATGCAGATCACTCTTCCTTAGTCTAGTAGAGCCATCGTTGTCCTCTAGCTTGTACACAGGCTTGACTTTACAAGTTCTGTCATGTCTTTTTAAGCTCTCTCTCCGCGTAAACGACTTGCTACATCGAACACAACTTATCATATTACGTAGTGGATTTTTATCACAGTCATTCTTCTCGTGTTGTCTTCCATTCTTTCTCAAGATAAATTCTTTGCTGCAAAACTTACACCTGTGTCCTTTCGTTACAGCAACAGTCACTGAATCAGGATTCATATTAGTTACTGAGACTATGGTCAGATGCAAACTGAATTAATTAAATTAGATACATTACTTAAATATAATTTTTAATATTTCATCTGCAAGAATTAAGTTACATCATACAAAAGAAATTGTTACATGTGGTCTCAATTATTAGCATGTGATATCGCCACGTGTTGTGTTGAGTCATAATTTATTTAGTTGTTTTATGTGGTATGCGGGAAGCTCACTAACGACTGCAAAACAAGGATGGCTTCGCTAGACATCAAGGAGAAGGAATTTCGTCTTACATGTTAGTGCTCCACGGATGTCTCATGACATATTATTTGACTGAGTAATGGTTGCTTAATTTTTATTTCCACCTGGTAAAAAAATTACAAGTGCTGATTTAGTAACAGATATTCTCGAATTAAATGTAACTCTAAATAACACGTCATGGCTCATTAGGTAAAAAATCCGTCATGCAGAGAGCGGTTTCTCATTATAGACAGAAACACTTGAAGAAACCACAGGAATAATCAGGAGTACATGGAGAAATCCATCATAATATTGAAAAAATAATAGGGAGCACACGGAGAAAACCATCTCACGTTTCTTTGTTATCATATAAATACAGAAAAAATATTTAATAATAAAATTAATTAATAAAAAAATTTAAATTGAAAAAACAAATTAAATTGAAAGCAGGAATAATCAGGAGCACACGGAGAAAACCATCATAATATTGACATGGATAATCAGATGCACTCGGAGAAAACCACCACACGTTTTCTTTGATATCATAAAATTACAGGGAATTATTTTTTTTTTAAAATAAATAAAAAAAATTCAAAAAAGGAAAAAATTACCAAAATACATAAATAGATTCTGCTAGCTTGTGAACTTCTCATTGTGTAACAAAGATAGAGTTCTAGTACAAGCCAGAATCTATTTATGTATTTTGGTAATTTTTTCCTTTTTTGAATTTTTTTTATTTATTTTTAAAAAAAAATTTCCCTGTAATTTTATGATATCAAAGAAAACGTGTAGTGGTTTTCTCCGAGTGCATCTGATTATCCATGTCAATATTATGATGGTTTTCTCCGTGTGCTCCTGATTATTCCTGCTTTCAATTTAATTTTTTTTTTCAATTTAAATTTTTTTATTAATTAATTTTATTATTAAATATTTTTTCTGTATTTATATGATAACAAAGAAACGTGATAAGGTTTTCTCCGTGTGCTCCCTATTATTTTTTCAATATTATGATGGATTTCTCCATGTACTCCTGATTATTTCTGTGGTTTCTTCAAGTGTTTCTGTCTATTATGAGAAACCGCTCTCTGCATGACGGATTTTTTACCTAATGAGTCATGACGTGTTATTTAGAGTTACATTTAATTCGAGAATATCTGTTACTAAATCAGCACTTGTAATTTTTTTACCAGGTGGAAATAAAAATTAAGCAACCATTACTCAGTCAAATAATATGTCATGAGACATCCGTGGAGCACTAACATGTAAGACGAACTTCCTTCTCCTTGATGTCTAGCGAAGCCATCCTTGTTTTGCGATCGTTAGTGAGCTTCCCGCATACCACATAAAACAACTAAATAAATTATGACTCAACACAACACGTGGCGACATCACATGCTAATAATTGAGACCACATGTAACAATTTCTTTTGTATGATGCAACTTAATTATTGCAGATGAAATATTAAAAATTATATTTAAGTAATGTTTCTAATTTAATTAATTCAGTTTGCATCTGACCATAGTCTCAGTTACTAATATGAATCCTGATTCGGTGACAGTTGCTGTAACGAAAGGACACAGGTGTAAGTTTTGCAGCAAAGAATTTATCTTGAGAAAGAATGGAAGACAACACGAGAAGAATGACTGTGATAAAAATACACTACGTAATATGATAAGTTGTGTTCGATGTAGCAAGTCGTTTACGCGGAGAGAGAGCTTAAAAAGACATGACAGAACTTGTAACGTCAAGCCTGTGTACAAGCTAGAGGACAACGATGGCTCTACTAGACTAAGGAAGAGTGATCTGCATTACGACAATAATTTTCCTTGTCTTGGGAGAGATTATGATCACTGTTCTTCCGATCTCGTCAAAGAACTTAAATTGAAGGACGATTATGATTTATGGAAGAATGAAGACAATGGAAGAATCTTTAACGTAAAAAGTGAGAATACATTCCAGCCGAATTCAAGTAGATCTTTCCTACTTTGTAAACATGATGGACTCCTAAAAAGGAAGCATGAAGACGATGAAGACGCTTCGACATCATCGACATCGAATTCTTACGGTAATCTGGGTGAAGATGATGCCTTCTACGGTGATTGCTACAGCGACTCTGCGGCTGTTGACAAAGGTATAGACTGTGATGAAGCAACTAAAGCAGGCAAGATCGAAGACTGTGGTGGTGTCCTGAGACCGAAACGATGGAAACAACGTGATATATTAAATAAATCGGATCAAGCTTGTGATGATCATTGTCTCGATAATGAAAGTTACCCTGAGGATGGTGTTAAAACGGAAGACACCAGAGAAAATAATATTTATAATAATCAAACAAGTAAGATGGTGGTAGAAGAGACTGACTACACTTCATGGAACGATCCAAACATATTGGTTGACCGGCTAAGACTTCTACATGACTCGCTTTGTGCAGGAAACTATTCGTGCATCAAAGAAATATCATTCATACTCAAAGAACTGAGGAAAGCTGGCTACATATAATAATGGCTTGTTTTACTTGTATTTGTATTATGTAAAGAAATAAATGATTGCAATTATAAAAATTTAATGTTTTTATTTCTTGTATTCAGATTTCTAACTAAGACTAAGTTCTCGTAACTTGTGCTTCCAAATGTGCTTCCTTTTCGTTGATGGTGCGGTCTTTTCGTTGATGGTGCTTCCTTTTCGATGACGATGCTTCCAAATGAGCTGCATTTTAGTTGGCGGTGCTGCCTTTTCGTTGTCGGTGCTTCCAAATGTGCTTCCTTTTCGATGCCTGTGCTGCCTTTTCGTTGACGGTGCTTCCAAATGTGCTTCCTTTTCGTTGTCAGTGCTGTCGTTTTTTTGTCGGTGCTTCCAAATGTGCTTCCTTTTCGTTGTCGGTGCTGCCTTTTCGTTGACGGTGCTTCCAAATGTGCTTCCTTTTCGTTGTCAGTGCTGTCATTTCTTTGTCGGTGCTTCCAAATGTGCTTCCTTTTCGTTGGCGGTGCTGCCTTTTCTTTGTCGGTGCTTCCAAATGTGCTTCCTTTTCGTTGTCGGTGCTGCCTTTTCGTTGTCAGTGCTTTCAAATGTGCTTCCTTTTCGTTGACGGTGCTGCCTTTTCGTTGTCAGTGCTTCCAAATGTGCTTCTTTTTCGTTGTCGGTGCTGCCTTTTCGTTGACGGTGCTTCCAAATGTGCTTCCTTTTCGTTGTCGGTGCTGTCTTTTCTTTGTCGGTGCTTCCAAATGTGCTTCCTTTTCGTTGGCGGTGCTGCCTTTTCTTTGTTGGTGCTTCCAAATGTGCTTCCTTTTCGTTGGTGGTGCTGTCTTTTCGTTGTTGGTGCTTCCTTTTTTGTTGATTGCGCGTAGTAAAAAATGTAGTGATTGAATATATACTAGTTTATCACCTCTTGGTGTTACTTAAATATTTTTCAAGGTCACTTGGTCCTTTAGAATGTATAAAAATGTCACGATGGATTACGAAGGTCATGCGGTCCTGAAATGACTAGCCTATACATCTGATAATGACATGACTCGGTCTAATGGACTGAAGACAATTGATCTATATGTGTGGCTTTGTACATGAACGGTTTATATGTTATTCAGATTATTGAAAAATTAGACTTTCATAATAGGCTAATCGGCACTGATTTAATTCGTTGGTCCGGTATTTTGACTTGAGTTTTTTTTTTTCGTAGAGTGAATGATTAATTAACTTCGCGTAAGGTAATGGAAAACAAAACTTAACATTTATTTAATAATTAGTTACAACTGTCTCTGGTCAAGAATCGAACCGTGGACAGGGATCCATCGATTCAATTTGTAAATTAATAATTGATTTTTTTTGAGACTATTGGAATTTTTCCCGCTTTTCTAACTAAATAATTACATGATTTCAATATGTCGGCCGAATTTCCAGATGTCGGGCACCTCAGTAATAATAAATGATTACTGCACTGTAGCATGTTATTAAAAAATTATCATGATGGTAAGACGAGTACACACAATATGAAGTCCTCCAGCAGATGATAACATGATGGTGGCAACGACCACTAGCATGTGGTAGCTCCTGGTAACATGTACTGAACATAAAATGACGGATCCGTGATGGACATCAAGGTCAAGGTCAAATTTCAAGGTCAAGGTCAAAGTTCAAAGTCAAGGTCAAAGGCCAAGGTCAATTTTTAAGGTCAAGGTCAAAGTTCAAGGTCAAGGTCAAATTTTAAGGCCAAGGTCAAAGTCCAAGGTCAAGGTCAAAGTTCAAGGTCAAGGTCAAAGTTATGGTGAACATAACATTATACTAACATGACTCCAGCACACTCTAGCAGACGAAAACAAGATGGATCCCTCCAGCGGATAAAGACAAGATGGCGGACATGACGTCATACCAGCTGATGGTAAATACCTAGTTATTGGTGGTGGTAGGTCAGTCTGTAGGTGGCTTCTGTGGAGGAATGATCTGATTTTTTTTATTTTTTGCCCTCACCGGTGTGAACCAAGGACGTACATCGATATAATCAATCAGAATTCTATTAAGTTAATTTTTTGATGAATTTTGGAATTTTTCCCGATTTTCTAACATAAAAATTACGGATTTCCAAGATGGCGTCTAAATTTCAAGATGGTGACTAAATTTCAAGATGGCGACCATAACGAAAATTGTAACATTAATAGGATCCAATATGGTGGTCGTAACGTAAAGTGTAAGAATGACATGTTACTCAACCAAGATGGTGGGTGTAACGAAATATGCAACATTTATATAATCCAAGATGGCGACCGTCACGATAACTGCAACAGTGGTTTTTAATATTTTTTTTTAATTCGATCAAATAATTTTTTAAATGATTTTTAAAATTTTCCCGATTTTCTAACATAAAAATTGCGGATTTTCAAGATGGCGGACGTAACGAAAATAGCAACGGTGACGTCATAATCCTAAAAGAGGCTTAACTGAGGCTTGAGTTAAGGATGCTTAAGCCTCTATCAGGAATTTCGTGGTTTTAAATGCAAAACGACTTTTGTGGTTTTCGAAATCCTAATTTTCCCTCGGATCGGGAATTTTTCCCTCGAAAACGGGAAATTTTTTCTTAAAACGGGAATTTTTGAGTCATTTTGAGTCATTTTTGAGGAATTTTGAGGAATTTTGAGTCAAAAATGGCCGCCGTGACGTCACAATCCAAGATGGCGGACGACAATCATCAATCCACCGCCAGACGCCAGGCGCAGGAGCCCCTATTATATACTACTGACATAAATGAATTTACTCCCTATAAAAACCTTCCTATATAAGTTTTCACTTCAAAAAAATATGTTAGAAACGTTCTCTCGCTGGTGATTATATTACAACTTCAAATAAAAAAAAACATTCAAGTCCAAATATTTGTTTTCTTTTTTATAAACTTATTTTATTCTCGGTCTGGGAAATGTCTTGATGGCTTTGCAGGTAAAGCCGTATGTTTTCCAACCCAAAGGTAAAGCTATCATGGTTCGAATCACTTCGGTTCCAATGTATTTTGTATAGAAAATTAAATTTAACATGTCGATAATGACTGTAACAACATTGGTAGGAAATGAAACGTCGATCTTACATGCACGAGACAAGCGATTCTGATGCTAGTGCTCTCTAGGAACAAACAGTAGAAACAAAGATGGTGATATCCAAGATGGCGGCCTCTTTCAGAACTAAAAAAAACAAATGGCAGCATGACATGTTCCAAGATTGCGACCTCCAGTAGACGATAGACAAAAACCAGGTGGCAAATATGACAACAAAATCTAAACAAATGGCCGTGATGTTAGATTCAAAATGACGGCCTCCAGCAGATGAAATAAATATGGCGGATGTGACATCACAATTTCAATTTTGCGGACGGTTCACCGTAGTGGAAAATGCAACGTTATGAAGTGGGGCGCTCGATGTGAAGTTAGAGGAACAAAAATGGCGGCCGAGTTCAAGGTCGAAGGTCAAGGTCAAATGTCAAGGTCAAGTGCCGAGGTGAAAGGTCAGCTCTCATCCATTGCTTCTGCACTAGTCCCAGTTACCTCTGGTCACCAACACTCGGGGACAACGCAAGCTGCCAGTTGCCTCGACTCCTCCACACGAGGGGAAATGCTGAATGGCACAACACACGCCTCGCGCGGCGCCTGTCAGATGGGCGACGAACTCAGAGCCGACGATGCCAACACGAACCCACTCGCTCGTTCAGACCAACTTACAATAAAACCCAAAAATAAGTTCCCTTTTAGTTCACTTTAGTAAAAAAAAATTGCCTATCTGTAAACCTATTTGGAAAATCAGGTATATTATTTCATATTTTCATTGTATGTGGAGTGAGATAACCATCATTAAAGTAATAAAACAATAGTAATTGTGAAATACTCTACTCGCCCCTACCCACACACGGCTCAGTAAAAATACCTCATTGTTTGTGTGTAAGCTTAACATAGATTTGTGAACGGGGAGATACTGGCGTGCTAGCTGTGACAGATTCGGAGGACGCACAAAACGGAGAGGAATAAGTTACCCGGCACCTCTTGGAAATGGAGATGGCTTAGCGTGCTTTATACCATGCCTGGTCTTTTTCTTCAGCTCTCGAAGTGATGATTTGAATTTCCCGGTTTGGCTCCTTTGTCTGTTGGCTTTCCTCTCTTCTTTTCTCTATCGCTTTTTGTGAACTTAGCGCAGAGGCGGGTATTTAGTGAAAAATGGGAGATTTCCTTTTTCGTTTTTTTAACCACTCCTCGGCGATAAAACCTCAATTTCTTCTTCTTCTGTTTGGGCGCTGGTAAACCTTCTTATAGTTTATGGGTCAACATCTGCATTTATAATGGATTCTTATTTTATGACAAATTTATGACTTTTCCTATTTTTCTTACAAGATCGTTAAATATTTGATTTTAAATATGACCATATTTATTTAATAAACAAAACTTAAAATCTTAACAAAACATGTAAAACCTTTTTTTTGTAAACGACCGGGAGTACAAATTTAATAAATACATTTTGCATGTGAAGTATGGAGGTGTACGTAAAAAAAATATTTTTAAATGCTTTCTCGTAATATTAAACTCAAATTTAAATATGCTGAAATTTATACCTGTATAAATGAAACTCATAAGTCCAAACAACATTGTTGACTTTGGTTACAGTACAAATATTATTTTAAAAGTACATTTATAAAAAAAATTCTAACAAACAAACACAAGTGTTCCACCAATGTTTCATGTAAACATGTTTAATATGCCTCTCTCTCCTGAAAGCACGTGCACGCGTTCAACCAAGCTTATTCATAAGGGATAGACATTTCTTTACATTATGAAATGTGATATTGCTTAACCCATATATGTTTTGGTATTAATTAGTTAAGAAGAAAATTTATTTATCAAGCATTAATTTCTGTATGGCCAATGTTGATACTTTTAAAATGTTGAATATAGTAACAATTTAACAATTTAATTATTTTTAAAGTCTAATGATAGTTAAGGTACTCCATCAAAAACAATTCAAGTTATGTACTAGGGAGTTGGAGGAGAATAAACGTTTGTTTACTTTAACTTACACAATGTCAAATAATTAACAAAATCTGTTTTCAAAGTCAGCTTTCATTTTATATTTAATTAAAACTAAAAAAAAATATTAGCTTTGAGTTAAATAAGCCATTTTTCCTGCGTTTTTAAACTGTAAACAAAAATGTTATACATAATTATATGAAGTATTTTAAATTTTTGTTATAATAAAATTACATTTTTTTCATATTTACACATTATGTTTCTGAAAAAACTAAATTGTTCAACAGGGCATTACTAAATAAAATAATAAATATTTTCAATTTCATAATTAAGATTTAAATTAACCAATAGGATTTTTATTTTTAAATACATATAATAGTAATTTATGAATGGGGCTCCAGCTCTGGTTCTGGTTCGATGATTGTAGATGGGTTCAATGACCAGCCCTCATGACGTCACGATGGCCATTTTGTAGTCAAAAATTCCTGAAAAATGACTCAAAATTCATAACGATTCCTAGAAAATTCCCTATTTTGGGAAACTGTTACCTTTTTGGGGAATATTTCTTTTTTTATTTTTCCAAATTTCGAAAAGCCTCAAAAAATATTTGCGTAGGAAAAAAAATTATAAAATAAGCCTATGCTCCTAAAAGCAAAACTGCCCTAAGCCGCCATAGTAATTACCTTGACATTAACCGTAAACTGGAAAATCTTTGATTTATGTCAAAAAAAATCCACAAATCCCCAAAAACTTTTCTTTACGTGATTCATCTCGGTCCTCAATTCAATTACCAACGAGAGTAAAAATGTAATTGATTAAAAACAAATTTAAAAATTTTCAAATTAAATTTACAATAAATTTTTTTTTTTAATATTGCCCCAACATCTTGAATCACGCCATCTTCAATAGATACATTTTGTCCACTATCTTGAAAACCTCTATTTTAGCAATAAAATTGGCAAAAATTCAAAATTTTTTTTATATAATATGCCTTAGTAAAATTTTTATATCAAAATTATTAAAAAGTACCTGGTTCAAACCCGGTGAATTCAAACAATTAAAAATGGCAAAGTATCCTTCCTCCATGGAATACACCGGCAGAAATCCTCCAAACACAAAATTCAAGGCAGATATTACATCAACCAGTAATAAATCATGGCCACCATCTTATTTTTGTTTTTGTAGGCAACCATCTTAGATCCGGCATTTTCTTTTCCCCCATTTTGCATTCTAGAACTTTCCACCATTTTATAATCGAATATTCCACTTCCAAAGGTTGAACTTTTAGATAAAATCTTGAAAACACATCATTTTCATGAGAAAACTTCATGAATTTTTTTTAAATTCATAATAAATTTCAATTTATAACAAAAAATAATTTTGCCATCCTGTATTTCATTATTGCACTTATCGTTAAAGACGACATTTTTATAAACTGTATTTTAAATGCAAATATTGAGAAAATTTAAAATTCCTAAAATAAATATGAAATTAAAGTAGTGTGTAAATGGTGTTCCGGCGCTAGGCTTCAGGCGGTGGAGCCGGGAGCCGAGCCACATATCTGATTGTGACGTCACGGCGGGCATCTTGGATTGTGACGTCACGGCGGCCATCTTGGATGATCGTGACCTTAACCTTGACCTTTGAACTTGAACTTGACCACGGCGGCCATATTGGATACGCCATCTTGGATCCCACATATTGGATACGTCATCTTTAAATCGAGCACCCCACTCATTACGATGAAATTTTCGTCTCTGTCGCCATATTGATTTTTTCTGTTCCACTGGAGGCTGCCATCTTGGATACCGACGACTTTGTTTCTGTTGTTTGTTCCTTGATAGTGCCAGCATCGCTCTTGATTTTTTTTCTGTTCTGCTGGAGGCCGCCATCTTGGATACCGTCGATTTTGTTTCTGCTGTTTGTTACTAGAGAGCGCCAGCGTCGCTATGTCTCATCACATAAGTTCGATGTTCTATTACCTAACATAGCTATTATGGTCCTTATCGACATATTAAATTTAATTTTTTATTCAAAATACATTGGAAGCGCTGTGATTCGAACCATCGTAGCTCTGATCTCTAGGTTGAAAAAAATATGCCTTTAACCGCACGGCCATCGACACATTTACCAGACTGAGAATTAAATAAGATATATATAAAAATAAAATCCATATTCCTAGTTGTATATTTTTTAATTTGAAGTAATAATATCATCACCTGTTCAAGACAGAACCACCATCTTGAATTAAAACGTAACTGTTGCAATTATCGTTATGGTCGCCATCTTGAAAATCTTTATTTATTATCCGATTTTAATGAAAAATATTCCAAAATTTACGAAAGAAATTTGTAATCCATATACTGATTGATTCGATGGATTCCTGTTTTTGGTTCGATACTCGATCGATGCAATAATGTTTAATTTTATGTAAAAAATAATAATTTCAATAAACCATGTTCAAAATTCTTAAAGAGACTTTAAATCATCTACTACAATCATCCTATAAGCCATCAAGACCACTATATTGTAAATTCGTAATAATTAACCTAGAAATTCGGGAAAAAGTTCAAAATTCATTAAATAAATTTGCAAACAATATACTGATTAATTAGATCGACTAAGGTACTTGGTACGATCCTGGACGAAGCTAAAAATAATTTTAATTACCAGAAAAGTGTAAGGTTCGTGAAATAAAACACCGCAAGTTCTATTACAAACACAATATTTATTACATAATTTCTATTCTACTACAGGATCACTTGCGAAAGCCAGCAATCTTATAATCATTTAGCCCTGCATACGCGCGAAATGACTAATTCTGAGCTCCAATCGGTTTATAATAGACATAGACCAACCAGAACCGTTACTAACATAGTCCCCCTCTTCTTGACAGAGTTTCTGGGCACCGTGTTTAACAGTTTGCTTCTCATCGTCAGAACTGTAAATTGTAACAGCCGATGTCTTGAGAGGACTTCTCTAGGTCCTCGAACGGATACGATTTACAATATAAACAGTCCAACCACAAGTTATAATTTAAAGGTCCGTACGTTGTTACTTCATCAGTAAGCTGATTGATTATGTTCTGCCTGATATCCTCAAGAAAAATAAAAATTTCTTTCGACTCACTAAACGTATTTAGACAATAGTAGTCTTTCATTGTTCCACGAAATGCAGACTGCACCAAGTAGAAGCCATTATCGTTCACTTGTAATGCTCCGAACACAGTCTTAGGTTTAGTTCCATGTTCAGACGTCATAGCAATCGGTTGCTGCGCATCTGTTTTTTTTTGGTTGTACACTTCCGTGTCTCCAATCTAAAGCGAGGATCGAAATGTGTGCAGGTAGTTCAGCAGTAGGGCGCACGGAAAAAAAACTTTACATTTTTTCGCATGATGTCGCACACTGTCAATTCGAGTAAACCATTTAAGGCACTCATCACAGCGAAACTTCATGCGAGAAGGATTCTTCTTGCATTTGCTCCGCTCATGTCTTCGTGCATCATGGGAAAATGCGAACGACGTATCACAGTAGCTGCAAGGATACCGTGGTGATGAAGAAGAGCCTTTCAGACCTGATCCAGATACTGGCGTTCCAACAGTAGTACAATTTCCAGGCATACTCTTATGAACATCAATGCATCGTTGTTGTATATAAACCTTTACTTTCTGCCGCACAGCAGGATCTTTACATGTCTTCATGTGCGTTTTATATTATCGTTTCTGGAAAACTGCTTTTGACATTTCTCACAACCAAACATGTTGCGAAGAGGATTCTTAGAACATTCTCTCTTCTCGTGTTGACATGCATTACTGATGTTTGAGAAAATCTTGTCGCAGTAACGACATCGATGCTCGTTAGTTGTTGACGATTCTTCATCCATTGAAGTCTCCATCGAGGGCAAAACAGCGTTCGTCGAAGTTTCCTGTACAGCCAGCACTACCGGCATTACAGACTCTTCTGCTGGTGTTATCGTGACTGTTGAAGTCTCCTCCAGTGTTGACGTCGACGTTGCCAACGGGATCTGCTCCACCATCGTCGTCGCTGACGTCATAGTTCCCGTAGTCGATGGTACAACTTCTATCGAGTTCGTCGTTAAAGACGGTAAAGATGCAATCGAGGTCTCAAGAACAGGTAATTGACACGACTTATGCACCAGATGAAAAAATCCAGGTGATCCTTACACCGTCGACGACAGTAACAAACTGAGCGGTCTGCTGTCAAGGACTTGCTTATATACATGCACCGGATGGAATAATACGCTAGTCAAATCAAGAACCATTTACTATAATACTAGAGTCAAAACAACATTAAAAATAGAAGCCCATTCAATCAAAAAGGCACTAAACTTGGAAGCACCATCAACAAAAAGGCAGCTCATTTTGGAAGCACCATCAACAAAAAGGCAGCACATTTCGGAAGCACCATCAACAAAACGGCAGCTCATTTTGGACGCACTGTCAATCAAAAGGAAGCATATTCTACAAAACGAAAGATCATTTAACGAAAAGGAGGCACATTCTCACGTTCATTCAACTTGGTAGGATGCGATTGTCAATGTTAAGTAAGAATATAATGTCTCCATCAGTCTATGAATCCATCAATTTTTTATTCCATGTAAGTCATTGGCTCCAATAGTCATTGGGTCCATCCGTCATTGACTCCAACAGTCTTTTGGCTCCAAAAGTCATTGGCTCCAACAACCTTTTGTTTCAACAGCTCCAATGATATTTGGCTAGAATGCTACGAGTCTAAGAGACTATGAACGTACAAGGCTACGAGTCTTCAAGGTTACGAGACTGCGAGGCTACAGAACTACAAAGCTTCTAGAACACAAGTTTACAAGACTGCGAGAATACAGGACTACAAGTATACAAGAGTACTTGACTACGAAGCCGCAAGTCTACTTGGCTCCAATTGCGACACCTGTCTTCGGCTGAATTTTCTCTGAGGCTCCAACTGCTCCAGCAACATTATGTTTTAACATAACAAGGCTACTTTGTTACGAAGCTACAAGTCTACTTGGCTCCATTTGCGACATCTGTCTTCGGCTGAATTTTCTCTTTGGCTCCAACTGCTCCAGCAGCATTATATTTTAACATTACAAGGCTACTTTGTTACGTAGCTACTCGTCAACCAGTCTCCAATTGTCGCATCTGACTTCGACAGAATTTTCTCTTTTGCTCCAACTGCTCCAACAGCATTATGTTATAAGATTTCAAGGCTACTTTGTTACGTAGCTACGAGTCTACGAGGCTCCAAGTCATCATGACTACGAAGCTTCCAGAACACAAGGTTACGAGACTGCGAGGCTACAGAGCTACGAAGCTTCTAGAACACAAGTTTACGAGACTACGAGGATACAGGACTACAAGTCTACATGAGTTCTTGACTACGAAGCTACAAGTCTACTTGGCTGTAATTGCGACATCTGTCTTCGGCTGAATTTTCTCTTCGGCTCCAACTGCTCCAGCAGCATTATGTTATAACATTACAAGGCTACTTTGTTACGAAGCTACAAGTCTACTTGGCTCCATTTGCGACATCTGTCTTCGGATGAATATTCTCTTTGGCTCTAACTGCTCCAGCAGCATTATGATTTAACATTACAAGGCTACTTTGTTACGTAGCTAGTCGTCAACAAGTCTCCAATTGTCGCATCTGTCTTCGACGGAATT
This sequence comes from Bacillus rossius redtenbacheri, assembly GCF_032445375.1. Lineage (NCBI taxonomy): Eukaryota > Metazoa > Arthropoda > Insecta > Phasmatodea > Bacillidae > Bacillus > Bacillus rossius. The sequence continues at coordinate 32,590,934 of NC_086333.1, read as the reverse complement.
TTCTCTCTTGCTCCAACTGCTCCAACATCATTATGTTATAAGATTTCAAGGCTACTTTGTTAAGTAGCTACGAGTCTACGAGGCTCCAAGACATCATGACTACGAAGCTTCCAGAACACAAGGTTACGAGACTGCGAGGCTACAGGACTACGAAGCTTCCAGTACACGAGGCTACATGACTACGAGGCTACATTACTCTGAATACAATAGCACCATTCAGTGGTGAGAGTTAATTTATCTCATGCAAAATAACCCGTTTAAAGTAGTGTCGATTATTGTCAACAGATGACACCATATGTTGCTTACAGGTAAATAGTATTAAGTAATTTTATGCGGGATGCGGGATGCTCACTTACGATTGCAAAAGAAGGATGGCTTCGCTAGACTCCAAGGAGAAGGAAGTTCGTCTTGCATGTTAGTGCTTTTTAGATGTCTCATGGTATATTATTTGATTGAGTAATGGTTGTTTATTTTTTGAATTCCACCTGGTAAAAAAAATTGCAATTGCTGATTTAGTAGCAGAAATTCACGAATTAAATGTAACTTCAAATAAAATGTCATGTCTCATTAGGTAAAAAATTCTTCATGCAAAGAGCGGTTTCTCAGAATAGACTGAAGCACTTGAAGAAACCACAGGAATAATCGGGAGCACACGAAGAAAACCATCACACTTTTCTTTTAGATCATAAAATAACAGAAAAAATATTTAATAAAAATAAATAATCTAGAATTTAAAATGAAAAAAAATTAATTACAAAAATACATAAAATTCTGGTTTGTACTAGAACTCTATCTTTGCTCAACAATGAGAAATTCACAAGCTAGCTGAATATTTTTAACGGTATTCATTGCAATTTCAAAAAATTCAAAAATTTGCTAGGAATATTTAACATTGCAAAAGCCGTTGCCAGGAAATGAAGAATGCAAACACAATTCAGTAGCTATACCCGTGGAAAGAAAGATAGCATGAACACTGCAATAGCAGTGTCCACAGAGATCTGAAAAACGTCACCGAAAAAAAAATACCACAGGTACTTCCACCAAAATCCCTCTTAGAATCGATGATAGTCCAAAGACTACCTACCATCACACCGGTGTGTGGAAGGCGTTGAGTAGTTTTGTACACGCCAGAGAATTTACTTAATTTATCCTCTACTTATGTGTATAAACTAAAGCTTTAATTATGTTTAAACAATTCTTAAATTATAAAATACGCTTTTACTACAAAACAAAATTAAGAGATACGGTTTTCGGCTGCTGAAATAAGGCCACATAAATGCTTATTTAGACTTCGAAACTTCTTTACATTGATGTTATGTGTTTACAATTTTTATAAACAGGCCATTTGAAATAGGAATTTCAAGTTATGACAATATTTTTCGTCAGTTTACTTCGAAAGTCAACGTTATTCGTGTCAAAGTTTCGACTCAATATTGTTAATGATAGGGTAAAAAGCTTCTAAGCAAATTCTCATAGTCATTTATGAACCTGTGTACCACATGTCCACCCTTCCTGGTAGAAATACGCTATGGACAGCCGAACATTACCATTAGCTATCGCGCACTTTGCGATCGTTATTCGCCGCTAATCACCTTCGTTAAAGCCAGCAGAAGCTTTGATCATCCTGAAAACACGTCAAACGACAAAGCTTTAACCTGTCTCACCGTGACAGGACGGCTCATCACTTCAAACAATTTTTTTTGTTTATATCTCGCGTCACTCAAGCGCGGCCACTCTTGCCAATACACATGCAATATACTGCTTTTATGGCGTACCAACCACAGTGATAGAAACACACGATGCTCGTGCTACGGTCGGCAATGTTATTTATTTATATTTGCTCGATCCTGGTTGTCAAAAACACAATTTATTTCCACGTATCCTTTACTACAGATGATAATTTTAATTGAAATTTTTGCTGAGATATGTAATATAATAACTGATGTTGCTTTTATGAATATTTTCCTGCTTTGCGTCCAAATAATATTTAGCTGTGGTGATGTATGATTCTTGAATATTTTTTTATAATTTGTAAATGTTCGAATTATATCTAAACATTAATGAAATATATTTTATTCTTATAATATTATGATTACTAATTACGGAATCAAATAAAGCAAATGGACACGACAATAATAAACTTTAGTGGTTCTGTTGCGATTAATCAATATGTGCTCCAAGAACGCTGAAATGATTTATATATACTATGAAATAAAAATAATTTATTTCAAGCATATCCCATTTCATTGTTATTTACCTATCATTGGTTTTCAATAGCATTCAAAAAAATATTTTTAATTGAAATAAAAATGTAGACATTTAGGTTCCTTTCTGTTTACATTTGTGTTTGTTTACGTTTTGCCAATAACCACGTTTAAAGTGACAAACATATTTAAACGTTATAAGTTATTCTGACAAACCACATCTAATTGATATGACTTATAAATAATAATTTGTTACGATTTTTTTGTTAAGTGTTTCTGCGTGATCTGAAATTAGGGAAATACATTATTTTAAATATTTTATAATAAAAAGTGACTATAACATGAATTATTTGTTTGATAAACCCTTTACTTCATGAGCTTGATATAATGATATTGCCTAAATGCGTTTGACATAATTGTCACCAAAAATGAAAATTCATAAAACACAAACCTTGACAAATTTTGAAAGCTCACATAAGACAAATCAAGTCAATACAAAGTTAGAAAACTATTAGTATTATAAAATATTTTAAGATAATTTTAGAGCATAAGTATTTATAAAAAAAATAACTTTAAAAAGAATAATTACAAAGCAAAACCTAGTATGGCACGAATAAATTAGCTACAACTTTGTTGGACACAGCAAAGTTTGAAACAATGGAAAATATGTTAAGAAATTAGGGGAAAACCTCTATGTGCTGTACACAGTTCAAAGAATATATTAATGATGAAAACTAAGTCAAGCAAAACGAATAAGTGTTGTACATGAAACTTTTTAAAAATGATTTATAATTAGAAACACTTCACTGCAGAAGGTTTAAGTAATATATATTTACTTAACAAATTTATGAGTCTTAAAGTTTGTAATAGGATGGCATTACATCATTATCAATAAATTAGGAACTAGTTGACCATAAAAGCAAGTTTGTGAGCTGATTTTGAAACCGTAAGGAGCCAGCCTTGATTAAAATTATTTGCCCCACTATTTTGTATGACATTGAAAAAATATAGATGATCACACATTATACATTTATATATATATTTATTATACAATTACTGATATACATACTAACCCAACAAAGACTTGATAATATTATTTTTAAATGTTTTAAAAAAATCCTTAACCATAAAATTTGCAGTTAATTTATAGTTGTTTAAAGACACTCACAGATTTCCCTATTATAGAAATATTACTTTATCGAATAGATTTTAATAATTTTATGCTGATGCTTGTTTGATAATATTGACATATATTTTAATTTCTTAGACTTTAAGATTGTGTGAAAAATATGATTTTACAACTGATTGGGCATTGAGCATTTATGTTATCTACAGGAAAGATTGTATTTCGAGATGTTTGTAAATATAATCCAAATTTTAATTTTCTTAAACATGTGGAGTAGGGCAATTATTTTAATAAAAACATTAAATATTTTTTTTGTTTTCTTAATAAAATATTTTATCTTTATAATGTTTGAAGTAGGTACTCTAAACGTAGTTTTAAAACAATTATATGGATTAATGTCTATTAGATTTCTGCAACATTTAAGTATAATCTGCGTCTGAGATTTGGCTAATTTATTGCGAGTTTTTTTTTAAAGATATGCAGAAAGCTTAGCAAATAATAAAAAACAAAGGATTAGTTCTTCAAATAATTAGTTTTGCATGTAACTTTTGATAATTGTTTTTATATAAAAAAAATTTCTTCCAGTTTGACGAAATTTTACATGCTTGACCTTCAAAACAAGAGAAAGGTCTCTGTCTACATAATATTTCTTAAAAAAAACCAATCCCGATATCCCAATATATAAAACAGACATTAAAAATTATTTGATGAAATTTTGTTCAATTTGCATTTAAAATGTGGGGAAATTAACTATCTGCAATTGAAATCTAAAAAGATGCCGGTCACTGTATACATGAAATAAAAAAAACAATCCTGATATACAACCCCAAAAACATATATTTTAGAAAATAAGGTTTAAGGGGATTGGTGCAGGACAAAAAACAGTCATTCGTCAGAATTTGTTGGAAATGATCTTAAGTGTTTAATAAATGCTTGTTTATTACTACTGTACGGCCAGCCAGCACGTATATAAGCTAGCGGGTGAGATTTGGCAAGTTAGTGGCGAGAGAGCTTCTGTGAGTGGAGGTTGTCGAATGTTGCAGCTCTGAGGCCTGCCATCTAGCGGGAATCTTTCGAAGGTCTTCCACAATATCGCCTTTCTCTCTCTCTCTCTCTCTTTCTCTCTCTCTCTCTCTCTCTCCAACACGGACACCCAACCAGCTCTTATCTTCGCTTCCCATCTCGCCCTATCCTTCATTCTCGGATCAGGTAGCCGCCCTTCCCCGCGTAGACTTTCGTGTTACTCCAGGAAACCAAGACAACCTGTGAAAAATTTGTCCAAAGCTGAATTTTTGTACTGTGGTAGAGTTGACTATGCTTAATAACATACCGAAAGTTTACCGCTGAAGACCTTGTGCGTTATCACCGAAAATTTGCATTTAAGTCCTAGGTGACAGCAACTTGCATCAGTCCATTAAAATGCTACCCATTTATACAGTTTTTAATTTTGACTGTCCGTAAACTTACCAAAATAATCTAGAAACTGTAATACGCCCATTAATGTTAGAAAAAAAATTTAAATTTTTAATATTTAAGATATGATATAAAGCGATTAATTCACGACATATATTTATTTTATCTTTGCCACCCAGATAAAAATACGATTTACACCGATTTGAAGAGCCCAATAAGAAAAAATGTCTAAATAAATGTTTTTAATTATACTTTTAGCTTTAAGATAGTATATTTATAAAGAGTCTAGCATAATTAGTTGCCTCATTAAAGCTGCCCGAGCGTTGCAGTGTACTGCGGCCGTACTGATCTTTCACGGCCGGCGGGCTTTGAAACACGCTGCGTACTGCGACACTCAATAAACTTGGTCTTATTTAGGAATTACTTAAAATATATTTAATGCCTATGATAGGGTGTATTCATGTTACATCTATTGAGATATACATATTCTTTTTTCTTATATCAATGATTTTTGATACAATAAAATTAACAATAAACAATTTCTGCTTGGAACTTGTAAATAAAAATTCTAGAGGACCTCTGGTTTTATATATGTGTGTTCGTATTTTGTTACAAAAATTTTATTATTAAAAAATATTTTAATACCAAAAATATAATTATTTTTTATTTCTAATACATTATATTATTTTAGATCAGAACTGTGCAAAATTTTAATGTAGCCTATATTATAAAATATATATATTTAATTATATGAAATTAGTTTACTACATAACAATTGAAGAAAACGATACACAGTAAATGTGCTTATTGAGTTTTGTCACTTTTATAACATAATTCGTATGATAATATTATTTTTTTCCAGAAAATAAATAAAACATAAGTTGTGTTGTAAAATGTATTGATAGAATTACATATTTAGTATTATTTTCTAAGTTAATTCATTGGAGTGCTGCGCCTAGCTTACTTCGTTGAATTGCTAGTGGCAAAGAGCGGTGGTGGATGTTTTTGCAAGAGTTTGACCGTATTTTATGACCCCAGCTGTGAGAGGGTGTTCGTCCCAGAAATCTTAACGGTCAAGGAAAATAGCCTTTCTCTGTAGTCACGTACGGGTCTGCTACTCGCGTAATATCGTCAGTTTATCACAACTTTCCGGGAAGTTCTATTGTTATTTATTTATAATTTAGAAAATAAAGAGTCGATCATACTAACATTTTTAACTAAGCAAATCGCATCCTGGAAGATTTTTATCTACGTAAGCAGCAAAAATCACTTGCAGTTAGGAAACTTTTATTCTCTCAGAGTAAAATTCAGTCTGGAATTACCATACATTAAAAACCTTAGTTTTCTGGAGCAAAAAACGTCCCAGCACGAGCGACTAACACTGCTGCACACACACTACGCATCTTGAAATACATCAGTGGTCAGACTATTGTACCAGACACTCAAAATATACACATTTAAACCTTTAAAAAAAAAACACACAGACAATATTTATGAAGTGATTTTGACGCTACACTCAACATTTTTATGTAACATGTAGTCAAATTTCTATAAAAAATATATTTTTCTTACCTTTTATGATTAAAATTACCAATTTAATAATAGGACGTTTAAACATTGAGGTGTTTATCACAGTTTCCATGTAGGACATTCTTTTATATTACTTTGGTGCCATAATGAGAACCGGCTTAAAAAAGTATTAAAGTTATTAAATTTACGAAACATTTTTGTGGATCATTGTAGAAATTATCATTAAGGACTCAACTGCTCATTATTGGTGTGATCACCAATGTTACTAAGAAATGTTCATTCTACTACTGTACAAAATTTTTGCTTTGGGATAATTTTCCATGTATTAAAAATTTTTGTTTCTTAACAGCGAAATTCGTCCCGACCCGAGCCTACTTCGACAACCTCGCAGTAGTATACACTACGCGGCTCGAATCGCTTTAATGGTCAGACTAATTGTATGAGACACTTAAAAAATATACCAATTTAAATATGAATAAATATGCAACAACGTTTAATTTAAGCGATTTCCACGTTGGGCTCTTTAAGTTTATGTAAGATGTATTTATATTTGCTTAAAATTGAATGAAAGTGAATTCGTTAACTTTAATGATTTAAAAGGTATATTTTATAGAAACATGTTAAAACTTTGTGCTTTTTATCACTATCCTCAGATAGGGCAATGTTTCTAGATTATTTTGGGTTCCATACTGACGGTCTACTCCATAAAGTGCATTTGCAATATCCATTATTGTTGAACGTTGCAAAAAATTGTCATTTTGGACTTAACTGCCCGTTTTTGGTGTGACGCACAAGGTTTGCGGCAGTACTTAAACTTTTGACGTGTTACTAAGAAATTTTCATTCTACTACTGTACAAATTTTCGGCTTTGGGATAATTTTCCATGTATTAAAAACCTTTGTTTCTTCACAGCGAAATTCGTCCCGACCCGAGCCTACTTCGGCAACCTCGCAGTAGTATACACTACGCGGCTCGGATCGCTTTAGTGGTCAGACACATTGTACCAGGCTCTCAACAAATAAACTAATTTAAAATTTAAGAACTAAATCATGATCGTAAAATGGCCGCCATGGTGATTTGCGCATTTATGGAGAAATAAAAGCAGTTAAAATCTTATGTAGTTTCCAAGAGACATTATTACATCACCAATCATCTAAAGTAACAGGTTTACAAAATTTCAACATATTCAGTAACTAGTCAGTTTTTTTCAAATGTGTTAGTATTAACAATCTGGACCATATCTAGTCTGTGAGGTCTGTATTGTAACAGACTATCTGTATTCCGGTATTTGGATTTTGAAGCTACTTAATGATTCGCTTTCAATGTCTATTAAAATATACCTAATGCTAATTGCAGGAATATTTCTACTCGATTTCAAAGTTATAATTCCTGAACATTTGTAGCAGACACATTTCAATGTAACACTTACTGATTTTCGAGTTGTGTTGAGGTTTCACATGCGTGGCCCCTGCTCTGGTAACAATGAGTCATCACAACCGGTGCCGTCTGTACGAGCGTCTACATAAGTTATCCTGAAATATGTTCTTAAATATTAATTCAAGTGAATTCTTAAAATCCTACACACCTTATCTTAAGTGTCGTAAATGAATCGTTATATTTTATAAATCCATATAATATAGGAGCCATAATGGCGCGAAGCAATGGACGCGATACAAATAATATTTTTTTTTTTTACCAACCACTACATCAGTAAATATTTGTGGTTTCCATTCGCTATGAATTCAAGCATGTAACATGTGTACTGCTTCTTCAATTCGGCCACAGTTAAATGGGAGGCTCTGAATCACTGAAAACTCCTCAACAAAATCAACGATGAATCACAGGCATTACAACAAACAGTTGTCACAAGTCAAGTAGCCAATGAGCAGGTGACATTTTTCGAGTTCGTAGAGGATTGTTGAGACTATCCTACAGGTCAATGGCAACGCGCCCTTACGCGCATGGTTAATACCCCGCATGAGTAGAGTGTAAAGGCGTAAGCCTGAGACACATCTAGGTCCTCATCTAACCGCGCACACTTAGATTTAACTCAGGATAGGGTGAAAAATATTTACTAATTTTGCAGTCCTAACAGTCACCAACGAATAGCCAGCATAATAAATAAATAAGCTCACGAATATTGTTCGTGAATGAAGGCGAAGCTGATACTTTGGAAACGTTACCAGCAGATATTAAATAATTTTTAACTATTATTTACGTAGCTTACTTCTTAAAACTGCATTCATTTAAACTGATTTTGTGTGAGACTATGTTGAGTGTTTTCTGCTACACGTAGTTTTCTGAAAAAAGTCTATTGTGGCTTAATAAACTTGTTAACATTGGTGCCTGTCATAAAAAAAAACTCAAACGTAATTATACGGATACATGTTGAGTATAGTTAATGAATGGTTCACGCATTGCTGAAAAAACAAAAAAAAACATGTTTAAAATTTTACACATCTTTTTGTTGTCGCATCGCGTCCATCGCGTTGTACATACGCAACTCTGAAAAATAAATATACGGTAAAAAAAGCTATAATAAAATAATCTCGTATCTTTCTTTATTCTTTTTTCTAAGCGCTATAATGGCTTTCGATAGTTTTGTTATTTTGTGTACGCTGCTTGGTGGAGGTTTCTTCTGCATTTTATTCCTGAATAAATCTCACGCTTACAACAAAAAACATCTAGCTAAATCACTGTGCTAAATAATAACAGAGGATAACCATTCAATTATACGCCGAGCTATACCAAACACGTTCTCTTATCTACTGAAAATGAGTACGTTGACCTTCATATCAGTTTCCCGCGAAATCCCGTCTCCCCTTCGTAAACAGCAGACAGCTGTGGCTGGGTGGGAACGAGCTGCAAAAAGTTTGGAAAACTGTCGCAAGGTGTCACTACTGTCCAGCGCGCTCCATAATTCCTCGTATCCGAGCTTGCACGCTGCTCAAATTTCTACAGCTACATTTTTACTTTAGGTCCGACTGCAATAAGCTAAAGACTAAAATAAAGTCAATCATTCAGCCGACATATATGTAGGCGTTTGAATTACAAATGAAAACGCGAATGTTATTAAATTCGCAAATGAATATCACGTAATTTCGTAGCAGCTTATTTATTAAAATTCAAATTGTAAATACGTTAAATTAATAATGATTACAGATAAAATAATGGTCACAGTCATATCTCCCGTGTCTGAAAATTTATCTGCGAAAGTTTTACCACTGAATTCTTTATAGTTTTTTAATAAAGCTTGAATTTAAAAAAGTCCCGAAAATCAGCAATAACTTAATTAAAATAAAAAAATAAAAAAATAAATTTTACACCAGAATGGTTCAAATCTTCTCTAGCAGCTGAATCATTAACAAATATATTGTTTTTTTTAATACGATGCTGGTGCACCAATCCCCTTAAGGTCAGTGTCTACATAACATGAAAAATCAACATATTCCTTTTTCTATCCCATAAAACATAATGCTAGTACATCTGAATGAAGTTCCACACAATTGATGTTAAAAAACGTAGAAAATTTGCTTTTTTATCTGATTGAAAAGTAGCACCCCATACATTCTGTTCACATGAGATTTCAAAAACCAAATCATCCTTCTTTCCGGAACGCCTTTATACATAATGTTGGTATATCTATATGTAATTTTGGATAGGTTGTATTAAAATTAAGATGAAAAATACTGCACAAATACGATTTAAAAAATAACCTTTATCCACCTATCTATATAATATTTCATACAACCTCCAAAATATTTCCTACCCTAGAGAGTAGAAATTTGGTACTTATTTGTGAAATTTGGCATATTTGACGTACAAATTAATAGGAAAAATAAATTAACGTCTGATATAAAAATAGCTATTCTCATCCTCCTGTCTAAACAATAATTAATAAGACCACCCAACCACTTTCTCACCTTTTCAAATAGACTTGAGGTACTTCTGGATAAAATTTACACACTTAATATTCAAAATAAGAGAAAAATTACTGTCTACATGTGAATTAATAAAACCGCTCTTTCAATCTAAATGACATTTGAATCGCTTAAAACAGTATTTTATTATTGCGTGATACAATTTTGCACAGTAGACGCTTAAAAAAAAAATACTGCCTTCATAACATTAAAAAAATTACCAATTACCCAATTAACCTTTACAAAAATTTGAAGCAATTTGGATAAATTTTGCTTAAATTCTGCATTCTTAGGGTTAAAAAAATAATTTTAATTATATTTCTTTGAAAATATACTTCATTGTATTACAAAAAACTACTTCCGTCCCTTTGCCCAACACTTAAAGTAGACTTTAGGTAGTATTTTGCAAATTTTGGACACATGACATCCAAAATTAGAGCAAAATTACTATCAGCAACTAATTTCAACCCATTATCAGACATAGAGCTCCACCTAGGAAAAATTTTCAGCCGTTTGTAGGATTATTTGCTTAATTTATTTTTCACAGTTTAAAAATGCAACAAGAATAATATCGCTACCTACACGAGGTTTTGAGAAAACCGCCCTTTCCCCTTTGACCCAGCACTTACTCCACAAGTTGATAATTTTTTTATGAAATTTCGATCACATCTCCTTTAAAAAGGCAAATTACTGGCTACAGTTGACTTCTAAAAAAAAAGAGACTCACCTCTACATGAAATAAAATAATACCTCCATTCCCCTTCCACACCTCCTAAAGCAGAATTGTACTTTTAGATTAAATTTTACAAATTTTGCGGTTAAACGAAGGGAATATTACTGTCTTCAAATATTTAGAGAGAAAAAAATTATTGCTACTGTCTATAAAAAAGTGAGAAAAACACCCCATCCCCCTTTCCCACCTATTAAAAAGTAGTAGAAAATTTATGTTTGCATTACATCTGAATTCTACGAACTACCCCTATCCTCCTTTCACACATTAAACAGAAATGTTTATTAAAAATGAATGAAAAATTGGAACACCTGATGTTAGAATTAAGATTTAAATTACTGGATTGAATTCTAATTTAAAATAACCTGCCACCTTTACCACTCTTTGAAGCGGAATAGTTATGCATCATTATAAATTGGTGAATAATTTTATTTTCATAAAAGCAGATAAGCTACTTTTACACCTAATTTCGAATAACTACCTCTACTCTCTTTCTCATCTCTTAAATCGGAAGTTTGGTACTACTTTATAAAATTTTGCACAACTTACATTAAGAATAAGATAAATTTTTTCTTCATATGATTTTAAATATCTCCATCACCTTGTCTAAAAGTTGTATTTAAAAAAACTCCAAAACCTTGCCTCGCTTTAATACTATAGTATTGGTATAATTTAACGATAGTTTACGGCACTTGAAGTTCAAAATAAAAGGAAAATTATTGGCTTTACATTATTTTGAAAACCTTTTTCCTATCTCTTAAACTAGAATGTTGGAACTACTTGCAGATATTTTGAAACACTTCATGTTAAGGGTTTATTTTATTTTGTGCATCTGATTTGCAATAACTACTCCCATTTCTTTTTCCTACCTTTTAAATCATAATTTTGATACTATATTGTGTAATTTGGCACGTCTGACATTTCAAATAAGGGACAATTTTTGTCTTTATCTGATTAAAAAAGAGCTATTCCCATCTCTGTGTCTACATGATACTTCGAAAAACTACCCATATTCCCTTTTCCCACCGATTAGAGCATAATTTGGGTACTTTGTTACAAATCACGTACAGATAGGAGATGTTCTGTAAATAAAACGTTTAAAAACATTGGATTACAAAAAAAAATCCCATTTTCTTTTTCATTCCCTTCAAATTGTGGTATTTTTTGACGAAATTTTGCACACTTGACGCTTAAAGCAGGAGAACACTTCTATCTATATCACATTAAAAACACAAACTGAATATTTTCTTTTTCGAACAACTCCCACCCCAAAACATTTTCTTTACCTTAAATCAGAATTAGGTTTGATGATATTTTGCACACTTGACCGTCAACTAAAAGAAAAATAACTGGCTTAATACGATTAGGAAAAAACAATTACAACCCCCTGCTCTAGCAGGTCTTCTACCTCACTAAAACAGGATTTTCGTACATACTATCGATAAAATTGGTACAATAAAGTTGAAAAAAACGGCGAAAGCTTACTGTCTAAATCTTATTTTCATAAAAACTACCTCTATCTACCTGTCTACCTGAATAAAAATTAAGCTCCATCTCCCTTGAATGAAACTTCAAACATAATTATTTTTTCACACTTAACTTTAAAATTGAATAAAACTAATTTCAAAACTTAATTTTGGAAAAAAAAAAACACCCTTAGAACCTGTCTAATTAATATTTCCTAGAACTACCCCCAAAAGTTATTCTAAAAGTAAAATTTTCTTACTTCTTGTTGAAATTTAGTACTCTTGACGTACAAAATAAAAGGTTAATTACTGTCTACATCTCATTTACATAAAAATAATAATTCTTTGAAACTATAAGTTTGCAAAAAATACGCCTTTAAGCAGAAATTTTCATTCCCTAATGAAATTTTATACAACTGATAAAAATTATATGATTACTTTTTCAATCGTATTCCGAAAAAACCTACCACTTTTTCATGGTTACATAAAAATGACAAAATAATTACCTGTTTCTATTTACTTGAGCAACCATACGGTGTGTAGATCTTCAGGAAAAAAAAAGCTATTTGAAAACTGTTTAAGATTCTGGTTGGGGTCTGTTTACGAAAAACCTTTAAGTTCACACAAAGAGCGTATGAGTTTTTTTTTTATGGATTTCGTTTCTAAACTGTTTTTATAAAAGTGTGAAAATATATAAAATGCATGTTTGGGAATAGCTCTCATGTTTGAAACTTCCGGTTGAGTTAATTGAAAGCACAAATTTATCCTAATTTCTCTGGTATATAATATAGTTGTTACCACTAAAATTTCATAGGTGCCCTTTGAAAGACGAGAAGACTGCGTTACTGTACACAGCATTGTGATTAGAGGCGATACCCCGCTAGAAGCACCAGCGAGTGTCACACTCATACTCCCGCCTCACTAACAAGGCAAGCCCCTTAAAGCAGATTTTGGCTTTCTTTGATTAAACTTTTTCCACTAGACGTTTCAAATATGAGGAAAATTACTGCCTAAATTTGATTTCATAAAATAAATACCCCATTCCTCTCCCCTTCTCAACCCTACCTACCTCCTCTTCCGAAACTCCACCCATCTCCTTCCTATATAATATTTTGAAAAAGTACACAAAACGACTCTTTCCCCCTCAGAATAAAATTTTGGTACTTCTTGAATAAATTTTTTACATTTGACGTTCAAGATAAGAGTTAAATAATTGTCTGTATCAAGAACCCACCTTCATACTCATTTAACACCTCTTAAAGAAGGATTTTTTATAACTTGATTAAAATGAGCAAATATGGCGTTAGAAATAAAATAAGAGATTTCTTTGTCTTATTTTGGAAAAAAATATCGATTTCTTAAAATTAAAAAAAAATACACACGACCTTCACCATTACCACCCACTAAACAAGAATTTTACTACTTCTTTTAGAATGTCACACTTTACACCCACAATTAGAGAAAAATGATTACCTGCGTCTTATTTTGATAAATCTACCTTTTCGTTTCCACCTCCTGAATCAGAATTTTTTGTTCAACTTAATGAAAATTATCATACTGGAATTTAAAATAAAAAGAAAATTTCTGTATGCATCAGATTGAATAAAATTTATAATACCCTCCATTATGTGATCAGACCGGGAAACGCTAGGTACTTCAGCTAGTTTCACTATATATAAATAATATAAGGGTGCCAAATTTAGAAACCTTTCTTTACGAAACATTATATAACAATTTGATTTATGTTTAAAAAAGTTTATAATTATTACAAGCTATGATGAATTATCAACATTAGTTTAATTAAAATAATTTTAAAGTAAAGTGAATTTATTTGCATATTAAACTCTCAAACATAAATTCTTCATCGGTGTTAAATTTTTTTAAATGTATTAATATAATAATTTTATTAATCTATACACTTACATCAACATAATCCTGATTATTTCACATCCAAGTAAAAGGTAGCCGAGAATACCACCAGTATTCAAATTGTAATAATTTAAAATAGGCCTAATGTTGTTCTGTTTTGCTTTATTGTTGTTATATAAATGCTTCGACCTTTTTTTTCCATTGAAGGACGCTTTTTCACTGGCAAGAGCAATAGGAAGCTGTTGTCATTTCATAATTTGCATTTGATCCATGGTTTTAGTAACACGTTTAGTTACCACGCACTCTGTGGTCAGAGGTTGGTCCGTAACTGCCCACTATTAGTCCGCGGCGTGTGTGTTTGGTCGCTGTCAGTGCCATTAGCCGCCAGAATCACTCCGGCCGGCCGAGTCGCAGCGCGCAGGAAGTCCGCGGCGCAGCGGCAAGAGGTGGGCTCGGCTTTATCGATGCGCCCTAATGGCCAGCTCATGGTCACGCCGCCATCCGTCATCGCCACGCGCCGCCCGCACAACGACCAGGAAATGGAACTCGTGTTTCTCCTCAACCCTCCCCGCGCCCCCTTGGCCTAGTGGGTGGAAGTAGCATGAACCTGGGTGTTCACCTTCCGGCCCTCCCTCCCTCCCTCCCTCTCGACCAGCCAATCAGGTCCAGGCTCGAACTACGTCGTACGAGTCGACGTCATTTCCGCCAGCAACGCCGAGCGGCTGGAAACAAACGACTGCTTCTAAACCGTGGTAGTTAGTAGTTGTCAGGAGACGGGCTTGCTGCGACGTAGTTGCAGTCACTTTCAAACCTCGCCATCCTCAACATCGCGCCGCCCGAAACATTGCGTTGCGGAAATGGTGTTTGGTAACGTCTGATGATGTCAGCTTGGCTTCTGGGTTGCAGCCGCGTCCTTGGAGAATAATTCACCTGAATTAATTCGCCAAGGACGCTGCTACGACCCAGAAGCCAAGCTGCTTCAGACAATGGCCGTGAAAGCCTACGGACATTATTAACGTCTGATGATGGTTACTAAGCATGAATAGGCATCTTCGTCATTCAAAATAGTCAGATAAAAAAAATGTGTGCGTGGAGTCCACGCGCGATAGAAATGGAACTTCTTGCTTATGAGGTATGGACAGAGACAAATTATATATTTTTTTAAAAATTGATAATAGATAAGAATGCGGGTATAATCTCATAAAAAATTTAAAAAAAAACGGGAGTAGACAAACACAAGTTCCGTAGCATCACTGCTGCGTCATTTGTACCTCTCCCCTGCCGTCTCCCCAGCAGACACCCCTTCTGATCGTTACAACTAGCATATAGCATGCTTCACTACGTACCTATCCCCCCACCCTTGGCAGATATCTCATTGGACCGCTAGTGCATGCGTTGGAGTGGCGTCGCCGCTGACGCACTCTCCTGCTCTACCGGTTCTCCACATCGTACCAAACTATTCCCCTCAAGCGATCGGAATTTTTGTAACGCTCGATAAGTGTAGCCCCCTCAGCAAAGAAGTTTCACTTCAAAAGGTATTTGAAACTGTTTCAACTATGTAAGCACTACAATTAAGCCAATATTTTGGCCGTCTAATCAATATGGTGCAACAATTAGCTAAAAAAAAAAAAAAAAAAAGCTTCACGTAGTTACCATTAATCATACAGAAGTGGCCTCCACCTCGTTTTAACAGATTCTTGTACGTGGTAGTTCTGAGGTGGTAAAAATAAATTGTGAAGTGAAATTTTCTTACACCTGGTAAGAGATGACGCAGTGATGACTCATTAAAGCGTAGGGAAAATTTAATTGCTCGGGAGTGGGTTACTCGATTGTGGAGATGGGCAAGGGGATTATTGAGCGTTGCAATCTTCACCCCAAGGCAAGCGCTAGTGAAGATAAAAAAAAATTAATTGAAAATTTTGTTAGAATTATTAAAATTTGTTGAATTAATTTCACTAGTTTCTTTGTTTCTTTTAGATTAACGTGTATTATTTTAAATTATATGTATGTTTTTTTATAATATTATTTTTGGAAGGTTTATTGAAAAAAACTAATTGTTTTACTAAATAAATATGCACAAAATTTTAAACACAAATTTACTGTGGAGATAGTCATGTCATCGCATATTAAACGTAAAATATAATGTGTTTGTAAAACTCCTATGCGACGTACTTGTACTGCTGACCGCCGCCCCTCGTTGAAACAGCCAGTGAAAACACTCGGTCACTCCCCAGTTGCTCATTTCCTATACATTATGGTAAAAAGTATGGAATGGCATACTTTATTTTTAACTTTACTTTTCCTAATAAATTATTAATTATTTAGTTTTCTTGGCAAAAATATATATCTTCAACGAATATTTACGTCTAATGTGGTTGGTATCCACGCAACTATTATTTTATTTGCAAGTTATATTTGTTAATTTTTTATGCCGATAAAACTATTGTAACCTTTTTCTGTTTAGCCAAAGGAAATTTTAAAAAATTAAATCTGACAATGGGGATTCCTATGTGCTGGAAAATCAGAATGTAACTTTTATTTGTTGTAAAGAGTTAGATAAATTTTTAAAAATTAAAATTTTATAACTACATAGTATTAGTTACATATATTTTTTTTGGATAATTAGCACTTTTGAGATTTAATTCATTGCCATTTCACTACGTTTTCTACTATAGCAAAAAGTTTTTTTTTGTACTAAAAGCTAATTTTGTCAGGATTTAGATTAGCATTTAACAGCGCGTAAATGATACCAACGTTTTCAATGCGCTCATAGACACTTTATATGTTTAAGTCTTAAGGTGTTGCAATAAACATCTTTCCTATTTTGGGCTGGTTGCTGAAGAGTAAAATCAAATAATATTTAAAACATTTCTTTAAAATATAAGATCATTGAATGATTCTGGCAAACGGATAAGATTTATTTGTAACCATTACATTTAACATTGGTGCTTTGCACTAGATGTCACAGAAAAAGATGAGGAATGAAAAACATTAATGAATACATCGTAGGCATTCGGAAAAAAATCTAGTTTCAACTAAATTTAAAAATCAAATTTCTATAGAGTCCAGAGGATTCCAGGAAAGAAATTTAGTAAAAAAATATAGTAAATTACAGCACAAATGAACACTATGGGCTGACCACGAAAATACTGTCGCAACAAAAACAGTAAATACAATCAACAACATAGGACAACACAGCAACGACATTGGCCTACCTAATGATGGAAAAAAACAACACTGAGACATCATAGACAAACACAGTATGCTTCCTGACAATAAATGGCGCTTACGTCGTTTCATTTTTATTTCTTATTAATTACGCGACTTTAAATCTTTGCAAGTTAATAAGTGTATCCGAATCTCAATAACCTCACCACATGTCTAGGAAAAGCGAAATAAATAAATTATATTTTCTTAGAATATACGAACTCATTTCTATTAGATATTTTTTTTTTATCTGGCGAACTCCCATATCCCTTTACGCCTGTGTGGGCACTCCGCCACGCATGTTAGTTGCTAGGGGCGGTTGGAGTAGGATGCGTTTCAGGGTAAGCCCTATACGAATTATGTCGGGGTTTTCATTGTACTAAGGTCGCATGCATCGTGGCTGCAGCTGGGTTGTCCGGTGCCATGGCTGCAATTGTGGCCATGGGCACACCCCGAAGTAGGAAGAGTCAGACTGAAGTGCACAGCTAAACCAACAAGACGGAGAGAGTGTCGGGAAAAAACCTGTGCGAGAGTCGTAGGTGGGGTAATTTAATATAGTTATTAGAGAAGGGCTAGGAAACAATAGGTTATGTTGGTGCGCAAGCCAATCTTCAGCTTTGCGAGGGTTGTATACAGGATTATGTGAAATGATTCGGGGCGCTGTTGGTTTGTAACCAGGGTCGCAGCACAGCCTGCGGCCCTGGTGGTGGAGGACAGAACTGAGTCGCCCACCCGACAGATGCCAGTTCATCTATCTGAAATGCAGGAAACAAGGTTAGCATTGCAGTCACATATACGAGAAATATGAAGAAAGAAATTAAATAAATATTAAAATGTTTGGGTTGCAGCACTGGGGATGCAGTATGCACCCTTGATTGTGTTTTCATGGGCGTGTTTCAAACCTGGACGCCTGGCCACAGTTATTAACGGGTGATAAATCTGTAATAAAGTCCAGTGAAATTATGCCAACCGTTTTTGTCTCCGATCAAGTCGTCGGCGCGTGCCAATCTCCTTCCGTTCCCCACCTCCTACCCCTCCTTGCACTTGTCACGTTTTCCCCCCCTTCGAGACACCACGCATGTTCAATTAGGGGTCACATTTGCTTTAAATTTCATAAAGAAACCACAATAATGGATAAGAAAGATAAAAACACAAACACACAGAAAAATCAAGCCAAAAATTCACCGATGTAAAATGTATTAATGCATCAAGAACACATATAATTATTGTGTGGAAGGAATTAGAAAACATATCACGACAAGGACGAACAACAACCTTGAACAACAGATTGACAAAGACGATAATACAGAAACATATAATAAATACAACACAAAAAACAGCGACACACACATGCTATCCCAGAGATTAAACAAAACAGATATTCCGAACAACACAACAACGATGACACAGACGAACACAATAGGATCCCCAAGACAAACAGTTCCGACGTTTCGGTAATTTACATACGTTCCGATCATCAGGTACACATATACTGATAGCGGGCAATGGAAAAACAGGGGTTATTATGTGTCTTACTCTTATCCTGGTGGGGCTGGCCAGTGAGAGGCGAGTATTCACATAATAGTCGTGCACCTAAGAGCTTATGTTTTTGTCTGGTGTCTTGCTGCGTGGGTTGACGTTGTGCGATTGTTTTTTAGGTATTTTAATTGCTGTTTTAACTTAAGTTATCAGTATATTATTTTATATTTTATTCTATGTTCACTTATTACATTGTTAATGATGAGAATAAATGCAATATCCTTAAGTTTTATTTAAATGTAGTTTTCTTCCTGTATGAGTAGCGTGGTATTGACCCAGACTATTTTATGACTGTTGTTTCAGGTAAGATCAGCAAGTTTAGATTTTTGAGATTCCACCTTTGTGTTTCTTTTGTGCTTTTTATTTCATGCTGAAAACGCTATTAGTTTCTTCAATGTTCATCTGATAAATACAGTTATAGCACTGAAATTTATCTATCGCTAGTTTTATTTTGGGGATCAAACTTTTTTGTAATTAAAGTTGGTTTCAGAACTGTTCTTAGTCCGTGTTGGTTTCCTAATAGTCTTTTTTTTCGAGAGGCCACGGACACTTGGTTTTTTGGCTAGTCGTTGTTGAATGATGGGGGATATGTTGTTTTTCAAAGGCTGTGTCATGATGCCAGCTGGGTTGCTATTTGCTAGGTGTTCATGTATTAAGTTATACTGTTCAACAGCAACGGATTTGTTCTCAATACATTTTAGCTCGGTTAAATAAAAGTGAATTATGGAAGATTTGGTACTTGTACGAAGGACGTATTGACCTGTATATTTCGGTTTAGTGTGTAGTTAAGTGTTAAATTTGCTATTTTCTTGGGAATGAAGTCTCCCATCGATTTTCCTTTTTATGAGGAAACTGTATAGTTAACCCGAATTAATTTAATAAATATGCAAACTTCTCCATCTGTTCATGTCCATGGTATTAGAGCATAAATGTGATGTCAACATAAAGAAGCCAGATTATAGATGAGGTGTTTGATTTCCTCAATGCTTCCTGCTCGAAACTCTCAATCTCTCATGCATAATGAAATGAAAAGTGAAGAACCCATGCCATTCTATCTGTTTGTTTTAAAAATTCGTCTTTGAACTTACTCTTTTAACACAGAGTGGCGGCATAGGTATTTATTTTCTTTCCTTCAAGATGCTGTCTTTTTTTTAAATTTAGTTATTATTAAAGTAATTATTTTTTCTACGGGCACATTGGTGAAAAGACTTTGAACATCAAAGCTCCCCAGTGTGTCAGTTTGTTATATTTATAATGTTTAGAGCATGTAAATTAATTAAGCAAAATCTTTGACATTGGGTACCTGTCCTAAGAGTGTTTCAACAATTTTTTTACAAAAAAAATTACAATTTCTTTTTGGCATGTAGAATTGCAAGTGATGATGATAGGTCGTAAAGGTATGATTGATTTGTGGATTTTGGGGAGGCCATAAATGTGATGTGACTTGCTACTGTATGGTGTTAGGGCGCTTCTGGTTTTGTCCGGTATGTGAATAGTGATCTTTCAGGTCTGTTACAGTTTTAGTTCAATGCTGGAAATTAAATCATTATTAATTTTATGTTTTTTTAGGAAATAAGATTGGTAACTTTATCTTCGTTGTCTGTTCGGACCACTATGACTGCAGCTTCACGATGTCAGAATCAGCTTTCTTTGTTTTGATGTTTTCAACTCACCAGAAGAGATGTTTTGTATTGGTGACGATTATGTATTTAACATAATTGTATAATCCATTTGCGTTATATATAGTCACTTAAATTTAATTCGAACAAAGCATGATTGTCTTAAGACTTCTGTTGGTTTTCTAGATGTGATCCTGGTTATTCCAGTAATTGGTAATGCCTGTTTTACCGACTGGCATGTAGATCTGCCCTGAAAACACATGTTGAGGCATGCAAAGGATTTGCTTCCTACTCGTAGAAGATTGCAGAAATTAAGAAATGGTAGAATTTTGCTTATTTTTTGTTCATGTAGTAATTACATAATTTTTTATTTGTAATTTTGTTGTAATATTGATCGAAACTGTCACTGTTTTTTTGGTAAATTATATTTAATTATCATAATTTCCCATCTGCTAAGGAAAAGACCAACGGAAATAGATAATAAACTTAAACATTATTTGAACAAGAAATATTTTTATGAATTACATATTTTTTTCTAATTACTAGGGAAATAACTACGAACTACTAAGATGGCATCGGTAGTTTAATTACTGTCGGTAGATGAGGAATTTAAGCACTTTTTAAGATTTTTTACCGTTTTTTATTGAATAAATAGTTTTTTACCTGAAATTATTATTTTTTATCGAGCAAGGGTCGAACAAAGGACAAAAATAAGTCGACTCAATATTAATTTTTAATAAGCATACTCTTTTGATAATTTATAATTTTCATTCAAATTTTTATATCAATAATTACAGTTTTTCAAAAAATTGCAGATTCCAAGATGGCGGATGTGGAATCATCCAAGATGGCGAACGATTTCCTTATCATTGTCAACGAGCGGTGGACACGCCCGAACATGGCAGATTCCTCACGATTGGCATTCGAACAAACCAACAAACCATCAAACCGTAGACATACAAGAAATATCATCCTCCCAGATTTCCCCTTTTCCATTTACTACTGTGGAACCAAAATGTACAAAGGAAAAATATTGGAAATTTCACAGCATAGCGTAGGCCTACTCGTCTGCCTAGATTTATTAGCTCTATTTGTGGGTTAAATAATCTGGTTCTTGGCAGTGAAAGACAGATGAAACACAATAGTTCATTCTAAAATCTTTCAAAAGCCGTCATCATCAGTGTTGGCATCGAGACATGTGATTGCAGAGGGATAGGGGCGTGACGGTGTTGTAATGTTTGTCCTCGTGGCACAAGCTCACGGCTGGTAGGCCGTACCTTCGCCGGCGGAGAGCATCAGCACACTCCAGGTGCCACGAGGCGTCTCCCCAGGTACTGCAGGAGGAGGGGGTGGTGGATGAGGCACTCCCCCCGCGACACAAAGAGCAATCTCGAAAGTGCCCCGGGACGTAAAAAAAAAAAGCAAGAAGAGAGAGATGTCAGGGGATGTTCCCGGGGAAAAAAAAAGCGCACTTGGGCGTAACGTCTCCTATTCCACCCGCCTTCCATCCTCCCGCCCCTTCCTCCTCTACCCCCTGAGACCGGCGTCTGCGCGAGACACCGAGGAGCGAGCCCTGAGATTTGCGGAGGAAGTGTTCCTGATGTGACGGCGCGACCTCTGTAGCAAGCTCCTCGCCGCAGGAGCATAATCCGGTATCCACCACCCACAGACAGATAACTGCTGTGCATGACTGCAGATACACTTGTGTTCTGCATACGGACGATCCTGTCGGTGGTGCTGATTTGTTCCGAGTGCTAGTTGGTTGAACCAGGAACACAACTGTTTTGTTGTCCTTCATTCGATCAGTATTCTCCATCCTTTCATGCCACCATGACGGGATGAAGACCAATCTATGAGGCGTATAACGTAGCAATTGGTCTTGAAGAGTTTATGTAAATCGGCATTGATTTGGTGATTGGCTGGCAATAGAGAGAGGCATCGTATCATGTGAAACCCAGCACAACAAAATAAAAAAAAACATCTTAACCCTTTTATTGGCCACAAAGGCAATAGAGTTTGTAAAAGGTAGCATAAATACTATGGTTCTACTATAAGTGCATGCATGAAAAAAATTAGATTCATTTTCACATGCCTAGCTAGATATTATGTTTTGTTTCGTGTAAAATTCACTAACATTTTACCTCCAACAGGGTAGCTCTTAGGTTTTAAATGGTATTTAATTGGCTTGGATTCCTTCAGGAGGTACAAGTGACCTCATGTTTCCTTAAATTATTTTACTGTGTACCATCTAGCATGGTAGAGAATAAAAATGCGAACTCGCGGACTCCTGCCAACCGGTGGCGATCGGTGAAAAATGGCGAACGCGACCTGGGCCTGCTCGTGGATGCATGTTCATGTAGTCACTGCTGCTCAGCCACGGAACGCAGAACCTGCAATGACCCATCACGAGCAAGCAGTTAGGTGATATTTCCGCGCGTGGTGTACAGTCCAATGCATGATTACGTTCCAGGGGTTGTTGTGTCAGCGTGGAAGCAAAGAGGTACAGACCGGAGCGAATTGTACGATATATTTTAATAGTTGCTGTCTTAGCCCAAACAATGGTAGTATCGTGTTATTTAAAAAAAAAACTTTTGCAGTAATACGAAATGGCTATGATACCAGTCCAACTCAAAAACACAGAAATAAAACACGACTAAACTGACATGATTTAAATTGGTTAGAAAAATATTATTCTTTCTCTTTATAGCTGCCGGAAACAGCATGCAAACCATTTAAAATAACCAGAAATACTGAATTTCAAAAAGTAAATATGTACGTGTCAATCCATTAGTAATTCCAGGTTTCATTCCTACTCAAGTACTACAGGAACCTTTTAAAGGAAACTTTTTAAAATAGCATTTTTAAGCACAAAGAGACACAAAAGTACGGTACACAATGTTATATTAGATCATCCATAAAATAAATTTCCATAGAAAATACAACAATCTATTGAAAACAAAAATCTATGTTGTTTGTGTTTGTATTATAAAAAAAACATCAAGGCTGACTGTCACGAATAAAAAAATTTTAATAGGGATATTTTGATAAGATGACGACGGCGCTTGATGTACCTACAACTCACAAAGTTCGTCGACTTGAATAGGAGACTGCTTGTTAAAAGTATCATGTTTGGAGTTTTATGACATCGTTATAACTGCTGTAACTAGAGCAGAAATTGGTCCAAAGCCTGACGTAATCTTGTCATCCCTTTCAACAGCAGGGGTGCCAACGACGGAGACAAGATCGTATCGAGTTCCATAGCTCAGGGCGTTCGGCCCGTTCGAGGCGCGAGCCGGCCATTATCCAGAATCCTTCGTAGCCATTTCTCAACAAATAATGATCAAACTTAGCTCTTGGCGACAGAAAAGGGAAGTCTTGAAAATAAACTTACTAAAAAAAAACTTTCGGGTGCCGTTTCCATTTCATTTACCATGCACGTGTACTTTTGGTGTTCACACAGCGAGTATTGTATTGTTAGTACCTGCTTCACATGTTGCAGTATCCATCATATATATATATATATATATGAACAGGTGGGTACCGATGTTAATCATTAAACTTTTATAATGCTTCGTTCTTCAAATGTAACTACATATCAACTGAAAGCTGAGATCGCTGAGGTACATTGAATGCTATACAACATTTAGCGCAGATTGTGGAATATTGCCCCAGATAAGTACGTACGAATTATTTCTACTATATGTATTTGCTAATGACTTTCCTATTGTAGATTTCGTTTCACAAAAGTCTAGTCTTCCTTTAAGATGAAACAACATGTAAAGAAAGAAAATTTTTTGAAGGAGATTATTTTATATTTTATTTCCAAACCTAACTAAAAACTAAGTGTATTTGTAGGATGGCTCGGGGTTAGGGGTGGGACCTAGGCGTGTCTCATGCCAAAGCCTATGCGCCTAGTCATGCTGGGATTAGCCATGGAGGTAAGTGTTGCCTGCGTCTTATGCTTTGCTCAGGGATTGGCTAAGCTGCATATGTGCAGCGATATGCGCCATGGCTAACTCCGCTATATTAAAACTGGCTTAAAACTATGCTAAGTTGGGCCCAGGTAAAACCTGCATGAACACAGGGAAAACCCTGGGTACAGAAATGCGGGATGAGATGGCATGCATTAATTGCATAGAAGTGTACAGGATACAGATGATGTTTAGAATGATGGGTTGGACAGAGTCTACCATGAGGGGGCTTGGGAAGTTAGAAGGAGCTTGCTCCTTGTTTCGGAGGAAGAAGTATACGCCAGTGTGGCCACCCCCCTCCACCATGAGAGGATGGGAGGTGGGTCTACCTCGGGGGCCGGTGGCTGAATAGCGCCGCGCAGGCAATCAATACAGCCTGGCCCGTCGTGACGTCACCTGCTGATTGACAGCTGGGTGACGAGCTGCGGCCACTCTCGCCGCGCGCCGGGTGGCAGTACAGCCGGGCGGCGACTGGACCGCGCCATTGCTTCGTTCCAGCCAACTCCCCTATCACGCGCCATGAAATCATTTTCCGTTTCATTTTTGACGTGACAACGTCTAATAAATCGATGAACGCCGGCTGCACGCACGAAAAAGTGTCCCGTTACGCATGTTGTCCCGTTACGTTGTGTCCCGTTACGCTCATTGTTCATTTGCGCTGTGTTCCGTTACGCTGTCGGCGAGTGCAGTAATAATAGGTTATGTTACAATTGATTAAAAAATTATGGTGATTCATATAATCGATTATATATATTTGATTACAGTTTATTTATATGAAAACTTGTTCATAATTTTATTTAAACTGTATAGCTAAAAGCCAGTTTATAAAATTAATTACAAGTCATCTACACGTGAACTGTTTCGTCGACTGTTTATAAAGTGAAGTAAAAAGTTAAAGTGGTTTTCATTGCTCATTACAACAACAATTTCGGCAACAAAGTTTAATTATTATTGCATTTTAAAAATCTGATTACTAGTATAATTGCAAGTATTTATTCTTTTATTATTAAAATAAAAATGATTCAATTTTATTCATAAAAGTATGCAATCATTTCAACAATGTTTTGTTATGACGTTGTCACGTTAAACTATCGTCTGTAAACCGACTTTACAGACAAACAATTTTTATTTTACCCTTTATTTTCTTTAGCTGCGTTCAACCAAGAAGATTTTACTTTTATTAGCCAAAGTTACTGAAATCTTCTTGGTAACTGAAGTTTATGTGCTATTTAAACAATTAAATGTGCCTTTTTTAATGCAGCATGATGCATTAAAAAATATTACTTGTAAATAAAGTTATTACCATCCATATTTATTTATATAAGTGAGACAATTTTATTTGTAAGTTAATATAAATTATATTTTTATCGTATCAATCTTTTGTTAAAATATTTTTATTGTTAGGTAAGTTACAGTATTTGCAGACAAGTAGGGCCTAATCAATCGATCACGTATAATATTCGAAAAATTTGGGTTTTAGAATATAGATATGTAATATATGAAATCTTTAAAATATTTTATTATCAACTATGTAACATAAATTGTTCATACGAGATGTTATTAAAAAACAGAGTGAGTAGTATATGAATGTATTTACTGAGTCAGAAGTCGGAGTGAGTATTGATGTGACCATCTTGGATGATCTTGACTTTTGACATTGACCTTTGATCATGACCGTAGAACCTAATACTTATTTATCATTTGATTTTGACCTTGACCATTGACATTGGCATTTGACTTTTCCTTGACCTTTGACCTTAACCTTTTATTTTGTCACAATCTTGAATTCCACCATCTTTACGTCGAGTGGCTAACTCCACAAACGTTACAATTTTGTTACGGTTGCCATCTTTAATTCTAAAAACATATCCGCTATCTTGGATAGGATGTCAGGCACCGTTTTCAAAATTCTGACGACATAGCCACCATCTTTTGGTCGTCTTCTGGAGGCCACAATAAGTATGTCATCAATATCGCCATTTTGTATTTTTCTGTTCTGCTAGAGGCCGCCATCTTGGATGTCATAATTTTTTCTGCTGTTTGTTCCTACAGAGCACCAGCATCGCTCTGTCCCATGCATGTAAGGACGATGTTCCTTTGCCTGCCAATTGAGTTATGGTGGTTATCGACACTCTAAATTTAACATTTTATGCAAAATTCAATGGAACTGCGGTTATTCAAACCATGACAGCATGGACCGCTGGGTTGTAAAACATACGTTTTTGACCGCACGGCCAATGAGACATTCGCCAAACCGAGGATTATATAAGTTACTAGCTGCAATACCCGGTGTTGCCCGGGCTGAACACAGGGTGTAGTTAGTAATTGTCTTCTTAATTTGAATGTCAAGTGCGAAAATTAATTTATATCACTTTCAGATCCCGACAGACGTTGTTCTGCCAGTTTAAAGTTATTTACCTGGTCTGTATGTAATTTAGACTTTATAAAGCAATATAGAAAGAAGCTGAAAAATAAGGGATTACTAATATTGAAAATATTCCATTATCTAGCTATGCTCGGCCTGTATTGCAATTCCTCATTCAATTTTGTTTTGTAATATGTTTAAAGTAGTTCCACATATACAAATCATCTATCCATTTCTATATATATTTATCTCTATCCACCTCTATACACATCTATGTATCTCTCTATCTACATCTATACACATCTATGTATCTCTCTATCTCTATTTATCTCTTTATATCTACATATTTACTTCCCACTATCTCTATATCTTCTATATATATAAGTCTCTATATAGCTCTATACATCTATAGGTATATCTCTTTATCTAACCCATTTCATTCTCTATACCTCGCTCTGTCAACTTATCTCTCCATCTCTATCTCACTCTATATATATATATATCACTTTATCTCTGTCTCTCTTTTATATTTAAATAAATTGTGTCATGCGTGCGCACTTATACAATCAAAACAGACGAAGTGCCGCTATATAAAATGAAATAAACACATTTTTTGACACGATTCATGCTCCAACTATTGAAAAATAGTTATACCGTCTCAGTAACCTTCATGGGCATGCGCATAACCAATCACCAAAATTTCATCGCAATCGGGTGAATGGTATAGGAACGCATACGGCACAAACAAACGAAAATTAGAGACATGACAAACGCATCAAACGATGGTGTGTTTAAAATTCAAGGCAACTCTATCTATTGACGAAGTTAAGAACAAAACTGTTATTAGCGCATTTATTTTGCTAGCCGCTGCGAGATCCACTAAGTGGACTGGTTTCACCAAGGAGAAAAATATTAATTTGCCAGACCTTACTATGTTTATGATCGTGTGTCAGACATAGAGAAATGACACACACACACACTATTTGTATGTCTATTACCTATGATTTTTTCTGTTTTAAAATGAAATTATCACTTTTTCACTCTCTTAGGGATGGAATTTCATATTAATATTGGGTCTATGTGTTAATCCAGGTTATAAGCTAGGAGTAGGCCAAATTTCATTCAAATACATTCGGTAGTTTTTACGTGAAAGAGTAATAAACATCCATCCATCCATACTAACAAACTTTCGCGTTTATAATATTGGTAGGATATAAAAAAACACATTCAAAATAGCCTATACATTTTTTTAAATAAAAGGGAATATTAGTATCATCCATTAAAGGGCATTGCCGCAATATTTTTTTTATACACGATACTAGGTGCGCTAGTTAAGACCGATCAACTGCTAGAGGAAGCTACCGCCATCTTATTTTAAAAATCGATATTAGGAGCGCTAGTGGCACGTAGTTCATACGCCATCTGCTAGAATGCATTGTGGACATATTGATTTAACTTTACCCAGCAAAGTGTAGTATTATTTATTAACAGTCAACCGGCGTAGCATTCGCAGTGTGTCCAGTGCGTGACCATTGCGTTTCCAGTGTGCACTGTGTTTACATTGCGTGTCCTGTGTGTGTAATTGTGCGTACACTTCGTATCCTCTGTGTGTATTGTGTGTCTATTGCGTGTTCAGTGTGGGTATTGCGTGCCCATTTAAATTGTCGAGCTTGCATTCAAACTCGATGCTTTTTTATGGTTGTGCTTACTTTTTTGAAAGTTGTTTTGACTCGTGTATTATAGTATTTAGTTTTTGTTTTGACTTACATTATTCGACCGGTTGCGTGTATAAAATGAGTGCCCAGACGATGGGACTTCCAGTTTTTTACTGGTAGCGGCGGTGTAAGGATTACCTAGTTTGTCTCTTCTGGTGAGTATGTCGCGTAATTACCTGTTCTTGTGAACTGTATGACATTTATACCCTCTTTAACGACTAATTCGATGCAAGTTGTACCATCTTCTACGGTAACCCTGACGTCAACTTCGATGATGATGGCGCAGATCCCGTTGGCATCGTCAACGACAACGCTACAGGAGTCTTCAAGAGGCGTGGTACCAATAGCAGAAAAGAGCTCAATAACTACAGTGCTGGCTGCTGAAGAAACCACAAAGAATGACTTTTCGCAGTCTATGGAGTCTTTAATGTGTGATGATTCGTCAACAACTAGCGAGCATCAATGCCGTTACTCTGACAATATTTTCTTAAACAACAGTAATGCTCAACGACACGAGAAGAGAGAATATGCTAAGAATCTACGTCGCAAAAAGTTTGGCTGCAAAAGAATGTCGCAAGCAATTTGCAAGAACTGTTAAGTTAAAAAGTCACTTGAATACATCCAAAGGTTATGAGTGGGGCAGAAAGTAAATGTTTCATTACAACAGAGATTGAATGATGTGCGTAATAGTACACCTGGAATTATTAGCCCTACTACTTTAGTTACATTATCATCAGTTTTGAGTCTGAAGGGTTCGTCTTCATCAAATAGGCATACTTTCAGCTTTTGTGATATGACGTTCGCATTTTCCAATTTTGCACGAAGACAGGAGAGGAGCAAATGAGTAAAGAATCCTTCTCGTACAAAGTTTTGCTGCGATGAGTGCCACGTTTTGTTTACACGTATTGACAGTTTGTGATGGCATGCGAAAAACTGCAAACGTGAAGTCCGTGTACCTACTGTTAAACTACCTGTAGAAATTTCGATTCCTTGCTTTACATTGGAGATTCGTATGCATACAAGCGCAAAAACTGAAGAACAGCAACCGAATGTAATTAGGCCTGGACATGAATCTATGCCTAATACTTTGCTTGGTGCATTACAGATAAATGATAACGGATTTTTACTTGGTGAAAACTGTATTTCGTGTAACGATGCAAGACTACTATTATATATAAATACATTTAATGAGTTCAAAGACAACTGTACTTTTCTTGATGATATCAAGCAGTAAATAATAAATTAACTTACAAATGAAGTAGTAACGTAAGGATCTTTAAAGCATAATTTGTGTTTTGACCATGTATACGCAAGCAATATCCGTTCGCGGAAAAAGTAAAGGACACATTTAAGACAGTGAATAATCCTATTTACAATTCCGATGATGTGAAGCAGTCTGTTAAACATATTTTCGTGAATCTTTGCCAGGAAGAATAAGAATATGTAAGAAAAGTAGACAGATTGGAACCAAAATTTAATCTTTTCAAGCTGATGTAGAATTTAATGTTTATTAAATTATTAACTTTCGTAAGTGTTCCTGTAGTAGAGTAGAAATAATATAATTATTTTTAGTTGAAAAAAAGTGTTTTTTTTTTTAATATTTTATGTAAAATTGTTGTAAAAGGGGTTTTTCCGTTTTTCATTGAGCAAATATCTAAACGAGTAAGGATATCGATCGAATACATCAGTATATTAATGAGTGATTTATTTGACGAATTTTAGAACTTTATCCAATTTCTAGTTCAAATATTAAAGATTTCCATGATGGCATCATATTAGTCCTTATCTACTTACTGGAGGCTGGTTGACATGGATTTAAGCTGTTTTTAGAGATTTTTAACCTAAAATTACCTTTTTTACATCGTTCAAGTGTATAACCGAGGACGGGAATCGATCGGATCAATTAGTATATTAATTTGTTTTTTTTAATTAATTTTTTTCTCAAATTGATAGCCAAAGAATTACGAATTTCTAAGATGGTAGACCAATTTCAAGATATTGGACGCCCTGGAAATAAATAATTACTGCACTTTAATAGGTTAAAAATTAGTCTTACATGGCGGTAGCGCACTCTAGCAGACAAAAACAAGATGGCATCCTCCTACAGACGAAAACAAGAAGGTAGCCTCCAGAAGACGAAAACAAGATTGCGGCCTCCAGCCGACGAAAACAATATGGTGGTTGCCTGGAGACGAAAACACTATGGTGGCCTCCAGCAAATGAAAACAATATGGCGGACGTGACATCATACTAGCTGGCAATAAATATACCTTGGCATTTGTGGTGGGAGGTCAGTCTGCCGGCGGCTTCATTTTTGTGTTTTTGCCCTCACCGGATTCGAACCAAGGACTCCATTATATAAGTCCGGTTTTTCTTAAAAAGATTTAACATTTAATAAGGTAATTTTTATTATAAATATTCATTCTTTCCCATTAAAATCTAATATTCATTACGGATATTCAATATGACGGCAATGAAGTCTTAATCTAAAATGGCGTTGTGTATTTATTTTAACTTTTATTTTTTTTATAAATTTTAACAGTTTCTCTTTTTTTACGCATAAAAAATACTGATAATCAAGCTGTTGGCCGTAATGATAATTGCAACAGTTACATCATAATTCAAGATTGTGGGCGTGACAACCTAACGGTCGAAGTCATAACCTCGGCGGCTTAGAGTGACATTGGGGGATTTTAAACCAGTTGACATTTTTGAGGACTAAAACGGGACTTTTCCCTTCAAAACGGGATTTTTCCCTCGTAATGGAAAAATCTTTTAATTTTTAAAAATTCTAAAAAAAAAAAAAAAAAAAAAAAAACCTGGAAATTTTTGGCAGATTGTGGAGAATTTCCGAAAATTTTTAAAAATTTTAGGCATATTTTGGCAAAGTTGAAGGTAAGGTTAAGGTCATATTTCACCGTCAAGGTCATCCAAGATTGCTGCCATGACTTTAACGTCCAATATGGTGGATCAGCACCAGGCACAACAGCCAGAAGCCAGTCATAGCTCCGGCTATTATATAGTTCAGTGGGGCGATCTATGAAAAAATGTTTCAATTCAAGTTGGTGGCTGAGAACAAATATCAAGATCAAAGTTAAAGTCAAGGTCAAGTCAGATGTCAAGGTCAAGGTAGGATAAAAGATAAAGATCTACAGTCATCGGTCAAGATTAACTATCAACGGTCAAAGGTCAAGGTCATTTAAGATGGCTCGGTGACTTCAGAGTGATCCGTCATTGACCCTAACGTCAATCCTCACTCCAACTCCTGTCCCAGTAAATACATTCATATACTACTAGCGTGTATTATTTATATTTAAAATAAAACGAATTATTTCATAAATCCTTGAGAAAACATAATTATTTTAATTGCAGTGAGTTTAAACGTACCGCAAGCGGTGAAGTTTAGTATTGAATTTGAATTACCAAGTCTCTGCTTCATTACTTAATTCAATTAAATTTTTCTCACGTTACACTTGTTTTAAAGCTAATCGCAGCTTCTTGCTTGAAAAACCAACCACCATCCTCGCAACACAATGTAGCGATAAACTGATCTCAATTTTAAGTAGCGCACTTAAATGTTAAGATTCAATATCAATATTCCTTAAATCTCACTGCTTCGCAGTTCCACAACTAATGGCCAAAAAAAAATATTTAATGATAGCAAGATTCAATTGTAAATTACTTTTCGTGGTAATATATTCAATTCGTATGTATTTATTTGTTTTTAACTAAATTTATTGTAGATCAGTGAATTATATTACTGTAAATTTAGCTTGCCTCCAGGTATATTTATTACATAAAAATTATTGATTTGAATTAAATTAGTAATTAATTACTCCCGGCCTACGTATAAAAAATTGCAATTTTATCTTTATTTTAAAAACTGAAACAGTTAATATAACTACTCCAATATACTTAACGGATTTTGTGTAACCACCCTCGCTGTCCTGTAAGGTTTTGGCGGTTCTTTATCACACTTATTCTTTACTGGGTTCGGTTTTGTGCGCGTGAGGGTTTTTAGAATGGAGCCAGGCTGTTCGCGCGCCGAAGACAAAGTATGGGGAAATTCTCGCCACGACCGGAACAAAAGGGCGTGAGGAACCAGGCTAACGGTATCTAATATTAGCTCGTCGCGTGGTGCGAACCCTCTCCTCCTCCTTACACCCACCCTTCACCCTTCACTAGTTCGCCTCTTGGTTTCAAGAGAATAGAGCACGCCCGATAGATTACTAAAATTACAACCGCTTTTCTCACCAAACTCATTTGCCAATCTTTCCGAGCTAAGTGAATTCAATATCTATCGCCAAGAGATTTTGGGCTGGGAAGGTTGGCGACAAGAATTTGTTTCTCGGTGCTGAGACCACGAGGCAGGTGGCATGTTGGTAACTGTTTATACTAATTACCTTCGTAGGAAGAAAATTATGGATAAGCGTGCTGTTGTGTTTCTAAACCAATATATTATTTTGTTACTTTATTTGTGTTGGTCTCGTCTTGAAAAAATGTAGGTAATGGTTTTTTCAGTAAAACGTAGGAACTATGAAACTTATTTCACGAGTCGAATGGTAGCAATTAAATTTCAATTTCTAAAATATATTTGATTTTCAAAATTAAGGTTTTTTCTTTTATAGTCTCATGTTCACATTATGGTTTCTAAACAGATTTAAAGAGAGTAAAATAATTTACAAAACAATTATTATTTTTAATGTTGAGAAAATTATTCTTAATAAATGAATAATGCAAAAAGGTTTCATTTTTTAAATTTCGTTCTTGCTGCCGAGCCAAATAATTTTTCAAGAGGTTTAGATATAGTTTTATTTTCAGTTTTCTCTTCTGTTTTATTCCTTGTGACAGTGCAAAGACAATTTAAATACATACCATTTTTTTACTCTTTAATAAATATTACTAAAAAAATAGTTTGTAATGTTTCCCCGCTTAAGAAATGACAAACGTTTCATTATATCCTTGTTAGTTTTGGCAATGGTTGCATGGTTTACTTTCAAGCTTTTTATTTGTCAACTATTTAATGACAATAAATGTTGGATAGAAAACAATGTGACAGTACAATAACTAAGCAATTGCAGAAATTATTACTCAAACACGTTTATAGATAATGATAATCGGCATACCATCTATGATGTGGTTTGATAAAATAAAATTGTATTTATTCGCAACTTTTGTCCTTGTGTGTCTCTTATAAATAATTTTAATTAAGAAGCATATAAATAATTAATTAATTCAGTTCCGTTAATGCGCATATCAATAAAATCAATACAATATTTAAAAAAAAAACACTAAATATGTTATAATAAGGTGATTTTCTTTCTTTAGTGTTAAAGTTTAATGATTACGATTCTGTGGATTATTAATAGTAAAGACATATAATTTAAAAATACGTTGAACTTTAAATATGTGCAAAATAATACAATAAAATATATATAAATAGTTTTTAAAAGTTTTTTTATTTGAAAATTAAAAAAATAATTATTTTTATGCTAAATAAAAAATTAAGCTCACATAAAAAAAATGTTAAAAATTTCACACTCTTATCATAACATAAATTATATTCTTTCAACGTAAACTTAGCCTACCGCTAACTTCTACTTAAAGATAGTTCTGGTAAGTTTTGGTTAAATGGCTTTAATATTATAGTAATATTTTCACATTTGTAATGTTTACTAATAGAAAATATAAAACTTTCAAATACATTAAAAACAATTAATAATTTAGGAACCCCTTACACAAAGAAACGAACTTTATAAAAATAGAAAATTAAATCTGTTTCTTAATTTTTCAAACCATTATTAATTATTAAAGGCGTTGGGGGACAGTAAATTAAAGAAAGTATAAATGGTAAAACATCGATACCAAATGGTTATTCAGATGTAAATCAAAAAATCTAAACCCAAGTATTTAATCGGATATTTAGTTAACTCCAAAAAATTTGCTAAATAGACACAACAAAGAAATGAGGTCTTCCCTCACGCGTCTGCCGTCGCTCGTGTCACTCATTCGATGACGTCACATCCCCCGCATCAAAGTTCGCTCATCCACACCCATGGCGTTTACAACAGACCGGAATGTCTAGTCCACCGTGTCCATAACCTGAGTACCTAATGTGCTAAACTATTACTATTAGATACAGTACGTATGTTTATGTGTAGAAAATGTTTGTAATACATACAGCTCTTATATAGTTTAAATATCTTAAAAATCGCGGCTTCACACGAGCAATTTCATAGTATTGCAAACATCTTAAATTTAAAATAAAATAATGTGATAAATACCAAACATTATTAATAAAAAATAGAAAGAATAAATTGTTTATGTGCATAAAATATTTATTTCTTAACAAAACCTTTTAAGAATGATATTTTTTAAAGTTGGATATGCGTATTAATTTGAATTATTTTTAGTATAGAACAAGTGTCTGAATTTAAAACTTCCGTTTTAAAATGTTCTAGTTTATATTTTACCATGATGAAATTATACTACATACTTTTCATTTCATGAGGAAATCAATTTAAAAGAATGTTAAATTGTAACTATGTTAATGCTTTCGTTAACACTTACACTTTCATTTACTATGTTTAAAGCTTTGCTTAGAACACTTAAAAAATGTCAACTTATTCCAAATACCACCTTTTATTTAAGGATATGTATAGTAGAAATCCATTAATTTTTATTAAATACTTTAGTAGGTCTTCGCCTTGATGGGTCTAAACAGAAAACATAAAACCTCAAATAAAATGTTGAAATTTAAATGCAATATTTAAGTTTTAATTCAGTTTCATAAATATATTACTAATGTCATTGACTCATGCGGTATGAATTCGCTTAAAAAAACAATAATTTCAGTTTTTAATGGAAAAATTCCCTAATTAATAAGTAAAGTATGTAATTAACTGTAATTTTTAACAGTTTTTTTAACTATGATAGTTTACTGAACGATCCAAGTGTTCAGCTGAACTAAACCTACTACTACATCTAAAAATAGTCTAAAGAGTGAATATTTGCTTCGAGTATTTCACAAGATTCAAGAGTACTTTAAGTTTGCTTATCTCAGGGAGTATAACTGAAGATTCTTGGAGTTCAGAACCTCTGGACCTGTCCTTTGTTGATTCAGAACATCTGGAACGAAGCTAGGACGGTGTCTACCTAGAACACTTCTGTCTTCCTTCAGGTAGACTTAAAACTCCTAAAATAGCATAGATCTCACCAATGATGACTCCAAGAAACGTCTCAGCTGGGCAGAATTCTTCAGGCAATTAACATAGGTCATTGCACGTAGCTGTTGTTCACTAGGACCGTGAAGACTACGTAACTCTGATTAAAATATAATTCATACTTCCTAGACTTTGAACTAGGATGAAATATAGTTACAATCGCGGTCGTCACGCATATTCCTGTCTGCAATGCGAGATACCTGGATCTTCTGGACCGCCCCACGCACGGGAGACGTCTTGCCCCGTATGAGGCCTAGACTCGACATTGCAGTTCTGTTTCTGGTTGTTGAAGAAAAATTACTGTTCAAATTCATTCGCTGGCCAAGGATCAACCATCCTAAGAGAAACTATGTAAAATTAAGAAATTACTACTTGGCGAGCTAAGTAAAGGTGAAGGTGAATATAATATAATGTGAATTGATGCCTGGTATAGATAAAAAGGCCAAATTTAATAAAAAAAAAGGAATAAAAAGTGGAGAAAGGAAATCTAAAGAAAAAATCAGATTTGAAATCTCTACATAAAATATATCTGGCTAAGGTCTGAGTTGCTCAACTACACAAACTCAATTCTATGACAACTTAAATTGACAAGTTAACATATGTATGATTTAAATAAACACAGATCCATGAAATATAATAACATGTCCCATGTTAACAATACAGCAATTATTGGTTAATAGTAAATAAATTGAAATATTTTAATATTTAATTATTGTTCACAAAACCGATACATTTTTACTTGTGTCTATTACAGCAATGAATTTATAAATTTAAAATTATAGTATTTTATAACACTATATTTTTGTGCCAGAGGACAGCATGTGCCTAAAAAATTATCATTAATACTTAGACATGGATTTCATTTCACCATGTTAGGAGATGAACATTTGATATGGAAATAAAGCTAACTGTGCATGATTGCCGTGTACTGATTTTTTTAACTGCCTAAGTAACTGAACCTCGATTTCCCAAAATTCAGGCTCAGCATTGGTACCCTATTGCATTCAACGTAAGCGCTTTACCATATTGTGTAATAATTCATAACAATTAAATACTATCAAAAGAAGAGTTTAGTTAGTAGTCTTTTGTAAGGCGCCAAAGGTGCCCGTTCAAAGTTTAATGAATATAACAAACCCTTTAATTTATTCATATGTTTCATATATAAACAAAAACACTTTAATTTATATATAGGTTTTATATATATACAACCAACATTTTAATCTATATATAAAAACATTCAATTCCTTTTTAATAGCTATTGTGTAAATTAAAATTATTTTTGACATATACGAAATGATAAAATATATTTCACGATAAATTGTTTTTAATGAAAAACCTTGTCATTCAATAAACTTCATTGCTGTGAATTCGATTATATATACACCAGAATAGCAACCATACTGGCAATGTGATTCGTATGAAGGTGCTCAATTGAATAGAATTCACAAGATTAGCATGCACAATTAAAATGTGCCTTAAAATTCATTCGCGATCAATTTAATCCTAACATTAGCGCTGGAAAATTTACACAACAGTACTTGATATATTCATGTTTGCAAGTGGAGGCCAAAAACTTGAATTAATTAAACTGTTATACGCGGCCAAAACATGGAAAACTAAGCCACGCATCACTGTTTTATTACTGAAAAACGTTAAAACTATCGGCCTCGTCAAAATATAACTCTATGCCTTCATGCAGATAATCTTTAAACCAAAGAACTCGGCGGTAATTTAAGGAGAAACAGGTTAGCAATGCGCAATGAAAATGTTACTTTGTAAGCTCATGGAAAAAGAATTCAAACAGCGTTAGGTACAGAGTCAACCAGTGAGTCAGCCAGTGAGTCAGTTATGAGTGTATATATATTTTTTATCTAAAAGTTTTGTAACTAAAAGAACATTATTATACTATAACATTGGGATAATTATTATATTAATTATAAATATATATTATATAAACTAACTAATAATAATTATTATAATAATAGGTAAACTTTCATTTATATACAAGAAAATATTTAATAAAATAAATTATTATTAAAAAAAAATTAACTATCAATTGTACGATAGTTATTATTTGTTTAGGTAAGCGTATAAGAATATTGTTGCAAGAATTATTTTAAAAACGAGTTATATAAGTTGTTTGTAGTTCTCAACCGGTAAAACCAGAGGTGTGGAGTGTTATAACAGAGAAGGTATGAAATTGAGTGTTCAAAAAAGGAAACGTGTTCGCGAAAGTGAAACGATCGCACAGGAAACAAATCCGGGGAGCGGTCAGAACACAAATAACAAAGTTAGACGTGCAAACTGCGCACTGGGAGGCAGGGAGGCGGGAACTGTCGAAGTTGCGGGCGGCGGAGGGGGCGGTGTGCGCGGTAGGTCTGGGTGGTGTTGGGTGGGTCTGGGCGGTACAGAGGATTTGCTTCCCAGGAGACAAAGTTGGAACTTTCACTGTAACTTACGAAACACGTAAAACGAAACGAGGCCCCAAGTTCCGCTTCATAATTCTCTGCTAAGTTTCCAAGACTAGCAGCCGCGATCAACGGCTTCAGTTCACATTCCACAAAGCGTTTTCTCTCTGAAGTATTACTTTCAGTGCCACGAGCATTTATTACATTCAGTGAATGAAAACACCGCTTTAGGAGAAATACTTTGTCAATGTTGGTGAACAGTGTTCCTGGATCTATACTGAGTTGAATGTATGCATTGGTAGGAAGCAATATTTAGTGGATATAAATGTAAACAATATATTAATTTCTATGCAAATTGTTTGTCAATATACACGAGCCAAAAAGTTAAAAGAAATGTCTTACTTAAATACTTCGGAACGTTTTTCTTTATGGTAAATAAAAGAAGATTTATATAAGTCACCATACGCTGACTTAGTTCCTGAATGTGACATTCTGTTTTAAAAATAAATTTCAGGAACACTTGGCTAAACAAATTGGAAAACGGAATCTTCCCACAACAGGGAGTAATTTTATATCGCTAATACGGTAAATGATCTAGAAGCATTGCCAGGTCTGAGCGGTGGATTAGGGGAGGGGGTTAACTTGTGTGCTCACATTTATTCTTACCATTTGTTTAAGCAATATTTCATTAACATTAGCACCAGTCATCGCCAAAAATGACCCCGATTTCAACGAAACGTGATGCTTAGTCTTTCCATTCCAGTTATGTCCTGTATTCATACCATTAGTTTTGAGCTTGTTTTTTATTCATCCTATATAAAACCTATCAAATTTGAGAAAAACTATTAGATGTTGAAATATTTAACGTGATTAAACGAACAAACTGTAAATTTATATTATGCATTCAAAAATATATATGTATGTTGTGTACACACACGCTCACAGTGCGAATATGAATTCGACAGACAAATTATGCTGTAGTTTCATCACGACAAAATAAGTTATAAACCTCTGTACGACTTAAATTCTTAAGTGCTTCCCAAGGAGCCGAACTACATTTGTATCTTAAATAATACAGAAATTTATTTAAATTGAACATTGCTGTCTAGATTATGTTTGATTGAGTAAATTTCTACAAACACCACAAATTATGTCTGTCGCAAAATTATTTCATTAAATTAATAAGGTAAAGTAATAGGTTACAAAATTATGTGAAAATAAAGCGTAACATCCCATTATATAATAAAATAATTTTGCGACAGTGACAAAATTTGCAATGGCTGTAGAACCACATTCAATCAAACATAATGTAGCCATCCAGTGGTTAATATTAAATATTTTTTGTATTAATTACAATAAAATGTTTAGTTCCAACTCAAAAACGTGTACCAGTCTTAAAAGAACTTTAAACCATAAGTCTCAAATAGGTTTTCAACTTATTTTGTTGTATTGAAACTGCAGCCAATATTTGTCGGTAGAATTGAGATTCATTGTGTTTATGCAATGCATACATGTATATAATATGTTTATATTTTTAGGGTTCTTGTAAATTTAATCAATTGAAGCAATAAGGGAATAGTTGAAACAAACTATTGTATACCCTTTTTAATTACACAAAAAACGGAAGGAAAAGCAACGTATTGTTAATTTCTTCTTAAATATATATTTTTTAATTATGAGATAATAAGTATACAACTTAAAATATTTTCGTAGGAAATAATAATATATATGCATCATGTTTTGTGGTTTTCACAATGCACTGAAACATTTTTTTTTTCGTAAAATTTTTCATACTAATTTAACACACACTTTAATAAAACCAAATAAATTTATTTCTTCTGTCCTACTTCATGTTTGTGATTGGTATTAAGACAAACCTTTTTAAAAAAACTAAGGAACTTCAGGTATCTCCACGGCACTCATTTTCGATGTCTATTATCTGTGCCATTGCACATTTGTAGTAATGCGCATGCTCACTTTATCTATTTTATAGTTATTGTTTTTTTTATTTTGTATAGAAAACTGGGAGCCATAATTTTTTTTAATTCTTGAATTTTTAAATCATCTTAAAA
This sequence comes from Bacillus rossius redtenbacheri, assembly GCF_032445375.1. Classification (NCBI taxonomy): domain Eukaryota; kingdom Metazoa; phylum Arthropoda; class Insecta; order Phasmatodea; family Bacillidae; genus Bacillus; species Bacillus rossius. Next base: position 32,550,557 of record NC_086333.1, on the reverse strand, counting down.
CCAACAATTTCAGCATAATTTATATTTATAAAATGACAAGTTTCTGTGTTAAAATTCTTATATTAGTTTTACAACAAAATAATTTTACTTTTGTCCATAATGAATGTTGATTTGGAAAACCGCACTATAATATAACTCTATTTGTTTTACATGTGCAGTCTTTCATGTCTCAACACTATGGTCTTCTTCAGTTGCACAAAATAATACGTCTTTCTTTTTGAAGCATGTCGGCCATGATGTAACTGTTCCTAGCTTCGGCCGTTTCTTAATCTGTGGACATCAATGTCTTAATTAATTCTCCGTACACCGCAAGTGGTGAGTAAAATCGCGTATTCCTTCAAGAATATGTGGAAATGATATTCTGTTTAATTATCTTATTTTGTAATACATTTATGTACAGTGTGTGTGCGGAAGGCGTGGGTGGCCATGGGCGCGATTACTTCGTGACACACAACTTCTTCGTCACCTGAGTCAGAGTGCTCCTCAGTGCCTGATGCAGCTCGTCTAATCAGGAAAGATTGTCTTCTTTGTTACTTTCTTCATGCAGAAGAGCAACCATGAGCCACCACATATCTAAAGAGAAAATTTTAACCTAGCATTTTCGGCGTTGTTTTGGACTAATAATTAATTAATTTTTTTGACTCAACCTGTGTATTTTTAACTTATGTAATTCTTAACATCAAAATCAATGTATTTAACTTAAGTATCTAAAGGGGCCCCTTATCTTAACATTTACTTTTAAAATCAGTATGACTGTATACTCATCAATTGAAATTAACATTGTTATTGTTATTATTTAAAGTAAAAGAATTTAAAGAAAAGAAAATATAAGGAACAGATAAACGATATTGTTGTATTCATTTAACTAAGACCACTGTTTGTATTAATTTTGACTAGTATATTATTAACTATTTTATCCTGTAATATAGCCTCCCCAGTCGGCTCAAGGTTCTCATGATTTTCTACACGCCTAACAAAGAACCATTGAGCCCGTTCCCCATGCTTTCACTGTTGACCTCTGTGCCTCCTTGATATTTGGCCAGGTTGAGGTAGAGAGGGCGGCAGACATCATCTCATCGTCATCACACAAATTAACTCTTGCCAATAAGCTCGTTGGATCTAGCAACTCAGATGATACTTAGCATGTTACTCAAATTTTACGTAGGAAAAATTGTTCCCACTGCGTCTTCCTAAAGCCTATTTTTCAAATAATATGAACTATCATGGTACCGTTTTGAGGTAACATGATGGAAATGAAGAGCATAGCCTTTTCCAGTAGCTTTGGTTTTGCATTGCAATCAGCCCAGTAAAGTGGGAGGGAGCATGAACGCATGCTTCATCGCCATTTGACTGCACGAGTGTTGACCTGGGGTGATACACGCGTGATGCTAACATGAAGCGGTGGGTTTGAGGCGGCCCGGGTAGATCGTCCAAGAGCCATTTGGGTGTGACGTCACCCACTGGCCCAGATGGCTGGGAGAGAGCGAATCGCTTCCTCGGGTATGACGTCAAATGGGCGATAAGTTGCTTGCGAATGATGGCGTATCACTGTTTAATTAAAAACAAAAAAGTTTTGGAAAATCTGTGAAGCATGTTTCTATGACATTTTTATAAAGACTATGTGAACCTAGAGCCTTTGTTATAATTAGTCTAAATGTTTTAGTAAATTTTCTTGCATTCACGCTATTTAGATTGCGTACACTAATTATATATGTCTCAATAGCATTAACTGGAAATGGTGGCATCCTTTAAATTTTAATAAAGCATATTATAACATATATTTTTTTACTAAAAAATTGTTTTACAGTAACGCTTTTAATATATATTTATATTTATATTTTCATATTAGCAAAAATTAATTTGTTCATATTTTTATATTATTCAAGGAAACATTTATAGTCATAATATAAGCAAGTATAATGATTTTAAAACTTTTTATATTATATTACCAATATTTATTTGAGTTAAATGTAATAAAAATATAAATTAGGTTCAAATATGATATTATTTTATAAATTATTTTACTGTATGTATTATTACAGCAATCTGAAACTTTTCATTTAATATAAAACGTTTCTTTAAGTAAAAACTTTATACATATTGTAATATGTTTTAAAACTGTAAATATTAAAAAAAATTAGTTAAGCTTATACCTTTATTTAGAAAAAGATTTAATAGTTAAACTTATGGTATAGAATAATATTATCTATGTAAAAAATAATATGAGTAAATATTAAATTCATTAGTAAGGAAAACTTCGTCGTTGTAAAATATAAAATATTTTCATATTTGTACAACATTGTTTTCTATTTTGCAAAAAATAAATTTATGATGGTTTTAAAATTTAAAAAAAACATCTTTATTGTTTTATATCAAAATAGAAATGCTGAATTTATTTAGTATTAAAAAATACATTTTTTACGTTGTCAACTTAAAAATCTTCAAAAGTTTTGAACAATATATAAGTAATGAAATTAAATGTTTATTTCTTTTATTAAAATTTTTATTTAATTCCTCATTTTGAAGTTAATTTAATGTAGTAAAGAAATAAAATTACCTGGATTGGCTATTTGACTCACTTAAAAACCGCAGACTGTAATATCATAAAACTAAAAAAAAATTGCTTTGAAACCCAATTGCTAACCTGTCAAACTAACATGACAGTTTTAAGCTTAATTGCTTTTCTGAATTACTGATCAGCGTTTGACCTCTAATGTTTGTATTCAGCGTTTCTGGCACTCGCGGATGTCGTCTATGCGTTAGCATCTTCGTAAATCAGTCAGGGTGCATGAAGTGAACGTAATGTGAACAGAACTTTTATTTTTTGTAAGTTTGTGCAGGACAAAACGTGCCTGCGCGACGTGGCGGAAGGAATGCTGATGGAGCCGGGAGCGCTATCTGCGAAGCCTGGAAGCCAGCGCGCGGCAGGAATACCAACTTGAGCCCGCGGCCCCGAGAGACGCGAACTGGGGAATGTTTTCTCCGTGCTGCGAAGGCGGTTGGCCCGCCCGTCCATGCGACTCACTGACAGGCACGATCGTTCACAGTACCGCAACGTGCACACACCGAACCGGAAATAAAGAGAAACATAGCAGCAGCTGCGTGTTCGTGCAGCCTGATAGCAGAAACGTGTTCACAGCTGACAACACAAGTCATGAAGGTAAACAACAAACATTACAGTTATTTAATGGTTTTGTTTCACACTTTTATGCATATAAGCTTATAACATGGTTATTTTCAACCAATGAGCTTGTGTAAAAATTTACCAAGCAAAATGAATTTTAGTTATATTAAGTTGTTTAAATAATTTTTTTAATCAACTACACTTAAAACTCTTGCTTTATACCCTTTGTGAATTATTATAATATCTCTAGAATTCTGCTTCCTATTAACTTAGGCTATTTTTAAATCAATACATACTAGTATTTTCGGTTAAGTATAGTGTTCAATACATTAATATCATATATTCTTAAATTTAAAAATATATTGCATTGGGAACAAAAATATTTTACTAATAAACACACGTAAATATTTTTTTATGGTAATAAAAGTTTTAATTATGTTTTGTTCATCCCACCCGAAACCAAAATGAAATACTGCAGAACAGACTGACTAGTCGCTAAGTAAATCATTTTTAATTCTTTCAACAGGAAATACAAAGATAAGTTCAATAAATTTATACACCATTTTTCTATTTCATCGTATCCGATGTGAAATTATATCAAGGGTTTAGGATTTTTCTTCAGTTTGGCCATAGATAGTTGAACGTAAATAAATATTAACGTAGGAACATTTTTGTTAAGTTATACTGAGCGTACTAATTTTTTGTATTTTAAAATTATTTTAGTCGGATATTAATAAGTCTCAGGTGTTTGTACATCAGGAATAATGTTCTAACCTAAAACATAATAATAGTTCATAGAAAACTATGAAACTCGAGATGAGGCAGTAAAGTTAAGTGCTAGGAAAGCTTAGCACTCAGACAGGTCTTACGTTTCAATTGTCTGTTAGTACGTGAAGAGTGCAAAAGCCAACTAATAAAGTAAACCGTTTTCCCGACTCCACGAAGAGGTTAAAAATTTATGCTTCCACCCAGTAGGCTTTTAAAAATTTATCATGGACTAGTTCAAGTGAGAGTTTTTAAAGCATTTTTAACTTTGAAGCCGTGTATTGTTCCTGATAAATTTTTTAACTTTTTAATTAATGGGTCTCTGATGCCTAGCGAAATAAATTTATTGGTATAACTATAGTTAGTGATATATAAATAGCTGCACCCAGAAATACGGACGTCATGGAAGAAACTTGGCAGGTTAAGACAATGATGTGATATATTATTTAAGACGGAAAAGCAGCATATTGTAACGCCCCTCGTGCCTCAAAGTTGAATTATTTTAAATTAATTAAAAAAAGAGCCGTGGAAACTGCTGGGTAAGAAAAATGAGACAATTAAGTTATTGACCAGAGGTGGCACGAGGTGGAGAACAAGATAATTTGGAACTCCCTGACACAAGCAACTGGGGAGCTGGTGGATCTTTTAAGGGAACAAGGTATATCATAAATAAATTAACACTACACAAGTAGCTTGGTCTATAGGTTCCCTGTTTTATTATTAAGGAATTTTGTGTTCGTATTATTCAAACCTGACAATAAAATTCTTAGTAAATAACAAAGTTAAAAGGGGGCGCCCCAGGAGTAATTAAAACAGTACATGTTACACCTTAGCAAAAATTATTACATAATTAAAATTTAAAAATTGCACCAAATTTGAATGTCCCAACAATTACATCGCTGATTAGTTTTGTTGATTCTACATATTCTTGAGGAAAGCACTGTTCGCTGGTAGGCTATTCATTTGATTTATGTAGTTCGTAGCTAGAAAGTGGGGGGGGGGGGGATGTTGATTTCACATTACCACCCGGGTCTTCAAAAAATAACGTCGGGTCGCGGAAACCTCTCTTCTAACGTGACCCGCAGTGGAGGTGCAGGACCACGAGCTGGGAACGATTTCTCTCTCCAGCACTTCGACCCTGTCTGAAACCCAAATCAAATCCAAAACGAATTAGACTTGCTTCCAGACAGTCCTATACCGTCGGCGCAAAAGGCCAACAAACGGGAATGGGGGGGGGAAAGGAAAAAAAATTACTCACCAACCAGGGTGTAGAGTTCGGAGCTCACTAGGTGTCTCGCGCCGACATCAGGATGCCGCGGACCGAGAAATCAGGATGCGCGGACGAAACCGGAATTTTTAGAATTAAATAAGAAGAAATAAAAATTTAACTACGCATGACTTTTCTAAAAACTACCTCTGCCTGGCTACTGTACAAACGGGATCACATCCCTTAAGCAAACTGACTACATTCTCGTGCACGCGAAAATCACTGTTCCCGCAAAAAGCCTCTTAGCGCAGAGGACGTAGATGAGACGAGGTCAGTAGCCGAGGTCAGAGGGCTGAGTGCCCCGCAATCGGCCAAAACCCCTAATTAAATCGGGCGGTAAGGCCCCGGGTCAAAGGAGGGGGTAGGTTCGGTTCTAAGCCGAAAATTTCCGAAGGAGTCCGAGGCGGTCGTGGCAACAACACGACATGCGCGCTCTCTACCGGACCGAAACGAAAACAAAGAACAATCGACTTCTCCGGGCCGCGAGAGGAAAGCATAGTGCCTTATGGCACCGCGACGCTGCCTTCTAGCGGCGTAAGGGGGAACTACTTGAGGTGGTGAGCAGACTTGCCACCAGGTGTCATGAGGGTAAGCTCTGCACGCTGGCGACCAGGCCCGCGGTTACTTTTTTTGCCGCTAGATGTCAGGGATGTGTCTGTCGGACCCGGGAGAAGGTTTTTGCATCAGGTCATCGTCCCGTCCGGTCACTGCTCTTAGCTTAATTTCTCAGAACTACAGTGAGGAGGAGAGAGAGGAAGGGGGGGCAGAAATAGCCACTAAGGTGGGAACGCAGCTCCACTGGAGACTGCTTCGTGACGAGACATGCTTTTCTCAGCAGGCCTCTACAAGGTAGCAGCTTGCAGCCCAGGAGCTGCTCAAAGCAGTTGTGGTCATGCAGGGAATTAAAATTACAAACTCGGGGCGTGACTGCAGGCGAGAGAAATTTCAACCGGGCTGACCATGTCCACATTAGACAGCAAAATATCAGATTGGCCCCCTGGGAAGGGGCTTCGGTCCACTGGCACCAAGTTTAAATCGGTGGCGTACACCGGCCTAACAAAAAGTAAATCACCCCCATTAACCACCAGACAAATTAAAAAAATGGAAACCCCAAAAAAAATTTAAAATTATAGAATAAATTAAAAAAGTGACGAAATGCCTAATTTCCGGCACATACTCCCCCGCTTGAATGCGGAGCATATAGGGAAGAAAAAAAAACAACACTTACACTGCTCAGTAAAACTAGTACCAGGTTCGCCTGTATCCTACTACTTATATTCTAACACCTTTGAGACGCGTCCGCCTCTCAGGCACAACATATCGATAACCCTTAAACAAACTTATTAACTAAGAGCTTATTAACTAAGTGGCCACTTAAAACTAATACAACGTAAAGCTAGCATTCTTATTTCTAGTACCATGGATTTTTAAGACCTCGAGGATTTCTGGCATGCCTAATATTAGAGAGTTCCCTATGTTAGGGTAAAGAAATTAAACACATCTACTTTAAGTCAGCATGTGTTTTCTTTAGATGGGAGATGTGCGCTCTGGTCACGAATTCTCCTGAACTGGGGTCAGCTAGGCTAACCGTAACTGGCGTTAAAAATCGCTGTATTTGAAAAGGACCTCTCCAGCGGTACGCCAGCTTGGCGGAAAACTTATCCACTGCCTTGCTGAGTGGGTGTGCCTTACAAAGCACAAAATCGCCTACCCTATAAGGGTTAGGAGATCTGTTTTCGTTGTATTTCTTTTTTCTGCTCTCATGAGCCAGGTTGAGATTTTTACGAGCTCGTCTCCAAATCTCCCTGATGTCTCTCGGATCATCGGGCAATAGGTCATTCAAAGACCAAAGATTTGAAAAAGGGGTATTAGGTCGGTAAGTGAACATGAGTTCGAAAGGAGTACTTTTGTGTCCTTCATGATGTGCATAATTAAAGGCCATTTGCAGCCACACCAAATTCGAATCCCATTTATCCTGCTCCTGCGCATGGTAAGCTATTAGAGCAGACCGGAGATTGCGGTTGAATCTCTCAGCATGCGAGGGCTGTGGATAATAAGGCGAGGTTGTGACGTGCAGAATGCCATGTGAGAAGCACATGTTCTTAAAAATCCTAGCCGTGAACTGGGTTGCATTATCTGACACTACTATAGACGGGACTCCCGACGTCTTGAAGATCTGATTACGTAGCGCAGATACAGTGTTTTCTGCGGTGGCTTTTCGCATGGGGATGAGCCAGACAAATTTTGTGAAGGCGTCAATACACACCAGCAGCATAGTGTTTCCTGTCTTTGAGCGCGGGAAAGGTCCGACAAAGTCTATAAACATCTTTTGCATGGGGCGCTCGGCCACATCTGAAGTTAAATAACCGAAACGAGTATTCTGCGCTGGCTTACTCAGCGCACAGATTTTGCATAGTTTAACCTGCTCGGTGATGTCCTTGTGCATGCCGTCCCACACGAAATGACGTCGGATAGCCTGAATGGTCTTATATATACCGAGGTGTGCGCCCACCGGCGAGGTGTGATAATAATGGAAAATCATATTACGCAGATTTTGTGGGAGCAAAATTTTGTATGTTTTTGATTGGGGGGTGCGTTTTTGCAACAGCCCCTTAGACATCCTAAAGTATTTTGGCGCCGTTCCTAAATTAAAAAGTTTAATTATACTGGAAATGTGGGGATCAGCTTCCTGCTGGCTCTGTAAATCCTGAAATGCCAACGGAAACTCTGTCAATAGGGCTTGACATAAGATTGGTGTTCCTTCGGGCGGAGCCTGAGTTGGACTTTCGAACATGCGCGACAGTGTGTCCGCTACTATGTTCTGTGTGCCACGAATGTGTTGGATTTTGAACTTTAAAGAGGAAATTTTTGCAATCCATCGCCCGAGTTTCCCTAATTGTTTCGGGTGTGCCAAAAGCCAGGCTAATGCCTGATTATCTGTCTCTAACAGGAATTCCCTGTGTTCTATAAATTGGCGGAATTTGTCGATGCCAAATACCACGGCGAGGCATTCTAATTCGTAGATCGAGGAAGCTTTCCTCTCGGCGTGGGTAAGTGTCCGCGACGCAAACGCAATGGGCTGTCTGCAGCCTTCGACTTCCTGTGACAGTACTGCGCCAATAGCCACACTGGACGCATCAGTCTGTAAAATGAAAGGTTTGGTGAAGTCTGCCATGCGGAGTACAGGCGGGGAAGAAATCGCCTGTTTCAGGAAATTAAAAGCTTTTTCTTGTTCCGGACCCCATGTGAAAGGTGTGTTTTTCTTACGCAACGTATTTAGTGGTGCTGCGTGCTCAGCGAAATTAGGAATATATTTTGAGTAAAAATTTGCCATACCGATAAAACGTGAAATACCCTTAGGGTTTGTGGGAGGCGGAAAATCACGAATAGCTTGAGTACGTGAAGGATCAATGGTGACTCCCTTGCTAGAAACCAGGTGTCCTAGAAAAGACAGTTCTTGAACTGCAAACTTAACCTTTTTTGTGTTGACAGTTAACCCTGCTTTACGAAATCTACTTAGGACTTCCTCTAAATGTTTGATGTGTTCTTCGAATGTTTCTGAATATACGACGACATCGTCTAGGTAGTTGTACACTGTTTTGAATTTTAGATCTCCTAGTATCTGATCCAGGAGTCGAGTTAGTACTTGGGCTCCCGTGGCAAGTCCGAAAGGTACTACTGTGTATTGGTACAAGTTCCAAGGGACACAGAAGGCTGTGATGGGTTTTGAATCCGCAGTAAGGGGAATTTGGTGGTAGGCAGAATTTAGATCAAACACACTAAAATATTTGGCTTTACTGAACCAATGAAAAGCAGTGTTTAGGTCTGGCAAAGGTATGTTTTGTATCACTATTTTCTCATTAACTTTTCTATAATCAATTACACATCGTTGTTGATCCTTGCCCTTAGGCACCAGAAAAGCTGGGGAACTGTAGGCGGAGGTCGAGGGTTCGATTACGCCTTTTTCCAAAAGCTCCTGAACATGATTGCGCATCGTCTGCATCTTAGGGCCTAAAAATTGATAAGGGTGAGATCTCACTGGTATTTTATCCGCTAACTCAATTTGGTACTCGACTAATTTTGTGCGACCTAATTTACTAGTCAAGACATCTGGAAAAGTTCTGCATAATTTATCAATGGCGGCCCGCTGCTGTGTATTAAGGTGCTCGTGTGAAGTGGTGTTACCCTGATCCAAGATGGCTGCCGTTGGCTCGGCCGGAGCTGAAACTATTTGTTCAGGGGTCCCACAAGGAATAGGATTACCCATGTTGAATTTGAAAACGAAATTCTTCGCCTGAAGATTAATGATTAGACCTGTCTTGGCAATGAAATCAGACCCGTAGATTAGGTCTGTGGCAAGTTGATCAGACACCAAAAATGGGAAATTCCATGAATATAAATCAATCTTCACCTTGATCACAACTGCTAACGTAATATTTAATGGCTGCTTTGAAGCTGTGAAACATTGTAACTTAGTGGTCTCAGTCTTTAGAATTAATTTGCTCTGTTTTAACTTGTTAAATAACTGCCCAGAAATCAGGCTCCGCGCTGATCCCGTATCAATTAGTCCCGGTACAGTGTGTTCGCCAATCGTTGTTACTGCATACGGAATTACTGTAGGAATATTACCAAAAATTTGGTGGCACTTTCTCTTGCCCTTATTTGTAGGATCAACACACGTTTTACATGAGTACGTGTGCGTTGTATTACCATTTCCCTTATTTTTGTTATTTCTCCTGCTATTGTGCTTTCTTTCTTTATGTTTGTGACCTCGCTTGTTACTTTTATTCCTGGACTCCTTGTTAGGATTATTGTTTTTGTGTACTGGTGTTTCTTGTGTACGGCCATTACTTGGCGCAAGTTGAACTTCCCACTTATAAGAAAAATTTTTAACACTTGAATTTTTCGGTGGCCCTGAATAAGGTTGTTCAGGCCACCGCGTTATGCGTTTTTTGGAGTGTCGCCATTTTGTTTGTTGTTTTTGTGGTAACACTGGGACAGGGAATGTCCGTCTCTTTTACAGAAAGTACAATGTGCATTTTGTTGATATCTCCCTTGTGCCCTTGAAGAGAAAAATGTATTGCCCTGATGTTTCTGTGCTGCATTCTTATGTTGCGAATTACTGCGCTCCGTTCCCGCGCTGCTACCTTGTTGACTAGCGAATGTGGCTTGTTTATTTCGCTGAAAATCAGCGTATTCTATGTTTGTGGCGTGTACGCAAAGTTTGTCAAGCTCAGCATAATTTTGGGGGCGTGCCTGGAACACTGAGCGCGAGCGCTCCGCTGGGTTCAAACCGTCTAGAATCGTACTCACGACCTCTCTCTCGGAAACCTTTAACCTGAGTACCTGGTTGGCTTCGCGTATGTCAGCCACGTAATTTGGCAAGGCTTCATTACGCTGCTGCAGTCGGTTAAACCACTCCAACCAGATGTTTGTGAGTAGCCGACTCGGTATACAAAAATTTAACACGTCTTCATGAAACTCGTCGAAAGTGAGGTCATTCTCAATGGCTGCCATGATCCTCTCACTTAGGGGAGCTTAGGTGTACGGGTAAACAATTTCAAAAATTTGTTTGTCGGGAATCCCTCCCTTTTGTCGTAGCTTTAACAAGACTCGAAGGAAATCAATCAGTTTGTTTGCGTCCAGACCCGACGCCTCTGGCAATTCCTTGAGTAGCCTTTCTACAGGATGGGTGATTTTTCCATAGAAACTGTAGCCAGTTTCTGGGGCTGTCGTGCTCCGCAATACTGAGTCGTGGGGCTGAGCCGCGGCTCCTGCCGGCCAAGGTGAAGGCTGGTTTTGTGGCACCGGATGCGACTGAATCTGTTCCCGAGTCGCACCCGAGGGGCTGACCTGTGGTGGAGTGATCTGGGGCGTTATGAGTGGCGCCTGCAAAACACCAGCACTCGGAAGTGGGGTGGTTTGCCATGAAGGAAACTGTGGTTGAAATTGAGCATAAGGGTTAAAATAGCCCTGAGTGGTCGGATACGGGAAAAACATGTTTGGTGGGTATGGTTGCGTCATGTGGTGTGCCATGGTTGGTAATCCCTGTGAAAATGTCACGCTAGTGACGGGGTGGGTTGTCACCTGACTCGTTGTAATGTTTGTCGCCGCTGTCGTCGACTGCACAAGCGGCTCTGAATGAGTGGTAGATACGTGTATCGGTTGGTTTGGAAGCGACGTTAGTGGCTGTGAGTCAGGGGCTGCGTCTGGTAATCTGCTCGTTTCCGTCTCCTGTCTGTTTACCGTCGCCCGTACTTCTGATTGTCACGTGTCGGGTTGCTCTACTCCCAGGGGCAAGCTAGGAGCGTCCCCTTCCGGGAAGGCGGGACAATCGATGCCTAAAGCCTGTGCCCCAGCCACATAATGCTGACTGCGTCGTGTCTCTTCCAAAACGGCTGCTCTCGCCGCCAATTTTGAATGCCGTCTGTTGCAAACATCGTTCTACCTCTTTTATATAAATTCCATGGAGAAGGTCTGCCGAAAGCTGTTTCAGGTTTTGCAAACGTCGGGTAACATGTTTTAGCCTGACTATATGTCGCTCGACATTGGGTAAATTTTCCTCCACATCTAGATAGCTTACGAAAGCCGATATATCATAAAACTTGGCGCAAGCAAGGTTGAATTCTTCAGTTACATCTAAATCCAAATTCGATACACTAGTGGGCACACCATCATGAAGGACGGCCCTGAGCCTCTTCCTGAGGACTTGGACATTGCCACTGGAGGGCAAATTCCGTAGCTGTAACTCATAGGTCAGCTCGTCTGACAGCAACAACTCCGGCTTAAACATACTGCTCGGACTTAAATTACTGCTAATTAAAACGAAATTTTAACACACATGTACGATTCAAACGTACACCATAAATACTCCTCCCTTAAAAACTATCTTAATTTTAAATACCTCCTAAGGCTTCCTATATTAATATAAACTACCAACTAGCCCCAATGCGTGGGGAGTAAGTCACACTTTTAAGGTGGGGGGGTATGTGCCCAAACTTATTTGCGTAAAGAGTCGCCGTACTACTCAGACAACTGCGCGAGCTTCCCCTGTCAGTTTGACATGCCAACCTGTATACTCAACAGGGGGACTGACCTGCCGCTCGCAAGGTCGTCTCCCACGATGGACAAGGAAGAGGGGTGTGCGGGAGGAACAGGGCCGTGTCGTCGCCCTCAGATAACGGGCGTGTCGCTGGCTCAAGCGGGGTGATGGGGAGGGGGGGGGGGGACGCCAGCTGAGGCGAGAGATAAGACACGTCTCGCTGCCGGCCTGCTAGCGGACCGCACGCCGCGACTTCTTGCGCCGCGCGCAGACTAAGTCCACACGGGCCTTTAAAACTCAATCATAACTTTAAAATAGAAAAGCAATATAACTACCGGGTGTACCAGCGATCAGTTCACAATGTTATTATTACAAACTTGCTATCACAAAATTTAATAAATTTTTTTTTATATATATATATATATTTTTTTTTTTTTTAGGTATGCCTACTAGATTTGGGTATGCCTATAGACCAAACCATGCTCTGCTACCAATTGTAACGCCCCTCGTGCCTCAAAGTTGAATTATTTTAAATTAATTAAAAAAAGAGCCGTGGAAATTGCTGGGTAAGAAAAATGAGACAATTAAGTTATTGACCAGAGGTGGCACGAGGTGGAGAACAAGATAATTTGGAACTCCCTGACACAAGCAACTGGGGAGCTGGTGGATCTTTTAAGGGAACAAGGTATATCATAAATAAATTAACACTACACAAGTAGCTTGGTCTATAGGTTCCCTGTTTTATTATTAAGGAATTTTGTGTTCGTATTATTCAAACCTGACAATAAAATTCTTAGTAAATAACAAAGTTAAAAGGGGGCGCCCCAGGAGTAATTAAAACAGTACATGTTACACCTTAGCAAAAATTATTACATAATTAAAATTTAAAAATTGCACCAAATTTGAATGTCCCAACAATTACATCGCTGATTAGTTTTGTTGATTCTACATATTCTTGAGGAAAGCACTGTTCGCTGGTAGGCTATTCATTTGATTTATGTAGTTCGTAGCTAGAAAGTGGGGGGGGGGGATGTTGATTTCACATTACCACCCGGGTCTTCAAAAAATAACGTCGGGTCGCGGAAACCTCTCTTCTAACGTGACCCGCAGTGGAGGTGCAGGACCACGAGCTGGGAGCGATTTCTCTCTCCAGCACTTCGACCCTGTCTGAAACCCAAATCAAATCCAAAACGAATTAGACTTGCTTCCAGACAGTCCTATACCGTCGGCGCAAAAGGCCAACAAACGGGAATGGGGGGGAAAGGAAAAAAAATTACTCACCAACCAGGGTGTAGAGTTCGGAGCTCACTAGGTGTCTCGCGCCGACATCAGGATGCCGCGGACCGAGAAATCAGGATGCGCGGACGAAACCGGAATTTTTAGAATTAAATAAGAAGAAATAAAAATTTAACTACGCATGACTTTTCTAAAAACTACCTCTGCCTGGCTACTGTACAAACGGGATCACATCCCTTAAGCAAACTGACTACATTCTCGTGCACGCGAAAATCACCGTTCCCGCAAAAAGCCTCTTAGCGCAGAGGACGTAGATGAGACGAGGTCAGTAGCCGAGGTCAGAGGGCTGAGTGCCCCGCAATCGGCCAAAACCCCTAATTAAATCGGGCGGTAAGGCCCCGGGTCAAAGGAGGGGGTAGGTTCGGTTCTAAGCCGAAAATTTCCGAAGGAGTCCGAGGCGGTCGTGGCAACAACACGACATGCGCGCTCTCTACCGGACCGAAACGAAAACAAAGAACAATCGACTTCTCCGGGCCGCGAGAGGAAAGCATAGTGCCTTATGGCACCGCGACGCTGCCTTCTAGCGGCGTAAGGGGGAACTACTTGAGGTGGTGAGCAGACTTGCCACCAGGTGTCATGAGGGTAAGCTCTGCACGCTGGCGACCAGGCCCGCGGTTACTTTTTTTGCCGCTAGATGTCAGGGATGTGTCTGTCGGACCCGGGAGAAGGTTTTTGCATCAGGTCATCGTCCCGTCCGGTCACTGCTCTTAGCTTAATTTCTCAGAACTACAGTGAGGAGGAGAGAGAGGAAGGGGGGGCAGAAATAGCCACTAAGGTGGGAACGCAGCTCCACTGGAGACTGCTTCGTGACGAGACATGCTTTTCTCAGCAGGCCTCTACAAGGTAGCAGCTTGCAGCCCAGGAGCTGCTCAAAGCAGTTTTGGTCATGCAGGGAATTAAAATTACAAACTCGGGGCGTGACTGCAGGCGAGAGAAATTTCAACCGGGCTGACCATGTCCACATTAGACAGCAAAATATCAGATTGGCCCCCTGGGAAGGGGCTTCGGTCCACTGGCACCAAGTTTAAATCGGTGGCGTACACCGGCCTAACAAAAAGTAAATCACCCCCATTAACCACCAGACAAATTAAAAAAATGGAAACCCCAAAAAAAATTTAAAATTATAGAATAAATTAAAAAAGTGACGAAATGCCTAATTTCCGGCACAATATGTGCGCCACGAGAGGCACGAATTTATTGTTTATTGTTCATTCATCGATTTTTATGCTGTGAAATAAAGGCGAAACGCTTTTTTTACACGCAACCAAATTATACATTTCTCTATATTAAAATTGCCTATTAAAAATACAAAATATTAAGGCATAGCAAAATAATTTTTTGATATAAAACAAACTTGAATTTAAACCAAATATACAAAGATAAAATCTAAAAAATAATTATATTTAACCCCAAATTTTTGGAATATACACCTGCTGAAATGAAATTAAATGTTGAGAGTCATTTTTCGCCAATAGCATTATTCCACACAACCCTACACACATTCTTACAGTAGGGAAGCCACAAAGGGATCATGCTGAGAAGGTGTTCCAGAGATGTTTCTCCAGCCTGTGTTTGAAGGTTGCTGGGTTATAAGATAGCCTTGTTGCCTGGTCCAGTTCGTTCCATAGCCTACTGTTTGTAGCTGCAAAATATCCTAATAAGCTTTCGGACGAATGTGCGGGGATTACCAGTATAGAGTTTGCGTGTGGATCGTGTCCCATGACTATGGTATCTGTGCAGATAATATAAACAAGCCGACAGATATGGAGGAGATACCGGCTGCAGTGCACTACAAGTAAGAATCTTTGTGTGCATATTTAATTTTTGAGTGAGTTTCAACCATTCCAGCTGCTGATAGATAGTTTAGTGATCTAATGTTGAAAATGAATCTTACACAGCAGTTTTGGAGGTTCTGAAGTCTTTCTGCCAGTTCATATATATCATGGAAAACACTAAGAGTATTAGGAGTAGGTGTCCTCGAACTACAGTAACAGTTTCCAGCTTTCGGCCGTGAGAGAATCACGGCCATTCGCGATTGTGGATCATCTTACCGTAAACCATTCCTGCAATTGTACATAAAAAAAGCAATTGCATGGAGCTAATGCAGATCACCTGGCCAAGGAGAAACGGGCCGCAGGACACCAAAGACCTCGCAGCAGCAGTGACCGACCTGGTGCGCGGTTAACCATGATAGCACGTACAGTCACATCAACAGTTCAAGCATGTAATAATGTCCGCAGGCTTTCACGGCCATTGTCTGAGGTAGCTTGGCTTCTGGGTTGTAGCCACGTCCTTGGCGAATAATTCACCGACGTTTGGGTCGACATTGCAGTCGTCATCATCATCAGGGAGCAGTAGGTAAATGCTCCCTGATGATGGCGACTGGAATGTCGACCGAAACGTCGGTGAATTATTCGCCCAGGACGTGGCTACAACCCAGAAGCCAAGCTACTTCAGTTCAAGCATGTGTCCGCGCGCATGGCTGAACACCGACTGTAGCAGCTTCAGGACACAACTGTTTCCAGGCGTCAGTTCTAGTGTGTTCTGCGTGCAGTGCTGTGGTACGCCTGGCAGAGACCTGCGCCGTGCGACCTCACACCGGACCAGCACTCGGAGAAATGTGTGTGGTGACATTGGGCTGGTGCATTAATGTGTTTATGCCATCACTTTCATTAACACTTTCATTTATTATGGTTAAATATATGTTTAGAATGATTAAATAATTTCACCTTATTACGAATACCTCCCATTATTTAAGGATATTTGATACAATCGCATCTTTATTTGAAATAAAAAGTGTTTTTATTAACTTTACTATCCAACATTTGAGTTGTTATTAATTTGTTTCGTATTACTTAAATAAAATCCCCAAATCGTCTACCCCTCGCATCTGTTCACACATAGACGCTCAGGTAAAAATCCAGTACTACATAAGTAAACATGGTTATATTCGTTAACCAAATAAAAACCAAAATCAACCCGTATTTACATTTTTAACGCAGATGGGAATTACAAAATAATTAAAAAAACTTATTTTTATATTACGTTAGAATTTATTGTGCTAAAACTGATTTCCAGGATTACATAAATTTTATTTAATTTTTTATATAATACACAGGCCTACAAGAAAAGAAAATTAGTCTAGGATTTTGGAACGGATTTAAGCAATATTTGGGGGGCAGAATCTTAATATGAAAAAAGTTGTTCGTATATTCTCTACTTTTTGAGATAAGTGTGAAAAAATAAGTAAAATTGCCTGCTTGACTCAAGCCACTTTGTCACAGGGATACCCCAGGCTGGGAATCCCTACTTCGCCACTGGGATACCCATCCGTCATTTTAACGCTTCAACTAAATTTGAGGTCAGTGTGTGAGTATTAGCCGTGTTGGATATATCAAAGTTTATAAAAAATTAGTTTCATACGCGCGGAATACACATCAAAAGATAACAGAAAGACTGTAAGTGACCTTGTAAAGAGAGCTTATCATCATAGATACTTTGGTGTTAAGCGCGGTGATCAGGATAAATCATGGGCTCTACATCAGGTTTGTAAAACTTGTGCAGAACATTTACGCCAGTGCACTAGCGGGAAAAGAATTTTTTTTTAATTCGGCGTACCGAGGGTTTTGAGAGAACCCCAAAAACCACATCAATGACCATCTATTTAATATAACTGGAATCAATCAAAACAACCGTAGCAAGTGGACTTATCCTGATTTAGTCTCTGCACGACGCCCGGTCCCTCACTCAGAGGAAGTACCGTTCCCAGCATTTCACCAGCTCCCAGAGCTTTCTGAGGACGAGTGTTGTCCATATAACCACCCTTCTGATACTAATGAAGTTGACAGTGATTATGAATGGATGTTAACAATTCTTCAACGCTTCAACTAGGCTTATTTAAATGATCTCGTCAGATATCTTAACTTGTTAAAACAAGCTGCTGAATTACTGGCTTCCAAGTTGAAGGAAAACAAATTACTTTACAGTACAAGAGAAAAGGGTCTGCTACCATTCTTCTCTCAAGAAGAAAATCTTGTATTTTTTCATGATATTAGAAATCTCCTGGAAAAAATTAGTCTTCCTGAAAATTTTACACATGATTGGCGCCTATTTATTTATAGCTAGCTCAAAGCGAAGCTTGAAATTTTTTTCACACAATGGGAACAAATATAGTTCAATGCCAACTGCTCATTCAAGGACATTAAAAGAAACCTTTAGCACCGTATATTTGGTCTTGGAGAAGCTAAGTTATCGTGAACATCAGTGGGTGATTTGTGTGGACTTAAAAATGTTAAGCATTCTCCTCAGACAGCAATGTGGCGATAACAAATATCCTGGTTTCTGTTCCTCTGGGATAGCAGAGACAAAACTCACCACTGGGATACACAAGAGTGGCCTACGAAAGAAGCTATGGTCGTTGGAAAAAAAAATCGTTAATAACGAACCCTTAGTTCAACGAGAGAAAACCATCTTTCATTCGCTGCATTATGAAACAGTTTGTAAAGGCTCTTTTTAAGGACGGAACATGTTTTGCATTTATAGGGGAGATAAAATATCTCACTTGAATAAGAAAAAAAAATCAAAGCAGGATTATTTAACGTCCCAGAAATACGAAAATCAATTAAGGACCAAACTATCGTAAATTCTATGAATGAGGCTCCGTGAAAATCACGGACATAATTTGTTGCAGTCGGCGGAAATTTTCTGGGCCAACGAAAAGCAGAAAACCACGTTTGACTGGTAAATGATATGCTTAAAAATTTTAATAGCCATGGGTGAAACATAAGTATATTAAGGTGCACTATTTACACAGCCACCTTGACCGTATTCCTGATAATTTAACACATAACAGTGAGGAGCAATGTGAAATATTTCATCAAGATATCAAAATTATGGACGACCGCTAACAAGAAATATAGGATACGCACATGAGAGCAGATTATTGCTGATGTTTGAAAAGGGACAGTTCCAAGATATATTCAAGAGATTGCGAAAAAGAAACTTTCGAAGTGTTAAGTGACTATTTTATTCCATCGATGACATGGTATTATCTGTGTTTATATAATAATATAAATATATACCAATAATATTTGTATAATATAATATAAATTTATATAATATAATGATATTTCTGAATATTATGATTTTTGTGTTATTTAATTATATTAATTTCAATAACTACTGGGTTCGTAAATGGAAAGCCCAATTAAAGATTTTACTACACAGTTTTATTGATTGCCAATATTTACATCACTAACAAATGATCTTCTAAAAATGCCTTAATAATAAATTACACTTATAAATGTTTAGTCCCCATTAACTAGGGTTTTACACAACACACACCTCGTTGGGCTGCACCTCTGCTGCAACTCACGCCGTAGCACCCCTCGTGGTCCTCCGTCACGGGACTCCATCACCGCACTCCGCCGCCGCCGTCACCCTTCCCTTCGCCCGAGGGTCCGCTCGACGCTTTGCTCGGGACTTCACTCGGGACACTCGCCGCACGCGCGGCACTATCGCCTCGGAAAAACTCTCTCGCCTCGGAACTCCGCCGCACCCGCGACACTATCGCGCAGACTCTCTCGCCCCGGAACTCTCGCCCAGTCTCTCGCCCCGGAACTCAGCCGCACCCGCGGCACTATCGCCCGGACTATCGCCCCGGGAAAACTATCCGTAGGCCGGCGTCCCGGGCTAATATATAACCCTAAGCGCCCCTTCTAGAAGTGACGAGCGTGGCTGGAGCCAGTCACGTCATCCCGCGCCGACCCGAAGCCAGAATTATCGAGAAAGGCATCGGTAGCTCGCGTGACGGCCCGCGGAATTCCCAAAGCTGCCTGGTGTCAGGTAACGGTGCCAAGGCAGTGTTCAACGCGGGGTTTGAAAGGGAGGAGGGGGGAAGTGAAGACCCTTGTAATCCGCCAGGCGCGCGTGTCATTTGTCACGTCAGTGGCGGCCACGTGACATCAGTGGCCGTGCGGAGCCGCCAGCCAGCTCCGAACCCGCGCGCGCCGCGGCCCTACTTACGTTTCATAACAGTACAATTCACTAAACCACCATATCTTAAATATTGGACATTCTAGGCTAAAACTTATAACATATTAAAAGTACTTCAACAAAATGTAAATAAGAGTGTCAAGATATTGCCAGTTTATAAATAACAACACACAACTCACATCTTACATTCTTAGGTTCTGAGATATGACTTTTATAATAAAAAATAATCGCTTTTTACATCTTTTGCGGTCAAATCTAGAAAACAAAATGGTAAAGGTTAAACGTTATATTAAATAAAAATTTTGTTCGTGGTTCTTGTTAAGTTTCTTACTTTTATCATAATTTTCTTGGATATGTGTTTTATTACTATAAAAAACTATTATGTTTACTGCTTTTGGGGTCGAAAATCAGAAAATGGTAAAAATACTCTAAGTAATTAATTATTTACTTTATTTATGCTATGATTCTTATTTACAGCTTTGTTTGCTATGCAGATATAAATTTTTAATGATAATCAAAATTACTCCCTTTTCACACCCTTAAAAGACGAAATAGGGAAAACTGAAAAAATACAATCTACAAAACCATATGCTTGTAGTTCTTTATTAATTACTAGCCCTTAGATCTAGTATGTATATCTGAAAATATTCATTTTGAACTTTAAACTAAAGTATACCACTGTAACGCCCTTTGTTTTGGAATATTGAATATATGATAAATATTAATTTAATATATTATTACTTTTACTATTAATTTATGTATTACTACTTAGTTTAGGAGATACGATTTTTTAAATAAATGAGGACCTATAACGTTTAATCCCAATTAAAAAACGTATTTTAATAAAAAAATACATAACTATAAATGCATTTTTTCTCAGGTTTCAAACGTCTTATTCTAATTAAAAAATAAGAGTGATTATTGTTTGTTTTAAAAACACACCTTTTCCGTTTAATAACTATAGAGGTTGAATTTTGAAAAAAGGTAACAATTGTGGTTTGTAGTTTTCGTACGTTTTCTATTATGCTTGATTAACTTCGAAGTAAAATTTATTTATCTTAAAATCATACTAACCCTTCTTTAACTCTTTAGGGATAAAATTCCACAAAATGTTGAAACTGTGTTTAGTTGTATTGTGTGTGTGTTTTATTGGTCCAATGTAGCTTAGGAGATACAACTAAATATATTTAAACCATATTTACCTCTTTTGCACTGCTAAGAGGGTAAATTTTACAAAATGGTAAAATTGTGTTTGGTAGTTTCCTTCTATTTAATATCAGGAGCCAAAAATATTTATTATGCTTAAAATTTTTCGGAGACCTAATTTTTAATATTAAAACCATTGAAACCTTTTCATTCCTTAAAATATATATGTTTGTTGTAACCAAACTAAATTATTAAATTTATTAATTCCGGAGAAATAATTATTAATCTTCAACACCGACTTACCCCATTTCCACCTCTGAGGGGTATAACTTGAGAAAATATAAAAATTGTTATTGTTTGATTTGGTATTTTTTATCATTTGTAACTAAATATTTAATTTAAATTAATTAAATGTGAAGATATTATTATCAATATTATAACCTTACTATCATTATTTTTATCCAATAGGGGTTGAATTTCGTAAATATACGAGTTTTTTTTTTCAACCTCCGATTGGCTGTAATAAAAAAAAACGGGAATGAATTGGGAAATTATTTTAATGTCAAAAGAAACGTACATCATTACTCTATTTTTCCACATAATCACCGTGTAGATTGAGGCATTTGTCGTACCGATGCACCAGCTTTCCAATACCCTCTGCATAAAATGATCCCTCCTGCCTATTCAGCCACGTTTTAACAGTGATCTGCAGTTCATCATTGGTGTTGAAGCGTCGTCCTCCAAGCCACTTTTTCAACGTGGGGAAAAGGTGATAGTCACTCGGTGCCAAATCCGGACTGTAAGGAGGGTGATCAAACACTTCCCATCTTCAACTGAGGTGTGAGTTGGCCGCTCCACATGGTTGGTGGAAGGGGGTAAATACTACGATACGTGTCGATTCGTGTACGAGCGATTAGGGTATCGATTAATGGGCATGCCATGGAGAAATGAAACTGTAATCACACTGCAGGGCACTGTTAAAACGTGGCTGAATAGGCAGGAGGCATCATTTTATGCAGAGGTTATTGGAAAGCTGGTGCATATATTTACCCCTTTTTCACCCCTAATTTTTTTAAGTTCGCAAAATAAAAAAAATGTGGTTCTTAATCTAATATTTACTATTGGTACCCAATATAATTTATTACGCTTAGTTAAATTGGGAAATATAATTATTAATCTTAAAAAACACGCTTACCACTTTTTGACCCCTTAGGTGTTGAATAGAGCAAAATAAAAAAGACTGTGGTAATATGTTTTCATAATTTTTCTATAGGTATGAAAAATAAATTATAACGCTTGATTAAATTTTTAAGTATAATTAGTTCTCTTAAAAACATACCGACCCTATTTTAATACTTAAGGCTTGAATTTTACTAAATATAAAAATTGTGGTTGTTTGTATTCGTATGTTTATTATTGGTAATTAATTTAACTTATAACACTTAATTAAATTCGGGGATATATTGACTAATTCTCAAAACAAACTTACGCCTTTTGAACCCATTAAGGCTTAAAATTCGCCAAAAATAAAATATTTATTGCCTGTTTATTATTGTTACCCAATATAATTTATAACGCTTAGTTAAATTCAGAGATCTAGTTATTCATCTTTAAAATATTCTTACTTTTTCACCCCTTAGGTATTGATTTTTGCCACACTTAATTATTTTTTGGATGTTTTCATATTGTTATTATTGTTACAGAATGAGGTTGAGTATTTTTAGATACATAATTAATTATCTTAAAACTATTTTTATCACTTCGTAACCCGTTTAGGGGTGGAATTCCATAATAATATAAAAATAGTTTTAAATTAGCCAAGAATCTTTCTAATAAAAAATAATTCATAAAAATCTGTTAAGAAGTTTTCGATTGATGCTCGAACAAACAGACAAAGAGACAAAATTTTTGAAAACAATATTTTTGAGTTCTGGGTAGTGTAAATAGCCAATTCCAATTTTTCTTGCATCATTTCATCCTATGTACATACGTTTTGCATCGATTATTCTTATTATTAGTATATAATTGACATTTATGTTTATAAAATACCTAATCAATTAGCATTAAAAATTAACCCTTAAATACTCAACCCAAGCGTATTTAAATAATTAAGGTAGTAGTAAATAAATATGTTACATTTTAAAAATACATGTAACGCTTGTTAAACTTTTTTCAAATTATATTTGGAAACAGATCGTCTAACTTTGTTCTATAACCCTACAAGCTATGACATTTTGCTTTGTCTTCTACTTCGGTTTTATTTGTTATTGTTTGGAGTTAAGAATCTCAGACACATCGTTTGGTTTGGCCCGTTGATTGCTAGAGATATTTGTGGTAATTTTTTCAGTTAATGCAGGTAATTTACAAGCACACATCCCAAGGTTCGGTTTTACGTTAAAACTTTTAATAGTATAGTATTGTTATGATGCTATATAATTGAAAAAAGTTTATAATTTATTTAATGTTCTTAGTATACTTTAAATAAAGGTCTAGTCACTATGGCATATTATGTGAATATAAGCAAGCACATTCTCAATAATTTGGGGTGACAACAAAGTAATAGTTTTAGTTTCCATAAATTTTGTAGTATGTTTTTGCTAAGAAACCAAAATATTTGGTATTCCCCACAAAATATTATTTAGAGTTATCATAAAAATAAATGTTGGGAAGTCCTTGAAAATGTTTTTATTCCATATGAGCCAAAACTAATAAAATAAGAATGTTATTTTATAAATACCTTGGTTTTATCAAATCGCGTCATTTATTGAAGGTTTTTTTTTTCATGAAGCTCAAGGTAATCCTAAGCCACTACTTATTTCTCATTTATGAAATACCTTTGATAGCGAAGGCAATTACTTTTATTTCTACGGCGGGCATTTTATGCTCTCACCTCTTTATGCCTGCGAGTCTTTTGTTAAAGGTTTTTATTCATGTGCGTAGGGAGCTAACGAGTCCTGTATCTACTTCACTGAGGGTTTAAGAGGGGGGGGGGGGGGTTCTGACCGCAAACAGCGCTCGCCAATCGATGTCCGGCCTTTGTTAGTCGCGCTGGACGCACACAATAGATTTATCTGCACGAGCCATCTGCCCCCTATCTGAACCGCATTATTCCAGGGCGGTTTCTGATTCTGAATCATAAAGGGGGCAAAACAAATAAAAAATAAAACATCCCAGGCGTCGGATTTCTGAACGCAGCGAATCGCGTAGTGGTTGTTTCGAAGGACGGGTTTGAAGTGCCCGACGGTGACCGATCGCTGTAGGAATTCTTTTGCACGTTCTGGGTGATCCGCTTTTGAAGTACGCCACTACCCTGGGGCGAGCTGAGAAGAAAAAAACAGTGCTGTGCTTCGGAACTGGCACAGGTTAGGCGAATTCCTGTGGAATGTGAGTTATTTACTATATTAAGAAACTGCAGATACATGATGTTAAACTTATAAAAACATTTGGAATTATGTATGTTTAAAAAGACTTGTAGTTCAATAGGTAAATCACTTATTATGAAAATATTATTCGTTTTAAAATATGTGTATGAATATTTATTAACTTTGAAACATTTTATTCCCGCTGTTTTAAAATAATTTCTTCACAAAGTCAAAACCTCCGTTACATTACATTATTTAAAAGAAATTATTTTTTCGAAATTTTCGCAATAGAGATAGTTTATATATACATATATATGTAAGTCCGATATATTTTTCCATTTCTTTGACAATAAATAAGCTGTACATACAAAATGTCGTACATAAAAAATAATGCTATACGTTGTCAATCAGCCTAAAAACATTAAATGTATCTTTCTGAATCTTGTACGTAAACTTGGCGTGTATATAATTGGCGTGCTTTTGTATATTAAACAAAAATTAACTCACAAAGTAAATAAAGTTAGCATAATTTTCATTTAGTTAGAAAAAATTAATAAGTTTAATTCTCATATCACCTTATTAAACACATTTAAAATGTTTTTTTTTTTTTTTTTTTTTTTTCAAATTCATTTTACTGTAAACAATGTCTCCCAAAAATAAATGAGTAAATTTGATTTTATTTTGCAACTTTTATGGAATGAATACATTATTATTTTTCGTTTAAGAAAATATTTGAATTTTAAATTAAAACATTTTTATAGTCGATAGAATAACGAAGATAACGGAATCCGTAAGCAAATTAAATTGTAATGTTTAGTAAGAGACTGGTACAACTGCATTGTTACAAAGCGCCATATTAGTTCGACTTGAAATTTTACAGAAACACGGAGCAATTAGATGTAGAGAGGCATTGTGGCTGCGGGTTTGTCAGTTTCACATCACACACAAAATTCTAAAAATGCATTAATTTATAAAAACTAAATTTTTAGATATTATAAATTTTAATTTTCGTAACTTACAAAACCTGGAATATTACTGTACTAAAATAAAAATTAAAAGCACTTTTAAAAGAAAGTTAGGTTTTATAGCCTATTTATAAAGTTAACTGCCGTAAACACAGATCATAGGAGTAGAAGAGCCTGCAGCGCTGTCTGAATGCTGACGTAAAAATTAATTTAAATTGTGTTCTTTTGTACCAATTGTTGTCGAATGCATTTAAACTAAAGCTACTTATGCCTATATCTGTCACTCGCTCTATAAAAACCTCTTTACACTGTAAAGTTCGGGAAATACTTGTAATTTAAATTACATGCATAAAACAATATTGTTACGAACTATGTGGAGAGAGACCTGGTTTCATAAAGGATAACCCAATGAAGTTTTCTTATGGTTGTATTAATAAATAATATTTACAGTACTAATAAATAATTCTACTGAAACGGTTTCGATCACCAATCACTAGCACTTAAAAACGTTTATCCACAAGTCACTCAATGTCTGTCAAGTTCCACTGTTCGCACTCCTTACTGGATCTAGGCTCAACAGTGGTTGACCCCTTAGCTCGCCCCTGTCCACACACATAGTCTCGCGCCACTCAGTCGCACTCTCTCGATACCGTCGCACCACGTCGCGTCATTCTTGTGGGGTTTTCTTACCTTCTTCACCGATGTCGCACTTCCCGTCACTCTCCTAACTCTCGGAACTCGCTCGGAGTTACTGTGGAGGCCGGCGTCACTACTTAGGTATCTATGGTGCCCTTTTCGAACCAACGAGAGTGGCTGTGACGAGTCGCGTTATCCTGGGTCGACCCGATGCCCAAAACATCAACAAATTCGGCGATCATTCACGCCACTCCGCGCAGTGGCCCTTGGAATTCCCAAGGACACTCAGTGATAACAGCCCTAGGCGGGCGATATGCATGGTGGTAAGGGGGAGAGGGTAACAATGACACTTGTAATCCAGCCAGGCACATGTGGCATGCCTTATGACAGTGGACGGCACGTGACACGGCGCGTGATGCCAGTGGCCGTACAGGGCCGCCAGCCAGCTCCAAACCTGGAATGTGTCGTGGTCCTGTCTGCGTTAGTAACAATATAACTAACTATTTATCCATTGTAGTGTCAAATCATTGTTATTACAAAATTATGACAAAAATTAAAAGTTTTTTTACGAATATTTCTAAAACGTTTAGTGAAAAAAATATAAAGAACTATAACTAGTAACGCACATAAGTAATTTTTTTTATGTAATTGCAGAATGTCCCATAAATCAATATAAAGTGGAGAATAGTAGAAAGGTAAAATTTTTACAGTTTTGAATCATAAAACGAAAAAGGAAATGAAGGGTCGTGCTTTTGTGTTTTAGGTATTTATTCTAAAACTTTAAAATATTCATTGTTAGATACTGTAATTAAATATTTTTTACCGTTATCCTGAATAACCGCACTATTCAAAACAATGTAAAATTAAATTCAAACACAATCATGTTTGGGGAAAACGAAGCGAGCCCTCCGCGCGCTACCTCCAGCCATTAAGAGGTCAGTTCCCCCATTCCCTAGGCCTGCAGGCCCCTAATACAAGTTTTTAATTACATGAAAACCTATGGATTGATTGATTCATCCTTCTGTCGTCACCGTGGTCGTATCTCTCCGTTGCTTCTCGACCGTGACTCCATTCGGAAGCAGTCTCGCCACGACTAACTTAAGTCATGTGATCCCAGAGAGTCCGAGAGTGATTCATAAGTTTATTTTCTTATTTTCTAGTTTGCTAGTAGCTGTAGTTCGGATTACTAGGTAATCACGTAGCATGACTTGCGTGCTTTTACCCTGACTTCTCGATTCCTGTCACTTGTCTACTTAATTTATATTATTGACCACTGGTTCCCATTTTTTGGTTACAGTGTGGTCCAATATATGGTGCAAGAGTTCAGCTCAAGCCCATCCTATAATTAATATAAATTTACACCTGTACCTCTGGAATGAACATGAATTCTACGAGTCTCTCCCGCTTCTAGTCACCGCCAGTAAACTTTTAACGATCAGATATTGTTAAATCAGAATAAGTATACATAGAATTGCACTGGTTGGGCTAACAAATGTTTAACATTTAAGTATGCTAATTAAATTATTTATATTAGGTTTGGTAAAGCTTGATTATGTCAAAGAAAATTTTAAATTTTTTACTCCAGGTAAAATAAATAATTTATTTGTAATTGGTAACTTTTGACGGACGTATTCTTGTAATATTCTTGAAACTATTAAAATAAAATAATGAAAACTATAATTAAGAATAACAAGGTTAAGCTTTAAGCAAACCTCTTCGTTTTTATATTTATTTCTTTAAATACTATCCATTTTCTACTTCCTATTGTGAGAAGTAAGATCCTTTTTTTTTGTTTATCCACTGTGTACCTCTGAGTATACTGTATTTTCTTTCGCCCACTTAAAGTAGATACCAGGTTTTTATAACAAAATTAATATAAAGGTTTCTTAACTACACAAGGGCAGTAACAAGATGGAGTTTAAAAGTTCACAGGTTTTGTTATGTGTTCTCACGTGACGCGTGCACTCTCAACGAAGGCCATTTTTGAACTGATGTATCGAGCCATGAGTGAATGCACCAATCATTTCTCTACCTAATTCACTCGTAAAAAAGTCATTCCGGAAATTCTTCTCTATGCGCGTTGCTTCAAATGTCTATGCATAAACTTGCAACTTACTGTGTATAAAAGAAATAGTTGTTTTAACTTTTGTAGCAATATTTATCATAAACTTAAAAATTAATTTTTTTTCTACTAAAGTTTTTAGAACTATATAAAATTTAAATTGTTAAAATTGCAAGATTAGTTGTTTCAAATATATGGGCCGTTATATTTTTTATAAACCGTAGAAATCAATCTCATGCAAATAAAAACTGATAAATAATGAATCGTATTTAAAAGTTACTTACGGGGGATTTTAATATGCCCCACGGTTTTTATGTTATAATGTAGGCTACTTCCCAACCAGTACCTCCTGAGCGTGGGCCCGTAGTCCCCGCACAATGTTGTGCTGCAGGGCGCGGCTGGAGATAAGGAGTCGGGCTCACAAGCCCGCAGCCTGGCGCGTCAAGAGGTCTTGGACACGGTCCCACTTCTTTGGTCGACACCCGCACGTGTGTGAGAGAGAGAGAGAGAGACAGAGAGAGAGTTGTGTGTGCGACGGGTGGGTCAGAACTTTTCAGCGTCGCGGCCAGAACAAACACAGAATTATTCTGCGGGCCGGAGCGAGGGTGCCCTGGGGAGACGCCCCATTAAGATCACAATCTCCGGCGGCATATTTACTTTCATCCCCTTCTTCCCCCCCCCCTCCTTCTTCGGCGGGCCGGGAGGCTGCGGGCCCTCGGGATGCACGGTCCTGAGGAGAACCATCCGGGATAGCTCCCGTCTGTCGCTCAGCGCGCCTTCAGGACACCCAGGGTGCATGCTCATTCCTTCCTTACAGGAGAGAGGAGTTCGCTTTCATAACGTCAGTAGTAAAGCTCCCCTTCAAACAATGTGGCAATCATATTGTTATTTCGTTTCACTACAATAACATAAATGAATTTATAAAGTTTAAAGAAAGTATTGAAATATTTTTGAAATTATAATTTTAACTAATAAATTATTACTAAAACTGATTCAATACAATTTCTTGGAAATATGCTATTGAAATTTTGTACTGATCTTCATGGGAAAAATTCATAAAAGCGAAACAATAAATGAGAACATAAATCCACAAAAAACAAGCCTAAAACAACTGATGACATACGGATAAACCCAACGATGAACATGAGCAGGTAATTTCGGCAATACCAAGACAGCGTAGACGAAAACATTCAAACATAAATATCAGCAGCTAAATAATTCCGTGAAAAGGAAAGTTGTGTGTCCTAGATTTGGGTTCAGTGTTTGCGCACTATGTCTAACAGGTGAGTAAGATGCACACTGGCCCACCCAAGTGTCTGGTTGACAGATAGCTATTGGGTGTTCCTGTTTAAGAAACCTTGTTCTAGAATCAAGGTTGGCCACTCTGATTGGTACAACCTCGCCGTACCTTACAATGCTTCGGGTAACCAGGAGTGCCTTTAATCCTTATGTCATACCTGGCTCTATCAGGTAGCTCATGTTGCTTCTAGGGTCTCCCATAATCCTAGCTGCTATTATCTGATCATGGTTTGCTGGATTTTAAACAGATTCGCTTACTACCACTTGCATTACAGGAACTTATAATTGGTCGGGGGTAAACAAAGCCACCTCTTCATCTTTATAACTGCAATGCCTGTACTTTCATGTCAATAATGAATACGAATCGATTCATGATGTCCAATCCTAGCATTACCTCATCGGTGATATCAGCAACAATAAAGGTCTGTTTTAATGCCTAAGTTCCAATCCTTACCTCCAAATCCAGCTGTCCACGCACAGGTGAAGTGTCTCGGTTAGCTGTTTTGAGTCTGTATGAGATGGGTGTTCTCTTCAGCTTGTCCCTACTTACAATGTCTGTGCTAACGATATTTGCCGATGCCCCTGTGTCAACCGTAAGTAAACACTGTCTGCCATTGGTCCTTTTATTGAGCAACAAGCTGTCATGGCATCTACGAAGTTCACATTCAAGAAAAACCATAGGGACTACTACTTCCTGAAGAGCTGTAATGCGCCCTCTCACAACATCTATTCCTCATTTCCCTGTTGATCTTCCTATTTATCTTCCTGCTGCTTTGTCTTCCTGCGTGTCGGATAGTCCCAATGGATGTGTCCTGGTTCATTGCAGAAAAAGCACCGCGAGCATCCTCCTACTCTTTTTATCTGGTTAACTGAAGTATAACTCAGCAGCTTCTTCAATGCCCTCAGAACATCCACTTCGTTTGTGGTGTTTCTGGCATTTTCTCCATAGTACAGCTCCAGTTAAGCTCCCCTTGTCCTGATGCCTGTGTTTCTAGAGGCACTGCCTGTTGCCTCGTTTTTTAGAGCATGTATCAAGGCCTCGCAGCTCTTCTTGTGTCGGGCCAAACGAAGAGATTGCTGAACTTCCGCATCTGTAAGTCCGTCTGTAAATGCACTGGTGGCTAGCTACTGGCGGAACTCCGTTGGTGCTACTAGGTAGGCGAGGTGCACGAGACGCTCGATGTCGGCTTCGAATTCTTACAGTGTTTCAGAAAGTCACTGTTGGCGTTTCTTCAGAGCTGTTTTATACACCTCGCCCATGTGTCGGTTGCCTCTTCTAATACTTCATAGTCTTTCTGGTAGGGAACTGTGTATGGTCTGCAGAAGCTCTAGTGGAGATCCTCTCAGGGCCGAGACGAGAGCCATAGCCTTTTATTCCTCGTCCCATCCATTCACTTCAGTAGCTGTCTTGAACTGTCGCCTGTAGACAGCCCACGACGATTGGTCATCAAAGGTGGGTGGCTTGAATTTTAGGTGACCAGTTGCGCCTGCCACCTTCACGTCTCCGGAAGAACTACTCCGTTTGGTAGCCGATGTAGCTTCCTTTGTTATCCGACGGCACTCTTCAGTTTCAGCTACTACTCGCTGTTCGGTGGCCTGCTCGAGTTGTGCTAGCTGTTGCGCCAATCGCTGTTCGGTGTCCTTATCGTGTTGTGCTAGCTGTCTAGCCATAAGTTATTCATGTTCTGCTAGATGTTGCTCAAAAAAACTCTACTTTGCCTTCCAACTGGATACTGGTTTCATAGATCTTCTTCATTTCTTCTTGGTTCTTCTAGATTTTCTCTATCTCCGTCTTCATATCATTATTTATCTCCTCTTGGCAGTTTATCATTTCATTCTTCATATTTTCTTGACAGTACTTCATTTAATTATTCATCTATTTATGATTATAATAAATAATATTTTTAATTTATTCTTGGCCACTCTTAATTTCATTCTTCGATTCTTCCTGTCCGTTATTCATTTACTGCATATCATTTTTCGACTCGGCTACATACTTAAGCTCGTCAGCAGCTATCTTTCTTGTCCACATACATTACCAGTATGTCACTATCACTACTGTCCTACGATCTATAGTGTAATTTGACCTGGAGCTAACCTAAACTTCTAATGTAAACCAACACGAACGTTTCTACAACTACACTCAAATAACTACATTTCCTTACACTAATTTTAATACCAAATATCTAAATTCTAATATATTTTTTGTAATTCTGTATTAACTATTCGTAAATTATTTAATTAGAGCTTTCTCAATTCTGACACCAAAATTTTACGACCTATGGGGGCCAAACTGGGTTTTATTAATTACCAGTGAATTAACAATATTTAATTTACTAATAAATATTTGTAATTAAAAATGTCCGATACCAATCACCGGCACTTAAAAACGTTTATTCGCAAGTCAGCCAATGTCTATCTAGTTCCACAGTTTGCTCTCCCTACTCGAGCTAGGCTCAACAGTGGTTTACCCTCTACCTTTCGGCCTCTACCTTTCTCTAATACATCTGTAAAAAAATGTTTGGGCTTTGGGGAGTACCATATAGAACCAATGAAAGAATTGTTGCGTCTCGCAAACTAATCGCGAAAATAACTGAATTTGGATGTTGCGGAGAAAATGCAGCATTACAAAACGTGTCCGAGCCTTCTATCACCTGACAGAGTTTCCCTGGACACTAACAAAAAAATGGCAATGTTCCTTTGCAGTCGACGAAACTAAATGAACGTCATTTTAGCACATGAGTGACATTTCAGCAAGTTTTTGGTGAAAATCTCATTCGCCAAATAAACAAATCCACGCGAAATGCACTCGCGCTCGGACATGACCAACAGTCTATGGTAATTAATGAGTACTGCAAATATAAACGGTGCTGTTATGACGTCACACACCGCGGAATCTCGTCCACAGGTCTGTGGTGCCAGCCAAGTCCAACTTACACTAGTAGTCCCTTAACTAGTGTCAAATGCGGGCGCGAGCACAGAGCTGTCCGCGCTGGTTGGTAGAGGCGCCCTTACCTTGCGCGAGTTTGCTAGCTCTGACTACAAACGGGACGTAACTGTTTACGTAAACGAAATGTCAGTCCCCCCAGCAAACAGCGGGGATTCTCACTCGAAATACAAATAAGTTTTCTCTCTGCTAGCAGTTAAGCAATTAATGAGCTAAGGCGTCCACGCTGAGTGTCTGTTCAGTGAAACAAAGGTTAAATCAGTGTTACGCATACGTAACTTGTCTGTGGTAAAACAAAGGTCCCTTGCGGGCAAACTAGGAAAAAAAAACTTGCGTGAGACGTAAAAATTATGTATGCTCCGGCCTTACTTGGTAGTTTGTGGCTCTGGTAGGGCATGCACAATACGCGACTCAAACTGACGACAGGGTAGAAGCCACCCCTCGTCGCTTGTCAGGGCTCGTAGTCCGTGCAGTCTCTAGCTGGCAGTAGCAGTGACTTACCTGAGGTGTCTCTCATCCTGAGCGCACTTCGGCTCTTCGCGCATGCGCGTGTGCGCCGCGCGCACCGATACAACACACCCAAACTGTCGCATTAGCTCCATAGTTGGAGCACGACTGTCGCCAGAGTTATGGTAGGCTTCCCAGCCATAAACCTACATAATTATGGTACTCCCCTGGTACGTGCGTGAACGTAAAATAGAAAACTAAGAAAAACAAGACCTAAAATATTACAAATATACACACACAAAATGTATAACCTATATGTAAACTGTCAAATACGGAAGGTTAGAAATAACTGAAATTTAAATCTAAGCCACACATTATGAAAACGCAGAGAATAAACGACCAAATTAGAGGCAAACCGAAATAAATTATTAAATAAGACAAAAGACTGACTCGAGGCAGAATACGCCTAACTATTTACACCATTTTAATTATAATTTCGCAAAAGAGTAAAAAATTGGTAAAGTGTTTGGTGATCAGTATTTTAAATCCAATATACTATCTGCCACTCTAATAGTGTGGATATATCATTTTTATAGGAAAATAAAACTTTCTTTTTCTTTTTTTAGTTGCTTATTTATAAACTAAAAGGAAGTTCGTAATTATATAAACATGTTTACGTGTCCTTATTTTGAGCTCCCATATGTACATAGTTATTTAATTGCTATAATTTTTTCATAATCACAAGCAACCGTAATTTTTAAATACTATTCAGGGGATTTCCTAAAGTAGTAGTTTATAAATATTTACTATCCATGTCCAACTTCTTTACTTTAAATTACTTAGCTTCGGGATACGTTATATTATTTTAAAATTTTATTTACCCACGTATATCTCCTTAGATAGAATATTGTAATGAAAACATGCGTAATTTTACTTTTGCGCACTTATGCAATAGTGCATATAAATTCTTGTGTACTTATCTACTTTCGAACATGAACAGTTCTGCACTTTAAAAAATAACTTGTATACTTACATTCTTCTAACTTATATACTTGCGCAATTACTTATTTGCGCTTTCAATAATAAGTACGGATACTTGCGCACTATTACACTTAATTAATAGCATAATTCAACAATTAATTAATTCCGCACAAACGCACTTGAACTTCCATATCTGCATAACAGCTCATTCGCATACTTAAATACATTGAGATTTCCCTTCTAACGTGTGTGGTAGCTTTGTGTCCATGTGTATTTTATGGTAATAATTCAATTTAAATAACTTCTGTTCCTTTTTAAAGTACTTAATTAAATTTTAATTATAGTAGGACGGTGCCAGCTTTACACCTAAAACATGCAAATACGTAGCTATATGTCGTCTTTATATTTTTGTTTAAATGTAATATGTAAATTTAAAAAAGGAAACCATAATCACTATCTTGCTAAACCTAAAGAGATGAAACACGATATAACGACGGCATGAAAAATATTATTTTTTTATTAAATAATGAATATAATTTATTTTATATTCATACATGTGTTGCAACTTGTTGTTAAGTACTAAATGTTTTTCTTAAGCAAACAAATAAAATATAAACAATTGGTTGTCTGTAAAGTCAGTTTACGGACGATAGTTTAACGTGACAACGTCATAACAAAACATTGATGAAATGTTTGCATACTTTTATGAATAAAATTGAATAATTTTTATTGAATTATCACTATTTTGTATGGATACAAAGAAGGAGTGAAATTAAATCTACAATTTAATTGATATATTTACTTTTATTTGCACTCATTAATTCAAATATGTTTATTACTTTAACGAAGGTATTATTTTAACTATAACTTTTATACATGTTTGCTAATTAACTTCAAGATCGTCGAGAATGTTTTACGTTTTTTCGCAATTACACATTTAACGACGAAGTTTGTTCGACGTGAAATTAAACGTAGAATTGAATAAAAATGCCCTTGCAGTTAATAAAATAAGTATTAATAAGTTTAAGAAATAATTTCGGCTTTAATCTCCAACCCAAACGCTCGTGGTGCGCTGGGGCTGAGATTAAAATTCGTCGAAATGATTTTACGTTTTTATGTCTTCCAGTGCTCGAAATGATATGCAATTGTGGCCCCGGGCATAAAAATTTTATTTATAATTCATTAATAATAACGCCCCTCGCGATAAACAAAGGAAAATATGTATTAACGAGTGCCTGGTTGCCGTGGAAGCGTGATGATAGCGCGATTTGTTCGGTTCGCGTCCGTCACCGCAGATGACAGCACCGTAGGGGAATAAAATTATTTAGTTTTTATAATACGATTTTATAACAACTACGCATCCCAAATACACCAAACTAATTTTTATTATGTGTTACAATATTTTTTAAAACATTGTACAAAAGATCCCGGGTGTAATTTGAATTATTATGTGTAACTGTAAAACACCATTGTTCGTACAAAAACGTATTTTAAAATTTAACATTACTTTTAAATAACCGTACTGATTGTGCTGAAAGTCGGTGGACGATCGTTAAATTACATAATATTAATAATTCAAACGACGAAAACATGATTGAAAAGTCGAATCGATGGTTGTTCCAATCGAGTGGAAGAGAGATGCGGCGCAAGTGTACAATGAGCGTAACGGGACACATCGTAGTGGGGAAATGTGCGTTACGGGACACATCGTAGTGGGGCCATGTGCATTACGGGACACTTTTTCGTGCGTGCAGCTGGCGTTCATCGATTTATTAGACGTTGTCAGGTCAAACATTTTGAGAGAGAAGGCGCTTCTAGAATTAATTAAAAAGACATTTAAAAAATTTATCTTTGAAATCCATTTAGATACATAAAGAATTATAATAAGGTTTAGTGTAAGTGTAAATTTTATATTTATCTTCTATTCAAACTACGATACTTGATTTGTTTTTATTTTATAAATGAAGCATTTGTTATTATTATATAAGGAAAGATAAAAAAAGGAAACTGAAACGAAACCTGTCACAGAATGTAAAGTTATGATTTTGATCATGCATAATCCATTAAGGAAAAAATTATATTTTCTTATCAAAAAAAGTTGAAGGCCCACACATTTATTCTTCTAATAAGATCAAGCATCTGTGATCATGCCTGTGGAACGGGACAGCATCACTCTGTAGATGCGTGCAAAATCCAAATCTGCGCTTCACTGTTTGTATCTGTAACAATTCAGAGTTGCGATTTTTTTTAACATAAACCACTTATTTGGGCATTCCCTGCCACCTATTAAATAACGTCCAGCAATTTCTCAACTATCTGCATAAAATATACACTACATACACTAAATAACTAATTGATGTAAATCATAAAAAATAATTATAAAATAAAATATTGTTTAAATTTATTTTGCAATTGTTTAAGTACGGCCACAGATGACTTTTAGCTTGATGATTATGACACATCGTTCTTGAATTGCATATTCTATTACAGACGAAATTAAATATAATATGGCATGAAAATATATTTTTGTAACAAAAGAACATTCTTTTTAATGACTTCTGAAAAATCATTGTATACCTGTGGTTATCTTCCGAAACCCAAAAATAATACGCGCACTTAACTTTTCATCTTGATGAAAGATTCCAAACATTCAAAAAATTTATACTAGGACTAAGATTTCTCTCTCTCGTAGTTTTGCACGCCGCAAGGCTTAATAATTTGTCAAGAACTGCGAACCGTCGGGAAAGGATTGTCCTTCCTCCGTGGTCCTGCTCGCTACACTTCGTTGGGCCTTGCACTCGGGAATTTGCAGTGTGCTTCTCGTCATTAATATTTATAGGACAGATCGTGGCTGAAGTCTTCACGGGAGAAGTCACCGAGACGGGTACTTTGCGAAACTTGCGGCTGAGAGACCATGGCAATATGCAAGAGTAAGGAGAAAAGGCTGAAAGTTCTGTACGGCGTGGGATGATACGCCTGAAATATGACGGCAATCAGGTACCTGTCACGCGGCTCCTGCAGTTCTTATTCAGGTGGTTTTATTATGCTTGCTGTTAAACCGCGTGGAATTATTTTGGTAAATGAAACTTCAATCTGTTTTCAAGACGCGAGTAATTCTTTCCACAGAATGATTGAATTTATGTTCTGTGTTGAATCAAAGAAACCTGATTGTTTAATTTTTAAGGAAATGATTTTTAATGTTGTTATTTTCCCAATGAGTGTCATAAAATAATAGTTTATATTGAATTCATAGGATAGATAGCCTAAAAACAGTCTAAGCATAGGGTTATTATCTCTTCGAAAATAATAATTGGAACGTTTTAAGAAAGAGAAATTAATTGCAAATGTGTACATAAAAACACAACTTCAATAAATACCAAATTTAAGTTTTTTTCAATAATTACATAAAAATTTAAATATTTTCGAAAAATCATGGGAAAACGTTTCGAATTTTTATAAGTGAATTGAAGAGATAAAATAAGATGATAATGCATCAGTCTATTATAAATTTTTAATTTACTACTGATATATATGTCATTGTTTTACGTCACCTAATATTCTGGTCTGGTTAATGAAATAAAATTTTTATTAATATCCTTTTTTAATGCTTACTTTTTCTACTATATTCTGGATATTAACATTAAAAAAAGTTAATGCCTTAGATCTACTAAGTTTTCACGTTTTTGTATGTGTCATTGCATTTTAACAAAGGCACTTGTAACCTTTTTGCGAAATGTAACTAAAAAGATCTTAAATGTTTGTTTTCACAGTATGTTTAATGTAAATATTCAATGTTTCACAATATTTATTCAGACACAAAATTCATATTGTATTAATAAGTCAAAAACAGTCTTCTATAAATCAAGATTTTCTGCTAGAGTTTTAACAAATGCAAACTTATAGACAATCAATAAATATCAGTGAAAATGTTAATGTTATTCCAAATAATTGAATAAAAAATCCTGTCAGGAACATGTTAAATAATTTTTCAGGACAAGTCCAAATTTTTTAAACTTAAGTTTCAATTAATAATTAGCTTAAATGTCAGTTGCCTAATTTCTTGTCCCAATAATAGAGAACAAATTTTGAAAATAATACATATTGCTTGAATCACAAGAAAATTAAAATTATAAGCTGCTTTGAGGATATTTACGAATGTAAGACGATATTTAGTGAGGAACACAAAAAACTGCAAGAGGTGTCTGATTAGTATAATAATCTGTACACGATTTATTCTTCTGAAAATCAATCAAACTTTCCAGTTTGCTTTGCCAATATTTCCAGATGTGGTTGTGACCAGATTGATACTGAAGGATTTGTGGCTATCGCTCTTGTTAAAAGTCAGAAAGTTATTTATAAAAGTACATAATTTTGGTAAAATCATTTTTTGGTGTAACAAATTTTGAACTTGTTTATTAGAGTACTTCTTGCTATGATATATAATGTATATCTCATGGCATATCTCAAGAATGCTTTGACTTCATTGAATTAATACCTTACTATGGTCGTAAAAATATAATTTTTTTTGGGTACAAGTCACGTATTTTACCCCTGAAAATAGTAATGCTATGGTTTTATAACACTTGTCGACTAGCAAGTATGTTGATAGTTATGTTATAATTGCCATGTTTAACTTTGGAACTATTTTCTTAAAATACTGAGAATAATATTTCCGGATGCAAAACGTAAAACCATTTTTAAATGCGTGAAGAATAAATGTATAAATATAAAAATAACAATTGTGTGCCCATTAGGTACAAACAAGAGAATGACTATAATTGGGATTTATACTTTTAATACTATTAAGAGCTTACATTAAGTATGTGTTACTAACAAATGATAACATTAACTTATTGTTCCTCCTTTTCCGCTTCGCTACGAAAGTCCGCAACATTTGGTAATTTTCAACATGTATTACTGTAACGACCGTGAGAATAAAAATGTTGTTTTAAAAAAGGACGTAAAAGCACCCGACTCCTTGCTGAAACCTAGTAAAATCCCGTGCAGAAGTTAAAAGTCCACACATCTCCAGAACATTTGGTGTATATAGTACTTATGACATTTTTTACGTATCCTTAGTGCTATATAAATATGTAAAAATATATATATATATATATATATATATATATATATATATATGTAAATAGCTTTGCCAGAACCATCCAGCGCAGAAGAATAAATTCAAGAGTCGAGAGCTACTCAGGACCGATTCTGTTCGAGGGTTGTGAGGTAAAGGGGCCCACCGAATTTTACGTCGAAGAAAATAAATAAATACAGAGCTGGAAGGAAAGAAAACATACAATACTTTGGTCGCCTGAAAAGCTATCCGCGCGAAGTGGTGGATTTTTGCCAAAATGTTTTTTCTATGATACACGCGGCCTTTTGTTTTGCGGCGTCACCCTTCTATAATGGAACGTGTTTTACGTCGTTCTCAGTGAAAATGGGTGGTATTTTAAGGGTTCGTCGCTAAGTGATTTCACAACTTTTTTTTTCCCCAACTTCCTTGAGTGAACGATTAGTTTGGAGGGACAGGAAACAAACAACGAGAGGGAGAGACAGTCAAGGGGGAAAGAGATAGTAAATTGAGGGAAGAAACTCACCCGTTAAATAAGAAAACAGTTCGTTTTCCTGACGTGAATCTTTAAGAACACTTGTTCGTTGCAAAAAATTTGTTGTATTTGTTATGTTAGGTTCAAATTGGGAAAAAATATATACCAGGTGAAAACATTATTTGTAACTTGTACGAAATCATTAAAATTTAATGGAAGTAGAAACGTTGTTACCTTTGAATATTTTCTTTAAATCGTAGTCAAAATAAATTTTTATCTTGACCTAGATTTTAATGAATTACAAAAATAAACAAATGGATAGAAGTAGCATATTTATAACTAGCTGCCCGACCCGGCTTCGCACGGCTATACTAATGGAAAAAAATTAAGCCACATCTCCCATTTACAGTAATGGTAAATAAAAAATTTCAGTGAAAATTTATTACAATGCTGTATAATGTACCGGAGAGAAAATGAATAGCACCGATGGTTTCCCGACTCGTGCACGCAACGTACAACTTATGTACCCGTACTTCGCTACGGCAGTCTACAGGCAGATCACTCTTGCGCCGCACATTATACATGCCCCTCCTTGTGGGTACGCCACTGCCGCGCGATGCCCGTTGCCATGGAGACGCAGAAGGCATAAACAATACAATATCCTGTTCTCATGCAGACAAAGTACCCACTGTTGCCTGGTTTTAACCACCCATGGGATCTAATTTTCGGAAAATGTCATCCTGCGTAACATAAGGTACATTACTGTGAAGTTTTAAGTCTGTAAAATATATATATACTTGAAAAAAAGAGCAATTTTTGATATTTAAAGTACCCGCCAAAATTTCAACGGTGATGAGGCCTGCACTAACAATGAAATAGTCGTTGCCATAGAGACGAATGAAGCATCAACAAAGCAACAGCCGTTGCCATGGTGATTTCCTACCAAAAACTGGAAATTTTGATATATTACGCCCCCGAAACTCCCCTTGGGATCGGATTTTTGCAGAATCCGTTCTTTGTGAGCGTCTACATGACAAAATGAGTAACTATGCTAAATTTCAAGTAAATAGGGTGTATAGTTTTAGAGATCTCGTGATGAGTGAGTCAGTGAGTGGTAAGTATTTTATCCCCTTGGGGGTAGAATTTATCAAAATCCTTTCTTAGCGGATGCCTACGTCATAACATCTACCTGCATGCCAAATTTTATCCCGATCCGTCCAGTGGTTTGGGCTGTGCGTTGATAGATCACTATGTCAGTCAGTCAGTCACCTTTGACTTATATTATATTTAGATGGTTTTAAATACAAATTTAAATCGCACAAACAATGTTATTACTAAAAGGTTTACTGACCATTTTATCAATACAATTTTGCCATATAATAAATTTTTTGTGCACGTACTTTTATTTAATATCTTTTGATAATTTATCATATTAATTTAAACATCTGGTTATATGTAGCCTATATTTATATTTATAACCTCTTAAAAATAGTATTGATTTTTTTTTAATTTTTTAACTCAATCTGTAAATAATTTTCGAATTTGCATTGGTTGATTTGTGTTAAACAAATCATTTAAAATATGCTGCCTATTCATATACCGTACTTAATATCTGTTAAAATGTTCATCGTTGCACAAAATATTGAAGTTTATGTATTTTTAATTTTAATTAACTAGGCTGTATGAAGTTGTTCATAATTTAGTACAAAGAGAAAAAAGCTACTTGGAGAAAAGTATGTTTTGGTATGTACGGGGACAGGGTTCAGGGTGTGGTGCCTGTAGTGCAGACCGCCATTTTGGACTTTGACATCACGGCGGCCATCTTAGATGACCTTGACCTTGGCGGCCATCTTGAATCCGTCATCTTGGATGACCTTGACCTTTATCTTGGTGGCCATATTGGATTACGTCATCGCCGCTATTTTGTTTTATCGGACATTCCGCCATTATCAATGATGACCTCACCGTTGCAATTTCCATTACGCCTGTCATCTTGAAAATCCGTAATTTTTGTCAGACAATCCGGACAAATTAAAAAAAGAACTAAAAAATTAATTAATCAAAATTAATAATAAAATTTAATAAAAAATTAAAAATAATAAGAAATGTACACTTACATCATAGAGCTGGAAGTCCTCGGTTCGAACCCGGCGAGATCAAAAAAATGATGGCGACAGATCCTTCCCCAATGGAGGCCATCAGCAGACTGACCCCCCACCACTTTGACCAATGCATATATATTGTCAACTAGTATGACTTCATTAGGTACCGCCATATTGAAAATTGTATTTATTATCCAATTTTAATTTAAAAAAATTAAAATTTATAAAAAATAAATAATTAAATTTTGATTTAAATTTTTTTTAAAAAACACCGTTGCACATATCGTTACGACCACCATCTTTAATTCTAAAAATTTGGCAGGTTTTGCAACACCTGCCATCTTGGATGACTATGACATCATCGCTACACTTTATGTTACGTCCGCAATATTGGATTCTAGAATGTTGCACTTATTGTGACGGCCACCATTTTCGAAAAATAAAATTTTTTTCCTAGAAATTTGGAAAAAATTTAAAAAATTATTGTAAAAATTAATTAATCAAATTTTAATGATATAATATTTAAACTACACACGTATGCCTTGAAGTCCTCAGTTCGACCATGGTAAGAGCCAAAATTAAAATAAATCTTCGACAGATACCTCCACCATGATATCCGTCGGCAGACTAACCTCCCACCACTAATACCGAGGTATATATCGTCAGCGGGTATGACGTCATGTCCGCCATCTTGTCTTCGTCTGCTGGAAGCCACTATCTTGTTTTCGTCTGCTAGAGTGCGCGGACACCATGTTAGTTTAATTCTTACCCGCTAGAGTGCAGTAATAATTTATTATTATTATTACTGTGACACCCGCCATCTTGTCATTTGGGTGCCATCATGGAATTGTGTAATTATTTAGCTAGAAATTCGGAAAAAATTCCAAAATTCACCAAAAAAATTTGCAATCAATTTACAGATTGATTCGATCAGTTCCTATCCTTGGTTCGATACTTGATCGATGAAAAAAAAATTAATTTTATGTAAAAAAATATTACTTTCAATGAATCACTTTCAAAATCCTAAAAGAGACTTAATATTCTCTACTACCAGCCTCCAGTAAGCTGTTATGACCGTCATCTTGGAAATTTGTATTTGTTGACCCATAAATTTGGAGTAAATTCTAATTTTCATCGAAAAAATCACTCATTAATTAACTGATTGAATCGATGCTTGGGCAATGCACAAAATGAAGTAACTTAATTTAAAATAGCACAAAAGTGACAGGTTCGAGAAATAAATTATCACAAGTTCTTTTTCAAACATAAACTTCATTACATAAACAGCCATTTTGTCAGCGTCCATATCGGAACCTTCTGCCCTTGCGCTTGTATCTGGACTTTCCTCAAATCTCTTAAGTACATCTTCAAAACTGGGAGTACGAATCCTGCGTGGAACACCAGCATTTGGTCTTGTGACGGCACATGTACCAGTATCACGCATTCGCTGAGTAAGTCTTGCAAACATGGTGTGAGCTGGAATCCTACGACCCGGATATCGTTCTTCGTACAGACGACGGGCGGCTCGTCCATTTTGTCTAGCTTCCCCGTAAACAAGCAGCATGTCCGTGTACTCACTAAACGTTACTCCATTGAGCTCCACTAAAACGTCGCCCTTTTCAGAACCACAGCGAAAGAAATGACACCACGAGTTTGCTTGTACGACAGAACAGTCAACGACAGACCACCAGTGATATCAAAACACACTGCGACACTGCGATGTCACGCTGCGCAGTGCTATGGCACGGCACGAACGGAAGAAAAGAGGTGAGGGCGCCACCAACAGAAGTAAAAAGGAGCGGGGTCAGCATTCGACATCGTACAGTCCTCTCGAGCGCTGCCCGGCGTCGTAAACACGTAATTCACCACAGCATCGTCTGTCTCGCACAAAGCCCAACGGGTTGCCTACGCTGACTCTTTCTGCTGCTACAGGGGCTTAACTACGTGTTTCCGGCAACATGTTTATTGGCAAAAATGGTTGCAAATAATAAGAGGTTTCTACCCTCAAGCGCTGTAACATGAATTTTGATATAACCTGTATTTGCAACTGTTTTTGTTTGTTTACAGATATTGTTTCCAGGAATGGTTTCCGTTGCTTGCTGAAAACTTTTGTTGTCATTATGTGGGCATGTTGTGTGCCTGTTTATAATTTTATCTGTGATTTGTTTAAAACTAGTAAAAATATAAATAATGGTTTATTATAACATTTACTGAATCCAAAAACAATTCTTAATGTTGGTAAATATTTTTAAGTAGTTCCCTATTTTAAAAAAATATCCCTGGAAATAAAGAAAATGCTTTTGAAAGGGTTGTTAGAACAGTAAGCTAAAACAATTTTAAATTTTATTGGGAGTTTTAATTAAAAATTTGCGTTAGTATAGAAAAGTTAATTTTTTTACAATAAAATCGGAATACCCTAAGTAGAGTTAACAAATTTGCCGGTGAATAGATTTGATGTATGTATCCCATGTGATATTGCGCAAAAGTACAAAATTTAAAAGTCGCTAGCCCTTAAAAATTTATGTACGTTGTTTCTATACAGTGCCACATGTTTTCTTGCTTACTTGTTACGCAAGTAGCATTTTTTTATATCAGTTTTTTGTTAGCTCTCGATGTTCATAGAGAAAACAAAAAAAAATTATTTAAGTGATTTAGTTTATCATTAGAATGGATAGGTGTCTATCGTTACGAGCCAAGTTTTATTTATCATGTCTCGTTACTTGCAGAACCTTGTGACATTTAACACTGCCTTGAACTTAAACTTCTTTACACCCTCACCCCTCCCTATGCCAAAAATATTGCGGTGGCTCTAGCTAGCATTGCCAAAAGAAATTGTCATCAAAACCAATTATTTTCTCTTCTCCTGCTTGTAAATGTTTTCCGTAAGGACGTAAGTTTCTCGTGAGCACGGTGGGGTGAGGCCTGGTTTGTCCTGAGAGAAGAGAGAGGTCTGCGCGAAGGTCGGCTGGCCTCGCTATCTTATTGAAGCCTCGCCGCTGATGAAAGCACCCTAGCCGCGATAACCACAGAATTAGGCGTCGCACTATAAATATTGCAGCGGCCCGAACAGAAAATTGCTAGTTTACACGGTACAGCACTTGTGAGCGGGTCGAAGGCGACTTATAGAGTAGCTGCAAGAGCACGTACCGCAGTTAATGGGTTAGTTGTACAGCAAAAACTTCTTCAGAAATATTGAAATTTATGGCGTCAAGACTTGAGTTTTATAGATTATTTTCCATAACTATATTATTATTTAGTTGGTGAATAAGTTCACTTTTGTCTTCATGCAATATGTGGATGACGATAAAACGCAAGTGGATAAACCCTAACCCTACCTCGATACGAACCCCTGGAACC
Source organism: Bacillus rossius redtenbacheri (assembly GCF_032445375.1). Lineage (NCBI taxonomy): Eukaryota > Metazoa > Arthropoda > Insecta > Phasmatodea > Bacillidae > Bacillus > Bacillus rossius. The sequence goes on along the minus strand of NC_086333.1, from coordinate 32,506,216 downwards.
TGGGCACATTATAGAAACGCTCTTACAACATTCTTGAAAATATTTTTTTTTTGGTAAGGTTGGTGGCAATATTTTATTACTCACAATACAGCCCTTCTCCTGTAAATGGCTTCCTTTTAACAAATTATAATTTTCACACGGCCGTGAGCGTAACAGCATCGTTTATCATATGACATGATAATGTGCATAGAAGCTGGAACAGTTGAAGACCAGCTCAAACGGAGCGATTCGCACGCTAGATGACCGTGGTTGAATACCAGTATCGCAATCATGATCAGGCCTGCCCGCATTTCCAAAAATTACCACAAGGAAATACTAGCATCGTTCCTGGCAATAACAAAACAAATTGCACGCGTGCGATGTGTGCGAGGTAGCCACCCGCTTAGAAGTGAAACTTCAAAGAAAATATTGATAGGAAATTTTTACTGCACTCTAATATTTGGAACAAGCGTGATCAGGCGTTCAAAGTAAGCATTCGTTTACTAGTGTATGTTCATGTATTCACTGGAATCTAAGAATGATTTAATATGTACATGAAAGATCAAATATTATTTACCCAGTTGTAAATTTATTTACAAATTGTCACAATTTCAAGGTAATACCGGATTTAACCTCATATTTGAGATAGTGAAGTTGCTAATTACGTTTTGTGAAAAGATGTGAAAGTATGTAAATATATGTAAACATACGCTGAAGTATGCTAGTGTATGGAAAAATATGCGATAGTATGTAAAAGTAAGCATACATATGCAAATGTATGCTAAGTATGAAAACGTATGCAAACGTATGGAAAAGTAATGCAAACTCATAAAATGCATTGAAAATTTGCTAAAGCCTGCAAAAGTATGAGAGAGTTTGTAAAAATTTACAGAAGTATTTGATAGTAAACAAAATCTGGCATTTTTTGCTGCTATTTGTAACCAGCTGTAAAAGTTTTCAATTCGAAACCTTTTAAAAGCTAAATTTCTTTACAGCTGGAAGAGTAAAAGGCCTATAAGAATCACCCTGTGTTTAAGGAAGTGAGTAGGTAACGGAGTTAACGTGTTTAACGTGTGTGACGTATGTAATTAATATAGCTATATGGCGCATGGTTTTTAAAAATGATTTAGAATTGAAACGTCTTTACAGGTGGTTATAAATCGCATCAGTACAGGATTGTATTTTTTCTCAATACTTTTGTAAATGTTTACATACTTTCTCATACTTTTCCATACTTTTCCATTTTTTTGCATACTTTTCCATTTTTGTATACGTGGGCATTTTTCGCGTACTTGTATATCCTTTCACTACTTTCTGCATTCCTTTGCATAATTTTGCTTACATTTGCATGAGTAGAGTACATAGTTTTTGAATAATTTGCATAAATTTTCATTACAAATATGCATTTTATTACAAACCTTTGAATACATTTTACATAATTTTGCGTATTATCCATACTTTCGCAACTCGTAATTCGTAACTCTTAGCTGTCCACTCTGAGGTTGAATCTGGTGAGAATTGAATAGTGAAAATTGGTTTGGACATTTCCAGTCAGGTAAAGTATCATAATTTAGCTGTTACAAAAACCATTCATAGATTTTTTTATTTTCGGTGAAAACATGAACATAGTAAATAAACGTCTATTTTTAATGCATGATTGCGCCGTGTTTAAATATTAGAGTACCCTAAAAATAATCTATGGTTATTAACTGTGAAATTGTAATATAAATACATCAACGAGACTCATTGCGCCGCGCGTGTGTCGGTTCCTCCCACCCCACCCCCTCCATATCACCACAACATGACTTCAAAACCCATTCATCCTATAATTTGCCCACTATTAAACACCTTTTTTACTGCCATTCAACAACTCCTTTACACCAACCCCCTCCACAACATTCGCAAACCAGCACGCTTCTGCTTTTGCCTTATTCACCCCCTCCACTCTTTGCTAGCGCGTATGCGCACTTGGCTATAGGTTCTGTTATATAAGCCATTGCGGTCTATCGCTCTGCCTTTTTCTTGTTATATGTATTTTTTTTAGAATCACTTGGTAGAACGAACGTAGCGGATCATGTAATTTATCTTGATTATAAGTAACGTAATTGTAAATGGGCGACGTGAACTTTCGACACGACATGGTACATGTTTGTTAGATCATAGAACTGTTGTCTATTTATTTCGAAATTGCTGTTTCTGGCCGGCCGTCATTTAGCTTCCTTTGGTATTAATGTTAAAAGCTTTCACATGGGCCCTTTTGAATCATGTTGCATCGTGATATTTCACGGTTGCTAGTGTTTCCGGATATTCTACATCATTTAAAGAATTTTCTTACGAATTTAAATTTTAATGAGTAGTTTTGATTTTTCCTTTTTTTTCATCTTTTTTTTTTTTTTTTTTAGATTCTTGGTAAATCGTTACACTCAATGTGTACCTGAGATTGTTCGCTTTCAGATTAGTTTCTGTGCATAAATTTATGTGTTGCAATAATTTTCTATGAACTCGCAGTTTACATGTTTTTGTAATGGCCTTGCACTGTTCTAAAATGCGATATTTTGATACGCTTAGATTGTAGTCAGTAGCGTTATTGTCAAAACTAACCCTTTTGCTTCTTCGTGTACTTCAAGTGCATGGATAGTGTAGGATATGCGTATAGCGCACGTTTCTATGAAAGAAAATAATAATAATACCTACATTTCTGGACATTATTAGATAGTATAATGTTTCAATATTTGTCTTCCGCAACGCAAATAACTTATGAGCATTAAATCCATCAGCTTTTATGTGTGTATTTATTCATATTAACGTAAGACATTGATGATAACATATACAAGTGTGATATATAGGGTATTTAATTAATGAAATATTTCAGTTTGAAATCCATGTTTCAGACATATATTGTACCTAAAACTTATATAAGGTTTTTTAAAATTATTTTTTAAATATTTTTATTGCGTATTTTCCTTGATATCACAATTTAAAATACAATACCAATGTTTGCAATTATGAATCAATTGTAAATAATTATATTTATGTAACATGGTTAAGCGTGAGTCATAGTAAGGTGTTACGTATCCATACACACTCCCTGTTTCTGCTGATTCCTTTTAGCACAGGACTTTGTATGAGTCTGTTTTTTGTTAATAACGTTTGGCACACCTTTGAAGGTAATTGGGTTGTATTCATGCCACGGATTCGAATCCAGCACCCTTAAAATTTTATCTTCTAACGACCGAGGTAGCCACGCACCCATGTTTTTTAATCCCCATACCATCGAACGATATTTATTACATACGTTTCACATGTTAGCTCCATTACCGACTTACTTCCTATACCGTGTGATTCTGATTTTCCAGTCCCTGTTAATGAACTTTGTTACGATACATAAAATGAGCAAAGCAGCTGCTACCGCCATATAAGATACAGTTAATTGACTATAGTGGTGTTAAAACATTTTAATTTATAAATTAGTTTTTTTTTTTAATTCGTTCTTAGTTACATTTTTAAAATATTCTAAAAAAAATTCTATGCTTATCTCGTATTCTCGAGTTATTTTTCACATATTGATTTAGTTTTCTTTTAAATTCTTGTCATCACAATCATACATATTTTTGCAGGAATAAGTTTCCATCGTATAGAACTCTGCAAGATTATTCATTTGAATATTTCACATTAACGAATTTATTTAAGTGAGGCTTGAAGCTGTACAAATTTTAAAGCCGTTTCGGTTTCTCCTCCAAAGAATGATGCACGAATTTTGCGGTCAAATGCTTCACGAAATAATAGTGTAGGAGCGGCTATTCGGTGCGTTGTAACTTCCAGTGTTCGAAGGTGATCTCTGTGGAGGGTGTTTGGGGCCACAGGAGATGACAGGGGAAGAGGACCTGCAGCCTCCCGTCCCGCGAGGTTGCCACCCACGCCGTCGGCAGCGCTGGTGGAGAGGGACAGAGACAGAGCGCCCACCAGACCCCCTCCAGTGCGGTGCGCGCCTGCGACTCGTCAGCTGCGGCACAGCTGCCGTCTCTCCACGGGAAGCCTACAACTCACGTAGTTTCGGTTCCCTACCACGTTCGTGCAACTTCGGATTCCTCTCAAAAATTGAAATTAAAAAAAAATCGAAGGGTTAGGTTAGGTTTGGTCAGTCACAACATGCTCGTTTTCATTGGAAACTTCTGATTCAGCGGCTGAAGAGGCTCTAATACCAAAACGCAAAACTTCGGAAATCTTCGTAAATTCTTGCAGGGAACCGAAACTACGTGAGTTGTAGGCTTCCCGTCTATCGACGCTGCCCGCGGTGGCGGCCGGACGAACCACGCCACGCTCTTGTCAAGTCGGCAGACAGATCAATCTTCGTTTGAACATAAAAATCACGTTTGTTTATAATCCTCACTACTTTTGCCTAGGATTGAAATAAGAACTGAACCGTTTTGTTATTGTTTATTGCTTAAAAAATTCACTTTTATAGTTTAAAATGTATAAACTAAAATTTTTACTATAAAATGAAAATAACATTATTTTAAAGTAAATAATATCAGTTTCTACGTAGCTTTACACATGAAACTGTTTAGTTTGATTACACTTTTTCATTCAGTAAACTTAATATTTGATGTCCCTTCATATCCTTCGACCTTAATGGTTCAAGTTATTTTTAAGTTGTCAACAACATACACACACATACACGCACACACAAAAACACACACACCAACACAAAAACATATACATATATATAAACATATTTGAAGTGGGAAATGTAATTTGAAATGGAATTTATAACGTTTAAACGATCAAATTACCAATAAAATTATTTTCAATTTTATTTTTAAATAAATGTTAAATAATAAAGTAAATTTGAATCAAAGTGAAATCATAATGTTTACATAATAAAATAATTTAAGATGTCTAAGATTTTTATCGCTGCTGGCTTTCTAAACATTGTAGACTGAAATTTGTGAATTTAAATTTTACATCAGTTTTGAATTATTGTAAGTGTAAAAGAATCATTAATTTTTAAGTGGAAAAAATTATGTTTTTAAATTTTTTGAAAATTTCCTCTTAAAAAATTTTTTTTCACGTAACAACATAAAACGATAAGTATTCAGTAAATATTGCGTTTGAAGCCACATTACACTGACACACACACACATATATATATATAATTACTAATAAGAGTGATACATTTATAAATTTAAACTTTGTGTACACAGGAGGATTCACTTGTTGAAAGCTTTGAGTACCAACTTAGATTCTATAAATAACATCAAGTGTTTCATATTGGTTATGTATAAGCCCTCCAACCTGACCCATTGGCCCAGTAGTAGGTAACAGTTGTCGGCTGGTTAGCCACTGGTACTATTTTTAATTCCTAGCTGGGTTGTTAACTTTCTACTTAAAATTTGTTTTCCTTGAACTAGTACTGAAAATTGCTGTCACAACGACTATACTGAAGAACGCAATGGCGAACAACCACACTCTTGTCTCGCCTAAGATGCCTCAGTCAAATCATGTTTATTATGCCATTACAATAACTGACTTCCAAAAAAGCTCCGGGGCTAAACTGTAGACTTTGCCTCTTGAAGTATACAAATTATCACCATACATTTAAATTAAAAATTTGTATCATGTAAGTGCGGGCCCTTTTATGATTTATTTTTAACGGACCTAGCAAATAAAAGGCGAAAATATTTCTATACTGCTTTTGTGACGTATGTGTTTAATATTACTTTAATTTTTAATTCAACACGGTTAAGATATCTTGCCTTCGCCAAGTTCCCAATCGCATACTCTTTTCAAATATTTCACAACTTTATAAGAGCACAAATAAAATATTTAGTTTTTTTATAATATACAACTATTCGTTTACGTCAACAACGAGGTCGTTGGACGGGAGCGTATTGTTAGAAACCCCTCCCCCAACTGAAGCATTTCACCTCAGTAACTTCGAGAAATCGTGGCAGACCGGTGCCAGGATGGATGTCCCGGGATTTCAACACGTCTCTTCCAGAATGGGAGTCCAAGGTTCTACGGTCAAGAGACGCCTGGCTCAATCCTTGAGAGCCAGTCCGGTCAAAGTATTTACTGTATTTAAAATTAATTTTTATTAGGTACCTTACAATTATAGAAATAAAACTCAAAAGTTCATGTTTTACACATTTATTTATAGAAATTACACAAATGCATATTACCTTAAGGAATTAATCATTTTCGCAAGCAAAGTCTTTAATGCTGCACGAACTGCCTCGTCGACTCCGGTTCCAACTGGTTCATCGACTCTGGTTCCAACTGCCTCGTCGACTCCGGTTCCAACTGGCTCGTCGACTCCGGTTACAACTGGTTCGTCGACTCCGGTTCCAACTGGTTCGCAGGTCACGGGATCAGGAACACAGGTTTCCAGCTGGCCGTTACGGACCGAGATGCTGGCGTGGACGAGATGGTGTGGCGTCTTCTAGAGCCGAGACAGCAGCGACGAGCATTCCACTCGTGATTTTCTAGCGTCTCTTCCGTGCAAGTTTCTTGCCACCGAGTCATTGAAAATATTTTAATAAGTTTTTTTTAAGTTTTAAGTGACAACGGCCATAATTTTTTTCTATTTTAAATTATTTTTACCTTTCATAATTACTAAATAAATATTATGGAACAAATTTACATGTTATGTTACCTATCTTAGCATATTTTCTTGTTATAAATCTTGCAATATTTCCAATTCACGCATTTTTATACCGTTTGCAATAAAGTTTTCGTATTAAATTGTTTGTCTTCACATTGCATAGGATTTAGCTTTGACTACTGGTTGCAGTCAAAACTTGTGGAATGGTGTGATCATCACGACAGCTGTAGTCACCCGCATGAAATAATGATACTTATGCTGAAAGGCGCTTACACATCGCCTGTTAGCAGATATGTGTTGCAACACGGTATTGAATGTCTGGGAGATAAAATGTATGCCTTGACATGCCAAAAATTCGGATAAAATCTATTATATTTATAGCCAAATATAAAATCAAAATAAACCAAATAACAATTTTGCTTGTACACGTTCTTTGTTGGCAATTTATTATAGTGAATAACTCCGATTCTATGGTGTCAAAAATACTGCGCAGAATTTTATATGTAGTATTTAAATCTAGAAATAAAAATCGTGAAGGAAAGCATTTATTTGTTGTGCTATCTATGCCATAATGTAAAGACTTATTCGTTGTTGGTTAAATAAAAAGCTTCAATGCATAAAAATTTAGCCTCTTTTAATTATTTTTTTATTAAATATTAGTTATATATATTTATAAATAGAATATTTCAATAATGTGTAATATGTTTTGTTTAAATAATTTTGAAATAAATTATTGGGGTAAGAGAAGAGATAAATAAGTTAAAATAAAAAATAAATAAAAATACCTTAAAAAAGTTAAAATACCGGACTAAAAGGTATAAAATAATTTGTCCCAGCCCTGTAAATTTTTTCAACACCATAAGGATACCTAACTCCATACGGATTCTCACAAAAATTTGTTATTGTTAATTTTAAGCACCTATGAATTAAATAACAAGTTTTAAAACGAAAAACTTCGGGTGCATGTGATTGATTACAGTGAGGAGTGAAAGGAGTAGCTGTCTTTAAGAAAACTCACCCAAAACTTCAAATCATTTGCAGTGTAATACAATTTTAAGTGAACTGTTCATGCATCAATTGGACGGTCTCCGGGTAAAAGGTAACAAGTCACATTTTGGTGATTTTTAGTTTATTCTAGCAATAAACTCTTAAGTATACTTAGAATATTTAATGCATTTTTAATCATTGGCAACTATGTTGGTAAATATGTTGGTAAATAAAAGAATAATTCAAGAAAAATTTAAGTATTTCAATTCAATTTTTATCTAAGAGTTTTTTGTTTCTCCTGCAAAAAGTGAATTCTTGACTTGTTACCTTTTACCCGGAGACCGTCCAATTATATCGTTTGCAGTGCAATACAATTGTTCTAGAACTTGTCAAGCATCAATTATCTATATCATGCACCCCACATATTGTTTGTAAGACTTATAAGTTAAATAATAGTTTTTAAAGATTAGAAACCAAAATTTTAAGACAATCTGTATGCGGTTATGTATCTGTATGGGGTTATTAATTTTACGGGGCTAGTATAAATTATTTCACACATTTAATTTCTTTTAAATATATAATTTTTAGAATATTTTTTATAGAAATATTTCTCCTTTTTATTCTTGCTTGTGCGACATTTTACAATTTTTTATTTTTTTAGTAAGATTAGGTATCTGATTTTATTCCTAACCATATAAAGATTGTAATGAAAATGTGTGATTGTAAATTTTAAATACCTATAAAAATTTAAGATTAAAAAATTAAAATGATGTTCACTTGCAATAGATAATAGGTAATAATAAGCCGTGACGGAAGCTCCGAACTTTGTTTGTGTCTAATTCAATGCAACGCCATCAATTGATGAAGGTCCAAACTAAACTTTCATCAGCGCCGTTAGTTCGCTAGTCGCCGTGATCTTTGCTTAGCAGACGGGTCTCATAAAGGAGGACAGGTAATTACTGACCTTAATATATTATAACCGTGTAGCGAACATTTCCGTAGCCCTGTATGCGATGTATAGGCACCGCCTGAATTGTATGCATCCTGCAATACTGTACTGTTCTGCTCGTAGCATAACGGCACGAATATTTTTTTTTGGGGGGGGGGGGGGGGGGTGGGGTTTGGAATAAAGCACAAATAAACGTTTAGCAACCAGACAAACAAGTGAAAAAAAACGAGTTAATATTTAATTGTCAACCAAATCTGATCTTTGTTCAAATTTTCAAGTTTCGAGCTCATCCTAATGTTAATTTAAAATTAATTACATAATGTGTAACGAACAGAGAAACAGACCGACGAGAAAGCGAGTAAGTAAAAAATTATGTATCTACCTACCTTTGAGGTGTTTATTTTTAGACAAGACGAAGATTCTTACTTCTTAATTATTATTTTTTAACAATTTTAAAAATTAATTTTTGTTATAGTGTCAGTAGGTACATCATTATCGCTATGAATACTATGTCTGTGTGTGTTTCAGTACAAATAGTGAAAAGAGTGTATTTCTATTAAGAACTAGCGACCCACCCCGGCTTCGCACGGGTGCAATGATAATACTAAATATACTCATTATAAATATAAATATAGACTAAAATCAAAGGTTAATCAACAAATATCAACAACAAATGATACCTTTTCTATTCAGTTCTTTTTTGAACTCAAATACCTTACCTTAAACTACGATTTTCGATAATTAAATAAAAAATACTTTACTTAGTATTCGTTCGACTAAAAACTAAATATAATCAACAATTATCAACAACATGATCCGTCTACTAAGGTTCAGCCAGCATTTGCAATGTAAGCGCAAAAAAATATGTTTATTTACGACATCACATTAGAAACCTCTTAAATTATCAGTGTTTCTCTACTATATTATGCATGTATTAAACATATAAACCTTCCCCTTGAATCATTCTATCTATAAAAAAATTGGTTGTCTGTAAAGTCGGTTTACGGACGATTGTTTAAAGTGAAAACGTCATAACAAAATGTTATCTTTAAAAGATTTGTGCAATGGGAGTGCATGACTTGATGTAAGTTTTTGGACATACGCCATTGCTAAGAACTTTTTCTGTTGAAGAAAAACTAATAAATAAAATAAATAAATAAAAATAAAAATACTCAAAAAAATATACAAAAAACACACAAAATTAAGCAAACAATTGCTGTTGTCAACAAGGATATGAACACCACAAAATATTCCGAAACAGGAATATGGTCAGCAAACAAAGAAAAAACAAAGAAAAATGTACTAAGAGAACGAAAAAATCCCCACAAATGATGACAACACAAAAATATTGAAACCCAAAATAATTCAGCACAACAGTTGAAGCGAGACAAAAAACATGACAAAACGAAAAAACAAACAAATACAATAGTTTTACCTAAACAGAAACAAGCGACGTTTCGGGAACTGTTATCTGCTCCCGTCCTCAGTTGAGTCGCACCTGTGTTTCCGTGCCATGTGCGTCTCTGCCTGAGGACGGGAGCAGATAGCAGTTCCCGAAACGTCGCTTGTTTCTGTTTAGGTAAAACTATTGTATTTGTTTGTTTTTTCGTTTTGTCATGTTTTTTGTCTCGCTTCAACTGTTGTGCTGAATTATTTTGGGTTTCAATATTTTTGTGTTGTCATCATTTGTGGGGATTTTTTCGTTCTCTTAGTACATTTTTCTTTGTTTTTTCTTTGTTTGCTGACCATATTCCTGTTTCGGAATATTTTGTGGTGTTCATATCCTTGTTGACAACAGCAATTGTTTGCTTAATTTTGTGTGTTTTTTGTATATTTTTTTGAGTATTTTTATTTTTATTTATTTATTTTATTTATTAGTTTTTCTTCAACAGAAAAAGTTCTTAGCAATGGCGTATGTCCAAAAACTTACATCAAGTCATAACAAAACATTGATGAAATGATTGATCCAGAAGAAAAGGAAATATCATATTCGGCCTGAGACTGAGCCGTAATAGGTTTTTGCAACCAACCCATTTAGGCATTAAAAATATTATATTCTTTGAGGAATAAATTTTTTTAAATTTTTTCTATCTTTCGTATGATAAAATCTACATCTGTATACTTTTATGAATAAATTGAATCCTTTTTATTGAATTATCACTATTTTTATGGATACAAAGGAGTGAAATGAAATGTACAATTTCATTAATAAATTTGCTTTTATTTGCATTCATTATTTCAAATATATTTATTACTTTTGAAATGTTGCGTGCGCCGTATTTATTTTTACAAGTACAAAAAAAAAATTTCGCAGCTGCCGGGATTCGAACGGACAATCTTTAGCGAAGCTAACCGCACGGCCACGAGACCATACTTGAGAAAATAACAGTTTCAGATGTTATATACAGGATTATATAAATTTTGCTCACGGTAGGGGAATAATATTATTTTGTTTTTATAACACGATTTTATAACAAATACGCATCCCAAATACACCAGACTTATTTTTTTAAAACATTGTGCAATTGATCTCGGGTGTAATTTAAATTATTATGTGTAACAGTAAAACACCATTGTTGGTTCAAAACTTATTTGAATATTCAACTTTACTTTTAAATAACCGTACCGATTGTGCTGAAAATCTGTGGACGATCGGTAAATTACATAATATTAATAATTCTAACGACGAAAATATGATTGAAAAGTCAAATCGATGGTTGTTCCAATCGAGTGGAAGAGAGATGCCACGCATGCGTACAATGAGCAAACAGGACACATCCATAGTGGGACATCCGTAGTGGGACACTTTTTCGTGTGTGCAGCTGGCGTTCATCGATTTATTAGACGTTGTCACGTCAAAAGGTTTTACATTGGCCCACAATTTTACATTAAGACGTAAATATGTAGCTTTTATAATAAAAGCTTTAATTGACACATAAACAAACAGATTTAACATTACCATATAATCCATTGATATGATGGAAAAATCGAAGTGAAATAAAATTTTAAATGTTAAAATTAATGTACTGAAGTTACTTTTATATTTGTCTTCGCATTTGACAGTTTCCCTCCAAATCGCGAGCCGAAGCATGTCCAACTAGTTCACCAGGCGCTGGACCGGCGGGCGGCTGGCAGAGGGCACTTCGCACGCCGGTAATTCCACATGCGCAGGGATTACTGGTTTGTTCGCCGGGGATCCAGCGACCTGGTCCGCGGATGTAGGCCGCGGCTTAGCGTCCCTTTGTCCAGCGGAGAGCCGGCGGTCGGGTCGGACAGGACAAGCATCTGCCCTCTCGCGGCTCCCACGCGAGGCTTTGGGCAGTGGCGGATCCAAGGGGGGACACCAGGGGCAAGTGCCCCCCCCCCCCCAAAAAAAAAAACCATTTGTCTGCTACTTTTATATTGCCGACAAAAATGATTGTTTCTGAAACCAATAAAACATTTTAATATAATTAATGAATTTCTTGAAAAGTCATAAAATATGGTGGTTGGATGTTATGTGTAGTGTGAGAAGATTAAATACAAATTTTGTAATTTGAAGTCATTTTTTTCTCTGGCTATTCTGAGGTGAACCTCTGGATCCGCCACTGGCTTTGGGCAGTGGCGTACGTGCAAATGGTGCAGTGCATCCCGTCGTGATATGAGTAGGGGCCAGTGACGGCAACGTCCGCCACGGATCCCACTTGCAACACATCTGGGGTGCGACCCCAGAGGGGGTTCCACACGGATAGCTTTGACTGGTCAAATGCTTTTAGACGACCCACAAACAGAAACATTGTATTACGTTGAAACAGAAATGAGACTTAATTTTTTTTGACGTGACAAAGTCTAATAAATTGTTGAACGCCAGCTGCACGCACAAAAAAGTGTCTTGTTACGCACATTGTTCCGTTACGCTGTGTCCCGTTACGCTCATTGTTCCGTTACGCTGTGTCCCGTTACGCTCATTGTTCCGTTACGCTGTGTTCCGTTACGCTGTCGGCGAGTGCAGTAACAATAGGTTATGTTGAAACTGACTAAAAAATTACGGTGAATTATATAATTGATGATAGATATTTGATGATAGTTTATTTATGTGAAAACTTGTTCATAATTATATTTAAAAATTATTTCTAAAGGCCAGTTTTTAAAATTAATTACAAGTGATCTATACGTGAACTGTTTTGTCGACTGTTTATAAATTGAAGTGAAAAGTTAATGTGGTTTTCATTGCTTATTACAACAATTTCGGCAAAAAAGTTAATTATTCTTGCATTTTAAAAATCTGATTACTAGTATAATTTCATGTTTTTATTCTTTTTTTATTAAAATAAAAATGGTTCAATTTTTTTCATAAAAGTATGCAATCATCTCATCAATGTTTTGTTATGACGTTGTCACGTTAAACTATCGTCCGTAAACCGACTTTACAGTCAACCAATTTTTGTTTTGTTTTATATAAATAGAAAGTTGAATGAACCCGAATGAATTGTTGATGTGTAACATCTTAGCTCACAGTATACGGCCGTTGGTGGAAGTATTTTCGTGCGCGAATTCAAGTTTACAATGACGAAGGGAATCTTTGTAGTATTACCTGTTTAGGGAATTTCAACACGATCGGTAGTTTTTTAATAAAATTATCTGTCGGAAATCAGGTACATAGCTAAGGATTAGTATCAATTAGTGTTTATTGCTTCTACTGGAGCCGTTTCTTTATTTACCTACTTTAAAAATTCGGTCGGCAAATTAAATGATTCGATAGTGTACGTAGCTGCTCCGGCAGCTAATTCTAGAGATGGGCGAGGAAACTACGATATATTAATCACGCTTAGCATAATTAGGGTGAGTGAAGCGAGCCCTTTCACTATCCTACAACCCGTGCACTTTACGAAAAAAACTATTACACCTCTAGATTTGAAATTTAACATAGTATTTTATAGTCATATATAGATGTGTTATCTTTACTTTTTTGTATAGAAATAATTTAAATATACATCAAACAGTGATGAGTAAGTTTTTATTAACTATAGTGTTATTATAAACGAACGCCAAAAGTGTTATATATTATTAATTAGAATTTTATTACACTAACAACTTTGTGTGTTGAAAATTTTATAATTAAAATGACATATCGGTTTTTAATTTTGTATCAACGCCATGTGTTAGAAATTACAGAATTAATAGGGCATATCGATGTGTAATAATTCTAGAATATTTAGAAACAATATCATTGGACTTTTTAGATTATAAGCAAAAAAGTTAGTTACTATATATAGAGTTTAAATAAACTAAAAATATAAAAAAAGTAGATATAGAGAAGCGTTGAATTAAAAAATAATGAATATGCTTGTAATATTTATTTTATTGGAGCATTTATGAAGTGTAACCTTGATTATAAAAAAGTAACAGGTAGTTTTATTTTTTTTAAATTTTAACAATACTTATAAAAATACAATTTAAGATCGATACTGCATATTATGATCTGTAGTTAGGTGAATAATTTTACTTAATTTTAAATTCGTTGAAATTTTACAATTTACTAAAACAATAAAAAAAGGTTACGTGTAATTAAAGTCGCGTTCTGGCAATGTTAACGAATTTTCAAATTTAATACTTTCTCACGCAGCAAATTAAAGTCTTAAATGTTAGCTGTAAGAGTTTAATTCATTACTTGGTTTTAAAACCACCGATATATTGCATAATTAAACTTAAATATGTGTAACGAAAATGACCGCGAGTGTACTTGAATTAATGCTATTCTGTAATATTAAAAATTTATTATTTGTTATTGTTTCAGCGAAATTCCACGAAGACGTAAGTAAACTGGACATAAAGATAGTGAACGTAACCGTTCTTTGATAAGTGATGCAAGAGAATGTCGAAAAAGAACTCGAGATACTGAATTGAATTCTTATTGAGAAGATGCTCACTATTTTGAGTATGCCGTTAATTATGAAACTGCGAAGAAAAATTGTTAATTCGAGTTTTGCAATTTATATCAAGGAAGATGGTTCGATTTACATATTGAAGACATATTGTACACTTTGTCACAAATTTCAGATAAAAAGTGAACTGCATATATTTTCCATAGACAATAATATGGATCGCGGACCACAAACCGATGTTTTAAAAAATTAACATTTTTTTAAAGAAAAATTACTTGCTCAAGTTCACCCGGTAATTACAGTAAAGCGACTGAAACATGTCCAATTGGGATATAGTGGGCAAATAAAACTCGCGAGCCTTCACAAAGCCACGATTTTTGCTAGTTTTACACAATTCTACGATCTATTTGGTGTCCAAGATTCCTATTATAAGTGTATTTGCAACATGAAAACATGCATTTTCTCGTTACCGAGGTTAGAGGTTACACAATACTAGCGAGTACTGAAATACTCGCTCAAAATTTATTCATGTTAATATTACTGTCAATGTATCGAAATTACTTGCGACCAAATCAAATTGTGGTACATATAGAATGGTTTCACATATATATGGTGCTACTTAGTATTTTTATGACTGGCATTAAATTAATTTTGTGTTAGTACCAGAAACTAAACCCGTAAAATAAATAAAAGGTTCCAATCTTTTGCTCGTAGCATCATGCCATACTATGTAAAAGGTTTATGTTATCGTCTAAACAAATTATACTTTAGAGCACGCGGGGTTTTACAAAAATGTATTTTGTTGAAAAACAAAATTCTGATATTACTTAAGAAAGAACGATCTATCAATTAATATAATTTTTAAAACTTTTCACAAATATATATATATGTAAAATAATTAATAATTCGTAGGAATTTTCATTAAAAACTGACGAAAGAATGCAATTTATGGAATTTATATTAAAATAAAGGAGTTTAATTTTTTTTATACAATTAAACACACATTGAACAAAACCATCTAGCTTTTCATGTAACTTTAAATAAATGTCAACAATTTAGATTTTAATATTTGCCGTTGGGACGACAAAACAAATGCAAATTAGGTTTATAATATGCCCGAAGATTTACTTGTTTTTTCTTATAAAATTTTTACTCCTTCAACGCCTTAAAGAGCTCTAGTATCAATAAGCGCTTAAACTACGGTCATTAAGAAAATATTATTGTAGTTATAGTTTCATAAAACCCCTTTTTAGTCTTCTGTTTTTATAAATAAAATTATAACCACGAAAATTATTTTTAAACTCAAAAACTATAAATGAAGGTGAAACTGAAAAACAGATCAGTCACGTGCGTGAGCTAATGCATGCCTGGATGTTAGTATAACAACGCTCGCCAGAAACAAAAATGTTTTCTCGCCAGGCTCTGGTATTTGTAACTGCTACCACAAGAGAACGTAAACATCTGTGGCTACTTTCTGAACCATTCCAAGAACGCTGCAGCAGAAGGAATTTCAAATGTGTTCCCAGAATAGTCATTTAAACATTACCTGATTATTTCTTGAATCATGCACAGGAACTATAATTAAAAGTAGGACTAGAGTTTACAAAAGAAAAAAGCTAACATGATTCAATCATGCAGCAACGCCAAATAACTTTCTGTGTTCAAATAAAAATATTCATTTGGGATTGAATTACAAACAAGAATTTAAAAATATTTTATTTAAGTATTTGGCAGTATTTAAGCCAGCATTTTCTTGGACTGAAATTGTACCTGAAAATATGACAGGCAAATTAATAAAACGAAACGTTTTTCTAATTTTTCTACAAGGAAAATTTTGTAAAAACCCTTAAGATAGACGTTTATCCACCACATGTTGGTTGTGCGAACTGTTAAACAAACATCTAAAGTTTCTCAAATAAGGTGGAGTTTGAAAAAATATCTAACAAGTATTCTCAGATTCCTTGAATTCTTATTTGTAATGTGTTTATGCTGACGAATACCAAAAAGTCAACGACTTTATTGTAACGTGGTTTCTGATTCGATACCAGTAAAATTATAGACATTTTTCCAAGGTACCATTCAGTAAAAAAAAAGCTGAAATATTTTAAGCATAGTGTACTCAGCTGTCACGGGTAGACTTTTCATGATTATTTTGGTAGTTTGTACTAAAAATAAACTTAAACTTGTTAAATTTCAATTAAAATATTTTTATGTCAAAGCTCAGTGCTTTGTAAATATGTATTGTTAAAGTTACCTTTCTTTTAAAGAAATTCGAAAATGGTTTGGTTTTTTAATTGTTTCATCAATAACATCATATTATTCATTGTTATCCTATTAAAGTAATTTTCACAAACATGACCTACATAAATTAGAAAAGTAGCGTTTTTGTTAAAAAAGGATAACAAAATTATAAGGTTGAAGTTATAGGACCGATTTATTGAAAGTGTGTACAGTGACCGAATGTGTTTTAACTACAAAAAATACTTTGTGTTTAGAACTAATAAAAAACCCTAAAATATTAAAAGTTCAAGCCAAACACATTTCTGGGGTATAAAGTGTTCGCCTAACACGTGATTCTTGCAGTGTTGTAAGCGGAAGGCAGCAGCGTTCATGTCAAATGAGGAATTCATGAAAAGTTGACATATATTTTTATTAGCAATCAGGGAATACACCAAAATTATACTTTCGTACTTAACAAAAATTCTCGCAAACAGCATGGTTCCAATTTTCAGTTAAAAACACCTAATGTAATTTCTTAGTTAAGTATGAAATGTGGCTAAGAATCAAGGGATAAAGTAACCATAAAATCGTAAACTATATGTTTAGCACGTTTTCCCAAAACATAATTTTTTTCCGTTTGTTCCAAAAGTACCTCCACAAATATCCAATCGTTTTATTTCTTATTGAAGCCAAGAAACATTGTAGTCTACCTACTTGTGATACGCACAAGGTTGACAGCGATGATAAAAAAATTGTTTCAATGTTTATATTTATTTCCCGTGTCCTTTACCAGGAAATGTTTTCCATGTCAATATTGCTTATATTTTATGTGTTAATATACAATTATTTTAGTTTTTAATATTCATATGACACTTAAGGATGTAAAAAATGTAACTCTTCAGTTTAGTTTATTACTAGGGTCATATGCGGATAAAGGTTTTAAAAAAAAACTAGTAGAAAAATTGGAAAAGCTTTTCATTTTATTGTGAATATCATTATATGAGGTACAAGTTCAGTACAAGATAAAGCGTGCAGACTTTAACATTGTCAAATACATAAAGAAATACATTTTTATAACTTAATCAAAAAATAAATAAAAATTTATTTGGCGATTCTTAAAAACATTATTAAGTAAGCAAACATGTGTCTAAATACATAATAAATGCAATTTCAACTTTCTTAATAAATAAATCTATGTTAAATTATTATTTTGATGTGTACATAGGGCAAATGTGATCTCAGTTGAAGGTTTTTTTTTAAGATTTCACAATTTTTGTTTGTTTCTTTGAAAGAACCCACCCGTCTTGTTAGAGGCGGCGTCATGAAAGCTTCCAGCTGCACAACTATTTATCTTCCAAGCATTCGTCAAAGCGGGCGTCCCAGAGGAACAGCGCTCGGGAACGCTAAGTGGGTAAATACGAGCGGTTTTATTTTTGGATGGCGATGCGAGAGGTCTCGTGCGTGCTGTGCGTGTCGTTAAAGGCGTGCGTGCGGCTGTCAAACTATTTGTCATCGTTTGCTGTCGGAGCCATCAACAACCCACCAACCCCTCCCGTTGTCAACCCCCAACTACACACGTAGTCACCCCAGCCACATCCGTTTCGCTGCCCGTCACAACAAACCAGTGACGCGCGAACAGGACTACTTTAACGACCCGATAACATTCGTGCAAACGGAAGTTTGTTTTGTAAGCTAGTTTTAACGAGAATCACATTATAGAAATTTTAATGGCATGTTAATGTTATAAACACTTAATTATAAACAATTAATACATTCTAACATGCAAACGCAAATAAGTATTAAATATATATTAAATAAAAGGAAATTATCAAGAAATTGATATGTCATAAAGGCGGGTTTTTCTCATGTCAGTTAGTAGTACCCTTTTTCATAGCTTGACAAGGAGTAAAAACATTTCCTCACGGTTGTTTTTTTTCTGCTGGCGTGCCACGGACACATCGTTAAATTTCCAAGTGGGTGAGGACTTTCCACTCGTGGATAACTTCCTTCCTGGGTCAAGGACGGAGTGCCGTGTAATCCTTTTAGCTCCTTACAACGAAAGGCAATGGCGAGCCACGGCAGTATCACCTCACCTCGTCTGCCCTAGTGAAATTGGATCAGACCATTCTCTGTAGCCACATAATCTTCATTGGTATTATGTTAGCCTGAAAATTGTTGTAAAACTGAAACGAGAAACAACAGAGAGAATTAAACTGCTATTTCGCAAGGACGTTGTTGCGATTACAAGCTTCGTGACAGTTACCTTCACTTACTCCACAACTGCATTAACATTATTCCTTTATCAATTAATTAATATAAAATTTAATGTGTATTTGAAGTAAAAATAACGGGAATCACTCACCCATTAAAATCTTCTACAACAATCTTTCAAATTATCACAATCCTAACATTATTTGCTGACAGCTAAATAAATGTGGGCAAAAACATAATATGACATATTTTTTCAAATGTATTTAGATAAAATGGTGCTGCACGATTGATTGCTATGAGTTTTTAAACGAAATGTTAATATAAAAGTTACCATGTAGGTACAATTGATTACCTGCATTATAAAAGTTGACAATCTATTTGTTTCAGGCGAAAGTGATTCAATAAGGAGTAACTCATAAGTAATATTTATAGGATGACCAAAAATAGAAGCTGTAAAGTGGTAAAACCGTTGCTTTACCAGAAGGCGATGACTGCGTCAGTAGTGCGCTCCAGAGAAACTCACCTCCACCGTGACTGCGCATGCGTACTGACGCAGCGCATGCACACTGACGCAGCAACACATGCTTCACGCTACGTCTGCGCTGCACTCTCTACCACGGATATGCCTGAGGAAAGTATAACATAAACGATTTTACTTTTAATCTGCTTACACTACCCCAACTAAACTAAACCAAATATGTTTTGAAAACAAGCTCTCTAAACCTGTCTGTTATTTATATTTTCTCTATAATTGTTTATGTTAAAATAAAATTTTTACATGCGGTTTTTATAATTCATGCTTACAAATAAATATATATAAAAAAATATTGTTACACTTGGAGATTGCTTACCAGCAAAAAAAGAGCCTCGAATTTCGGCTGGATTACATTCCAAAACTTGTATCTAATTATTAACATAAATAATAAGAAAAAGTTTGTATACCGTTATAGAGACGTTAAAAATTTAACCTATTTCTGACTTAAAAAATGTAAATATCATAGAATTAATAGTTACATAAAAAATATACAAATTACATGAATATGTTTCATCACATGAAAGTATTTTACAACAAAATGGAATTGGAGTTTACTATATGTATGTATAAATAAACTCTGAATCACCCAGAATTTCCCAGTATTTACGCAATTTAAAGAGATTTATTGTTCTAAAAAAACTGGGATGCCAAAATGAAATGTTTTATTTTATAAATTTTTAACTCATGGTACGTGGGGATAAAGGTATTTATTCGAATTTAGATGTAATGGTAATTTCTTTGGCTTATATTTAATGTGCAAAAGTTCACCAAGAAGTACCAAATTCCGCTTTAAATGGGTAGTTAAGTGGATGGGGTTATACAATAAAAATAATATGCCTACCTAGTGTTAAAATAACCATACAAATAGAATGAGTTGCGTAATAAAATTTATCAAAACACTTTTTCTAATTTCATAATTTTAACCTATTTGGAAGTTTCTTTATATTTGTAACATTTAACTAAAAAAAAAATATGTCTAGCACACTTTTACTCTTGGTATGTCTCCCAATTTTCACGAAAGCGAATATGTACATATTAATTCCGCCACAGACGGTGGGCTACTTGAACTACTTAGGCTCTTGGGTGTAGCAGAAACGCGCATTCGCTTTTAAATTAAACTACAAACGTTTGGTATATATTTCTTAGGATACGCTCTTATGAATCACCAAATTAACCAAGCTTTATACATTTGTCAAGATATCTACCGCGCATTACGTGGCGACGTAGATCGCTTCCGAAAGGAGGATCTGGAACCCGATGAACCAATCTCTCTAGGTTTCACTGCAGGCCCATTAGACTTCATCGTGTTAAAATTCCGTCCATGTTGTAAGCTGTTTTCATTGCATTCCCGTTGCGTATTGAAATTTCGCCCTCAATGCACCAAAAGAGGTTTAAACGAAAAGTAAGTTATTAATATTAGAACGAGGATGTATCGATTTCTTTAAGATGTTCCCACCACTACGCAAACACTACAGAGTAAATGTGAATTCGACCGAAAATCTTTGGATGCAGGTTTATTACGACAAAATAAGCAGAAAACAATTTTAGGACTTATGGTCAAAAATGCTTCCCAAGGTTGGAATAAGTCATTGACGATAGAGTTGAACGACATTTTTGCTGTATATAATAGGGAAAGTAATTAAGTTTGAAAACATAGCATTTGAATTAAGTTTAATCGATTGTTCTACAACTACCCCGAATTTGGTCGCTGTGATTAAATATTTTATTGAAATAATTACGGGCAGTAATACGTGACAAAAATAAGGGAAAGTAAAGGCGCTACGCCCAATTGTTCCAATAAAATATTTTGCGGCACCGACAAAGTTCGCACTGGTACTAGACCTTCATCCAATTAAACATTGTCCAGCCGCTCATTTTTATCTTAAATACTTTCACTATTCTTATTTCTACTTATTTTGTGGTGATGAACCTGGAGCTAAAGTTTGCCGGTCGAATTCAGACTCATGCTGTATAAAGATTTGTGTGGTCTCAAAATCAATCACTTTGTTTTGTACTTTTAAAATAAATTATATTAAAATTCACTAAATTCAAATTTCATACTTTGCAAATAAAATAAAAAATGCATGTAGCTACAACATAAGCATGTTATTTTTATTTCAAAGTTAATTGATTTTTAGGTCAGTAGCGTATGATAAGTTATCGTAGCCTCATGTTGAAGATTTTAATTATTTCTATAAAAGACAAATTCGATCGTAAATCATTGTCAATAAATAAATAAAAGTAACAATTGTTATGCCTGTAGTTCGTATTGTGTGGTGGCGGTGCCGACTAGAGCAGTGATTTTCCCGTGACTTTTAGATGGAAAAAGTGGGGGGGGGGGGGGGGGGGTCCTTCCTTTAATTTCAATTTTTATTTTCTAAAAGATTTTATTTATTTATTAATTTTTTTAACAATTTTCGGCCACATTCCTGAAAGTGCTTACTTTATCTCCTAGCAACAGCTATTGCATTTCTAATGATTTTTTTAGTTTACTGGCAACGGCTATTAGAGTAGAGTGGGGTAAAAGTGCGCGGCGGGTAAAAGTACGCAGTGCTGGTATACTTGTTCCCACTAATATTATATTGGAAAACCTTAGTTGGTGTTAAAGGTGTCATGGTGGAGAATCGTTACACGAAAGAACAGCTGGCTTGTACGAACGGCATCAAAACCATGAGGTAAATATTGTATTTCATGATACTGATGTAATATTTAGATTTCTTGGAACTAGTTTATCAAGAAAGGAGTTAGTGTACGAAAATAATACGCTAGGCTGTTTGATAAAGTGGTTTTTCCAGAGTGTCGTAAAGTATCAGATAGTTCGCATTGCATACCACATATAGCAGCACTTCCTGGAAATGGAAGATAAGTATTGCGGGGGCAAAAGTACGCAAGTATAAGAGGGGTAAAAGTTCGCAATGCGAACTTTTACCCCGCATACAAATCTGTAGTTTACAGTCCTTGAAAATATTGTGGGTAATGATTGTAATACCATTTAAAGTTATAGTTATGTTAAAACATTATTTACATACTTATATTTATTTTTTTAAACTTCAGATATAGTAATGTGATCATTTTTGACGCCTCAACGTCTAATAAATCGATGAACGCCGGCTGCACGCACGAAAAAGTGTCCCGTTATGCACTTTGGCCCGTTACGATGTGTCCCGTTACGCTCATTGTACGCTTGCGCCGCATCTATCTCTCTTCCACTCGATTGGCCTGTGGTCCGATTTCATTTCTAAACATTGACTAAAGTTTTAATTGTTAACATTGAAACTTTATTATTTGAAAAAAAATTGGCTAGTTGTCTGTCTGTAAAGTCGGTTTGCGGACGATAGTTTAACGTGAAAAATTATGGTCATTCATATAATTGATTATATATATTTGATTACACTTTATTTATATGAAAACTTGTTCATAATTATATTTAAACTTTATAGCTAAACGTCAGTTTTTTAAATTAATTACAAGTCATCTACACGTGAACTGTTTCGTCGACTGTTTATAAAGTGAAGTGAAAAGTTAATTTGGTTTTCATTGCTTATTACAACAAAAATTTCTGAAATAAAGGTTAATTATTCTAGCATTTTAAAAATATGATTACTAGTATAATTTCAAGTATTTATTCTTTTATTATTAAAATTAAAATGATTCAATTTTATTCATAAAAGTATGCAATCAATTCATCAATGTTTTGTTATGACGTTGTCACGTTAAACTATCGTCCGTAAACCGACTTTACAGACAACCATTTTTTTTGCAGGAATTATCAGAGGAAAATGAAGCGAAAGCAGGGTGTCTACAGACTCTGAGGAAATTATTTTAGTGACATTTTGGGGACCTTTTAGGGACCCTTTAGCAAAATATTTTGTATAACTTTTTGGGTTTAAAATTCATCAACAATACATTTTACTTACGATTTAGAAAGCTGTGTACTCCAAAGATTTTGACGATAGCTCAACAGAGACTTGCATAAAAAGATTCTAAACGTAGAATAGCTGCAGATTATGGCATTTCAGAGGCCACTCTACGTAAAAGACTCAAACAAGTAATAATCCCTTAGTAAGGAAATTATTATGTCTAGTAAGTTTACTACAACAATTTGTGTACCAATAAAATAGAGTTCAACGAAATAAAAAGTTTAAAAAAAAACCACTCACAATTTTTAATCGTTCTGGCAAAGAAAGATGTTATTTATGATAACTGTTAAAATACATTATAAGCCCTACTGTTTTTTGAAGCGGATAACATGCTAACATTTGCCACTTAAATTTATTTTTCTGTGTTATTAGTGTTAAATTGTAATGAATTAGTGTCTTAAGTAAAACTCATATGAATCTAAATAAATTATACAATTAAATTTTTCTTTTACAATTTTATGGTAACATGCGAACTTTTGCCCCACTGGTGGGGCAAAAGTACGTTTTTACTTCATGTCGGCAAACACATCCTAGCATTCATAATATTTATAATTATGTTCTAATACCTAGTTCATTAGACTCACGATTGATAATAGGTTCTATGTTACAAATAAAAAATTGTTTGCTCTATTAACATGACAGATATTTGAGTCCAAATATTAAGTCCGTCCTTTTGCCCCACTCTACTCTACATTTTTGGTGCTTTATACGCTTACAGGAATTAACTCATTTTTTCTGTAATTGTATTAGCCATCATATTGGCAAAAGATTGTTTGAGTAAAGGTGAATTTAAAAGCCTTTAAAATGTTTGATTCCAAGACGGCGTATTTAGTTCATATTTATTCATGTTATATTAGTTCAAATGATATTTTGTTATAAGAGTGTGTATAATGAGCGATGCGAGCCTTTTTCTGTCTGTAGACTCCCGCTGTGAAGCACGGGATCATCAGAAAGTATATACATACATTTATGACAATAATATAACGTTTTTGTAAACCCTAAGAAGTGGTTTAATCATAAAAACCAATACTTATTTTGTAAAAAAAAAAAAAAAAATCCTCTTGAAGGAAATATATTATATAAATCTAAAAACCAAATTTGTTACCATTGAAGAAAAAATTCTTAATTATTTTTTTTTATAAACTATATTTCATAGGCATTCCATGCTTATTACTATATAATTTTCAGCGAACATTCAAATGACAATGTTTTTGACAGTCTTTAATGGTATTATTTTCTATAGTCATTCAATAATTATAAAAACATGTTTTCATACTGTAAATCATACATTAGTATATATAAAAAAGTAATTTAAAAAATACCAAATTTAAATTTTAAATTAAATAGACATCTCGTTCTCAATCAAAAATCTTTGACTTTTAATTAAAATATTGGAGTGCGTATTGCATTATTTAAAAAATATATATATATATATTTGTACAAAATTTAAAATATTCTCATATACTAAATAATTAACTCAATTCAAAACCGAAGTAGTAAAAAAACGTAATTTAATTAATAAAGCTACCTGAAAGGTTGTTCAAATCATAAACCCAATTTTTAAACTCTGTAAGCGGTAGGAAGTGAGCTTTACAAAATAAAGTGCTGGTAAGATCTTTTTTTAGATAACGCAACGACAAATATACACACAAATATATACCAAGGTGGGTATATTCTAAGTGTCACAGACATGAAATGCATTTGCTAAGTGTACTCATTTATCAACCCAAGCGAATACTCACCTAGCATACTAGGCATTAATAACAGTTATTTAAAAATATTTGGATACATGTCGTGCTACATTAACGAGCCGAAAAATATTTACGAAATATTTTTTGAATAGCATAAATCTTTGATACGTTCAGCTGGGCTTAGTTTTAAAATATTTGTGTATTTTTTTTAGCTTCCATTTGTAATTACGTTTTAACTAGTTTTGCGGTGTCAAAAATCTTTTAAGTGACATTTTCTCAATGCCATTATATTGCTTAACAGAAAACTCAGTTTTTTATGGAACGTTGAAGTTGTTTGTATAGTAAATCTTTTATTCATGCTCATGTATGGTTGGTGTTTAAAGGAATGTCGATGTAGTACACCTGAGAGGAATGGAAAACTAGCAATCTAATAGATCCAGAGGGAAATAGAGAGGAAATAAAAGAGATGGACACAGCCCACGGGAAAACCCGCCGTGGTTTGTGCATATCTATATTGGGGCACATACTCCCGTAACAAACGCACACTTAAATTTCTCCTCTGTTTTGTTTCACCTTCCGCTGTCCCTCCTCTTCGCCTCGGCCGGCTAAGCTCCACCACCTTCCCCCTACCCCAGGCCGAACTGCCTAACGGGCATTTCCATTTTCAAGCCATTTATCTCGTTTCACTTTCCTCAGTCCGCGCGCCACGAGGCATTTCCAATTTCTTCACGGAAACGCACGCATTAAGGCCCCGGGATTGGAGCTGCTGGGTTATGCGTATTTTTGCTTGTAGGTGTGACGCCAGGAGTGGGTGCCTTCAGGAACCATTCTTCCCCGTTACTCAGTCTCCATCGTGCCGGGCTACCTCCATGTTGCCACCCCTCCTTGTCGCAGACGACATGTGTTCCTGTCTCCCTGTGTAGGGGTGGCGGGGTACCCCTTCCCCAGTCATGAGCGCTGCAGTTCTCCTCCCCGCCGCGAGATGGCATTGTCGGCGCGCGCCGCCACACATCACCGAGACGAGGCCATGCGTCACAGGCGGTGGCGGTAACGGCCGCATGCGTCTCTGCCCGCATGTTTGGCTGGGGCTGTATATTCTTCAGCTGGCTTTTCAGTCACGCCGAAAAAGGAATACTAGATCAGTACAGAGCGAGAAACCGATACCGAATAACATATCTTTGAATATTTTTTTTATTCCATAACAATATACAAATTTTGCGAAATGCAATTCTTTAAAAAACATGTTTAATTTGAATAAAAATATATTATTTTTTAGTCACAACTGAACCACAAATTTACTCATATATATTATTTAATTAAATTATTTTATCAATATTTCCCGTCAAATATGAAATTTGCATTGACCAGTAAGTAAATATGCGTAAAGTTTTGTTTCAGTGCTTTTTTTTTACAGTAACGAAATTTTTTTTTCTGACAGAAAACTTATTTCAAACTTTACCAAAAGTTGAAAAAGGTTCAGTAACTAAAAATAACGACATAATTTGTTACAATGATTCGGTGTATGCTCTAAATTCTTAAGGGATATAAATGAATTTCATATAACTATTTTTTTGAGACATTGTTGATGAATTATTGTTTAACAATGCAATAAATAGGTGAGAAACAATCTACTTTGTTTCCATATAGGTAATATTTTGAGTTTTATTTTTTGACGTGACAACCTCTAATAAATCGATGAACGCCGGCTGCACGCACGAAAAAGTGTCCCGTAACGCACATTGTTTCTTTACGCTGTGTCCCGTTACGCTCATTGTACGCTTGCGCCGCATCTATCTCTGTTCCACTCGATTCGAACAACCATCGATTTGACTTTTTCGAGGCACATTAAACTTAAAAAACTCCCATTCGTTTCCTACTTTTCCTATCATCGTCCTATCCTTAACAGAATAACACAGATTGGAAGATGTTAAATAGCAAACATGTATAAAATTTATAGTTAAAATAATCTCTTCGTTAAAGCAATAAACATATTTGAATTAATGAGTGCAAATAAAAGTAAATTTATCAATTATATTGTAGATTTCATTTGACTCCTTCTTTCCTTTCATACAAAATAGTGATAATTCAATAAATATGATTCAATTTTATTCATAAAAGTATGCAGTCATTTCATCAAAGTTTTGTTATGACGTTGTCACGTTAAAATGTCGTCCGTAAACCGACTTTACAGACAAACAATTTTTTTTATTTTACTTAATGTACCACTGACTATAGAAATCTTTCACACACAATAATTCTGTCGTAGGGACACTTTTTTAAAATAATCCACTTTGGTAATATTAATCTCGGCCACCCAAAAAGAAATTGATTAACTCAATATTTGAAATAAAATTCATAAACGTAAAAATTAGTTAATGGAAAATGTGGTTTTATTGTGAATTTGTCTAACAGTTATATAAATAATACTCTTAAAATGAATATTTATACGTCTTTAATAAATGGTATATATCAATTATTATTTAATTTGCTGTAATTTACACAATAATAATTGTAGTTTATCAAAAACTACCGTTGTGTTTGATTTTAAGTGACTAGTTAAATTTATTGCTATTAAAGATTTTCATGAACATACACCATTTCTGGCATATTCACATTAAAATTTTTTAAATCAAGCTACCTCATTGCAAGAATTATTGAATGAACTTATCAATGGCGTTTATTTTGAAAATAATATCAACTTTAGTTTTTAATGTTTGGGTTGGTAACATTTTTATGTTAATCGACAGTAAATTTTGGTTTGATATTTATATGAAAATATTTTGTTGAAAATAATGCTAAACCGTATATGATAAACATTAAATATTAAAATAGTTTTACGTATAAAGTAACTGTTACATTATATCTAGATATTGTGACAGTAACACTTGACCTTTTATGCGATTAAAAATGTAAGCACATATAGTTATGTGGATTTCAAACATAACTAAAAACACAACAATGTTGTTCTTAAAATAAGCTTTATAATATTCTGTTAAGTATCAATGGAGTGTAAGATCAATAAGTTTAGTATTATTAGTAAACAAATTCCTAAATATTGTGGCAGTAAATTTATTAGACAAAAATCACTAGACAAAAATGTGCTACCTTTATACATATTTACTTAAATAATACTACTTGTATTGAAAATAGTTAATAAAAATTAAATTTAACTGATTTTAAGCTATGCGAAGCGTGGGTTTTTATTAAATATGCAATCACGACGTTATAAATATTGCTATCTTCTCTTAAAAAAAATACTTTTAATTTATGAAGAAACTATCCCTTTACTATGAAAAACCCATATTCTAATATTTCATACACCTACATTCAAACATTAGAAGAAAACACTTATTCAATTTTGTCTAAACAACGTGAAAATTCAAAAAAGGCAATAATAATTATTTCTGATATTAGAAAAATAAACTGTACTATAAATATTGATGAATTAAATTTTAAATAATAAATTAAAGGCCACCTTTTTACGAAGAATATTTTAACATTTATTAATAAATATATTTTAGAAACATAGGAAAAAATGTAAAAGTAGTTTATATATTAAGATACGCTTACTTAATTAAATATTTTACAAAAAGAAAATTGTTTTATATTAAACATTTTGAATTTTGTGTCTACTATCTGAAATGAATGATATTTTTTTTTGTGAGAGTACAATAAGATTTTCAGTCATAACTTTAAAAACTCTTATACATAATACTTAAGCATATAGATAGGTGGTTTCCATTTTAATTAGAACATCTTAAATGTCCTAGGTAATTACACAAAAAAAAACTTTATTTGGTTATTGGTTCATATTTATGGATAAAAGAAAGAGCATTATATATCTGTTGTATAGAAAGGTAAATTATTTTAGGCAATAAAGTGTTATTGCAGTATTACTTTAGTGGATAATCTAGGGTGTTATTAAGATCTGGTTTAACAGCAGCCTAATGTATATCGACTCAGCTCAACACGTTTAAAATCAGCTTAACGCAGCTCAACGCAGCTCAAACCAGTTTAATACAGCGAAATAATGCAGTGTCCCTGGAATTTTTTTAGTACTTCAAAGTTATTACAGAATTTTAAGCATTTCCTGTAATATATATGATTTTCAAGATAAAATTTATCCATTACGAAGTGAACTTAGCTGTATATGCTTAACATAGAATAAACCTTAATTTGTATAATAAAATACTTCCCGAAAACAGGCACAAAATAAAGTTTTATTATCTGCAAACAAATTCTTTAATAATATATTTTAATATAAACATTAAAAAATATATATATATAATGTACAGTAGTTTAGGAACCCTTTATATTTATAGTCACGCTTATCACTGAGTTAAAGATCGCGTAACGCTGTAAGATAGCGCCTGCCTGCAGAATGCCAGCGTGCGACGGGAAGTCACCCAGCAGGAGTCAGGCCGACACACTGCAGGTAGCCGCACTTGCTGTTTCACACACAGCAACACTTTCATATTTCTTATATCTTTTGAGGAATGCATTTGAATTTTTTCACCAAAAGCTGGCACTAGAAGTTAAAAAAGAGCTTTTACTTTTATTTCATTTATGAGCTTTTAATCATTCCTTTACTTTCTTAATTGAATAATTAACTTCGAAAATTAGGTAAATATTATTTTTATCGCTTAAATTCTATTTTGATTTGCGTGAGTATGTTGCTATACCTAATTCATTAAAGATTATTAAATTACCAGAGACAATTCACACACAGTGTATTTTTTCAAGAGGGTCTTCATTAAAAACCAATTTTCTGTCAAATGTTTTGTTATCATTATCAGAAATAATTTTCTTTTACACCAAATTAAAAAAAAATAAAATGTTTTACTTAATAATATCGTGCAATTTAAATTAAGGTTTTGTTATATTCAATGGACGCCTTATGCGCCTTAACAACTAACTAGTATATTAACATTTAATTAGATGCAGCACAGTCGACCACTGCTGCCCGCTGCTGGGCCGACGCACTGATGAAGAGAAGCTGGCGCTCTGAGTGGGCTGGCCTGGGAGGTACAGTCACGTGGGCAGCCAGACCGCGTGGTACGAGCTTCACCGCAAACAGCGCCTATGTCCTTGCGGAGATAAGCTTCCGTTCTCCACGCAGGCAGGGCCGGCGCGTCCGTACAGGCTAACCAGGCAACCGCCCAGGGCGCCAAGTAGCCGGGGGCGGCGCAGCACGACACATAACAGCTGATATAATATGTTTAACGATTATTGAAAAAAGATTAAAATGGATTTTTGTAACAGTTTGGAATGTTTATATTGATATAAGTAATTATTTAAAGTCCACGGTGACCTGTTTATGATTTGTAATAAGTAAAAAAGAAAAAAAACACAAGCCTGCTTACATTTGATTGTTGACAAAATCTTAGGCTTACGTGATGTATTTTGAGGCAAGGAATTTTTTTTTGGAGTGTCCAGCCGTAGCCGGGGGGGGGGGGGGGGGTTTTGGGGGTAAATTAAGGTTTTTCGCCTAGGGCGCCAATTTACCTTGCACCAGCCCTGCACGCGGGACGGACTGTACACCACTCATTTCAAATTCATTCTTCACAGAGCTTTTTTCAACCAATCGTCCAGTTAAATTTATACGCGAAATTTTTTTCGGGTGAAATATTTTAATGGATCATACATACATATTATCAATTGATTTTTCCTAAATAGTAATAAATATATATTATAAAATAATATTTATACAGCTTACATAATACTTATAATACAATCGTAAAATAATTGGAAATTCTTTTTAAATAAATATTTATGTATCTAAACCTAACAATTTTTTCCCAAGGGGAGTAAGAATGTTAAGCGTGACACTGTACAGCGTGCCTCTCCGTATTTATCCGGGAGGCACTAAACTGGTGACATCGTAAATAATTATTTTGAAGAGTAAACTTTGGTATTATGTATTGCACAGACTGATTTACATAATAAACCCAGCAAGATTTCTTTGAAATTAACTATAAAAGATCTGATATACTCATACATAAATTTTCAACCTACCCGATTTTCACCCCCTTAACGGCCTCATACTGAAAACTAGAATAATTACACTGCATATTATTGTATGCAGTTGGTTAACACTCAATTCCTCATTTCCTTGTCTAAAAGCATATGAAATGTTCGCTTGTTAAACCAAACTTTCTAGTTTAACATCCTTCAGAAATAAATTCGGAAAAATAGGCACAACAATTTGGTTGTTTTACTTTGGTTGTTATTAAATTCCAACTTTTACTAATATTGATTAGCTTCTCAAGTACGGCATTTTTTCTTTAAGTCCATATTTATTTTTAAACACCCAATTGAATCGGTCCGTGCAAAAAGGGCTTCAGTCCTAAATAAGTGTTTTGAGAAAAACACAAAAAAAAACTGTTTGTGCCTTAAGATTTAAATAATACAATAACAGGTTTTTTTTATATGGTACCTAATACTGTCACCACTCATATGAATTATCTGTATTACTGTTCTTGTACATAGTTTTTTGGAAAAAAAAAATATATTTGTTGGACTGAAGTCCTTTTTGCATGGAAAAGTTTTTTATTACACATATTTTTTTTAATTGTATTGTTATTTTAGTATTTATATTATTTTCAATTGTTTATGGTAGTAAAAAAGTTATAATATGTCATATGTTACTACAAAATAGTTTATTTACTCAAGTACAAACTGGAATTATGGAAGGGAAAAAATGGACTGAAGTCCTTTTTGCATGGACCAATTCAATTAAGAAAAATTTGGTAATTATATCAAGGCCAGGTTTTAATTTTATATAATACTTTACTTATAATTAACTGCTTATACATGACTAGCGAAAAGATTCCACCAACACCTTTGATTTTTGTTTGATACTTTCACGACAGACTTGCATCATATAACTGCAGAGAAAAATTTGGGGAAATTCTTTCATAAATTTTGGTGCATTTGGAGAGATTAATTTAATTACGGATGAGCATTCCTAGTGTCAAGATTTACTGTAACCTGCAAGGTTTACACAGCTAAAACCGATTCGTCCTCAAGAAAATTTCCGTTATTTATGAGGACGATGGCAGGACTTGACCCGTACCATCCGGTACTCGTATCCAGATAAGCTGCCGGGGTCAAGGTCAAGATCAAAGGTCAAGGTCATCCAATATGGCCACCGTGACTTCAGAATACATAATGGCGGACCGGCTCCATGGATCCAAAAACCAGGAAACATGTGCCAGGAGTCTTTTTATATAGGTACTACTGCTATGGATTAAACTGTTACATAAATGTTATTTTTTGTTAAATGACTTATTTGTATTAGATATCATAAGTAGTATGAAAATGGCGCAGCTGGGACAGACGCCAGGCCCGTGGTGGTGGTGGGGTCAATGACCGACTGACCTCTGACGTCATGGCGGTCATCTTGGAGTTAAAAATTCCTCACAATTCCTTAAAAATGACTTAAAATGACTCAAAATTTCCTGTTTTTGTCCTCATAAACTCAAAATTAGGATTTCTAAAAACCTCAAAAGTTTTTTGCCTTAGAAAGAACACATAATTCTAAAAACGGCTTAAGCATCCATGTCTACAGCCTCCGATTAGCCGTTTCTAGGAATTAGGATGCCATGACCACCATTATGAATTATCACGTCACCATTGCAATTTTCGTTAAAGGCCGCCATCTTGAAAATCCTTATTTATTATCAGATTTTTAATGAAAAAAATTTCAAAAATTATAAAAAAATTTATTAATTAAAATTTTATAAAAAATGACTAAAAAGCCACTTTCGCAAATATAGTTACGGTCGCCATCTTGGTTTCTATAAATGTCGCATGTTTAGATACGCCAACCATCTTGATTGAGTATGTCATCGTTACACTTATCGCTACCGCCGCCATATTGGATTCTAGACCGTTGCACTTTTCGTAATTTTTATGCTAGAAATTTGAAAAAATATCAAAAATTATAGTAAAAAATTATTAATTAAAATATAATAAAATAATATTTTTAAAATTATATATATAATATTCTATGCGCTGCAATACCGTTCATCCGATCTCGCTGAAATTTTGTACACTTGACCTTTGATACTCGAGGAAGTTCATTGTCTAGGTGAGATTTCGATAAAACCTTCCCTTGAAGACAAATTTTATTATTTATAATATTTTACCTGTCTTTATTAATAATTCGTTCATTTTATATTCATGCAATTTTGCACACTTGGACTTCGAAACAAGAGGAATATGAGATAACATACAATAGATGACGCGCGAGTCGCATCAGATAATTACCATAAAGTATAGTTTTTGACATAGTTCTATCAACATACAATAGGTGGTGCGAGTTGTATCGAATATTAATCAGTATTTTTTTTATGACAGTTCCTCTTTTCTATGATCCGAATAATATTGATGGCGCGCGAGTCACACTGGATATTTACCAGTTAATATTTCATGACTGTTCCTCTTTTCTATGATCCAAATATTAATTAAAAACTATTTGTAAATATTAGCAAATTACATATTTCCTAATAAGTATTTTATGACTCTTCCTCATTTCTGTTATCCAATTAACAATTGTAAACCATTTTCCGATACCAATTAAATTTTTCAAACTTGACCTTCAAAATACTACAAAGATCACTGTGTATGTGTGATTTTGATAGTTATTAGTAAGTTTTCTATTATAGTATTTTAAAATAGTTCTTTTCTAAAGTCAGAATAATAATGTGTGTGAGTTAATCTAGAGAGTGATGCAGAGAGATAGAGAGATACACAGAGATGTATATATACAGCGATAAAACGATATATCGAAATAGAGATAGAGCAAGAAAAAGATATACACATATAGGCCTATAGGAATAGAAACATAAAGTGAGATAGAGAGATATGGAGGTGTAGATATAGACATATAGAGAGGATATAAGAAGATATATGGACGTTAGAGAGAAAGATATAGACTGATAGACAAATACTGAGAGATATCGAGATATAAAGTGATAGAGAAATAGATGATTGTTATAGAAATATTGAGATGGAGAGATGTTGAGATATATAGATACATAGAGGGAAATATATGTGGAGAGATTTAGAAATATAAAACTAGAGAAATATTAAGAGAGATAAAGTGATAGATATAAATTTATAAAGCGATATACATATATATAGTTTATAGTGACAGAGGGATATGTTTAGATATAGAGAGCATTATAGAGATATATAGAGGGATGTGGAGAGAGATGGGATATGTAAGTACCTACTTAAACATATTACAAAAAAAAAAATTGAAAGAAGATTTGCAACGCATGCTGAGAAATAGCTAGTTAAAAATTAATACTAAACCCATTATTACATTCAAATTAAATATTATTACAGTTAACCGTAGTTTTATTTCTCGAGAAACGACAAAAGAAAATACTCAACTCTGAAGTGTCAAACTCGTTTGAGCGCCCAGAAATGTTTTTCTAATATTCTTAGAAATATTCAGGCCAAAGAACTAAAAACGCATATCAAGAGTTCAAATATTTTTTGCAGTTTGTAGATAATTTTTTTGAAATGAAATATAAAAAATAAAGAGAAATGAAAAATTAAGTCAAAACTATGTCCGTGTATTTTATTTTCTGTACAACGTACCTTTTTATATGAAAATAAAAATGTAATCTTTCTCATTAATCCAAAATAATATACGATTAAAAGTTTTCATTCAACCTCCGACATTTTGCAATATATAATTGTATTTCTCTTGGTATTAATGTAAAAAATAATTATTTATTTAGACTTAGTTTCTTTAAAAGCAGGGAGTGCATAATTTCACTTCATTGACAACATTTAGTCTAAGAGCCACCCGGGTGACACACTTGCCTTAAATGTACTTAACGTACCATTGCAGATTATTACTTTAACACGTTAACAACAAATTAGTTCTTAACACTTCGTGGTCATTGGGGACATTGCAGATGACTTTGAAGAAGTATGCCATCAAGTCTGGTGAGAAATACGCGATACAAGTGATGTCAGCGAACCTGGCGGTGGAAAGTCTACCTACGTTTTTAAGTTTGTGAAACTAGTTACAGTAGTGGCATCTAGCGGCGTTTAGTGTATAAACCGCTAGAAATCAATGCAGTTATGTGTCTCGCGCTTCGCCAATGCTAATTGGCCAGAGTTTACCGTAGTGTCCTATTACGATGCAAATGGAACGTTGGAGGAATGAACAAACAGGGGAAAGGAAATAGGGATCAGCCCATAAAAAGCCCACTAACTCACTACAAGGTCGAACGTCCGCTATGTTTTCCACTTGCGAGGAATCCGTATCTGATCCCGCCGATCCCATATCACCGTCGTGGAAGGCCTCTTGATCACTTGGCTCCGTAAAGTTCCAGAGATTTCTTCAATTATTGGGACATTAGCTGAGCTTTTTATAGCCTGCAAATTAATTGCCGTTTTAATATAACAATAAAAATATGCTTGTACATACTGCAAACACGAAATTTTGTTCCTTCCGCGGGTTTGCTTTCCCTGTTTTTTGTACGTAGGAACACAGATTCTACGGAGCAATCCGGCGTAGTTTATACGAATATTCAATCATCTATAACATTTTTTTTCAGTTTCTTTCTTCATTGAAAAGTCCGCTTGTTCATTGTTATATCAAACAGTAAAATGACGTGTACGTAATGTCTTACGTTTAAGACTGTGGTTATGTTATTTTATAAGCTGCGCTCCGAACCATATTACCGGTAGATATAATTAAGTGTGTATGAAAATAACTTTTTAAAATTTATCTGCGGCGAACTGAAAATAATTATTCCCACCTAAATTCCTTATGTAAATTAAAATCAGGATTTAACTATTATTGTTATATCAAGTCAATCGTTATGGCCACAATAACATTAAACATATATCAAAACTAATTTTTTGTAAGGTTGCATTAAAATTTAGTAAATTATAAGGATGAGAAATAAAAATTTAAACATATGTATTGTTCTCGTATTAACTGCACATGAATTAACTGCCATTACAATAGGCAAGATGATTGACAGAACGGTGGCTGACACTAAAAATGTAATTATGATGTAAGTATTTGAAGGTCCGAATATCTGAGTTTTATCGCATGATCAAAGACTAAATGACAAAACAAGGTCACCATTCAAAGTCATCGAACAGGGTAGCCAAGGTCTCTGCAGTTAGTTGGGCCCACGGCAAGGTGACGTGAGTTCGATTGCAAACGGGATCAAGCTAGGATTGCCAGCGAGATCAAGCTAGGATGGCCAGCGGGATCAAGCTAGTATTGCGAGCAGGATAAAGCCAGGATTTAAGTGGGATCAAGCTAGGATTGCTAGCGGGATCAAGCTAATTTTTTTTTCGCAAGAGTGAAACGTGGTGGATGTCGGACGATGTCATGAGCTAGTGATTTAAAAATTCGCTGTAATTCAGTTCCATCTTTACTGTTCATTCCTTCAAAGTTCCACTGTCATCGAATAACTCAAAATCGTGCGTCACGTCTGTGTGTTTTTTCTGAGAGTTCTCCCGATCTCTAATTTATTCATTCCGTCATTTCCCTATTAGTGTCTCATAATCTTTCATTTCTAATGAGTCTGGTGTAAATGACACGTTAAGTTCAATCCATTTCATTTTAAAAAAAATTGATTATTTGAGTTAAACTTATAGATGACCAAATATTCTTTAAAGTTGCCGAAAGGCAAACACTAATCGCAGACCAGGTTCTATTCACTACTGAAAATAAAATACAATATGTCGATGAAAATCTTTGTACAAAGAGGAATATAAACAATTAATCTAATATAAAAAATTGTGTTTGATAATGATAATTAAAAGGTTATTTTTTGCATCTCTTTTGTTAGCAAATACTTAACACTTATTTACATAGTCACAGGAACGTAAATAATTTTGCATTCTATGTGCACAATATTAATTGCATTTAGTATTGAACGAATCGAACTAAATAGTCAAATATTCTTCCAGCTGTTTGGCCAGTAAAATGTTAACCGAAAGACCATTAGCAAGGCTGTGTTATGGCTCTGCCACATCCATGATCATGGTGTTCAGCTGTGGCTTGCCCTGGTGTCTGGCACAGCATTTATATACGCCCTGGCTTTCTACATAAGGCTATTTAGTAAAAATATGTCTTTGGACAAGATAGTATCGACAAATTGTGTACTTACTGCAGGAAAAAATTGTTTACATGAACAGTTTTAAAATTAAAATGTTTACTGCTCAAGATACATCAATGAGATATGTGTGTCATAAGAAAACCAAAATAGATAACACTAAAAGGTACAGTATTAGCCTTTATAAAATGTTACAGTTTCTCCTTAACGTTTGAGTAGTGATTGAATTACAGGAATACAACATGGGACACGCCACGGTTAACTATTGCCTTCCTGTTCATTCTATTGCATTTTAAATATATAGAGGATACTATTTTCATATAAACATCTAACAATAGTATTGTTATGAACGTAGTAACAGTAGCTATATGGCATGGATATCGTCTTTATTTTAGAATATAGAGGTAATTTACCGTAGGCCTAGATATGTTTTATTTTCTTAAATGAATGAAAACCGAGATAAGGAAAATATTATGTTAAAAAGTGTTTTTCTTTGGGTTATACTTTTTAATGCACATCCCTAAAAAGTGATTTATTTGTACGAAAAATAAAATATTAGTTTTAATAGCTAACTAGATACATTTAATTTGTTAATAAAGTAAATTAAAAAAATAAATAATTTGAATGTTACCAGAGTTAAGAATTTTTATCAAGTACTTTTAGTTATCAAGCAAAAAAAAAACAGTTTCAACACTCATCCGACAGGGCTTTCTGTAGATGTTCTCTCGGCGCAGCTCGCTGGAGTGACTGGAGTGACTGGAGTGACCCTCAAGCTACGCCACTCCAGACTTCTGGGCTGCGCGCACTTGACGCTGTCTTAAACCTCGCGCGGGTCGCGCTGTAACGAGAGTCTGAGCGGCGCGTCCCCCCTCCTCACCCTTCCCCGGGCCGTCGTGCCGACTTCATTAGGCTCGCTTCAAGCCCAGAAGAAGCCCGCTGCAATTAGCTCAACCGTCTGCGAAACACGCGGATTCAATTTTCAGACGCCCCGCGAACAGCGGCGCGCGCAAACAGCGAGATGTCGTCCCATTATGAGATTGTCTGCATGGCGTCACGGTCCCGGGTGAGCGAGTGCTGGCCCCGTGTTCACGAAGGAGGGGAAGGGGGGCATGAGACACGTCGGGATTCAAGAGGCGCCTCGGCTCCCGCGACAGAGGACGCAGCTCTTCCTGGCAGATATCGAATTAGCGAGCGATAATCCATCACTGTCTCCGAACTTGTTGGATTCCTCTCGGGAGCGATGAGAGAACAACGGCAAAGGTGCAGAATGTCGTCGGGAGCTGGGAGGTGGCTGACGTGGATAGACACCGAAGGAGAACAGTTTTTTGCCTGTCGGAGCTCGGGATTACAGGAGCGTGAACGTGGGGACGTGGAAAACGGTTTTTTGTCCTTGTTCGCTCAACCTGGAAGCAGTTAGCAATAAAACAAAAACTTGTTTCAAAATACATACAAAGTTAAGTATGTGTCGAAACTGGGCAATGACTGATAAAGAAAAACACATTTGGTAAACAGTTTGTAGATTGTTTGTAGTTGTTTATTAAAAAAAGTTAAAATTAACATTAATTGGGAGAATACTTATACTATTTTTTTAAATACCCTATAGGAATAAGAGTAAAATTATATATTTCTGAGAGTTTTTTTCCATATAATATAAGTTTTTGGTAAGAAGAACAGTGTTAAAGTTTGTTAAAACAGAATTTATTGAAAAAAATTAAACTGCTTTATATTAAATAGATCCATTTCAAATATATAGGGATATTTTTCAAAAATATTTAAATAAATATTAAGTATTGTCACTAAATAATTAATTTTAAAAACAAATAAATATTCTCAGAAAAATTCACACTTAAAATTTTCTAACTATATTTGATATACAAATTGGTGCTACATTATATTATCAGAGAGCCCCTGAAACATGTAATTGCTTTGACACAATTTTAAAAAATTTAAATCTGTTATGGAGTAGTATAGATGTGTATGGGGTAATGGAGTCTGGATTTTTCCAATCGGTTTATAGGCCTT
The DNA here is from genome assembly GCF_032445375.1 of Bacillus rossius redtenbacheri. Taxonomy (NCBI): domain Eukaryota; kingdom Metazoa; phylum Arthropoda; class Insecta; order Phasmatodea; family Bacillidae; genus Bacillus; species Bacillus rossius. The sequence goes on along the minus strand of NC_086333.1, from coordinate 32,467,130 downwards.
TCAATTATATTTTGATAAAATTATTATAAAGAATATTATTTTTTAATTTTTTATTGACGAAATTATAATTTCAGTGATTACTGTAATTTTCATTATTAAAATTCTTCAAGTAAATGTCCCGTTAAGCCAAAGAACATTAAATTATGGTCAGACGTACTTACATAAAGCAATACATATCCCCACGCAAATCTCACACAAAGAAAACTGGATCGAACAAGCATTTTTCTTTCTACTAATACGCAAAAGATAAAAACTCAAATAAAAAGGGAATCAGATATATGCAGAAATTTTGCTCTTATTTTTAACGTCGAGTGTGCAACATTTCCTCAAAAAGTACCAAAATTCTGCTTCAGAAGGTGTGAATGGGGGATCACTTGTTTTCAAATCATATGTGAACATAAGTTTTCCTCTTATCTAAATGTCATTTAAGCGAAATTTCACCCTTAGTTCCAAAATTCTGCTCTATTGGTAGAAAATAGATGAAGTTTTTTTTTTTTTTAATTTTATATCAACAGTGTTTTCCCGCTTTTATTATAAATAATTTGTAAAAATAATTTTCCCCTCAGTTTGTTTGTAAAGAATTAAAAATTTTTATCTAAAAGTATCAAAATACTGTATTTGATATTTGAAAAAGGGTATTTTTTTTTAATCATGTAGACCGTCACATGCTAAAAAAAACCTAGGATTATTTTACACTACTTCATTAGGCCAATACACAACGTTTTTTAATATCAAAACTGAAAAATTTTGCAGTTATGTAAGTTTATAAATAGCTGGAGTAAGATTGTTTATGTTAATTTACTGATATTCATTACAAACATTTTACCATACAATTCATTTGACAAACCGGCAACGATTTTTTTTTCTTCATACATGCATTGTGCCAACAAAATAAGAGGGAAATTAAAAATTATTTTATTTTTAAATTGAGAATTTGATGACACAAATTTTTGTATGAAAATTTTAATATTCGGCAATGATTGTACGTCATATTGGTGTTTGCTATATAGTTTGTTGCCTTGTTATTAAGTTACAATAACGAAATTTCAGGCATTTGGGAGTTCGAAAATCAGCAAACACAGCGGGTCTTTTAAATTCATTTATTACATAATTGTAAAATAACACGGGTTTATACATCAAGTATGTTGGAACTAAAGCACCCACCATTTCTTACGGGGGTTTCTAAATAGATGGTAGTTCGCAGTGAATGACCCTGAGAACAAAGTTTATCTGCATTCATTAAAATAAATAAATGTCGTCCTTATGACCAGTGATCCTTATTACATCTTTTGCCATGGTTGACAAAATTTTACGATTAAGGTTAAATAAGAGAATGTATCTTGGCGTATTGAATGGCCTTAAAATTACAGGAACATTATCAGAAATACTTAAAAGCATAATATCATGGTTTACCTTCATCACGATTATTACAATGGAAGGTAAGATACTGCCAGGAGTCTCCAAGCTGATGCACAACTAATGAATGGTGAGACTCGATTCGTGAGACGGCTCGCTGATCGTCACCGAACAGTGCGGCTGAATACAGTGTGTCGGCGCGTGTGCCAGCGAGCGCGCTGCCGGGACTCCCAGCAGCTGTCACTGCTTCTAGCCGGCTCGTTCGCCGTCTCCCGGCCCTGCGGCTCGGGAACCTGCTGGATTCCAGCCCGCCGCGTGGACGGGTTCTTCACTCGTCCGGGTAGCCCTCCTGATGACTCTTCTCGGGCTGGAAACTTACTCGTTCAGCGAGCGGCGGGTCGCGGATGTTGATTCGAACCCGCTTTCGAGTGCCGGCGTCGGTGTTACTCGCCTAACGAGTAACGTCTCGTGGGGTGGAGGACACAAGCAGATCCCCTCAGGTAGGGCCGGCGCGACCATACAGGCGAACTAGGCAACCGCCCAGGGCGCCAAGTAGCTGGGGGCGGCGCAGCACGACACATAACGGCTCATATCATATGTTTAAATATTATTGAAACTAGATGAAAATTGATTTTTGTAACAGTTTGGAATGTTTATATTGATATAAGTAATTATTTAAAGTCCACGGTGACTTGTTTATGATTTGTAATAAGTAAAAAATAAAAAAAACACAAGCCTGCTTACATTTGATTATTGACAAAATCAAATCTTAGGCTTACGTGATGTATTTTGAGGCAAGGACAATTTTTTTTGGTGAGTCCGGGGGGGGGGGGGCAGGCGCTATGGTTTTTCGCCTAGGGCGCCAATTTACCTTGCACCGGCCCTGCCCTCAGGGCGAGTCTCTCAACGCCTTTCACCGGCGTCATCCGCTGGTAGTTGCCTTGCCGCGCCGACCAGCATCCTGTCACCCTCCCCTGCGACCCCTGACTCCTCACGCTGTCACACGTCGCTCCACCTGAGGTCGTGACTCCCGACGGTCTGTCAGGCTGCCATTCGGCTGCCTGACAGACTGCTCCGAGCTGGTTCCAGTTCTCACTGAGCTCGGGTAGGTTGCGTCGCATCGCACTCACACCCGCTGCACGATCACCAACTCTGAGTCAGGCGACTCGCTCAGCTAGTCGGGAAAAGAAGAAACGGGCGGATAGGAATGATTTTTTTTTAATTTGCTGATAAATAAGAAGAACATAATTTGCACAACAATAACATTTTACCTTTTTGATGGGAAAAGAACAAAGTAGAAGTGAAAGCTTCCAATTATATAAAAATAGAGCTGTAGTCTTCTATTCGAACATAAAAAAGCGCGTGTATCTCAGTACATGTATTATGAGTGAAAATTCTTTGGCGATTCAAACCTCGACTCGTAAGTATGTTGTAAGGATTTAGACACAGCGAAAGTAGAAGAGAAAAAGAAGACTAATTTCTAAATAAACATGAATCACAAAATTATTACTTAATTAAAAATAACTACTCATAATATCAATGACTATGGATCAATTAATAATGATTAACTTACACTAAATATTATTTACTGTTTAAATAATAACACCATAGAAGGTATCTAATATTAAGATTTTCAGGACTGGAACTATACACGAAAACAATTCTAAAAATTCATACACATTTTAAAAGGTAATTCAACTAGAATAAATTTTATTCTCAAACTACATTTATAATATTACTTTGCATTAGGCCTACGCAAGAAAACCATTTATACAATTTAATAACACGATAAATGGGTGAGAATTTGGATTTGATTTTTTTTACGAGTAATTAGGAATCCTTCAATTTTTGAAATTAATATAAATTTTTTTAAAACAGATATAAAAAATCATTAAATGACAAAATTATTACTCATTTCAAAATAACAGGGCAGGATATCATTGTATATTGATCAATCAATATTGATTAATTAAAAAATTATTTTACTCATATCATAAATAATTTTTTTAACCATCAAAGCATAGATTGATTATTATAAAATAAACTTCAATTAATTTTTTATGTATAGATTAGATGTGATCGGACATTTTTATAGACCGAATCTGTCGTTCTGCGAGTATCACCTTATCATTGAGTTATAGTGCAACAGATTTCGCCATTATGCTACGTAGATATACTACAATGTACTCATATGCATTGATAATGTTCTGCCGTCGAATAAATGAACAATGAGTAACATGTTCACCACTCCGCGATGCAAAAACTAAACGGCACGGACCTTCCTCACAGTAATTGTTTATATAATTACCAAATTGCCAAAAAGTGAAAATAAAAAAATAAAATTCTACGCACGGGATTTGTCTGAACTCTTTTTAAACTAGCTTGTTCGTACTTGGACTCAACATATTTACACGCTCCTGGGCTCACAGTTGTAAAACGGTGTGTGACATAGTTAATCAAAAATAAATACGTGAATAATAAGTACCCTGTCAAATTAAATCGTAAATAGAATTATACTAGCACAAAATTTTAGCTACACATCTAAAACAATACTCATATAATACTGTTTAACAATACTCATTCACACAAATAATAAATATAATACGTACTTAAAATAACATAATTTTCTTGCGAAGATGGCGAGTGGCGTGGTGCACAATAACCTTAAACCCTTTTCTTTGTTGCCCTCTGCCCAAGTCGGGATGGAGTCAGGCGCATGCGGGTTCCTACCGCCGCGACCCGCCTATCCCTTCAGCATGGCAGGGTTCAACCTGAGCCGCCCGTCGCCACGTGAAGCCCGACGACAGAACATTATCAATGCCTATGAATACATTGCAGTATGTCTACGTTGCCAAATTGCGAAATCTGTTGCACTGTAACTGAATGATAAGGTGATATTGGCAGAACTACAAAATCAGTCTAGAACAATTCCCGATCATTTCTAATGTATACAAAATAAAAAAAAATAATTTTAATCTTATTTATTACAATCTTTACTACCTTTGATATTAATTAAAAAATTTAATGGTGTGAGATAAATTATTTTTTAATAATCAATATTGATCAATATATAACGATATCCTGCGTTTAATTTTGAAATGATTAATAATTTTGTTAAATCATCATTTATTTCTATTTGAAACCGATTTATAATAATTACTAGAATGTAAGGTTTTTTTGTGTAAATATAAATGAAAGCCAAAATTCTCAAACTTTCATCGTGTTATTTAATTGTATACGTATACGGTTTAACTGAGTAATACAATGTGCCTGAGAATAAAATTTATCGGAATGGAGTTACTTATCAAAACGTGTGTAATTTGTTTTTTGTATTGTTTTCGTGATATAGATGGGGCCCTGGAAATCTTAAAATTACCTTGTATTGTGTATTATTTCAACAGTGAGTAATATTTATTGTAAATTAATCAGTACTGATTGATCAATAATTAATGATATCCTGAGCTGTTATTTTGAAATTTTTTTATTAATTTTTATTTATAAAAATGGTCTTCTTTCTCTCTTTTATTTTCGATGCCATTTTACCCATTACGATATACTTACGAGTCGAAGTTTGAATTGCCAAAGAAGTTTCACTTCTATCACGTGTATTGAGTTACACGCGTTCTTTTTTTAATTTTGATAATCTATAATATTATTCGTAAAATATGTATAGGTATACCTGAATAGTGTTTACTCCTAGAGTGAAGCTTTGACTGGCAACCGGAAGCGTTTCTTTTTACGATATCAGGCCACAGAAAAGAAGAACGAAAGAGAATATATAATGAAAGAAACGCTACACCTCAGGCCGCCACGATCGGATATTGCACACGGCATTCACAGCATTGTTATGACATGCAATCAATTATCTTACCGCTCCCCTTATTTTCTTCGAGCTAACGAAAATACATGGAGCTGGGAATCAAGCATTCTTTGAAGTACAGGAACCAAGGCAACTTTTAGGCCATAAAATTTTACAATAGAGCTACAGAATAGCACCCACCATACTTGGTCATTCCAAGGCGAATTTTTTATGACCCTCTTAACCAACCGTATTCAAGAATACATTCATTGCCAAAGTCACATTATGGTTGAGAAAAACAGACTTTCCCTTTCTAAAAATTGTGACTTTTACTCGGATAAGTTAACTGGAATAACTACATTAAAATTTTGTAGAAATATAATAGTATATAAATTAACTTATGAAACATTTTTCTACAACTTTTTTACAAACACAAACTGAACAAACTTTATTTAAAAACTAATATGATTTTTACGACTTTGATATTCATTCGACTATTACTTTACACTATCTCTATGCTCATTCAGTGCTTTTCAGTGTTCCTATGCAGAACTCCAAAAACTATCATGGCTAACAGTAATTTTCCAATGTTTTTATCAGCATTGTCATCATATGGGCAGTAAAATTTTAACTTTAGATTTTGAAGAAAATATAATCCTAAATGTTCAGGTCTTGTGGTCACAAAGAACCTCAAGTAGGACATATTGTTTAATAATTCCTTTAGAATGCAAGTAACGTTGATTTAATTTTTGTTAAATAAGAATTCAAATTTTTCAAAACTATTTTTATAGGTTTTTTAAGATAAGCGAACACTTGTTCTAAAAAAACTTTAAATGACGGTGCGATCTTTTTAAGGTATAAAGTAAAATAATATAATTCTGTTAATTTGTGGACAATTACAATCCGCTATGAAGGCTACTACAACATAAAGATTACCATGTCAACATAAATAAACCTATAATATTCGTTCATTACACCTGTAATTAATGCACATTTCCTACGAGTTTAACTTTTTCCTTAACAAGTATATATTATACCATTAACTCCGGCAAACGGTAACAAAAAAGGCCTCTCGTCTCAAAAAAAATCTAGTGATCGGTTTTATGTTTGTTCCCTAAGGTTTTTTTTTTGAGGTTAAATCTGAATATAAAGTTATTCAACTAAATATCCCTCTGCGTTGTGAGATTTTGCATGTTTTGGTTTTTTGCTTATAATTTATACAGTAAATGGGGTAGCGATAAACTCATTCTCACAAATTTTAAAGTAGACAACATTTTTCACAATGTGAGCTTAACTGCAACTCTGTACGCACTATAGATCTCAAATTACAGTACTTCAAGATTTGCTAATTTTTTTCCAAAAAGTGAAATTGTAAGTTTTGGTTCAAATTTTAAGCTAAGTTACTGGGAAACATACTAACACTTCGAGAAAATTTTTAATAATGAAGCTATAGAAAATCTATTAAACTTTAATTTAAGCACAGAACGACGCGTGAAGACCCAATATTTGACTCATTATGTGCAAAAATTTGTATTTTGGATGTTTCTATCTAAACTAACTCCATGTATCAAATATTCTCTAAAAATTAAGCCTTTCATTTTTTCACAAATTCCTAGATCTACTTATTATAGTAATATGATATATAACTGTACAACAAATATGTTTTAATATTTTGTAATAAGTTGTTAAGGTATTAAGGTATGAATTATTTTGTGGAGTAGTAGGCCTACCTATATAATAGTATGTCCTATGGCAGGTTCCAGGATCGATGATTGTCGACGCAATCTTGGTTTGTAACGTCACGGTGGCCACCTTGGATGATGATGTCATCATTGCAATTTCGGTTAAGGTCACCAAATTAAATACTGATGTCACGAAGGCCATCATGGATAATCTTGACCTTGACCTTGACCCCAGTCGCCATCTTGAATTAAATAAAATTCCTCAATATTATATTTAAGAACGTTGCTCTTTTAGTTATGGTCGCCATCTTGGATGTGTATGTCACCGTTGTACTTTAAGTTACGTCCACATTATTTAAATTCCGTAACTTTTAATCAATTTAGAAAATTAGGAAAATATTTAATTTATAAAACATTAGATCGCAAAATTGTAAAAAAAAATCACTCCACCAGCAAAACTGACCTTTTCCAGAAATGGAACATCTCATATCTATCAGTACAAGTGTTTCAACTCTGCCAGTCCCTACAGTAGTCGGAAACCGTACATGTGATTAATGGAGGCTTCTTGCTGCACCATGTGGTGTGTGTCCAACATGTAAAACTTTCTCCAACATCTGTGACACATATATCAATTACATATGTGGCCACTACACGTCTATGCCTGTCATTGTATTTAAGAATACTGAGTATCATCTATTAGCACCACACTTGTGGAGCGCTCAAGGAGGTCAGCGAAAAACCACGCTGTTGAAGTGGTCTTAACTGAAGACGTGACACCAAAGATCTTTCAAGAACACTTTCTGGGATACCAGTGCAACAAAAGTTGCATGATTTCATTTTCTAGGGTGAAACTTAAAGAGGCCCAAATTGTGTTCTATCTAGCGGAGGAGCATGCTGACAGACTGATTGTCACCACCGACATCTCATATTCATCTGATCAAAAGACAGTGGCAGTTGTAGGGGAAGATGTTGATCTTATTTTACTGATTGGCTTGTCAGATTAAACCAACATCTAATTCCTCCAACCAGGGAGAGGTTTCAGCCAAACCCAGCATTAAATTAAAGGCTGTCCCAATATATCCTGTTCTTGCACACTGCAAGCAGATGTGAAACTACGTACCCCTTTTTTAAAACAAAGGAAAGGCGAAAACCTTGAAAACATTAGACAAAAACCATCGACTCAGCCTCCCATGGCTGTCTTTCAAAAATATTAAAAAAACATTGATGTCAGAACCTTATTCACAGCTGGCGAGAAATTTATAGTTGCCTTGTACCGGGTAAACACGGCAGTTACTCTAGATAAGCTGTGGTACAAATGGTTTTAAGTCTGAAGCTTATAAATCCTCATCAAATATGATCCAGTCTCCCCCGAACCAGAGCTGTAGCACACCAACATTTTCTGCGCGTTTATGTGCAGTTCTGGATGGGCCAGCCAAATTAGGGTGGGGGGGGGGGGGATCCCACCGGAAAAGTTTAGGTGGAGACGAACAAGCAATGTCCTACAGCCAATTACTTCCAACCACTCTCTTGCAGTAGAAAAGCTACTTCAATAGTTTGCATGCAAGAGCTTAAAAATGAGCCCAATGGCAAGAAGCTGGTTTGTACAGCTCTAACATGCGTCAGCCATGTGAAACATCTTGCAGCAATGTACATCGCTATGATCTCGAAGCGGAAGAAGATCTAGACGATATAAATAAGCAACCGGTTCAAGGTAAACTAATTAACTGAGTACCTGTTTCACCTGCAATCAAAAATGTTCCAGAGGTATAGTCACAGCCAGAGCCTTCTGGGATGTAGGACCTTTCTGTACTCAAGCGCGGCCGAACAAGAAATTGTTAACCAATGTTTTTGATGTTTAACATCTTAGCTCTTGGTATGACGCAAATGGTAGGAGTAATATTGAGAATATAACGAAAGTCGCAGGAATGGAATTGTGTTACCACGTTGCTGCCATCTGTTGCGGGCGGCGAAATCCAAAGTTGACAATGGACAAAGGTAAACTGTATAGTACTAACTGTATAATGAATTGTAACAAGATGAACAGTATTCTAATAAAATTTATTTTTGAAAATGAGTATCAAAGCTGGTGTTTTGTATTTTTAAGTATTTTTTTATCGGAGTATTTTAATTAATTAGTTTAAAATTTCGCTCTGCAAATCGAATAATTTGATAGTTGACGTAACTGCTGTGGCAGCGAATTCTAGTGGCATGTGTGGAAACTACGTGTGATTCGCGTCCAGAAATTTAGTTAAAAACTTAATTTCCGTTTAATTTTTACGCTCCACATTTTTTAAAAAAAATTCTACGTTAAATATCGTGTCCGAATTTCATATTATTAGTGTTTTTACTCCTTTAGGAGGTTAGATATTAAACATTTCTGACGAATAATAAACACTGATTTAGATTTGTTTTTTACATAATAAGGTAAAAATTAATTAATATTTTTCACTATAACTATAATTATACATATGAGAAGCAAGTTTAGTTTATTTAGTAAAACAAAAAGAAGTTTTGAAGTCATGGAAAGGGTTTAGATAACATCAACTCAATATCCTATATATTAATTTTATTTGTTTCTTGTAAACTTTGAGTCTACCATTGATCTATATGTTTTGTTCTGTGCTTCAATTAAAGATATACATGTTTACTACAATTTCACTGCTAAAAATTTTCCTGTTAGGATTAGTATGTTTCCCAATATTTAGTTCAAAACGTGACCCAAAAATTAAAATTTCAATTTTTAGAAAAAGTCACCAATTCTTAAAGTGCTGTAACTTAAGAACTATAAGGCGTACAGTGTTGCAGTTGAGCTAAAAATTTTAAATATGAAATCTACTTTACAAACCGTGCGAGTTAGTTTTTCGCTACCACATATATGTTGAAATTATAAGTGAAAAACAAAAAAAAAACATGCGTAAATTTAGCTATTTTTTCCGAATATCTAAAAACTCACGAAGTAATTTTGTTAGATAACTCCAGATTTTGATTCTGTAACTCAAAAAACATAGGTAATAATAATTAAACCAACTACTGTATTTTTTTGCAACGTTTGTATGTATTAAATGTATTGTTGAGGAAAACATTTGCATAGTTAATATTTTAATACCGTCTATTACATGTACAATAAATTATCAAATAAAAAACAACTAGAGTGAAGGTGTGTGAACAAAAATTTTAACTAAAATAAAAATGAAAAATTTGTTCTTTGATTTTGCAGTGTTTCATTGCAATATTCAAAATGATTTAATTAAAGTGTTACATGCCCCACCTAGAAACATAAAAAATCAATAAAATTATGGGTTGGGACTTATTCCATACACCAAATAAATATTGCAGTTAATACTGTTACTTTTTTAATTAAATTGTTAATATATTTTAAATGTACATAACCTACTACAAATATTACTTGTTTGGCCGCAACTTGACTTCCTTGTAAATAGAGCTAAAGTGTGCCTGAGAGATGATAAGCAATCATTATATATTCTTTTTTATTAAACTTTAATTATTACTGGTTCTACAAAACTCCAAGTCCACTCGCTCAAAATAATTCAGTTTAAGGTTAACCTGAGACAACTTTGATAACTGAGAAAAAAATATAACGTGACACAAGTTTTGTAATGAGGTTATAAACAGAGCCTTTCAATAAGCATGTATTACCCGTAATCATCAATTAACGTTTTAGTCACATGTTAGCCAATTGCAACACATGTGATGGATCCAAAGCCGAAAAGGTGAATGTGATATAAATAAAAGTAGGTGTAAAGAAATAAAATTTGGAAACACAAATATTTAATATTTTACGGCCAAAAAACTGGCTATGAGTGATACGCTCTTCTAGAATTTGTAAAAAAAGTAATTGTAATTATTATTCAGTGTTATAAAAAGTTGTAACAAAATAACTATTACAGATATTGTCTGGCTGCTTTTTATTCCTGTTAATTTAACTTGGAGTTTGGAGCTTCAGTAAAAAAATAATAATAAATAAACTACCCGAGGCAAACATTTACCAGAAAGATTTAATCACAATTTTTTTTCAGGCAATTTACCTTTTTACTACTAAATCAATTTAGTTTTCTGCTCCTTTTTATTTTAACATACAGTTTGTATATATGGTTTTCCTCAGAGAATTTTGGGTTTTAAAACATTAGCGTTCGACTAAAATATATATATTTTAACAATAAGAGTAGCCATAGATAATATTAAATGAAAATAATAACACCGTTGACGAAAAATGTCAAACACAGACGTTTTGTACTAAACTTAATCAGTCTGTCCAGAGATTTACTTTAATTTACGTTTTTGACGTTAGATCTATTATCGCCGCGAACAATTTCACGCTTTCACACCATGTAGACTCTACTTGAACCAAAATTTTTAGTCAGTTAGCCACAATACTACACTCTCGTATAAATGCATCAAGGCATTTTATGGATGAAGCAAACAAAAACATGCTTGAAATATGAGCGAATACTATGCGGTGCCTAAAATGGAAAAAAAAATTATTTATGTTACCACAATATGAAAGTATTTTATTTTTATGTACACCGGGAACCAATATTTTGTGTTCGGGTGTGCGGTACAAATGCTGTTTTTCCCAGCAGGCCTGGGAAATGGCAGTTCGTCGATAAAGCGAAGGCCGTTTTATATTGTGGCTATATTACTTTATAGGGCTGTAAAACATATTCGAGGCGGCACTCGAACGCCAGAAATTCGGACACTTAAATGATTGTCATGATGATGGTCGTATCTTCGTTCAATGTGGTTCAGGTCGTGGGGAAATGGAAGCTGTATTTTTTATTTTACGAACCGGCTTACATTTTCAGTTAGAATGTCAACTAAATACTTAAATAATTTCGCTGTTCGAAAACAATAATATAGGAATTAAACACATTCTAAGAAAGAATTTTATATAAGAATTAACAAAAATTATGACACATCATTAAAGAAAGTTATTTTTATTCTGATTTTAAATATTTATATTAAGTGGAATCATTAATGAACAAAAAGTATGACGACTTTTAGTGCGCGTTATATTATTATTGGTTATATAAATATATCCCAATAAATATATGAACAGAATATTTTAATTTAAAAAAAATTATTTCCTAGCTTTTTTATAATAGACTTTAGTAAAATGTTTTAACTAAAACATAATAGAGCCAACTTTCAGGCGCTGTGTGCAGAAGTTGTACGCTAAAACCACGCATACCATGTATCAGCTACAAAAGAGACGGTTTTTTTATTATGTTCTTGATAAAAAATAGCTTTTAATGTCCAACACCTTAACAAGCTTTAGATTTTTTAGTAAGGGAACGCCATCCCATGTTATTTATTTAAAAACTAGTCAGTGTGATAAATAATATTATATTAATAAACAATATACTCAGAATTTAACTAGCCTATACATTTTTTAAAGTTTTAATTAATTTTTATTTAGAAATTTATTATTAGTGAGCAAATAACTTCAAGAATGGTTACTTAAACTGAATATATTTCTTTCAACAGTATAAACGTTTATAGCTAGGGAGGAAGCGCATTGCACAAGAAGGTTTCTATCAAATATAATAATTTTTTAATTCTACAATCATAAATTTTAATATGATACTTAGTTGAACTGATGCCACAGATACATTAAAGTAAGTAATTCTTAGTATACGGTTTTGACAATGGACAAAAAAATCTGTCACAAACCCTAATTAGAGAATAGATGAAGCCAGGTTTTTGTATGAGATTTTGCAGTTGTAAAGGTTCGAACAAGTAACAAAGCATGTACAAGCTTTTTTTGTGGCTAGATCAATTTGAAAACACTAAAATGTTTCTTCCACATTGATTACCTTTAAACCTTAAAACTGAAAAAAAGTATGAGTTTGGAGTAAAATGGGGCTGTGTTTGAGATGAACAAGAATTATATATAAAAAAAATAGTAATCAAATGAAAAACACCCGTGGCTTTTAAATCTTTTTAAAAATTACATTTGCAAAACAAATATAAATATATATAATATAAGTTTATAATAAACCAAATTTTAATTATACAAAAAATATTTCTTTGCGTATAATAAATTATATAGAGTATTTTTTTTTTGATTATCTGTATATATAAAACTGCATTAAAAATGTGTACTTCATGCATATAAAAAGATAGCGTGTAATGCATTGTTTGTAGTTTCTGTGGGCATCCACGCAGCAAACACCAGCGACGCGGCACGCACTGCAGCGCGATCCCCTGTGGAGTTTCCCTGACCCCGCGGCTCCACGTGGGGCCACGTGGGGCCACGTGATGCCACGTGGGGGCACGTGGATTGCTCGGGAGGTGGGGCCCGAGACGTAAAATAGGAAATTGTGTGTTGTGGCCCCGGGAACATAAAAGACACGCGGAATGGCGAGGGGGGCTAGAGAGAGTGAGAGAGAGTGAGACGGAAGAAGCAACTGCAGGAGGGGCTGCGGAGGACCAGGCGGCGGGGGTGGACGAAGAGAGGGCGCGGAAGAGTCGATCGATGCCGTTATAGGGGTCTGGAGGCCAAGCAAGGTCAGCGGAGGTCAGCCGGCCTGTCTCTGAACACCATCAAACAAGCCCGCCCAGCTCGAGTTTTAACTCCCGCCTAACCGCTGTGACGGCCGCCAGTGCAGACGAGCGTGAAAAGACCTGCCTCCAAGTTAGGGGCGCCTTTACGTTTCCTCCCGATCGCTTTTCTTCACACAGTGGCCGTGCAATGGACAGGCGGCCTAATTCGTGTTCAATTAATACTTCATTTCTCAGATTACATAGCTATAATAATTTTAGCATTAAAAAGTTATTATTTTTTAACGAATTCGAAATTTACGCTATTTAGTAATTTTCAAGTCAAGCCATATATTTTGAAATTTTTTTTATAAGTGAAAAATCAGAGAAAATTAAAAAAAAACAATACTTTTTTCTAGCTTTATTTCTCGTCGACAAAGTCATTTAGAACGGTTAACGCAAAACGCAGACCAGGAACATTGGGAAATATGTTTGTCGTATCCTTTAGCATGGAACCATCCCAACATTGCCTGATATGCCAATCTTTATAATCTTATTAAATATTAGCTATGTCTTCAGACGTGAAACACCGTTTACTTTAATTTTTTTCTGACGAATTGGTATTTATGACGAATAAAACTTTAATTTTAAATTGTTGGCGAGTCGAGGCGAGACCTAGTGTAGCGCCTCTCGAGCGGGGAGTAAAATTGACCCGCGACTGTTTGAGTGTACAGGCAATTCCCGGGTGCCGTTCAGAACTTTTCACGAGACTTTGAATTTAAACGATGAGCCTCGAGCACGTTTGTTTGGCTTTTGGGGACAGGCCAGACGTATTAAGTAAAAGGCACGAAGAAATTTAAATGCCTGATTTGAGATTAGCTACGAGTGTTTCTGCTGCAGCGACGAGAGAAATTGTGAGTACAGCTGATCTGTTTGTTGATGCTGTTGGTCTGGATAAACTAGAATTTTTGCTACATGACTTTTTGGTGGACCAGAATCTCCGTTACTGTTTTGCGTGCACCTCAATGGGCGAACGTAAACTTGGTATAAAATTGGTATAGTTTTTAAAATATTAATTTTTGTTAATTATATTTTTTATTATAAATAAAGTTATATATTTTTACATATTTTAGTAACTGCTGGCAGTTTATGAATAATAATTTTTTGAAATGTTTATACAAATACCTATTGTTACGTAATTTAATATTTTTTATAAAAATCTATTTTTAGATAAACATTATTTTAATGTAATTTTTTTTGAGCATATTGTAGTAACTAATGTTTATGGGTCACAATGAAATATTTTAGACTCTATGTTTTAATTCGTGTTTGCATAAAAACCAAGCCTTATAGTAAAATATTGCGTCAAATAAAACAGAGCTATTATGATTAATAAAATTGTTTTTGATTTCTTAAAATGCCCAATTCGACACCGTAACGTATTTGCTCTGGCTTGTAAGGATGTGCTTTTTATATTACTTTTCTTAACACTCACGCTCGGTTCCCGCGCGTACTATTGGTATCGTGATGGAGATTATTTTTTTTAAAATTAAATTTGAATATTTGAATAAAACCAGCCAGGTGTTGAGTTTGTGTAATCTACCAGGTGCAGAGGGTTAGTACCAAACTTCCCGCCAAAACGCTTTACTTAAACGTGACAGCACTTCGACGTTAATTTTTGAAACTGCGCTTCAGTTTCCAACAGTTTCGATTATCCACGAGCAAGGATGGTCCAATACTCTCACTGAGTCAGCACCGCAGCAAAAACGAAACCTTTAAAAATTATGTTTAAAACACACGTGTGCCGAAAACAAGCTTGAATAATTTATTCTATTCAGCTGTTTTTTTTGTCTTGGAGGAAAAATACAAATCGATGTGTAATCAGGGGGTGCTTGGATGCCATGATCGTGACTTTAAATTGTAATTAATTATGTTTATGTAGTACCATTATGTTTGTAGGTTTTCATTCAATAACATTTACCTCATTTCTCACAGTAATGCCAATTGTAAGTTTACATGAAGTAGTCGAGAAATCAAAAGTATACCAAGAAATCGAAATAATAATTTGTTGTTTGTTGTTAAAAGTGGCAATATTTGTATATATTTGCTTAAATTAGGAAGATAAATTTTAACGTTCTATGTACGAACATGTTTGAACACTGGAACTGAATTGTCGCCAAGCAGTAAAGCAGTTTTGTCTGTAGAGTGCAAGTCGTGTCGCGCCAGACCTAGTGGAAGCCTGCCTCAGTCATGTCATGGCATATCAAATGCATACTGCGAGTAGGCGGTAGGCTTAGGGTTTTCGTGGGTGGGGGCGGTATAACATTTTTCTTTAGAGGTATTAAGCCTTAGCATCTGCTGTTTAAAATAAGTTGAATTGCTTACAATAAAGCATCCGTGCTAAATATTTTGAGTAACCATAGCTTCAGACTTAGCTTTTGATACTTGTTAAAAATACTGAAATAATTAGCCTTTATTTAATTTCAACAATATGTTTAAAAAAATTAAAAATAATAAACGTTAACTCTCAACATTTAAAATTACATCTTGTGATAAATATTACAGTAAACACACATGTATAAATATGTTTTATTATTTCATGAATGTTGTTCTAGAACTCTACGTCATACCGCCAACAGCTGTTACAAGGTTCAGCAGATCTAAGAAAAAAAATATTTATTCGTGATTTTTAAGAAAATACATTTATCCATACTGTGTCTCCGAATTTCCATATCATAACATTCTTACTTTTGCTACGAAATTCTGAATAAACATACATTAATAATATAAAAAGAACTAAAACTTGATGAGATTTGAAGTAAAAATATTCTTTGTAACACTTTAATAAAAAAATTAATAAATCTGTCAACTTTAACTATAAATGTTATTAAAAATATACATACTATGATAAAATTGCAAGTTATAATATACAATTAGGCTTATTTAAGCAATATTAAAATAAAGTACATAATTGACATCTTATTTAAAATAAAGCTTAGTTGCTCCTAAAATTCAAATAATATGTCTAAGAAATTGACTCTCGCATGTATGCATGAATCATGACGCGGTCCTTTGTAAGGCAAAGTAAATCGTTTAAAATTAAAATGAGTCTGTAGTTTTTTGTTTGTTCGAAATTTTTGAATTTTTTTCATCCGCTTGATAAACTTTGTAAATAATATTTTTAACCGTTTTAACTCTTCTCAACGTCTTAATGGTAGAATATTTTAAAAGGTTTAAAAAAACGAAAGAACTTACACAAAAATATTAACTTTTACAGTGGGTTTTGAGCGATTCTAAAAAAACAACATAAATAACGTTTTTTTTCCATAAATTAATGTAATATACATTTTCAACCCTGTACAGTGTTGCAGGCATATATTTTTGGCAATAATTATATACAAAAGTTTACCATAATTATATTTTACGAAACACTGCCGGAAAGAATTTGATGCGAGCAAATAATTAAGAATTATTTTTAATATAGTTATCTCTGAACTTACTTATTGACCAACTCATTAGTAAGGTAATATAACTATTTTTATAAAAATATTTTTAAAATACAGAGTGATCAATGACACCTCAAAAATTAGAGTATGGAATGTAATAAAACACTATATTAGTAGAAGAATTGCATTTTGCTTCTTCCAGGAGGTGCAAGATTGCGGAATCATTGCAATTCGACGCAAGAAAGCTCTGTCCTCCTGCCAGCAGTGGCCACGGGGGGATAGCGCGCATGCGCGTGGCGACATGCAGTGGTTTAGTTCCTCCGCCAGGCACCGAGCGCCACGCAGTGGCAGCCTTACCCTCTGCGGGACCTAACATCTTACCAGGAGGGGCCTTGCCGTGTTCCTGGGAAGGGGGGGGGGGGGATGAATATTCCTTAGAGGAAAAGAAGTTCGAGGCCTCTATCCCGGAAAATTGAAAGTTAATCTCTGCGAAACAACATTTTTAAGCCAAGCTACAAATTAAAATTTGATAATGATTTTGCTTATCATTCTTAATAAAATTAAACTATTCCTATCTTAACAATTTTATTTGGGTTAGTTGTTTTTTAAAACTGCTACAGATAAAACTCTTTTGAATATTTATAAAATATAAAATATTAATATTATTAATAATATAATAAAAATTCTTTCATAATTTTTTTCCTAATACGCAGTAATGTCACCCCAAATTAAAAACTTAAAATTATATGGTAGTTAAAATGTGAACAGTTCCTTTTTTAATTAATTTCCATTAAACTTCACGGGAGACTTGACAAACAGGGAAACCGGGCTTGGAGCCGCCTCTGCCGCCACGCCGTGTGTTTTTATTTTTTAATTCTCCGCGCCCTTAGCGGAAGTGGCCAGGGGCAGATCCACCCTCGCCCTCACCACCACCCGGGGGAGGAACCTCTCTGGGATTGATGGTGGCTTCCCTCCCCACTGCGGCACTTGACATCTGTGGCCACCATCTATCATCGTCTGCTCCCGCACCGAGTCGCGCCCGCGAGAGAATTCCCTCGCAAGGCGTCCACTGTCTCCGCCCCTTTCGCATTCCCGAAGATGGACCCACCCTCGGCTCGCCTGTCGCCGCAGAACAACCGGCGTCGCGAGATGGCCCGAGATTTCATCGCCTGCCACAAAAACCCTCGCACAAACACACTCGCACTCCCAGGAAATGCTTCCCGAGACAAGCAGAAAGACGGTAGAACTTCCTTTATCCGCGCGCCGCGGGTGAAAAATGACACGCAAAACCAACTGGCCCGGAGAATACTCCGGGCGATAGCATCGGTGTCGAGGAAAGGGCGGGAAATGGAAAGGTTTGAAAGGGGCGAGGGTAGATTCGAAATAAAAAGAGTTCTGAATAGAGCCGTTGGTAGGGTGCGATTTTTATATTCATCAGTTTCCGGGACTTGTTGAAGCCGAGGCATCCCCCATTTATTTTCCTTCCAGAGGACGATGCAAAAAGTTTCCTTTCACGTCTTTCATATTTTTTTTTCCTTAAACAAATATTTACAAACTTTTATATTAAATTAATATTTAATTTAAGCGTTGTAATAAAAAATCAAGTCCTATAAATAGTGTGGTTTCACTGCTGAACAATTAGAAACTTCTTTAAAAAATTACTATTTAAACGCACCAAAATTGTATTTTTAATTAAACTTTGAAAATAATGACGTTTCTTAAGAGAGAAATTTTATAATAAATTTGTATTTGTTCGCTAAACAGAAACAAAAATGAAAACTTAAAAATTTACCGTATTTGCAGCAAATTCATTCCTCCATAAACTTTTAAAATGTCAAGTCTGTAAAACGCCTTTCCGGGAATATAAATTACCTATAATTTTTTATGTAGTCACGTATACGAGCATAATGTTGTCAGTTAAATGTGGTGGAAGGGTAATAATCGGGTTTTGAATCTAGTTCCAATTGACTCATTAAAGCAATCTTTTAAATATAAATAAAATTTTCCTGAGAAATTTTGATACATGTTTTCGAATCTGTAAATATTATTACAAATTATAATGTGGGGATAACTGAGTTCATAATGGACAGCTCCTTTAATAAATAATTTTACCTAAAACTGTCCAATCTCAAATCAATGGCACTTAAAAAATGTTTATCCTCTAGTAACTCAATCTCTTTCTAATTCCACAGTTCGCACTCCTCACTGGAGCTTGGCTCAACAGTTGCTAGCCCCTTTAAATTGCACCTGTCCCCACACACAGTCTCGCATCACTCAGTCGCACGCACTCTCACGATCCAGTCTATAACTCCGCGTCGCGCCACTCTATGAGATGGGGGGGGGGGGGTGGGTTGGGGTGTCTCTCACACTCTTCGCTGATGTCGCACTTCCCGTGGTACACTTCTTTGCAGGACTCGTCGCGAGCTCACGACGCCGAACTCTCTCCGCATTCGCGGCACTCATTGGTTCTCACCGTCGCGGGACTCTGTCGCCGAAACTCCGTCGTCAAACATTTGCCACACTCGTAACACTCACCAGTCCTCACAATCGCGAGACTTTGTCGTCCCAAAAACTCCCGTGGGGGGCTGGGGTCCCTGCCTAAGTAGTGTGTGGCGCCCTTCTAGAACTGACGGAAGCAGTTGTCACGAGTCGCGTCATCCCGCGCCGACCCGACGCCAGAATCGTCGCGAATAGCGTCGCCCGTTCACGCGGCGGCCCGCGGAATTCCCAAGGCCGCTCAACGATAGATAACGGCACCGTGGCAGGATGATGCACGTGGGGCGGAGGGGGAGGAGTTTGCGATGAACCCTTGTAATCCGGCCAGGCACGCGTGGCATATCTTACATCAGCGGGCCTCACGTAACCGTGCAGGACTGTTAGCCAGCTCCGAACCTGGCATCGCAGTCTGGACTCTCGCGTTCGTAACTATATATATAAAACTATATATTTATATTGTTGCGGTTAGAAATTTTGCTGGGTTTTTGAAATCAAATTTGGGGACTTTACTGACGGGACTCTGGGCTGGCTGCTCTGTTCACTCGTCGGCGCAAGTGGTGTGACCATGTAATTGGGGCACGGGGCTGGCGCGGCGCGCTGCGGGCTTTCAGAATTTTTTTTTTTTTGTTGTTTCTTCGGCCGGCGCTGGCGCAGCCACGGGCCGCAGTTACTAGGGCGCGCTGTCGTAACAGGCCGCGCGGTGTGGCCTGCACGTCTGGGTAGAGGCGGGTAGCTTTCTCAGCCGTCCTAGTTAGTTGTTTAGTAAATTTGGCTTCAATAACCAGCGTTTGTTATGGTAGGCGCGGCGGTGCGCGCGAATTTAAGCGCAAGTGAGGGTAATCTCGGCGCTCACTCAGGCGGAGGCTATGCCTCTCTCCTGTGGTAACGAGTTGCTTAGTTCATGATGCAGTTTGAGTTTAAGCTAATTCTGGCGGAGGCTATGCCTCTCATCAGGGGTCACGAGTCGTTAGAGTCATAGTTTTGGAAATGTAATGTTCGTTCGGGTTGTAAAAGGGCAGGAGAAGCCCCAACGTTAATTTTAAAGTAAGAGATCAAGAAATGTTCTGCTTATTGGAAAAAGTGAGTATTGAATTATCTTTGTTTAAATGTTAATAATCAATTATTATGTAGTGTATTCGGAAGGATTAGGGAAGAGCTTAAGGAAGTTCTCTCTATCTATCTCTCTCTCTCTCTCTCTCTCTCTCTCTTGTATGGTCGTTAAGTAGTAAAGTACTGAAGAAATTGTTGTCGTAATTTCGAATCCTGATTTGTAAATGTTCTTCAAGACTGATTTTGCTTATTTAAATTTAAAAATAAATCCATGTAAGTGTTAGTATTAAGTTATTTTTCAAAATCTCCTTTAGTTCATCGCTCACTAGACATCCTGTACGGGATGACGAATCTATTCACTTTGATCCTAGGTAAATTAAAGTATTTTAGTAAGTTAAGAGGAATTGCGACTAATGCCATTCGCAAATTATAAGTTGAGGCAAAGCGAGTATTTTCAGAGTTACGATTCTCCCCCCCCCCCCTTCACCAGGAATATTTATTAAACTATTTTATTTATTCTATTAAATAAGATTAAGTAAACGCCTGTGTGACAATATATATATATACACCAATAAAGATAAAATTTCACATTTTACAATAAATTGTCATAAAATATAATGAAACCACAACTAACTTATATTAAAATACATTTGAACGACGTTTAAACCATTTAGGCACCCCCAGCTTATATTCAACAGCAGAATGACGTCAAATGCTAAGCTTCAGTAAAATTGAAGGCAGCACCTATATTAAGTAAATTCTTACAATAAACAAAGCCTTATTAACATATTTTATATTTAAATTGGAACAAATAATTAGATTAAATCTACAATAGTATTCTGCCTAGCAAAAGTACTCGTGAATAAAAATTAAGTAAATGAATATTAATTAATAAAGATTGCATTCTTTCGCGGCCTTTGTTTGGAGTTGCTGGGCTTCTGGGTTGTGGCCGCGTTGAAGGTGAAGATTTCACTGACGTTTTGGTCGAACTTTCAGTCACCATGAACAGGAGAGCAGTTACATAATTAGGTGCTTGTAAATTCTCCTGCCTATAAATTGTCTCGCCTGGGAGGGTAGTGTTTCCTTATTGGATGCAGCTGTGTAACAGTCAGAGCCTTTCTTTCTTTTGATTGCCTGGTTGGTTTGGACAATCGGAGCTCGACTTCTGTATTATGCTGGGGCTGCTGACCAATCAATTGCCTATTTTCTTGCTGGCTGGGCTGTTTGACCCATCAGAGATGATGATCTGCCTTTTGTTTGGATGCAGAGCTACGTTTTGAGGCTTTCTGAAGAGTGTTTCTTATAGTCAGCTTAATATTTATCCATATTCTCTACAGTTACAGGAATTCAAACTTGTTCAGATCATCTTGAAAAATGTGTTCCTTCTATTTTTAAAACATTATCCCAGCCTAGAGTTGCATTACCCAAACAAAAATTAAACAATAAATTTTATGAAATTTTAGAAAGATTTTCAGCGCTGATTATTTGAATCTCAATGGACGTCTCAGCATGCGTCATGAAGAGAGCGCGCCGTGATTCCGAGAAGTGCGTGTGACGTGCCTGCTTCCAGGCTCATAATGCAGACTCGTGCGTTCTTAAAATAAATCATGCAACAGGGAATTTTTATTCCATACCATTTCTTGTACATACGCCATTGCAGTTTTCTACTGTTTTTCATGGAAAAGAGTTCATAAATGCAATATAAGTGTGGGTTTATTTTTTTTCATTTTTAAATTCTCATTTTGCACGTATGATTTTTTTTCCCATGACAAACAGTGCAAAACTGCATTGGTGTATGTCCAAGTAATTGTATTAAATGCAGACTCATGACGCGTGATAATTCTGTCGCGAGTTCTATCGCACCTACGTGACATTCGCCTACAAAATGTCTCCAGCCGCAAGAGTGCTCTCCATATCTCTATGTCCATGACTGTGAACGCATTTAAGTGTTGAACCTTTTTTTTTTTTTAGGGTTAAGAGACAGTCATTCACGAAGAGAGACTGAAAAAAAAAATCACGTCGTTTCCTCGATGCCAGTTCCATAGCAGCGACTCTTGTATTCCTGCGGTCCGCATTTAGACCGGACAGCCGTCTCGAAGCAGAAGGAACACAGATTTCAGCCGGCGACACGAGGATATTAATGGTGGAGGGCGCTTCCCGTGCCAGCGCCTCGTTACCCAGTCTGGCGTGGAGAATGCCTGATGTGAGGGACGCGTTGTGCGGAGCCCCGAATCACGAATAATAATAACAAAAAATAGTCACGTGAACTTGGCTCGCCTCTTATATATATATATATATATATGGATTTTTAAAATCATTTTGCTTTGCTGTCTTCTTGCCTAGTATTATTTTTTTTTATATCTCGCGGAGTGTGCAATAGGCGAGCCAAGTTCACGTGACTATTTTTTTAATTATTATTCGTGATTCGGGGCTCCGCACAATTTGGTCATATTTGGTCATTATATATGTATAAATGGTGACCAAATATGATCCCATTCGTCAATTACTTCTGAGATTTGTAATTTATTTAGTAGAAAATTCGAACAATAAAACTGAACAACAATAAAATACATATTAACATGCAGAAGAATCAAGTATTAATTAAAACAATAACATTTTTTTTTTAATTTTTGCACTAAAATTCTTCCTTTTTATGACCACAAAGCGATAAAACTTCTAGCAGATATCATATATAAGTGTTCAAATTAAACTTTTTTTTAATTTAAATAATTTTGGTTAGTTTTGCGCAACTATAATTTGTTTATTGTGTTAAGTATGGTAACAAATTTGTAACGTTTGAAATAATTAAAGTGCGGACGAGTGGCCAAGTGCTGTCAGCGAGTGACTGCGATGTATCTCCGCAAGTGCAGTAGAGCAAGCACGACTCTCTTAACATACAGTATAAATAATAGATATATATTCTATAATATATATAAATAGTATAATATTATATATAAATATGTATAGATAATAAACAAGTATTAAGTTATTTTGACTGTTTTAAAAACCTCAAAGTCTGAGAAAAATTACAAATAAATAGATGTTTGCTTTTATAGATGCGTAATCCATCGAGTATTGATAAATGTAATTTCGTTCAATTTCGTTTAGCAGAAAATTTATAACTGTTCAATGTTTTTAGTCAAATTGTAATTTTTTGTATCCAGTACTTGTTATTCCTTTAACTTTGCAAATTTTAACGTGAAATTTTTGTAGTGATACATTTAGATATTTTAATTTTTAAAACATTTAAACATTTAGATCGTGTGTAACGTCATCGGTGACCATGATCTCTGAAGCGTCCCTCAGTTGTAGCGAAGGTGAGCATTGGTTACATCCAACATCGAGGCAACACTCAATTTGAAGAGCATTAAGCTGCTACCTGAGTGGATCCAAAGTTGACATGGATATTACTGTAAAGGTTCGGCTCGAGGGATCTGGAAAAAATACTTTTATAAAATCTCTGCCACAACATAACGCTCATCGTTGAGAAGAATTCATTTGTATGGTTGATTTGCGTAAATATTTTCCGCGTGCAGTAACGTTAGCTACAGGAGTCCTATCAAATCATGCCGAGTTTCCGGAAGATTATAGTCGTTCGTGAGATGCAGGAAGGAGCAGAAAGTGCGTGTGATTTCGTCAGAGCAGACGCCCGTGTGTGTGAGTGTGTGTGTTTGTGGGGGGGGGGGGGGGGGGCTGTGCTAGCACGCCAGTCTATGCGGGCTCTTTGGAAAACAGCAATTTCAATATTTCACCGACTCGCGCCCTGCGGGCGGACGAACCCGCCCAACAACCGGGAAGTTGCCGCCCGCCTAATGGAGACAAAGGCTCAACTATTAAGAGGACGTGACTGTACTCCAGAAAACGGGCCCTCTCCTCGGGCCGCGCTGCAGTGCGGGTTAGCATAATGCCTGGAGGCTCCAGGCGCGCAGGCAGCCCGATGTTTTATAGGGAGTGCCGAAAACGAGGTCGCGGAGAATGGCGGAGAAGAGGCGCGCGAGTAAGTCAGGCGATGAGTGGGTTCTTGGAGAGGGGGGGGGGGGGGGTTGGAGTCGAATGGACGGCGTAAGAAAGAGGGTGGAAGGGTCGTGGAAAGTGGCAGCGAGTGCAAGGCTCAGATAAAATGGCAAAAGGGACGAAAGGAAGGGAAGCAGAGAGGTCAAAATTCGCTCTCAATAGAACACACGCGGGTGTTCTTTACGGCGTTGCCACATGTTCAGTAAGGAAACTGACCGACTGAGGAAAAGTTTACAACTGTTATGAAATTGTCACATCTCAATAATTTAAAAGTTTTTTTCAATTATCTTTTAGCCTTATAAAGCTTATTAAAATGATTGTAGGCTTTAAAATGAAACCAAAATATTATACATTTAATGTTTCTACAATCATAAGTCAAAATTTTTGAATGTCCATGAGTTACAAAATTGCAACAAATTTTTTTTTATAAATTGCATAAGTAAAAAAAGTCGTGATAGTGCCCTATTGGAAACATAATTCAATATTTGTAGCATCTATACTAATAATAAAACTGTTCGAAACAAAAATTTTGTGCATTGGATGAAATGATGAAAAAAAACTATTGAAAATGGCTTTTTAAATTATCGACAACACAAAAATGTAGTATTTTATGTTTGTCTGTTTATTCAAGTATCAATCGAAAACTGATTTACGGATTTTGATGAACATTTTTTTATTAGAAACTAATGTTTTTACATTATTAATTTTATCTCTGAAAATATTAAAGTTAAAGGAAATATATCGGTACCAATAATAAAGAAAGGAAGACATGCAAACACCAATTATAAAAATTTTCCGAAAAATAAAACCTTAGGGGTGAAAAACATGTAAGTATATTTTAAAAGAATTATATGGTGGCTTTTGGCGTAGACCAACTGGTGCATGCATTCTTTGTTCTTAGACTCGACTTGGTTAACCCCTGATTGTCTTCTTCCTTTGTACTTCTGTGCTTGTCTAACAGCCTTCCCTGCCAGCAAGGCTTCATTTGGTTTCGTCATGAAATGGGAACACGAAGCCGTGGTGAAGGGGATCACCACGTGACAGAAAGACCTTTCACGTGATACCCCCTCCCCTCTTCCAAACGTCAATGAAAGGGTAGTTGTCGACCGTTCCCAACCAGCCCCCCCCCCCCACCACCACCGTTCCATAAATAGGGGAATAAATTGGCCTCTGCCAGCCCAGGTAGAGTAGAGTACATACATATCACGACCGACTACTGGGAATGCGTTTCGCTGAGCCCAGGTTAATAAATTACGGACAAGAGGGTCGAAGGGATTTTCCTCTCCTTTCCCACGATATTCAAATGATTACCGAACGGAAAGAGCAGAGTCCCTAAAAAGGCTTGTACATACTTCCACCTTGCTGAGGGATTTCTCTATGATGATGAATGGCGTTGAAAGAGAAGAGAAAGGGAGACTCTCAACTACGACCAACGTCCCGCCCCTGCACTGAACCGCATCACTGGAAGAACGTCGCTCTGCCCCACCACCGCCTGAAGTGGACTCAGCCTGGGAAGCTCGGTGCGCTGCGCCAGTGGAAGTAGTCGTGGGGACCCCGGCTCCTGCCAGCGTCTGCCGGCGGAGTCCTTGTTGCTGTGGGGAGAAGAGCGGCTCGCGGCAGACCTACTGCCTTGGAGCTCAGCCGACCTCTAGCCAGAGTGTTGCCGTCGTTTTACCCCAGATGGTCGAGGGGGTGTTTATCACTGTGCTTACTCGCCGCACGTTTCCAATAACTACGCCGTGGTAATATGTAATTGTAAATTATATATACGTATTAAGTTTTCCTTGTATATTGTGTTTTGGGATAAATTATAATGTTTTCAAAGATGGAAGCTCTGGTTACCTTTGCAATACCTAAGTAATATTCGCTATCCAGAGCGAGTTAACTCGTGTTGTGCTGATAGTAGAAAACTTACGCATTTGTTTTGTTTTATATTAATTTAAGGCATTTGGGGTAACAATGATCTAGAATATCATAACTGTGGAGCGAGTAATTGTAATAGTACCTATTGTTGATGGACAAGCAGCTCTGGTAGAATAATTTTTATTGTTACTAGTGTTTGTCTGTTTGGCTATTAAAAAATCGAATTCTTTTATTTGTTCTTTGTTTGTTCAAAGCCCCACGCTGCCTGCGAGAAACCGAGCCAATAAGAAGTAAGCTTGTGTTCTCAAGAGCACATGAATGGTCGTTCAGATTGTTTGATAACTTGTTTCTTAATGAAGTTTTGTTAATAAATATTTTTGCGTCTCTCACAACACATTTTTTTTTGTGTTTGCTCTAATTTACTCCCATGTTTCCCATCTTGGGTGGCACAAGATCAATATCGATATCACTGATTTAATTAAGCGTACTCAATGATATTGGGTACCAAGAATAAACATACGAAGAAAACCACAATTTTTATATTTTGCGAAGTTCTACTTATAAGGTGTGAAAACGGGAATAGAATGTTTAAAAAAAATAATATCTCCGAATTTAATTAGGCACAATAAATGACATTGGGTTCCAATAATAAATATACGAAAACAAACAACTAATATTTTTATATTTTCCGAAATTTTAAAACTAAGTATTGAAAGAAGGAAAAGTAGTTTTTAATGTTCATAAA
Source organism: Bacillus rossius redtenbacheri (assembly GCF_032445375.1). Classification (NCBI taxonomy): domain Eukaryota; kingdom Metazoa; phylum Arthropoda; class Insecta; order Phasmatodea; family Bacillidae; genus Bacillus; species Bacillus rossius. The sequence goes on along the minus strand of NC_086333.1, from coordinate 32,440,178 downwards.
ATTATATATCCGAATTAAAGTAAGCGTAATGAATAATATTGGGAACCAATAATTATCATACTAAAATTCCAAATCACAATTTTACCATTTCGGCAAAATTCAAACCCTAAGTTTGGTAAAAGGGGCTGGCGTGTTTTTAAAACTTAAAGCTGACACTTCACATTCATTAATAATAAAATGTTAGGAATTAAAAAATAATTTGCTTCTAGTCATATGTGTTACTTATTAATTGCGTTTATTCAAAATCGTCTTTTAATGAGGGTAAACGAGGTATGTCTTGATTTATTTTTAAATAATCGTATCTCCAAAACTTATTAAGACCTAAACTAATGGTAAAAAACTATTAAACCATCATTTAACTAATTTTCAAGGTGTTCAGTTTGATATAAAGAAAACAATTCCAAATTTCCGAATATACTAGATCTAAAGGTCAGAAATTAAGCGTAATTGTATTTTTTTCTTTCAGTTTCCCATATTTCGTCTTTTAATTGTGTGAAAAGATGGTAAGTTTTGTATTATATAAAAAAAATTATCAAAATTTAAAGCTGGATTGAAGTTCTCAGCTTAATAAACGTAAATAATTATTACGGGGAGTAATTTTACCATTTTTTGATATTCGACTACAAAAGCAGTGAAATAGGGGCAGGGTACGTAAGTTTTTATAGTTATAAATCATATGTCCAACCAAATTAATGTAACGGTTTAAAGTGAGCAAATATAACGTACAAAATTATGATTAAATATTATGTTCTAACCTTTACCATTGTTCTATATTCGTCCGCAAAAGGGGTGAAGAGGCAGTCAGTGTTTTTATTATAAAATATGTATCTACTAACCTATCAAGCAGCATATAAGTTATGTGGTATGATTTATAAACACGCAATTTAAACCACAATTTTTTTACAATTTGCTGAAGTTATAAAATTAAAAAGGTTAAAATTGTAAAAAATTGTTTTTACATCTAATGATAATAACTTCTAATCAAAACTAACGTATTTGAGATATTGGAAACTACAATATACCTTCAGGTACCTTCGCTGATACAACTTTTTCCTCAATATAACCTCTCAACATTTATCAGGGGTTAGTATTATTTAAAAAATAAAGAAATTTATGAAGGCCATTATATCAGTAGTGGCAAGATACATTTAAAACAAATATAAATATTTTATTTTATTTTAAATATTTTGATATTCACATGTGCGATAAAAATTATTATTATTTTGTTTTGTTTTTGCTTGGTTAACGGATAATGCCATATTTACTTAGTTCTGAATTTTTACATGGGCTTCAATGTGGGAAAAGAGAAGAGGGGTAAAAAAATGTGAAATTAATTTAAGTAATAATAAGCAATCTAAGAATAAACTAATACATTTGATAAAAAAATTGAAATCTCTACAATTTATTTTAAAAAAGATCCATTTAATCAAATATCTTTAAATAATGGTAGGTATTTGCATAATGGTGCAACTATTTAATAATTCTAAGCATAGCTTTAACCATAGTAAATGAAAGTGTTGGAGTAAATTATGTCACTAACATAGTTAAAATGAAAGACGTATGTGTTTAACAATTTCTAAAAATTTTCTACATCATGAAATGTAAAGAAGGTGTGATTTCAGCAAGGTAAAATATACGTATACTTGAACACTCTAAAACAGAAGATTTAAAATCAGATACTTGATCTATACTTAAAATTAAAAATGCCTTCGCATATCCACTTGAAAAAATATTTTTCTTAAACGGTTTTGTATTGAAATAATCTTTTATGCACCTGACAAATATAATGTGCCTATTTATTTAGCTCAAATGTTGGGAAATAATGACAAATTTTTCTCTCAATCGTAAGATTTTAGCATTACTCTTAAATTGCTTGAGCGAAGCTGTGGGTTTAAGTTTGTTAGGGTATAAAAGATATTTACTAAATAAAAATAAAATCCTTAGTTATAAGACGGTTTATTGAATATTAAGGAAAATATTATAAATTGTAAACCAAACAATATGTCACGAAATTTAGTTTTTAAGATAATTGAAAATAATTTTTTTTAATATTTATTGTAAACTTATTGTCAATTATATACTGTGCCTTCTATATATATATATTACCACATATTTATCTTTTTAACTTTCCACTAATATATATATATACTCAAAAATGTGTTTGTTCCTTTGGGTGGGAAACAGTGCAGAAAAGGAATTTAATTATCATCAGAAACAAAGATCATTAATTGAAAGTAAAATATGAAACTTAATAACAGAACTGAATGGAGCCGTATTAATAACACATTCCAACTTTTTTCATACAATTAATTTACTATAAATAATATTAATATTTGGTTATTACACAAAAAATATATTACATGCTTTCGTTTTTGGCATAAGCTTGAGAATACTTGTAGGTTCAACATAAAAATTATTCAAAAATAATTTTAAAAAAATAGTTTTTAAAGGATTATAATTACCAAACAAATGCTGAATTTTCTTATCAGTTTAATGTTTCGGACCATTACGGTGTACATAAGTAAGTTCTATGATCATTATTAACGGCGTTATTATTCATTGCCGCAAAATAGCTGGAGATCAGCAGTGTACAAAAGTTTCCCACCACCTGAAGCATTAATTCTCCACGTTTTACGAGGCTAAGGTTAATGGGTTACAACTACCGCGCGGGAGGCGCAGAGGAACGAAGAGGGGAAAGAAGGGGAGGCTAATAGGGAAGAAAAACAGCAATTCCTTTTGCAGCTTGCGTGGAAGTGATAAACTCAAATTAACATCTGGCGCTCGCAAATTTTCTCTCCCGTCTCGTCGGGGGCTGCCAGGGTGTCTACAAGGCTGCTACCGTATTCAGTACATGACGGAGTGTTTCATCTCGCCGGGGAATCTTTCCCGCGCGCCAGAGAGGAGGCGGCGAAGAGGGGCGATGCGTGAGATACGAGCCGGCGCGCCACTAGCGCTCCACGCGGCGTGTCTCTCCGTCCGCAATCTCGCCCCAGCCGCGGCCCGCACAGCTATCTCGCATTCCGTGCCTTCATCAAGAATTTAAAAAAAAAAAATCATCCGAAGCATCCATTAAAATTTCACAAACCCTTTTGAAAACGATTACTTTTAAATGAGATCTTAGGATACCAAAAGTTCTAAGTCACTGTTTCTTTTATGTTAAAGTAATATTTACATCTTCAAAAAATAACGTAAAATTACATAAGTATTTATGTAAGTACCTAGCATAAAAATTCCGTATTATTAAACATATTTAAGTGAAGTCTCACACCGAAATATTAAATAATTGATTTTAAATTAAATTATGTTAACAGAAAATATAATTCGAGTTAAATTTTCTGTTGTTACGACGCAAAAACAAAATATACTTATGGGATTGTAAAAATAATATAACAAAGAAAAATATAAATAATTAATATTAAAGCATATAGGTGTTTTTTTTTATTTTGAAAATTAATAATTTTTTAATGTTCTTTCAAGCAAACGAAACGAAATGCCCTAAACTGTGAGACTTCAGGTGAAAAACTACAAAGAAAAAAATATATCCAAGAAATTAATACACGTATTACAGCAGCGAAATGATGGCAACTAAGTTAGTCCCGAGGTAAAAATGGTTTGGCAGAGAATATACAATTAATTTTTAGATAAAAGATGTGGGATTAAATAAGAATTAACTTAAATACACAGTAAATATCAATTAACCTAAGTTTATTTAGTACTAGCTGACCCGGCAGACTTCGTACTGCCTAATTAAATTGCAATAAAGTCCTGTCAAAATGATTTGTAATGTGACATTTTTTTGTTCCTACATATTTTATAGTCGGGGCAAAAATTCTCCTGAACAGAACCGTCACCCTGGTGATAAGGTGTTGTGAATAAGAAATATAATTAAATAAAACATATAAATAAAAATATAAATAAAAAAATAAGTAATCACTTTATTGTTAATCATAATCATAATAATTTTTATTTTCATTGTAGTGCATGATTAGATCGGTAATTAGCTTGGTTTGTAGCATTTCGGGTTCTTCTACCTAAATTGATTCGTCTAATAGGAGGCATATCTATATTATATATTATTTTGTCACATGCAATAATTAGCGATCATAGGTAAATGAACACTGCACAAAACACCATATAGGTAAGAATTTGTTTCGTGTATAAGTTGACAAAAACAAACTCATTAGTGTAGGTAACCTAAAATCCAAGGGAAAAAAAAACACTGACATTGACAGATTGTTGTTTCAACTTTTTTTTTAATTTGATATGACTTGGAGTCAAATCCTTCAAGCCGTATTTAAAATAGGGAAATGAAATAATAAAAACTTAAACTTATGAAATACTTTTGGTAACGCTTGTTTTGTTTGACTGATGTAATGACTTGAAAACTGATGCATTTTAAAGTAAAACAAATGAAATAATATCGGTTTATTATTTTTGTTTATCTGTGCTCCAACGCACACTGTTTTGATAGATATTATTGAACTTTGTACAGAGGTAATAAAGTGCAAATTGAATCTTTGACGTTAGGAACATACCTACATTGTTTAAACAACAATGAGTGCTCGTTTTAGTTAGAAAACGTTTGTATGGGAAAAAAAGGGCCAGTTTTAGGGTTTTTCCGGCAATTATTCGAATTTTTCTCGCCGTAAAAACTATCTTTGAACTTCAACGAACATTAAAAAAAAAATTGGCCAAATTGGTCTAGGCGTTGTTGAGTTATGCGCTTACCAACACATTTTGCGATTCATTTTTATATTATAGATTATTAGAATTTTTACGACTAGCCTATAAACTATACAATTTAACTCATAACAAAATCTTCAGTATAGAAATTTGATACAGTGACAGAGCGTTAGTCTAGTAAAATTTAAATTTGGAATAAATGTTCGAAAGTTGAATCATTCTAGTAGTACTTATATATTTATTCCTACGGCATCAGGAGTAGGGTGAGGAGCGAGGTCCTCCATATTGAGTTCTGACGTCACGGATGACCTTGGATGACCTTAACCTTGACAATTGACCTTAACCTTAAAAATTTGCCAAAAATTACTCAAAATTCCTAAAAGTTTGACAACAGTCCGTCAAAATCCGCCAAAATTTCAATTTTTAGGAAAAAGAAGTCTACCAAAAAATCTCAAAAACACGGAAAATTTTAAATTTTTCTATTTTAAGGGGAAAAAAATCCCGTTTTGACGGAAAATATTCCCGTCTTTGTTCTCAAAAATGTCAGTGGCTTGAAAAGAACGTAAAGAGGCTTAAAGTCCGCACAAACAAGCAGCACATAGACACCGAGGTCATTAGGACGTTATGGACACCATTTTTAATTGTTAAGGAACCAGTGCAATTTCCGTTACGGCCACCATATTGAAAATAGGAAAAAATTTTAAAATTAATAAAATAATTATATTAATAAATTAGTATAAAAAACCCTCGCCATTTGAAAAATCGTTCTCCTTGTTTAAAAACTATAGCTAATTTATTAGGTATTGTAAAAATTCGGAAAAAAAATTGAAAAATATAAAAGACTATTTAACTAAGATTTAAAAAAAAAAACACTTACATAATGGAGTATTCGTTTCGAACCCGGTGAGAGCAAAACAAATTGGCGACGGATACATCCTCCATAGAGATCACCGTCAGACCGATCTCCGACCACTAATGCCAATGTATATATTGCGTCAGCAAGTATGACTTTACGTCCGACATCTTGTTTATGTCTGCTGGAGTCCGCTATATTGGATGCGATATATTGTTTTCGTCTGCTAGAATGCACTACTGCTAAGTTAATTTACTTTTTAACCGCTAGAGTGCAGTAATTATTTATTTCCAGGGCGTACGCCTTGTCAGCCGTCTTGGCCGCCATATTGGAAATCTATATTTAATATGCTAGAAATTCGGGAAAAATTCAAAAATTTATGAACAACATAACTTGATTGAATAATTAATTGATTCGAACGATTGTAGTCCTTAGTTCAATCCATAATCAATACAAAAATGTTCTTTAATGAAAATTACCAAAATAAACGAAAGGTTCGAAAAAAAATAAGTTTTTACAAGTAATATTTTATTATGTACTTTCTACTCTACTGCAAAAATACTTGTGAAAGATAGAAATCTAATTACCATTTATTTCTGCATTGGCTTGAATTGACTTATTCTCAGCTCTAAACGGTTTACTGAAGACAGAGATCAGGCAGATATTTCTCCTACATAGCCTTTTTCTTCTCGAAAGAGTTTCTTGGTACTGTGTTTAACAGACTGTTTCACATAGTTGGAATGGTAAATATGAGTATTCACTGTCTTGAAGGAGCACTTCAATTTTTCCTTACACGGGAATGGCTTGCTATAGGTAAGTATAAACAGACCAGCCACAAGTTATATTTTAAAGATTCTTGCCTTGCTACTTTATCTGTAAGCTGATTATGTCCTGCTTGACATCATTAGGAAAGGTACGAATGTATTTTTGCTCACTAAATAATTTTATATAATAGTTGTTTTCATCTTTGTGCGTGTAGGCATCGAGCATCGATGTCGTACCTGTGACAAGATATTCTCAAAGAACAGTAATGCTTGATGACACTAGAAGAGAGAATGTGCTAATAATCTTTCGCGCAAATAAATAAGCTGTAAAAAAGTTTAGCAAGCAAATTACAAGAAATGATACGTTAAAAAAAAACACCACATGATATGTAAAGGTTTTGCTGCGCGGTAGAAAGTAAACGTTTCGCTACAATATCGATTGACTGATTCCCTTAAGAGTACATCGGATATTGGTACTACAGAAGTTCACCAGAATCTGGTAGGAGCCTGAAAGGTTCGTCTTCATCAAATAGGCATCATTGCAGCTACTGCAGAATGTCGTTCGCATTTTCCCATGATGTACGAAGACACGAGAGAAGCAAATGCATGAAGGATTTTACTCGTTCAAAGTTTCGCTGCGATAAGTACCTACTATGTTTGGTTAACGCGTATTGATAGTTTGAGACGACATGCGAAAAACTGTATAGGTGAAGTCCGTTCACCTATTGTGGAACTACCTGCAGACATTTCGATTCGTCTGTTTAGGTTAGAGACTTTACTCGTACAAGCAAAAAAAAAAAAAAAGATTTTCTGAACCGTTTGCGATGACGAAAGATATGAATCCAAGCCTAAGCCTTTGCTTGTTTGCATTACAGTTAAATGATAACGGATTCCAATTGGCTAAATCTGCATTTCCTAGAATTATCAAACACTACTTATATGTAAATACATTTAGTGAGTCAAAAGACATTCGTACTTTACTTGATGATATCAAGTATAACATAATCATCTTACAGATGAAATAGCAACTTACGTATGTTTAAAATATAACTTGTGGCTGACTGTGTATATAGCAAACAATTTCCGATCGAGGACAAAGTGAATAAATGCTCTTTCAATACAGTGAATACTGCTATTAACAATTCCGACGATGTGAAGCTGTCTTTTAAACACAGTATCTATAAACGCTGTCGGAAAGAGAAAGTATATGTATAAAAATTATCTGGCTGGTCTATGACTTCAGTAAACAGTTAAGAGCTGAGAGTAGTTGGTTCAACCAATGCTGTTAAATGTTTATTAGATTGCTAGCATTCACAAGTGTTACTGCATTAGATTATAAATTATGCAATTTTTTTGTAATAATATTATGTTTTATTCGAACTTATCATTAATTTTGGTAATTCAAAATAGTTTACTCTTTTTAAATTGATTAAAGTTCGAACAAAGCCTTTCAATCATTTGAATCAATAATTTTTTTAACAAGTGATTTTGTTCATGAAAGTAGTATGTAAATGGGGCTCCGGAAACAGGCTTCAGGCTGTGGATTGGGATTGTCGGTCCACCATCTTGGATTTGTGACGTCACGGTGACAAAAATTCCTCAAAATTCCTCAAAAACAACTAAAAATGACTCAAAAATTCCCGTTTTAAGAAAAAAATTCCGGTTTTCGAGGGAAAAATTCCCGTTTCAAGGGAAAACTTCCCGTTTTATTCCGTAAAAATCCCAGCGGCTAGAAATGTCTGATAGACGCTTAAGCATCCTTAACTCAAGCCTCAGTTAAGCCTCTATCAGGACTTGACCTTGACCTCGACGGCCATCTACATCCGGGCCCAGGGATCAGGGTGTGGATTGAAGATTGTCGGTCAGCCATATTGGAATGTGTCGTCACGCCGGCCATCTTGGATGAGCGTAACGGGACACCGCGTAACGTGACACAACGTAACGGGACACATCGTAACGTGACAATTAGATCACGGCGGCCATCTTGGATCCGCCATTTTGGATGACGTAATTGTGTTCTAGAATATTCCGGCGATGTGTTTTCCGCCATATTGGATGATGACGTCACCATTGCAGTTTCCGTTACGGCCGCCATCATTAAAAGCTTTATTTATTATCCGATTTGAATGAATTTTTTTTTAAAAATCATAAAAAAATTCAATTAATAAAATTTTGATAAAAAATATTTAAAAAATAAACATTTACGACACGGAGTTCGGAGTCCTCAGTTCGAACCCGACGAGTGCAAAAAATTAAAAATGGCGGCCGATCCTTCCCCCGCGGTGGCTGCAGGCATACTGACTCCCACCACTTTTTTCAAAGCATATATAACATAATCTAGTATGACGTCATGACCGCCATCTTGTCTTTGTTGCTGGAAGCCATCATCAATGTATCGTCGGCGAGAGTGCGCTGACGTCATGTTAGTTTAATTCTTACCTGCTAGAGTGCTTTATTATTACTGTGACATCCACCATCTTGTCATTTCGATGCCATCTTGAAAATCCGTAATTATTTCGCTAGAAATTGGGGAAAAGTTCCAAAATTCATCAAATGAATCACTCATTAATTTACATATTGATTCGATCCGCTCCCGTCCTCGGTTCAATACCCGATCGATGCAATAATGTTTAATTTTATGTAAAAAAAATAATTTCAATAAACCATGTTAAACATTCGTAAAGAGGCTTTAAATACTCTACTACCACCATCCTATCAGACATCAAGACCACCATATTGGAAATTCGTAATTGTAATGCTAGAAATTCGGGAAAAATTCCAAAATTCATTAAATAAATTTGTAATCTATATACTGATTGATTAGGTCGACTAAGGTCCTTGGTTCGATCCCTAGCCGATTAAAAAAATTAAATATAACATCAATTTAACATAATAGTAACAGGTTCGAGGAATTAAACACCGCAAGTTCTTTTACAAATATAATATTTATTACATAATCTCTATTCTACTACAGGAACACTTGTGAAAGCCAGCAATATTACAATCATTTAGTTCCGCATCGGTGTGAAATGACTAATTCTTAGCTCCAATCGGTTTATACTAGACAGAGACCAACCAGAACCTTTACTGACATAGTTCTCCTCATCTTGACAGAGTTTCGTGATACCATGTTTAACAGTTTTCTTCACATCGTTACAACTGTAAATTACTGCAGCAGAAGTCTCGAATGCACACTTCTTCACTTCGTCATCGAACGGATATGGCTTTCCATATATACAGTCCAACCACAAGTTATATTTTAATGGACCGTTTGTTGCTACGTCATCAGTAAGCTGATTGATTTTGTCCTCTCTGATATCATCAAGAAAATTACAAATGTCTTTCGACTCACCTAACGTATTTAAATAATAGTAGTCCTTCAATGTTCCACGAAATGCAGACTGCGCCAAGTAGAAGCCATTATCGTTCACTTGTAATGCTCCGAACACAGTCTTAGGTTTATTTTCATGTTCAGACGTCATAGCAATCGGTTTTCTTGCTTGTACGCTCACGAGCCTTCAATCTAAAGCGAGGAGTCGAAATTTCTGCAGGTAGTTCAGCAGTAGGCACACGGACTTCACCTTTACAGTTTTTCGCATGTCGTCGCAAATTATCAATTCGAGTAAACCATTCAAGACAATCATCACATCCAAAATTTATACGAGAAGGATTCTTTTTGCATTTGCTCATGATGCACGAAGACATGAGAGGAGCAAATGCAAAATGGAATGTTTTTATTAAAATTATTTTTAACATAAATACAAAATTTTTTTCCTGATTTTTAGCATAAAAACGTATTTTCAAGATTGCGACTGTTACTAAAATTGTAACGGTTCCGTAACAATTCAAAATGGCGAACATAACGTCCTTATGTTCTAGGTCATTTACCTCTGCCTGTTAGGGCGGCTTGTTTATACGTACTTTAAGCCACTTTGCGGAATTTTTCGAGCCACTGGTTTTTTTGAAGACTAAATCAGGCAATCTTCTCTCAAAACGGGAATTTTTTCCCCTCAAAATAGTAAATTTTGAATTTTTACTATTTTTTTATGATTTTTCTGTTTAATGTTTTTCCCAAAAAATAAAACTGGAAATTTTGGCAGATTTTTGCGAATTTTTGTTATATTTTGAGGAATTTTGAGTAATCTTTGGCAATTTTTGGAAAATTTCAAGATCAGAGTCAAGTTCAAAAGTCAAGATCAATTTTAATGTCGTCCAAGATGGCCGCCGTTACGTTTTATTTAAAGATGGCGGACAGGTGCTTCAATCCTTACTCCTATTCCTGCCGTCGGAGGAACCAATATATACTACACATTCGATAAGCAGACCGATATTTAAAACTTTATAATGAAACAGCTCCAATTAAAACGGAAAGCCTTGAAGAAAAAAAAGGCTAAACATTGGCATTGTTCATGATTTTCTACTTGAAATGTTATTAAAAATAAACTTTCTGTCTTCTTATAACTGACCAAAAAATTTAATTTTAAAAAGTTTCATGTTTGTATTTATGAACTTTCTCATCTTCCGTCACAGATGGTAGCACCGTGGTGTTACACCTTTTCCTTCCTTGACTTTGTTCCATTCACGAAATTCCTCATACCAAGTGCCATATACCAAGAGTTAAGATATTAAGTGTATCACACATGATCATTCCACCTCCTAGTTCAGACTGGTCAGCCCAAACTGACTGTTCAGACTGGATTGAAGCCCTGTGCACACACGATCAGTCCAGGTGCTCAGTTCGGACGCACTTAAAGTGTTTCCCACACACGATCAGTCTTGTGGTTGCTGTTGCTGTTGGATGTACCTATCTTTTCATCGTATGATATGGACAAAAATTCGGATGTTGAAATTTAAATTGAACTTTTAGTAAGAAAAAAAGAGGGAAAACAACAAAGAAACCAAAGAGTACAAACAGAGATGTCTGTCACGACTTTCAACTGACGGAATGGATGGGCTGATTGTTTGGACTGACAGTTTGGACTGGCGAGACGCTGTTCCAACACGCGGCAGGACGGACTGAGGGCTTTCGAGCCCACTGTCCGATATGATGGGAAGCCGTAAGTTCGTCAGTCTTTCAGTTCCGACTTATCAGTCAGTCCATCGTCCATGCTCGAACATGGCAGTTCCGACTGTTGAGTTCCGACTGTTAAGTCCGAACTGACAGTTCGGACTGATGGTGTGTGGGGGCCTTTACACTAGGCATATTTCCGGAAGGAGGCGGCTCCGGGCCACAGAAGTGCCACGTCCGGTGCCGAGCTGACTAGACGGCGCGGGCCAGTGGAATACAGTAGCGCTATCGACTACCAGATGTTTATTACGAACTAATATAAATCGCGTACTTTAAAGTGTATTTATCAAGTAAGAATAAAATTAGGCACGAGGTCAATGGCTCGCTTTCATTTCCATCCATTACACACTGGAACACACAAAAATATTTGCGTTCATAATAAAATTAATAGCCATTAAAAAAACTTTTTATAATCTCTTTAAGTGTACAAATTTTAACTTAGAACAATTTTATTATTTATATAGAAGTTGATACTGCGAGTCAAGATACAATATATTCATAATTTAGAAAAAAGTTATATTATAAAAAATTATTTAAATTATTCTTTTAATAATTAGGAAGAAGAAAAAATAAATTTAAGTATAATAAATAAATTACATTGCAATGACTAAAATAAATTTTCATAACATTGTATTTTAAATCCACTTGTGTTCAGCATTTTTGCGCTTCAAGTCTGCTGGTAATAATTTCCTATTATCAAAAAGTAACATGTAGGACGTAAAAAAATATTCAGTCGGTTGAACCTTTCGTGACTTAACCGTTAATTTGTCACTAAAATAGTTGTAACGCATTGGACATATTGCAACATGTCTTAAGCAAACACACTTCACTGCCACATTATTCTAAAGTTTTTTTTAAAAAAAGAAGCGGCTACAGAAAATGATTTTTTCTCAGTTTTCCGAAGGAAGGTTATATCTTAGAATTTTAAGTTCCGATCATTAAATAAGCCACTTTAGCCTGAGTATTTTAATCCGTACCTCTTTTCAGTTAAAAAAAATCGCCGCTGTTACACGTAAAGTAGAAAATTTGGCCCATTCTGCCACACATTGGTTTACATTGGCACCTGCTCTGAAGTGATGTGATCATAAATCACCCACTAGGGAAATTCCAACATTGTATGGGAACTAAAAGGGTGAATCCCACAGACTGGAAAACGTAGCGGAATTTGCCCTTGGTCGGTGGGTTCCCCTTTAACGGATCTAAGTATTCCATTACTTCTACGGTAGTATTCAATCCGGGTCACATTTTAGGGAATGGTAAATTTCTTCAAAGCCACCTCCCCCTTTTCCCAATAAAATAGGGTCATTATTTGGCAAGCGATACACAGCCCTCATGGTCACTTTACCGATTCCCTTGGTAAGCCAAAACATGTTTTTATATTAATGTATCCAATCACATTGAAAATAGTTTATTTTACAAGCTATTAAAAATCAATCCAATTAAAGGTAGAGTAAAAAATGTATTATAGAACAGTTACTTAAACAACATGAAAAAAATGGGCGTCAACCACAATTACAATGAAATATTGGAGAAATATAATAACACAAATACATTTTTTTGCTTCACAGATTTATAACCAATTTATTAAACTTTATACATTTGTCCTAAAAATTAGTAAAACGACACAACCACAAATAAAGAAAGGTATCTTATTACAATTTAAAAAATTGCATTCAAATGATATTAATTATTAAAAAAGAAAATACATCGTTACGTGTGATAAAGTTTTAAAGAATGCCTGCAGAAAACTTTGCACAAGTGGTTTTTACGTCAGCCTTTGTAATTTTGTAAATTGTATTTTTTTGTTTTCATGACTATGACTTAAAAACTTTAACAATTAATTAAATTTTTTAGATACATTTATTTTGTAGTTATTTTGTGCCATAAAATAGAGCAAAGCTAACAATATTATTATGTGCATATAAAACATTATAAAAAGTTTAAATAATAAAACAAAAGAAAAACACCATAAAAAAGGCATAAAATGAAACATATTAATTAGATTATAATGATACATGTAACAATGTAAAATTAAACCACATAGATTAAAAACGCTCATGTTAAAATTTTTATTACTTTGTTTTGAATGAAACTCTTTAACAAACAGTAATATGATGTAAATAAAAAATTTATGGATTATAAAAGTTTAAACATATCTTAATGTTTAGTTTTTTACAAGAAATGTTTCTTAATTATTTAAGAATTTGTTGTAATTTTGTACACATATATTAAACAAGTGGTTACGATTACAAATGGTTTTGAAATTGTCACTGAATCTATGACTGTAAGTTGTAACTCTTTATCCTATCTGTCTGTGATATGTTTCAACAAATAAAATGTTAAAAAATATGTTTATAAGAAAGAGAACATCAATAGTTATGAGTAAAGAGTGCATAGTAAATTTAAATACGAAAGTAATATATTAAAAATAACTGTCAAATGCCTGACATTTTTCAAATATTCTAAAATAAATTTCTGATATTTTTTTTCCAATTATATTTTAATCAGAGTAAGTTATATGATTTTATAAAACGGAAAAAATATTTTAATATTAATCTGAGGTGAAGAATAAACCAAGTTTATAATCAGGTGTTGATGCAGAGGAAATAATAAATTTAATAAAACCATAAGTTCTTAATATACTTCTATTAATATTATATTCATGTTGTTGAAAATCAATAACAACAACGTTTTTTAATTTGGTCAATAAATATGATGTACTATCATTAATTGATGAGTTATTCTACTAAAAGTTAAGGAAATTTTTTTTGTCTTGTTTGAGAGATGTTTAATAAGTAGAACACCAAGTCTGAGCAGCTGAAACATTACTTTGAAGACCTTACAATCATATTTACCAATTATGTTTTTTTTTTCAATTATAAGTCATCAGCATTAATATATTTGAATATGTATTACACTCGAAATATAATTTATAAAAATATTAAAAAGTAGTCGAGATTAAATACCACCTTGCGGAAAACCTTTAACAAAAACATATATTTGTATGATGATTAAAAAAAACAATAACACGTATTGCTCTTCAAGGCTTAGTGTCGATACTTCTTTAATAATACGTGTTTTTTGGCCAGTAACAAAGGCTTTACTCATCTGAAACAAACCGCATCAGTTTGGTGTCTGGATGTTATAGTGGCATACAAATCATTCTCATATGTAAAAAGAATTTTCGATGTCGATCTTCAAGACTGTAAACCATGTTGTGTTTCAGAAATAATATATTATTAAAATTAAAATTAATGTGCCTCTAATTTTTTTCTAAAACTTTGGAAAACATGCATAACAAAGATATTGGTCGATATTTTGGGACTAAATTTTAAAATTTAATTTCCTCAAATAAAGGAATATATTATCAGAAAGAGATTTATCTACAAAGAGCGAAATCTGGCATTGCTTGTACCAGCATTGAAAACACACGTCAATGAAAGCGTAAAGGTTTTAATATAGCCCTTTAATATTAAATTAGGGAGACCATCAGATACAGTCATTTTACTTCATTTGAGCATTTTGATTGCCCACATTAATAGACTTTTAGTTATTGTAGGAATCGAGCTATTTAAAGTATTGCCATGTTTTTCTTAGGAGTGACGTGTATTGTCATTGATTTTATGCAATTTTCCTGAGGTTTTAACGTTTAAGTTAGCAAAATAATTCCAAAAATGACAAACTTCATCAGTGCGTTTTTAAATAGGCGTGTGATTTACTAAGAGCTTCAAATATTTAATGTGAAATTTTTTCTGGAGTTTTACATATTTTAATTAAAACTTCACATTTACATTAGTGTTTATTTGATGCTTCACTTATTTTATTTTAAGTTAAAAGACGTGAATATTGATTATAATTTTTATGTTACTTATACAGTTTGTATAATTGTTGTTCAGTTTTAAATAATTTTATTAATTCTTAAGAGGATCCAATCGGATAATTTCTTTGGAAGTATTTCGACATGAGTAGATGTATGATATTTGTGTATTTCTCGTAAAAATTCTACCATTTGATTAATATCATCCGTGTTATAAATATATTGCCAGTTAAAAAATATTAAATGCTATGAATAATTAAGTATAAATATGTTTACTATAATCACGAATAGTAAAGAAAATGCAAGACGTTTTAGATTTCATAGTTTTAAAATCACAGGCACAAATTATTGCAGTGTGTTATTCATATTCATTAATAACTGGGTCCACGGACTTGAAAACCACATCTATATGTAAAAATGTCAAAATAGAAGATTTAATAGATTTTTGTATCGTAATATGAAATTAAGTTTTTCCAGATTAAGCATATTAATAGTTTCCAGATGTTTACAATCTTTAGTCTTATTGTAATGATACACTATGTATAGTATGTGTTTTTATTGGTCCAGTTAACATATTGGACATTTAATCACTAAATAGAAAGATCTGGTTTGTTTAATTCAGTAATTGTATTTCTTATAATAATAAGTATTCATGAGAGTTAGTAACAGATGGTTAAGATAGTAGGACAAATATTACCAATAAATATTTTCTCATTAGCAATAGTTTTTTCTACCCAGATTACTTATATTTTGGTAATTTTTTTTTTTTAATTTTATAGTCTGTGACCAAAGTTTAAGACCATAGGCTTATTTTAAATAAAAAAAAACTCTAATTTAATATTTTTAATTATAAATTCATGAATATTTAGTAAATAGTGCAGATTATGAGACTTCCATCCATCAATAAAGTTTCGATACGACATTTAGTTTCCAGACATAATTTTCTTAAATTTTGATACTGATCATAAAACCTAAATTTTTAGTATAAATATTTTTAAATACTCAAATATTTGGTTGATTTCAATTTTTTTAAGTATTTTCAGATATGTAAAATTATTTTTAAAAATTGAAAAGACCAAAAAAATGTGTTAACATTAGGAATATTTTTTTTTTTACATTTTGAAAAATATATGAAAAAAACGTGTATTTGCAGGCTTATATGTAAATATAATATTTTTTTCCAAATATATTGCTTGACCACATGGATAGCAATCAATAACTTCTTATATATCAGCAAACTCATCAATAATAGCTACAATTGCATACATTTTAGCATGTGTGTTTATATATCAGCAAACTCATCAATAATAGCTACAATTGCATACATTTTAGCAGGGATAGCGGGATTGCTATCCCTGCTAAAATATATGCGATTGTAGCTATTATTGATGAGTTTGCTGATATATAAATAGGCACATGCGCACACACCTATTTGAGTTGACTATGGTTTTGGGGTTTATGGTCCATGAAACGAAAAACTATATATATATATAAAAATGGGGGGTGGGCGATTTGAAATTAAGACTTCGAAAAATAGGTACCACCCTAATATATATATATATATATATCCCCCCATTTTTTTCCCTTTTTTAAAAGATAGATACTCATTATGATGAGAGGTCGGGAACCCGTGCCGCATCGAGCCTGAAGTTGGGAGGACGAAGCGCTTCCCGGCGCGAGCCGTGACACGCGCGGGCGTGTCCGTGCAAGTCTCGACATGTCCGAGCCCAGGTCCTCCCGCACTTCTCACATCTATTTCTCAGTCCGTCTCGAGCTGTTGTGCGTGTTACCAGTCCCCGCTATGAAGCAAGTATGTGTTCCAATTTGAGAAGTGCCGATAAAAACGTTTATTTACTGGGTTCAGTGTCTCACCAAATTCGTGGTTGCAAGTTACCTTCAAACAAGATAGTACTTTCAGTTTTATTTTATAATTTACGGGAAGTGAAGTTGTCTCTTGCCGAAAGAGCTTATTTAGTAATATTGGAGTGTTTTATTTTTTGGAAGAAGGCAAGGATCCTTACGAGATCACTGCAACTTTTCCAGGAAAAACTCATTAAAATACATTTTCATTGGCGTAACCTACAAAGAAGTTCTCATTGGTCATCGGAAACGCAGCTTGAGCGTGAGAATGCATTCTTATTTGATTTAAATAATTTATTTGATATCGCGAATGCAAATAATTAGGAGTTGATTAAAATAGAAGATAAAATATTTTTGCAGCTCCAAAGAGAATCTGGACGGAAAGGGTGTATTGCCGGGATTGACAAGAAGACAATACGGGAGGAACGGTTAATCGAGAGAGCCATTAAATTTTATGAAAGGAGGGCCAAAGAACAGGCACACCGCGAGGGTAATATTAAATTTCTCTTTGACGCAGAAAGTAGTTATGAAGAGTCTGATTCATCCGACATACCTTCATCTAGTTTGTCCCTACCTTGTCCCACCCAAATAACAGGACCCGCCGAAGAAAATTCCGATGAACCGGATGAAGTAATGCGCGGTCGGAAATGCATTTTCATACCGAAGTTAATGGCAGCCTTGGATCGTTGCCAAATAAGTCAACGGAATGCTGTATTCATTTTAGAATCAGCAGTTGAAGCACTAGGCCTTAACATAACAGATATATCTCTCAATAGCTTCTCTACAAAGATATAGAGAAACTATAACAACTATTTCAAGAGGATGTGCCTTAGGTTGTTACTGTGCATTGGGACAGTAAGCTACTTCTAACATTGAATGTGTGAGATCCAAAGCAAGAAAGGCTGTCAAAGTTTCCTATGATGGTAACAAAGAAAAATTGTTGGGGGTACCAAAATTAGAAAATGGTTCATGAAGAGATCAGGCTTCAGCGGTTTGGACTGTTCTGGGAGACTGGGGATTGCAAGAAAAAGTTCGAATTTTGTGCTCTGACATTACTGCGTCTAATACAGGACGTTTCAGTGGCGCTGTAACGTATTTAGAGCAATATGCCGAAAGAGAGCTAATATACTTCCCCTGTATACATCACATGTACGAGCTAGTTTTGCGGAGTGTCTTCGAACAGGAGTTTTCAAAGGCTTCGTGCAGTCCAGATAGGTATAGTTTATTTCAAAAAAATTAGAGAACAATGAAATACATTGGATAACGAAAATCATATCACGGGGCAAACTTACCTAAAATAAATATTGGATGAACAAGAACATGCAAATATTACAAATTATTTGTATGATGCGCTGCAAAACCAAAATTTAAAACATGATTGCCGTCAACTGACTGAATTGTGCACAGTTTTTATTGGAAAGGATCCGGAACAGAACTACAAAATTAAACATCCAGGAGCTCTCCATCATGCCCGATGGATGGTGAAAGCTTTGTATTTTTTTAATTTATTTTTTCAGTCGTCAGTTAGCCTTAAATGTATCTGAAGTTAACATTTTAAGAAATATATGTGTGTTCTAGTGAAATTTTATGTAAAAACCTGGCTGGAGTGTTCGTTAGCTGTACAGGCGCCATTGAATGACTTAATATTTATAAAACAATAAAAAATAATATGAAACCATAAATAAAGGTATTTCGTCTGCTGCACTGAAGAAATTTTGCAATCACTTATGATATTTATCAGAAGATTTGGCTATTTTAGCACTTTTTGACAAAGATGTTGCTGTATCATCATAAATAAAAATAACTGAAAACTAAAAACAGGAAAATATCAAAACGGAAAGAAAGTATTCCGTTTCTCCAAGTGATAGGTACTTTTTACCTTACAGGTAAAATCATTTCTGTATTTATTTTTGCTTACGAAATTTATGAAAATATTCTAAACATAACGGAAACCTGTCATTATTAACCATGCTTGGCTCAAAAACCATTTTTATATGGCATATATATAAAATATTATTATTATAAAGTATAATAAAAAATGGTAAGGGATTTTTTTTTTGTGTGAGATAAAATTATTGAAGACTTCATTTCTCAAAAATGTTTAAATTTTCTGAAAAAATTAGAAATCAACACACTTTTTGAATCATAGCCCAGCCTTTTGGGACGCAGACGATGACTATTTAGAGAGTAAACAAACAATTTAAGAAGAGTAAATGACACGGCACAGAGGGCGTGAAATTAATACAAGATTTTAACGGACAGTTCACAGCTAATGAAGAACAAAAACAATTCCTTTTTCACAGTGTTGAAGACCACAGGAAGCAATTCCCGGATTGCAAAAAAAAAAAAAAAAAAAAAACCTTCATTTAAACGAAAATATGTTTAAGTTGGAATTATTATTTTATTAGGTATCTAATTTTTTATTTAAAATAATGTATTATGAATATAAAATTATATCTATTAGCACCATTAATTTAATTGCATGTTTTAATTTGTTACCCTTTTTTTTCCATATTCAAGGCCGATGTTGCACGGGCTAAATTTAAATTTACTAAAAGAATTTTGTATATTGTCATTTAAAGGAAAAGGGGGAAAAAATAAGGGGTGGGAAACCTAGAATTACGAATTTATTTATATCCCCCCCCCCTCCTTTACCAACAGCCAAAGGCTGTCTCGAAGATTATAGGAAGAAATTCCTGGAATGCAAGAAAAAAAATCATTAAGACGAAAATTTGTTTAAGTCTGAAGTATGACGTTTTTTATAAACATTCCAAATCTGTATTTATTTTACTAAAAAATATGCATTGAAAAATAATAAAAAATATAACAGCATTTTTAATTTATTAGAGAGTTTTAATTTTTAACCCCATATTGCCATATTCAATGGCGATGCGGCACGGGTTAACGTAAAATTTTCAAAATATATTTTGTATGTCGTCATTTTAAAGGGAAAGGAAAATTTAATCACGAGTAGGCAACCCGGAATTACGAAGTTTTTTTTTTACCCATATAAATAAGGACCTCTTTTATATATGTATATTATGGACACGATAAATGTTGCAATTTTTCACAAACCACTTCTAAACTGATACATAAAATATAATTGTGGAAAATCTTGGTTGAATTTGTTAATGGGCAATATTCGATCAAAAAGGTAGAATTGGGGAAGGTTTTTTGAAAAACATAATAATCGCTTTAACTCCCATAATATTGAAAATATCATATCCGTTTGAAAGTTTTATAAATAGTAGGAGTAATACCAAAATCTTTTTTTTAAGAATATGTTTTTGATACGACCAACCATGACCGCAAGGGAGTTAAAAAAAAACAGGGTTGAAGGACAAAATAAAATCAAAACTCCTTTTTTAGGCAAAACATCGAATTCGTACAAATTATGTATTAATCTTATAAATTTTATCTAAAACTTTTGCCTGAAACAATTTTTGATTAGACGAACGATTGCTGCAATGGGTTGAAAAATGACAGCCAGAATTTAAAAATAATTATAAACTGTCCATTAGGTACACTATCAAATCCGTTGAAATAGTATTTTTGAAATTTTATAATTTTAATCTAAAAATTATAACTGAAACAATTTTTGATCACACAAACCATTACTGCAAGGGGTGTAAAAAAGAAAGTTAGAAAGGCCAAATGTCATTACTTTATTTTAAAAGATATATTACCTTTTCCATTATAATTTACTGTAAAATTCCTAAACTTAAATCTTAAACCTTTAGCAGAAACAATTTTTTATGAAAAGAAGTATTACTCTAAAAACAGGGTGTAAAATTAAAAATACCTAAAATAAATAACTTATTTATTAAAAATAATTTATTAATATCCATCTAATGTCAACGTAAACATTTGTCCAAAATAAAATTTTTTGACCACGTATTAGTGCAAGGGATAAAAAATAGTGTTTGAAGATAAAAAATAATTACCTTAGTAGGCAAAATATGAAATTCGTTAAGACATTCAAAGCTGTATGCTTTAAGTTAAAAACATTCAACATTTTTTCTCTGTATGGAATATGAGAAAATGTTAAATCAGTTTTTAAATAGAAATCGATTTTTGAATATTGGCGAACATATACATTAAGATCTTAAAATGTTCCAGAAGTTTATAGAATTTCCAAAATATTATTAGAAAAAATAGGTTCTTCCGAAATTTACCTACGGCTGTAGGCAGTACCAGAAAGTATTTTATTTATGTTTAAACCTGCAAATAGACTTCATGTTTTTTTCCCCATTAATTTTAAAATGTAAAAAAAAACATGAATTTTTTTATGTAAACAAATTTTGAACTTTTTTTTCAGAATTATTTTAATGATTTTAAAATACTTGAAAAAATTTATACTGAAACTGACCAAACGGGTTTTGTATTTACAACATTTTTTAAACTTAAAAATGTAAGTTTTTATAACAAGTATCGAAAAATAAATTAACTGTATCTTTAAAACTAAATTTCACATAGTTTTCTTTTTGGATAGATAGTTATTTTATGTTGTGAATTTTTCACCCAAAAATATTCATGAAATGGTAACTAAAAAATAAAAAAAACTGGAGTAATTTTATTTTAAATAAGCCTGTTAGTCACTATATATAGGGAAAAGTTTTAGAATCAACAGCTATAAGTACATTATGGTAGGCATTATTGTAAATTTTGTCTTTTCGAACTATATGATATGTTCCCGTGATATAATGTAAAATGATACATTTAAAAATATATATTTGAGAATGTCTAAGGTAAAACCAAACTTTGATAGGAAGCATTTAATGAAATTAAGTAATGTTCTGTAAAATAGGACAAATGCAAGTTTTCAATATGACGCACAAGATCTATAGCGGAAAACATTTGGTATGTTGTTCAGCATGGTTGGCTTTACCCCAGATTATTGCGACCTACGGTCGACATTCTCACGGTCCCCTCCCACATATGCGCCCTAACAAGGCAGGGTGGGAGTAATTTCCAGTTAGTTTTATAAAATCCAGAGCTATATAAATTAAAACATAACTGCTAGGTATCACTCCCTCTTTTAGATCGGGAAGGTATTAGAGCTTCGGCAATGACCAGCGGCTGGGGCCACCAACCCAGCATAGTCACCGCCTCAGCCCCGTACCTCGCTCAGCTAACCACACAGTTGGCTGTGTCCTGAGCCCTGAGACATTATCAGCACTGCTGGCACCTACCCCGATCTAACCCAGTGCGAAAATTCAGCTTCGCACCAATTATCTAAAGAGGTTCTCAGCCGTTTATTCGCTGGGCTAAGCGGGAAGTCTGGCTGGCGCCACCAGATGGACGTCTGGCCTGGTTAGCGAAGAGCGCGTGCACTGTAACGACAGAGGGGCTGGCAGTAGGGAAGTAGGAAGAACTGCTAATGTCTGGGCGCGGGGTAGTGTTCCGAGTGGCGTTCGTCGAGTGGATGTAATGAGGGGGGGGGGAAATTTCGTCCGGCCGCCAGCCCCGAGAATTAGGGACGCCGGAACCCGGCGCGGCTTTCACTTGAAACAGAAGCAGGCGTGGTTGGGGGTGGGGTGGTTCAGGGTAGCCTGTAGGGACCAGTATGGGCCTTCTTCTCCCGCTTTATCAGACCTCCCACTCCCTTCATAGTGACAACAGGCTAGCAGTGGTCGTGGGGATGAAAATGAAGCAGGGAATGAATCTAGCCCAAGTCTACCAGGGCAGAGTTAAAATTGCCATCTTACCTAAACCTATGTAAACGAACTTCGATAGGCCTCTAAAAATTTTAGCTTATGGAAACGATGTGAAAGTTGGTGTAGACTAATGTCGTTGCTTACTTGTAAGGAAAATAGAAAAATCAACATCAGTTCTTAGATTATGTGAAATGCTTTTAATTTTTTTTCTGAGTTCACAATATTGTTTACAAAACCTTGCCTTAGCCATAACAATACATTTAGAATTTGTGCTTTCCGATGTTAATATGTAAAACATC
Organism: Bacillus rossius redtenbacheri; assembly: GCF_032445375.1. Lineage (NCBI taxonomy): Eukaryota > Metazoa > Arthropoda > Insecta > Phasmatodea > Bacillidae > Bacillus > Bacillus rossius. The sequence goes on along the minus strand of NC_086333.1, from coordinate 32,417,177 downwards.
TAATGGATAAATATAACCTATTGAAATTTTTTTTTGGTTGCCAAGTCCTAAAATACAGTGTAACAGCGTAAATTTCATGCACATTACTGAAGGAAACGCATAAATTATAGGTCTATGTAGATAGTACTTAGAAATAAACTTGTAAAAATTCAAGTGTTTCCTCAAGCTTTGCTATTCGTCCGCATGCAACGTGTATTAATTTGTTCCCCGGAGATGTTCTGAAACTATTATTTTTTTCCCTTTAGATAAAAATATAAAGTTTTCAGTTCTTCATTATTTCCAAAAAAAAATAAAGATTTTGAGCTTGCTGACCAATTACGACCCTGAAACATCTCGTACCGCAGTGAAAACATCAGACCAACATTAATTGCGGATTTGGCTAGTAAGTGGCTATTTATTAATTTACCCGAAAACCATAAGAACCTTTTCCTTGGTAGGTTTAGGATGGTTTTTCAAACGTAGTAATTAACATTGTTTATTTCCTCTAACGTAGTATTTATGAACTCAAAAAGAATGACCATTTGAAAGTACTTTCTCAAAATTACTATAGGCCTATATTTCTTCAACCAAAAACACTACTCAAATTCTTTATGAAAAGGTTTTTAACACCGTCCAAAACACTCCAACAAGAATGATCAAAAAGAATTACTTTATGATGCCAACGAATTGTTCACCTCACGCGGCGCAAACAGGCCTAACCGCCAATGAGCACCGCCACGCCGCAACGATGCCCCACAGAATATTTCTTGGAACTATAATAGCACATTCCACAGTTCTGTACAGATGATTTCATATCCTTGTATAATTTCTGAGAAAAGATGTTTCTGTTTAGTTAAATGGTAACTCTAGTCGTTTGAGAAAAGAGGAAACTAATGTTATGTAACGCAATAACACGTGTGTCCCGACAGCTCACAGCGTCGTGTGGCGAGGGCACACTTTCACGGGAGGGACACACCATTTGGGTACACTCACTTCTACATTTGGGCACTTTCAGTTACAAAAGGTTACTGTTCGAGTGTCATTCAGGTACGCAAACATAAAAAGCATGAAATCAAATTATTCCTGTATACTTTAACTCAATTATCATATACACTGTTCTGTTAAATCTCATCATAATATTTTATCGTTTGAATGGAAAACTGGCTGTACTGTTAAGGACCGTGCATAGGATTTTCAAATACGTCTTTGGTCGGCTGGACGTAAGATAAATGTTTTTTTTTTTTGGGGGGGGGGGGGGCGGTGGTATATTGAATAATGTAAACTTTGAATAGTTCTATTACAGCTAAATGCGTAAAAAAAGGTATTTTAAAAGTTTGTGTAATATTATTGTAAACATTACCTGTAATATAAATATCGCGACGTGAATCTGTGCCGTGCTGTAATAGTGTACACTAGACAGTTTTTAAAAAAAGGCAGGGAAGTTAAATGTCAGTACTTAAGGGTACGGGGATAGACCGATTTCCTCCAGGATTGATTTTCAATTCCAATTGAATATTGTTCAATATTTTTTTTTTTTTTCCGAGTGTATCTCCTCGGGCACCGGGTATGGGGCCAAAGACCTGGTCGGGGACGTCTGGCAACACTGGTGTGCGGGCCGGGGCCTCCTGGGGGATGTGCGGGGAAGTGAGGGGAAGAGTGGTAGAGGCATGCTGGAAGCCTCCAGGTGAGCTGCGACGCAGCGGGTACAAGAGTGGGTAGGGGGGGGGGGGAGAGGGAGAGAGTCGCAATATAAATAAGAGCTCCTGAGAGCAGGCGACCCGGCGCGGTGGTAGCGGTTAGTTTACGACGTCGCCCGTCGCGAGTTGAGGCACAGCAGCAGGGTCGGTAGGTCCCGGCAGGAAGGTGGCCAGGGGGAAGGGGGGCCGAGATCGGTATCAGGAGTCGAGGTCGCGAGTGTCCTTTCCTTCGCGCTCCGCCGCGTGCAGGATCTCAACGGGCCGCGCGTCAAGGATGATTTGTCGAGGAGGGTGGGGGTGGCCGGCCGGTTATTGGCGGGGCCACGTGCCCAGAGACGTCCCTGGGAGGACCCCCGCATAGGGAGAGGGAGGCGCAGGGACATAACCTCTCGGCCGCCGCTGCACGCGACATATTTTATTCATCGGGACGACTTGTTATCGGCTGCGCGGAGAATGCGGGAAACATGAGCCGGTCGCGTATAAATCGCTGCAGTTGCAAGCAAACAAAGCTACCTACAAAAATATATTGGGGTCGGCATTTCAAATATGAGAAACCAATTTCGTATCAGGAGTAATTAATAAGATAAATACTAAATTTAAGTTGCGTGTTTTTTGTGGTGGTTTTGATGCGTCCAATCTGTTTTGATGACCTATAGAAACTACGGATATATAAATTATAAATTTGAAGAAACGGAAGTCAGGAAAATATTGTCACTAAACTAAGTTTTAAAACAAATAATAATTATTTGAAATAATTTGCAGAAGAACGGGTGTTAGTGAGCGGCATCCAATTTGAATTTATATTTGTCTACTCAACAAAAATTTAAGTTTTTTTCGTAAAATAAAGCCATCTCTTAGTTAAATGATTAAAATTTAGTTTTACTCAGATCTGACAGCAAATTTTTATAGATAGCTTTTTATCATGTGTTTTCTGTGAAATTATTAAAGATTCAAAGGGTTGGCATTAAACGTTTTAGTAAAATTGGATTTTTTTTTAGCTAGTACACCAATTACAGCTAATGATTTCTACATTAATAGATTTTAAGTGCCAGGGGTGTGTCAGCGGTATTGAAAGCCTTATACCTACATCTTATCTGGACCACGCTTAACCTCAATTCTTTACTAACCCTCTGAATCTCGTGGTAGCTAAGAAACGATGTCAAATTGAAAATCGCACGTCTCCTTTCAGGGTTATATCTTAAAAGGGCTGTAACTTTTGAAGTATTCATTTTAGTGAAAAACAGTAAAATAATTTTCCCTTTATTTGAACATAACTTTAATTATGTGTTAACAAGATGGTACTATTGTTTTCTCGAAATAAAATTGAATGGCGGCCGCCCCTCTCTCATTCCTGTTACGAATTTCCGTTCCTTGATTCCGTCGCATTCACGGAATGACTCCCACCAAAAGCCGTGTACCCAGAGCTAAGATAACACACATTAAACTATTACAAAGTTCTTTGACAATTAACTTATATGTAACAGCACCAGAAATATGCGGTCGCAACCCGTGGCAGCCACTAACTGCCGTTACCACAACGAGGACGAAGGGGAAAACCTCGTTTCTATGCACGTTCCTCGAACTTATCTAGCCGGCCTGCCTGCTTAACGCTTGCAATAACTAAACACCGAATGAATGAGATCAGGGTTTACCTGTGTCTATGAAATTTTTTACCTGGGCCCAACATAACTAGTTATAATCCAGAACCAAGATAGGGGAGTTAGTCATGGCATCAACTACCGCCATGGCTGGTCAATCCCCGAACAAAGCACACGATGCACGCTACCTTTCCTGCATGACTGAAACCCAGCATGATTAGTCGTAGAGGCTTCGTAATGGGAAGCACTTAGAGTCTTCCCTAACCCAGACACTTCCCAAACAAATACAGTTATTTTAAGTTAGGTTAAGGAAAAATTAAATTGTCCCGCCCTGAGGGTTGTTTCTTGCGTGGTCATTCCCCTGGTGGCACCACTGTCAGGCGCCGGCTGGCGGGTCACAGCCTGTCGCAGTCCGCGCGCGTGGCTGAAGGATCTGTTCGCCTTGCCTTGCCTCAGCGCGCCTCAGCGCGCCTTTGCGTCAGTTTGGCTGGCGTTAAGTTTGGATCACCTCCAAAATCTCAAACAGTACTCTATTATAAATCACAGAACATACGTACTATAGTCTCAAACAGAACTCTATTATGAATCACAGAACATACGTACTACAGTCTCAAACAGTACTCTATTAAAAATCACAGAACATACGTACTGTACGCATGAATACATTTTCTTATTTTAGGACTGTTATTTTAAGCATGCCAACGCACTTTTCTTACACGTGAGAAATCAAACACAAAGTACTTCTTTTATATTTTAGTAGATAAACAACAAAAATATAAACTGAATAACGTATATGATATTAATGAATAATTGATAAGTATACTTTCAATATGTTTTAAACCATTTAAAGAAAAGGGCCGCATTATAAAATTTATTTTTCTGATAAATTTAAAGGTAATTAAAATGCTTTAAAATATATTAATTACACTTTTGGTAGACCACTAGACTAACACTGTATGCAACACATCCTTATGTACTTTCGTCGTTAAGTTTTTTTTATGTTAACGTCGTAAAACTAAATCCAAATTTTAAGTAGAAATAGTTTGTATTTAAAAATTGATACAGAATTATATGCGGTGTCAAACTAAGAATCATGTAGTTTGGCATGTGTAATAAAATAAATAGTTCCCTGGTATATGTAAGTTATTTTCAAAGAAATCTAAACCTTTTTATGTGTAACATCTTTGCTCTTGCCACACAGCATTTGGTGGGAGTAATTTTGTGAATGCTACGGAAGTCATGGAACGTAAATACGTAACAAGGAGTGAGAAGAAGCGCACACTATTAAATTTTATGTTGGTAAATCAATGGAAGGATCTTGTTTAACAGAAATAAAGTTGGTTTTAAAAAGGGAAAAATTATTTAACGTTTTTCCCTCAAATTAATGCTTAAAACGTTACAACAATTTTAAGACCTTAAAATACTTCCTCCTCTAAAGAATACCCTAAAGCATGAATAAGTTTATTTAAGTATATGAACGAGCTAATGAATAACTCTAGTGGAAAAATAATATTCTTACTCATTTTTAACAACCAATATTGCCATTGTTTAACAGAAACATTGTATCTTTATAAAAAGTGAAACAATTGTTAAGTTTTTTTTTCCTAAAACGAATACTTTAGAAGAAAAGAGAACTTAAAGGTGTTGTTGGTGTTTGGGATATAGAAATACTGCAATTTGATATTTATGGTTTTACATAGAACAACTATCAGTGATTTTATATATATAGTCTATATATATATACCTAAACTTAGTATTTAACATCCCATAATAAAAACCATTTATAGTCTGTGCCCAAGAAAGGGGGTCGACTTTGCACGTTTAGAGTGTTAAAGTGTCCTTGGTGTTTTATGGTAGTGTTAGTGTTTTTTTATGCGTAACATCTTAGCTCTCGGTATACAGCAGTTGGCGGGAGTAACAGGAAGTAGGTGCGGCCTGCAGTTGGCGCTTGTGCTGCAGCGAATCAGCGAGCGCAGATATATCCTCGGCGTTTGAAAAGAGAAAGAATGCACAGCTGTTCACCGTTCGTTCAGCTAACAGTAGTCTTCAACAGCGCGACGCATTTCCATGTGGATCTTCTAATACATTGTACATACGTTGTGAAATAATGATATTTAAAATGCATTGAATTATTTTTTAAGTGATTGCTAAAAAATGTGTTTTTTTAGTTAGTGATACGATAGGATAGATGTTACACATCATAGGCGAGTACTGAAAGATTCGCTCATTTTTTTCTTAATTTTTTTTTATAAATTATTGGTATGTTTGTGTGTACATTTAAATAAAACACTTTTACGCAATAATTTGTGAGGGTAAAAAAATATAAATCTTGCATTAAATTTGTGTGGCAGGTTTTCATAAATAATTTTAGTGTGTGTAATAATCCGATTTATGCTACAATAACCTCACTCGGATTAAAATTCATGTCGAATCTTCCGACACTCGCTATCCACTTTTTCTTCCAGACCATCGAAGAAATTGCGTGTAATAATGTTTTCAACAAACTCTGAAATTACACGCGGCAAATTTTATTACCTGGAATAATGATGGGAACATCGGAGTGGCAGGGGGGGGGGGATGGTGCGCAGGGAATGTAAATGGCATGGAAGGAGAGAGACGACGATAGTTTATGTTCCGCGGGGTGGGTTGAGGGGGAAGGAAGGGAGGGGGAGCAGGGGAGGCGGCAAAGTGTTTCAGGCGGAAGGGCGGGCGAAATTGGGGGTTTACACAGGAGCGGCGCGGCGTCGCGCGCCAGAACAAACGAAGTGGCGGAGAGTGGGCGCCCGAAAAAGGGTTTTCCTTTTTTTTTTCCCCCGGGAGAGAGCGATGAGTTCAGACGAAAGCTTGAACAGGCCCTTCTCCCGTGCCGCCGCCAGACGAGACCGCGACGGCCTAACGTCCTGCGCTATCGCGCGTGTGCTAGCAAGCATACTGTGTAGTGACGGCACGACCACCAACCTATCAACAACAACGGATTTTCGGCTGTTTGATTCCCTTTTTTAGTTATGTGAATCCTTAAAGTGTGCCAGTTGACAAGTAGCACTCGGGCCTTACCTGCGAATGCTCCCAATATTTCATATAGTTATATACCTCCTGTATTGAACAAATTTATATTTTTCTGACGCAGCCAAGATCCACATAGTTCAATTTTTCTTAACTTTAATACATATAAAAACGTTATAAAAAGTAAAATTCGTATTTACAACTAATATTAAGCTAAAATGGGCACAATTTGGCATTGTTTAACATAGGGTTACATTTCTGTTAAAAAATATTTGTACGGTGACAGAAATAGTAAGGTTATCAGCATATTTTCTTGTGAGACATTGTTTAGCAACTCTTTACAGAATTAGTAGTAGTATATGTAGGCCTGTACTGAGTATGGTACCTACTTGGTTGTGGTGTGTGGTGGGGTCATCGACCGACCACCATTTGACGTCAAGGCGCCAATTTTGTTGTCACATTACCTCTAAAATTACACAAATTTCCTAGAAATTTCCTTATTTTGATTTAATAATTCCCGTTTTAAGGTAAAATTTCCCCTTTTACTTCTTTTCAAAATTTAAAAAATTAGTATTGTAAAACCTCAAAAGACATTTTCTTGCCTTACAAAAATTAAAATTTCCTATTGAGGCTTAAATTATTCTTTTACATGCCTCCAATAAACCTCTGTTGAGAAGCTTTGACCGTGAAAAAAAAAATTATTTTATTTTTAACTAAAAATTACGAAAATAATCCGAAAAAATAAAAACTTTGTTTACATTCAACTTTATACTTTTCGTTACGCTCGCCACTTTGGATTATATAACATTTCGTTAAGCCCCCCATTGGTTATGTATGACGTCATCGTTGTAGGACTTTTTTATTGCGGCTGCCATGTAGGATTAAAAAACGTTGCAATTTTAGTAACGGCCGCTATCTTAAGAATCTAAATTATTTAGCTAGGATTTTAGGAAAGATTTTAAAATTAAAAAAAAAATCATCTGCAATTTCCATTACGGCCGCTGTTTTGACGATTTGAAAATATTATCAATAAATCAAAAAAATTAAAATTTATAAAAATATATTTTCTAATTAATGAAATGAAAGTTTAAAAAACTCATTCATAGCATGGTGTCCTCGGTTCGAACCCAGTGAGGGCAAAAATATAAATGCGATCGATCCTTCTTCTACGGTAGCCACCGGCATACTGACCTCCCATTACTAATGCCAAGGTATAAATATCGCCAACTAGTATGTCGTCATGTCCGCCACCTTGGTTTAGTCTGCTGAAAGCCACCATCTTGTTTTCATAAACTTAAGAATGCTGCCTCCATATTAGTTTCATTTTTATCCGCTAGTATGCTGTAATCAAATATCGCAAGAATGTCCACCATATTGGACGCCATCTTTAAATTCCATATTTTTTTAAGCTATTAAATTGGGAAAAAATTCCAAAATTAATAAAAAGTCAGCAATAAATTAACAGATTTATTAGAATTTCGTCCATGGTTCGATATTAATATATGTCAAAAAATATCTTAAGCAAATATTACTTATTAAATATATTAATTTCAAAATCCTGAAAGCGGATAAAATTCCTCATCTACCAGTCTCCAGTAAGCTGATATGGCCACCATTTTGGAAATTTGAATCTTAACATAGAAATTGAGAAAACTTTTTGAAAATAAATAAAAAATCACTTAATAAAATAATTATTGACTCGATGGATTTCCGTCCTTGGTTTTATGTTCGTAAAGTAGTAGAAGATACGAAAAAAAAAAAAAATTAAATTATGTTTTCAATTAACTTTCGTGGATTTTAGTAATCATTTTCTCTATTAAAAACGACTCTATACAAGATAACTGTCCAACGAATTAAATATGTTGTTGCGTTTCCTACCGTGGAGTCTAATTTTTCGATACTAGGAATACCCTCCAACCAGGTATTGAACTATTTTAGGCGTACCATGAAGACAGGCCATGTTCAAATGCCGGCGTATAGATCAGACGTCTACGGACCACAAAGCGTTCTTCATCAATAACAAATATAACATTTCTCAAGCAGTCAAGACAGAGTCTCCGGACTGTCAAACCTAAAGTATTGTTAAAATCAATTTGGTACAATTTGTTAGACCGATGTTTAATGCCTACTAAATTGCCAAGAATCCCTGAAAATGGTTTTATCAAGACTAAGATGATTTGATTCAGTTATTATTCAGAGCTACTACAGATTCGACTACGCACGTTGAATGAAATCACACACATTCAACAAAAGAAAAGAACAATCAATACACACGCAGTGGATACACAATATACAAGCAGTAGTACAATGAACACAGAGTACAAATACAGGAAACACAATAGACAAACACTGAACAAACTGAAAACAACAGTACAAAAACTATACATTCAATGAACACAAAAAGACGCAGTACACACCTAAGCCAATTAGCAGAACTTAGTAAAACCAACCGAATATTGACAGGAATAATCAGGAGCACAACCTCTGCATGAAAATGTTTTTTACCTAATGGGGCATGCAATTTTATTCAGAATTTCTAATTAATTGCTCAAATACTTTTCTTAAATCAGCACTTACAATATTTAAATCTGGTCAAATCCAAACAAAATTTAGTTATTACTAATTCTAATACTATTACTCTATGAAACGGAGAAACAATATCACTCAAGACGATCTTCCTTCATTTTGATGTATAGCGAAGCACTCTTTCTCTTTATGGATGAAAAATAATAAGTGATTTTACGGTGACATACATTTCGGTGTTACAAATAAAACCACGCCTATTAAAAAAAAAAATCTATTGGAAATTTGAAGTCAGTCTGTAATTCGCCGTATTTAGTGCAAACTGTTAATTAGCAATTAGTGATAGACCATTTAGCATTTATAATTATATTTGTTTACTTGAATGAACTGTTTTTGTAATAAATTTAGTTTTTGTGATCTTAAATCCACATTTTTAAAAGAAAACTCATGTTAGTTTGTACGCTTTAGTTTTTATTTTATCGTGTTTTAGCACTAACTTCAGGAAAACCAAATTAAATAAACAAAAAACTGTTTATTGTGAAACAAACTATTGAAAATATTACCAAATTAAGTAATACATTGTATTTAAAACTTCCAAACTGATGAACTGCATCTATTAATTTTTTAAGAAATTCGGAAACGATTTGCTTAAAGTTTGTGTTACTGATGAGGATGAATATCAGAAGGAAAAAAATTCATCGAATGCCTTAGGAATAACGTAATAAACATTAATATAGCCTATGAAAAATGACTTCAATAATTAAAAAAAGGTTTAATTAATAAAAAAATATGTAATAAACTTTGAAAAACCAGAATTTTAAATTTACTTTAGAACTACATATTATACAATCACTTTTCTAAAATGTAACTTTATTATTTTTATTTAATGCATAAATAAAGTCTAGTATTTCCCATTTCTTGAATTTTCACAACTGAGCTTCCAAACCAGCATGAAATAGCCAATCTACTTTAAAACTTTTGGACAACCCTTGCCTGCCTCCCTATAAATTTTTTTGCAGATATTTAATTGAATTGGCTATCTCGCATTCGAGTCCTAAAAGAGCTAAAAAGGTAAGAGAGTGAACATGCGGAGTATTTTCGAAGGAAAAGAGTTATCAGATCGCCAATCGGCGCTGACAAGTGGCGCTCTCGTTAATTAAACGAGATACCCCTCCGCACTACCGCGCCCCCCCCCCCCCCCCCCCCCCCCACCCCGCAATCAAGCGAACCCTCCGGCCGGCATCTTGCCCTGCCATCCCTCTCTGGAGCCGAGGGAGAAGTCCACAGCCTCCGTCGAACCACCGCACCTCATCATTTGGCTCTTTTCAGGACTCCAATTCAATTCACTTCCTGCCAGCTCGATGCTGCCACTCCCCTCCCTCTGCCTCCTTGCCCGACTCCGCCCGGCTCCACCAGCCACCATCCATCCCTGGACAATAATAACCCAAGCCTCTCTCCCCTCCACAGTCTTCTTCTGCTGGTCCCTAACGAGAAGGACCATCCCCACTCCTCGGTCCACTGCCGCCGCCTCGGCCTCAGCCAATGTGGGCTAAGATCGCGTTATGAAAAATTCAACTCCACTCGCAAGAACATACGCGTAAAACTCTCTCTCCCCCTCCCTCTTCGCCCAGCCTGCGCAGGAACATTTCCCGCCCTCTCTCTCTCTCACCCTCTCTCTTCCCCTCTTTCCAGGAACATATCCACTCTCCTTTCCGTTCCTCTGGAGAAAAAGAAATCCCCTTTCCCCTCGCTACACCCAGGCGCAGCGGGCAGCGCGGAACAAAGATCGTTGGAAAGGGGCCTTCCCCGAGACAGGCGTCTTGGCCTTCGCCTGCGGAGCCGAGCTTAGATTATTCAGCAAGTCGCCGGAGGCGAGCGTGATGCATAAGTGAGAGCCGGCAGGGGTAAGCCTTGGAATAGCTTGTTTTGAGGGTTCGGGCGCGAGGAAAATTGCGAGGGAAAATACGCGGCAAAGTTAAATCTGTGGAAAAATAAATAGCGAAAGAAATTCTTGGAAAAGTTTACTCTCTTTTCTTCACGGCTTAAAAACTGCAACAAACAAATCTGTACAAGGAAATTAAAAATGTTATGAAACAGCATTCAATAATACCCTCAGAAATAACATTAAAATCCGTAAAGACAATTTTTTTAACCCCACTTACTAAAAATTTAAGTGACATAAAGAGTTAAGCATATTTGAAATGAGTGATTTATGACTAGGTTGATGTCTAATATTCTAGCTTAGTCCCTTTAAAGGAAGATGACTTATTAAATTTAAGACTTTTTACCTAGGTCCAGAGACGAATCAATAAATAATTATAAATTATGTAAACTTAACCATAATTTACTAATTATATGGAGCAAAATAGAAAATGTATGTAATACAGCGAGCAGATAAATACATAATACAGAATTTACATAAAAGAATGTCGCATTTTCAATAGTATATTATAAAAAATTTATTTAAACAATTCACAACACATACATTAAATTAAAGGTAAACTAACCAAGTTTCTATTAAAAAAATTTCAATATGTGCACCTTAAGTTATATGGCACACATCCAACCAAAAGTACAATTCTTCCCTAGCTTCTGTTAACACGTCGGGAGTAATTCTTCAATTCCGTGTCTCAACTCTGGCAAATCATTAAAAAGCGGCGGAACGTAGACACGATCTTTTATAAAGCTCCAAAGAAAATAAATATCATGGCTTTATGTCAGGTGAACGCGGAGGCCAGCGAAAAAGCGCTCGTGCATCTTGACCACTACGACCAATCCAACGGTCAGGGACTTCGATGTTCAACCACTCTCGTACAAAAATATTCCAGTGGGGAGGGTGGAAGAAACAGATTCACTCTTACCAAGTTGCAGAACAAGTAACGATTTACGATCAGGAGTCACTATTTTACTTAAGTGGCAATGAAAGCCAGAAAACACCACAGCAGTACTCGCGCATGGGCTTATCTAATCTAAAACAATTTGAGTTATTCTTTAATTGTGACCTTGAACCAAAACTCTACAACGCTTACAAATAATAATATTATAATTTATAGCTATAAAATATTTTTGCACAAACTTTATATGTAAGCCACTTAAAAAAACCATAAGAAATTAAGTAAAAGTTAAAATTAAAAAAAAAAACATTATTTCCTCCTTGAAGTTGCGTTCATAATGCTAAAAAGAGTTTTGAAAGAATAAAGGTTGTTTAGTTTGAGTTCGTTTGGTTTGATTAATTATAAATTTTCCTGCTTAAAATATTCTGATGATATTTGTACACATCTGTTAAATTATTTCAAAACAATGAAATTTTTTTTTAGATTTAGTGGCTTAAAACTCAGTTTTTGTTACTTTTTAAGCCATGTCTTCGTAAAAAAAAAATGTAAATCGTGTTAATTGGTCTTACTTTCCCATTTAGTGGTTGGACCCACGCGCTGATCAGTGCAGGAAAGCCATCACCGCGCACCCTAGTGTCGCGCGCACGGGCGCGTGAGAGCGGTGGGTCGCCGCAGCAGCGAGTATGCTGCATGGGCAGTGCTCGACCCGTGTGCTGCCGCAGCCGCTCAAACACTCGCGCGTGTTATTAGCACGAGCCAGCCGGGCCAACAGCTTCTGCGCTCTTTCGAACCACCTTCACCTCTTGCGGACCTTTCCATCTCCCTTCATTGGTTACGTCAGCTGCGCTGCTCATTAATTACTGCATGGAAATTTCCTCGCGGCGCCGTTGTAAACATAAGCGGTTGACGTAACAAGGACAGCGAGAACGAACTGGTGGAAGGGGGGAGGGGCATCCAAGACGGGGATGGATGGTGATGGTGGCATCGTTTGCGTTCGATACACAAGAGGTGACAGCCATGACCTAAATGGTAAGCAGGCAGTGTTGGTCTTGAACTACGCTAATAGGCATCGCCATTAAGTGGATTTTTTGACAGAATAATTAACGGTTTGTGTTTTTTACCATAAAGGCCGTACAGTGAAAAATATGTTTAGTTCAAACCTTTTTTTATTTTTAATATTTATGCTTTAAAAATCCAAAAATTATTTCAAAGTAAGAAAATAATTTTTTGTTGTGAAAAAGTTTTTAATTCCTTGTATTGAAAAGTAATTTTAAATGCAATGCTCAAAAATAAAAGTTTAAATAAAACTTTGTGCAAATTCTTTTTGTGCGCCCTTGTGATACGAGCGTAGCATCGTAGTAAGATTCTTTGGGAATAAAAAATATATCTAAAATTTATTCCATACTTATTAAACTTTAATTGTTAAAATAACAAAATAATTTTAATGATATCAAAATAAGATGTTATACACATTAATTTATTTCTGTGTTTTACTCTATGTTATATTGTTGTGGAAGGTGATAAGTAGGTAGACAGAGTGCACATTATCAAGAACTACTGAGTACAAATAATTAATTATAACACAATATGGATTATACGTTGTTTTTTTAAAAATGCTACTGCTTGTATTAACTGTATCTTGGAATGACGAATTGAGCTCCACATTATCACTTGAACGCGCTCGGTTCACCAAAACTATGAAGAAATAGGTATTGATTATTAAAGCATGCATTTGAAAAGACGTTAACGTTAATTTAGGTCAATTCCTATACGGAATTATAACTGAGAATAAATAACTAGAATTACAGAGCATGAAATATGTAAGTTTATAATCCAATGCTTCGCTCGGTATATATTTGCATTAAGAAAGGGAAGCGGACTTGACGGCTTAAAGACTACCAAATTATTAATTGGACAATTAAATTTACTTTATAAATGTTCTGAGATATTCTTGAGAATTTTATGAAAACTGCAATACTAAATTTCAGATGCTGAATGGTTATTTAATCATCTCCCCGCCGAGAACTGTAGATGAACATTTGTGATGTTACTCGCCTTGCTTCTCGCGGGCGGCGCTGATGTCCAGAGGCCGGCCGGGACTACTCGCTCCCTACTCGCTGCTGCCTCCCACTTGGAGTAGCAGTTCGCTCGAGCTGCCGCTTCACTACTCGCCCCGGCCTGGCGCCTGATGCTGCTACTCACAGCGCATGTATCGCACAGGCGACTCGTCTGCCCCGCATATCGCACCGACCGGCGCGCCATCTGACGGGTAGCCTCTGGTCGTCTCCTCAACCATCACTCGCCCGGCGCACGGGGACTCGTCAAAGTCCTCCTTGCGGTCCCGATACTCGCCGCTGGGACTGCTGACACGCAACTAGGCTAAATCCCTCCGTTTATTCAAGGCTGACCGAACTGTACTCGTTCTTCGGTACGCCCTTGGAACAATATTATGGGCGGAGGTGATGCAGGTATTTAACGGCAGCTTTTAATACATGGAGCGTGCCGCTAACTCACTGACTCGCCGAAACCTCTGGGTAGCGAGTGGCACTCGCTGATCCTCTCGCTGTCCTCCAGTCGCCTCTGGACGTCATGATGTTTCCTCGTCATCTAATCGCTGGTACCCGACCGACAGGTTCCTTCTACTTCCTCCGATCGGCGACGCTTTGCTGTCTGACTGTCTGTTGTACGAGTATTATTGAATGACTGCAGTCTTCATTTCATGGACTTATAAACCGCACAGGTGCCATCCTTCCATTTTTGTCTGTATTACTTATTCACTTCCATGAGCTACTGCGTCCAAAAGTTTATCCACAGTTCATTGAACCACCACCATCCCCCCCCCCCCCCTGCGTTTGGGTTGACTGCGTCATCCGTTAGCTCTTACAGACCGCTAGACTGTTCGCCCGGTTTTTTAAGCAGGATAAAAACGTAAAGGACGTTCGCCTTGTTACAAAAAACAAAATTAGTTGTCTGTAATGTCGGTCGCTAACCGCACGGCCACGAGGCCATATTGTAAATAATAGTTTCAGATGTTGTATATATATTTATAAAAATTTTGTTTTGTGTTGTGGAATTTTTAAAAACGTATGTAGTCCGCCATGTTTATTTCTTATAGTAGTAAGCGGGAAATTAAAAAAAAATATTGTCGGCTGCTAGTCGGCCGCCATGTTTATACTAACTTCAAGATCGTCCTGAATGTTTTACGCTTTTTCGCAATTACACATTTAACGACGAAGTTTCTTCGTCGTGAAATTAAACGAAGAATTTAATAAACATGCACTTGCAGTTAATAATAAAGTATTAGTAAATTTAAGAAAGAATTTCGGCTTTAATCTCCAACCCAGACGCTCGTGGTGCGCTGGGGCCGAGATTAAAATTCGTCGAGAATATTTTACGTTTTTATGTCTTCCAGTGCTCAAAATGATATGCAATTGTGGCCCCGGGCACGAAATTTTATTTATAATTTATTAATAATAACGCCCCTCGTGATAAACAAAGGAAATATGTATTGACGAGTGCGCGGAAGACAATGAGCGTAACGGGACACATCGTAGTGGGACAATGTGCATAACGGGACACTTTTTCGTGTGTGCAGTCGGCGTCTATCGATTTATTAGACGTTGTCACGTCAAAAAGTATTATTTATTTTAACTGAGGATAAAAAATTTACAACTTTGTTTAAATTAGTGCCCAATGTCTACACCATCTTTTTCAAGACGACATTTATAGTAAAATTTAAAATCAATAATTAAAAAAACCGCCTGGCATTATTTATTTTTTCCTTATACTCAATAATAAATATGTGATTATTAAAGCCGTTATCGTTGGCACATTGTTAAACAATTAATGTGTGAGCTTTCGTTTGTTGAAATATTAATTTCAATGAGTAAATAATTGCTTAATATACAATTATAAACATACACAAAGGCAATACAAAAATGGCCTTTGCTCAGTGAATATATGGTTTAAAATTATTCATTCAAAAGGAAAGTTAAATGTTTAATTAAAATAAATACTTAAAAAATACTGAATTATATTTATTAAAACCTGATAAGATCTACACTATTGTTTAGCCTTTTAAAGGCTGCAGGTATTTTTAAATGTTTCGAATGTTTATATACTAATTGATTATAATACGATTATTTAAAGTCTCAGAAATAAATTAATTGGATTAAATACCTTTTCTTATTCTGGGTCTGGCTAGAGTGTTTGATGTGACTGGTAAAATAATTATATTTGAATGGTCTTTTAATTAATTTTTTACATTATCGAAAATGGTCTATTTTGCGCCGTTAAAATATTATGTTATTTGTTATAGCTTATGAAATAAATAATGTTGATTCTTGATTGGTTAACATACGTTTGCTCCCCGAAAATTTATTAGAAAAATTTTTTATAATATTATTTTATTATATTCTACGCTATTTTAATCCATTAGAAACTGTAATTTGTTCTATTATGTAATGATTTCTTTATTTCCTACACATAAATGCTCATACATAATAATTTCGTTGTTATTCAAGTGTAAGATTGAATAATTGTTTGATGTCATGATAAAGTACAAAAATATGTAAATATATGCGAACAAATTAAGTATTTTATTTTAAAACAATTTTAAAATTTTAAAATGACTCAACATTTTTAATGAGTTATGGATAGCGTATATTTTAGGAATTTTTACCCTCAGTTTTTTCTCCACTATTTTATGTTGCATGGCGAAGCTGTTTTGAGACATAAGACTTGCGCATATCCTTTAAAATGATATGTAAAATAAACAATTGTATTTGTACTGCAAATAAAAAATATTCAAGATCTTACTATAAACTTTATTGATACTCGTGTATACAGCTTTAGACTTAGCAAGATGGCCGTTTACTAATATAATAAGTAAGTTCAGTTGAGAAAAACATATGAAGATCTTCTGTAATGAACCTAAATGTTTTCACTGCTAGAGAATTTGTAGGATTTTAACACAAATTGCATCAAATGGATGGCTTAAAATCCTCGAAACAATATTAAGGAATACGAGAAGAAATGCACCCAATAGGATTTAAGTGTTATAAAATTTCAGTCTATATTTGGACTACACAAACGAAGTAATATTAAACGATATTTATTTTCATAAAGAAATTCATAAATGTTAATTTAAGTAAAAAATTGTATGAATAATTTGTAATAAATTAATTTATAGCTTTAAATGCTTCAATATTTTATGTAGTTTACAAAAGCGTAAAACTTTAATTTGAACCGTACGATATAAGAACAATATATTACATTATTGTAATTTTATTTTTTTAATGATTATACCACATGATTTTTTATGCACACACGTTTTTCGAGGCTAATACTTGGCTTTAAAAAAATTAATAAAATGAAATATTTCAATTGGTAATAAATTTTTTTTTAAATAAATGAATTTTCATTCTAGTCTTTAAACTCATTTAAAGCAAAGAAAATTGGTTTGCAATAAAATTACACTTTTCGGAAATGTTAACTTGTTACCTTCTGTGACATACAATTAATGAGAACCGATAACCAGATAATAATGCGTGGTGACGGCCCAGCAGCAAGTAAGCCTACTACGATGGCCGAATGGTCCAGTCCCGCGCTGCCCATTGAAGCGATCCTCCTGGTTCGATACCCGGAGGGGCGGGGCCCGGACCGATCGCCAAGCGGGAGACGCGGCGGACGTTGCCGTGAGTCAGCGTGTGCTCTCGCGGAAACTCTATCACAGCACTCAACTCACGGTCCAGTCTCATACAATGTCCGGCGTAGTCTTCAACTAACTTCGATGTCGACGACTCATTCATCCGCACACGTTGACTTACGATCATAATTCATTGTTACATCAAAATTTTTTGGTTACAGAAATAATCACGTATCACAGGTTAAGTATTTGTCTCATAATGCCATCAGGATGAAGAGATAAACTTGGTTACAAGGTACGAACATTTTAATGATTGGTAATTAAAAATAAGAACAAAAAAAGAGCCACTATGATACGTTAAGGTATCATAAAAACATTTCTGCATAAGATTTCATGTACTTATGGAATAAAACGTTTTACATGATAAAAAATAATTAGAGCGTCCACAATAATTGCAAGTAACGGCAGTTTTCTCTGAATTAAGGTTCGTGGTCTTGAATGAACTTCGATGTCGACGGCTCATTCATCCGTGCACGACGACAAGAGCTCCCGGCGCTGCTTCGGCCCCCCGAGAGCTTCGAAGCTGCCGGCCTGACCTCTCGCGGCGAGAGCAGCGCTCGCTACGCTTTAGGGTTCAGACCAGGGAAATCCCAGTACTTTTGATGTAGTAAGAGAACCGGGAGTTTAAAATCGATTCCCGATTCTTTGGGTACTTTCGGGACTCGACATCCACAGCATAAAACTTCGTTTTCTAAACGCGCTGAGGTTACTTTGATGCGATCCTCTCCTCTGACGAGGCGAGCGAAGCGATGGTGAGTGGAAAGAGTCTGCCGCTCTCCTCAGTCGGCAGTCGGTGTGCGGACTGCTGTGTGCCTGTGGCTGCCAAGCCATTATTTTTTGTACAACGATATTATTTATTTAAAATTTGTTATGAAAAGAATAAATGTTATTTCAATTTAATAATTATGTGATTTTTCATGCGTTAAAATGATTATTTACTTTAAAAAAATTTCGAAGTTAAATATTGAGAATAAGGCTGAGAATAAAATGATTTGTTCACGTTATTAGATCCTTTTTCGCAATAAATAATTGAAAAAAAAATATTATTATTATTTACTTTTGTTCACTAAAACTGTTTTAATCGTCAAAGCTAACTATTACTACTTCAATCACCTACAGCCGCACCATTAATACAAAAATGACTACTTAATACCGAAAGTACCAGGGAATTCTCGGTTCCGTTGAAGCAAGAACCGACGAAATCCCCGGTTCTGGAAACCGGTCATGGTTCCGAGCACCCAACTGCGCTTGCCGTCGCGTGGAGGAGGCGCGGCATCACGCATGCAGTTTGTGCGGCTCTTGCGAGGTAATGGATCCCTCGGCCACGCAGAGAGAGTGTGGGGAGCTTCCCAGCGAAGTGCCGGGGTCAAAGGTCGCCCTTGACAGGGGCCGGGGAGGTCACCTCGTCTGCAGCTGACGTGTTTACTGTCGCACGGCGTCGCCTCCCAGCACCAAGCCGCGGTGTGGGCTGGCAAACCTTGTTATCTACTAACCGGCTGTTCCAACTTCACCCTTGTGCTACTCAGAAAACACCAGGTTTCAACTGAGAAATGTTTTCACTTCACACGAAAAAGGCGAGATAAAGATTGTCATAATCGTGGGGGGCAACGGTTGCATAGTGGTCAAGCTACTGGCCTACCCCCTAAGGGACCCAGTTTTGTTTACTATTTGAGGGATTATTACGACGGCCCTAGTTTTTCTCATGTGAATTGTGACACAGTTTCATGGTTTTCTTTTTAAATTATGTAATGGTCTAGATAACCACGAAACATTAAAAACATTTACTTAATAATGCAAATGCTTACATAATTAATGTATTAAGAAAACTGGTATGACACCACTGAACACGTTTCGGTAAAATTTACTAATAAATAAAAACTACAATAGGGTGAATGATGTGAAATTGGGATTAATATTTCAAACATTTATTACAATGCACTTAGGTCAGTAATAGTTCATAAATTCATTTAAATGTGGTTAAGTATTTGGTTCTACCTTTATTTTCCAAGTATACACAAAATTCTTAAATCATATTAAATTCATAAGTTAAAGTAAATTCGTAACAGTAGTATGTAATAGTCGGTCCTGCGCCTGGATTCTGTGAGGTGTCGAAATGTCAGTCACCATCGTGGATTGTGAAGTCACAGCAGCCATTTCGTATGACTTTGAACTTGAAATTGATACCGGCAGCCATTTTTAATACAACATTTTGGATCCTCCATATTTGTTTTTGGAATATTCTGCCATCTTGTTTTCAAGAACTTTCTGCCATGGAGCGCCCAATCGCCGAATGTGGCAATTTTTTACGGCCGACATATTTAATTATATTAACATGCCCACCATCTTGGATATAATGTCAAAACAGTTTTTTTTTATTCTGAGGACACAGCCTTCACCTTGTTATCATGTGCTAGAGGCCACCATCTTGGATTCCGTCATCTTTGTTTTTAGTGTTTGTGCCTACAGAATGCCAGTATCGCTCTTTATCACGCACTTTAGGTCGATGTTTCATTACCTGCTAATGTTTTTTCTGGTTATTGTGGACATATTAAATTTAAAATTTAATGCTTAATACATTGGATGCACTGTGATTCGAACCATTAATAGCCCTGACCTCTGGGTTGGATGACATAAACCTTTAACCGCACGGCCATCGAGACATCTACAAGACCGAGAGTTAATTAAGTAATATTATAAAAACACACATATTAGGGCTTAATATTTATTTTAATTACAATGAATAATTAATATCAACAATGTTCGAGATAGAACCATCATTTTATTTTGTTAATACATGCTACCAGGAGCGCTAAAAACACACGTTACATACTAGAGAGTGCTGTTGACTAAGAACATTTAAAGAATTGGCACACATTCGACATTCAACAAAAGACAAAGACCAAATACATTTATTAAACACGCAATTAACACGCAATACATAATTTGACACGCAATGAATACGCAATGCAAACACAGACCACGCAATGAACATGCAACATACACACTCAACACGCAATGCACACACTAAACACATAATTAACACGCGATATACACACCGAACAAGAATTGAACACCCAATGGACATTCAATGTAAACACCGAACACGTAATAGAGACGTAATGAACACGCAATGTACACACTGGACAAACATTTGACACGCTAGGTACTCACCGAACACCTAATGAACACGCAATGGACACGCATCGTACACACGGAACCCGCAATGAACACGCAATGGATATGCAATGCACACTAATCATGCAATGCACACACACAGGACACGCATTTAACGAAAAGGATTTACATGTGCACGAACATTCAAATCAGCGGGGATTTTTTCTCGTTGCAGGGATATGTTCTCGTCGCATGGATACTTTCTCACCACAGGGATACGATCTGGTTACAGGGATACTTCTTATCGCAGGGATACGTTCTCACCACAGGGATACGATCTGGTTACAGGGATACTTCTTATCACAGGGATACGTTCTCGCCACAGGGATACGATCGTTCGCAAGTTGCGGTATGATATAATGCCCCCAACAGTCTTTTTCTTCGAAAATCATCGCATCCAGTTGTCTTTGACGTAAATACTCAAGCAACATTTGACTACATGTCAACATGGCTACAAAGCCACAAGACTAAAAGACTTCGAGACTTCGAGACTACGAGGCTATATGACTACGAGTTTACGAGGCTCCAAGTAGCTAAGACATTACGAGGCTGCGAAGCTACGAGTCTGCAAGGTTCCAGATTGCTTCAAGATAACAAAGTTACCAGTCTATAAGGCTACATGGCTACGAGGTTACAAGGCTTCGTGGCTACATGGCAACAGAATATACGTGACTACTGGTCTAGAAGGCTGCAGCTGGTTACAATAGCTCCATTCAGCAGCGAGAGTAATTAATCTCATTCTAATAACTAGTTGCAAGTAATCCCGATTTTTTCAACAGTTGGCACCACATGCTGTGCTGTACAGACAGTCTCTGATTTTATGTGGTATGCGGGATGCTCACTCACATTGCAGGATGAGGAGGGTTTCGCTATAAACCAATAATAAGGAAATTCGTCTCACACGTAAAGCTGTCTCAAGTCATAGTAATCGTCTGAGTAATTAATATCTTCGTTTTGCATGATGTACAGAGACTCGCTCTTTCATGTGGGATGCGGAATGCTCACTCACGATCTCATTAGGAGGGTTTCTCTAGAAGGAGGAGGAAGTTCATCTTGCACAATAGGGTTTCTCAGCCATCACAAAACATAGCTATCGACTCAGTAGTGAATATATTTTGTTTGAATTCCACCCCATAAAAGTTTCCTAAGTGCTTATTTAAAAACATAAATCCACCAATTTAATGTAATAAAATTGAATGTCTCAATACGTAAAA
The DNA here is from genome assembly GCF_032445375.1 of Bacillus rossius redtenbacheri. Taxonomy (NCBI): domain Eukaryota; kingdom Metazoa; phylum Arthropoda; class Insecta; order Phasmatodea; family Bacillidae; genus Bacillus; species Bacillus rossius. Next base: position 32,395,448 of record NC_086333.1, on the reverse strand, counting down.
ATATTTTTCATGCAGAGTTAGTTTTCTCAGAAATAACCAGAAACACTCGGAGAACATTAGTAGAAGTCTCCATGAATAACCAGGAGAACATGGAGAAAACCAACAGAAGCGTCGCCATGCATGACCAGAAGAACTTGGAGAAGCTAACAAAATATTGGCAGGAATAATCAGGAGCACGCGGAGAAAACAAACGCACGTTTATTTCTAAATAAAGATCAATACAGTCCAAAAAAAAAAATAAAAAAAAATTCTGTGTTGTGCTAACACTCTATCCTTGTGAACAAAGCAGTTGTTCACAAGCTGGAAGAAACTGTTTTTGTAAATTTTTACATAATTAGTTTCGGAGATACGATTTATTAAAATTAATATAATCTTATCCGAATTTTTCACTGACCATACTAAATTTCCTAAAATTAAAAAAAAAATCAATACCAAGATCTACATGCAAGTTGTTCCTTTTAAGTTTTTTACCTCTAACTCTTATTGATTCAGAAGTGTTCTGTTTTCTTTTTTTAAAACATAATCCTATTTCAACAATTAAGGGTTGCATTTCTTAAAATGATTAAGTTGTGGTTGGTAGTTTTCGTATGTTCATTATTAGTACCCACTACCCATTCTCATTCTTGATTAGAATCGGTGATATTATATTTAATCTTGGAACCTTATTTATTGCTTTTTCCCTTAGGGGTTGAGTTCAGTTTAGCGGTAAATAGTGGTCTATAATTTTGTGTGTATTTTTTGTTATAATCTAATAACTATTCTAATGCTTTCTTAGCTACAGAGGTAAAATTATTTATCTTAAAACCATTTTTATCCTTTTTCATACATAAGGGTTTGTACTTCGCAAAAAAAAGGTCTAGTTGATTTCGAATTCATATTGTTAGAATATAAAATATATTATTACACTTTATTAGATTCGGAGATATATTTAATTATTTTAAAACTATAGAAACACTTTTAAAACCTTTCAGGGATTTAATAGTATGTGTATGTTAATTCTTGGTACCCTTTATATTTTCTTATGATTATTTTTTTGGAAAAAAAAATATTATATTATAGCTAAATACCCATTTTTGACTTCTGAAATCACGAAATTTAGAAAAATTGTAAAATAGCGTTTAGTAATTTTTGTATGTTTGTTATTGGTACCATGTAAAGTTTTATACACCATTTGTTTCTTAGATAAAATTAAGTACTTTAAAACCATCTTTACTACTTTTCACGTCCTTAGGGATGGAATTCTTCAATTAGTATAGAAGACTAGAATTTAAGTCGGTCAAAGAGCATACTCGTAAAAATAAGTCATAAACAACGTCAAGTATTTTTGTTTGATGCCGGAAAGACACAAACAAATAGAAAAAAAAATTATTTTAATCATGTTTTGAGTTCCTAATATAATAGTAGGTCGTTTACAATAGATCCCTCCCCTCACCAAGAGGGGAAACAAGGCAGTTAATTAGAGCAAACACAATCAAACTGTGTTGTGAGAGACGCAAAAATATTTTTTGACAAAAATTCATAAAGAAACAAGTTATTAAACAATCTGAACGACCATTCGTGTGTTCTTGAGAACACAAGCATACTTCTAATTGACTCGTTTTTCTCGCAGGCAGCGTGAAGCTTTCAAAAAACAAAGCATAAATAAAAGACTCCGATTTTAAAAAAAGCCAAACAGACAAACACTAGTAAGAAGAAAAATGATTCTATTGGACCTACTTGTCTATAAAAAATATTATTACAACTACTCGCTCCACAGTTCTGATATTATAGATCATTGTTACCCCCAATGCCTTGAATTAATTTAAAACAAAATAAATGCGTAAGTTTTCTACTATCAGCACAACACGAGTTAACTCACTCTGGTAAAGCGAATATTACTTAGGTATTGCAAAGGTAATCAGAGGTTTCACCTTTGAAATCATTATAATTTATCCCAAAACACAATATACAAGGAGAATTAATACATATATATAATTTACAATTAGAGATGACCACGGCGTAGTTATTGGAAACGTCCGGCGCGTAAGCACAGTGATTAACACCCCCTCGACCATCTGGGGTAAAACGACGGCAACACTCTGGCTAGAGGTCGGCTGAGCTCCAAGGCAGTAGGTCTGCCGCGAGCCGCTCTTCTCCCCACAGCAACAAGGACTCCGCCGGCAGACGCTGGCAGGAGCCGGGGTCCCCACGACTACTTCCACTGGCGCAGCGCACCGAGCTTCCCAGGCTGAGTCCACTTCAGGCGGTGGTGGGGCAGAGCGACGTTCTTCCAGTGATGTGGTTCAGGGTGGCGGCGGGACGTTGGTCGTAGTTGAGAGCCTCCCTCACACTGCTTTACCTCTACCTACCAGAGGCCTGTTCATACCCCTTTGTCGAGGTGGGGGCGCGGGGGCTCGTCTGCAGCTTCCCCTTGGATTGGTGTAGGTAGGTAGAGGGGTGGTGGAGGTTACGTGACAGGTCACGTTGTATTGTGGTCATGCCTTCCACTTCGGCCTCGTGTTACTACCTCATGACGACATCAGATGAAGTCTTGCTGGCAGGGTAGGCTACCAGATAAGTACAAGAGTACGAAGAGAGAACGACAATCAGGGGTAAACCAAGTAAAGTCCAAGAAAAACACATATATCAGTTGTGGGACGCGAAAAGCAATAAATATTTTTTTTTAAAGTGTATCCAATGTACACACTTTTTACCTGTAATAGTTTTATTATAAGTATCGACAAGAAGAAAAATTATAGTATAAAAATGTTTTATATTTAATTTTTTAAAGACCATATGTAATTGCCTTAATGGTTTTAAGTATTGAAAGTGTACAAAAATTAACAAAGGTTTTGTTGGGTTTTAAAATTATAGAATAAACACTATTAAACGAAATTTTTATGTTACACATAGCTAAAACGTGATAACAGAACGTTCGTTAAAATGAATTTTGTTTAATATAATATTGTTTTATAACTTCCTGGCTTAAGAACAAAAAATATTTAAAGTCTTTTAATTTTAACATTTAGATAAATATTAAAAAACATTCCAGGTTTTAATAATAAGGCATCGAATTGAATCTACAATTAATATTAAGAATGTGTCTAGAAACTATTGAAAAATATAATTAAATTTTACCAACCTTATCAAACCATGTTTAATTATTTAGTAAAATTCAAAATAATAACATGAGTATACAAGGTAAGATTTTGGTTAACGTCACAGTTCTGTTACTTACATTATTTATGCTAAATATATTCAACATATAATATTTGGAGGAACAAAAATGTAATGCATAAACCAAATATCTATTTTTTTATGAAATTATTTAATCCCTAATTTAAAATTGTAGCAATTACTTTTACAATATTTATTTAAAAGTTAAAAAAATTTAGGGAAACACATTTTCTAGGGAACTTATCATACTTACAGTATTGCTTAGATTATTGCAATATATAATTTCGTAAAAGGTTCTGTTACCTATTTCTAACACCATTTATAGTTGATAGTTTAGTAATATATTCAAATTAATTAAATACATATAAATCTAAACATCTTTACGCAAAAAACTAACAGAAGGCGTTAATGTAAATTAGAGCGAAAATCTTTTAAAATCAGAAACTTACTGAAAAATAAGACACGCAACTTAAAAAAAATTACTATTAATTGTTTACACTTAAATCATTTTGCGATAAATGCTACGAATTTTTTAATCGTAGCGATATAATGCTCTTAATTTAATACAGCCACGAAAAAAGGGGGTTGTCTGTAAAGTAGGTTTACGGACGATAATTTTACGTGATAACGTCATAAGAAAACATTGATGAAAAATTGTATACTTTTTAATTTTCAAATATTTTTACCGTTTCTTTGCAAATTTAATTTAAATAATTTGTTTAAATATAGTCATGAACAATTAGTTAAAAAGCTCGCCTTAACCTGTTTGATATTACAGAAGATTTTCTCGCACGGTGGTCGGCCGGTTCTTGCACGCTCGGCTCAGGCGGAACGTGACAATGTCTCTTGCGTGCAGCCGGCGTTCATCTATTTATAAGACGTTTTCACGTAAAAAAAAAAAACATTGAGACTTAAGTGTGATTGTGGTCAAGATGTGTTAGTAATATTGTTTCGTGTCGTCATGTATTAAAGGCGCGTGCAGCCGTGACTGTTGCCCCGGCAACTTATTGCTTGGAAAACTAACTGGTGCTCAATGAGCGAGAAAGCGATGACGCGGTCAAGCCTAGCCGTGGGTAAATGAATGTATCCGACACCCCGGGTAGTAGACCTACCTTCACAAATACTCGACCATGCATGGAACAATCCGCTCAGCGGGCATATATAGAGCCCAAGGCGTGACTGTTGCTTCGATCTTGAGACAAGGAGTGAGTCGCGAACCGGGCCGAAGTCATCATGTGCTACGTGTCGTCGCCCAGTGAAGAGGTCCCACACATAGCAAGAGCAAGGCAGCGAGTAGCGCTGGTAGTTAGTCGCCCCCCATATCAGGGCAGAGGGAGCCAGTACCAGCTGGGGTGATTTGGACTCGCCACGCTCATCACTGCACAAGAGGGACACCGAGTAGGATCGCGAGCGAGTTGTGTTGGCGCCTGGTTTACAACCCGAGTGAGCCTGTGAGCAGTAGGTTGAATAGTTACAACTGCACAGGTTGTATAACGTGCTGTATTTAGTGGTAATTACTTTCTGGTGAAGGCTGGATCACCACCAACAGGAGCTCCCTAGAGCCATAGAGAAGTGGATACGACAATACTTGGAGGTGTTTGAGGAGGAGCTACAGTGAGAGACTGAGGCGACCAATCACAGCCTCACTGCCACTCACCATTAGGCTGAACTGGGCTTGACTCAAAGAAATCCCCACCTTAAGAGTATAACGAGGTGCTTAACCAAGGCTATCAGACAACCCAGAGAGCCTGTGGTCTAGTCGAAGTAGCTGTTGAGGCTAGTGCCGGAGCTGTTTCGTCGCTCTCTGTGTCCACCCTCCAGCGGGGTGGGCACCCCTGCGGGTGTGCTCTAAGCGATCAGAGCCTCCAACTGAGGGTGCGAGTCCTGGCCGTGCGATCTGGGCCGGTGAAGAAAACCTCAGCGTGGAGTCCCAGCATCAACAAGGGTCGCCTACATGCCCCATGCACTTGCGGGCTTGTACCGTCTGTTAGCCAGTAAGCTAGCACAGTCCAGGACTCAGGTCCTGTACCCTCGGGAACTGGTCCGGTACGGCAGCCCCTCGGATACTCCACCGGCTCTGGTGCCCCAGAGCTTACAGCAGAAGCCGCACCCAGACTAGACTTTGCATGACACTATTGGTTCTTCACAATGAGCCACGGCCATTGGAATCCGATGGATGGTTTTTCAACTTTCTGCCGTTCCCAGAGCGTGAGTAGGGGGGGGGGAGAGGGGGCTTTGCCACCTCACCATATACTATATCCAACATCTAAGGATGTTGAGGGACGAGGACTCCCTGGCAGAGGCGTAAATCTGTACGATTCTCAAGGGTGGCTCGTGGAAATTCTTGAGAAGGGGGCAGGAGGGTGAGGGTGCGCGGGCCGAGGGTTTTGCGCGTCGGTTTTAACAGACACATAATATTGACACGGTACTTGTATTTTGTATAGTGCCAATATGTAGGCCTATTTTCATACAATAATCTGAAAACTACATAAAGTTTTCCATTTAACAAATTTTTAAGTTTACGAATATCAACCCCGTTTCACAGACACGATTTTCCAAGCGTTAGCGGGGCCAATCAGCGAGAGGCTTCTTAACATTAAGGCTGGTACAGGGACCCCCTGCCTCCCCCCCGGGATGTACGACCATGCATCCTGGCATTGCTCACTTCAGGAAACACCTTTAGTACCGCGAGGAGGTAAGTGAGTTGCCTTGGTGCGCATTGACGTGCCCGTACCGTGACCCTGTGTGATACTGCCTCGGGTGCTAGGGCTGGCCACAGCCCTAACACCTCTCACGGCAGCACCTCTCGCGGCAGTCAGCACCACTTCCAGGGCCGGCGAGCAGCAGCTCGAGGTAGTTCCAGTCGCCACCCAGGTCGCAGGGAGACCTGCTCGAACGAGCCGGCCCACGCCGGGATGACTGCTGTCACCATCCACTCATGAGTGCCTCAAGGAAAAGGCAACAGAAAAAGATGTCAACAGAGCTTTACAAATATATTGACATGATCTTAATCCAGTCCGTGCACTATTACCAATATTAGCATGATAATTATTGTGATATAAAATAATTCTTCTGTTTGCTGCCATGCACGTATCCACCTGGCCCTTAACCCTTGTTGGGCTGAGATTAGCAGCAACAGTGTTTTACGCTTTATTTACGTGCATACATACAACAATGCATTCAAAGTTTCTTATATTACGCTAAAAAAATTAAAATAAAATAATATATATTAGTAAATGTACCATGATTGTACCACAGACGTATAATAAAATATTACTTACTGTATACTAAGATTATCCTGGCATTGCTATTTTAAGAAAATCATTTAATGTTTCTCGAGTGTGGATTTTGAAGGAAAGTACTGGATCTGAAAGCCTCTTGACATTTTTATAGCATTCTGGGTATGAAAACAAAGGTAAAAATCTCTGAATAATTTAATACTTAGTGTGACTATTTGTATAGCTACATATCTTTCTTAACCGAAGAAGCAAAAGCATTCCTTTTAGCTCTGGAAAATCGTCAGCTGGAATGTAGGACAACGTTGCCTCGCGTACTGTTTTTAATAAATATGTGTAAATTTAAGAGAAATATTTATCTTGATTGAACAAAAAACGTAAAATAATTTACAAGTGAAAAATCAGTATTGCGTATAGAAAATCCTTAAATTATATTATTATGTTAAAATATTTAATAGTTAACTGAATAAAAATTCGTTTTTTCAACGATTATTGTTAATACATTCTGAAATATATATTTTTAGTAATTATGATTTTGAATTTGGTAAATTATATAAAACCTCAAATATATGAACGATTTTTAAATATGAAAACTACAATATATTTTCACCGAAAAGCAATCTACTATTATTAATGTACAAAGGATATGTTATTTTGTTTCCCATTCGTTCACTTACAAATAAATGTACTTGAAGAGAATGTGCATTTCACGAAATATTGCACGAACGCTACTAAAAGCTACACCAGCGCGACCTACATTTAGATGGTTATCTTTGGAACTGCGAACTACGGATCATCTCGCATTAATCATTCTAGCCATCTTTCTGAAGGGAATGTACGTGGGTTCGATGTAGGGCGACGTTAATGGCAATCGATGTGGGTTTCCACACATAAATTTCCATTCTTGTGTCAGACAAAATGCGGGCACATTTTATCTACCCAACATATATCCTTTCCTTATCTTGGTTGGAAATCCAAACGACCATTTTATCACCGAGGTCTGGCCGTATAAATTATTGCTTCTCAAGTGTAATAGCGGGCGACATAGCACTCACATCTGGAACACACGAAATCTTCGCGTGATATATTTTTTCCGCTGCAAATACTACTACCAAATTTCAATATTGTTTTTGAGCGATAGATATCGGGCGTGAAAGTAGTATTTTTTTTGGTGAAGTGTTTGTATGATAAAATCGTGTGCAAACATAAAAAATAATTAATAGTTTTAATTTATTTACCACGTGTTTCTGACGTGACAACGTCTAATAAATCGATGAACGCCGGCTGCACGCACGAAAAGGTGTCCCGTTACGCACATTGTCCCACTACGGAAGTGTCCTGTTATGCTCATTGTACGCATGCGTGGCATTTCTCTTCCACTCGATTGGAAAAAACATAGATTTGACTTTTCAATCATGTTTTCGTCGTTTGAATGATTAATATAATGTAATTTAACGATCGTCCACCGATTTTCAGCACAATCGGTACGGTTATTTAAAAGAAATATTGAATATTCAAATAAGATTTAACGAGCAATGGTGTTTCACAGTTACATATAATAACTCAAATTTCACCCGGGATCTTTTGCACAATGTTTTAAAAAATATTGTTACACATTATAAATAAGTAAGGTTTATTTGGGATGCGTATTTGTTATTAAAACGTATTATAAAAACGAAATAATATTATTCCCTTACGGTGCTGTTATCTATGCTGACAGACGCGAACCGAACGACATCTACCGACGACGACGACGACGATCTATCAACGACACGTGAACTGTTTCGTCGACTGTTTATAAAGTTAAGTGAAAAGTTAATGTGGTTTTCATTGCTTATTAGAACAATAATTTCGGCAATAAAGGTTTATTATTCTTGCATTTTAAAAATCTGATTACTAGTATAATTTCTAGTATTTATTATTTTATTATTAAATAAGTAGCATCTGTCGGCCAGTGCAGTAATAATAGGTTATGTTAGATATTTGATTACAGTTTATTTATATGAAAATAAACTTATTCATAATTATATTTAAACAAAAAGTTTATGTGGTTTTCATTGCTTATTACAACATTTCGGCAATAAAAGTTAATTATTCTTGCATTTTAAAAACTGATTATTAGTTTAATTTCAAGTATTTATTCTTTTATTATTGAAATAAAAATGTTTCAATTTTATTCATAAAAGTAAGCAATCATTTCATCAATGTTTTGTTATGACGTTGTCACGTTAAACTATCGTCCGTAAACCGACTTTACAGACAACCAATTTTTTTATTATATTTTAAAACTCATCAATATTTAATTAATAACGGTTGCTGTAAATAAATATGTCTCTAATTTATGTCTCTAAATTGTTAGTTTCACATGTTTTATGTGCAAGCATACTAAGATATTGGTGTACGGCATTTGGAAGGAGTAATTTCATGACAATGGAACGGAAGTCGATGAACGGAAATGAGGGAAAACATGGTGGACTCATGAGTAGCAACAAAAACCCGTATACAGTCAGTTTTGTAAAAATTTAGGTAAATAACAAATTCATTACTGTGCTAAATTAATCTTTATTATATTGAAACCACCTTTTATTATATTTGCTAAAGTAAAATAGTCATAGTAAAAAAAAACACAAAGTTTAAAAAAAAAGTTCGGAAAATATCATTACAATATTGATGATAAAACATTGTCTCCTCCCTTAATACAAAGTGTAGGCTACCGATAGCTTAATGGTAGAATTCAAGGGATCGTGTTGAAATTTTGCCACGGGGAAATTTTATTGTTATTATTTTATCACCATCATAATATGATGTTATATAATAAAATGAATAAGCTGAAAAAGGTAAAGGTTTGTGTGAAATGAGTATTTAGAGACTGATTTCAGTCGTTCAACAAAAACAAATTGATAAATATATACTAATAATATGTGTTTTAAAATGTTTCTTCATAATATTTCATTAATATCATTTAAGTATAGCAGCTTCTAACGTTTGCAAGAAACTTTTTTGTTGCTATTATAATATAAGTTTATTTTATTTTTCTTATTACTTTTGCGTTTTTTTTTTCAGTTTATTATTGGCCCGTTTCGATATTTCCAGGGATTCCAGGAGACTCGCACGACGGCTAGCACTCGCTCTTACTCTCTGACTGCCGCGATGTTGGCCAATCACTGGTGGCATCGGCATTCGTCTCGTGCGCCAAGCCGTCATACACTCTTGATTCCTGTTGGTGTGTGGTTTCCGTGCTGATTGTTGCCATGTCTTCTTTCAGGTCATTGTTCCAGTCAAAGGTTATAGTAGTGTCAGAGCTAATCCTGTTCTGTACAGCACCCGGCAGACGTGCCGATATGTGAACACTTTCTTCTTCCGTTGCTACTGCCCGCTGCATGTGTGACTGTGTAGGTTCAGTGCCAACCTGTGGAAGCATAGGATATGTATTCATTTTCATCATACGAGATTCCCGCCACGTGATGTTAGATGTTTACCACCTCTCCTGCGTTGTTATTTCTGTCCCTCTGCAGTTACCAAGGCCTAAGAGGATGCTGTATTAGCTAATGGTAGTCTTTCCGGAGATGACCTTCACAAACACTGCACGCTTTCGGTTGATGTTCATACGTCACAGAAGCTTGGTGACTGTCGATATGTAGGAAGGAGGGAATGTTTTTTTGTAGAGCCATTTGAACTAGCGGGACGCCCGTCTTTAACCTGTATATGTAGTTCCTACTCCAGTATTCATCCTGTAGAGTTATTATTGTGCCGTACATCGCCAAATTTTCACTAATACGAAGGATGTAAATTTTTACCGGTAGTTTCACAACACGGACTAACTGTAAACTGGATAAATCTCCTATCTTCACCTGGATGGCTTCACCCGATGACGCCGGCAGCTGTGGAGATCATTCCGTCTCTTGGAAAACTTTGTCCACGTGCATACTAGACGGAAACTTCACAAAGACACAGACCAAAAATAGCCGTCAAGTTGTAACGCTTCAATGGCATCTTCAGTTACACGTAATACAATTTATAGTTATTGGTGAATATAGGCTAAATGGGACGTGGTCGAGACGCAAAGGTTACGCTTAGCAATTTTTTCCGCTTCACAGACATTGCCTCTTCGCGTAACGCCGCACTCGACCGAGCGAAAATCCGCCGGAGCCCGCTCCTGCAGTGCGAGGTGAACGCCTCGGCTCATCGCCCCGACTGCCACTGAGCAACGCACCCGACTTGACAGCACTTTAAAACACATTCCTGAAACATAAATTCAACTTAACTTACCAATTATGAAAAAAAAAATTAAGGCATTGGTACAGATTACCCATTTCCCAAGCACCCAAATGAATGTAAAAATAGTAATCTGAGAAAAATATTCAAAAAATGTTGACGGAATTAGGAAAAAAATATAATATTTTATACGAAACTATAATTTAACACAATTTAAATATTAGGTTCTGCTACTTCTAGCGTCGTTCGTAGAAATGCCGCCGCGTGCTTCAATAAGCCGACGAGATATGCCAAGGCAAAGGATATAAGTTTCCAGACCTATCCATATGACGGTGCTAGGAACAAACAGCAGATACATAAATGTTGGTGTCCAAGATGGCGCCAGCAAAACATTTAAAAATAAGCTGGCGGTCATCATCCAAGATGGCGGCTTACAGCAGACGACAACAAGATGGCGGCTATGTTGTCAAAATCGTAAAAGTGTTTGTGACATCAGATCCAAGATGGCGGACGTAACATTACCATTCTATACGATGACCATAACGAAAAGTGCAACGTTCGAGAATCGGTGAGCTTAATGTAAATATGGCTGTCGTAACGAAAATTGCAACATTCGGGAGTGAGCTTTTCGATTTTAAGATAGTGGGCGTAAAGAAAAATGCAACGTTCTAGAAACCATGAAGGCAGAATCCAAAATGGTAGAATCCAAAATGGCCACCGAGTTAAAGATCAAGGTTCAGGTTTTGGAACCTGGTTCCGGAGCTCCATTCCTATTCTACTAAGGTTATTTAAAATGCTGATATAGTTTAAAATATACAGTAATTACTTTAAAACCATTTAACAATGATGCTTGGTCTTTTGCGCTAAATTGGTTTGACATTTATGGTGTGACATTCGTGTATGGCTTACTCCTGAAAACCAATGGCTATTCAAGTTTCTTGAACCGTAGCCATGTATGTATAAAAATTCTCAACTGCGATTTAATTGTGTCGTAACTATAACTGTATCCTAGAATTTGCTGCAGAAACTTCTAATGCCAAGTCTGGAAGGAAACTATAAAAAAAATTGACCTGAAATATTAACCTCGTTTGTCACTGTGTTTTATTTTGCTGCACATATCTCGAATGGCACTCTATTTTATATACGAGTATCTATGGAAGGTAAAGGCCATAGAGATCATACTGAAAACACGTTTGTCACGTCAGCATTGCAAATCTATGTAATGTAAACATTTAAAGTGAAACAATGACTTGATTGTTAATCAGTGAATTAATGGTACTATTTATGTTAGTGAGTCTGATGGCAATGAAAGACCTTAGAAACATTGTTTTGACATGAAAGAGATTCCCATAAGTGATTTACAGCCTGCGTCTCGATCCAATTCATTAAGTGAGTGCACAGTAGTCCTGCTTGAGGCAAAACACATGTCTCTTGTAGAAGCTTACTCACGTTACAAAATATAAATAAACTAGCTGCAACCCGGCGATGCCCGGGCTGAACACAGGGTGTAGTTAGTAATTGTCTTTTTAATTTAAATGTCAAGTGTGAAAATTAATTTATATCACTTTCAGATCCCGACAGACGTTGTTCTACCAGTTTATAGTTATATACCTGGTATGTATGTAATTTAGACATTATAAAGCAAAAAAGAAAAAAGTTGAAAAATAAGAGATTACTAATATTGAAAATATTCCATTATCTAGCTAATGCTCGGCCTGCATTGCAATAACTCATTCAGTTTTGTTTTTTAATATGTTTGAAGTAGTTCCACATGTACAAATCATCTATCCATCTCTCTATCTATATTTATCTCTTTATATCTACATATATACTTCCCACTATCTCTATATCTTCTATATATGTCTCTATAGAGCTCTATACATCTATAGGTATATCTCTTTATCTAGCATATTTCATTCTCTATACCTCGCTCTATCTCAACTTATCTCTCCGTCTCTATCTCACTCTATATATATTACTCTAACTCTGTCTCTCTTTTATATTTAAATAAATTGTGTCATGCGTGCGCACTAATACAACAAAAACAGACGAAGTGCCGCTATATTAAATGAAATAAACACATTTTTTGACACGATTCGTGCTCCAACTATTAAAAAATAGTTATACCGTCTCAGTAACCTTCATGGGCATGCGCATAACAAATCACCAAAATTTCATCGCATTCGAATGAATGGTATAGCAACGCATACGGCACAAACAAACGAAAATTAAAGACATGACAAATGCATCAAACGATGGTGCGTTTAAAATTCAAGGCAACGCTATCTATTGACGAAGTTAAGAACAAAACTCTTATTAGCGCCTTTATTTTGCTAGCCGCTACGAGCTCCACTAAGCGGACTGGTCTCACCAAGGAGAAAAATATTAATTTGCCAGACCTTACTATGTGTATAATCGGGTGTCAGACATAGAGAAATGACACTCAGTCACTATTTGTATGTCTATGACCTATGATTTTTTCTGTTATAAAATGAAATTATCACTTTTTCACTCCTTTAGGGATTAAATTTCATATTAACATGGGGTCTATGTGTTAATCCAGGTTATAAGATAGCTGTAGGCCAAATTTAATTCAAATCCATTCAGTAGTCTTTATGTGAAAGAGTAACAAACATCCATCCATCCATACTTACAAACTTGGATATTGCCGATCCCTCATTTATTTTAATTTTTACCAAAATGACGTAAACATTTCTGATAATGATGCAGTTGGTGAACCGGAACCTGTTATGCCGAGCGTTAATGTAGAATAGGAAACATGTTCATCTTCTGTAAGGAAGTCTTCAGCATCGTTTCCTGAATGAAACCAAGTTAAACTTAAATAAAAAAAAATATTTTTTAACAATTAATATGAAGCTCTTGAAAACATTAAAGTAATAACTCACATCACGTAAACAACTAAGCAAAATTGTTAGTACCTACATGCTTAAACAGAACTTAAACAATTAAACCTCTCTTTTTGATGTGGGCATCCAAATAAATGATCTATTTGCATTTTCAAAGGCTGTTTTTACTGAGCATAAATGCACACATGGCTTAGTAATAGTCAATGGTTTCACACCAAAACTCTACTTAACATTATAGTTTTTCATAATGTTCCGGACACAAAGGTAAACTTTAACTAACTGCATGTTATCAACTGTTCTTCTTAGAAACCTTACACAATTTCCAAAGATTTATCAAGCCATACTTCAATAAATCATGAGGTATATTAAAAAAAGTTTTAAATATAAATAAATTAATAAAACTATAAGCATACACGCTAGCCATTAAATATAAATGCTGTTTCTCATTTTTAATTACTTGGTTGGTTGAAATAGCAGATTGTTTTTACTTTATAACATTGTTATATAGAAAACAATTTGTTATGTATATAAAAGTACCTTAGAAGATTAAATATTCAGACCAAAGTTACAAAAATATTTCATAAGTTAAATTTATTGCTTTATATATATATTTCCAGTATAATTTCCCACATTATCAATATAAAATAAACTTAAAGTTGAGCGTTGATACCCTTCTAAAGCATTACACACAGAGCCCTTTGTTTCAGCGGGAGCTTGCAAGCCGGGCGCCGAGCTGAAAACCCCTCTGATCCCGGCGGCTGCCGGTCTGCACTGTGTCCGCACGGCCGCGGCTCGCCAGCCGAGTGTCGGAACACGCCCCGCATTAGCGTTATTCGCCCGCGAGTGCGTTCGGCTGTACGCCGCTCGATTAGCGTCGCCCGTCGCGTCCTTCCACCGCGCGCCGTCCGGCCCTCAACTCGCTCGCGTATCGTCAACATTACTCAAGTGCTTTCCAATGTGAATTTTAAAAATCAATGTTTGTGAACTGCTGCACGTGCGCTTCCTTACAAATAGTTTCCCAGCAGAAACGGGACACTGTAATACAGAATGTACATAAAAGAATGCGCCAGTTTCAATGACGTATCATAACAGTTTAACTTAGACCATTTCCGACAAATCATTTATATCATTGAAGGTAAACTAACCTAGTTTTCCTTAAAAAAAAAAATATATATTCGATATGTGCTCCTTTATTTGTTCGGCACGCATCCAACCTAAAGTCCAATTCTTCCCGTACTTTTTTTTTTATCAAGTCCAGAGTAATGGAAGCACTAGCTTTTTCAATTCTGTGTCTCAATTCTGGCAAATCATTAGGTAGCAGCGGAACGTAGACACTTTCTTTTATAAAGCCCCAAAGGAAAAAAAATATCTCATGGAGTTATGTCAGTTGAACGTGGAGGCCAGTGAAAAAGATCTCGACCATTACGACAAATACAACGGTCAGTGACTTCGACGTTCAACCACTCTCGTGCAAAGAGATTCCCGGCTCCATCCAGTGGGTAAATAATGTTTACAGGTTCACCCTCTAAGAGCCATTATTTCGCGCTGCAAGTGAGAAAACAACAAAGTAGTATCCGCGCTTGCGCTCATATAAAACTGTTTGAGTTACTCATTTGTGACCTTGTAACAACACACTAGAACCCTTACAGTTGATAATATAAAATTTTAAAACTGGGAAATTATTTTATGGACTTACTGTACGTCAATAAAACCAATATTTTTTTCTTTCTTTTTACAAATAATAAGCCAACGGGTTCATCGATCTGTACTCCTGTGTTTGTATGTGTGCAGTAAACCTCATATAAATGGTTTTCCCTCTCATTCGATTTCAATTGAATTTTTTAAATCTCTTGCTTTTCTAGCTTTCAGACTTTACGTTGGTACCAATTGTTTTAATTATTTTGGTTATTTAAGCGTAAACATCACAAACAACGCAATAGCTTGCAAAATACATAAAACGTAATATATATTTAACTGATGATATATTTAAAATAAACAATTTTTTTAATTGTAATATGGCTAAAAACTTTTAATATATACCTTATGTCAAGTTGCGTTAAAAAAACATGAAATCATTGAATTTTGTATTTATATTACTAAAGTTTAGGATGTAATATATATTTTTTAATGTTTTTTACAGCAAATATTAAAAATAATACGGGTAAATTAACACTTACTCTTTTCTTAGGTGCATCCTTTATTATATTCAATATATCCACATAAAATTAACCTTTGAAAAAAAAAACTTAACAATGAAGGATATAGATTTGTCTTTTTAATAAAGTGTTCGTTAAAACGTAAGGATTTGTACCACTTAATCATTTTTGAATTAGTGCGATATTTTTCAACTTTTTAATAAAAAAATTATGTATTTTATGCTTTAAAAACATTAACACATAAAAAAATTATTTATTGAAATTTAAATGTTTGTTACAAATGTTTTTTTCTCTCTGTTTACTGCTTCCAAGCAATTCTTTTATTATTGTATTATTTTAAATGTTTAAATTTTCCTATTTAAAAATAAAATAGAATAATATCAAGTGTTAAATTTTTTTTAGTTATGAATTTTGCCCTAAACAGTTACTCATTAAATTAATTATTTGGATAAATAATTAAAACGTTTTTTTGAAAAACCTTGGATCCACAACGTATTATTGAAATATGGATTTAAACTTAAAAATTATTTCATGTTTTATTATCAAATCTTTAGACTACCTGCGTATCAGATTTTGTGGCAAGTAAATCAAATTTAATTTTGGGAATAGTAAAAAATAAAATTTAGAAATAAATATTTTAAAGAAATTTTTCTGGCTACAATAACGATAGATATAATATGAATACATTGTTTTAACCCCATAAACGAAGGCATTTAAAAATACCGTTTTTAAATATTTTTACTTATAAAAATATTAGAATATATTATTCTTTTTGTTGCCAATGTTCTATTATTTGCTCAATACGTACCTTTATTTTAAATGTAATAACCTACAAGTTTGTTCAAGTAAAACTAACGATTACAAGAATTTTTTCATTTATAACGTGGAAAGAACTTAATTAAGAAAAAATATTAACCTCAAAATCTTAAAATTTCAAATTAATTAGCAAAATAGTGTTCACTATTTTTAAAGGAGACAAAAAGTTTAGTTTTATAAGAAATAATTTTTACATTGTTTTATTTTAAAAAAAACAGCTCACCAATTTTAACTGCCAAAAAAATTTTTTTATCCTGCAACAATCTCTTAGATTTTCTGATAAATTTTTGTTACCTGTGTGCTCTGGCTCTCGTTTTCTGGTCTGATTTTTTCCAATTATTATTTAGTGATATCATTTTTAAAGTTTATATGATTTTAAAATGCTTCTTGGTAGATAAATTAATTATAACCTTTCGGTTGTTTTGTTATATATTAATTTCATTGTTATGTTATTTATTTAGTCTTGCTTTATTAATGTCGTTTGTTTTTGTAGTGACAAATTTTCAGGAGTTTAAGAAAGGTCTTTAATTATTTGTAAAACCAAAAAAATTAAAAATTGGTTAATTTAAGATCTGAGACTTTTAACGTCTATTGGTTTTGGTCCATCGCGGAAAGAGTTACGTGCAAAACGGACACGCATGTCAACAGGTTTTTTCATAAGAAAAAATAGGTTTTCGTCGGTGTTGTTGCCGTTGTGTTGTCCATAATATCTGTTTATCTTCATTGTTCTGTTGGTATTTTTGCTGCGTTGTCCCGGTTTTGTTGTCTGTCTGCATTTACTGTTATTTTTGAAACTGTCTCGTCGTTGTTAGACTACTGTAAGCTTCTTTGCTGTTATTTTTTTTCATTACTAAATTCCTCGAAAGAAATTTTTGTACGGTCTTTATATGTCCCTGCTGTAGTCGTTGTTTAATCCATAATACCTTTTTTGATTCATCGTTGGGCTTATCTGTTTGTTAGCTGATTGAGGATTGCTTTATACGGGTTTATGTTTTCACTGTTTATATATTATTTCACTTTTATACATTTTACCATGTTAAACAGTGTAAACCTGTGAGGGCCTATGTCCAATAAATTGTACTAAATATAAACTTCTTATTGCATCAATCATTTAGAACGTGACACGCGTGCGCTTCTGTTTATGAGAAATGGACTGCATTGCTCACGCACGAATAACGTCACGAACACCAGCTGATTGCCCCAGATAGCAACTTCGTGTTGATTCCATGTTGTTCGGAAGGGATAGATTTGGAGGGGGGGGGGGGATGTATAGGTTAAATACGGCCTCTTAAATATTTGTGCATTTATAAATGCTAATATTATCATGAAGTTTTAAATAAAAGGGAAGCAATTATATTTCTTAAGCAAAATAATTGAAAAAAAAAATTATGAACATTCTTCGTTCAGAATTTATGGGATGATGTTTAAACGAAATCACGTTTTGAATATAATAGTTTTGTAATAATTTTTGACATTTTTGAATTATTTTGGTAGCATTTAAATATGCATGGCATTTAGTACAACTGTTTATATATTTATTAATCACAGAAAAAATGATAAGTGGTGTAATATAAGTTTATCTTTTCCACATTAATTGGATTTGAATCATGTTCCCATATAAAAATTTTGATTCTGTGTCAATGGTAAGGTTTGCAGACGTTTGCACGTGTGTATTTTTTTTTGCGATTGAATTCAAGGCTATGTTTTTGAACACTTATGGATTGCGGTTATGCAGTTTATAAATTTTTGAAGATTAGTCTATAATGACTAACCTCTTATCACTAATATCAAGGATTACATTATGGCAGCTAGTATGACATCGCATCAGCCATGTGGTTTTTGTATGCTGGAGGTCGTCATTTTGAATTATAATAAAGCAGCCGCAATTATGTTTTATTTTTTTGGAGGCTGCCATCTTGGATTATGACATCATAGCCATCATCTTGTTTTCGTCTGCTGGAGGCAGCCAACATTACTTTCAGTAATTGCTACCAGAAGCGCTAGTGTCATATAGTACAAACATCTTCTGCTAGATAGCGCTGCCATCATCTTGATTTCGGTACTCGATACAAGGAGCCCTTGTGTCACGTAGTACACACATCGGTTGCCAGAGTGCGCAGTCACCATATTGGTTTAATTTTTACCCTCTAATGTGAATTACTAATTTTGCCAAGGTGCCCACCATCTTATCGGTCGTCTTGGCTGCCATCCTGGGAATTCGTAACTATTTATCTAGAAATTTGGGAAAATTTCCCAAATTCTTTAAATAATCACTCATTTTATACTGATTGATTCAATCTATTCATGTACTTGGTTCGATAATTAATCAAAAAATTTAATTTTACATGAATAATACATATTTCAATATATATGGTAGAATGTCCAAAAAGAGACATAAATACATTTACTATCAACCTCCAGCAAGCCGATAATGACATACTGACCCCTATCTCACAATTATGTAATTATTAAGCTAGAATTTTGGAAAACATTTCAAATATTATCAAAAGGTCAATTATTAATTTACAAATTGATTCAATTGATTTCTATCTTTGGTTCATCGTTTTTCAATGCAATTAAAATAAGTTTAATCAGATTTCACATAAATATCTTAAAAAAGTGACTGATTCAAGAAATAAAACAACACTTTATTTACAAATAAATCTTATCAACTAAATTATACAATGCTACAAAAACAGTTTTGCTTAAGCTAACAATATAATAAAACCTTTAGTTATGCATTGGCTTGTACTGACTTATTATCAACTCCAAATGGTTTACTGATGACAGACACCAACCATATTCTTTTCCTACGTAATCTTTTCATTCCGGACAGATTTTTTTGAGGGTATGTTCAACATACTGTTTCACATCGTCAGAATTGTAACTGGGAGTATTCACTATTTTAAATGCGTAATTGTTCACTCTGTCCTCGAACGGATATTGTTTGCCATATACACAGTCTAACCACAAGTTATATTTTAAAGATACGTGCTTTACTACTTCATTTGTAGGCTAATTGATTATGATCTGCTTGATTACGTCAAGAAAACTACAAATTAATTTTTACTCACTAAATTTATTTAGATAATAGTAGTCTTTTAACTCCCCACGAAACGCAGATTTCGCTAGGTGGAATCCAATACCATTTACCTATATAGCACTGTGCACAGTCTTGGGTTTAGATTCATATCCAGGTATCATCGCTATCAGTTGCTGAACATGTCTTTGTGTGCTTGTACGCATACGTGTTTCCAACCAAAGCTGAGGAGTCGAAATGTATGCACGTAGTTCTACAGTAGACACATGTGCTTCATCTTTACAGTTTTTCGCGTGCTATCTCAATCTGTCAATACGAGTAAACCAAACATGACACGTATTAAAGCAAAACTTCGTACGAGAAGGATTATTCGTACAGTTACTTCTCTCGTGTCTTCTTGCAACATGGAAAAATGCGAACGATACATTGAATTAGCTGCAAGGATGTCTAGTCCATGAAAACGAACCTTTCAGACCGGAGCAAGATACTGATGCAGCTGCTGTATTATCAATTTCCGGTGAGCTGTAAAGCGTATCGATGCATCGCTGTTGCAGGAAAACCTTTACTTTCTGCAGTGCGGCACGTCTTTAACATGACTTGAAGAGTTTTTTCATATTATCTTTTCTGGCAAAATGTTTACGGCTTTTTCAGTCCGCTAGTATCCGCCAAGGGGGAAGGATACATGGCAATTAATTTTGCTTTCTTTGGGTTCGAACCGAGGATTTAGAGCTTAAGGATTAAATGTGTGTTTTTTACAACAAATTAATTGAAATTTGGTTAAAATAATTTTTTGATTATACTTTTTTTTTCAGAATATTTTGGATAACTATAAAGGATTTTTTATTTGGCAGACCTGAAGTCATAATGTTAAAATGACGGAATTATTTTTATTAAATTTTTAATAATTAAATATTTTTATGAGTAATATATTTATTTAGCAATTTTTTCAAATAATAATTACGGCTTTTCAAGATGGCAACCTAAACGATAAATGTAACGTTTGTGTTAGAATTCAAAATGGATGCTATGGCATCCTAATGGTCGAGGTCATGACCTCTTCTGCTTAGAGCTGGTTGGTTTTATGAGTCTTAAGTCACTTTTAGGAATTTCGAAGCCATCGACATTCTTTGAGGACTAAAATAGTAAATTTTCCCTTTAAAACGCGTATTTTTCCTTCTAAAAAGGGATTTTTAAGAAAATAATAGAAATCTTGTGAATTGTGGCCAAATTTTAGTGTTTTTGTCTTTTTTGCGAATTTGTAAGGTGAAGGTCAAAGTCAAAGTCATCCCAGATGCTCGCCGTGACGTCACAATCCAAGCCGGCGGACACCTGCTCCGGCTCCACACTGCGACTCCAGCCGCCGGAGAAACATATATATATACTACTTGGAAGAAAATACGAAGCATTTTATATAGTTTTTTTCGTTGTTCCGTCTTGTAAAATAAATTATCTTAAAAATAATAGGGTTAATATTCCCAGCAACGAACGATCACAACAATTTTCAAGTTTGCCCACGTCTACGTTTGAAAGGTTAACGAATTTTAGTTTGTTATGTTGCCTCTAAATACCACTCAGTTCCCGGATTTCAAACGAAAACAAGAGCGTTAGTGATAGCATTGAGTTGCCACTCTTCATCTTCCTTGCCTTGCGGGTGGCCGGGCCGATAAGTAAGTAAGTGCGCTGCGCTCGGGAGCTCAGCGGAGGTGCACTTGGGCAAGTGTGCTGGCTGGAGTACGAAGACATCGACAGTAGCTATTCTGCATGAGTGGCCTAACTGCCTTAGGCAATGCGGATTTGCAAGTTAGTAACAACGAGCCCAAATTTCAGACCCACTCGGTGGGTGGAAACCTTTTGGTGCAATAATTAATTTTGCAAACTTTAAAGAAGCCTTCTATTTGAGTGAGCCATCGGTAATTGATTTGAGAAGTCACTATTTTTCTCACTGAGTTGTGCGAACGACATATCATTATTTTAATGCCGAGAATGTGGCACTAAATGGTGAAAATCAAATTGAACTAGTTTTAGGAATGGGATTTTACCAGCATTTGGATCGTTTGCGGAAAACATAGCCTTTAAAAATAAAAGTGTTTACGACGCCCCAACGAAGTTAAAATTATAACTTAATATATTCATTGTTTTAGGTTTTTTTTTTAAATATTGAGATCGGTATACACATTAATTGTGGGATTTAAGAAAGTATTGATTTTAAATAATAGACTAATGGCTTTATTTGCGTAAACATTTATTTGCTATGAAACGTAAAACATTTGTCTCTTTTAATATAAGTTTCGTATTTTATAACATTTTTTCTTTAAGAATTTTTATGTGCATTATTTAAAGTATATTTGTGTTTCTAATTTATGATACAACAGCTATTTTTAAAAGTTTCAGCTCAATGTTAATTTTTGTTTTTGTGAAAACTTTGAGGCATATTTTCAAGCTAATGAACTTTTATATTTTGGAATATAAATTGGTTATATCCCACTTAGATTCTCCAGTATTTGTTTAACCTGGGTTTGGGGAGTTTTAGAAAATGATTTTTGAAGAATATATGTTCATTTAATAATTTTTTTATGTTTTGATAATGCCAGGTGAGTGTTGAGCCTGTCGTCTCTTGATTGCGAGTTGGCGTGAGCCAAAAGTTATATAAGGTTTAAAAATTTATATCTGCGCTAATTTTACGTATAAGAAATGTCCATAAAAATAGTTACATCGTTTACAAGGCACATAAAATCCTTTCATTGTACACAGTTTTTTTTTTTTTTTTTTTCAGTTGGTTATTAGTACTGCGTCGGCATGGATTCAGAATTGCTAAAACTTTCCTTCAAAATTCGTTTTATTTTTTTTTTATTTTTTTTTTATTTCAAGCTTTGCACCTGACACCGGTCTGACGCTTTACGAGGCCGGAATAAACGACCGCCGTAATTCGAGAAGAAGTGGCAAAAGAGAAACATGGCTGACCGTGTTTACGTCCAGCAAACAAAACACATGCATCATGCAATTAGGGAGCGGCTCGCGCTCCCTTCACGGCCCGGTCCTTCGCATGACGCCGTCCGCCTCGATTTATAGTCGCGGTCCCGCCTCCTTCAGCCGCGCCGCGGCGACGAGTTTAATTACTGCCTCGCCCCACGCACGTCGACCCAGGGGAAAAACTCTTTCCCGTCGGAATTTATTTCCAGCGCGGAACTATACCGCGAGCGCTGTGGGTAATATTTAACTATTACTTAACACGGGGAAAAAAAAAAATATTTTTTTTGTTTTGTTGTTTTATTGTGTTGCTGTGGAAACGTATACACAGAAAAAGAGTTATTTTTTTATTAACTATGTTTGATAGTTCTAAACTTTTTTTTAAATCTAATAATCGTTTTGCAAAACAAATAAATTTAACTGTCATTAATACTTCGTAAAAAGTTACAATAATGTATTTTACACAGTAGTTTACAACATAAATACATTTTGACGTGACAACCTCTAATAAATCGATGAACGCCTGCTGCACGCACGAAAAAAATGTCCCGTTACGCACATTGTTTCGTTACGCTGTGTCCCGTTACGCTCATTGTACGCTTGTGCCGCATCTATCTCTCTTCCACTCGACTGTTTATAAAGTGAAGTGAAAAGTTAATGTGGTTTTCATTGCTTATTACAACAACAATTTCGGCAATAATGGTTCATTATTCTTCCATTTTAAAAATCTGATTACTAGTATAATTTCAAGTAATTATTCTTTTATTTTTAAAATAAAAATGATTCAATTTTATTCATAAAGTATGCAATCATTTTATCAATGTTTTGTTATGAAGTTGTCACGTTAAACTATCGTCCGTAAACCGACATTACAGACAACCAATTTTAAACAACTAGCTGATTCGCCCGTGCTGCTCCACGGCAGTCTCCAGGCAGAGCACTCTCGTGCTACTAACTACACTCGCTCCTCCTCGCAGGCATGCCAATGCCGTATCTCAAACATAAAGGAAAAAATATATATTCAAAATTTACTCCTAGAAGTATACAAATTGGGAGTCAAGGACAGGCTTCGTGCATGTGGAGCGCGGGTTTGGCCAATGAGAGGAGCATGCGGCTCGCCATCTTGTATTTTTGGTGTAATTTTTTCCCCCCTCAAAAATGATTTGAATATGTATAAAAATTTAAAAAATATCCCTGTTTTCAGGGAAAAAAAAATTAATGTTTAAATACAAAAATATTTTCAGTGGTTCAAATATTGACAGAGCGGCTTATATTTCCCCCAAAATATTTAACAAAATATTCTAACTCCTGAGAATGGGTATTGACTCGAAAATTCATAAAAAGTAAAAATATCCATATTTTCAGGAAAATAATTGACGTTTAAGTACAAGAATATTTTTATGTCTTCAATTATTTACAGAGCGGCTTATATTTCCCCCAAAATATTTAACAAAACATTCTAACTGCTAAGACTGATTTCAATTGAAATAGCACACATCAAGTGTAATTTGACAATTCAATGAAATTTTTACTTAAAAAACTAAAAAATAATAATTTTTGAAACTGATAATATATATTAAAGTAAAATATATATTTCGTACGTGATAAGAGTCCAGAATGCTTGATTTGATACGCCGAGTGCTATTTAATAAAATATTAAGGGAAAAATATAAATATATATTTAAAATATAATTTAAAAAAATATCTACATAAAAAAAGTCAGGATTTCATAAGGTTTTAAGTTGTTTTCTCAAAGAATATAAATTTTGACATAAACAGTAGCTTTCAAAATTAATTCCTCCAAATGGACGGACTACTTCAAATAAATATATTTTATGCCAACCATTACGATAACATGACAGCTATCTATGAACCCCTATATTGGTTTATGTATTATTCAATAGAATAGAATAGTGTAAATCACTTGATTGTCTTTTTGGCCGCCGGGATGAAATTACTATCACATTTAACGAATTAAATTTTCAATGGAAGCCTCAACACCCAATAGCAGTAGCCAGGAGAATAAGAATGCAATAATAATGAAATAGCGTATTCATTGAGATGAAGGCATAATTAGCAATGCAACAGCCATTGCCATGGAGATTATTGGAAAAACAATGTCGAATTTCAAATTTTAAAAATGACAGCTAAAACAATGACGCACAGTAACTTTCACCAAAACTTCTTAGAATAAATAGTAGACCAAGGGCTATCTACCACCACATCCATGATTGTAAGGGACTGAGTGTTTGTGGAGAAAACTGAGAAATTACAAAAACATACTATTTTGTAATTAATAATATTGAATACTGTTTGGAAAATGTAATTTAAGTGTATAAAAACAATTTTTGTACAAGTTAAAACGATACTTACATGAAAAATTTTGTAAGTGGTTATATAAATATTATAAACGCTTACTGAGTGAGTAGTATATATAAGTTCCTCCGGGGACAGGCTTCACGCTGTGGTGAATGGTGCCGGGTCAATGACCGATTGCTCTGACGTCACGGCGGCAATCTTAGACGCAAAATCACTCAAAAATTCCCGTTTCGAGGGAAAATTTCCCGTTTTAGTCCTTAAGAATACCAGTGGCTAGAAATGTCCATATTGAGGCTTAAGCATCCATGTATACAGCCTCCGATAAGCCTCTGACGTCATCATGGATTATGACGTCACCGTTGCAATTTCCACCATCTTGAAAATCTTTATTTACAATCCGATTTTAAAGAAAATAATTTAAATTAAAAAAAAATTAATAAAATTTTTATAAAAAATATTGAAAAAAAAAAAACATACTTTTACAACATGGAGCTCGGAGTCCTCGGTTTAAACCCGGTGAGGGCAAAAAAATAAAAATGGCGACCGAACCTTCCTCCAAGGAAGCCGCTGGCAGACTGACTCCCCCCACCACTTATGTCAAAGTATATATCATCACCTAGTATGATGTCATGTCCGCCATCTTGAAAATCCGTATTTTTAATGTGAGAAAATTGGGGAAATTTTTAAAAATGATTAAAAAAAATCAAATGAATTGAATAATAAATATTTATTAAAATATTACTTAAAAACCACTGTTGCACTCATAATTACGGTCACCATCTTGGATAAAATAAATTTTTGCATGTTTCATTACGCCCGCCATCTTGGTTGAGTACGATGTCATCGTTACACTTTACGTTACGACAGCCATATTTGTTTATAATAATATTGCAAGTTTCATTGCGGCCGCCATCTTGAAAATCCGTAATTTCTATGCTAGAAATTCCGAAAAAATTCCAAAAAATATTTTAAAATTCGCCTACTTCAAATGTTTAGTTATTTAAACAATTTTGGTCCTGGGTTTGATTTCCGGCAAAAGTAAACCAGCAATTTATTAATATATTTAATAAATTCTCATTAAAACGAAATAAAAATATCTTACACCACAGCCGCCATTTTTAATTATGTCACAGCTGTATCAATTTTTGCTATGGACGCCATCTTCAAAATATTTATTTATTATCCGATTTTAATGAAAAAAGTTTAAAATTCATCAAAAAAAAACTTATTGTAACACTGATTGATTAGATCGATTCCCGTCCTTGTTTCGAAACTGGTAAGAGCAAAAAATAAAAAACTACAAATCCTACTTCCAAGAAAGCCACCTAGACTGACCTCTCACCACCAGTACCAAGGTATATATCGTCAACTAGTATGACATCATGTCCGCCATCTTGTCTTCGTCTGCTGGAGGCCGCCATCTTGTTTTCGTCTGCTAGAGTGTGCTCACGCCATGTTAGTATAATTTTCTGTTCACCATACATTTGACCTCAACTGTTGACATTGAATTTTGATCATTACCTTGAACTTTGACCGTGAACTTTGACCTTGACCTTGAAACGGGAAATTTTTCCTCAAAATGGGAATTTTTGAGTTATTTTGAGTCATTTTTGAGGAATTTCGAGGAATATTTTGAGTCCAAGATGGCCGCCGTATCGTAAGAGCAATAGGTCATTGACCCGGCACCACTCACCACAGCCTGAAGCCTATCCCCGGAGGAACTATTATATACTACTTGCGTGTACTTATTTGTGCTTAATAGCTAATGAATATTTCCTTAATAAAAAGAATGAAGTATGTTTAATTTGTGAAAACAATAAAGTTACTTTATTCATAATCAATATAATAACTATGCTCGAATATTAAGAATTTTATTGCATTAAATCAAATGCTTGCATACACACATTTTTTATACCATTTAACCTAAAGAGTTGGAGGCGATTAAGACAAAATAAACAAATTCATTTGGTTGACACAGAATTTCTAGATAAAAGTAAGATAAATTAATCTGTTTTTAAAACAAACCTTACGCAGTATTTTAATCACAGAAGAAGCTTTATTTTAAAAGTTTCGTAAAACAGTGCATTGGCACGAAAAGTATGTAAAATAATATTTTTTTTATTTGCTGACCATAGCCAAATTGAGAAAGTGTAAAAATTTTTCTTCATTTTATTTTTGTAAGAATAATTATTCCAGTAAAAAGTAATGGGTGGTTTTTAAATATTGAGTGAAAAATTTAAGTTTCAAATTTAATTTCTGGTCTCTGAAAATATAATGCAAGTTAAATATTATTAGATGATATATTTTTAATTTTGTTGACAATAATTTTTTCTAGTTAAAACTAAAATTAAAAAAGGAAAAACCATTTTATCTCCGCGAGTTATCACACGAGCTTTCTCTTGTTTCTTAATACAAAAATTAAGAAATACAAATCATGGCTGGTATCTTTTGGTTTAAAAATATTACTACATTACAAATTTTTTATTTAGCACATGAGTACAATTTGTTTTATTGGTAAACTACCTCGATTATTATGTCATTTTTTAATATTCCTTATTTTATAAATAGAATTTTGTTTAGAATATTCATTTTGAAGTCAAAATAGAAAATAGGATTTTTTCCGAAGCAAATTATTTATAACTTATTCTATACGCCTATTGTTAAGGATGTTTGTGTGAACAAATGTTGTTAAATAAGTATTAAGCTAGGGGCATGCATATTTCGCGAAAAGATTCCGAGACACGCTGAGAGCTAAAAGACTGTAGGTATCATTGTTTGTGTTTCGTCATTGGGTGAGTTTATTTCAGGTCCATATCAATGGTTGCAACACCAATCACAGTAATTCAGTGTGGAAGCAAACGCGTCCTGAGTGGCTCGGTCAAAAAATAAGGCAACGACTTCTCTCGCCAGACGGCCGCCAATCACAAGGGAGATACCGCTGGTGCGGGTAGTATACCTTGTTGCAGTCTAATAGGCCCCTAGTAGAAGGTCCACGTGTGTGAATACGAGCAGATGACCCCAGGTTGGCACGAGCAACATCTCGGAGCGACCCACTCAGTGGACCGGAGGTGCCTGCTCGATGCTCGGGTCTCGTGGACTCGGTGGAGGACGGACGCACGGAGCCACGCCACGCGGACGGCAGCCTATTACCGTGTTACCCACTCAATTAGGGCGTATCGACATCCCTGGGTCGGGGAGGTCGGCGGGATTAATTGCCCGGAGGGGCCCTCAGAAACTGCTCTGCGTCTCTCGGCAATGGTGGGTGGGGCGGGGTAGGAGGAGGAGGAGATTTATGGTCCAATAGGAGGCGAGAATAAAAACACACGGTGGACGGGTGTTGGTCCGAGAGGGGGCTCGCAGGAAGGACAGCCTCCATCAGCGACCCTGGCGTCGGGGGCTGCAACTGCCTGCCGTCCGGAGATTGCCGCTCCGCTGCAGTCTGCACGAGAGGGTGGGAGACTCGGCCTGATCTCATAACTGCGCTCCTCCGCGCCCTGACTGCGCGGGGGCTGCCGGGCAACTGATAGTGGCTAATCCGCCCGTCCGTGTGGATTACCTCTTCGCCCTCCACCAACTAACTGCCTTCCCGCGGAAACCACCTTTCTCGACACCGACGAGGTGTATAACGAGTAGTATTTGTTCCAACTGCAGTCTGCCTGATTACCGGCGGTTTATCTATTCTATTCCATGGTTCCCCAGACTCTCGTGTGCAATAACTACAGGAAGTTTTCCCTCGAAGGATGAAGAAATTGATAAAAGAGTCATTAGTTGAGTTTAAAATCCAGTTTTGGGGGACCCTGAAATACCGGAAACAAATTGTTGATAAGCTTTGCTTAGTCAATATCTATAACGTGCGTAAAAATGTTTTGGTGAATAGGTTATCCATGAATCGGGAAAGTTAAGATATCTTCCCCCTCCCCCCCCCCCCGCACAGAATTCATGAACTGGCATGTGTCTTCGAAGAGCAGCGCCAAAACCTTTAGTTAGAAATAATTTTTGGGGAGACGCAACATTACAGCGTAGGACCAAAAAAAAATTATAGCTCCCTCTTAAAGGATATTTTCAAATCTGTTCCAAAGTACATATTAGCTATAAACCTGATATCTATTAATTAAAATGTTTTACTGAAACTTACAAAGGTTAGTTGCCAAAAAAAGTTTCTTTGATGTTTTAAGGGTATTCAAAAACTTATAAATAATTTTTTCGCCAAAAATTTATTTTGGTACGAAAAACTATTACAGAAAATTATGAAAAATATTTGGTTTCAGAACAGAAATATTTATAATTATACTCACTTATTGGGTACAATAATGAACAAGATCCAAATTGTTGTAACTCTTCTAAATGTGGTCTGAAATATTTGTCTAAAACATCTTTTGATACGACCGAAAAATATTGCTGTGATGTATGATTTAGGGGTTGAAGGGAAAAACATTTAAAACATGTTCTGTAAGCCAACATTAAATCGTTTCTGAATCATGGAAAACATTCTAAATTTAATAAAAGAATTTTGATTGATATGTGTTTTTCGTAAAACCACGTAAAATGAGGTCGCAAAATAGAAAAAGTTTATTCGCTATGTAAAAACCATTTTCAGATTTTGAGACAGTTTGAAATTGTTGTCAATCTTCGTATTATTACAAATATTTATTATTCATTGTACACCTTAAAAAAAGGGTATATATATAAAATTCTTAGCTTGTCCCGAAATGGACATAGTGTCACACACATGGCCATATCATTTTTATCGAGTATATTTTAGAAATCTAATGAAACTGCAGAACGCATTACATATAAAAGGCAATAGTCTTGCTACATGGAATAGATGAATGAAAATATTTCATTTATCATTTGGAAATATATAAAAACACAAAGTATGTAAAAATATAAAATTCACAGAATATTCCTAATACAAAATGAAATACTTTATTTGAAATTTATTTGCTCCAGTAGGCCTAACAAAAAATATTTTTTTATTGCACATTTGTATTGAAGACATATAAATGCTGTAGGAACATTTTTAAGAAAATATAAATGCCGTATACTAATTTCGATGCCTACTTTCAGATAAAGCTATGTATTATGTAAATAATATATGTAGTGAAATATAGTTTAATAAAATACTATTTTAAACTTTTCACCGTAGTCCTTCATATACTGCATTTTCACCTGCGCCAGCAGACTTGTTTTGGCACCCCTCTAAATTTCAATTTTAGCGGAAAACCTTTACTTTTGGATTAAAAAAAATATATATATATTTAAAATTGTGAAGCAAATACTTTAAATATTCATCATGTTTATATACACTCATTTCTTAAATATTTCTTAATTAAATTCGCAACCATTTACCTTAACAACTCATCAGTGCTTTCATAAAACCTTTCCCAAAGAGCCCTGCACACGTTACTTACTACCGCCCGAGTAGCCTGGCACTGATAACATCGAAGCGCGTTTCCTTTTCTTAACCCACTAAAAGCAACCCCCTAATAACTTTTGTGTCCTTATACAGCAGATCAACTCAGTGTACTTTTAAGCGCAACAGTTTCGCAGCGTGCACTGTATGAATCACCACGTGCTCACACTGTGACGTCATGTGCAGAAGCAGTCGCTTTGGAGTGGCCGGACTGTTTCACCACATTTCTCCCATCACGGTTTTTTTCAGTTTTAATCAACCAGGTTACCGAAATTTTGTTTTAGTTTTTGTCATAATACTAATATTATTGTAATAAATATTAAAGGTTTTAAAATATTTTTTTTAATAAAAACTTTTAACAGAATACAGCCAATTTCATACTTAATCGGTTTGAAAGTATTTATTTTGAAAATAGTTAGGCATCTGTTTTTTTTA
The DNA here is from genome assembly GCF_032445375.1 of Bacillus rossius redtenbacheri. NCBI lineage: Eukaryota > Metazoa > Arthropoda > Insecta > Phasmatodea > Bacillidae > Bacillus > Bacillus rossius. Next base: position 32,364,828 of record NC_086333.1, on the reverse strand, counting down.
TAATTTTTTTCTGTTGCAATTTAGTTCCAGATTCGTTGTCCTAATTAAAACAAATATTATTATGCAAATGATAAATAAGTATACAAAGAAAATATTACGTTTTGTCTTATATAAATGCACGTTTGTAAAAGTTTGAATGAACTCTCCTTTTTTACTTAATGAGCTGGAATTTTTTTCTCACAAAAATAAAGAATTATGAAAATTATTTCGTCTTGTTCTTGATATCAATGTTAGTGAAAGCGGTTGATAATCCTGAGCAATAAGACACCAGCGATAAAGCGACCAGCGCATGGTTTTTCTTTCAGGATAGTCGTTGTGATATGGCAATAAAGGAGATATCATTCTGACCACCCCGCCACACAGACCTCCCCAGGAAGGACGCTCCGATGGAGCGGGAGAGAGGGGCGGAAGAAAAATGAGCTCATTGATGGTGTGGAGAAGCTTAACGACTTGGAATAAAAGACACAGAACGAACCGCCAAAGGAAAAAAAAAAAAAACTCTGTAAGGGCGCAGGGAAGGAAGAAATAAAAATAAAATGAGAATTTATGAGGAAGTACTGAAACTGGGTCAGGAGTGAAGTCATTTATGTCGAAAACCATATTGAAGGGAAAACTTGGTAAGTAGCAGCATTTAAATTACTTAAAAGTAAAAAAAAGGAAGTCATAAATAAAAAACTTGCCATAATTTGCGTCATGAATAAAAAACCGTAAACATGTTTTTATCAAAAAGTTATAAGATAAATACGTAATGACAATATATAGTTAAGTACATGCATTTGTTTAAATTTTGTTTAAATTCATTTTATGATACTACTTATTTCAGTGAACATATAAAATGCCTCGAAATGAATTGTGGATAAAAGTGTGCAGGGAAACAGTCTTGGAATGATTTTTGTTAGCTTTGTTTTTACTTTTTTTCAAGGCATTATTATTTTAAGCCTACCAAACTAAATCTAGTATTTCATCACACGGTAAGCGTTATGATTATATATAGACCTTTAAAGTTTAATAGCTGCTAGAGAATTTAAATTGATGTTAGAAACACAGAAACGTATTCAACTGTGCATTGAACTCTATCACAGAAAAAAAATAGTTTCTTGTTATTTCAAGTGGTTTGAATAGTTTCTTGTTATATACTTGGAAAATGTCTCAATGGCTGTGCGGTTAAAGGCGTATATTTTCCAACCTAGAGATCAGAGCTGTGATGGTACGAATCACAGCGCTTCCAATGTATTTTGCATAAAAAATTAAATTTAATATGCCGATAAGGACCATAATAGCTATGGTAGGTAATGGATAATCGGCCTTATGTAATGAGACAGAGCGACGCTGGCGCTATCTAGGAACAAACAGCAGAAACAAAGTCGACAGTATCCAATATGGCGGCCTCCAGTGGAATAGAAAAAAAATCAAAAACGATGCTGGCGCTCTCAAGGAACAAACAGCAGAAACAAAGTCGACGGTATCCAAGATGGCGGCCTCCAGCGCAACAGAAAAAAAATCGATATGGCGGCCGTGACGAAAATTTCATCATGAGTGAGTGGAGCACTCGATTTAAATATAGCGGAACCAATATGTCGGATCCAAGATTGCGGATCCAATATGGCCACCGGGGTCATACTCAAGGCCAAATTCATAGGTCAAGATCAAAGGTCAAGGTCACGCTTATCCAAGATGGCCGCCATGACGTCAGAGAAGGACGTGACGTCATTGCTCGGTCGGCACCACGCACCACAGCCTGAAGCCTGTGCCCGGACGTACCAAACCATACTACTGTCGTCATTACCATCTGTTATGAAGAACTCTATGAAAGTTGTACCAGCGACAACGCAGATACAGTTGGCATCGTCTATGATAACCTAGGATACTTCAATGGATAGTGATTCGCCATAAACAATCGAGCATCCATGTCGTTGCTTTGGCAAGATTTTCTTGAATGGTGGTAATGTTCGGCAACATGAGAAGAGAGAATGTACTAATAATTTACCTTGCATAAGAATTTACTTTGAGGAATGTCGCAAAGAGTTTGCAAAAAAACATAATTTAAATAGACATACCATAACCTGAAAAAAAATGCTTCCCCCACCAAACGACTGAAATTATCACATGCACAAGACTCGCATTAGTGCATTACTAAGTAAGGAAATATTGGCAAATAAGGCTACGAAATATTCTTTTAGTCTCTGTGAGAAGATTTTGGCATATGCCCATGATGCACGAAGACATGAGAAGAAAGAACGGTCGAAGAAACCATCACGCTTAGCAATTCATTGTGATAGGGTTAATACTTGGTTTACTTGTACTGACAAATTGTGAAGACATATGGAAAACTGTAAAGGTGAGGTTCGTTCCTCTACTGCGGACCAGCTATGGTAGTTCTCTCCAGCAAGTTAAGGTTGAGACTCGTACGCGCAATAACTCTAACAGTAGAACAAATTTGCAGCAAGCAGCTTTGACATCGACTCAACGTGCAACATAACCTACAACTATTGTTGGTACGTTCAGACCGAATGTAAATGTGTTATACCTGGAGAAACCCATTTTCCATGTAATGTTGAAATACTTTTATTACCTGAACGGCTCTATTCTACCAAAATATGTTTGGACATTTTTTATTATGCCAAGAGGGTTATAGTTAATCAACTTGAAGAAATATTGCAAAATGTTTAATCAACGAAATATAACTTTTGCCTGGAATGTACTTAAGGTAAACCTGTGCCATTTCAAGACCAGGCTTACAAAATAGCATACAGTACTATAAATACTGCTCTTTACCTGTCACACGGTCTAGAATAGTCTGTAAATGTTAGTACTGAAAACGTTTGTGACGAAATAGAAGCATACAAGACAAAATATAGCGGATGGACACTCAGCCATGTGGATCTAGTGTAACCGAGAACAAGCAGACTTTGCTAACTGAGGGAATATAATTTATTTACTTCTATTTTTGTACTTGTAGGAGAATATCATTTTTTGTATCAAATAATGTTTGTAAAAATTGTTGTTCTATTTATTTTACCTGGAAACTATACTTTTATATTAAAATATATTATGTACATAAAGTGCTGCCATATTTAATTATACATAGATGATTTAAGCAGAAAAAAAAAACGTTTTTGCATCTACCAAGAAATAAACTAAAAACTGTAATCGATCAGAACAATCATTGAAATGATAGATAAATTGTCTAATATTTATTAGATTTTTTTGGAATTTAAAATTTACAAATACAGATTTTCTACATGGCGGCCAAGATGACCGACAATGTGTCGGATGCTTAGACAGAATACAATCTGATAATTGACCCTACTGCACTGTAGTGGGTAAATATAAATCAATTTGGTGGCAGCTAACTCTAGCAGACGAAAACCACATGGCGGATCCCAAATGGCTGTCATGACATCATAATTTAGAAGTAATATATGCATTGGTATATGTAAGTGGTGGGACTGAGTAGATCAATTTGAAGGAACTGAGGACCGAAAACGATTAAGCTATTAAATATTGGGATAAAATATTTAATGCATTTTATGGAATTTTAATTTTTTTGCGTTAAATTTCAAAGATATTTGATTTGACCGTCATGGTTAATGTCATGAAAAAGAGGTTTAATTTTTGGCTATTTAAAGGGCTTTTTATGAATATTTCACTGGCAAATGTGAATAACTTTTTGAGCACTTTATTAAGCGCTATGAATGTTCAAGTTAAATTGAGGTATTTTTAATGTTTTCATTTGGAAACTGTGCTAACCTACCATCGTTAATAAGGCTTTTATTGACTTTTCCCGCTATAACAGAAACAAAAGAATATGTTCCATTCCAAACCTAATGTTTTAAATGTGAGCGTCCTCTCATTATCATTAGCCGGTTAATATATTTTTTTCTAAATGGGCATTCTCCTCCTGGGAGGAACGTGTATTTTTTTTTTCGGGGGGAGGGGGGTGAAAAAAAAATTAATGGTCGAATACCAAAGGAAAGAGAGGCAAAAAAAAGATTTAAAAAAAGTTTGCGGTGCCAAGTTGTATTTCGCCCGCGCGGACTGTAAATTTTCGCTGCCCGCCCGTTATAACGTGTGCGCTGCTTGCGTGGTTGCCGTGTTTCGGCGCGCGGTCCGCTGCTTGGTCGGCGTATGCGCGCGCACGCAGCCAACTGGGAGCGGGCCCGTAACGCGTCGCTGCCTCGCCACTCCAACCCGTCACCCTGCTTCACCCCTTCCTGACGTCCACGTGGGTCACCTCTGGGAGCAATAACTGCGCCAAACTTTATTTATTTACTTTTATTTTGAACTGCGATGTCGTCTCCCCTCGCGTTCGATCATCAAGCCCCCTTGGACGGGGACGCACCAAAACGCCGAAATACCACAAACGCCGAACGTACAATAACGCCGAAAACCATAACGCCGAAATGCCAAATTGACCACAACGCCGACAGCTAGTAAAACTGCTGTGTACCACAACGCCGAATTACCACAACTCCGAAATACATTAACCCCGAAAAATTGTCATTGCAGGACGGCCACAAAGGATAGGTTAGATAAGGTTAGCACACAAATTCATTCAGTTTGTTTTTCATTTTGCTCCTGAGGCCCCAACCCCCCTCCCCAACCCCCGCAACAACATTTTTCGGCGTTAATGTATTTCGGCGTTGTGGTACACAGTAGTTTTCTAGCTGTCAGAGTTGCGGTCAATTTGGCATTCGGCGTTATGGTATTCGGCGTTATTGTACGTTCGGCGTTGTGGTATTTCGGCGTTGTGGTAACGATCCCCACTGGACGAACCTCGTCTGTCCGCTGCTGTCGGTGGGTTCCTGTCGCCTGCGCTGCGCCAGTTGCGGATGTCCCGGCCTTGGCTAGGGCGCAGAACGGCCCTCTTAAACCTTCCGCAGGCGTGAGATATTAGACGTGCGATTCTTGCAGTGGAGACTGAAACCATGTTTGGCAAGAAATGTTACTCCATCTGTTGGGTGGGTACTCAACAATTAGCAAACTAAAACACGGGCGGTAGGTTTGATTTTTAAAGTCTCAGCTTTATAATCATAGTTTAACTGCTTGACGATTAATTACGTAATAGTTCCAATGCAAAAGAAAAATACTCTTTTGTAATAAAAAAAACATGTTCTGCTTGCATGTGTAGGAGATGCAGTATTTATGGTATGACACATCCGTAAAATATGTGGCTACCGAAATAAGGTGAATAAATTTTCACTGGTTTTATTTGCTTGATAATAGCTGAATCACTACTTCTCAAGATCAATGTTGCTATGCTTGTAATATATTATAAAATATTCAATATACCGGGTGGAACCAAAACTACTTGAACCACTGTGTCTCAGTCTCGGCAATTAAAGTTTCTCCCCCAGGTGCGAGGCAGCCGCGAGCGAGGAACTGGGCTGGGAGCAGACCTGAACTCGGGCGCCGGTTCCGGCAAGAGCGGACAGGCAAAGGACTATTGATGTGAAAACGTCTATTCTCTCGGAACAGCGATAGTCAATCGAACTTTCTTGTTTGACGGAATACAGTACGATTTGAATCTCTAATAACTGCGAGACTAATAACGCGTCAAAAAACGATTGAGCTTACAACCGGAAGATCATGAATGTACGTGTTTGTCGCGTAGTGTTTGTTTTGCATGTGACGTCATCGTGGCAGAGTAAGCGCATGCTCGTGATTGTTGCAAATAAGCTTTGTGTAAAGATATAAAATGGTGATGCGTGGAAACACCTTTATCTAGGGCATTGATTATGAATATATTTCTGATAACTACCAGGACATAAAGTGTGACAGTAAAAATATACGCCGGAATATAAGTGAAAATCGGTGTTATATTGAAAATTACGAATTAAATAAAGAGGTCATTTCATATGACTTTTAAATAAACTCAAATTATAGAAAACGTGTGTCAGAGGAATGCTCGCTTCAAAAGGAATTTTAAAAAAAAATGTTAAGTTTATTTTTCAGGGATCCTTGCTACATGCATTAAATTTATGATTTATCCATTCTTTAATAAATTATTATACTACTCTATGTAACCATTGAGGAAAAGGGCTTGATAATTAAGTTACATATTAACACGAAACACTTGTTATGATTTTCTTCCGACATTTCAAAAAAAATTATACGACGCTTATTTGAACTGCACCTTTTTCTAATGTTTTTTTTATTCTTGTTAAAATTATCATTAAAAAGAGGTTATTAAATTAGATAAAACACCATATCACACAAGTACATTGAGAAAAATTGGCCATGTCCATTATGTTAGCAATCGTTCTAGCATTTTCCTTTGTGGTTTCGGTAAACTGTAGAAAACAGAAGTCATGATGGGTTGGATCAGCATCCTCCAAGATTGTCGCTTGTGTCTTAGCACTGCATTCTCGTTATGTATCAACAAAGCGGTGAAAAATTCTCAAGGATAAATAAACCAGTATCTTATACCGATTTTGTTTTCTTTGCTGTATTTCTTGCTTAAATAGATACTTGTAGAAATATATATATATACTAGTCAGTTGTATGTTGCCCTTTAAAAAATCCCTTTCGGCACAGTCTACAGGCGTAGGTACATTTCGAAGTACTATTTCTTCAAGAAATATTTTGGAAACTTCTATAAACACCTGTAACATTCTAAGAACTAAATGTAGCCTACATAACATCCGATATGATTTCAATATTCAAAAATATATCGATTCAACATTTTCTCATAGTCCATTCAGCAAAAATATTTTGACTGTTTTTAACTTAATGCATCCAGCATTGAATTTCATAAAGAACTTCATATTATGCCTACTAAGGTAATAAAATTATTTTTGATCTTCAAAAATATTTTTTATCCCTTGCACTAAGACGTGTTGTATTTTTTTTTTTTTGGACAAAGGGGAAAGGTTATTAATAAAGTCCGACGAATTTGATACTAGAGAGTTTCAAAAATTTTAATTCCAACCCGGTTTTTATGAAATAGTTCGTTTAATCCAAAATGATTTCAGCCGAAGGATTAAGATAAAGTTTAGGCGTTTTACAATAAATTATAATGGATTCGATGGTATATCTATTAAAAAAATAATGTTATTTTTATTTTATACCCTTGCATTTCCACCCGATGCAGTAATAATATATATTATCAAAAACGTTTTAGGTCTAAAGTTTTAGTTAAATATCATAAAATTTACAAAAAAATTGAACGGTTTTTATAGTATACCTAAAAAGGGAGCTATAATTTTCTTTTAATTTAACCTATTATTGTATCAACCCCATGCAGCAATGGTTCATCTAATCAAAAATTGTTTCAGAAAAAGTTTAATATAAAAACTACAATATATAACAAAATATTCTAACGAATCCGATGTTGTGCCTACTAAGTGAGTTGTGATTTTATTGTCCTCCAACCATTGTTTATTCTACCCCTTGCAGTATTAATTAGTTTTTATAAAAATTATTTCTGACGAAAATTGTAAATAATAATTTAATATTAACATTACAACATAACGGATTTAACAGTGTACATGAAACGTAAATTATGAACTGTTTCTAATTCTACCGCTTAATATTTTTACACTCCTGAAACAATAGTTATTTTAATAAAAAAAATTCAGACAATGTTTTAGATATAAGTTTTAATACTTACAAAAAAATCTTTAACGGATTTGATAGTGTACCTACTAAGGAAGTTAATAATTTTTTTCTTAATTTTTCCCCTTATTTTTTCAACCTCTTGTACCAATGGTTCCTCTAATCAAAAATTGTTTGAGACAAAAGTTCAAAAATAAATTATAGGATTAATACAAAACTTGTACAAATTCTATCTTGTGCCCACGAAGAAAGTTATGATTTGTTGGTGTTTAGCCATTGTTTTTTCAAACCATTGCAGTTATGATTGGTCGAATCAAAAACTTATTCAGACAAACGATTTTGGCATTACTCCTAAAAGTTATAATACGGTAAAATTGATGTATATTTTATTTATCAGTTTGTAAGTTATATGTGAAAAATTGCGACAGTTATCGTGGCCAAAAAACTGTGACATATAATGATGTGCCCCGCCTGTTCCCCCGGTGAAGATTACGAGTCGTGGGATCAAGTCCCGTGCACCGGCTAGCTAATGCACTGTCCCTCAAATTGTGGGTGTGGTCCCCTAGGAGACAGGAGACCGTGAGAAATTACGGTAAAATCAGTTTGTAATATAGTAGTATATAAAAGGGACTACTGGCACAGGCGCCAGGCACGTGATGGTGGTAGGGTCAATGACCGACTGACCTCTCACGTCACGGCGGCTATCTTGGACTCAAAATTCCTCAAAATTGCCAAAAAAAAAAAATTAAAATTCCAAAAAAATTATCTTTTCAGGAGAAAAATTCCCGTTTTGAGGGAAAATGTCCAGTTATTGTCCAGAAAAATTCAAAAATTGAGATTTCGAAAAACCTTAAAAGACTTTTGCCTTAAAAAAGAACACGAAATCCTAAACGAGGCTTAAATATCCATGTCAAGAGCCTCCGATAAGCCTCTGACGTCATCTAAGATTATGACGTTACCGGGGCCATTTCCGTTATGGTCGCCATCTTGAAAATCTATGTTTATTATCCGATTTTAATGAAAAATTCTAAATTTAATAAAAAAAATTAGTTAGTAAAATTTTAATAAAAAATCTTTAAAACACAGTTGCAAATATCGTTACGGCCACCATCTTGGATTCTATAAATGTTGCATGTTTCGTCACCATCTTGAAACACTGTAATTTTTATGTTAGATATTCGGAAAAAAATTTAAAAAAAAACAATTATAAATCAAATTTCAATAAAATACAATTAAAAATTCACTTAGTTCTTGAAGTCATCGATTCGACCCGGTAAGAGCAAAAAATAATCAAAATGTCGATAGAGCCTTCCTTCACAGAAGCCACTTGCAGACTACCTCCCACCACTAGTACCAAGGTATATATCATCAGCTGGTATGACGTCATGTCCGCCATCTTGTTTACGTCTGCTGGAGGCTACCAATTTTTTTTCGGCTTTATAATTGTATTTGTTTATTATCTGCATTTATGCTACCCAATGGTTTTATTGAATACATATAAAAATGTGCATGTCTTATTCTAGTATTTATAATTGCTTGTTGTTTATTTATTTGTAAACTTCTGAACTTATTTTACATTTTAAACAATTTCTTTTGAAAAAAATATAAGCGCAATTTCTTTCATGAGATATATGAAGACACAACAATAAATTCCATGATAGATTAGTACGGAGTGTAATAATATCTGACCCATAAAATGTATTTTAATAGGTGAAAAAATGTAACAGTAAAATTTTTATTTCAGTAGAAGTTAGGTTAATTCAAACTTATTAATGAAGAATGGACCTCGAATCAGAAATCCTAAAAAAAATTATTATCCTCACCAAAAAAGTGAAGAGATTGAAGTAAACACCAGCAAAAAGACCTTATTACACCCTACCACCCTTTCCCCATAAAAACCTAACAAAAAAAAATATTTCCACCAATAAAAGGAATGAGTTTGAAGCAAACAGCAGGCAAAGAGGTTATAACCCCCCACCCACGTCAACCCAACACAAAAATTTACAATTCATTTCAAAACGCTCTGAAATCTTGAGAAATTCTTTAAAAAAAATCTGTTATTCGCACCAACAAAAGGAAAAAGCTGGAAAACAAACAGCAGGCAAAGAGGTTTTATTCTCCCTTCCCCCATTATTAAGCAGGAAATGAAATTCTACGTACTTTCCTAACCGACGGGTTCTTCGTAGTTTCATATAGCTGGATCTTCATAGGAATTACGTGTTTTCAGAAGATAGCTTGATATTTTTCGATCTGCAGCGGATTATGGATTATGAGTTCCCAGTACTTTTGAAAACTGGTAAATATGCACGGGAAGGAGAAAAAAGTTAATTTTCTGTATATTTAAGAACGATTTTAATGTTAATTTTATGTCCAAATAAATATTTTCAAACACGCATAATTAATGAAAAAAATGTGTTGATCAGCAAATACCAGTGGATGTTAAATAAGTAATATTCTTTGTAAATAGAAAATCAAATTCAAATAGAGTTTCACTGTTCATACTATGACTTTAATTAGATCCTTTCTAAAAAAAAAATCATATTTTAGCCTCATTTTGCATGTAAGTTTTAATATTAATGTTGTACAAACTTGAAATTTGCTGTATTTTTGCTTTCTTAGTGCTTCATATAAAAATGTATGCTTTCGTACTAAGTTTTGTCCCGTTATGCACTTTGCAAAGATAAACCGAATATTTTTGCGTGTGTGTATCTAAGCTTTACTTTATTGGCTAGTGGCTATCATCTAGTTGGTGCTAATAATGTATGATGTAATTTTTATTTTTTTATTTTAATGTATTTTGTGTGTATTTTTAAGGAGCTGTCATTTAAGTACCCATAAATTTTTCAATTTTTTTTTTTTATATTTTATGGTAGAAAATGTAAACACTTAATTTTTAAATTAACGAATAGCTACTGCTTGAAATACTCGTATGTAAGCACAACTCTAACATTATAAAATTAATATTTTCTTTAAATGAACGAACGTATTTATTGTTGCATAAAATAATTCGGTAATTTTTATAGGAAAATTTAACATAATATTTTTGGTTGGACAACTCTTTTTTAAGGTAACTTTCTAACGATTTTTAAAGTAATTGGCATCTAAAACTGTTGAGCATGTTAAAATAACAGTAAAACTCCCATTTTAGAAGGCATTTTTCTAAAATATATCCAAAAACCTTTATTATTTTTAATTTTGTGGTAATTCTAGTGTAATAAGTATATATTCTGTTGCAATATGAATTTGAGCAGTAAAGGAAACTTTTTATTTCATTCTGTTTAAGTAAATGTATAAATTAAAAATTCCGAGTATAATAACAGTTAAAGACGCCACTGTTTATTTCATGAATTATTTTACGAATAGCATCTGTCAGAACTAAGCTTAAAAACAATGAAATAATAATTGCAGTTTTGGTATACTCCAATTTTTAAGACTGAATGGATTTTAATCATTTAAATGTTACTATAATAATAACATTAATTAAAATTTAAGTTTCAGACATATGTGTATCAACATATTTTATGATTAGCGAAATTATATTCAGTCATTTAACTTGCTTGGAAACCTCAAGTAGCACTCAAGAGAGACTGTTACCCAGCATTTCGTTGCGTTTTGTCTACAAGAGTTTTAGTAATACATTTGCTATGAAAGGATTTCAAAGCAGGTTGTTTGCGACAGAAAATTCTTTTTGAAACTTCGCTACAGCTGAAACAAGTTATCTAAGAAGCAAATTTTTTAAAGTGAAATGACCTTTTAGTTTTTAGTAACTTTTTTCCAGCAGACCGCAAAATATCACATGTAAAAATATAGTATTTTGAATCTACGAATTATTTTGAACAAATTTTTCATAGATCTTGAAAATGTTTCAGTTCCTGGCTAACAACATAAGGTTTCGAATGCAATTATAAGTAAGACCATCCAATTCCCTAATTTTATGCACTGAACTTTGGGTCCAAACACTGCAAGGTAAACATATATACAAATAGTGTTCTCCCTAAACATTTGAACACGAATCTTAAAACTGCTTTACGATTTTATTGATTATTAAATTTTTAGTTTGAAGACACATTTTATAACCTATGACACTATGCTTAATGTTATTTGACAGATTTTAAAAAAAAAACTGATTGAAGGGGGAATTACTTTCGAAATGATACCTACTGTATATCTGTTCTTGTTTCTAGGCTTAAACATTCATTTATTTTTATAACTAATGGTTAATAAAGTAAGCGAGAACAAATAAAACATATATTTTATCCCACTAAGAGACAACAAATTATCGATTGCAAGGAGGAAACCGGAAATCAAGACGAGGAATATATTTTATTTGCGTGATCGCAGTCTTCCTTGTTCGCATTTTACGTGGAGTCATTAACCTACCAAAAGCACAGGAAACTCTACCGGGTTTTCTGTCCCTCCGCTCCGGCAAAATTTGCAACTCTCCCCCCTCATCCAACAGTTACAAAGGTCCCGGTTCAAGCCGTCCCGAGGGTGCCCTTCCCACGGTAATTGTTTCGAAACTGGAGCGATGTGACTCGTCGAAACCTGCCCGGCCACCCCCACCACTTCCTCACCGGCGCAGAGCGCGACCTGAACAGTGGGAGTGCCTTAATGCCCCGCCAGCACGTCACGTGGCACTGGCGGCCGTTCCGTTGTGTCCTGTGCGCGTGTTTGAGTTGGAGAACCACGCCTCGTGCAGTTTCAGTGCCGACCCACTCTGCGCTCGTTCTCCGCGCTGTGGTTCTGCATCGGCACTGTTTCGAAATGTGCGGCCACAAACCATGGCATTTTGACGTGAAACATCTTTAAAATCACACCGCATCATACTGGGTACCAGCACAGAAAGTTAAATCGCATTAAAAATGTCTATGCCTCAATAATTCTCTTACTATTAGTCCTAGAGACGTAAGTGCGGTGTCATTATTTAACGTATATAGTCAGCTCGTTGATAAGACCTTACAATTGCGTCGCGGGCGGGCGGGTTGGCGGGGAAGGGAAACCGCGCAGATTGGTCAAAACCAGCGCTCTCGCCCCTTTCTACTCAGTGCAGAGCACGACTCAGACGTGATAACGCAATGACTTGTGTGTTTGGGTATGACGTTTATTTATATCGATCGATTAAAGCCAAACGCAGTTTATTTCGGACAAGTTTTATATGTAAAAAATGTATGAAATAAGGATATTAAAAAGGATAAAAATAAGTTTTTTTAGCCTCAGCCCTTGCAAAATCCAGCCGAAAATTCAAATCACGCCTATCGCTGGAAAGAAGAGAGTATGGGTCACATACAGGCGTCCCAGTGTCTGGTGTCGAACCATCCAGACTGTCTCGGGAGCATCGCAAATCTGCCACATCATGCTCAGTGAACGATGCTGAGTCCGCGAGCATCGCTACCACTGTTGTACCAGCACCAACGGACATATAGAGTGAATATAGCACCCGCACACCTGTCGAAGACGTCTCCGAACTATGGGAGATGAACATCACTAGAGCCACGGAATTTTCGCGCATTCATTTAGTCGCAAGCTAGAATGCAAACCTCCACACTGTCGCACTGTGTTCATGATTGGACCGCAATTATCTGGACACGCCCCTCTATGACCGTGAGCCAACGATGTCCAGTTAGGAGAGAAGTAAGCAAATCAGGTAGTGCCAAATAACAAGGATAAAAATGTTCTCGCGAAGAAATCAACCAATGGGAAAGTAAACATGGGTCGAGCACACATATAAATTTCAATTCAATCCTGAGGCCAGAGGAATCCGCGAAATTTCCGGGACTCTAAACATCACTCGAAGTGAAGTTATGCAGGACTATTGGCAGCGAACGAACGAACGTTTCAAAACGGTATTCGAAACCATTGCGTTTGGTCTATTTTGCAGCTTTTGTGATCGACTTTGGTTCGATAGAGATTTGAAGAAGTTGAAAGCTCGCAATATTCCATTTCTTCAGACTAAATTCCCTGGCGAAAATATAGCGGAATTCGGTTTTTGCCATATATATATGAACATCACATAAAATCAGCCAAAGATGTTTTACTATATCTTTATCAATCGCTACTGCCATATTCAGTGAACTTGACGAATTTATTACCGAGATTTAACCAGACTTGGAGACTCCGACCCTTCTGTGTGGTGACTTCAGTAACTATCCACGACACAACAGATACCTCCTTGACTTCATTAAGAATGAATTCGATCTCAGCCATGTTTTCACTATAGATTGTACATTCACCAGACATAGTATTGTTGATATCATGCCTTACATATATCTTCTTTCTCATATCGCAGGCCAAAGTTCAACAAAATTTCGTTCAATATTAATCGAAATACATAATTATGGATCATTCAGTGTCTGTTTTGTGTTAAAAGTAATAATACGCAATCAATGTCTCGTTTTCAACACAATCCATAACACTAAGAGCAACTCGCTGAACCAATTTTTTTTCCCAAGTAATAATAAACATTCCATCAGTATTTAATGTTTAAATTATCCAAGGCAAAAGAGAAAATAAGATATTTTTATTTAATTTTACAATTTTTTTTTTTTTTTAATTTTTTCAAAATGGGTAGAAATAATTTTCACCTGGCTATAAGTTTTAAACTTGTATCGGTCATTCCTGATGAAACTCAAATTTTTTCCACAAAAAACAACAACAATGCAGTTAATATTTATTTTGTTGCATCAGCTTGGTTAATTTTAACTGGGTTATTCTTCCATCTCCCCCGGACTCTCTCTCTCTCCGCCGAGCTCGCCATTGTGTTCCGCGAGGCAGAAGCTCCTTGCCAGCACTCACGTCCCTGGTGCTGGCAGAGAGCGTGTAGCAATAAGAGGGCTGAGCGGGGCTAAGAGGGTTCCCCGTGTCACGAGTTGAAGGAACGAAGCGGCCGTGAGAGAGCAGCTTGAACCCCGGGCGCAGCGCGGGAGTGGTCTCGCGAGGTGAGAGGTAGTCGGGAGCGAGAAGGGAGAAAATTGGCTGCTTAGTCTGGCGAAGCCCGTTGGCAGGCGCGGCCACGAAAATAAAGGAACAAGAGCACGGTCAAACGTGGGACGCTAACGGAGGGGGAAAAAAGTTGAGATAAATTTGCCATCAGCGCAAAAAAGAAAAAATCTTAATTTTGTTTTACAAAAAATTTCACTCATATACACATTATTAAAAAATTAATATTATATGTATGAATAACTTTTTATGAATTTTCTAAACATCCGTAATAATATTTTCTTGTTGCAGCTTCATCAATGATAAATTATTATCATTAATTCATTTTGCTGAAATATTTTGAAGGTAATAGGTATTAAAAAAAACACAAATTTAAACAAAAAAACCGACTTAAAAAAAACTGCACCAAAACAAATAAATATGCACTAAAGAGTAAAAAAAAAATTGTGTATTCTTCTACAACTTAATAATCAACTTACTTTTTCTACTCATGAATATGTAGGTACGATCTATGTGTTTACCACGCAAGAAGGTAAGTATAATGTAGTTACAATTATTGTTAAAGTTTAAGAAATTTTTTTAAACATTTATGTATTAAGTTGCGCAATATGAATAACAAACCTCTTTACAAGCTGCTTGGTTCTGTCTACAACTATAAAATGTTTAAGGAGCGTTTTCTTAAACTAGGCTTAGATCTCCAAGATTAAAAATAAATATAATAGATTAAGAATTCAGATAATAAATGGGAAAATTCCAGCATGAATTTAACTTCATACTCACATTGTTATAAAACACACCTTTAATATTATTTTAAATATTTTACATGTTTATTTAACTAGTATAACATTAGAGATCCAACTTAAAAGGACATGTTTTTAAAAATATCATTTGGACGATATAATATGTAGTCATCTAGACCTACAAAATATTAATAATTAAAAAAATATTTTGTGTTCGGCTTTCTTAACAAATATTGTAAAATATAACTTTCTACATTCACTTAAAGCACGCCTCATCATAGATTTAAAACTGCTCTGTCTTCTCTTTTCACAATCGCAATAGTCTCGAACACTTGTGTTCCTACATGCTGAAATTAATTAGTCCTGGCGTAAAGACGTCTCCCAAAAGAATAGTTTAAAAAATCCTATTATTTATGTAGTTATTAAAAATGCGTATTTAAGAGACAAGTTTGTTTAATAAAAATCGTAGGCTTTCGCGACCATTGTCTGGAGTTGCTTGGCTTCTAAGTTGTAGCCGCGTCAAAGGCGAAATTATCACCTACGTTTTGGTGATATTTTCAGTAATAGTTACCTACTGGTAACTGCTCCCTGATGATAGCTACTACAACGTGTACCAAATTTTGTTTAGGTTTGTCAAAATATTGAAGCAAATACAGAGCAAATATATTAATAAGGAAATATAGTCACAAAATAAAAAAAAGGCATTAAAGATAAGTTGTTTTTTGACGTGGCAACGTCTAATAAATCGACGAACGTCGGCTGCACGCACGAAAAAGGATGACTCATTGTCCCGTTAAGCTCATTGTCCCGTTACGCTCATTGTACGATTGCGCTGCATCTATCTTCCACTCGATTGGCCTATGAATCTGATATTATATTAAATAGGTTAAGGCAAGCTTTTCAAAAGTAGCTTTTAAATTTAGTACTTTAAGTAAACTATTTTTGACGTGACAATGTCTAATAAATTGATGAACGCTGGCTGCACGCACGAAAAAGTGTCCCGTTACGCACATTGTTCCGTTACGCGGTGTCCCGTTACGCTCATTGTACGCTTGCGCCGCATCTATCTCTCTTCGACTCGATTGGAACAACCATCTATTTGACTTTTTCGAGGCACATTAAACTTGAAACACTCCCATTCGTTTCCTACTTTTCCTATCATCGTCCTATCCTTAACAGAATAACACAGATTGTAAGAAGTTAAATAGCAAACATGCATAAACGTTATAGTTAAAATAATCTCTTCGTTAAACTAATAAACATATTTGAATTAATGAGTGCAAATAAAAGTAAATTTATCAATTAAATTGTAGATTTCATTTCACTCCTTCTTTGTATCCATACAAAATAGTGATAATTCAATAAAAATGATTCAATTTTATTAATAAAAGTATGCAATCATTGTCACGTTAAACTATCGTCCGTAAACCGACTTTACAGACAACCAATCATTTTTTATATTATAAATTTAATAAATCATACTTTAAAGTTCATTACAGATATCAGTGCTAATTTAGGTTTTCTAATATAAAGTTTGCTTTGTATTGTTCTTTCTAATTTAAGTATTTTAAAAACTTGTAGAATTTATTGTTTTCCATGCGCATTTTCTGTGACATTTTCGTATGCAATGCGTGCGCAACAGACATATTATGAAAGGTAACAGGATGAAGACCAATAATTGGCATAGGCGTTATGACCATTCGTGTTCAAACTGAATATTTACATATAACGTAGCACGTGAATTATTTCTAATGAAAGATTAGTTTATCGTGTTAAAAATATTTAAAAAATAATTTTTTCATATACATTTAAAATTGGGAATACGAGTGATACTTTTTAAATCCGAAGCAAGCAAAAACATTTTATGCAATTTGGTTTTGGTTTTTCAGTAGTAGGCTATATATCGATACTAGGGTCCGGAGTCAAAAGTTGATCAATGACCGCCCTGACGTCACGCAGGCCATCTTGGATGATGACGTCAACGTCGCGCTTTTAGTTCCGTTTTCCATTTCGGATTATGAAGTTACAGTAGCCAACTAGGATGACATTGACCTTTGAGCTTGACCCCGGCGGCTATTATGATCCGCCATCTTGATTTTGCCATTGTGAATTCTAGAGCATTACGCCAACTAATATTACGCATTTTTGAATTACGAAATCACTGTAACACTTTCCGTTTCGAACACCATCTGGCATATCTGTAATTTTTCTCGGAAATATTTGGGGAAATTTCCAATATTTATGAAAATATATTAATCGTAAAAATAATAAAAAATCACCAATTTGAAATATGTCCACCATATTAAAAAAATCTATTTTTAATCTTTAACTTCGGTGATAATTTTAAAATTTATAAAAATAAACTTTAGTAAATTTTGGTAAAAACATAGATGTATTAAAACTGTACTAAGTTCGAACACGGCGAGGTCAAACGATTATAAATGGCGGTAGATCCTTCTTCCACGGATGCCACCAGTAGACTGACCACCCACCACTAATGCCAATGTAGATATTACATCTCCTAGTATGACGTCACGGCAGCCATCTTGGGTACGCGATTTTGGATGCGTCTGCTGGAGGTCACCATCTATTATCGTCAGCTAGAGGGTGCTGTTGCAACATTAGTTTAATTTTTACCCGCTAGAGAACCAATCCTCAGACTGTCGTAGCATCCAGAACTTAGCCGGTCATCTTTGCCGTAAAATTGAAAATCTGTAATGACTGATCTAGAAATACCCGAAAAATTCTAAAAATCACCAAAAACTTGGTTATTAAAATAATGATTGAGTCGATCAATTACAGTGTTTAGAAGAAAATTTAACATAGAAAAAATTTGTTATTTAGGTAGTAAACACTTGTTAATTAAAACATTGGTAAAAATCCTCAAAGAAGATTAAATTCCTTATCTACTAGTCTCCAGTAAGCCAAAGATGACATATAACAGCTGCTATGAAAATGATTCGTAATCATCAACTAAAAAATACTGAAAAATTTTCCAAAATTTAAAAAAAAAATTATTAAATATATGATTGACTCGATTGATTCCTCCCCTCGGTTTGATACCAGACTGTAGAGCGTTATTTAAGTTATTTATTATCTATATATTAAACAGTCCAATGACCAGGTAAAAATTAAGAATAAACAATAATATCAGAAAGGAATAGATGGTCAGAGGAGTTAACACACACCAAGTGCATATCACTCATGTGGTAAGAACCATGTGTTCGATACCCGCCCGCCAACTTTGTTTTTATTTTTTCTTGCCTTCCGTAGAAAAATAACTTCCAATACATGTAAAGTTAAAAGTATTGACGTATAACTAGTCAAAGTACCTAAATTCAAGCACATAATCTACAACATGTTTAAACGGTTCTCAAGTGTTGACGAAGCCTTGCGTGCAGAAAGACTTTGATGCCGCGCGCGGGGAGAGATTCGCAAGCTTGCAGAAGCGTCAGGTGTCCGACAGCTGCTCGCTCGAGGCACGCAGGGTGTTGCTGCCCGGCCATCTCGCTAATAGTAAAAACGTCATTGAAATAATAAACCAGTACATGAAAAATGCTTGTTGAAATCGTTTCAAATTACGAAAATCTGAATGAGAGTATAAAACGATCCTTTAAGAGAATCCATTTACTACCCGAAAATATTTTTAATTGCATATGACGTAACACATAGTCGAGCCAAGACCATATGCCTGAAACTAGACATCGCCATGAATAATAAGAAACAAAAAATCTTCATACAGGGAAATCATCTCTGAACCAAGAGGTATTTTCTTTAATAATCGACCAACATTTTAAACATGTCAGAGGTATACAAAGTTATGCACGCAGACCAAGATTCTCAAAAACACAAGGGAAATCATGCACTGACTATACACCTAATAATCCACTATTAATATAAAAAATATTTGATGGAAAATCGAAAGAATAGGAAGCACAATGAAAGACAAACATATTTTGAAGGAAAATCGACCAAAAGATAGCACATTTGGAAAATATTCGTCAAAGGAAGCACATTTGGAAGCTTATTCGATAAAAATAGGAATCACAATTGACAAAAAAAAACACATTTGAAAAAACAAACAATAAAGGAAGCACTTTGGAAAACACATAAAAAAACACATTTGGAAGCACCATAAATTAAAAGAAAACACAATTAAAAGCACATTAGACAAAATTGACGCGTCTTTGGTAGCACCATCAAAAGTAAGCGCAATTAGAAGCACTTTCAAAGAAAGGAAGCACTCTTGGAATAACAAAATAAAAATGTAGCTCATTTAAAAGCACATTGTACATACAGGAAAATTATTTGGAACACATTCACAAAAATGTTGTATTCTGAGAACTCATTCTTAGTTAGAAATCATAATTCTAAAAATAAAACATTAACTTTTAAAATTCAAATTATATAATTTAAATTTATACAAATTCAGGTAAAATAAGTCATTATTGTATGAAGCCGGCATTTCTCAGTTCACAGAGTATGGTGGTTACTTCGTTGAGGTTCGAATAGTTTACTACACTAATCGATTCCTTAGGAGTCTCAAAAATCAACAAATATGTTAGGATCTTCCCATGACATGTAATCAATCTCTTCATCTTCCTGGAAAGTTCATTATTGATATTTTTGAAATCTCAGAGTTATTTGTTTTATCGTCATCCTCAAAGTCGCTGTCCCCATCATCGTAGAAGTCAGCGACTTCACCTGTATTACTGTAAGAATTCTAAGTCTTTGACATCGGAGATTCTTCATCGTCTTCAAGCATATTTTTTCAGAGTCGATTATTATTTACAATGTATTGAGTATCTACTTGAGATCGGCTTTAATGTATTCTTACTTTATATTGTAATGATATATTAACTTCAGTCTTCCTTAAATTATTAATGTACTTTAATTTAAGTTCGTTGTCGAGATCAGGTGATCTATGAACATAATAAAGTTCATGACAACTATAATTACTGTTTATTTATGATCATCGTAATCATTATTTCTGCAGAGTAGGTAATTATAGTATGTTCTGGGGCACGTCCGGAGGCCATCTTGAATTACGTCACTTCCGGAGGCCATCTTGGATTTTAATTTGTTTGACCTTTGACCCCAGTGGCCATCTTGGATTCTGCCATTTTGTTTTCTATAACATTCCACCGAATTATGACGTCACATACACCATCTTAAAAATACTAAAATATTAACTTTAAAAATTGGGAAAAAAATTTATAAAAAAATATAAATGAAATTTTGATTTAAAAACTTGATGACTTCGTCATTCGGTTTAATGTTCTAGAAAATAAAATGGCAGAATCCAAGATGGCCACCGGGGTCAAAGGTCAAATTCAAATCCAAGATGGCCGCCAGAAGTAACGTCATCCAAGATGGCCACCAGAAGTGACGTCATCCAAGATGGCCGCCGGAAGTGACGTATTCCAAGATGGCCACCGAGGATCCCCGGATCCCGACCCCTCACCCCCTGCCCCAGAACATACAATAATTACCTACTCAGCAGCACACTCTTCTTCCTTTTGAAAGTAGCTCCATCGTTGTCGTATATTATGTAAGCAGGTTTGGATTTACAAGTGCCGTGTGTCTTTAATTTTCTATTTGTGTAAACGACTTGCTACACCGAACACAACATATCATTTTACGTAGTGGGTTTTCAAAGACAGTCATTCTTCTCATGTTGTTTAACATTCGTTTTTTGAGATAATTACCTCGCTGCAGAACGTACACACATTTCCTTTTGACAATGCTGGAGCCATTGAACTAAGATCCGTGTTAGCTTCTGAGTCTAATACCATATGCATACTGAGATTTATTAATTAGAAATGGATACTTAAATATGAATTTGAGTCCATCAACGAAACTTAATTTTCCATTTTAAATGACTCATGGCCAAGTGGTTCTGCCTTTCATCAACAGTGTTGTGGAAGTAAATATTGTGTATTTTTCCATGTGGGATGTGGGATAATCACTCACGACCGCAAGAAAAGTAGGGCTTCGCTAGACCTCGAAGGAAAGGAAAATCATATTGCATGATAGCGTTCCTCAACTGTCTCAAGTCATAGTAATCGATGAAGTAATGAATTTTTTATTTCGTTTGAACTACACCTAATTATAATATTATTAGTTTTTAATTTGTTAACAGGAATTCACTATGCAACGTTACTGGTCTTTATATATTAATTTTATTAATATTAATAATATTATTAGAATGATGGATGGTTTAATAAAACTAAACAATCATTAACCTTACAACTACATATACCGTAGTAGGAATAATAGCAAAGATATTCTTTATGTAAGTTCTATGATAACATATTATTTATTACCATAACATCTATAGATAGTGAACATTCAATAAAATGATTAATTAACTTATTAATAATATTAAATTGAAATTCGTGTCATGAGGTTTGATTATTCTCTGGATCAATTGCAGGAATTAAGGTAGGCACAGAAATACAAATTCAAGAGTTTATTATTAACAATTATTAAATCCTGTTGCTTTCATTCACGGTGTAGGTTGTTAGAATTATTAAAGTTATTATCATATTTGAGGGTTCTATGAAAATTATTTATTATTACCACGGCTATTAACTCAGGGTCAGCTTCGAGAAACTATTAAATCAGACCTCTGGTTTTCGAATTCTACTTTCCAAACTGCAAATGTTGATATTCTATATAACTTAACTGAATTTACTCAAACACATATAATGTTTCTAATTGGATGGAAATTCATGTTCGGCCTGGAGGATTTAACATGTATAAATGTCCAGGATGATGTTTCCAATCACGTCTCCGTTTAGACGCGAAAAACGTATTCGCTAAATACGTAACTGAACTGTCAAAGAATGTCATAATTAATACTCACAAAAACTATGTGACGTCTGGTGAATTCGTTTACATATATATAATAACACTGAAGTTAATTCTTACATGTTCAATCACTAAAATATGTGGCGTATTGGTTACAACCATACGATGAAGACGCCTTATTTTACATTCTCTTATTAACAATTAGAATTTAATTAATCTCCCTGACCTGAACCGGCTGCTGATTGGCTGAAGAACATATAAAACATATGGCCTTCAGACAACAACCCGCGGCAAAGAACCAGGTAAGATATAATTAAATTTAAAAGAAAAATAATTAAGTTTAAAACCTACTTGAACCCAAAGATATTACAAACGTATTAAAAAGTTGTGCTGAAAACAAATACCGCACAAACAATATTATAGGTTAGTGTTCAAAAATAAATATCTTCAACTGTTATTATATCGACGTACTGGAGCAATTAGTGTTTGTAAAACTTAGTCTGTAGCTGTAAACATACAAATGTGGAAAATAAACATAACATAATTAATTACTCTTAAATAAAAATAAATAATAATAAACAGAATTACTGTGTGGGAAGTCTTGTTACCGCACAACTAAGAGAAACTATTAATAAAATTGTGTTTCTCAATAGACAAAAATCACATGGGGCTTGTTTTCTCAGCATAACCAGAAACACTCGGAGAACATCAGAATAGGTCTTTGCAGGAATAACTAGGAGCACATGGAGAATCTTGCTAGAAATGACTATAAAAAATTGGATAAACCAAATAAAATTGACATGGATGGCCAGAAATACTTGGATGAAACCAACAAAATATTGACAGGATTAATAACACGGAGGAAAGAAACCAAATATATAACAAGAATAATAAGTAGCACACAGAAAAAAACAAACAATCTCATTGAAACACGAAAAATTAAATTTAAAACATTACAAACTCCTCCAGTCAGCTTGTGAACTTATCCTTTGTTCAGCAAGAATAGAGTTCTACAACAATCATGATTTTGTTTATAATTTATCTGTATATTTATAATTATTCCTGTCATATTTTTTGTTGGTTTTCTCCGTGTTAATAATCCTGTCAATATTTTGTTGGTTTACTCCAGTAGATGTATATAGTTCGTATGAGGACACCGGAGGACGGAGGGGGATTAAGGGATTATGTCACTTCCTTCGACCATGCACACACGAAAAAGTGTCCCGTTACGTTCATCAGCCATGTACGCACGAAAAAATGTCCCGTGACAGTAGTAGGATATAGCCGTTTCTGGGACAGGCGCAGGATCCAGGATCCGACCTTGACCTTTGACTTTGACCTTGACCTTTAACTTTTACCTTTACCTTGAAATTTGACCTTGACCTTGAAATTTTACCCTGACATTGAAATTCGACCCTGACCTTTAGCCTTGCGACCCTCGATGTTGCCAACCTGATGACGTCATCTAATCCGTATGCTAATCCATATGCTAACCTAACCTAACCTAACCTAATCCATATGCTAATCTATGCTAAACTAACCTAACCTAACCTAACCTAACCTAATCCATATGCTAATCTATGCTAACCTAACCTAACCTAATCCATATGCTAATCTATGCTAACCTAACCTAACCTAGCCTAACCTAACCTAATCCATATGCTAATCTATGCTAACCTAACCTAACCTAACCAAACCTAACCTAATCCATTTGCTTATCTATGCTAACCTAACCTAACCTAACCTAACCTAACCTAACCTAATCCATATGCTAATCTATGCTAACCTAACCTAACCTAACCTAACCCATATGCTAATCTATGCTAACCTAACCTAACCTAACCTAACCTAATCCATATGCTAATCTATGCTAACCTAACCTAACCTAACCTAATCCATATGCTAATCTATGCAAACCTAACCTAACCTAACCTAACCTAATCCATATGCTAATCTATGCTAACCTAACCTATCATAACCTAACCTAACCTAAACTAACCTAACCTAACCTAACCTAACATAACCTAACCTAACCTAACTTAATCCATATGCAAATCTATGCTAACCTAACCTAACATAACCTAACCTAATCCTATTACTGTTGCATGTTTCGTTATGGCAGCCATCTTGGAATCGTGTAATTATTTAGCTAGAAATTCGGGAAAAAATCCATAATTCATTAAATAAATCACTCATTAATTTACATATTGATTCGATCAGTTCCTGTCCTTGGTTCGATACTCGATCGATGCAATAATGTTTAATTTTATGTAAAAAATAATAATTTCAATAAACCATGTTCAAAAATTCTTATGAGGCTTAAAATCCTTTACTACCATCATCCTATAAGCCATCATGTCCGCCATCTTGGAAATTCATAATTTCAATGCTAGAAATTCAGGAAAAAGTTCAAAATTCATTAAATAAATTTTCCAACCAATAAAATGATTAATTAGAACGACTTAGGTCCTTGGTACGATTCTGGATGCTGAAGAAAAAATAAATATAACAACAATTTAACATAATAGTGACAGGTTCGTAAATAAAACATCGCAAATTCTTTTACAAAAAAAATTTTATTACAAAATCTATATTTTACTACAGGATCACTTGCGAAAGCCCTGCATAGGCGTGAAATGACTAATTCTTAGCTCCAATCGGTTTATACTAGACAGAGACCAACCAGAACCTTTACAGACATAGTCCTCCTCTTCTTGACAGAGTTTCTGGATACCGTTTTTAACAGTTTGCTTCACATCGTCAGAACTGTAAATTACTGCAGCCGATGTCTTGAATGCACACTTCCTCACTTCGTCTTCGAATGGATACGGATTCAATATATACAGTCCAACCACAAGTTCTATTTTGATGGACCGTTTGTTGCTACATCATCAGTAAGCTGATTGATTATGTCCTCTCTGATATCATCAAGAAAATTACAAATGTCTTTTGACTCACCTAACGTATTTAGATAATAGTAATCTTTCAATTTTCCACGAAATGCAGACTGCGCCAAGTAGAACCCATTATCATTCACTTGTAATGCACCGAGCACAGTATTAGGTTTATTTTCATGTCCAGACGTTGTAGCAATCGGTTGCTGCACATTGGTTTTCTTGCTTGTACGCTTACGAGTCTCCAATCTAAAGCGAGGAGTCGAAATTTCTACAGGTAGTTCTTCAGTAGACACACGGACTTTACCGTTGCATTTTTTCACATGCCGTCGCAAACTATCAATATGTGTAAACCATTCATGACACTCATCACAGCGGAACTTTATGCGAGATGGATTCTTCTTGCATTTACTCCTCTCATGTCTTCGTGCTACATGAGAAAAAGTGAATGACATATCGCAGTAGCTGCAAGGATACCTTGCTGATGAAGACAAGCCTTTCAGACCCGATCCAGATACTGACGTTGTCGCAGTTGCGCCATCTCCAGGCATACTCTTATAAACATCAATGCATCGTTGTTGAATAGAAACCTTTACTTTCTACCGAACAGCAGGACCTTTGCATGTCTTCATGTGCGTTTTCATATTATCTTTTCTGGCAAACTGCTTATGGCATTTCTCACAAACAATCATTTTACGATAAAGGTTCTTGACACATTCTCTCTTTTCGTGTCGTCGAGCATTGCTGTTGTTTGTGAAAATCTTGTCACAGTAACAACACCGATGTCCGTTAGTTGTTGAATCACCAGCCATTGAAGTCTCCATCGAGGCTGAAACGAAGTTCGTCATGTTTTCCTGTGAAGCCAGCACCACCGGCATTAAATTCTCTTCTGCTGGTGGTACCACGACTGTTGAAGTCTCCTCCAGTGTTAGAGGCGTTGCCGTCGGGATCTGCTCCAACATCGTCGGCGCTGATGTTAGAGTTCCTGTAGACGATGGTACAACATCCATCAAGTTCATCGTTTTAGACGGTAAAGATGCCATCGAGTTCACAAGAACAGGTATTTACGCGACTTATGCACCAGAAGAAACAAACTAGGTGATCCTTACACCGATAACGTCAGTAACAAACTGAGCGACCTGCTGTATAGGACTCGCTTATATACATGCACAGGATGGAATAATACGCTAGTCAAATCAAGAACCAATTACTATAATACTCGAGTCAAAACTACTTTAAAAATAGAAACCCACTCAACGAAAAAGGCAGCACATTTGGAAGCAAATTCGACATATGAAATGGACACGCAATGCACGCACTTACAGATTTCATCACAAAGTTAACATTTAAATTTCATTCAATCGAAGTAGCAAGCCAATGTCACATCAATAAATTAACATCCTATTGGTCATACTATCCTCAAAATTTCACAGTATTATAAATCGCACCAGTTATAGACGGACTTATGGTTTCTAACACACAATAAATCAGTCATTTTTCTTTAATAAATTCATATTTTAAAATGCAAAATATACATGGTAAACGAAGAACCAGGTACGTAAATATTTTATATACTTTATGTACACTGTAGACGCCAAGAGCTTGAAAGAACATATGTAAGAAAGATATTTAATAAAACTCATATTAAATTGTATATTTATTCCCATTAATACACATCAGATCAAAAAAAGTAGGTTTTATTATATAAACCTCGCATTTCTTAGTTCATGTTTCTTTGAGGACGTATAAATTTTCAGCATTTCGCGAACAAAGTAGAAGTTTTAGCCTGTTCTTCAATCATTTGGATTGTCTCTCGATGAACAATTGGTCTCATGTGCTACGGCTTCCATCTTCTTTACATATTTGTTATTATTAGTCTTAAAATCCACGCATCCGTGTCACTATCACAGACTCAAAGTTATCATCTTCATCATCGTAGCTGTCATCAATATTATCATGAGCTGCATTAATATCACTCATTTTATGATATCGTTTCCGCATTTCAGTTGTCAGAGATTTACCACAATCTATGATCTTGTGAGCTTCACATTATTCTCTATTGTTTTGTAGACATGGTTAGTACCATTCTCGTTTTCTTTAAAAGCCTGTGTGTCCAGTTTTATTATTTAATCCTTCAACCCATCATCCCAAACACAATTAAATCATCGTAGTATACAGAAAAAAAAATCAACAAAGTTCCTTTCATTTAATCTTAGGAACCGCATCATCCTTTCCACCTATAGTATAGTTTCTTGAGCCCAAGAGTCTTTCAATATATACCATGCAGTGTTCTTCAAGAGATGTGGTATTGTTCTAGTTCTACATACAAATCCATCCTATCATTGATTTGTTGACACATTAGAAAAAAAACCTTAAAGTTAATTTTTACGTGTTTTATTAAATTATCACTTCGGCTAAAAATAATTACCACACATAGTGTGTTATTACATTTCCTTCTTCATCTGCAATGCTAAGTTCCTTGATAATAAATCCATACTGACTAGAGAAGCCTTGGAGGTTTACACGTTTCGTCATGGTGGTCGAGACGAGACTAAGCCGGTAATGTACTGTCAGGTCTTAGATAATAGACGACACAATCTACCTTTTTGCAGGATGTCTCGATTTTGTCCGGAGCCTCGTCGTCACAATCACTGGTCCAGTGATGACCGAAGTTGCAGACCTCTAGTTGGAAGTAACCATCCTCGGTGACGTAGTGCACACGGCGGAATCCGGGCGTTACTTCCGCGTACTTTGCAGTTGGAATGAACAGCATTTGCTTGAATTTGTAGCAGCAGCTCTATACCCACACAACTATGTGTTGACTGCTGTGTCTAGGGTGTTGACCTCAATTTATTCCGCTAAGACCACCCTCCAGTCCAGTCACATGTACCGTTGCTTTCGTTGTTGTCCCCCGCCTTGCTGGCGGCCTCCAACATTCCAACACGGTGATCAACCATCCAAGCCCTAAGCATGCTAGCATTGTGTCTTGAGATCGGACCTGGACATCCAAGTTACATAGAGTATAATATACTCTGAAATACATAATAAAGAGAAAATTGTTATAAATAACATTATACTTTGCTTAATAGTTCCAGAAGTAATGAACGCACTGCTTGACCAGTGACCGGTGTAACTAAATATTAAATATATTTAATATTTTAATTTTCCTTTACCTTTCGTGGAATTTATTAATCATTCACTCTACGAAAACCAACTCAAGACAATAAACCTGACCAACGAATTAAATACAGTACCGCCATGCCTTACATGAAAGTATAATTATTCGATAATCTGAATAACCTATAAATCGTTCATGTACAAAGCCACACATACAGGACAATTGTCTATGGACCATGAGACCGAGTCATGACAATATCAGACGTATAGGCTAGTCATTTCAGGACCGCAGGACCTTCTTCGTCTTTAGATAATAACAGTCATTAAAACCATCATGAAATTTTTATTTATACTAAAGGACCAAGTGACCTTGAAAAATATTTTAGTAACACCAAGAGGTTTTGAACTAGTAAATATTCAGTCACTACATATTTTACTACGAGCAATCAACAAAAAGGAAGCACCATCAACGAAAAGGCAGTACAATCAAAAAAGGCAGCACATTTGGAAACACCATCAACAAAAAGGAAGCACATTTTGGAAGCATGATCAAAAAAGGCAGCACATTTTGGAAGCACCATCAAAAAAGGAAGCACATTTTGGAAGCACCATCAAAAAGGCAGCACATTTGGAAACACCATCAACAAAAAGGAAGCACATTTTGGAAGCACCATAAAAAGGCAGCACATTTGGGAAGCACAATCAAAAAAGGCAGCACATTTGGAAGCACCATCAACAAAAGAAGGAAGCACATTTGGAAGCACCATCAACAAAAGAAGGAAGCACATTTTGGAAGCACCATCAAAAAGTCAGCACATTTGGTAACACAAGTTACGAGAACTAAGTCTTAGTTAGAAATCAGAATGCAAGAAATAAAAACATTTAATTTTTACTTTTAATATTTAATTTATTTCTTAAGATTATACAAATAGAAGTAAAATAAGCCATTATTGTATGTAGCCAGCTTTCCTCAGTTCTTCGAGTATGAAGGATATTTCTTTTATGCACGAATAGTTTCCTGCACAAAGTGAGCCATGTAGAAGTCTTAGCCGGTCAACCAATAAGTTTGGATCTTTCCTCTTTCCACGATGTGTAACCAATCTCTTCTACTACCATCTCACCTGCTTGTTTATTATAAATACTTTTAATATCACAATCGTCCCAGTGATCATAATAAGCGTTATCAGATTTATTTATTATAACACCTCGTTTCCATCTTTTCGGTCTCAGGACACCGTTACATTCTTCGATCTTGTCAGCTTTAGGTATTTAATCACAGTCTATGCTTTTGTCAACAGCCTCAGAGTCACTGTAACAATCACTTTAGAAGGCATCCTCTTCACCCAGATTACCATATGAATTCGATATTGATGATGTCGAAGTGCCATTATCGTCTTCATGCTTCCTTTGTAGGAGTCCATCATCATTTTTACAAAGTAAGAAAGATCTACTTGAATTCGGCTGGAATGTATTCTCACTGTTCACGTTAAGGATTCTTCCATTGTCTTCATTCTTCCATAAATCATCATCGACCTTCAATTTAAGTTTTTCTTCGAGATCGGAAGAGCCACGAACATAATCTCTCTCAAGACAAGGAAAATTATTGTCGTAATGCAGATCACTATTCCTTAGTCTAGTAGATCCATCGTTGTACTCTGGCTTGTACGCAGGCTTAACGTTACAAGTTCTGTCATGTCTTTTTAAGCTCTCTCTCCGCGTAAACGACTTGTTACATCGAACGCAACTTATCATATTGCGTAGTGGATTTTTAACACAGTCATTCTTCTGGTGTTGTCTTCCATTCTTTCTCAAGATAAATTCTTTGCTGCAAAACTTACACCTGTGTCCTTTCGATACAGCGACAGACACCGAATCAGGATTCATATTAGTTACTGTGACTAATGTTAGATACAAACAGACAGTTTTCCAATTGGAACCATTACTTAAATATAATTTTTTTAAATATTTCTTAAGCGAGAGTTAAGTTATCTCATGCAAAGGTACTTGTTGTAAGTAGTTCTGCTTTTCAACAACAGATGACACCACGTATTGCTTGCAGATAAATAATATTTCTTTCTTTCATGCGGGATGCAGGATTCTCACTAACGATCGCAATAGAGGGATGACATCGCTATACTCCTTGGAGAAGTTAGTTTGTTCTCCCAGTTAGTGTTTCTCAGATTTCTTAGGCTATATTTTATTATTTGACTGAATAATGATTTTTTTTTATAAATTCCACCTAATAAAAATAAAATAGAAGCACTCAGAGAAAACCATCAGGGATGATATCGTTTATAAACCACATAAATTACCTTTTTTTTAAAAAAAAATGTCCAAATTTAATCCTGCTTAAGCAACATGAGAGTGCTAGAACTCTCATGTTGCTTAAGCAAAGCGTTCACAAGCCCGCTTGTGCTAGAACTCTCATGTTGCTTAAGCAAAGAGTTCACAAGCCCGCTTGTGCTAGAACTCTCATGTTGCTTAAGCAAAGAGTTCACAAGCCCGCTTGTGCTTGAACTCTCATGTTGCTTAAGCAAAGAGTTCACAAGCCCGCTTGTTTTAGAACTCTCATGTTGCTTAAGCAGGATTAAATTTGGACTTTTTTTTAAAAAAAAAAAGGTAATTTATGATGTTTATAAACGATATCATCCCTGATGGTTTTCTCTGAGTGCTTCTATTTTATTTTTATTAGGTGGAATTTATAAAAAAAATCATTATTCAGTCAAATAGTAATATATAGCCTAAGAAATCTGAGAAACACTAACTGGGAGAACAAACTAACTTCTCCAAGGAGTATAGCGATGTCATCCCTCTATTGCGATCGTTAGTGAGAATCCTGCATTCCGCATGAAAGAAAGAAATATTATTTACCTGCAAGCAATACGTGGTGTCATCTGTTGTTGAAAAGCAGAACTACTTACAACAAGTACCTTTGCATGAGATAACTTAACTCTCGCTTAAGAAATATTTAAAAAAATTATATTTAAGTAATGGTTCCAATTGGAAAACTGTCTGTTTGTATCTAACATTAGTCACAGTAACTAATATGAATCCTGATTCGGTGTCTGTCGCTGTATCGAAAGGACACAGGTGTAAGTTTTGCAGCAAAGAATTTATCTTGAGAAAGAATGGAAGACAACACCAGAAGAATGACTGTGTTAAAAATCCACTACGCAATATGATAAGTTGCGTTCGATGTAACAAGTCGTTTACGCGGAGAGAGAGCTTAAAAAGACATGACAGAACTTGTAACGTTAAGCCTGCGTACAAGCCAGAGTACAACGATGGATCTACTAGACTAAGGAATAGTGATCTGCATTACGACAATAATTTTCCTTGTCTTGAGAGAGATTATGTTCGTGGCTTTCCGATCTCGAAGAAAAACTTAAATTGAAGGTCGATGATGATTTATGGAAGAATGAAGACAATGGAAGAATCCTTAACGTGAAAAGTGAGAATACATTCCAGCCGAATTCAAGTAGATCTTTCTTACTTTGTAAAAATGATGATGGACTCCTAAAAAGGAAGCATGAAGACGATAATGGCACTTCGACATCATCGATATCGAATTCATATGGTAATCTGGGTGAAGAGGATGCCTTCTACAGTGATTGTTACAGTGACTCTGAGGCTGTTGACAAAAGCATAGACTGTGATTAAATACCTAAAGCTGACAAGATCGAAGAATGTAACGGTGTCCTGAGACCGAAACGATGGAAACGAGGTGTTATAATAAATAAATCTGATAACGCTTATTTGATCACTGGGACGATTGTGATATTAAAAGTATTTATAATAAACAAGCAGGTGAGATGGTAGTAGAAGAGATTGGTTACACATCGTGGAAAGAGGAAAGATCCAAACTTATTGGTTGACCGGCTAAGACTTCTACATGGCTCACTTTGTGCAGGAAACTATTCGTGCATAAAAGAAATATCCTTCATACTCGAAGAACTGAGGAAAGCTGGCTACATACAATAATGGCTTATTTTACTTCTATTTGTATAATCTTAAGAAATAAATTAAATATTAAAAGTAAAAATTAAATGTTTTTATTTCTTGCATTCTGATTTCTAACTAAGACTTAGTTCTCGTAACTTGTGTTACCAAATGTGCTGCCTTTTTGATGGTGCTTCCAAAATGTGCTTCCTTCTTTTGTTGATGGTGCTTCCAAATGTGCTTCCTTCTTTTGTTGATGGTGCTTCCAAATGTGCTGCCTTTTTTGATTGTGCTTCCCAAATGTGCTGCCTTTTTTATGGTGTTTCCAAAATGTGCTTCCTTTTTGTTGATGGTGTTTCCAAATGTGCTGCCTTTTTGATGGTGCTTCCAAAATGTGCTTCCTTTTTTGATGGTGCTTCCAAAATGTGCTGCCTTTTTTGATCATGCTTCCAAAATGTGCTTCCTTTTTGTTGATGGTGTTTCCAAATGTGCTGCCTTTTTTGATTGTACTGCCTTTTCGTTGATGGTGCTTCCTTTTTGTTGATTGCTCGTAGTAAAATATGTAGTGACTGAATATTTACTAGTTCAAAACCTCTTGGTGTTACTAAAATATTATTCAAGGTCACTTGGTCCTTTAGTATGTATAAAAATTTCATGATGGTCTAAATGACTGTTATTATCTAAAGACGAAGAAGGTCCTGCGGTCCTGAAACGACTAGCCTATACGTCTGATATTGTCATGACTCGGTCTCATGGTCCATATGTCCTGTATGTGTGGCTTTATACATGAACGATTTATAGGTTATTCAGATTATCGAATAATTATACTTTCATGTAAGGCATGGCGGTACTTTTTTTCATTCGTTGGTCAGGTTGGTTTTCGTAGAGTGAATGATTAATAAATTCCACGAAAGGTAAAGGAAAATTAAAATATTAAATATATTTAATATTTAGTTACACCGGTCACTGGTCAAGCAGTGCGTTCATTACTTCTGGAACTATAAAGCAAAGTATAATGTTATTTATATCAATTTTCTCTTTATTATGTATTTCAGAGTATATTATACTCTATGTAACTTGGATGTCCAGGTCCGATCTCAAGACACAATGCTAGCATGCTTAGGGCTTGGATGGTTGATCACCGTGTTGGAATGTTGGAGGCCGCCAGCAAGGCGGGGTACAACAACGAAAGCAACGGTACATGTGACTGGACTGGAGGGTGGTCTTAGCGGAATAAATTGAGGTCAACACCCTAGACACAGCAGTCAACACATAGTCGTGTGGGTATAGAGCTGCTGCTACAAATTCAAGCAAATGCTGTTCATTCCAACTGCAAAGTACGCGGAAGTAACGCCCGGATTCCGCCGTGTGCACTACGTCACCGAGGATGGTTACTTCCAACTAGAGGTCTGCAACTTCGGTCATCACTGGACCAGTGATTGTGACGACGAGGCTCCGGACAAAATCGAGACATCCTGCAAAAAGGTAGATTGTGTCGTCTATTATCTAAGACCTGACAGTACATTACCGGCTTAGTCTCGTCTCGACCACCATGACGAAATGTGTAAACCTCCAAGGCTTCTCTAGTCAGTATGGATTTATTATCAAGGAACTTAGCATTGCAGATGAAGAAGGAAATGTAATAACACACTATGTGTGGTAATTATTTTTAGCCGAAGTGATAATTTAATAAAACACGTAAAAATTAACTTTAAGGTTTTTTTTCTAATGTGTCAACAAATCAATGATAGGATGGATTTGTATGTAGAACTAGAACAATACCACATCTCTTGAAGAACACTGCATGGTATATATTGAAAGACTCTTGGGCTCAAGAAACTATACTATAGGTGGAAAGGATGATGCGGTTCCTAAGATTAAATGAAAGGAACTTTGTTGATTTTTTTTTTCTGTATACTACGATGATTTAATTGTGTTTGGGATGATGGGTTGAAGGATTAAATAATAAAACTGGACACACAGGCTTTTAAAGAAAACGAGAATGGAACTAACCATGTCTACAAAACAATAGAGAATAATGTGAAGCTTACAAGATCATAGATTGTGGTAAATCTCTGACAACTGAAATGCGGAAACGATATCATAAAATGAGTGATATTGATGCAGCTCATGATAATATTGATGACAGCTACGATGATGAAGATGATAACTTTGCGTCTGTGATAGTGACACGGATGCGTGGATTTTAAGACTAATAATAACAAATATGTAAAGAAGATGGAAGCCGTAGCACATGAGACCAATTGTTCATCGAGAGACAATCCAAATGTTTGAAAAACAGGCTAAAACTTTTACTTGGTTCGCGAAATGCTGAAAATTTATACGTCCTCAAACATGAACTAAGAAATGCGAGGTTTATATAATAAAACCTACTTTTTTTGATCTGATGTGTATTAATGGGAATAAATATACAATTTAATATGAGTTTTATTAAATATCTTTCTTACATATGTACTTTCAAGCTCTTGGCGTCTACAGTGTACATAAAGTATATAAAATATTTACGTACCTGGTTCTTCGTTTACCATGTATATTTTGCATTTTAAAATATGAATTTATTAAAGAAAAATGACTGATTTATTGTGTGTTAGAAACAATAAGTCCGTCTATAACTGGTGCGATTTATAATACTGTGAAATTTTGAGGATAGTATGACCAATAGGATGTTAATTTGATGATGTGACTTTGGCTTGCTACTTCGCTTGAATGAAATTTAAATGTTAACTTTGTGATGAAATCTGTAAGTGCGTGCATTGCGTGTCCATTTCATATGTCGAATTTGCTTCCAAATGTGCTGCCTTTTTCGTTGAGTGGGTTTCTATTTTTAAAGTAGTTTTGACTCGAGTATTATAGTAATTGGTTCTTGATTTGACTAGCGTATTATTCCATCCTGTGCATGTATATAAGCGAGTCCTATACAGCAGGTCGCTCAGTTTGTTACTGACGTTATCGGTGTAAGGATCACCTAGTTTGTTTCTTCTGGTGCATAAGTCGCGTAATTACCTGTTCTTGTGAACTCGATGGCATTTTTACCGTCTGAAACGACGAACTTGATGGATGTTGTACCATCGTCTACAGGAACTCTAACGTCAGCGCCGACGATGTTGGAGCAGATCCCGACGGCAACGCCTCTAACACTGGAGGAGACTTCAACAGTCGTGGTACCACCAGCAGAAGAGAATTTAATGCCGGTGGTGCTGGCTTCACAGGAAAACATGACGAACTTCGTTTCAGCCTCGATGGAGACTTCAATGGCTGGTGATTCAACAACTAACGGACATCGGTGTTGTTACTGTGACAAGATTTTCACAAACAACAGCAATGCTCGACGACACGAAAAGAGAGAATGTGTCAAGAACCTTTATCGTAAAATGATTGTTTGTGAGAAATGCCATAAGCAGTTTGCCAGAAAAGATAATATGAAAACGCACATGAAGACATGCAAAGGTCCTGCTGTTCGGTAGAAAGTAAAGGTTTCTATTCAACAACGATGCATTGATGTTCATAAGAGTATGCCTGGAGATGGCGCAACTGCGACAACGTTAGTATCTGGATCGGGTCTGAAAGGCTTGTCTTCATCAGCAAGGTATCCTTGCAGCTACTGCGATGTGTTATTCACTTTTTCTCATGTAGCACGAAGACATGATAGGAGTAAATGCAAGAAGAATCCATCTCGCATAAAGTTCCGCTGTGATGAGTGTCATGAATGGTTTACACGTATTGATAGTTTGCGACGGCATGTGAAAAAATGCAACGGTAAAGTCCGTGTGTCTACTGAAGAACTACCTGTAGAAATTTCGACTCCTCGCTTTAGATTGGAGACTCGTAAGCGTACAAGCAAGTAAACCAATGTGCAGCAACCGATTGCTACAACGTCTGGACATGAAAATAAACCTAATACTGTGCTCGGTGCATTACAAGTGAATGATAATGGGTTCTACTTGGCGCAGTCTGCATTTCGTGGAAAATTGAAAGATTACTATTATCTAAATACGTTAGGTGAGTCAAAAGACATTTGTAATTTTCTTGATGATATCAGAGAGGACATAATCAATCAGCTTACTGATGATGTAGCAACAAACGGTCCATCAAAATAGAACTTGTGGTTGGACTGTATATATTGAATCCGTATCCATTCGAAGACGAAGTGAGGAAGTGTGCATTCAAGACATCGGCTGCAGTAATTTACAGTTCTGACGATGTGAAGCAAACTGTTAAAAACGGTATCCAGAAACTCTGTCAAGAAGAGGAGGACTATGTCTGTAAAGGTTCTGGTTGGTCTCTGTCTAGTATAAACCGATTGGAGCTAAGAATTAGTCATTTCACGCCTATGCAGGGCTTTCGCAAGTGATCCTGTAGTAAAATATAGATTTTGTAATAAAATTTATTTTGTAAAAGAATTTGCGATGTTTTATTTACGAACCTGTCACTATTATGTTAAATTGTTGTTAAATTTATTTTTTCTTCAGCATCCAGAATCGTACCAAGGATCTAAGTCGATCTAATTAATAATTTTATTGGTTGCAAAATTTATTTAATGAATTTTGAACTTTTTCCTGAATTTCTAGCATTGAAATTATGAATTTCCAAGATGGCGGACATGATGGCTTATAGGATGATGGTAGTAAAGGATTTTAAGCCTCATAAGAATTTTTGAACATGGTTTATTGAAATTATTATTTTTTACATAAAATTAAACATTATTGCATCGATCGAGTATCGAACCAAGGACAGGAACTGATCGAATCAATATGTAAATTAATGAGTGATTTATTTAATGAATTATGGATTTTTGCCCGAATTTCTAGCTAAATAATTACACGATTCCAAGATGGCTGCCATAACGAAACATGCAACAGTAATAGGATTAGGTTAGGTTATGTTAGGTTAGGTTAGCATAGATTTGCATATGGATTAGGTTAGGTTAGGTTATGTTAGGTTAGGTTAGGTTAGGTTAGGTTAGTTTAGGTTAGGTTAGGTTATGATAGGTTGGGTTAGCATAGATTAGCATATGGATTAGGTTAGGTTAGGTTAGGTTAGGTTAGGTTTGCATAGATTAGCATATGGATTAGGTTAGGTTAGGTTAGGTTAGGTTAGAATAGATTAGCATATGGATTAGGTTAGGTTAGGTTAGGTTAGGTTAGCATAGATTAGCATAGATTAGCATATGGATTAGGTTAGGTTAGCATAGTTTAGCATATGGATTAGGTTAGGTTAGGTTAGGTTGGGTTAGGTTAGCATAGATTAGCATATGGATTAGGTTAGGTTAGGTTAGGTTAGGCTAGGTTAGGTTAGGTTAGCATAGATTAGCATATGGATTAGGTTAGGTTAGGTTAGGTTAGGTTAGTTTAGCATATATTAGCATATGGATTAGGTTAGGTTAGGTTAGGTTAGCATATGGATTAGCATACGGATTAGATGACGTCATCAGGTTGGCAACATCGAGGGTCGCAAGGCTAAAGGTCAGGGTCGAATTTCAATGTCAGGGTCAAATTTCAAGGTCAAGGTCAAATTTAAATGTCAAGGTCAAAATTAAAGGTCCAGGTCAAAGGTCAAGGATTCGGTTCAAGGTCTAGGTCTAAGTTCAGGGTTCAAGGTCAAAGTCAAAGGTCAAGGTCGGATCCTGGATCCTGCGCCTGTCCCAGAAACGGCTATTTCCTACTAATGTAACGGGACATTTTTTATGCGTACATGGCTGATGAACGTAACGGGACACTTTTTCGTGTGTGCATGGTCGAAGGAAGTGACATAATCCCTTAATCCCCCTCCGTCCTCCGGTGTCCTCATACGAACTATATACATATACTTACTCCAAGTACATCTGGTCATTCCTGTCAATTTTAGTTTGTTTCGCCAAGTTTTTTTTATCATTCCTGCCAAGACTTTTGCTGATATTCTCCGAGTGTTTCGGGTTATTCCTGCCAAGAAATCGGCTGATAGTCTCTCAGTGTTTCTGTTTATTCCTGCCAAGAATTCTGCTAATATTCTCCGAGTGTTTCTGGTGTTTCCTGCCAAGACTTCTGCTGATATTCTCCGAGTGTTTTTGGTTATTCCTGAGAAAACAAACCCATGTGATTTTTTTTTTATTGAGAAACACAATTTTATTAATATTTTCTCTTAGTGAATTCCTCTTATCAAATTAAAAACTAATAATAGTATAATAAGGTGTAGTTTAAAATAAATAAAAGATTCAGTACTCCATCGATTACTATGCCTTGATACAGGTGAGGAACACTATCATGCAATATGATTTTCCTTTCCTTCAAAGTCAAGCAAAGCCCTTCTTCTCTTGCAATCGTGAGTGATTATCCCACATCCCACATGGGAAAATACACAATATTTACTTCCACAACACATGCGGTAATTTCTGTTGATGAAAAGCAGAAACTCTTGGCCGTGAGTCTTTTAAAATGGAAAATTAACTCTCGTTGATAGACTAAAACTAATATTAAATTGACTATTTATAATTTAAAAATCTCTGTATGCATAACGTATTATATTCAGAATCTAACACGGATACTAGTTCAATGGCTGCAGCATTATTGAAAAAACAAAAAAAGTGTAAGTTCTGCAGCGAGGTTTTTATGCTAGACAACTTGAGTAGATTAATTTTTTTAAAAATCCACTATGAAAAATGATAAGGTGTGCTCGGTGAAGCAAGTCGTTTACGCGAAGAGAGAGCTAAAAACGACATGGCAATTGTAAAGCCAAGCCCACTTACACGATAGAGGACAACGACGTAGCTTCTGTTCTAAAGGGGAGTGTGCTGCGTGTCAAAAATATTTTTTCTTGTCTTGAACGTGATATTTCGATAGTTCTCCTGGTCTCAACAACGACCTTAAATTGTAGAACATTGATGAATTAAGGGATACGGAAGATAATGGAAGTAATATTACCATGAAAAGTAAGAATACACTCAAGCCTAATTCAGGTAGATCTCCGTACTTTGTAAATATGATGGACTCTTAAAAAGGAAACTTGAAGACGATTAGAAACTTCTACGTCAACGATTTCATTTTCTTATACTAATCCAGGGAAGATTCTGACATATACGATGATGGTAACAGTGACTTTTAGGCTGACGACAAAACAGAAACTTCTGAGAATTTTAAAATTGAATAATGATCATCCTAGGAACATGATGGCAGCAGAAGAAATTGATTATACAGCATGGGAAAATTATAACATCTTGGTCGATCGTCTGGGACTGCTACTGATCTAGATTAGTGGAAGAATCTATTCGAACCTCAACGAAGTAACCACTATACTCTGTGAACTAAGAAAAGCAGGCTTCAAACAATAATAACTATTAACTGAATATATATAAAATTGAAAAATAAATTAAAATTTGAATTAAAAATATACTGTATAATATCTCTTAATCTCATTTCTAAATGATATGGAACAGAGTTCTCGTAGTATAGCTTAATCTTTATGGAGGTTCTTTTTGTAGAATGTGCTTCCTTATTTAGTCTGTGCTTACAAAATTCTTCTTTTTTTAATGCGCTCCCAATTGTGCTTCCTTTTTTAAATGAGCTTTTAAATGTGCTTTATTTGTGTCGGATATGCTTCCAAATGTGCCTTTTTTTCTCGAATATGCTTCAATTTATTTTTAAATTATTTTTTCTTCAATATATATATTTTTTTTTTAATTTGTTCCTTTTTTAATATGCGTCGAAATGTGCTTTTTGACGATTGTGCTTTGAAAAGTGTTTTCTTTATTGCAGGTGCTTACTTTTTTTTTGATTGTGCATCAAAATGAGTTTCCTTTCAGTTGATTGTGGATCATTAGGTGTGTAGTCAGGAAATGATTACCCTTGTGTTTTCGAGATGCTTGGCCTATGTGCATAACTTTGTATACCTATGAAATGTTTAAAATCTTGGTCGATTATCAAAGAAAATACCTTTGGCTCGAAGATAATTGCCCTGTATATGAAATTTTCTTGATTCTTATTATTCGTGGTTAAATCTTGTTTCAGGCATATGGCCTGGGCTTCACTCTGTTTTAGATAATATGCAGTTAAAATTTTTCTGGGTAAAAATGTTTTCTTTTGTAGGATCGTTTTATACTGTCATTCAGATTTTAGTAATTTGAAACGATTTCAACAAGTACTTTTCGTGAACTGG
The DNA here is from genome assembly GCF_032445375.1 of Bacillus rossius redtenbacheri. Taxonomy (NCBI): domain Eukaryota; kingdom Metazoa; phylum Arthropoda; class Insecta; order Phasmatodea; family Bacillidae; genus Bacillus; species Bacillus rossius. Next base: position 32,324,684 of record NC_086333.1, on the reverse strand, counting down.
TTTATTATTTCAATGATTTTTTTACTATTAGCGAGATAGCCGGGCAGCAACACCCTGCGTGCCTCGAGCGAGCAGCTGTCGGACACCTGACGCTTCTGCAAGCTTGCGAATCTCTCCCTGTGGGCGGGACCAAAGTATTTCTGCACGCAAGGCTTCGTCAACACTTGAGAACCGTTTAAAAAATTTGTAATTAATGTGCTTGAATTTATGAAAATTTGACTAGTCGTACGTCAAAACTTTTAACTTAACATGTATTTTCCTACGCAAGGAAAAAAAACAAAGTTGGTAGGCGGGTATCGAACACATGGTTCTTACCACATGAGTGACATGCACTTGGTGTGTGTTAACTCCTCTGACCATCTATTCTTTCTGATATTGTTGTTTATGTTTTATTGTATCCCGGTCATTAGACTGTTTAAAATATATAATAAATAACTTTAATTACTCTCTATTGCCTGGTATCAAACCGAGGTTATGAATCAATCGAATAAATCATTTATTTGATAATTGGTTCTTTGTGATTTAGGATTTTTTTTTTGCATTTTTAAGCTTACGATTAGGAATCTTTTTGATGGCGTCTTTAATGTCATGATTGGCTTACTGGAGGATAGTAGATAAGGAATTTAAGCAATTTTTTTTTTAGGATTTTTGTAATGTTATATTTAAGAAGTTTTTTGTCCAAAAACAACCAATTTTGCATTTTCTGATATAAAACAATGCAATGTATTACATTTTTCGAAGTACTATATTAAAAAAATATTTTATTTATGAGTTTTGGAATTTTTTCCGAATTTTTAATTCAATCATTACATATTTTAAAGATAACAGCCAAAGGCAAACAATATGCTGGACAGTGTGAAGATTTGCACTTTAGTGGGTAAAAATTAATCTAATATGGTGACAGTGCCCTCTAGCAGACGAAAATAGTTGGTGACCTCCAGCTGACGAAAACAAAATTGCGGACCCAAGATGGCTGCCGTGATGTCATACTGGCTGATGTAATGTCTGCATTGGCATTAGTGATGGGAGATCAGTCTTCTTGTGGCGTCCGTGGAAGAAGGATCTGTCACAATTTTTAATCGAATTACCTCACTGGATTTGAACCCGGTACCTATTTTATAAATGTTATTATATAAATTTAATGAAGTATTTGTTTTATATGTTTCAAATTTTACCCGATATTCTAGCTTAAATAATAAAGATTTTTGGTACATAGTACAAATTTCAAAATATTGGAATGGTTTTTTAATAAAAATATTATAAATTTTTTATAATTTTTAAGATTGTCACAATTTTATCCGATAGTATTTACAGATTTTCATGATGGTGGTCGTAACAAAAATTTCATCAGTTATGTCGTATTCAAAATGGTGAAATACAAGATGTTTGAATCTTTTAGAATATAAAATGGCAAAATCAAAGATGGCGGACGCAAAATGACCACTGGGGTATAGGTCAATATTTAATGTTATCCAATGTGGTTACCGTCACGTCATAATACAATATGGCGTCTGTTTCGAAAAGTATAACGTTGACGTCATTATCCAATACGGCCGCCGTGACGTCAGTGACAATGACCGGTTCCCGGCTCCGTACCCTGGACCCTGGACCAAGAAAAACCAATATAAACTACCTTCAAGTTTATTCTGTACCGAGAAAATATTTTTGCATAATCAAATATGACATTGAATATAGTTACACCTTTATTTGGTTCTCTTTAATTTGATCAAGTCTTTACAAATTCTTAATTTTGACGTTTAATAAGTATTAGTTAATTATGCATAGTTATAATAACCATAAAGTTTGTGCATAATATTATGCACCCTCTTTTAAAGTTGAATATTATAGAAACAATAATGTTACACAGGTATCTGGAAAAATTTACATATTTTTTTACTGTAAAATACGATTGAACAATATAGTTAATCCGAGAAAAATTAATACTACACAATAACGTAAATAATTTTTGTTACATCTATATACCTACAAACTGAAAACAATCAAGTTTTAGTAGCATATAAAAATATATTCAAAACAGAATGTCACATAACTCAACGTCAAGATATTAACAATTGATAGGCCTGTAAATTACGGTTCTGACTAAGAAAAATTCAAAAATTGTAGTTAGTTTTCAAGTTATAGGCTCCTTTTTCCCCCAAGAAATCTAAATGCCCACCATGTGCAAGTTATAAGATACTGTAAATCAAACATTTCGCTATGAAATCATAAAAATTCCTCTTTAAAATCTCATCAAACGTGGTTTACTTTGGAAAAAAAAAATTATTTGGATGACTTACGCGGCAAAAATCTTAAATCAGGTAACTGAATAAATCATAAGGAAAAAATATATACTTTGCCAACTGATAAAGTGAGTTTGTAAATATATTTATTTAAAAAAAAATTACTTTCTAAGTTAAGAAAGTAAAATTTTTTATAGAGTGAACAGTCAAAGTTGCACGAATAATTTTTTTTTTGCTCCTCAAAAAGTTATAAATGATTTGAATTTAAATTGTTATAAATTGTTGGTTACTGTACTTATGTTTGCGTGGTAAAAATTTTAAGTCGCTGTATCTTTTAGTTTGAAGTAGGGTGTATATTTATAACCTTTTGAAAAAGGGGAAAATCTCGAAAACTGCGACAATTTGTGATTTTTTTTATTCAGAAGTATGAATTTTTTGTTTTAACTTTTGTCGGCTTGCCGTAAAGTAATAGGACACCCTCAATATTGTCATATATAGTTTTATATGATAAATATTAATTACGTAATTAATGAGAATTAGCAAACATTTACTGTGTATATTTAAGTGTATTTGATAGTCTTATTACAAAAATGTATTTGAATATTTTAACCAGGAAGCAGATGATAAAGTTAAAGTTTTCTCGCAACAAAAAAAAAGTACCCGAAATATTGCGTTGCGATATACAGACCTACAATCACCATAGTAATGACAAATAATACTTTCAATGTCTTTTTGCAATTCTGAGAACTGCGAGAATGGAGCTTAAACGCAAGTGTGGACATGAAATAAATATATGATTTAGACAATTAAATAAAGAGTTAAAACTCATGAAATAAATGACATGATTCCAAAACTGGGAAAACCAACATTTGTAACAGGCTCCGCTCATCAGATTGTCGCAAGTCGGGAAGATGAAAAATTAAACAATACAAATGGTTTTAGCACCCCGGAAAGGCGGATACGCGTGGCTGTTACCGAGGTAATTGGATTACAGGACTGTAAACTTAATTGTTCAGCCAGCATACTTTATTATTTAAGTATTTTTAAGTTCAGTTCTAAACGGCATTGTCGCTTATCGACCGTTCTACTGTCTTTGAGACACGCGCGACACAGGACAGTCTCGCTCCCTGTCCCGTCGCCCCGACACGGGTAGGCGAAGCTGACGCCAACACGACTCAAAGAGAATATTCTCTCAAAGCGGCACGGGGTCACATCTCGGACTTGTTGTTGCTGCTTCTTGTCCGTCAACCCACAGGGCCTCCCACCGCCCGTGTGAGGGCAGGATACACGCCCTCCGAGGGCCCTCCCTCTCCTCGACTACCGACCAATCACGGCACTCCGCTGCTTTCTCTTCCCCTGCTAACAGCAGAGTGTCCACGATGCCAGGATCGCCAGTGCATGTGTCTTTTTAGGACAACTCAATTAATCATTTCCATGGTAATTTGGAAATTAACTTTTCTGTCAGTAAAATAAAATGTATGTATGTATGTATGTATGTATGTATGTATGTATGTATGTATGTATGTATGTATGTATGTACTTCAACATTAAAATACGAAAGGTTTTTGGCACCTTACACATTTAATATATTTCATTTAAGATTTTAAATTTCATTTTTTTTATTTTGTAACCTTAATACTATAATATTAAAAAACGTTTCAACTTAAAATTAAATATATAATAAATAAACATTCAATGTAATCTTTAACTATTTAGTCATTCTTGCTTCGGAATAATTAGTAAATAATAACTATTTTTAATAACCATTAAATTTTCTATTAAAAATTTATCTGACAGTGAATCTGCAGAACAAATATTGCAGAAACACAAAGTTTTATTTAAATATTCAAAAATAATCATGGAGAAAACTTGTTATGCAATGTGTCGAATTGAAAAGATCTATTAATTAAACAAAAAATTTATTCACTTTTGTTACATAACTAAGTAATTTGTACAATTTAAAATATCATTATACATAGGATTAAATGTAAAATAAGTTTTATGTCAAAATGTTACTTCGTTCAAATTCATTAAACTGGCTATCGTAAGATTTTCTGAGTTAATTTGATAAAAATACACATAATACAAAACATTTATTAGAAATAATTATTGTTGTACACTTGATGTTTAGTGTTTTGAATTTTCTTAAATAAAAATATATTTTATAGCCAGGCTTATATTTGGTAGCCGGACTTTCCAGGACTTTTCTGCAGCATTATTTAATTTCAGAAGTAGTATACGAATGACGGTCCGAGATCAGGCGCCAGGCGGTGGTGGTGGTGTCGGTGTCCGCCATCTTGGATTGTGACGTCACGGCGGCCATCTTGGATGGTTGTGACCTTGACCTTTGACCTTGACCTTGAATTTGATCCTCAAAAATCGCCAAAATTGGGCAAAATTTGCCCAAAATTCCTCAAAAATCGCCAAAATTTCCATTTCTGTAGAAAAAAGTTCCGCCAAAAAATCTCAAAAAATTCCACAAATTAAAAATTTCTCTTTTCGAGGGAAAAATTCCCCGTTTCGAGGGAAAAATTTTCGTTTTTTGTCCTTAAAAATCCCAGCGGCTAAAAATTCCTAAAACTGGCTTAAGCATCCTTAACTCAAGCCTCAGTTAAGCCATTTCTAGGAATAAGGATACCATGACCGCCATCTTGGATTATGTCGTCACCGTTGCAATTTTCGTTACGGTCGCCATCTTTAACTTTTTTATTTATTATCCGATTAAATAAAAAAATAATATTTATTAAAAAAATTTTTATAAAAATATTTAAAAAGCATACTTTTTCGACACGGAGCTCGGAGTACCTACTCGGTTCGAACCCGACGAGTGCAAAAAAATAAAAATGACGACCGATCCTTCCCTCGTGGTGGGTGCTGGCAGACTGACTCCCACCACTTTTTATCATCATATAGTATGATGTCATGGCCGCCATCTTGTCTTCGTATGCTGGAAGCCATCATCATTGTATCGTCGGCTAGAGTGCGCCGATGACATGTTAGTTTAATTCGTATCCGCTAGAGTGCAGTAATCATTTATTATTGCTGTGTCACCCGCCATCTTGTCATTTGGCCGCCATCTTGAAAATCCGTAATTATTTAGCTAGAAATTCGGGAAAAGTTCCAAAATTCATTAAATAAATCACTCATTAATTTACATATTGATTCGATCCGCTCCAGACCTCTGTTCGATACCCGATCGTTGCAATAATGTTTAATCTTATGTAAAAAAAAATAATTTAAATAAACCCTGTTCAACATTCGTAAAGAGACTCTAAATCCTCTACGACCACCATCCTATCAGACATCAAGACCACCATATTGGAAATGTGTAATTTTAATGCTAGAGATCCGGGAAAAAGTTCAGAAATCATTAAATAAATTTCCGATCAATATACTGATTAATTAGATCGACTAAGGTCCTTGGTACGATCTAGGATGATGCAAAAAAAATTAAATATAACATCAATTTAACATAATAGTAACAGGTTCGAGGAATTAAACACCGCAAGTTCTTTTACAAACATAATATTTATTACATAATTTCTATTCTACTACAGGATCATTTGCGAAAGCCAGCAATCTTATAATCATTTAGTTCCGCAGTGGTGTGAAATGACTAATTCTTAGCTCCAATCGGTTTATACTAGACAGAGTCCAGCCAGAACCTTTACAGACATAGTCCACCTCTTCTTGACAGAGTTTCTGGATACCGTTTTTAACAGTTTGCTTCACATCGTTAGAACTGTAAATTACTGCAGCCGATGTCTTGAATGCACACTTATTCACTTTGTCATCGAACGGATATGGCTTTCCATATATACAGTCCAACCACAAGTTATATTTCAAAGGTCCGTTTGTTGCTACATCATCAGTAAGCTGATTGATTATCTTCTGTCTGATATCGCCAAGAAAATTACAAATGTCCTTCGACTCACCGAACGTATTTAGATAATAGTAGTCTTTCAACGTTCCACGAAATGCAGACTGCGCCAAGTAGAAGCCATTATCGTTCACTTGTAATGCTCCGAACACAGTCTTAGGTTTAGTTCCATGTTCAGACGTCATAACAATCGGTTGCTGGACATCTGTTTTTTTGGTTGTACGCTTTCGTGTCTCCAATCTAAAGCGAGGAGTCGAAATGTCGGCAGGTAGTTCAGCAGTAGGAGCACAGACTCCACCTTTACATTTTTTCGCATGATGTCGCAAACTGTCAATTCGAGTAAACTATTTAAGGCACTCATCACATCGAAACTTCATGCGAGAAGGATTCTTCGTGCATTTGCTCCGCTCATATCTTCGTGCATCATGGGAAAATGCGAACGACGTATCACAGTAGCTGCAAGGATACCGTGGTGATGAAGACGATCCTTTCAGACCCGATCCAGATACAGGCGTTGCAACAGTAGTACCATTTCCAGGCATTCTCTTATGCACATCGATGCATCGTTTTTGCGACGAAACCTTTACTTTCTGCCGCACAGCAGGACCTTTGCGTGCCTTCATGTGCGTTTTTAAATTATCTTTTCTAGCAAACTGCTTATGACATTTCTCACAAACAGACATTTTACGATATAGGTTCTTGACACATTCGCTCCTCTCGTGTCGCCGAGCATTGCTGTTGTTTGAGAAAATCTTGTTGTTGCATCGCCTGTATCTGGCTGGACTCTGTCTAGTATAAACCGATTGGAGCTAAGAATTAGTCATTTCACACCGCTGCGGAACTAAATGATTATAAGATTGCTGGCTTTCGCAAATGATCCTGTAGTAGAATAGAAATTATGTAATAAATATTATGTTTGTAAAAGAACTTGCGGTGTTTAATTCTTCGAACCTGTTACTATTATGTTAAATTGATGTTATATTTAATTTTTTTTGCATCATCCTAGATCGTACCAAGGACCTTAGTCGATCTAATTAATCAGTATATTGATCGGAAATTTATTTAATGATTTCTGAACTTTTTCCCGGATCTCTAGCATTAAAATTACACATTTCCAATATGGTGGTCTTGATGTCTGATAGGATGGTGGTCGTAGAGGATTTAGAGTCTCTTTACGAATGTTGAACATGGTTTATTTAAATTATTTTTTTTACATAAGATTAAACATTATTGCAACGATCGGGTATCGAACAGAGGACTGGAGCGGATCGAATCAATATGTAAATTAATGAGTGATTTATTTAATGAATTTTGGAACTTTTCCCGAATTTCTAGCTAAATAATTACGGATTTTCAAGATGGCGGCCAAATGACAAGATGGCGGGTGACACAGCAATAATAAATGATTACTGCACTCTAGCGGATACGAATTAAACTAACATGTTATCGGCGCACTCTAGCCGACGATACAATGATGATGGCTTCCAGCAGACGAAGACAAGATGGCGGCCATGACATCATACTATATGATGATAAAAAGTGGTGGGAGTCAGTCTGCCAGCACCCACCACGAGGGAAGGATCGGTCGTCATTTTTATTTTTTTGCACTCGTCGGGTTCGAACCGAGTACTCCGAGCTCCGTGTCGAAAAAGTATGCTTTTTAAATATTTTTATTAAATTTTTTTTAATAAATTTTAATTTTTTTTATTAAAATCGGATAATAAATAAAAAAGTTAAAGATGGCGACCGTAACGAAAATTGCAACGGTGACGACATAATCCAAGATGGCGGTCATGGTATCCTTATTCCTAGAAATGGCTTAACTGAGGCTTGAGTTAAGGATGCTTAAGCCAGTTTTAGGAATTTTCAGCCGCTGGGATTTTTAAGGACTAAAAACGGGAATTTTTCCCTCGAAACGGGGAATTTTTCCCTCGAAAAGAGAAATTTTTAATTTGTGGTATTTTTTGAGATTTTTTGGCGGAACTTTTTTCCACAGAAATGGAAATTTTGGCGATTTTTGAGGAATTTTGGGCAAATTTTGCCCAATTTTGGCGATTTTTGAGGATCAAATTCAAGGTCAAGATCCAAGGTCAAGGTCACAACCATCCAAGATGGCCGCCGTGACGTCACAATCCAAGATAGCGGACACCTACACCACCACCACCGCCTGGCGCCTGATCTCGGACCGTCATTCGTATACTACTTTCAGAGTATGTCGTGTAAGATAAAGCTGAACAAGAAGGTAAATTGTGTAAAAATTTAAAGACAATACATGGAACAAATTGAGTCCAGTCTCCCTGTTCAGGAGACGTGATTAAATATCGATTGAATGGCGAACATAAAGAAAAACAAACTGAATCTCCAGCTATAAGCTTCCTGTTTGTCTTCACGATTCCTCGTACCTACTGCGAACACGATCATTTGTTCCAGTGAGTTGCCCTCCGCTTCCTTTTCAGTTTCCTCCATCCCCTTCCATTTCCTTTGGAATCCCATTACGACTGCTCCTTTCGCCCTTATTTATCCGACCAACTGCATGCCACGTATTTTATCAGTGAGCTTTGCTTTGCTACCTATTCCAAGCGAACAAATAAAATTGCTGTGGTGTCAATATTGCTTGTTTTCTATAGTGAAAATACGAATTGTGTTTGTTATAAAAAAAAATTATTTAAACGTTTTGGAAAAAAATTAGCGTAATTTTATTGAACTATCGATTAACCTAAATTCTATCCTAAGGATAAAAAAAAATTCATATCCACATAAAAATATTTGTAATGTTTTTGTGTGTGTAATTCAGTGAAAACAAACATTGAATACACCAACACTGAAATTTAGTATTCGTTTTTTAAGCAATAGGTTTGTTGTGGTGCCGTTTGTCATTTTTTGATCATATTTATTTCAAAACATGTAATGTAGAACGTACGAATGAAGCGTAAATATATAAAAAATGTGCTTATTTAAATAGCTTTTCCATAGTTTGTTTGGTTTTAAATTACTTGTACTAAAACGTAAATGATATCCTTTTATTTTTAATTCGATGACATTGATTTTCAATAATGTACCGATAGTTTCTGGAAACACTCAAAGCTGTATGAAACACATTGAAATCGTTGGGTGATTTGCCAGAGTTAGCTTGTCCGAGGGAGATATTTGCGGCCGAACACGCTATAATCACGCGACCGCTGAGCGGCAGGTCTCTCCGCCCTTCAGACGGAGTCGCGACGTCAGCCGAGCAGGTGGTGCGATGCAGGGCGCGGGAGTTGACGCCACGGCTCACTTCTCTAATGGAAACAAATGGGCCCCCGCCATTATTTCGGCAGTAAGTGCGCTGGCGGAACCATACATCTCCCGCGCCGGACTCATGGAGCGACATGTTGAAAACCCATCGGGAGAGGGGAGGAAGGCTGCGCATGGCCCGGCGCCGGCGGGCACGCCAGCGGCCCTGAAGGGAAACAAGCGAAGGCGGGGCGGGCGATGAAAGCACGGGGGCCACCGGCTGTCTGCGGGGGGTGGCAGGGGAGGTCTAAAGGGAAGTGTATGCTGCTATAAAAGTCGAGGAAGTGCTGTAAATGGTGGACGTATCAAGCGCGCAAGTTGGCCCCATTTCGCCCAGGAAATGGGCCCGCTTCATCAAACCTGACCCTCCCCCTCCGCTTCCCTCAGCTACCTTACACTCTTTTTAACATTTTTCCGAACGCTCCCATCCTCCGTTTTTTTTTTTTTTCACCTTTTGCCCTACATCCACGTCATCGTATTTTTTTTTTCTCATGTTGATCAGATCAGTGGATCATATTTTTTTTTTCCTGAAGAGACTCCTCGATGAGTAAGTTCCGGTGTTCATTTATCGCATTCTGACAAAAGATAAACCATAAAAAAAATGCTATTCCAGCGGGGAAATATAACGGAAGGAACCAAACAAAATAAAAATGAGTGATAGAAGTAGTAACTTTTTTTGATAACTCCTCTTTGTCTTTAACGCAACCGATTTAAAAACTGAAACTAAACAAATTTGTTCTTAAATAATTTTTTTTAATATTTAACTTTTTAGCATAAGATCTAAATAGAGCTCCAATATGTATTTCAAATATTTAAATAGGAAAATATCTTCAATATTTACATTTATACAATAAAATTAACCTCTAGTTACTAGCCAATTAAAAATTCTTCAAAAAATCAATAATGATATTATTTATTAATTAAGAAATGATCACTAAGGTTAATCAGTCAATTTGTCTTTATTGTACTTACCAATTTAGTAACCGCTTGTTTCTCATTTCTTTACGTTTTCAAAACCTGGAAAAAAAGAATAAAAATTGTTGATTATATTTCACCAATTTTATAAACGAGCGTGAAAATGTGAGAAATAAATAATTTAAGTGACAACAAATGAATGTATTTATTTTAACAAATTTTAGGCACTTGTATGTATAGCTATAATATAAATTTATATTTACACACATGTATTCAGATTCGGATGACATGATATTTTAATGTCATATGACAATTTTTTCCTTGATTGAGGACGAAGAAAATCGTTTTAAAATATTAAGATTTAGGACTCTGTAGTTGCAATCACTAATTTCACTAACATAAATTACTATCATTGAGGTCCAAGATGTATTAAATACAAATTTAATACTTGTAGACATATTCTATTTAATAATACATGAAATAACTTTGCATGCATGAAACCCTATTTAAATGTCGTTTTTTATTTGCGATTACCATAAGAAATATTTATTACTTAAGTTTATTTAATATTTTGAGCGTATGTAATAGTTTTCTATATAGTTTTCAATGTTTTTAAGAAGTGAAATTTAATGCAAATTAAACTAATAAAAATACTGTCAATATTTAGAAAAATATAATTTTTATAAATTAACAAATTTTTATCTATTATTAAACATTTTTGTAACAAATGGCAATATATGTGTTTTTAAAACCACAAAGTAACTTATTTTATTAATTTCTTCTTTGGCTTACTTTCAGTAAATTGTTACAGACCTAGGTTAACAAAATACCTTGTCGTACAGTCACTGCTGCACAACACGACACGTGGTGCACATGTGATATTTATACAAATGATTAACATGTTTGTTGTAAAAAATCTGTACATTAGATGATTACTTGAGAAAGAAAAGAAAACCTTTTGGAAATAGCTACTAAAATAATTTGAATCACAAAAATAAAGTTTTTATAATTTTGTCTTATTTACCTGTATGTTTTGGTTTTTAGTCTGTCTGTTTGTTTTGCCATCTATCAAAAAGACTTTACGGATTTTGATGATAGTTTTATGTTAATAACATATTTAGTGAACTTAAATATTTGGTATATATACTTAAAGAATGCCACTGCTAAAAGTGCGAAAAAGAGGTAAACATGGGTTTAAGATAAAAATAATATATATTTCCGAATAAAATGAAGCATAAAAACCTTTTGGGTACAATTGATTTAAACCAAAACAACCAATAACAAATTTACCATTTTGAAATTTCAAATTCTGAGGGTTGAGAAAGGCGGGTATGTGGTTTTAAGATATATATAGATGATCAAGCATTAAGAAATATTATGAACAAATAATAAAAATATTACCAAAAAAACCAAAATAATATTATAATATTTTGCTTATTCAACTCCTAATGCATAAAAAGGAGTTGAATATTGTTTTGGATGAAAAAATATACATCTAAATTTAATGAAGCATAATAATCGTTATTTGGTACCAAAAATAAAAATGTAAAAGCTACTAGATAAAATTATAAAATTTTTGCGAAAATCAACCCCCTAGAGGTACAAAAGAGGTAGTTAATATTTAAAATATTTAAAAGAATTTCCCAATCAAATAAAGCATAAGAAAATATATTAAATAAATTAACAAATTAGTTCATAAATATACAAAACTACCAAAAACAACTAATTAACCATGTGCGTAATTCTACTACAAAGGAATGAAAATGGGATAGATAATGTTTCACGATTGATTATTCCCAAATCTAATTAAGTATAAGAAAATTAAATGGGCAACAGTAATAAATGAAAGAATGAAACCAATTACAAAGTTACTGTTTGGCAAAATTTAGCACTTAAGTAGTAAAAAGGGGGTAAATATGCTAATAAGATAGTTATATCCTGAAGCTAATTAAGAATTAGGCAAATTATTAGGTTAAATAATAAACATACCAAAACAAAATATGCAAATTTAAAATACTTTGAGGAATTTAACACCTAAGTGGTTTTGGTAAAACAAAAACATATTGGTTAATATGTGTTTGGCAGTATCTGTTTTATCAATGTTTGAAATTTACACACTATAGGCCATAAAAAAGGTAAATATGGTTTGGAACCCAAAAAAAAAAAACACTTTCGATAGAATTACAACTAGAGGTATTAAACTATTAAGCAATTTTTTGCATGAAAAGTTAGGTAACGAATTTTTTTTCCATAATCGAAAATAATTTTTAAGTTATTGAAATTGGGGTAGGTGTTGGTTTTTTTTAAAAAAAATCGTCTGTCAGAAACTTATTAGGTATGACGTAAATTATGGGGTAAGAATATTATAAATAATAAACCACACAATATTATTTTACCATTTTGCGAGATTCCGAAATATGGTTGTAAAAGGTTTTTTTTATATAGTTTTAAGATAAAAAAGCATACTTCCGAATCCATTAGATATAACAATAATATATTAGAATGGACAACAATAATATAAAGTAATGAATTGAATTTATTTATTTTTCCGGAATTCTAACTTAAAGGGGGTGCAAAGAGACTAAATGTTGTTTCATCTTAAAAAAGAAATCGTATCTCCATAGCAAATGAAAATAGATGTAAGAGACTAAAAATAAATCAAATAAATAATAAATTTTTAACTTTGAATTTTAAGAATTCAACTACAAATGCATATAAACGGTAGTGTATTAGTTTTAACAGTAATGAAAAATTCATCCAAGAAAATTAAACTGGAGTTAAAAAACTGTAACGGAATTAAGTACATTTTATGATTAAATTAAATGTAAGATTGGTCTATATTCGACTTCAAACGGGTTGAAAGCGTTTAGTTTGGTTTTATTATAAAAGTCATATCTTTGAAGCTAATCAAGCGGTATGTATTTGTAAGGTAAAACTTATATACATGCAAAATCCACCAACTAATTTTTACTTCATGCTGAAATTTTATTTCTTATGGGTGAAAGATTGTAAATATAGATTTTAAGGTTAAAAAAGTATATTTTCTTATTAAATCAAAAATAATTAAAAATATATGCAATAAACAATGAATGCACTATAAATTAACTTCTCTTATTTAAATTTCCCCAAAATATAATCTCTTAAGTTGTAACAGGGGTTAATTTTATTTAAATATATAAAACATATTATGCAATGAAATAAGATAAACTGGCAAGATAAATTTGAATCAATAAAAAATTATAGGTACTATAATATGTTTAAAATTATGTCTGCGTGAAATAAAACGGGATACGTTTGGGTTTATTTTGTAAACGGATATTGTCATATTTATTTAGTTCTGAAATTTTACATAGGATCGCTGTGGTAAAAGAGGAGGAAAAAATTGGGAACTTTGTTTAGGTTAACAAATTGCGTTGGAGAACATATATGACTCTTGTAATCTACATTTTAAATATAGATGCGATTGTTACAATTTGTAAAAAGGAGAAATTATTTTATATTTAAAAAAGCTTTAACCAAAATAAATGGTTGCTAAGTGTAAACGATTGCAATATCTTAATTAACATGAAAAATGTGGGTGTTACTTTTTTTAATGGGCTTACTCGTTAAATGAAACGGAGGTATGAATTCATTAAAGTGAATATATCCTCGAACACAAAAAAAGGGAAACATAGTTATGAACATTATCTAAAATAAAAATCGACTAGCTTTTTCAAGGCCAATTGATAGAATATAATTAACTACTTCGTTACGCATAAAATATTTCATATATCTAACGATATATTAATACTATTTTTAATTAAAATTTTTGGAGCTTAACACATATTTTTTTACAATAATAAATTATCACAAACATCCTGTGTTTACGGAGCGAAGCCTCGGGTTATTAGTGTCTCACATACACAATCATAATTATTAATAAACTTTACTTTTTTGCATATCTTGCAGGTACACATTTTGTTTTGCGCTTAATCCTGAACTTCTCTAGTAAAATTATTCAATATTATAATTTTTCTTGGTAAAGTGGAAGGAAATAGAAATTGAGATATGTAAAAGAAATTAAAAAGTGCATTAATTAAATTACCTCTGTATTTGTAACGCATAGCTTACGAGCCCCTTGTTAAAACTTGCTTAACGTTTTACGCTGAAACAATTCGTTGCAGGAAAATATTATTTATAAATCAACATTTTAAAAAAATGTTATAAAAAAGTGTTTTATTTTCTTTTAATCGCTTTGGTTAAAAATTACATGGTATGATACAAAGTTTGTGTCTAAAATCTACACCATAAAATTTAATACTATAAAGTAAATTTATGATGGTTTTAAATACAATTAAACGTACAGATAAGGCAAATATCACCCTTATGAAATAAGACGTCAAGTGGCGCATGCATATTCTTCCGTGCTTGTGAGCAGCGGTGGTTCAAGTGTCCAAACACTGACTTTCTACAAAGGCGATCCATGTTTTATTACTGTCAGGGAATCTATAGCAGATGTTTAACGTGTTGGACATTGTCTTGATACGTTTTTGTGGGAGGGGGTGTGGGTGGGATACATGTTTGTGGGCTCGAGATAATTATTTATCAATAGGTAGTTTTTTTTATCGAACAGAAACATTCCTCTTTAAAATCATTTTATAAAGTTATTAAAAAAAGTGAAACATTATTGACGTATTACTAAAAAGCACATTATGAAAAGTAAAATATTTTATTTATAAGTTATATAGTGCAAAAATATATGAGGCTGCCCAAAACAGTTATATTAATAACTGTAATGCGCCAGTTGTGATGGGACGCTGAGCCGCAGTTGAGTCGGTCGTAGCCTTGCGTGCGGACGAGCGCTCCTCCAGGCGACCCGAGCCCTGCAGAGCGCGTAGCCTCCCCCCCCCCCCTCCCCCAAGGGGTGGGCTGTTGCCCGGCCCTGCTCCGTCCGCCTCCGGTCGCCAGGTTTACGAGTCCCGAACTGCGCTGCGCAGCCGTTACTCTAATACAAACTGCTCCTAACTGCCGCGCCGCGCTCCGCCCTTCCGCGTGAATAAGTGACGAACAGCGCGTTGCCCCCTCCCCCCCAACCAGGCCGACCAACTTACCAAAAAAACAACATTCCCGCAATTAAAAACATCCCACTACTTTAGCTGCTTTAATCGATGCAACTCGCCTTATAGAAAACCGAAATGAAAATAGTTAAATTCTTTTTTTTTTTAAGTCTGCAATTGGAGAAAATTAAGAAATTGTCATTTTCACTCATACGTGGTTAACGTTACGTTGGTTTATCTTGACCACCGAGCGTTATGAACGTAAGGTAAATTGAAAGTAATGTTTAAACAGAACCACGTAACATTCAGGATTTATGAGAGCCCTGAACAACTTTTGTACAAAATATTCGCAAACTATTTGAGCCTTTTTGTGGCAAAGAGTGAACCTTAATTTATTGGTAAAACATTAACATTTAAGGCCAGCAATTTCTAAATTAATATTTTTGTATTCTTAAAAAAAAATATTTTACATATTTATAACACTTAAATGTAAAGACTTTCAGTGTGTAACACTGATGTTTTTGGAGAGTGTATAATGAGGTTAACTCCACACACAAAACACTGTCATCAAACAGCAACACAGTTTCTTAAAACATATTCCATATTATTTGTATTTGTATTTGTATTTGTTATTTATAAGTTTTCTCAGGATTCGCCATTCTTAGGTATTGCTGCAAAAATTTAATTAACTTAATTTAATATAGTAACTATTCACTTCAACTGGCAAACTACTGGCTACCAGCGACCAAACCATTCTTATTTTGTGTTCCCTTGGAGGTTGCCTAATATTTTCTTACTAAAAATATAAGTAGTATGTAAATGGTGGAACTGGGACAGGAGTAGGAGTGTGGTGAGTAGTGGGGTAAATGACTGAGTGACCGTTGATTTAATAGCGACCAATTTTGTTGTCAAATTTCATCAAACTTCCTATGAATAAAATTCCTGAATTTTTTTTTAGAAAATTTCCCTAATTCGAGGTAAAAATTTCCGCTTTTATGGAAAATTTCCGATTTTTGTACATAAAATTAAAAAAAAAATTAAAAATTCGGAATGCCTCAGAGGAATCTTGCCTTTAAATAACCCCAATTACTAAAAAAAAATTTAAAAAGCATGAATTCCCCGTCAAAAAGCCTCCCTAAGCCACGGAGATCAAGACCTCGACCTTGACCGTTAAGGGCCCCGCCTACCCGGGCACACACACGGTGCGCAGAGCTTCAGGAAAAACAACGCGATTTGAAAACTGCTCGAGATATCCGAGTGGGCTCTGTCTACGAAAAGCATTTAAGAGTTCGCTGAGGGCCAAAAAGTACTTTTGATTTCGGATTAACTTCTTAAAGTATATTTTTAGAAGAGTTAAAATGGCTAAAACGCATGTTTTAAGAGAAATTTTTAGGCGTAAAACATCCAGTATAGATTCTTGAAAGCACTTAAGGGACATGCATTACACCTTTATCTTCATTTATCCGCCATATAATGTTACGGTCACCGCTCAAATTTCACAGTTATCCTGTGACGACGAGAAGACTGCGCGTCCGTTTACAGCCTTGCGCTTAGAGGCGATACCGCGCTAGAAGCACCAGTGAGAGTCGCGCTTATCATCCCGCCTCACTAACACACATACACCCCTGACGAGGCGGGCCCCTTAACACCATATCTCTAACTTTTGACCAAAAAAATCTTTCAAAATTCAGAAAAAATATAAGTTCCCCGTGTAAGCTTAAATTTCTCATTTAAAGCCTCCCTTAACTGCCGTGGCTTGGCCTTGATCATAAACAAGAAATTCTTTAATTTTTTACCAAAAAATTCCAAAAAATTCTTAAAAAATTTTTTTAAAATAATGCTTTCTTCTAATGTTTAGTTACGTAATCGCTTTCGGTTCTCGGTTCGGTTCTGGCGAGAGTAAACATTAAATTTATTAATAACACAATTATATATCTGAATTAAAATTGAAATAAATTTTTAATAAATTAGCTTACGTCACAACACACATTTTGGATTCTAGAAACTTGGCACTTTTCGTTACGCTCATCTTGAAAATCTGTAATTTTTAATGATAAAAAATCTGAAATTTGTTTAAAATTCATAAAAAAATTAGTAAATACAATTTTAAATAAAACTCTCACAATATTGAGCTCAGCCATCACAGTAGCAATTTTCGTTACGGTCATCAACTCGATTTCTATACGTTGCATATTTCGTTACGGCAGCCATTTTAAAATCCGTTATTATTATCCGATTTTAATAGAAAACTTTAAATTAGTAACAAATGTATTTCATTAAATTTTAATAAAAAGTTACCTAGGTCATGTAGTCCTCGGTTCGAATCCTACGAGGTTATTCGGTTAAAAAAGGTGATGGATCCTTCCTCCACTGAAGCCACTAGCAGGCTGACCTCCCACCACTAATTCCAAAACAGATATTACGCCAGCCAGTGTGACGTCACAGTAGCCATCTTGGCTCCGCCATCGTGTTGTCGTTTGGTAAAGGTCACCATCTCATTTTCGTCTGCTGGAGGTGCTGTCACCGTATAAGATTAATTTTTACCTGCTTGAGTGCATGAATAATTTATTACCGTAGCGTCCGCCATCTTGCCTGCCATCTTGGACGTTATTTTGAAATTCTGTAATATTTAAGTTAAAAATTTGCGAAGAATTCCAAAAATTAAAAAAAAATCACTTTTTATATGATTGATTCAATCAGCTTAGTTCGATCTTTGTTTGGTGTCACAAATAATAATTTAATCAAAAATTACCGTTGGAGTGACAGGATCAAGAAAAGAAAAGAAAACCACAAATAAAAATATTTATTGCAAAAATTCAACACGTAAAAAAAGCCAATTATAAGCGTTTCCCTGTGTCGTATCCATCCATTGAGATGATATTCCTGCTATGAGATCGTATCTCTGCAATGAGATCGAATCCTACTGAGTGGAATTTTCGTATAAATGTGTGTCCTTTCCGTTAAATGTGCTTCCTTTTTATGAATTTTGCTTTCTTTTTTATTAATACGCCTCCATTTTTTAAATGTTAATCGACAAGACTGTAGTCAGGCTATGATCTACCTCGTGGTTCAGAGACGACAGGTCTAGTCTATATGTCTGACATTGGACATGATCTGTTTAAAATGTTGGTCATCTAGCGACGAAACATACATTAAGCTAAGTTTATCTTACTAAACCTTCTCCGAAATATAACTTTTTCAACCGTGGTTAATAGTTTTAATAATTTACTATTTTATAGAATCTAATTAATCCGTATAGGCAAGATTAATTTTAATGCAATATAAATGCAATTTTCTTCAAATAATTTTTGAGTTCATTACAGTTGTAAAAAAAGGTATGTGTTTGGTTTCATTTGATAAAAGGATAGACATATATTGACTTCGATATGAATTTTATACAAGCATATCTGTAGGAAAATTGGAGAAGGGTAAAAATTTGGAGGATTATATTTTAAAAAAATTAAGTAGGCCTATAGCCTAACTTAAAAACAACTATAGGCTAAAGTTTGTTAAAAAATTTGGATATCCGTACTTTATATTTAAAAACCAGATCTAGTTG
Source organism: Bacillus rossius redtenbacheri (assembly GCF_032445375.1). NCBI lineage: Eukaryota > Metazoa > Arthropoda > Insecta > Phasmatodea > Bacillidae > Bacillus > Bacillus rossius. The sequence goes on along the minus strand of NC_086333.1, from coordinate 32,305,781 downwards.
TTTAAAATAATTTAAAATATTAAATGTATTCATAAAAATGTCAAATGTTTCTGTTAGTATAAGCACATATTTAACTATAATAAATTAACGTGTAAGTGCTAATGACGGCCTAAACTGTATTAAAATTAAATAGGCGGGTGATTAATAGTTTTTTTTAATTGCATACGTCATTAAATTAAATAAGGTATGATTTCATCAGGTTTAAAATATTCTCGAACACACTAAAACAGGAGTTATAAAATCAAATCCTTAATATCTACCTATTATTTACTAATAAGGCTTACGCATAACAAATAAATTATAATTCCAAAACATTTTTGTTATGAATTAAATCTTTTATGCAACTGACAATGTTTTGTGTCAATTGTTTTAGTAAAACTGTTTGAAATTATTTACATACTTTTCTTTAAATGGTAGAATAACAACAATACCTTGAAATGACGCGAGCGAAGCCAGGGGTACTAGCTAATTTGTAATATCATTTGTGTTTCTTTGAACTCTCGTCTCGACTTTTTGTCTAATGAAAGATATTGTTTACATTATCGTTATATAGTCACAAGAAATATGATTTAATAAAAGTTTTTGGACATATGCTATTGTGGTTTGCACTTTTTGTCATGAAAAAACTCAAGAATGCAAATTGATAAATAAAAACAAAAACTTTAAACCACAAAGAACAAGTCCAAATCAGCAGACTCGAACAAATGGACCCGACAATAAACCAAAATAGGTATTATGGACAACACAACGATGACAGCACCCATAAAAAACAGTACTTAGGTTTCCTAAGACAAAACAGTTACGACGTTTCGGGAACTGTCATCTGTGTCCGTCATTAGGCACAAACTGACTGGTATGGGACACTGGAAATATTTCACTAGAAGTCACTAGAATTATGCTGCAATTACATGTAAGAGAAAATTTCATGGCAAGATTAAATTTGCGCTAGTTTTCAGAAGCCTTTCGAGGACTGATCGAAGGTATACTCGTATCTGAAGAAAAGTGAGGTTTGCTCGAAGGGAAGAGCAATCCAGGATCCGATGCCAATTTGGGTCACATCCAAAACTGTTGGATAAGGGTGGGTGCGGGGATTAGATTATTTCCCCCCCTTTCCTAACCTCCATCACAATGGAACGGATGGGTGGAGAAACGAACGCTTGGAATTCCTAACATTTTCTCTTTGCTGCCATCCATTCGGGATGCAATTACTCCTCAGCAGAGACGTGTCCCGGCGCACGCTCTCGTCCGCCCGGTGGTGACGTCATTCCTCGCCGACCAACCAGGAGCTGCTTCGTCGCTACCGGTGACTTTAACGCTCCCTTGCTCGGTCACCCTCACGTGCAACCTCTGTCGTGCATCCACGGAAAAAATTACAATTAAATACAATTGTTAATAAGCCGAAACTAGGATCACCACACATTAAAATAAAAATATTAATACATAACGATCTTAAACTTAAACGCGTGTAGTTGGCGTATTTTAAAATGAAATTTACACTTAATTTTAACAACAAAGTTAATGCAAGTAGTTGTTAAATAAGCGCATAACATCGCTGAAGAGGAAACAAAAAAAAAACTCTCCAGAAGTTTTTGGCGGATATTTTAGTACTACAAAACATCGGAAAAATTTTGTGTTTTCCAGTTTTTGCAATCAATTTATTTCAATAAACTATACATAATACCTTTTGTATTTTCATTTTAAGGTAAAATATTTAGTGAATTAGAGGCTATATATATTATATATATAGGCCTATAGAATAATTTATTGTACTGTATTCAAATAAATGATAATAAATATTGTACTTACATTAATTTGTACAGGTAAATGAAACTGGAGTGTGCTATTAATAGGCCGAAAAGAATTAAAATGTATTATTACCGAAAAAATTCTCCCTACACTCGGCACTAGGCACCCGGCAATTGAGAAATCAAACCGTGGTTATCAGACAAAACCAACTGTGGTGAACGATATATGTTGAACCTTCAAATGTTTTAATTTTTCTGATGCTTGATGTAATATAGAGACCACATATATGGTCACCACGGAATTCCTTATGTAACAAAATATTTAACACGATATGCACATACTATTTTACAAGTAGATTTTCCAATTATAATTACTGCTGTGTCCTTTCGAATGTCATAAAAAGCAATCATAATTCACTCTTACAGTGTTGCACCACTGTAATTAGGTACATAACGAAGATATTAACGGTATTATGTTCAGACGTATATTTTATGGTGAGTGGTCTTGTGAATTATAATGGCATGGTGCACATAAACCATCTAACATTTTTACTTGTTCAGTGCAAATTAAAGACACAACTGCGCACAATTGTTATTTGTCACGTTACGCCTAAGCTACTTTAATTTTAATGGTGGCCCGGGATAAACATTTTACCAACTAGGTGCAAATTTTTCAGGACGAGTTACAGTTCACCTGCTGTTGTGCAGGAGTGGAGATCTGCTTATGTGTCTTACTGGTTCATAACTTCAGCGAATACTTATATCTTGAGAAGTCGTTGGCATCCATACCATTGACAGAGTGTGTGATACAAGATTGTCATGACACTGAACATGTTACATATCTCTTGCGATATGGGCTGCAATCGGATTATATTGTCGCTGCGTGTTTTTTTTTTTTCACCATCGGTTGTATTTATTATTGGTCGTTTAAGTCTTCGGTAGCATGTTTTGGCAGAAAGATGGAGTAAGGGCTGTAGCGTTCAGGCGGTGGCTGCCCGGGAGTGCAGTTTCCCTCGGCTGTCACGTGATCGGGGCTGCTGCCCTCTCGGCCTGGCTGGAGTTGGGCCGCGCGTGGCTGCTAAGGCGGGGGGAGCGGGGAGCGGGGGACAGCGCAGGGCCGAGGCCTGGCCGGGTCGTCTTCAAGTTAGAGTTAGAGTGAGGGTGTAGGGCCCTCTAGAAGGCTGACAAGATGTACCTGTTCAAAGATAAGTATCCGTCTCCCACAGAATGTAGAGGTTGTCTTCGTATTAGTGAACGTAGTTAATTTAATTTAATAATGGCCGGAGGCCAAGTGTTAGAGTAATATTTTATTAAATTTTATGTCGTAAGTAATTTCTGTAAGGAAGTTTTCTTGACCGGTGTGTATACCTGTCCGTGTACTTGCAGTTTCGACACAGATTTAGTTTAAATATATACATACAACTTTGTAACACTACTCATTTCAAATAAAAAAAAAAACAAATAACATAAAACTAATAAAGAATCAAATTTATTCAATAATAGAAAATAAGAATAATGGTTTGTGTGGGAACAAATGATTAAAATTTAAATAGTGAGCATCCCATATTTATGCAGCCATAATAAAATATAGTTTAGCAATTAACTCCTCTTTAGGGACAATAAAATTAAGAAACAACAGAAATTTATGTTGCGCACAAGTTATATCAACGGTCCATTCAGTTCATGTTCGTTCTCTCAAGTAAATTCACACGCATGACAATGTCGAAATTATTTTATATAAAAAAATTACTAGAGGTAAAATTACAGTATATTTTCTGATTTTTACTTATGTCTCAGCTTCGCTCAGTCAAAAACTATAGTCTTTAGCACGAAAGTACCCTCCCAGTTAACCTCTGGGTATAATTTATTTACCTTGGAGAATTAATATTTAAGCCCAATATCATTTAATTTCAACTAATAGATAACGTTTTCAGTCTATTTCTGTTGCTACGGGGTTGAAACTAACTACACAGTTTAATTTATTTAGGAGTCAGGGCTTAAAGATTTTGTTAGTACGTGTACAGGACTGTAACACATTCATTTTTGCACTTCTAATTGCTTTATCCGTCAGGATAAGCCCTTCCTAGCTTACATATATTTATACTGCGTCGTTAAATCACCATCTCCAAGACTTGGATGGTCTAATGTAGCTAAAATATTTTAATTTCTTGGAGCTAGTCCAGCCCGCGTCTCCCAAAGGACGCCGTTAAAAACGTTCATATTTTTACTCTCATTTACGCCCGTAAGCGTCTGGGTCCTAACAAAAGTGGCCTCTGATTGGCTGATAATTCAAACTTACAATAGCGGTTAATTTCACAACAGACACACGGTACTTTTAACAAAAACAATTAATTCTTGTGCAAATATTCATTAGATTAAGAATAACCATTTATAAATATAAAAGTTAACATACATGTAATATATTACACAAGCTGAAAATTCACGCTAATAGTATGGTTTTTCAATGGACATGCCAGCAGCATTGTTTAACTAGCAAGGCCTGCCTTAGCCTAGAGATTACATGAGATAGATACGGCTTTCTCTAAGCATGGAACATAATAGTATTATTAAATAAATGCTCAAAACAGTGTAAATATTGAAAATACGCAATATAATAATTCTGTGCTGGAAAAATGAACGATGTAACTGTACAAAGTAATAATATTTTTATAAATTTAATTTTTTTTATTAAAATCCGAAAATATTTACTGATTTTAAGATGACAGACAGACGTCATACTAGTTGACGATATATATATATATATATATATATATATATATATATATATATACACCTTGGCATAAGTGGTGGCAGGTCAGTCTGCCGGTGGCTTCCGTGGAGGAAGGATCTGACGTCATTTTTTTTATTTTTTACCTGGCAGTGTTCGAACCGAGGACTCCGAGCTTCATGGCGTATGTGTACATTAAATTTTGTAATTATTTTTTATTAAATTTTGAATATTTATTTTTTTTTGTAAATTTTAGAATTTTTATCATTAAAATCGGATAACAAAAATAAATTTTCAAGATGGCGGCCGTAACTAAAAGTGCAACGGTGACATCATAATTCAAAATGGTGGTCATGGCATTCTAATTTTCTAGGTCATGACCTCAGCGGCTTAGAGCCTCTAGCTCTTAGAAGTTTTAAGCCACTTTTAGGATTTTGTGTTCTTTCTAATACAAAATGACTTTTGAGGTTTTTCGAAATCCTAATTTTCGAATTGACGAATTTTAGAGACTTTTGGGCAACATTGTTTTTCCGAAAAACTGTAGATATATTTTGGCGAATTTTGAAGAATTTTGGGTACATTTTGACAAATTTTGACAAATTTTGAAGATTAAAGGTCAAGGTTAAGGTCGAAGTTCAAGGTCAAGTTCATCCAAGATGGCAGCTGTGACGTCAGAATCCAAGATGGCGGACTGTCACCTCGCCCCTTAACCTGAACCCTGTGCCAGGATGCCCTATTCTATACTAATATCTTGGATGCTACAGTGTGCAAACATTTTATATTTATTCGTTTCTGGGGGTGAGTGTGTACGTATTGTTGGTTGACATGTATATTATAAGTGTGTGTTAAAATTAACAAGGTATTTACTCCGATACGACCTCATCAATGTTAGGATACGGAACCGTTTAAAATATCTCTATCTCGGCTTGGTCTGAGTTCGTTTACTCTATTAAGTTATTCGGAAAAATATATGTTGCTCAAAAACATGAAAGGTGAGATTGTAATCAAAAGCCATCATTTACACTGCGAAGTTGTGAGAAGGGCAACAAGCAGTTCGCTCGACGAGTTTATTTCAGGGAAGCCGGTCGACACCTGAGTTGCCTAGAGCTGAAAAGAAAAGCTGATTCACCACATAGTCGATTATGTTGGAGGTTTATTGCTAAAACTTCCGAAATAAGATACAAATTTGAAAAAAATAAAAATTAAAACAAAGATTAAAGACATTGTTTAGCACCTTCCAATGGAAATGGAGTAAAATTGGGTACTGTTTTCAAGCATCAAGAAGCCTAAAATGTGGCTGGCTTTGTGGCAAATGCAATAATACCATTACCGGACCAATAATGAAGATGTAAAAAAATTATGTCTACAACATTTAAACTTGTTGTGGAACACTGGCATCAAATAGGCAGAAACATCGAGGTGACCTAGCTGAAAATATCTTGGTTGATGACTATTTAGATTGTGGAATGAATGATTTTCAATATACACTTCAAAAGAGTGGTTACAGCAAAAGCCCTTGATTACACGCCATTAGAAGATTCAAAATGATTGCTGGACAGGCTACGGCTTTTACATGCTTGGTAAAAGGCTTGCGATTCATCTGTCACAGCCGATATAGGTACTAAATCATGGAAATTAACATGGCAGGATTCATAAGTTAAATTAATCTTAATGTATAGACAAAATATTTCGTGATATTCTGTTGTAGATTTTTTGATAATACTTTCATAGTTATTAACGGAGACTTACGAAGGAAAATATTTGGGGGAAAAAAGTAATTTCTTTTTGTTGGGAAAATTTATCTGTTGTAGATTTTATGAAAAAGTCTCATTATTCGTAGAATTTTTCTATATTTTGTTTTGTCACTATATCTATATTGAATAGAAAATAAAACTTTTAGGCTACTATCTGATTATTTAAAAAAAAAAAAGTGTTACAAATAGGAATTATTTTAGATTTATTTGAGCAAGCACCAATGGAAAAATTTGTATTTTATATTTGGTAAATAATTACTCACTAATTTATTTTTAAATTTAATTAATAATTATAAAAAATGCATGAAATAATTTTACATGGAACAAAATAATTTCTTATCAGTTAATTTCTACAAAACATTTTGGGGTCTGAGGGGCACCACGTCACCAGATATGTCAAATAATTTCACGTCTCCGGCTAAGGGTTAATGTATGTGAAAGTTGTGTGACATTCTCGTGTTTATAAACTGTGTATGTGATATAATAAAACCAAAAACTCAATAAAGGTACATCAAGTGTAGGTTAATATTTCAGACAGAGTAATGTGAATTGTATTTTCTGTCATGTTATGCACTCTTAGTTCTATGGTTTAGCTTATGTTGTAGTAGTATTAAATTAACGTTAATATACGACATTTATTTGATACGTATTTTTCCATCTTAGCACTTTAAAATGTTTTGTTAAATATAAATGAATTGTATTACTATTACCTACACTATATTATAACCAAAAGTAATTTTCACCTCGCTGGAAAAAAATAATTAAGTCGGAGCTACCGTCGAAAAAAAATATCGTCAAGTAGGTGAATGCAGAGTAAACTATATTTGATTAGGGTTTTTGTAGTTAAATGTAACATTATTTTACCCTTCAAGAATGCTCTTATGGTAAAAAAATTATTTATTATCTACTAATGAAATACTTTTCCGTAATTTTCAGTAAAATTAATAATATTCCATTATACATATCCAACAAAAGAGAAAAGTATACGAACCTAAAGCCATTTTCTGTAGTTGTGTTATGGTATTACGAAGGTTAGGTAGTAAATGATTTTGATATTTTGAAACATAATTTACAATTATTAATAACTTTTTCATATTATCAACATTTAATCAATAAAAGACAATCGTTGTATATGTTCCGAATATTATTAGAATATAAGTAACCTATAGTATTTTTTATATTGTGTAGGATATTATTAGGTAATGTAACTTATTCATAAAAATACAAAATTTAACAGACTACTTTATAAAAAAATTAATATTTGTGTTAAAAGTTAATCAGAAAAAAAATATTTCCTAAATAGTTCAATTTGCAAATACCATTGAAATGAAAAACCGCATGAGGCCACAATGGCATACTCTTTACGGAATATGGATTCATGTTGGTTTTTCAGGGTGAGGAGTTTTGGCTTAAGAGTCCCGCGTAAGAGATGGGATTTTTTGTATCATTTAATATTTTTCACAAATATGTCAGTCAACATAACGGTAAAATAAATAATAAAACAAATGAATCAATTATTTGAGAAACCACATAAGTCACAAAAATGTGAAAATGTGTTATCCATGGATTTTGGTACTACATAGTTAGTTCTACATACTAGCGAGACACCCCACATGTCCTCCAAATGGTAAGCATGATATACATCAGAGGCGATCACACAAGAGAGAGAAACCCCATAAGTCATAGACTTATGGGGTTTCATATCCGAATAGAATTAAAGAATATATTTACCAACAATATCTCTGGCTGCTTATTATTCTACCGAAGTCATGACTTGATTGTATTTTGTTTCTCTATTGTCAATGGTTTTTTTCTTATTTGTTTACAACTTAATGATGGATTCAAGTGAAGATGACGTTGCTGAACAATATAAACGCAAAAGAGGGCATACACACGTACATAAATACAAGAATTCAGTTATAAAGAAAGCAAGACTGACAGGTGAACCATATATTAAATGGCCTGGAAAATATATTGCTGCCAAGACTCAAGTTGAAGACTGCAAGTATGGTAACCTCTCTCACGATATGTGTTTCTTGTAGTAGTAGGTAAGCCAACACACTATCATTAAACAAAAATGAATATATTTGTTTATTTTAGATGCAGGCGAAAATGCTTCACTGTGATATCAAAGCAGGAACAACAAGTGATAATGTCTAAATTTCACAGTTTAGAGACAAAGAACGAGCAGGATAGCTTTTTATACAGTTTGATATCTACTACCAAAGTGCATCGGCGCAGACGACGCAAGAGTGCAGAAGAATCATCAAAACCTTCACGAGGTTGTACTTTTGTTTATGAAATCTCAACATGTTCAGGCAAGAACCAAGTGTGAAAAAAAGCTTTTGTAAATATGCATGAAATAACCGATGATAGAGTGCATAGACTGTCGTCATTACTTTGTGAAGGCAAATCTCCACGAGACAAACGTGGGCTAAATGTTCCTGTGAATGCCAAATCAGGTACTGTTATTGATGCTGTAAAATCACATATTGCCTCCTTTCCTGTTAAGACATCTCATTACAGTTCCCGGAATATCATTATTTGGATGCGAAACTTAATGTTAATATCATGCACTATTTGTACAGACGTGACTGTCCTGGTCAAACAGTAAGTTATGATTACTACTAGAAAATTTTCTAAGAAAATTTATCCTTGTCTTTTGGCCGTCCGCAAGTTGATACATGCAGTTGTTGCGAAGAGTTTAATGTCAAACTTAAAAGCACGTTTCTCCACGACACTGCCAAACGAGTTATTGAGGCTGAGAATCAGGTTCATTTACGACTTGCAAAGAAATTCTACTCCACACTTAAGGAAATAGAAAATCTGTCCAAGACGGATGATACTGTTTGCGGAATTTGTATTGATTATATGCAAAACCTGCATATCCCTTGCGTTCCCATTTAGGAAGCCTTTTATTCAAGGCAACTAACTGTTAGTTTTGTATCCATAGTCTAAAAGATGGGATTGCCTATTTTTTTGATTACCATGAAGGAGTGGCAGGATAAGGGCCTAATGAGGTCTGCACATTCTTAATGAGATACATTTAATCAATGTAAGCAAAAGTGTGAAGCATTTGCACATTTTTTCAGATGGTTGTGGAGCACAGAATCAAATTCACACTATAATCAGACTCTTTTCAACATTGATTACCACAGGCAGATTCGAAACAGTAGATCAATATTACCCAATGAGGGGTCACAGTTTTTTGCCGTGTGATCGGGATTTTGCCATACTGAAAAGAAAATTCAAACGAAGAGACCGGGTGTATATGGTTAAGGAATACATGAAAATCATGCTCAACTCTTCCAATAAACAGGCGTTCCTGGCAATATTAATTGAAGATTCAACCGAAATCATTGACTTCAAACATTGGTGGCCATTCTACTTTAAGAAATCAATGTTGTCTGCAGAATCTGCAGAAAGAAGCATACCTAAGGATCGAAAAATAACTTTGCAACCGTCAAAGTTCATGCACTTCTCACACACGAGTACTACACCCGGTGTAGTAGTGGCTAGGGACTATTGACAAGTAAATTCCACATTCGCAACACAAGGAAGGGAATGATTGCCCTCCCGACAACTACAGCCTATCCTGCTGGGAAATGTCCTATTCAGAAAGAAAAAGATGGAGGTTCTGCAGAAATTGAGTATGTACCTACCTCATGATGTGAATGTGCAGCAGTTCTATCAACAACTTTTCGACTGGCCTACATGCGATAAGTATGTCTCTGATGTTGCATGAAACATAATAATGTAGCCTACAGGGGAAAAAACTTTTGAACATGTTATGATGGGTTTTGATGGTTTCCTGTAAGAGTAATGTTATATTCAAAACAATGTTATCCTGGAAACAGTTTTTGTATGCATGTATTTTGTCTTATACATGTTTTTTGTACATTAGTAACTCAAAGTAACAAACACTGCCATCTCTTACTTCGTAAAACCCCAAAATTCTACCCGATATCCTTTGAGAATGAGTAAACCCATAAGTCCATGACTTTTAATAATTATTATTTACAAATCCATTACATTTATGCAACATTATTTTATTATATAGGTTGGGTAACAACACTATATTAACTATCACTTTGATTAAATACTAATTTTTTCCTTGTTTCATGTGAGCAGTTTTATTTTGTTTTCTAAAGTTTGCTCTGATGGACTAATGGGATTCATCAAATAGTTGATTCAAATATATTGTTACAAACTAAGATAGGACCGCAACGCGCACGAGGTTCGGAGCTGGCTGGTGGCCACTCATGGCCACTGACGTCATGTGCCATCCTTTGACATAAGACATGCCACACGTGTCTCAACGGATTACAAGGGTCCTCACTACTACCCACCTCCCTCCACTTCGCCCACCATCGCGCCTCTAGCGACCTGGAAATTCCGGGCCCACTGAGGCCGCCGCGAGGAGTGGTGTGAATAAGCGTCGCTGTTCTGGGTATTTCGGGTGTCGGGTTGGCCTGGGATGACGCGACACGTCATAGACGCTCTCGTTCCTTCGAGAAGGTCGCCACGGGTATAGAAGCGACGACGTTGGCCTCCACGAGAGTTCCGGGGTTTCAGAGAATTCCGCGTGTGAAGGGCAGTGCGACATTAGCGAAGAGACTGAGAGACACCCTCAAGAGCTGCGCGACTAGAAGCGACCGGCCTTTGATGTAAGACTGAGTGGTGCGAGGTTGTGTGTGTGAGGACAGGGGTGATGTAATGGGCGAGTCACTGTTGAACCTAGCTCTAGTGAGGATAGCGAGCTGTGGTACTTGACAGACATTGAGTGACTTGCGCATAAATATTTTTAAGTTCAAGTTATTGGTGTTATGACATTTTTTTAAGCAGAATTATTTATTAGTAATGTATATATTCGTAATTATTTAAACTGTAATGAAACATATTTGGGCTACCACTTACGAAGCCAATTTCCCATAATAATCCTTGTAACAATATGTAAAAATTATCTCTACAGTTGTTGGCTCATTTCTAATGATATATAACCAAAAAGCAAAATATTAAAAATAACAAAGTTGGTCTAATACTCGTTTACATGGTGATCCAGATTGAATTACCATTGGAGTCACAACATACATTTCACGAGTAGTAGGTATAATCATTGTACGTTGCCGAAATCCTGAGGTTTCTTTTTAAAAAAATTTGTGCAAAACTGAAACCGCAAAAATGTAGTTCTTTTCGTGGCATTCTTGAAATTCAGACCACTTAGGATTGGATTTTATTTAATGCAATTACTTATATGCATTATTAAATTCACTTTAAAACTATTAAACTCAAATACCCATTGTGAGTTTTCAAAAGTGACTCTTAAATTTGAATTGACTTAAGCAGTAGCCATTTAAAGTAATAAATTAGCATTTGGTTTAAATGCTCGATTTGATATCTGTATGTTTATTCAGACTAATGTTAAAATGCAGATTAACTGTCCACATTATCCAAGTAAAAACTAAAATTCATAACAGCAACTGAGAAAGAGGTTTCTTAAATAATGTTAAGGATTATAAAAATGAAATAATAATCGTCGTGGGAAAACTACTGGGTTCGTAAATGGATAACCGAATCCAAGATTTAACTACACAGTTTAATTGACTACCAATATTTACACTACTAACAAATAATCTTCCAAAAATGCCTAATAATCAGTTACAGTTAAAAATGTTTATTCCCCAGTTACTCGATTTTTCCACACCGCACACCTCGCTGGACCACACCTCTGGCACAACTCCCGTCGCAGCTCCCCTCGTAGACCTTCGTCGCGGGACTCCGTCGCCTCACTCCGCCACCGTCATCACACTTCCCTTTGCCGAAGATCCACTCGACGTTTCGCTCGGAACTTCGCTCGGGACTCTCGCCGTACCCGCAGCACTCTCGCCCGGACTATCACCCCGAAATTCCGCCACTCCAGCGGCACTACCGCCGCGGGAAAACTCAACTGAATTGGTAGGCCGGCGTCCTGGGCTTATATAGGCCCAGGCGCCACTTCTAGAATTCACGAGCGCGGCTGGGGCCAGTCGCGTCATACCGTGTCGATCCGACGCCAGAATTATCGAGACTGGCGTCGGCGGCTTGCGTGGCGACCCGAGGAAATCCCCACAGCTGCCGGGTGTCAGGTTAACCGCGCTGAAGAAGAGCGTCTCGCGGGGAGCACCGTGCAGGGGGGAGGGGAGGTGGCGACCCTTGTAATCCACCAGGCGCGCGCAGCAGTTCTCACGTTGTGGCGGCAACGTGACGTCAGTGGCCGTGCTGGGCCACCAGCTAGCTCTGAACTGCGCGCGCCGCGGCCCTGCTCATGTTCGTAACAAAACATTAAACGAGAATTCAACACCAACGAAATGAGCCACTCTTGGTTTAACTTCCACACATAACGTGTATAAAAAGTCTACAACAGTTCATACAAATTATACTTATAATTGACTTAACAAATAAACACCTCTTTCTGTACTTAATTTTTTTTTATTTTATTCGTTAAAACACTGCGACAATTACGCTCGATATGACACGCAATGCTCCTTATTAAAATTTCCTCAAATTACTTAATTTAAGGGGCCATTCTTGTAAAAAAAAACTATGAGAGCTTTCCTGAGATCAGTGTCGAATCACTCTTTCTATATGGTTAAAAAATTTATAAGATTTGTTTATAGTCGTGATATTGTAATGGAAGTTATAAATTTTTATTAACGAGTGTCAAAGTCAGAGCACACAAACAGTATTTGGTAAATTTCTACTAAAAAAGTAATAATATATTGAAAATATAATTAGTGTATATTAATAGCTATTAAAAATCTAATTTACAAAATAAATCAAAAACCTAATATGTTGTGCAATACAGAGTCTTGGAATTACTATGTTGAAGGCTTACAATGTATGTAAAAAACATTGCATCCTTGTAGAAAAGGACAAAATTTAAAAAAAAAATTGAAAATTTATACAGCTTGAAGTTTCACTTCAAGGCACAAAATAAGCATTATTGCTCACACTGTTTTAAAAAAAAACTGAATTATTCGAGGATGATATGAACAGAAAGAAAATTCTCTATAACTGAAGGGTTCTCGAGAGTCATGACTGCTCATTTGTTAGCGTGGCAGCAGCTTTACTAGAGATGCCGCTACGCAGCTCAGATCCTCGAGACAGGGCGAATATGCTATGGCTTGCCACAGCCTTCTTCAGAATGGAGGTGAGGGACATAATAACACCTAGTCCTGAATTCTAAAGATAACACGTTTTTTTTTTTGCTTGTGACACGTCCCCTTTGCAGGCGGGAATTGATTCAAAACATTTGGTTCACCAGCAAGAAGATTACTAGTACAAACTACAGGGGAAATTTCAAATACGGCCAGGGAGAAAAAAAAACTTCGAATGCGACAGAACAATGAGGACCTCATGAATAACTTCAGAAGGAATTATATTTAAAAAAAATTGGGGGTGTATACAGTATATCTTTGCCAAACAAAAAAAAACTGTGCAAGTTTGCTTGGCAAGTGTTTGGTGGCTTCGAACGTGGCACTGCGTGAGTTGGACCTCTTGACCTCCTTTTTTTCAGGAGTTGAATAAATGCCGATGAAACACGTGAATATGTTTATGTAAAGTGGGCTCGTCACGGGGTATTCCACAGCACCCCGGGGAGCCCGGACGAGGAGTAGGGGTTGAATGGGGTAGGTGTAGCGGTTCCCGGAGCACATGGTTTCGATGCGGTTCTGATGAAGGGGGCTGGACCCGCCCCGCTCGAGGGGGAGGGGGGAGGTGGGGAGGCGGACATCGCGGTACCAGGCAGGGAAGTGACGGGCCTGCTGGGAGATATCGATTATCGATGGCCACGACCGGCGAATGTTCGCGGGCGGCGCAAACAGAAGCCTCCCGGCGGCCCGCGAGGTGCGACCCCAGCGTGGGACACTCCCCTTCCCTCCGCCACCCCGTCTCACGGTCTGGCACTTCTAGGCCCAGACGTCCTGATGGCTGACCTCCCTCGCAGTCGGTGGTGTGGCCGCGCATTTGTAACTGAGAGGCCGGACAAGCGTCAATAGCCTACAACACACACATCATAGGCTGATATAAGTCTCCTCGAATAAGAAACTATTCCTTCAGAATAAGTACTTTCAAGGAAAACGTTCAATTCCGACAGTTTTGTTTCAAACAAGCCGCCAAATTCAGCCTAGAGACAAGTGTTGTTCGGCAAACCGACTGCGCTCCCATGACTCTCGTCTTTTCTGTCCTTACTTTCGTGTTCTAAACAACAAAATAAGGAAATGTTAGCATGCGCAAGTTCAAATGTTTCCTATTTCATGTGTATGCTTACAAGCACAGGTGAAGTGACCCTTTGTGGCTGATTTACTTCTTTATTAGAATTGTGCAGTTTTAATCTGTTTATTGTTCAATTACTGTGCAAAGAATGTATTCTTCTGCAACATTTTCAACAATAAGTAGGCAATGTATATCATTGACTTAACAACTAAGCCGATAACTTCCGTTGCCTTTACGAATTGCGAAAACAATGAACAGCCTAGTGTTGATAACTCCTGGAATGCTAGCACGTGACTGAACTACTCGAGTCATTGGTCATTTATGACTTTATTAGGTGCGGTGAAAATTATCATGTGGACCTATTCTGTAATTAATTTCCAGGTGTTTGAAGGGTCTTTGCTGAACAGCGCTCATAGATTTTACATTCTTAATTCTACTTCCCCCACCCAAAAAGCTTGGTTTTAGATAACATTTTGAAGAAAAGTATTCTTTTACTATGGTTATTCCGCGTTTGCATACCCGGGTGGCCTGCTAAAGGCCAATATGGCCTAGACACTTTTACGAATCGCGTCATTTTCTTCTGTTATGCTTTGGTTACCATGGGCGAAGAGTCTGTACCACTTTCTTTGAGATGCTTATTGTTATGCGTGAACGTAAAAATGGTTGTCAAGTTAATTAAATGTGGGATAATTAATGTTGGGTGTGTTTTTCCTTAATTCTGTAGTGAGGTCGCCTCCTTCGTTCTAAACTTAAGTGTAAATAAGTGTTTTACATTGAACTTTTACAACACGTAGTTTTAAATGTCCGTATTCCTCGTTGGTATTTAATTTTTTCTATGTTTAAAATTATGGAGTGTCTATTGAACTACCTTAAATTGCGTAAATAATGCATGTGTTTTCGAATAAATTAGCCATAAGTGAACTACTGAACAACCTTGTTCACCCTTATTGTTAAGCTTATACTGCGAATAAGTATTTATACTTATGGTGATTTGTTGAACTAAACAGGGTTTGGTTATGCACGATACGTATGCCTTCTTAATTTTTGTAACGGAATAAACATCAATGTCGTGAAAAGAAGTGCATTCACTTCATCATGTCCGCACATTCTCTAGAAATTTGCCATTTACCATACTATAATGGAAATTCTCTGAATGTTTTAGGTGCCACTTTAAACATTGGTTGTCACCAGCAAGCACGCACGTAACACACAATTTGTCAGTTTAAGCTAACCTTACGTTGAACCTCAGGATAGTTTTGTTAAGTGTATAGTGCCAAAATATAATTTTATTAAAAATATTTATTTGTTATCATTCTACTGGTTCATAAACCTTTACACGTAACATATAGGTGAAATTGTGGTATTTTAAGCCGAAATTTTTCATAATTTTAAATAAAGTTCTTATTTAAATTGCTGCGACCCTTACTGCGCCATTTGTTTGTACATAATACTGATAGATAATAAAAAATCAATTTCAAACGTCAACTAAATTACATCCAATTTGTCTTTTTCTTGTGCCATCTACTCATAGGTGAGCAACCATCATGTGTATCCATACTTAATACCTCGTAACCATACATAATTCAGTAGGGCTACAGTTAAAAATACTTCTCGATTGTCCATCCGGTATTAACGTCTTCTTTCTCTTTCTCTTCTTCCTTCTTTTTTCCCTTCAACGATGAGCTGCAGCAGAAAATACCTTATGTTATTCAATTATATTTACACAAATATAGTCCACTATTTTCCTTAGCTAAACACTTAATGGAAAATATAAAAGAATAAAATACTTGTTAGTAGGAATATCAAAATAATTTTAGTAATTTGTAAATATATGTATATAGATACGTGTGTGTAACTTTAATCTGTCTCACTATAACTCCCTCGCACTACAGTCCGCACTACTGGACCGGAAAACTCTTTCACAGCTAAATTCTTGCGTACTGCATCGGCAACGTACTTCCTCTCTACGGACACGACGTCTCCTTTACTAGCCTACAAGTCTTCTCTTTGCCTGGCAATCACAGTCGTTAGCAACATTCACACACAGTTATCGCTAGACCAAGAACAGTTATTCCACGCATATATAAAAAAAACACCAGGATTCCAACTGTACGGTAAACCAACGTGTTTTATGTGTGTTCAAGGAACCACCGAATAACGTGTCCAACGTCACCTTGTCTGGGCTGGGAGTGGGCAGAAGACTTTAGACGTAAAACAAGACATTGGGGCGCCATGTGAAGGCAGCGGCTTTATTACAAGCAAGATTTGGGTTGCTGGACAGACCAATGATAAAATATTTTAGAAAGAGCGGCCGTTTGAAATGCTATGAAATAATTCAATAATTAATTACAAATGTGTGGCATAATGCCACTCATACGCTAAGTGGACCGGTTATCTCTATTTTTGCTACACAGTAGCCCCTTGAAAATTGTCTACTCAAACAGATGAAATGTTCCTTCAGGTGTATTTTCACAATCTGCCGAAGTGAACTACTTCTATTTGTTTATTTTTTTATTTAACATTGTGGTAGACTAGTCACTTAGTCATATTTTCAATGTGCATTGTCTTTCCCATATAACTTGAAGATCAGATCTTCTGATTAACTTCAAAGAAAATTGTTTAGCCACAACAAATCTCCCTATTTAAATGCAGTTGAGTTAGCCTTCAAGTCATATCACGTCTTCTTAGTTAGTCAATTGTATTTTGATCCAAAATAGAGTCTATGCCAGGGCCTCGTCGCTGTGATTTTGTTCAGCTAATGGTATCCCAAGTATTTAAATTGTTTATGAAATTTATACCGTGGATGTCTTCGATTCATGTACTATACCTACTCTAACTTTTTGCAATGGTGCAGCCTGTACTTAAAGTTTGACGAGCGATAACATAAGCACTGCTCTAAACTCAGCTTTTCTTTACTCAATCCAGCAATCTTACCGCAGTATATTTTGTTTTACCTGACCAGCTGACCCCTTAGGTTATTGAAATATGAAATACAACTAGGTGCAACATGATATTTTCATGAAAATACTTGTAAAAATTCGGTAAAGACTTTACTATAACCAGGAGTTCTGTCTTTGTGTTATAGTTTTCCGCCTCATATAACAACTTGACTTGGCATTTTATAAATTTTCTTGTCTTTCTTGAACAAGAAGAGTAACTAGGGCAACCAACTTTAGCTTACAACTATATTATGAATGCAAATTCATGCTGGGTGTTCGTATATGGATTAGAAGCTATTGCCAAACCCTTGCAGCATTTGATAGCAAAATACCCAATTATTGTGGTGTTTGGAATATGAAACTAACTACCTGTCCTTCATATTTCGAAATACAAAATTTTTTTCTTTATTTATGCTGTCTAATAATTTACTAACAAACCAATAATAATTTTATTTCATATTTGGTTTTAGATTGGGAGCACTGTTTAACAGATGCAATCTTCTCAGAATTCATTAGGACACTATTCAGGGACATGATGTGACTTGTAAATACCACTTTATGCTAAAATATGAAGCACATTTTAGGGTTTAACTTGATTGTTGCAAAGAAAATATTGTTAAATGTTTTTTGAAGATTATGTGAGTTCTCTTTCATAGTATTTTTCATCACAATGTTGTCAATCAGGTTTCCTCAAACAGTTTTCCAAGTCCGGTCATAAAAAATAAAGTTCTTTTAGTCTCTTAATTTCCATGAGCATTACATTACCCAACTAGTAGAGAGATAACTGGAACAATCTTCTTCATGTTTAAAAAGCAGTCTCCTTATTCCTGAATGCTCCTGTTGAGTTACAATTAAATTCGAGCCTAAAGAAACCACCTGGTGCCAGCGAGTTTGTAAAGGGTATCATCGAAACGTGTAAGCATGTAGCTGTCATTTTTAGTGATGCCACTCAGCTTTCTGTAGTGCACACATTATGTTACATTGCTATACTTTTCAGCTACAAGAATTATTGGGGAAAACCAAGGAATCACCTATAGTTTGATTACACAATACTTATCTTTTCTTTAATCAGTGTGTTGGCCTCCTCTGGTTGAGCCATATTGATTCGGGAAATGGGTCTCCCTCATTTAAATATTGGTTTTCCAAGCAAGTTTAGCTCCTTTAATTTGCAATGCATCACAAACCTTAGCAATTCTCCAAACAATGATGAGTTTTATCCAGACATAAAGTCATACCTGGCTCGATATTTCAGCTGCTTTTACATGCTCAAAATAAACATAAATTGAAACAGCTTCATCAAATTACACTTGCATCACAGCTCTTCGAATTGCGTGGGAATTAATAATTTCACCTTCTTCCCTGCGATATACAATACTTCACCATTATTATAAAGATAAATAAATAATAGTCCATGGTGTCCTGTCACAGAATGTCTTCACAGAAATATCAGCAACAGGATAGGGAAATGTTAACATGCACAAGTTCTAATGTTTCCTTATTTATATGCGTGTAAGCACAGATGAATTGAACCTTAATTCCAATTTAATACTTTATTATAGTTGTGAAAGTTTTAGCTGTATTATGTTTAATATCTTTTCGATAAATTATTTATTATGCAACAGTGTTGACAATAAGAAAACACTATATGCCGCTGATTCATCCATTAAGCCTCAGGCTGCTTTTTACTTCACGAAGTAGGGACACACTGACCATCCTAGGAGTAGTAAGTCCAGGAAAGCTTGCATGCGCCTTATTACAGCAGGTACTGCTCATTTCCTTGCATTTATTCGTGCTGCGATGTCTTATGGTGCATCGTAGAGCCTTACTAAATATTTCCTAAATTGTGGCAGGCAATACATCGCTAGCAAACTTCATTTCTTCTGAATTTGTCATTCCTTAGCCGCTTATTTAGTGTGTTTGTGATATCTGACTCATTTCTAATTGTAAAAGTATTCCCCTTGAACGATTATAGTTCAATATTAGTTGTCTCAATTCATGTATTCATTGAATAAATGTGTCCTAATTATATTTTTGACAAGTACCAGCAGTGCATTTCAGCTCTACTTGTGACAAGCCAATCGGAATGTCTGCTCTATTTCAACGTTCCGTAGTACATCCACGTATACTCTTGCAGCAAGTGGTTAGGGAAAGTCTGCCGAGAATTTGAGGTAAACCAATTTTAGACGTTTGTCAATGTCGAGTTTGTATTTGGTGATTCATCAAAGCTCTTGCGTAAACCTCACCCACGTGTCGGGCACCAAAACTGAAGACCAAAATCTTTCAGTGTATACTTCTGGGTACTGTGCTGTGGCCTTTTCTTTCCCACACTTATCATTTAATTCTTCACATGCCTTCAAAACTTCGCTTATAAAACATCCAGAAAGACTGGCTATCAAATGAATCTTCGTGTTGCATGACTAGTGCTTTATATATGGTTCTCCTCGATAAACACGCCCAGACTGTTCGAAGTGTATAACCGAACCATGTCCCATACTAACATACATTTCAGGTAAATCAATATTTTAAAATACCAAAAAAACACAATTTATACATATCCAAGTGTAGTACCTACATTATAAAAGTAAAAATAATAAGTGCCCTCTTATTTGAACATTATTTTAACTTTTTTTATAATTTTAAAATTGCTTTAAATATAATACAATTTATTTTTAAACATATATGTTTTAATAGATGAAAGACAAAAATTGTGACAATTTGATTTTCGGCGACTATGTTCTGTGACAAGACATTGAGGTGTTGTCGGCAGTGAAGGGATGTGAAAAATTTTTAATGTTATTCAGTTATGTGATGACTAGTAGCAAAGAAATAATGGGCAGGTTAAATTGCTTAAAGCAACAAAAAAAATTAACTGGGTCCCTATAAATGTATAAAAACTAGGAGAAAAAATATTTAAGACAAATTTCATTCTCTATTTCAATAGATAAATAGTTTATTAATACAATCAGTATAATTTATTGACGTAAACAATCATAAATGTACTGGTCTGATTTATCAACTTTGCAATTAATCTGTTTTTAAAAAGCAAGTGAAAAAAGCAACTTCTAATAAAAATAGTTATAAAATAGATTTTTGTGTGACTTTTTATCTTTGTTTAAATTAATTCCATATACTGCTAGACAAGACAAGCCAAAAGGAATGGACAGCGGGCATTTAATTATTTATCTTAGTCACGCGTTATAAATTATTCCTTCCGCCATTTATCTGCATTGTGCTTTTTGGATATTTGGGTGCCTTATGGCATTGCTCTCAACAAGACATAGACGACAACCCAATTATAATTAGATGCATAAGAACTAACACATGTACACTAGGTTTCAGGACAGAACCACTATTATTTGTACTGTTAAAATGAATTCAGGCTGAAGAACAATGAGCTTATTGTGATAAACTCTAATCCTAATGCTGAAACATGGTGACTTTCAATTCCTGTTCATAGACACCAATGGTACAACTGCGCCAGCTAGTTAATTATTCACTACTGGATAGAGCGTTAATTAGTCTGGTGGAGTGCGCAGGACTGGGTATTATTCCGTTTACATCTCTGATCAAGCAGAAAATACAGTGTTCTGCTGTTTCCAGGACAATAAATTTGCCTAAGTATACACTACTTAAAGTCCAGTTCACTGTGTGCTCCAACGCAGAAAGAAGTTTTAAATTGATATTTAAAATTAAATTTAGAATATTCACTGCGTATAAGAAACATTTTCCAAGTGCGTGTACATGGCAAAGATTTCTAAAACAAATGTTTGATGTTTTTTAATCTTTAAATTTTAAAAATTATTTTTTTTTGTAATTTCAATTACATTCATTAACACGTGTTTTAAAATAGAGTTTTGCTCTAAAATGCATATGTGTAATTTATATTACTTTATTACAAGTTTACATTTCTTTAATTTTCGTGAAATATTATGAAATTTTTCTATAGCCTGGCCTTGCGTAGTAATAAAAAACGCGTGTCTCCCAACACTTACGTTTGGTTGAATCCTACTGTATAAATCTGAAAATATATTTTTTTTAGCGGGTACAGAAAAATTAATTAACTGAATGTTTAAGTATTTCTTAAGCGTTCTTTTTACCAAGATTCATAAAGAGTTCTAAAATTAATGGATAAATTTTAAACCTTTTACTTAAATACGTCATTTCCATTATTTATGAGTCAATAACTAAACTACCTAAATATTTCTTGTATTGTAAAATTGTGTTCAGCAAAATAAAAATATTTAAATGTATTAAAAATTATCATTAAATATTATAAGCTTTGAATTTAAGGAAGAAAGCTTTTTTAATGTGAAATAATTTTTGGGAATTTTTGCGGTTTTAATTTTCAACGGTTTCTTATCTAGGATGTTATTGCATAGCACACAACTATAACTGATTTTTGTATACCTAAGATTGTGTCTAGATAAAGAAATAATAGGCTCGAGAGGTATAAGCCAATATTAATTGGAATAAAATTATACGTGTACTTTAAATAGTTATAGAATCGCATATAACAATATCCACAGATTAAATGAAATTGATGACGATTGCAATTAATACATGTTAATGTGACACATTCCAAACAGTTACTATTACTATAACTTAAATCGTTACCACAAGAAGAAAACCTTGGTTTTTGCATGGATGAATCTGAAACTATTAAACGGGAACAAAATCAAAGGCATGGCTATAAGTGTATAATAAACTGCCTAGAGACATTTTACGCCACGTGATTAAACACAAGGTATATTATATTTTCCTAATTTAGTAAATTACTCAGTACAAACTAATTCCCCACTAAATACAAAATGGATGATTCAATCATTAAAAGTAAGAACAGCTCGTTTAATAAGCGTGATATTTAAATGCTAGTGGGTACGTAATGAGTATCTACTTATAAGCTGCTTGGGTTAAGACTATCGTGGCACCACAGAATTTTGAATACTTCAAAATACTAAATATAAAACTACTTTAATTTTTTTTCTTTCCGTAAAAATGTAGTAATTTGTCAATATATTTTAAAACTTAACTTGCTTAGCTCATATAAAACTTATTTTATTGATGGAACTACATTACATATAAATATATATTTATAAATTTATATACAACTATATATTATCAAATTAAGTGAAATTTACTGCAATTTAATTTTTATGAACTCAACGTAAATGTTACTTATTATAAGTAAGATCGAGAAAATGATTTTTGTACAGAATAAAAACATTTTCAATATTCTGTTTCCAAACAAAACGACACTAGGTTGGTATTGCCTTTTAAAATACCTTAATTTGTAATTTCATCTGAATAGCTGACTAAAAACGGTTAATTTAATTAATTGCATTCTGTTATGAAACGGTTTAGTAAACTAAAAATACTTTTATTGTACCTGAACTCATAATTTTTATGTAACGCTTTTAGTTGATATAAAATAAACATGGATTGCATAATGCAGTGTATTTTACTGGTTTATGTGTATAGCATGAATTGAAATTATTTGTTATACAGCGTCAGTTTATTTTTGGATAAGTTAAGAAAACAATATATAATAAAACATATTGATATAAAAATAATATAATTAGAAATTTAAATATTGCCTGGATGACGTTAATTATTTTATTACATTTTGGATACGGAAGAATATTATATTATTTAATATTTTACTGTCGTGATTAAGCTTATGATTTTTGAAGTCATTTGGATGGTCACTTAAACAAAACGATTAACTTTCACTCACTTAAATAGTTATATTGGGAAATATCAATAAATTAAAAGTGTCTTGAAGTTATTGTATATTTAATTGTTTTAACAATTTATTAATACTTTAACGTACAGTTAAAAGTAATGTTATTAACTCATTAGCAATAACATAGAACATTTGATGGCTTCACTGGTGAAAAAAGCCTAGTGTATCTTCTGCAGTGTTCATCTTTCACTCCTGAAGCCACAAAAAATACGTAATGGTCCAAAATAAATAGTTTTATTTAAATACATTTAATTTCTCGAAATAACTAAAAATGTGTTAAAAAATTCGCATTATGTTTAAGTTAAGTAAGGTTATTCTAAAAGTACCGAAATTTTCTAATATTTTTTTTTTTTTTAGAAAAATCTCATCACACCATATAGGCTTATTTAAAAACAAAGAAATGAAACGTTATTTTTTATAGTTGTATAACAGAGTTTAACACTGAAAAACATTTATAACAGAACTTGGAAAATTATATATACATAGTATCTTAAGTGTGTGGTATAAACATCATTTTAGCCACAAGCTGTGGTAAACCCATTTCAAAAATTATTCTGATTTGACTTTGAAAACCTTTAGTGCCAGTACTGTACCAGGTAAAAAAAAAATTACATTTACAATGAAAAACATTTTGTTACTTATTTCACGGTCATTGCTTTTTCAATTGTATCTCTTATTTTTCGTAAGGAAAAAAAATTGAAATTTATTTTAAAATTATTATTTATGTGGTAGAGTTGGTTTTCATAAATATATTTATTTCTCTGATAACGTTTTATTTTAATTTCATAATATATATTTAAGTTCACTTTTAAGAATTGATAGGTAAAGCAGACACACGCGACAACAATATTTTCTGATTCGTAAGTTGTAAATTGAGTATCGTTTCTCAATTATAAACGGAATTAAATTATAACAGTGTGTGAACAGTAATCGAAATACATTAAAAGGTCCTATGTACAAATCGTTGTTCGTTTGAAATTTTTGTTTAATTTACTTACACACAAATATATATATATAATAAATATGTAATTATATATTTATTATAATGTATAATTATACTATGTTATATTTATAATGGGATGTTGGTATGTATGACGTCGATAAACTCCGACAACGTTTAATCGATTGCAATGAAAGTTGGTACATCGAAGTGATTTTTCATGGAGAAGGTTTTTATGATATCCATTTTTTTTTAACTCGCCGCTAGATGACGCTGCAGTTCATGAACTTCTTTATAGTTCAACCAATCGCCATTTAAATTGGTATGCAATATATATTTGAAAACGGAGAAAATTTAGCAATATTAATTATTAATTTTATTACAACTCTTCACAAGATGCCGCTGAAGTCATCAAATTCTAAACCCTTTAACCGTTCGCCATGGGTAAACAAAAATCATAGGTCATTGATGTACAAACGGTAATTGTGTGTCATTTTTCTTTGTCCATCACACTATCATATAGCGCTATCACCATGTGTCCAGCCTGGGCAACGCCATGTACTGCAGCTATTAATAACTAATAGTATTTAATTTTTAGGCAAATTACATTTTCTAATCACACGCAACTAAACTACCTTTGTACGTCTTATCTGTCAATTATTTTAACAGTATCTATTTTTCTATAATTCAAGGAACACATAGCTAAAAATAATTACAATTACTGATTGTGACTGTGATTAGTAATTGGTTAGTAAGTTTAACAATAACATATATTGATTGTGATTTTGATATATATATATATATATATCTGTGTGTGTGTGTGTGTGGATGCTGGTATATATTACGTTGATAAACTACCACAACTTTTACCGATCACCATGGAAGTTGGCTCATTGAAGTGTGTTTTCATGGAGAATATTATCGAACTATCTATTTTTCTATAACTCGCCACTTAATAGCGCTGCAGCGTATCAACTTCTATTCCGCTCAACATTTCTCCATTGAAATTGGTATATTGTGTTTTTACTGTCTTTAATCCTCAACATCAATAAAAGTGATTATGACTGTGCTTTGTATTTAGTGAGTGAGTTTAAAATGGAATACCATTTGAAACGCTTCATAGATTCCAGATAACATACAAGAGGTAAATACATATATGTAAGTAAATAGACACTGGCAGGATAACGTCTACCGGATTCGGCTAGTATCGTCTAAAATATTGGATAGAAAAACCCTTAATCGCATAATATTACGTGAGAGTGACCCCCCAAAAACTATTAAATAATATTTCAGGCTCAGAAATTTGCGAAAAATCCGAATTTCGCAAACTTTATAGCCTAAAATAAAGTAATTTATATTAATGATAACATTTTTTGATTTGCAATTGTGAAAAATATATTTAATCTTATTTTACCAGAGAATAAAAAATTATAAAATTTAAAATATTTTTCATTCTCCAAATTTTGGCTTATACGTGTTATGGTCACTTTTTTCGGGTAAAATATTGCTAATATAAGAATATCACATAAACAACGACACATGAGAAAAAAAACACTACTATGTTAATACATGACATCAAAAAAATTATTTAAATATCTAAGAAGAATGAATTCAACTACAGTTAGTACGGTGAACCATAAACACGTAACATTTCCTCGGCTGAAACACGTATAAGAAGTATCCACAGAGCTTGACCCGTGTATTGGCACCTGTCAGTTCTCGACCAGCAACAGCTGTGACTGTATATAAGCGTTCTTCCCATCTGTCATTGTCCAGACAGGTAATTACGTCTGCGCGAAAGAGACAGAGATAAATAGGTTTCAAATTGAAGGTTAATGCCTTCACATATGATATATCATTCGGTTAGCTCAAGCTCTGGGCATAATATGTACTATTATTTAATATAACTTAAATGTTTTTAACTTTACTAATGCTTATTTTAGTTAAATGTTTTACTAAGTAAATGTTTAACAAAATTTATTTTCAAACTTCTTTTTGGTTTACACTGGTTAGTAAATAATAGATTTCCACATTATCAAAGGGAATAAACTTTTTTTAACAATGACTAAACCAGCACTCTTCCTGAGGCATAAATTATGAAAGCTATTCTTAAAGTAAGGTCCATTTGGCCATTAAAAATAATAACTCGTAAGAAAATGTGTTTTATAAACAGTTTTATTTTACTACATATATTCTGAAAATGTTTACATAATCGCCATTCAGTTCAAAGCAATTTTTCTAACGCTGGACCAGTTTCTTTAACCGTTCTCCATAGAAGTTCACTGCCTGGAGATAAAACCGGTTTACAATCGTAATTTTGTAAAGTTTGATGTAATTTTTTACCCAAGTTTATTAAATCAACCAAAAGTATGCTCTTTCTGTCCAAAACACATGATAGTCAACATTTTTCGACTCGAGTAAGGAGATGTTTACTAAGCGGCTGCTCTTAGGCTACACGCATTGCGTATTCGAAGTCCGTGACGTCTATGGCCAAGGCGTTCATTTCATTCCCAGGCGGAATACTTTTATACAGAGGATAAAAGAAATTGGTGGAGCGTTACGAAAAGTGCTTGTTATTGAATGGCCATTATGTGATAATATGAAGTACATCTATAGTAAACGAAAACTTTAATATATTATATAAATATAAGTTAATTTTTTTAATGACTTTACTGACCTTACTTTAAGAATATTCTTCTGCACCACCCTTAATACCTCTGAAAATATATAAATCTATCGAAAATATTAATCTTTTAATTACAATTTTTCTGAAATTACTTACTAATAGTTAAAGCACCAAGTTTTAAAATCAATACTATATCCGAAATGTTTTCTTGCATTAAAAATCATTAAAAAGTTTTAAAACTATCATATATATATATTAGGTTATGTTGATAGCAATTTAAAGTACTTTTATCTAATCATCTTTATACTTAAGTGTATAAAAGCTATAAAAAACTTCTGTTACGGGGTTATTAACCAATTTACCTTATAACAAACATCCATAATTTTAGTTTGAAAAAAATATTGCCCTATTATTATTTCTTCGTACGCAATGGTTTAAGAAAAATAAAAAAAATCTAATGCTATTCAAAACTATAACAATCAGTTAAGAGCCAGAAAATGTAATTCTAAAAGTTTTAGGCATACCATTAAAATTTTTGCTGGTAAATTCTTGTAAAAAATATATTTTTGATATTAAAATACAAAATTTTCTTAAGATGAAACTACGTAGGAGTAAATAAAGTACACTATAAAATAATTTTTAAATTAATGTTTTTCATTAGTATAAAAAAAAATTATATTTCATTACTGGTGTTGGTTTATTGAACCATCAATTACAGCTGGAAGAAGAATACCCTTCGTAAGAAAACCTTTACTGCGGAGGGTAATAAAACGCAGGACACTTTTGCGCGGAGTCTTGCAGATTTAACATTTGATTGCGCGGCGCCGAATTACATTTACATCCAAATTACTCCCTAACTTGTTACCACAAAAGTGGTAGTCTTTGCTTCATTAGAAGTTTTCCTCCAAAAAATTAGCGGTAAAATTTACATATTTTTGGTTTTTGATAATTCAAAACAATTTTAATATCTCTCGAATCTTTGCTTGGATTTCTATTTTTTTCTTAGAAATTTTAGTTCCCTTGCATGCTCATATTTATTGTTTTATTAATTCATCAACGTTTAATCTCTTTATTTTTTTTTTGGTCAAACGTTTCTTAGTATTCTTAAAAAAAAATATTTTTATTGAATTAGAACTAAAAATAACAAAAATATACGAAGTTATAACTTAAATATTAAAAGATGAAACATTTATTTCAAGCATTGACCCAATTCCTTGCATATAAACTTCGGTCTCAAAGACAAAATAGTTTAAAAATATCAACACAGTCATTTTATTAGGAAGAATAAATATTTAACACATATTTTCACCTATGACAAGAAAAGATGGAGCTTATGTAGAGAAAATGTTTTAGGTCACCAGTTTCGCATAGAGAGTAAACGTAACTGTACACCCAGTAGTTTGAGTAGCTCTCGACTCTAGGGGTGGTATTTATATTCACGTCTTGAGCAATTCCTTCGTCAAGAAATTCTTATATGCATTCTTATTTAACATTTGTGTGCCATAGAGGTTGCTTGAGATGATCTCAAGTGATCGCAAACAAGACAATCTTGATGAAGACCATCTTATGATAGTCCCATATTTCTTATTTATGAGAGGGCATTCTCCTGTCTCATAGTCGTTGCTTGAGAACACCATCGTAGAAGCATGTTTCATAGTCGCTGAGACCGTGCTTAAGAACACGAATAAGATCGTCTTTGCCAAGACCACTGCAGACATGTCTCAAGCAATTGCTTGTTCTGATCGCAATGTATAAAATGGCGGATTCTCGTGAACCTCGTATTTTTAAACTTAAATAAATCCTGTATGAAGTGCTGAAGCAATTTTATATGTATTTTAAATGAGTTTAGTGTTTGTTTGTGACCAGTGGTTACATTTTCAAGTGCTAAACAGACACGTTTAATTACGTATCGATCACAGAACGAGTACAATGGATGTGGAAAACGATGCGTTTAATGATGGTTGATGGTACATATCACAATCAGAAAATTTAATTCTACATTCGTGACACCCAAAATTCATTAGAAATAATTTAAGAAAAAGTGGCATTACAGTATTGATAATACATAATTTTCCACAACAATTCGTAACAGGTCTGTAAGTGTAATGGTTAGGGAGATGGGTATCAAAATCCGTAGATTGAGCAAACAATGCGAATGTGGTTCAAATCTTGGCACTGACAAAACATTTTTTTTATAGTTACATTAAATGAAAATTGCAAATATAGCTTTAAGATAAATTTTATTAGATTAATTTTTTAAAATCTAATTGTAATAATATATTTAAATACATAGCTCAATTTAATAATTTGGTTATTTCATACGCAGTAGGCTTTGAGACATACTGTAGTCTATATATTTTACTTATAATACGATTAAATTATAGAATCACAAGTAACTTGAACATGAAAAATTAACTTATTATATGAGGAAATTAATGTCTTATATTATTGATGAAAAAACATTTTATAATGGGGTTTCACAAGATTTTAAGTTCCTTACTATGTACCCTTATCAGATTCGTTCAAACTTATTGTTATAATTCTAAACATACATTTTTCTTACTTAAATTAAAAATTTTATTTTACTGTGTAGTTAAATCTAATATTTTTATTAAACTAACATTTACTGTACCTTATCCTGAAGCTGAAGCAGAGGGACATTTTCTCAAAAAAAAAGTTTTTCACTACCTGAAATATTTTTTGATAATTATGTAAAGACAGGTAGCTTTTAAACAAGTAGTAATTCAGTATTAACAGTTCTGAAGATGCTAACTTAATTTTATTATTTTTAAAAGGGTATTATTAAATCGTTAGATACATAATTTCTTAATGTTAAACTTGCACAGGAAAGACAAAAGTCTATAAAGTTCTTAATTTCATTCATCTCAAGTGACACGCTGAGATGTACTAGAAGGTATGCATATTTGTGGTCGCAAAACATCTATTTTTCCATGTGTGATTCAAGAGTATTAAAACAATAAACGAATTCCTCACATCAACGTACAAACGCACTTCGAATGTAGTGATATATACTCACTAAATCTTGTTACTATAAATAGCCTCAAATTCTGGGGTTTCAGTGCTTGGTGTGAATAGTACCAGAATATTTAACGAAAACAGTTCGATCGCCAAAGTTCGTGTATGCTCGTATCTTTTCGGCTGTCTCAAGTAAGTGCTTCGTCAAGCCATAAGTACGGCAAACAAGCTCTTGCTTGAGCATGCAGTCTTCATGAAGCTCGTCTTGTTCGCGGACTATGAAACATGGAGATTGAAATCGCTGCCTTGAGAAACAAGACCGTCTTTCTCAAGACGGTCTCAAGACATTGCTCAAGATGCGACTATAAATACCAGCCTAGCTCCCTCGTCTCGTCATGTCGAGTGCTTCGCGGTGTACGTCACAACCCGCACACAAAAGCATTGCGTGTTTCCGAGCGCGGCTCCGGGCAACCTTCATACGAGCACGTCCTGCGGGAGTTTGAAACTGTTTGGCTTATTGAAGAAAAACTTCCCTACAGCCGGTAGGGTAGTCTAACGATAACGTCATTACCAAGTAACGGAAGTGAGAATACATAACGGAAGTAACGGAGGTACCGGAGGTAGTGGAATATTTCTCGAAAGCGCGGGGTTTGAAAAGAAGGCTTTAGGTGATGGGATCGTGAAGAGGGGTGAGAACAATGAATTTAATAGGGAGTACTTAAGGTTTTCTTGGTCAGGATATTTGCTACATTTGGAAACTTCAATTGTGTACATTATTGTTTTATTTTTTTGTTTATGAAAATAATTTAATATTTTAAAGAAACTCTTATTTACAGCTGTAACACAAATTTCAGTTGTGATAAACCTAATGTGAACCATGCAGTTGTATGTAGGTATTTACTTTATGGAGGTTGCTGTTAGCAACGAGCCACGACACGAAAAGTAATAAATTATGGCCTGGTGAATGTTTTATTTGGTGAACACTTATTTTAAAATGACTCTTGCAAGTCTTAATTTTTTTTATGAGCCTACTTAAATAGTGTGAAATGTTGGTTGGTTTGGAAAAGCTTCAATAAATATTTGTACAATGTTCAAACCAAGTTTTTAAAATTATATTATAATAGCTTCATTTTCGATACTTAGCTATAGTTTTCAGGACAAGTATCTATAGTACTCAAAAATTACATTTTCGAAATTCTTCCTTTTTACAGAAACTTACCCACTTTAATAAATTATTAAATTTTTTAATATTCAGGCCGGTAAATTTTAAGGGCACGGCTTTTCAAAGTAATAATAGAAAATTACAAATGTTATTTATATGAAACCTACAGACGTTCCTCTTTTTAACCTGAAAACTGCGTTTCCAAATTCATACATGTTTATCAGAAATTGTCGTTTATATGGTAAATTAGGTAGACTTTGCAGTACGCAGCAATCACCATGTTGTGATTTAAATAGCATAGCCGAGACTGTTTTTCACATGTGATTGTTCTGATTAAAGTAACCCACCTTCTGTCTACTTTAAGATAGCAAAAACTTAATTCCGTTGTTCTCTAAACATCCTTAGAAATACAGCATAGCCAATGCTGTTTTCAAAAATACAGAGATATTTAATGTCAGTACGTGACGCCATGGGCAAAAACTGTTTTCCACCCAAATTAGGCAGGACTACAAGAACTTTTCATGGATAAAACCGGCAGGTATATAAGTAGAACATACCTTCGAGCTGCAATCAAGTGAAAAGGATTAGTTACACTTGGTGAGTGATAGTGGGCAACGAGCGACGGGCTTCGTGTATGAAGATCGGATCTTTGGGAGACGATTTCGCGGCGAGGCGAACGAGCGAGTATTGCAAAGTACGTGGTAAGAGACGAACATAAAATAGTCATTGTCAGGCCTTGCTTCACTGGTATTTATGAAAGTGTGTTTAACTTGTGGAGAGACATTAAAATTGTTATAATAGAAGAACAAAATGTACATTATTTAAAGAAACATACTTAAATAATTTTGGCTATCCATTTTTTTGCACCTGTGATTTCCCAACTTTTCACAGTATTGTTAAAATACAAGTCAATGTTTTCATCAAAGCAAGACAGAACAAATACTAAATATTTAATTTCACTTGTAATTACTTTTAAATAATATTTGACCTAAATAATTAAGTATTATTTATAATGACAAAGTAACTGCTCTTATTTATATGCCAGTGGCTTAAATGTGTTTTTGACGTGACAACGTCTAATAAATCGATGAACGCCGGCTGCACGCACGGAAAAGTGTCCCGTAACGTATATTGTCCCACTAGGATGTGTCCCGTTACGCTTATTGTACGCTTGCGTCGCATCTATCTCTCTTCCACTCGATTGGAACAAACGTCGATTTCATTTTTTCAGTCATGATTTCGTCGTTTAAATTATAATTATTATGTAATTAAACGATCGTCCACCAATTTTCAGCACAATTGGTATGGCTATTTTTAAGTAATATTGAATTTTGTAATACGTTTTTATACGAACAATGGTGTTTTACAGTTACACTTAATAATTCAAATTACACCCGGAATCTTTTGCACAATGTATTAAAAAAATATTTTAACACATTATAAATTGGTTTGGTGTATTTGGGATGCGTATTTGTTATAAAATCGTATTATAAAAACGAAATAATATTATTCCCCTACGGTGATGTCGTCTACGGTTACGGACGGGAACCGAACGAATCGCGCATTCTATCCGCTTCCGCGGCAACCAGGCAATCGTTTATACATATTTCCCTTTGTTTATAGCGAGGGGCGTTATTATTAATGAATTATAAATGAAATTTCGTGCCCGATGCCACAATTGCATTACATTTTGAGCACTGGAAGACATAAAAACGTAAAAAATTCTCGACGAATTTTAATCTCGGCCCCAGCGCACCACGAGCGTCTGGGTTGGAGATTAAAGCCGAAATTATTTCTTAAACTTCCTTATACTTTTTTTATGAACTGCATGGGCATTATTATTAAGTTGTACGTTTAATTTCACGACGAACAAACTTCGTTATTAAATTGTAATTGCGAAAAAGCGTAAAACATTCTAGACAAACTTGAAGTTAAATAGCAAACATGTATGAAAGTTATAGTGAAAATAATCTCTTCGTTAAAGTAATGAACATATTTGAGTTATGAGTGAAAATAAAAGTAAATTTATAAATTAAATTTTAGTATTCATTTTACTCCTTCTTTGTATCCATACAAAGTAGTGATAATCCAATAAAAATGATTTAATTTTATTCATAAAAGTATGCAATCATTTCATCAATGTTTTGTTATGACGTTGTCACGTTAAACTATCGTCCGTAAACTAACTTTTCAGAGAACGAATTTTTTTAATTAAATAATCTATCAAAGAAAAATGATTAAAAAAATTGGTTGTCTGTAAAGCCGGTTTACGGACGATAGTTTAACGTGACAACGTCATAACAAAACATTGATGAAATGATTGCATACTTATATGAATAAAATTGAATCATTTTTATTTTAATAATAATTGAATAAATACTTAAAATTATACTAGTAATCAGATTTTTTAAATGCAAGAATAATTAACTTTTATTGCCAAAATTATTGTTGTAATAAGCAATGAAAACCACATTAACATTTCACTTCACTTTATAAACAGTCGACAAAACAGTTCGCGTGTATATGACTTGTACTTAATTAATTTTATAAACGGGCGTTTTGCTATAAAGTTAAAAAATAATAATGAACAAGTTTTCATATATATAAACTGTAATCAAATATCTATCATCAATTATATGAATCAACACAATTTTTTAGTCAATTGTAACATAACATATCATTGCTGCACTCGCTGACAGTGTAACCGAACACAGCGTAACGGAACAATGAGCGTAACGGGATACAGCGTAACGGAACACAGCGTAACGGAAAAATGTGCGTAATGGGACACTTTTTGTGCGTGCAGCCGGCGTTCATTGATTTATTAGATCTTGTCACGTCAAAAGGGTTTCAACAATGCATTAGAAATAGTTGAGTCTAAAATTTTGATTTAGTTAGGTATAACATTTGTTTATTTAGAACTATATTATTGGCAGATGTAACGTGGTTTCCTATTAATAATTTACCACCATTTAATAAAACTACATTTATGTGATAAGCATTGATATTTTATTGGCTTAAGTTAAGTTTTGGTTTGGTTTTTGAATGCTTATATTACCAAGTGTTGTTAACAACTAATTTTCATAATCAAAATGTTAAGCTCACAAATAGAAAGAAAATAGTTGAAAGATAATAATTTTCTTTTTGAATATAATGTTATGTGTAGATATTTGTCTACGATAGTGTACATAGAATAGGATTTCAGTTGGTAAATGTTTTCCAATGATATATTATTATTACATTATAATTTTTTCGTGGTATCTAAAAATAATCCTCAGAAAAGCATGATCACAAATGTTACATTTCTTCGATGCCGTAATTTTTGACGTGATAACGTCTAATAAATCGATAAACGCCAGCTGCACGCACGAAAATGTGTCCCATAACGCACATTGTCCCGTTACGTTGTGTCCCGTTACGCTCATTGTACGCTTGCGCCGCATCTATCTCTCTTCCACTAGATTGGAACAACCATCGATTTGACGTTTTCGAGGTACATTAAACTTGAAACACTCCTATTCGTTTCCTACTTTTCCTATCATCGAAGTTAAATAGCAAACATGTATAAAAGTTATAGTTAAATAATCTCTTCGTTAAAGTAAAACATATTTGAAATAATGAGTGCAAATAAAATTAAATTCATCAATAAAATTGTAGATTTCATTTCACTCCTTCTTTGTAGCAATACAAAATAGTGATAATTAAATAACAATGATTCAATTTTATTCATAAAAGAATGCAATCATTTCATCAATGTTTTTTTATGACGTTGTCACGTTAAACTATCGTCCGTAAACCGACTTAACAGACAACCAATTATTTTTAATAACTACATGATAATGAATACATGATATATGGAACACTCAATAACTTAAAAGTTTGTTTTGACATAGTTAAAAGTTATACGAAGAAGCAAGAATAAAGTTATATTTATGATTCGGTAAATGTTTGGCTACGAATAGTTTCCTTTACAAAACCTATTTGATATACTCGTTAAACCCAATAGTTCGTACTAGGATAAATTTTAAAATTTGAAAGGGGTGATAGTTTCCAAGAGAATGCAGCACTTCAACATGAGCAACCCTGCTGGGGTCTCTTGTGCCACGCTAGACTGTAGTACTTCCACTTTAGTGTCCGGGGGTTTGTTTGTCTCCGGGCCGTGCGTGCACAAGGACTTGGTGACGCGGTGTTTGTCAATAGGGCGTGGCCAAGACGCCAGCTGTATTTCCATCTCAAAACAACCCACCGGGACTCCACACTGAACCAACAAATTAGTTGAATACGCAGTCTTCTGTCTAGCTAAAAAATTTTAAATGAAAATTTCCATTAAATAGTACAAATTTATTTTTGAATTGGTAAAAAAATCGAACTTGTGTAAATGAATAAAATGAATCATTTTGACAAAACTCAAACGTTCATATAGCAATATTCTAAAAAAATAACATGCCTTGCCAACAATATAAAAAAAATTAATAAAAAATTAAAATTTAATATCTATTTTAAGTTTTCCAAAATTTTGTAGACAGATACTAAAATCTGATTAAGCAGATTTGGCTTTTACTCCGTGTGTTGTATTTATTTGTGTTATCCTACCTTGAGGTTTTTCTATGCCACATACTGTATACCAACAATGTTTGTTGTTGAATATATTTTAAACCAAATTTTCTTTGCAAAAATTATTCAAAGAACATGGAAAAATTGTATTGTAAAATAAATACACAGTACACGAATTTTGGTATCTTCGAAGACACTTTTCGTATCTATCAACTCACGTTTTAATACTATGCCCACCATTTAAATAATAATATTATAAGTTTGAAGCCAATTTAACTTGGCTATAAAATATGTAAGTTGTATTACTCCAATAGCCATCGTAGCAAATGGAAGTACATTCAGAAACCGAGACGCAAGTACCTCCCTTGACAATTTGGTTGTAAACGATTTGCTAACTTTCGTTTCCAATCACTTTGAACTTTCAGTATATTTTGATATTTTGTTTACTTCTTATGGCTTATTGTAAACATTTAGTAAAATAATATTAAATATTTGTGATAGTCAGAATGTTTGAGAAAATTCAGGATTGCAAATTAGTTTCTGCTACCAACAAAAGTCAAGCCAAAACCCAAGAGAAGAACGTATAGTTTTTAGTGTGACAATAATGTTTACGTAGGATGTCAAAAGAAAATAATTCAATAATGATCATTTTGTACAGTCATGAAACTCATCATCACTTGCAAAATGTTAATTCAAGGAAATGCATGCTCTTTTGTTGATTTTTTCTAATTTAATATGTTTTAATCAATAATTATTTTTTCTTTAATATTAAAAAAAAACATAAACTTGAAACGATCAACTTTATCTACAAAAATTTTTAAAATAACGGTGCAAATAGCTTGATATTATGAAAATGATATTGGTATCTACGGGCTTAAAATGTGTTAAAAATAATTGATTCCGGAAATGGTTTTCCTAAGGCATAAACATGGCTGCATTGATCACGAAACAATCTTTTTTTTTCATTAAGGCCATCTTTATTATCAAGTGTCATATAAATTTTAGCCTGCTTAGCTGCCCTGGCTAGTTGTTTGTAAATTTGTTTTCTAAAAGTATGGATTGTTCTGTTAGGCGCGGTGGTGCACGAAGATTTCAGCACATCTAGAGAGAGGTCGCGGTTCACTCAAGCGGAGGCTATGTCCCCTGTGGCAACGAGTCAATACAGTTCTGAATAGACGATGTAGAGTTCATTCAAGTTTCAAGGATAGGAAGGTTTAAAGTGTTATAGTGGTAAATGTTCTGCTTCTGTAGAAAAGTGAGTACCAAACTATATTTTCTTAGTTGTAGTAATAAATTTGGTTTTATAGATTTTCAAGTTAACGCATCAAAAAGGAGATTAGGGTAGAGTTTGGTGAAGATCTCTCTCCCTCCCTTGTTTTTCATTAATTTCTTTGTTATGAGTCTTTACTGAAAGATAATCGTTGTAAATTTTTATTGTTATTTAACTCATTACCGATAAATACTATTTGTTGCTAGGTACTAGTTTTGAACCCTAGAAATTTTATAATAAATGAAAGTGGGTTTGGAATTAGTGTTAGTTAATTTTTAAACTTCTCAGTTTATTTTTCTCTCTCTAGACATCCCTATGTGTGCAGAATCTAGATCAATTAAAGTAGAGAGTATTTTATTAAGTTAGGAGGCATTATAAGTCGAAATGCCGTTCGAAAATTTTAAGTAGATGCCAAGCGAGTTTACCTAGAGTTATTGTGTCCCACAATAATGTTAAAATCAACTCTTTATGGAATTCTAACAACTGAATTTACTGTATTTAAATGATAACCCTACTGATTTAACACCGGTGCGACAATATAAGCTATTAATTAAACCTATGGTTCTTTCCGGGCCTGTTTTTTACTCGTAACAACATTTTATCAAGTGGACCAGCAACACGGCACCACATCCTGAACCCTGCTGCAGGAGCTCCATTTATGTGCTCCTGAAAATAGATGCCTCCAAGGAAGAAAGGACGGATTGACACCCATGTACCACATACTTTGAAAGCAGCGCACAGAACGCAGATAACCCGTGACACAGAGGTTAAACTTATCAAGAAATTCAAAAGGACAGGTACCGTTGCTGATGAAAGCAGCGCTGGAAGACAAAGACGACAACATGTGGAGGTACGCAAACACAGGTGCTAGTAGCGATGTTAACTTGCCAAAATATGTTAGAGCGACTGTCATTGTGCGTCGACATGGAAAAGACACATGTGGATCATATTCTGTAACTTTTTCATCATATAAGACCATTTGTTTAAATCAAATAAACATTAATGAACACTTTCAGCATTTGAATGGAGAATTTGTACTCGTCGAGCAGAGCATTATCTTATGGAAATATAGCTTACCGTTTTGTTAAACTTGGCTTTGGAAACAGAAAGAATATACTAATGTCATGAGATTTCAACAATATGCATTTGTATTTTTGCAGATACTTATTCGCTTTAAATTTACTTTGATGACTACCATGAAATTTAACAATGATGTAAGCGTGTTAAGCATGGTTAAAAAATGTTTTTATTAACCATACATATATTGTACTTAAGAATTTTTTTCACTACTACACACAAGTGAGCAACACAAAACGTTTTTGACGTGATAACGCCTTATAAATTGATGATCGCCGACTGCACGCACGAAAAAGCATGAATCATTGTCACGTTCCGCCTGAGCCAAGCATACAAGTGAGAGCGCGGAACAAGCGATAGAGAGGCACGATCGGCTTGTGACGCATCTATCTCTCTTCCACTCCATCTGCCGATGCGTCCGAGTAGAAGAGAGACAGCGGCAGCACACAACCTACAAGTGAACTGTTTTGTCAACTGTTTATAAAGTGAAGTGAAAAGTTAATGTGGTTTCCGTTGTTTATTACAACAGCAATTGCCGCAAAAAAGGTAATTAATTCTTGCATTTTAAGAACTTTACTAGCGATATAATCTCATATATTTGTTCTTATGACGTTATCACGTAAAATTATCGTCAGTAAACCGACTTTATTGACAAACCCCTTTTTTAAATGTAATTTTAGATACAATTTTTACCTTGCAACCAATGATTGTAGTAAAATTTATGTTTTCCATATAAATTATTTGAAACTGCACCATTTAAATATGTGTTTTTTTAAAGTTCTAATCAAAATATATAATTTCATTTATGTCAAAACAAGTTAGAAATGCATGAACTGTACTTCCATTATTATTTGTGATTTTAATTTGTATTTTAATAGTTAATAATGTTGGGCAGTTTCACCATTCAGTGACTCTATGACCATAGAACCACGATTATTATTTTATTCCTCTAAAAGCATGATAACTATGCTACATTTTCATATAAATAAGTTGTCCATGTCAATGATAGACAGTTGAAATTGTTACATTTTGGAAAATCACTCTATGGATGAATGTTAGTTAACGTAAAGTATGTATTTCATGTATAATGTTACTAGTTTATGCTGAAGTATAACACTTTAGACCAATCAGGACACGCCATGTAGAAATTAAAAAAGTTAAAAAAAAAAAGCATTGTTAGTATGGAGCTACCACGACGAACTACCGCATAAGAAATATCTGTGAATGACTTGAAAATATATTTAATACTGAATAACTTATAAATTTTATTACAGACATAAAAACCAAATTGCTGATCAATAAAAGTTAATGGTTATCCTAAAATGGATTATTGTATATGGAATTGTATAATGTAAAGAAAAGTCGCAGTAAGTCTAAGTTCTAAAACATCCAGTTTTTTCATATATATAATTCCTAGTGATACTATTTTAATATCAAGTTTGATACTTACTTAAGACACCCAATTATTTTGACCTAATTAAAATTTAAATCAAAATAACTATTCCTAATTGTGACTGATGTTAAATATTTCAATCATAACTTTTAAACCAATTCTGTCGGGAATTATTATTAAATTATTCCACCGACTGATAAACCGGAGCATGCTGATTTAAAAAAAGTGAAATACTTTTCCGTACTATTATTGTTACTATTGTTGTTGTTGTAGTTTTGAATATATATCAATGATACAACATTATATTTGACTAAGTCATTTGTTAGATGTGTTCTACATAATATTCCTGATGATTTAGTAAGACACAAGTTGGTACAGCCTGAAGGCTTTACTTTTATTTCGTGTTATTTTTGTCTTTCATGATCTAAATAATAATATTATTAATCATAGCATACGGATAGAATATTGGGTTCAGGTGCACCTTATCATTTGTAAATTAAACTTTGAATTCGTTTTCATTGTACATTTGAAAATGTTCTTTAGACATATATTAATGTGGTCGGTTCAATAAAAAAAAATATGGACAGGGACTCGAATCCTGCATGGAAGTGCAGGAGTGCTCTCGGTACTCTTCGGAGTTTTGCGACAAGGCTCGCGTAGAATCACAACGAAGACTCGGTGCGAGAGGAGCCTTGCCTACCCTCACATCTCCCATTCTCGGTGGTGACCACAGAGAACAAGGAGTGAGATATAGAAGTGGGACTCTTGCAGTGGTAACAGAAGCCATGTTTGGCGCGACTTGTGACGCTTTCTGTTGGGTTCGTCCATAACTACTAGCGAAAATAAAACTCAGGTGGGAGGTTTGAATGTGAAGTTTCAGCTTTAAACTGAAAATTTAACTACTTGATGATTATTTGCTTAGTATAAAATGTGCAAAAAAAATCTTTTGAAACAAAAAAAAATGAATGTTCTTTATAAATTAGTAGGAGATACGGTATTTCTGGTACGTCACACCACAAAATATATGGCTACCAAAATAACGTGACTTAATTTACACTGATTTTTTTGCCTGATATAGCTGATGCGTTACTTTTCATAATCAATGTAGCTATATTAGATATACATTATGAAAGCTGCCATCTGGTGGGTAGGCCACAAAACTATGTCTCAGTGTAGGCAGTTAGTCTGTCTCAAAGCGTATATAAAGGATAAGAGTTTTAACTCAATGTTATTACGAGCGAACCATATCGAGCTCATGTGTTTGCTGAACATACCCGAAGTACGGACCCCAATTGCGCCAACTGCTAAACACACTAAATAAATAAAATTTGATTTTTCATCGCTGCCACCATCATGATAAAATTATTTATTTAATTATTTTGAAATACAATAATTAAACAAGTTGTACACGTTTTAATTAATATTACACCATGTTCTTACTTTCTGTAGTACATTCTTATTAAAATAATGGTCATTTTTTATATTACAACGTTTGCAGCATGTTAGACCGAATCGTCGGAATTATTCGGTAAGGAATTCGTTGCCCTATTCGAGTTGGAGGGGCCTGGTCTGTCTCCCAGGGTGGTGACATCCACAGACTGCCCTAACTGGCCTGACGGGACCTGCAGCGCCGCGCTCGGGCCGGCGGCCACCGCCACAACTAGCAGGAATAAACCCCCGCCCGCTCGCCGAAACACCCCGCTGACGCGCAAGACCATACTTCCACGCCGTCCTGCGACGCCGTGCATCATTCTATTCCCGGCGCCCGCCTTCCAGACAGAAAATTAACGCCGCCCATAATTTGGCCGCACGCCCATACCAGCTTCCACTGTCTGTTTACCTTCAAAATGGAACACCGCCACGAGCTAATTACGCCTCCCCGCGCTAGGGTAGGGATCGCACACACTAGAACGCCCTTACTGGCTAATTTTGGCTTAACGATGGTATGTGTTGCAAACGAGCACCCGGGACACCATTTGAATGGTTCCGGCGATATTATTTATAAAGTGATTTTATAATAAGTAGTAATTGATCTACGACTTTACAGTAGGTACATACGCTTTATGCGGACTTTAAATAAGGTAACATAAATTTATTACGTTATTACCACTCTACCCACGTCTAGCCCACTGAAATATCTGTGCCACGAACTGGCAAACCAGCAGTTATTAGGAATTCGCTAGATCACGAGTAATTTAATTTGGCTGTAGTGTTTATGAGCAGGTTTATGCACAAATGCTTTAAGTAATGAGATCTTCACCATTACATCCTCACCTTAGCTGTTAAGAGTCACGATGTTTTGTATGCTTTGCTTTTAGTTGTTGGTAGCAATAAATAAATTTAAAAAATATATATTAAGTTGATCGACCTCTAGTCACTGTTTTGGAAACTTTGATCACGATTTTGGACATAATAATTTTTATTCGAACCTAGCCAGTAATTTTGCGTTTTGGAAACCCACTATATTTTAACTTTGTAGGTGTTTTAGTTAAAAACTTGCCGCCTTTTTCTACTAATAGATATTTTGATTTTAAATATTTTATACGTATAATTATATTTGTAGGTAAATTTTAAATGAGAAAAGCTTTTATGAAACTAAATTATATTTTTAGATAGAATAAAAATATATTAACTTTTAATTTAAGATATTAGCGATTTTTTTTATCAATGGTCAGTTAATTTTTTTTGTAGTTTTTAAAGTTGTGTGTAAAAATAATTAATTGTTGTGTCCTTTGGGCTTAAGCTTTTAACCGTACATTGGTCTCACCTTTTTTAATGTAAGAGTAAAACATAAAAATATCGTTAATTTTTTCTAGAAGTGTTTGGTCTCAACTAGAAGATTTTAAGTATAACAAGAAAAGATTAGACAAGAACATCCGAAGTAATATGTCAAGACCATAGAGTCTTTAAGTTGGTTGAGTGGTGAGATAATTTTTCTTTTACTGAGGCGATACTGATTCAATTCCCATTGGGTGCCAACCGTATTTTTCACAAATTAAAAACAGGGTTGATGCTGCTAAGTGCGGGTGTATTTATCGTGTTACTCTTCTGTTTCCCACCCATTCATTACGTCTCTGCTCCATTTGAATTTTTTCACCTTTCATAGTCTCTAATGTTGACG
Source organism: Bacillus rossius redtenbacheri (assembly GCF_032445375.1). NCBI lineage: Eukaryota > Metazoa > Arthropoda > Insecta > Phasmatodea > Bacillidae > Bacillus > Bacillus rossius. Next base: position 32,263,500 of record NC_086333.1, on the reverse strand, counting down.
AGATGTACACAGTTCATTCCATATTACTTCACTCTGTAATCAAATTCAAAGGAAAAAACATCATCAACATTAAAAATAGGCGAAAATTTGTGTTTTCTATTTTAACTGCAATTTCAAAGACATTATTTCAGTGTGATTTTGTGTTATGTTGGCCTGATAAAACTGGTATATTAAAAATTCCTTTCGGCGCAGCCTACAGGCGTAGGTATATATTTAGAAGTACGTATTTTTTTCTGTGAATATTTGGGAAACTTCTATATAAATCTGTAACATTGTAAGAACTTAATGTATATAAAATATTTATGTTATCTAATATTACTAAACGATCGATTAAATATTTGCTCATATTCCACGCAATGAAAATATTATGAATGTTTTTCACTCAATACATGCTTAGAACGAATTGCGTATTCTGCCAACTGAAGTGTTTATTCAAATTTTTTACCATCAAAAACTATTTTTCAGCCTTTTCACTAGTTAAGTGTTATTATAAATATTCGCTTTTTACCAAGGTTTAAGATATTAATAATGTGGTTTAAAATAAATTCCAATGAATTTGATAGTCTACTAAAAAAAAATATTTTTAAGGTAATAATTTGTTTCATTAAAGATTGTTTCAGCCAAAGTTTTAGATAAAATTTAGGATATACACAATAAATATAACGAAAATGGTAGTATACTTCCAAAGCTTGTTGTTTACACTCCTTGTAGTAATTTGTTTGTTGGATAAAAATTTATTTTCACTCTATTTTAAGACAAATATAGAAATTTAAACAACATTAGGAATATATTCAATAGCGTACATGGTAGTGAAGTTTTATATATTTTCTTATTCCAACTCCAAGTTTTTTAAATCCCTTAAAATAATTGTTTGTATTATGAAAATTGTTTGAAACAAATGTATAGATACAATTATAATATTTACAAACAATTTGAACGGCTGTGATGGTGTGTCTACTAATGGAGATATTAATTATTATTTTTATTTTAACACCTTTTTTTTATCCACCCTTTGAAGTAGTTGGTTGTATCAGAATTGGTTTCAGACAAATATTTTAGGTATATTGTGAAGGTTTGCAAACAATCCAAACGAATTTAACAGTGTGGTTACTAACGGAGTTATGATTTTTTTTTGTCACTCAATCTTTGATTGTTCCATCCCTTGCAGTAATGTTAGGTTGTATAAAAAAAATTCAGACGAAAGTTGTAGACAATAATTCATGGTTTTACAAAAAAAATGGATTTAATATTGTACATGGTAAGGAATTTACGATTTTTTTTAATCCTACCCCTATTTTTTTTCTGCAATGGTCCATTTTTTTTTCTAAATATTAAGACAAATGTTTTAGATAAAAGATTATATCTTTTACAAATAATTTGAATGGAATCGATATTTTACATACTAAAGGTGTTTTAACGTTTTTATTCTCCAACCTTGTTTTTTCCAACCCTTGTGGTTATGTTTGGTCGTATCAAATATAAATTAAGAGACAGTTTTTTGTACTAACGCTACAAGTTATAACATGTTCAAACGGATGTAATATTCATCATATTACGGGAGTTAAAGGAATTTTTCTGTTTTTAAAAAAGCCTTCACCATTTCTACCTCTTTCTTCGGATTTAGCTCATTAACGAACTCGACCGAAAAGTTTTATGATTATAGGTTATGTATCAGTTTGGAAGTGTTTTGTGTAAAATTACGGCAGTTATCGTGTTACTAAAAATGTAATATATATTTATTTATTAACTTTTGAGTAGAAAATGGTTTAGGGGTCTATCTACGAAATGAAAAATTATATAGAAATTTTCCGGAAGTCGCAACATGATAACTGCTACAATTGGTAGTATTTTTTCGAAATTTTTCCCTAATATAAATATATGTGTACAACATAAAAAAATATTATATAAACATTTTCAAAGAAATATATAATTCATTTAAATTATAGAATTATATTTTTCTCAGGCAATATTTTTATTTTCCACGTTTTGATTTATTCAAAAAATTATTTCCATTTTTAAACATTAAACGTGTTCATTAGAGTTACATAAAGTTTTAAAAATATTCTTTAAAATTGGAAATTTTAAGATGGTAAACATTATAATAAAAAAGTTAATTTAATGTAATGAATCTCACAAGTCACAACATTGTTGATTTTATGAAATGACCTATAAGTACTATTGTAGACAAACGCAAACATTAAAAAGGGTCACGGCAAATGTATTATTCTTGTACCATGAATTGTTTAGAAATATTTTTATGCGCAATATATTTTATTGTGCAGCTAAAACAGATTTTTTTAACGTTAACTTGTTCCTGACTAAACTCTGTAGTAGTAAATATAGTACGATTTTGAGTTAGAGAAGCACAGACTGAGTATAGTTAGAGAAATAAGGACACACTGGCATATCATTCTAAATTTTCAAAATCAAAAAATTAACGTTTAAATAAATGCTACTAAGTAAAGATTGTCATTTCGATCTCTACCACATTAAAACTACTGCCTTCCTCAAGATTAGGATGTCTCTGCAATACGCACAAATAAAAATTTTCAAAATATCGGAAAAGAAGATATTACATTTCTTTCAGGAAAATAATTCTTAATAGTGTGTAGAACATATAAAACCAAAAATTTTGCCAAACTACTTAAGCCAATAAAGAGTTTTGATGTGTAAACATCTTAGCTCTTGGTATACGACATTTGTTCAGAGTAATTTTGTGTATTTAACGGAATTCTATTGGAACGGAAATGTTTAACACGGTGCTGCAATATGTGGAAGTCTCAGATATCTTGAAAATATAGCGGATCCACGTGATGCATCCATATATATTAACTTTAACAAAATTCTGAGAAGAAATGAGAGTAATTATTTGCAAAAACTAATTTTTATAATAGTACATTTCTTTAATACTTATGTATAAACTATATTAATAAAAATAAATAATGACAACTCAAAAAATACACATTACAATTCTGACCGTCTTGTTTTAACATTATCTATAGACATAGCGCAGTGTTTGTCATACTGTAGTGTCACAAGTAATTGTTAACTTACATATTTTCGACGCCCCGTTGAATGAAATAATTTCATTATCACATATTTACTGTTAAAAATTAAATGTTTGAATCAGCTCAGTAACGTAAAGTTTTGTTTTTTGGGCAGTATTAATATATCATTTTCCGTCATTTTAAGCAAAAACTAATAGATATACATATTCTTAGTGTTATAATATGTGCTTTAAGGTGTTCCAGGCTAACTTTGATTTACTGTATCAATTGGGTGGCAACATTTGGTTTTAAATATATTTTTTGGTTAACACCACGTTCTTAAAGTTTTAGAGGACCAACTTAATGTTAAGTATATTTGGACCATGAGTGTTCCAACAAAATTTTCCTTGCTTAATTAGTCATATTAATTTTTAAAGTTGAGATTATATCTTGTTAAAACTATTCAGGTTTAAAAATTGTATTTCAGGATAGTTTCACTACAATAAAGTTTATTTTGGGAAACCAATACACTTAGTTCTTGTTCAGCTGATGTTTAAAAATGTTATTATATAATGGTGCACGTTGCCACACTTGTGTGCGCCAAATTGACGATTTGGGCTCGTGGCTGTAGCAGTTTCTGCTACAGTTTCAACCTGTGTAATGCGCCCTCATTTCATTGCATTTCTGGTGGATACTAAAATATCACCCCCAACGCGCCTAAAGAAGTATAAACTCAAAAACGTAGGCAATGAAAATAATAACGCAGGAAGGAATGTCGCAGGTTTAGCGTTTAGTCATTTACATATGTTGCGTTCGATTCATCCGTTGTTCAGATAGCCCTGAGAAATCAATATAAATATTTTGTTTAGCATGATTATTGCTATATTTAAAAAGGAGAAACATTATTACCACTTTTCCAAAAAATCAATACTTTTTGAATATTTATCATGCTGGATATTATTTTTTAAGGATTATACGATAAATTTCGTGTCCGAGTTTCATATTATAAGTTTATTTGTAGTTTGAGAACACTTTAAGTTGTTTGTTTGAGATGTTAGATGTATGCAAATCACTGGCAAGTACTGAAAGACTCACGCAAAAAAATATATTGATTTCAAGGCTTAAGTATGTTTATTTCTCTTACTGGCATATGTTATATATATATGACTTACATGGTAATTAAAAGTTAACTCGTCATATATTAAACAGTTCTGTCGCTGTTTCGGCGGAGTGTACGAATGACAGCTGTCTCTAGTCCAGGTTTAACGTCAGCTGGTGAAACAGGGCGTAGCAAGCGAACCAGCGTGCCACGAGACAGATAACTTCCGCCGCCTCGAGCGAGAATTAGCCCGTCATAACCAGGTTTCCCTGGCCTGTCGCGGGGCCGGCAAGACGTCCTTCCTCGACAAGCCGTGGTCCTGGAGGCTCGCCAGTTCGGAGCCTCCCCCCCCCCCTCATTGCTAGACCTCATGCTGTGCGTGGACTGTCATATTATCTTTGAAAGATTTGTGCAATGGGAGTGCATGACTTGATGTAAGCTTTTGGACATACGCCATTGCTTAGCACATGTATGTCTGTAGAAGAAACCTACAAAAAAAACACAAATGACAAAAACACAAATTAAGAATAAAAATAATAATTGCTGTTGTCGGGATTTTACCCCACACAATACTCCACAACAGGAATATGGTCAACAAACAAAGAAAAAACATAGAAAAATGGACTAACAGAACGAAAAAACTCCAACAACTGATGACAGCACAAAAATACCGAACCCAAAAAATTCAACACAACAGTTGAAACAAGACAAAAAACAGAGCACAACGAAAAGACGAAACAAACACAATAGTTTTCCAAAAACAAAAGAGCAAAGAAACAACCCCCACAAATAATGACAGCACAAAAATATTGAACCCAAAAAAAAATTCTCAGCACAACAGTCAAAACGAGACAAAAACACGACAAAACGAAAAGACGAAACAAACACAACAGTTTTCTAAAACAGAAACAAGCGACGTTTCGGGAACTTCTATCGGCTCCCGTCCTCAGGCAGAGATGCACATGGTCCGAAAACACAGGTGCGACTGAGAAGGGTGAAGTTTGTGTTTTTTTGTAATTTTCTTCTACAGAAATACATGTGCTTAGCAATGGCGTATGTCCAAAAGCTTACATCAAGTCGTGGACTGTCATATTTTCCTCCTTCCAGTTGTCAGTCGGGCCTGGGTACCAAACAACATAATCCTTGCGTCTCGTATCTATTGATCGCTTTTTACACATCAGTTATTAATCTCGCCCATTAAAATTTATAATGCTTTAAAATGCGTATTCCATTGTAATACCAGAGCGTAAAACTGTAATACTTGTCTTCGTTTAAATTTACCCTTAGATTCAGTTGTATATAATAGGGGCTGTAGGGATAGGGTTCAGGGAGTTTATTGGGATTATTGGCCGCCATATTAGATTGTGATGTCACGAAATCCATATTGGGGTTGAATTTCCTCAAATATACTAAAAAATTACAAAAAAAAATTCTTTAAATTTCTAGAAATTTCCCTACATTGAGTTCAAAAATTCCCTTATTGAGGGAAAACTTCCAATTTTTCCTCAAAGAATCCATATAAATAACATGTAAACTCTCACCAGAAATCGAACCTAGTACCGAAAATTATAAAGTAATTTAACATTTGAAGTAAAAAATATGTTAATATTTGTTGGGATTTTTTCGGAATTCTTTGTAAAAAATTAAAGAATTGCAAGTTTAGGGTCAAAATCAAAGTCATGCATAACCTCTGCGCAGGCTTTTGAGGAAAATTGCCTCTCTCTGAGAAAAATCCCCTTTCCGAGGAATTCTGACCTCAAGATTTTTTGAGGAAATAATGGTATCTTTTCCCTCAAAGAGAGTATTTTTTCCACTAGATAAGGAAATTTCTAAGAATTCCGAGATTTTTTTTTGTCATTTTAAAAGGAAATTTGAGGAATTTTCCACGAGATTACCGTCGTGACTTCAAACTCTGAAGACATAGTTTATAAGCGATAATTTTCGAGGTGTCAAGCAAATAACTTCGTTGTTTCCACTTTGACGAAACGTCTACAGTGAAAATTTCAATCTGCTTTGTGTATACAAATATTTATTTTCTAATTGTTATTTCTATTTCTCATAGCAATGTTGTTATGAAAAACTGCAGGTATGGATATACTGGCTCCATGGCTACAAACTATCACTAGCAAACCAATTATGCTAACACTTCTATCAGCAATTGAGAATGTGATTTCAGCAATTAATTATTGGTAACATAATGTTATATTGTCAATTTTTTTATTGGGAATTTTTCAAAATTTTGATGATATAGTTTTCGTACTAATTCTGGTCCTATTACGTCTGATGACAGTTCGTCAGCGTAGCAGCCAGCCAATAACAACGCAGCGTTTTTGATATAAAGTAAATTCGAACCTTCTTAAATTAAGAAACTTATTCTGTAATTAGACGTCATAGTACAAGGAAGTGACAGTAATCGGTTACAGAAACCTTGTTATTTCCTCATTTACTTTAGCATCCGCGCAGTAATCAATAATAATATGGCAATTTCTTTCGAAAGAGCAAATGGGAGTATACGTAAGAGTTTGACGTACGCAGTAAGTCTTGGAAAGCTCCTTCCCCTTACGTATATTTTTTTATGTTCAATAAAATGCCAGGGGGCATAATTTACCGGAAATTGAAAAGTAAATGTCTCGAACGCTTCAGAATGCGTAAATTTGTACGTTTTTCAATCATTAACTTAGTACTCCTATAATGAACTGTTTTAAGGCCAACTAAATGCTTAATAAATCAATTAACTTGATATCTCAAAGGTACAAAATGTTAAGCCCTCATGTCTATGGAATGAACAATCTGGCAGGACAGAACAAACCCAACGTAGTTACAATAATTTGTTTGTTAATAAACTTTCCGTCACGCAAAAGCAGTAACTATTTTCTAATGAAAGAAACAATAATTTGTGTTTTTCAAGTGTACTTAAAATACTTATGTATATGAGTCGCGTCCTGCCTGAATCTAGTGATTAATCCAGAGTTTGTTTAGTATAGTATTAAGGGAATATGTTGGGTATTTGCAAGGTAAATAAATCTGTGAAAAAGGTTTATGTGTAAAAATAAACTGAATGTGAATGTTTTGTTTTTTGCTCATACATGAAATTATTTTTACAAAGAACATATTTGGTCCTTGCACTTCTGATACAAATATAAAGATAACTAAATATTTGTTTTAATTACTGTTGTTATTATTTATTTTCAGCCCACAGTATTAACTAATTTCATAAAGTATTTAAATCTGATACTAACGTTTATTAAATTTTTATCATATATGTTTTTACATATTATTTGGTGCCTACACACAAGAATTAATATAAATTGATACTTTTGTAATATTGAGATAAATAACACGCAAAATAGATTGTTGTTCCAAGTAATAAAAATCATAAAAATTTTAATACATATTTCGGCCCCACTATATGGGTATATACTTACACCACAAAATTAAGCTTGCTTTATAATGATTAAATGATTAATTTTTGTTACTTAATATATACACGTATACTAGATAATGCCCGGCATGAGTTGCAATGCCTCAATTTTTTTTTGTAATTTTTTAAACGTATACTAAGCATCTCTCTTTATCTCTCTAATTCTCTATCTCTCTATGTATATCTCTATAACTCTCTATCTTTCTATTTATATCTCTATCTCTCTATCTTTCTATTTATATCTCTATCTCTCTATATATCTTTCTAGCGGACCCGACAGACATTGTCCTGCCCAAATGTACTTTTTGTGAGATATGGATATGGCGGTAAGTATTTCTACGCTGGACATTTTGTATCTTCTCATTATACATACCCCTCCTCTTGGGCACGCCACTGCCGTTACCAAAAACCTTTCCCATGGTTACACAGAAGGCAACAACAATGCAAAAGCCCGTTGCCAAGGAGGCTAATTATCAACAATGCTTGGTTTTTTTTGCTTTTAAAGCGTGTTTTTTTTAGTTTTTCTTAACTCAGAATCGAGATAAAATATCCAATTGTGAATCTAAACCATCCTCACTATTTGTGTGGCTATGAAACATGATTTTTTTCTGCAATTTAAATTGTAATATACAAAAAGGGTATTGAAAATTGAAACAAATATGGCGACTCTATAAACTGTCAGGATCTTTATTTTTTTCTTACTCTCTACTTAGTTCCTTACAATAGCAAAACTTAATGGCTTCTAATAATGCGTTGCAATTTTTGCATTTAAAGCGTGTTTTTTTTAGTTTTTATTAACTCAGAATCGAGATAAAATATCCAATTGTGAATCTAAACCATCCTCACTATTTGTGTGGCTATGAAACATGATTTTTTTCTGCAATTAAAATTGTAATATACAAAAAGGGTATTGAAAATTGAAACAAATATGGCAACTCTATAAACTGTCAGGATCTTTATTTTTTTCTTACTCTCTACTTAGTTCCTTACAATAGCAAAACTTAATGGCTTCTAATAATGCGTTGCAATTTTTGCTTTTAAAGCGTGTTTTTTTAGTTTTTCTTAACTCAGAATCGAGATAAAATATCAAATTGTGAATCTAAACCATCCTCGAATCCCCGTGAACTCACACACAAAATTTCATCAAAATCGGTCCAGCCGTCTAGGAGGAGTTCAGTGACATACACACGCACACAAGAAATATATATATAAAGATATTGAACAGAGAACTGTTTTAAAATTATTTTTCAACAACTTTAATTGCTTGACTGAAAATCAAATCATGAGATGTAACTGGACGCAAGGTTTTGGCTAATTTCCACACAAATATTTTCCAAGCAGTCCCGTTGTTACAGTTATTAATACTATGAGGAAAAAAATGACTGTAGTCAAGAAGTGAAGGTAGCCTTAATTGAAACAGAGCTGTCACCTCATGTAACCCGTGAATGAAATAAGATAAGGAGAGACGTGTATATACTAGCTATTAACGTATTTTAAAAGTATTTTAAGTACAACCTTGTGAAAACGTACCATTCACCGTAAACAGGCCACAATAATAACAAAGTAATAAATATATAAAAAAAGACGAGCAACAAAACCGGATTCGCCTTAATAATGCTAGCTGATTGATATTAGGGTCTATAATGATGGCAGATTTAATGAACGTAGCCAGAATTTTTGTGAGAAGGGGGGAGGTGTGAAATGAAACTGTAACAAGAATACATTACTGATATGCCTTTTATTGAGAGTCTATGAGCGGAGAGTTGAGGAATGATCTTTCTTCCCCCACCCTTCTCATTCACAGAAAATAATTGGTCCGGTGTTCCTCCCAAGAATATTTTTTGAAAGATGATGGTTTTTACGCATTTGGGCCATCTGATGACCTTCAATTATTGCTTTTTTTAAGTCAATTTTTTTAAAAAAAACGGGAAAATTATGAACTGTAGATCCTTTCACTTTGTACTACTGCTTATCATAATGTTCTAATACGTGTTCAAAGAGGTCAATTACTCTATAATATTCATATTCATTGGCATAACTTCAGCCATATATTAGTCATTTAAAGCTGGTTAATGAGGTTCTTTGCGCCTTCCTAACTACGCTTTTGGTAGAATTCTACATATTTTTATTAATGGTTTGAAAGAATTCATAAGATTACTGATAGCATACGTGTCTGTTTATCATAAACCAAACGTCAGCCCCACAAAGTGTAAGACGGAAGTTGCCTTTCCGGATCATTCTGGTGCCATCAAAATCGCTTTCAAGTTTGAGCCGCATTACGTAAAACGTTACTGATAACCAGCGTATTCAAAACCATAGACTAAATATGGACTTATAACATACGTGCCAACTGCGAAATGTGGACGTACTTGCAAAAAAAATAAAGAGTTAAACACTGTGAAAATCATGTCTCATGGCAGACGTTGCTGGTACGTTGTTGAAGTTAAACCATATCCTGTCGCTTCTGTGTTTTTCCAAGTATAAAATCGGTAATATTTAATAATTACAATTTCCCTGCAATAAAAACGTTCTGCATCAAATTAATACTTCCCATTGATCAAACACACATGTTAACATTCATAAATCATGCTTTGCAAATATTAAGCTAATCATTGCCTCATGAAGCGTAAGACCACATTTCGTCAATAATTTATCCTGAATAGATGTTCCAGTAAACAGACGTTTAAATTCAATACTTAAATTTTACTACACCGTACCTCTTTCTACCATTAAAATATTGTGGGTTGGCCAACACTACATATATTTTTTTGTTATTTCACTGTTGCATTTCCCATTTATTTAGTGACGGCGTCCAAACCATGATGAGCAGCTGTATAATGTAGCTGCATGGTGAAGGGTGGAGGAGGTTTACTGCGTACTGGAAATACATTTAATTCATAAACAGTGGTTAAGTAATGATTTAAATGGAAAAATTGGGTGTAATGTTTGTCAACCATCGTAATTGTACTTCTATAAACCCTGTTTTGGAACCACACTTCCTATTAAAATTTTTTTAAGTTAAGTAAACTCACAAAAACCACACGTGTTTCTAAATTATATGTAAATAAACAGTAGTCTAGATAAAAAATAAAATAGCGGAGCTCCCTTTCGAGCCTTCTTGCTCTCATGTGACGATATATTGTCGGGATGTTATGGCACCGAAGATACGTCCACAGATATTCGCCAGCCACCGCCACTCTTGGAGCAGTTGTATATTAACCTTTATGGCCCTGCCAGAAGCACCCTCCGCCCCCTCCCTCCATGCCCCGCGCGCTGCTGTGGGAGCCCGCAGTCCCGCCGCGGTGTGATCTACGGCCGCGCTACCTGGCGCACGGCCGTCTGACGACCCGGCGACACAGCGCTCGTAGGCGACGGCTGACGGAGCGGCAATCTGGACGATCTGGTGCGTTTACTCATGTGCACGTTTCAGAAGTTATGCTTCTTCGTTTGAATGTGTCTATCGGACTGCCACATTTATAATGGGAAAAATTACTTAAAAGACAACGCCACGTTCGTAATGCTATAAAGACCCAACAAAACGTAAAATATTTTTTTCACACCATGCTTGTTCCAACACTAATTTTCTTGGTTAGTAAAATATAGGTATTTTTAAAGTTGCGATTATATCTAGTTATGACTACCTACATATTCAAGTTTACAAATTTTATCCCCAGATAATTTCACTAACGTAAAGTTTACTTCGGCACACCAATACGCATAATAGACTCCCCGATTTGGCTCGTGGCTGTAGCAGTTCATGCATGCGCATTGAACTTTTAACATTTTATATGTCCGTTGTGTAATGAGTGCTTATTTGATTTCATTTCTGGTGCATACCAAAATTTCACCCTCAACGCACCCAAAGACCTATAAACCTCCAAAACGCCAGCGATGACGGTTCTTTTCTAGGGGGAAATGTCGTCACAGGTTCAGCGTTGAGACATTTACATGCGACACATTCGGTACTCCTGTTGCTCGGCTAGCCGTGTCTCGAGGTACCTGTCTGACCACCTACATCCCCTTCCTTATCACGTAACACACCTCTGCAAGCACGCAATTTATTTACCTTACGTCTGTTAGATAACGATATAGCGGGGTGACTCAGAGGTGAGCAACTGGGCTCGTATTCCACAGAATTCGTATTGGAATCCCAAAATAGACATACTTTTTTTCTTTTTTGTCATTTTCGGAAATCACCCAATGTAAATTCTGGTCAGATTCCTTAATTATCGGCCATAACATATATATTTCCCAAAATACCTGTTTTTTTGTACTTTTCCATCTCTATTTATCTCGTCTAAAATATATAAAGCCTAATTCCTTGCACTAATCTGAAAATTGAGACATGAATGATCGTAAGTCATATAGTGGAATGATTTGGCTGAAGTGGCCTCGGAAACATAGGAAAACAGATATAATAATGATAGGTGAATTGGGGTTCGAAACGATAGTCTTCTGAATACGAGTTCGTACCTAGCCTTCGCGGTTAACGGCAGGGCTTAGTTAAATCCTCCATGGGAACAGACAATTTTAAAAAGCAGCTTCAAAACTATTTGAAATAACTAGTAATTTTGACATCTACCTTAGTCGATAAAAAATCTCTCAGACAGTAAATAAAAAGTAAAAATATTTAATAAAATACAAAACCTTTCTTTGAAAATATCCTAATTAAATGTGACTATTTTAAGTGACTTAAATTTTAATTCACTTAAGTAAAATAATGGCCAAATTTTATTCGTATGATTTTTTTTTGCTTTAATATATATAAAATTATAATGCAATTTTTAATGTAAGGAAACACTTTTAATGATTTGTAGCTACTGTGTAAAATAAATAGAATAAATTATTTTTAATCCATGGTATGCGTAACTGTTGTATATACTAGGCTATATTCACCGTACGAAAAATTGTAATATTACAATTTTTCGTAGCAGAATAGTCTACACTGATGTCCGTATATTTTTACACTTGTATAGTATTTCTTTTTGTAATTTTAAAAGATTTTTCAGTAATAATATTAACAAAAGTGTAAATAGGCAATTTCAATAGTTTGGTTACTGAACAATTAATTTGGTTTTATTTTCTTGTTAAATAATTATTTTGCAAATGCAATGACCCGTGTGTAAGTTTAAGGATGTGGTGTCATTGACGGTCTGACATATTAGATGACATCACGGCTGCCATCTTGAATAAAACGCAAGAATATACCATATATTTTTTTATTTTCCATCATGGGTTCTAGAAAATTCTAAAGTTTAACTTTTTTTAATTTTACCATTTGAACTCCAAAAATTATTTTTATGCCACCTCATTCGTTGCCAAATCGGATGTTGACGTCTATATAAATTGAACCAAAATGCAAATTATTATTAAAATTTTTAAATTTATTTAATTAAATCAACTCTTATGTCATTAAATTTGAATAACTTGGATCGAAAAATTTAAATGCTAAAACTATAAATCTAATCAAAATATTTAAAAAGTTCTAAAAAATTTTAATCTATTATTTAAAAAAAACATCACTTATGTCACGGACTACAAAGTGTCTAGACTCAAATCCTAATGCATCTACTTGTAAAAAAAAGAGAGCAGCTTATTCTTCCGCTACGATATTCTCGAGCAAAACAAGCTTCGCTGCTTGTATTAAGTTAAGTTGCATATACATGTAAGCATGCTCTCCCTATCATTTTCACATCACAGCGGCTATACTTGCTTCTATATAGAATTTTTATTTTTATCTGTTAGATTATTCTAGTTTTAAATAACCATCCTGCTTTATTTGATATAAGCAAGTTTCAGCTGGTCTTAAAATCGCCTTACCTATAACCATTTTTTTTGGGGTATCCTGGTAGCCATCTTACAATTTTCAATACTTGTCATAAAAATTGAATGAATTATAAAATGGTTCTTTGAGGATACATGTAATCGATAAATTAATTCCTAATGCAACATTTTCATAATAATTTATTATATATATATCGCAAATATCATCAACATAATTTGAAAATTTCTAAAAAGTCAAAACCATATATGGTATTAAAATTTCCTTCGTTATACCTCTAATCAGTGCAGAAAATTTTTAAAGTTTAAAAACCATAATTTAAATTTATTTCTTGCATTAACTCTTTTAAAAAACTTTTTTATTTTTAATTTATAATTTTTAAAACCCGAGGCACAATTTTATTTTATAATTCCCTTTTATTCGAAAATTCTAGTCATTTTAATTATATTCAAGGACTCTTTGGTTAGCAGTTGTATTATTCTGTATATAAACCTATATGTCCTGTGCCTATAACATGAAACCATTTTAGAATAACATATGCAAATAACAAACATAAAGGCAAAGTATTTGTGAACAATGGGACCTATTGTGCGGAACTATTATGTTTACTTAAAATCATGTTTGTCATCCAAGAAATCCGACCAGTACCAGCCCTAAAATATTAAATGATTATTATTGTGCTTGGGCCTATTAAATTTTACGACTGCAGTATTTTAATGGATTTACTACAAAGTTATTCTATTTGACTTGAAAATTTAGTAATTTTATGACCTTTAACTTTTCTTAATATACTTACAGCAAAAAAAATTGTCTTTTACAGCTTAAGAACGTTATTCCCAATATGCACATAAAACATTTTTGGACTTTAAAAAAATTAAATGATAAAAAATCACACACATTTTACTCAGTGAACTGGCACAGAATTTACTCCTTAACATTTTAATTGGTGTTTTAATGTTTTGATCCTTTGATTACCTTGCGTACTAGGAAACAATCATTAAATAATTGAAATAATAAATAATAAAGACGTGTTCAATAGTGTTATACAAACAGAAAACATATGTAATTTTTAGGAAAATTTTAATGTATATTTTTTAGTTTACAGAAACATTTTTGTTATTCATTTTGTCAAAACAAATATGATCCACTTTTATACTACCATAGCTCTGTTTAGATAAATTTAGTATAGTGATAAAAATAGTTCATTTATTGATTTAAGTATAATTGCATGTTTATATAAACATTTACTTTCAATTGTGGCGTTTTACCCTTCGGTTTATTTAATTTGAGATATTCTTTGGTGACTAAACTGAGGCTGGTGGAAAAACTTTAATTTCAATAAAAAATTTTTGTTAAATTTCACTAAAGTTAAACACCTTTTTTTATAATTTTATTCATCTGAAACAAAAATTTAAAGAATTGGTAAAATTTAATTTTACTATAAGCAGCTACCATAGTCAATAGTATATTATTTTTGCTTTACGTGAGTGACTTGTTTCAGGATGCTCTGATTCGTGTCGCAATAACTGTGCACTTATCACAAAAGTATTTATTTGAAGTATAAAAGTTTCCAGTTTAATTTGCTGCAAATAAAAATGTGAAAATGTATTGTTATTTTATGTTACCTTTTTTGGAAACTATATAAAAAATTTTAATTTGTAATCTTAAACTACATTAAATGTGGATTTTTAATTTCACATAATAATGAAAGTACAATTTTGCAAAAAAAAAAAAACGCTGTACAATATAAAAAAATTATTGGCTCAAAATTATATATTAAAAAAAAACTGTTATAAAAGTTTTCTTATGGTTTAAGACACGCCCTAACAACGAAGGCTCCTTTTGCATTTGAGTGTCGCATATGTTTACGATAACTGAGAAACTCCGAAGTGTCCATCGGATAATGGTGACATTTTTAAAATGTCGTTGGATATGTAACTAGCGTTATTAATTTTCCTGCTTGAGAGGGAGATAGACCAATTATAAGTGTTTTGATTTACATACAGTAAGTATATATTTCAAGTATTTTCACGTATGGTTGCCATTACGTTAGAGGAAAATAATTTTAATGTTATGAAGAATGCATTATATGCTATTTGTTTGACAATAATTTCTATATTGCCATGTCAAGTTATCATTGAACTCATAATCTAACAATGTTTTGATTTAGGGAAAGTCTGTTGAAAGAATTATGCATTTTTTCGACAATATAGAACTAATTTACTAAATATGTAGTTAGTTGTGATATGAGATGATAGTGTGTAATATAAAAATATTGTCCTAACATATATGATGTCATGCTGAAATATTGTTTTATGAACACTTAGACATTAATTTAAAATAAAAGGGACAAAATGATTCATTCAACTTTTTGTGTAACTTGAGTAACATTTATATTTACACAAGGCAAGCAAGTAATTATGCTACACTGAATGAGACTATGAATATCGAAAAGAAACCTATTTAAAGCTTTTTAAAACGGTTATCGCAGTAATTTGAAAGGTAGGTTAAAGCACTTTAGTAACAAGCTCCAGTCTTTAGAAGATTTTTTTACAATTGTACGTAGTCCTGGAAACGAAATGAAAATATGAACGTGATTATAATGATGAGCCATATACAAAACATTACGTGCCATAAATCTAAGGTAGGAAAAATATACTTAAATTTGTTTGGTACGTATATTTTAAATATTGGAATAATGTTCTACATTAAAAACTGCACTTTATTTCAACAAAATCAAATCATCCTTTAAAATATTAATTTAATTTTTCATTCTAGCCTTTCTAAAGTCTTTTTATTTGTTTTATAACTAGGTCCAAAAAAATTTTACGAATGGTTTTCGAAAATCAATATTATTATATTTGGCATATTCTTTTTGAAAATGAAACTGTCGTACTGATTAAAGATTTCAGATAGGGAACAGCTCGAATATTAGGATAGTGAAAAAAAAACATTAAAGGCGAATTATAATGAATCACTTATATGTAATACTTAAAATAAAATCAAGCTAAACAAAATAATTCCACGAAAAAAATATGCAAAATATATTAATTTGGTTTTCCTTGTAAATTCAAATTTTTTTTTTTTAATATTTCATATAATTATTGATAGCTAAATCTACATTACTATTTTTAAAATTTTAATTGAATTTCGGCGTGAGTTTTTGCTAAAATAAAGGTTTTAATTAGATAGAACATTAAAATTACTTATAAAAAAGTACCGAGCAGTTTAACAGCATAAACCTAACATTAGGCCTATGTGAAATGTTTTAACATTTGTTATCTACAATATCATTCCAAAAAAAAAACTAATTACGATATTGGTTTCACTTTAGTAATTGTTGAGTATTCGTGCTTCCAAGCTTCAAGACAAATTTTGAAAACACATGACCATTTTAGCCATATGTTTACCTTCGCTCTCTTCACCAATACTTCTAGAAACAATGTCGCTTCCAGTTTTCTATGCGTTTTTCCAAAAATCTCGGTAATAAGCTCAATGTTTGTAATTCAATTTATTGTTCATATTTATTATTATTTCATGAATATTCGTGTAAAAACTAAAAATAGTTCTCTTGCGTTCCATATTCCGTTGGCAATTTATTCGACAGTTATTAACACGTTTCTATATAATAGCAGTTAAATGTCACAAATATTTTTCATAAATACTAACACCCGCACGGCATTTTATTGAGTGCAAATTACGTTTATAATATATCTTGTAGAGAAACGTTGAACTCAAGTGAATTGTCGGTATATATACAATCTATATAACCCATATATAACACGTATGGCAACAAAATTAAATATTAAAAACACTGAGTGCAAATCGGAAAATTTACTTGCCTTGTGACTATGTAATTTGTAATTTACATAGGACTTTAAACGAAAGACGTAAAATTGGGTGAAGCTGTGTATGGTTTATGTGAAATTTCTTTTTCAGCGAGTCTTTTTAGTTTAATGTATTGAAATGAATACGAGACATTGACTGCGTTCTAAATCTTGTAATACAAAACCAACACTGGATGGTGCTTTCTTCACTCGATATGTCCATGGTGCAGGTACAACAGCGGTAGAGGTTCTCGTGGAGTCAACATCGTTCACTGAGCCTGATGCGGGCGATGCGGCAGCTGTGAGACACTCCGGAGACAGCCTCGCTCGCTGAGCACCGCAGCCTCCTCGTGCCAGCATAAGGCGTATTTGAATTTTCACTTGGTTCTTGGAAGGGTTGAGACTGACAGTATGTATTTTAATACTTTTTTTAAGGCTTACTTTACATTTTTACATATACATATTGTTCAAAATAAACTACGTTTGGCTTCAATCGATTGATATAAATAAACTCTATACTAAAACACACAAAACATCGTGCTATCACGTCTGAGTCGTGAGCTGCACTGTTTAGAAAGGAGCGAGAGCGCTGGTTTTTACCAATCTGCGTGGTTCCCCTTCCCCGCCAACACACCGGCCCGGGACGCAATCTGAATGTAGTATCTACGAGCTGACTGTAAACGTTAAAAAAATACACAGCAGTTACGTCTCTAAGACTAATAGTGAATTATTAAGGCAAGGCGACATAGACCTTTTCATTATAGTTCAAATATCCGGATGTTTCGGCGTAATTTTAAAGATGTTTCACGTGAAAATACCATTCTTCGTGGCCGCTCATTTCGAAACAGTGACGATGCAGAACCACAGCGCGGAGAACGAGCGCAGAGTGGGTCGGCACTGAAACTGCACGAGGCGTGGTTCTCCAACTCAACACGCGCACAGGACGCAACGGAACGGCCGCCAGTGCCACGTGACGTGCTGGCGGGGCATTAAGGCCCTCCCACTGTTCAGGTCGCGCTCTGCGCCGGTGAGGAAGTGGTGGGGGTGGCCGGGCAGGTTTCGACGAGTCACATCGCTCCAGTTTCGAAACAATTACCGTGGGAAGGGCACCCTCGGGACGGCTTGAACCGGGACCTTTGTAACTGTTCGACGAGGGGGGAGAGTTGCAAATTTTGCCGGAGCGGAGGGACAGAAAACCCGGTAGAGTTTCCTGTGCTTTTGGTAGGTTAATGACTCCACGTAAAATGCGAACAAGGAAGACTGCGATCACGCAAATAAAATATATTCCTCGTCCCGATTTCGGACTTCCTTATCATTCTTGCTCCAAATTTGCAGAGTTCGTGTTGAATGTATCTAATTTTTCCTGAACATTCGTCTGACAGAACGATTCATTCATGGTTCATGATTTTAGAGTAGTCATGATGTTTTAGAAACAAAGTCATATTGCTAATAAACGAGAGAAAAGTACTATATGAATAGTACTTAAGCATGTGAAAATAATTATTTCAATTAAAAAAATTATTTTTCACCTTGTATGAAGTTTTTGTTTTTTAAATATATATTTACTTTTTGCAATTTTTTGTATACATACGCTCCACAATAAGTGTTTTATGTGGATATTTTTAAACAACGCAGTCTTAAAGAAGATGAATATGGCCATTCCACAGTCAGTTATATTTTAGTTATTGATTTTTAATTTCATCAGTTTAATAAACATGCTGTCCTAGAATTAAACGTCAAGCCTATAAAAGGCTACGAGAAAATTTATTTTGCCTGTGAATTGAAATAAAAGTCTTAGTTTTTAAGTCATGGTTTTTTTGTAAGTTATAAAATCTCCGCACAACACTTTATTATTTGACACCGTGACTGCAAATTTTCAAACTTTATAATTCAAATTTTTTTACGATACCCTGAGTAACAATTTCAAATAAAAATAAAACTACTTATTTTTTTTTTGGGGGGGGGGGGGGGGGAAATTAGTGAAGTGTATCTGACTTATCATAAGTCAAAATTTAATAATATTAAATTTTACGTTTAAGTGTTAATACAATTAATTTCAAATTTAATAATGAAATATATATATTAAGCATTTAAATGTGTGAAAAAATACTGTATGAAACTTACGCTAGATTTCTCCTCCTAAGAGATGGGACTATAAAATATTTTAATCTTTCGAAGTGAATCGAAAACTTGCAACTTTAATTTTTTAAATATAAAGACTCAGCTGGCAGTACAACATTCGTGTTGTATTAAGTATCATGAAATGTCATCGGCAAAAGCTTTGCGATATTTAGACATCAACAGCTCATGTTGCCTGCGTGAAAAAAAAGTGATAGTCTTATTACATTTACGAATAGAAGAAAGGTAATTGAATATCAGATTGTTTCACGGATTGAAAAGTTAGGAATTTAATGTGAACGCCTTGCCATGCCAAATATGTTGCAGGAGGGCGTTTAAATTGATGACGAAGCAAAATAAATGTGTAGAAAATGAAACATAACTGGGACCTGTTCCCCTTAAACCGAAAGACAGCATGAGCCACTACTCGCCCGCCCTTTGTTTGCCCAGCACGTGCCTGCTCTGCCCACAGCGGCAGCACTGGTGCGTGTCGCGAGCTACTGTTACCCAGTGTACGCTAGCAAAAACATACCACTATGACATCATGGACTCTTTGTGTACACGGCATGCACAATTAGAAAACAAAAATATATTGTTCATGTTGTTTCGATATTAATTTCGTATCACCCATTCGTCAGAACTTACATTTCCTTTAAAACACAGCACACATTTGATAGAATTTGAATAATAAAATCCCTGCCCAATTCAGCGACAAACAGATGGACCCAACGATGATTCTTTACACCTAATATGGACAACACTACATCACAAAGACGCACATCTGAATCCAGCGATGTGAATCAGTCTGTGTCTGATGACGGGAGCAGATATCAGTTATCGAAACAGGCCAACATTTTTTTTCCGTAGGAAGCTTACAATGCTCATCTATGTCGTTGTTGCAGTGTAAAGAATATCTGTGTTGTATCATCGTTATTTTCGTCTGTTTGTCGCTCTGTTGTGTTAGTTTTTCTCGTGTTCATTTACTTTCTTGCTGCAAACTGTCTCGTTGTTGCCAGCACACAGTGTTCTTCTGTGTTGTAATATGTTCTTAATAATTCTCTCCACGGGATTCTATGTGCTCTTTATGTATTTATTTTTTTGACATCGGTTTGTTTTCTGTGTATTTGCTTTTTCATCATTTTGTCCGTCAATTAAGTTTCACTATTCTATACAACGTAACCAACAATGCCGTTTGTCCAACAATAATTTTCATAAGCAATCAACACATCAATGTCCCCTATTTCAAAACATTATTTAAAGTACGTGAGTGAAGGGAGTCATGTTCGACATAATGCAAAAGGCACTAATGCACTTTGCGCTCTCTCATCCAAAATCCTTTGCTATGTTGTTCCTCGCTCCATTGCGATTTTTCTAAGCAATAGGCAATGTAGTGATAGCCTATAGAGTTAACATTGTTGCAGATGGAACATAAACTAAGTACTGAACCAAATATAAGTGAAAGTTGTGAATTTTTTTCAACTAAGTTTACTATTATCTCATGCCTATGTGTACCATACCATAATTTAATCCGTTATCTTGTAAACATTTGTCTATCATAGAAATGACTTCATTAGTGTTTAGCAACCTTATTGAAAAAAATTACCCAAAAATCATAAAATGTGTCAAAAATTCCACTTGTATTGCCTGATAAGAGATAAAATTGTAAACAAATATTTTTTTTAAATTTATTTACTCCCGCATGAATATTTAAATAAAGCGTTCACAGAATTAAAGTCAAACTACTGCTTCAAAAAATTTTAAAATTTTGTCATAAATTTCTCTCAAGATAACAAAAATAAGCACTTAAATCTAAATACTAGTTTAAAATTGAACCACTGAAGATGGCACCATGGCAGATGAATTTTATGTAACAAATCTTAAATGAACCGTCATTGCCAACTATTTCTGTTAAAAATGTTTTATCAAAAATTATTCATTTAAGATTTAGAGTAACTCAAACGTTTTAAAAGTTTATTGGCTTTGTATGTCATAGTAGGTACTGGGAGTTAAAAAATCTCTGATCTGAAATTAAAGTACACCATTGCAACAGCAAGATAACAACAAGATAGAAGCTAAAAGAAGCATTTCCTTTTGTAGGGAGTCGAGGGCTATGCATGAAAAGAAAACTCCATGATTAACGAACATACTCTTTAAGTTTAAAAGTTAAAATATAAGCAACAAAAATATTTAAACTCCTTTACTGTACCATACAAAATATATTCTTATATATTTATAAAAATATTTAATACCGTTTATAAAATGTGTTAGAAAGCATAAGAAAAGCTTCGTTTTTTAATTAAAAAATAATATTTAATCTTTACTTCCTATTTAATGTCTCATTCTATCTGTTAAGCATATATTTGATTTACAATAAATAAAAACAGAACCATAATATGTAAAATTTTTCGTGAATTAAATTAAGGTATATTAGTGTTCTTGTTTCTTTAATTTTTTTACATTTTGGAAAGTGAGTTAAAAAAATTTTAAGTCATAATACGAGTCATGCTTATTATTTTTCTAGAGTTAAAAATAAAGTACTTCACGATTAAGTTAAAAACGCGTTTGGTAATCTCAAGTTGGATATAGTTGCTCAGCCTTGTACCAGGAAACAATGTGGTTCTCAAATAAAAAAATTCAAATCGTCATGTAGTTTCCCGCCTGAGGCAGGGTCTACATGGAAGGAACGGGGCTGACACTCACAAGAGCCGGCTGCCCTACCCGAGGGATAGACCTGTCGTTCTGGCCAGCCTGGAGAATGCGTGAGGTGAGATGAAAGTACCTATGGAATTTATTGATGGGGAAAAGGGAGGACCCCGATAAAACCCAACGTATACCGAGTTCCCCCTTGTGAAGATCCCCGCTGGGGATCGAAACCAAATGGCCTTCGTGGAAGGCGAGTGTTACGATATCTCATGGCTCTTATTGTTGTTAAATCCACAATAACTGCATCTCTCAGCATGCGTGCAGATGGAAAAGACATTTTAATTTATATGATGCGTATGTATTTAAGTAATTTTATGTTATAGTTATAGGGGCATATAGATACACTTCGTTTATAATATCAACACCCATCAGGATGTCGAGACACTTGTTGAATGAATATTTCTTTAACGGTCAATCATTTATGCTTGACAAAATAATCATTCGTATGTTACCTTACGAGCGACCATTAAAGGAATATAAGAAAAAAGAACACATTATTTATCATATTTATGTAAAAGGTACACGTAATAGTACGTAATTTATAAATTAAAAACATAGTTTCTTATAGTTTAATGAATTATTATCTATACTGATTAGTTTTCTAAATAATATATTAAACTGACTTGCGTTTATTAAATAAATTAGATAACATTATTTCTGACTAAAAACTAATAGCATTAAAATTAATGCAAATTTATATATATGTATATAAATCGATGCGTGTATGTATGTTCTCTATGGACTCCAAAATGGCTGGACCGATTTTGATGAAATTTTCAGGCAATCTTCAGATTAGCCCAGCGGGTGATCCTGTGAAGTTGGGTAACGATTGGATAAACAGGCTTATTTTTTTTTTGGAAATTTTGTGTCATAGTTTCAATACAAATTTATACAAAATTAATTTTTTTGTATTTTTTAAATTTTTTAACATTCTCAATTAAAAGCGATATTAGGGTCACTAGTCTGTTATAAATCCTTTCTTTGTATTAATAATACAATATGATATTTTAAGCTATAACATTATAATATATTAACATAAAACCATTAACTAATCATAGCAAGGACTAGAATTTGGCAAAAGCTTATTATAACTAACAAACAGTATAAAGAAGTAAACATTTATTCTCCCATTAACATTTCTATTAACGTTATTTCCTTGTTGCTCGTAACGCATGATAGTTCCCAAAGTCATTAAACACTCTGAAAGCTTTCCGTGTTTGACAAGTTTCTATCAGGTATACAATCTAGTTACGCCTCGAGTTATTTTTATCATCTCTGTTGCGCGACAAGCTTTTGCATGCCATTTACCCTCCCTGAGTGATTCAAATTGTAACTGGATACACTTATTCCCAAATATTATTGCCAAAACTCCTGTCATAAATATCACGGTTTCATAAATGAGTTTCCATTTATTTAAGTGGTGGATTTATTAACTGCTCCTGTATGTTCCACAAAAGGACAAATGTTGACAAAGTATTAATAGCTAATGCACAAAAACATTTATTAATAAACCACAATAAATATTGCTCTTAAATAATAATTTTAACGTTGCGGCGTACTAAAAAAACATTTATTGATATAAATTTTTACTAAACGGACTAATGGTTCCATAAAAATTAAGGAGTTCCGGTCTTTACTTTTGGGTCCTGGCTAAAAATTATTTTAAAATATAACCGAAATAAATGGTCAATAATATTAATGGTATATTCCTCTTATAATAACAAGAAGTATGTTCTTAGCTGTAAAACTAAGCTATCTGTAGGTATAAAAACCATTTTTACAAATCACAATCGTAGCCCATAAAAATATAACGTTGGATGTCAAAGCTGTTAAACAAATTATTTTTATTTTAAATTTGTTTAAAAATATTAACATATGGAAACCAAGAACTTAATACACCATGTTATAAATGTCTAAACATAACTGGTGTGTTAGGGTAAAGTTTTGTTTTTTAACTATTTATATTAGTAACAGATTAGAGATGGTGGTGTATTTCTTCTTTAGTTTTATGAAGATAAACTTATTTAAGCACGTTATGAAAAATTTTGAGACTTATTTTTTATGGTGAGCGCGCACCATGCAACTAAATTATCACAGACAGAAAAAAAATACTAAATACCAAAAATAGGCTTCACACAATTCAAAATTATTTATACTCTTTTAAATCTTATAGTTTAGTTATTGATATTGAAAACTGGTACATAACATTAAAACATTTATTTATTGTGAATATTAGTAAAATAAATTTTATGTATAAACTTTTTAAAGTGCATTTTCAAGTGTATTATATAAATGAGGTTATTTGATACTTCTTAAGGCACGTTTTGAAAATATTACGAGAGTGAATATTTACGATATGCACGCAGCATGCGACAAAAATTGACAGGATTAAAAAAAAGCTAAATGTAAATAATATTTATATATTTTCTTAAGTCATATAGTTTTTTGATGGCATTAAATAATGATCCATAAAAACATTATATTTATTTTTAGATTTTATTGATGGAAAATGTGTTAATAAACTTTTAAAAGAGTATTTCAAATGTTTTATTTTTACCCATGTCGATATTATTTCCATTATTAATTAAAAATTCACATCACTATTTAATAACAATTAAAAATTAATTAATATATATAACATAAAATCTATTAATTGTTTTTCTTAATTGTTATAAAATCGCATTAATTATATTACTAAATATTTTACATGTTTTACATTATATTAAACATAATATATTATATTATATTGAGTTCTAAAAACTTTTTAATATTTATTAATTTAAGTGACTTAAAATTTACCTAAAATATATAAAATATCACTCCAGTCCTTTTATATTATTTTATTTCTATTAATGGTTTCCAAACAAATTAAAAGTTAATTGTTTTACTACGGCAAGTAATTATAACTTTTTTCGTGCGTACATAAGTACACGCACCCATTATTTTTTGATTGCTAAATAGGTAAGAAGAGTTTTAGTAAATTTTTTAATTGAAAAGATATATTCTTCTTTGAATAATGTAAAAAGTAATTAACCTAAACAAATAAATAATATACATAAAACTTAAGTAGAAATTTATGATATTTTTTAATTCTATTTTTAATGGAGTGATAATTAGGTAGGTTAAAGTTTGCTAAAAATTGCATTATTTTGTAGACAAAAATGTTGGACCTAATAGACTAAATATATAAAACAGATATAAACAATCATTTACTTTAATTTGTTTTCTTTATTTATCATTTTTAAATTTAATCGCTGATGTTTAAAGGGTAAAAGGATAAATTTTAGGGAAGTAAAGTGTTTGTGATTTTTTTAACAATTTATGAGCTTTTAAATGAATATATGCATAAGGAAGATAAAACTATTTTATTCTTTAATGTACGTATAAAATATATTTCCGAGTATTTCAGACATTTTGAAATATAATTAATAAAAGGTAAAATAGTGAAGGTTAGATTTTTAAAGTCTATGAAAATACAATGAATTGAACTTAAATTGTAGAAGAAGTCATTAGGTATAGTGTATATATTTATATATTTATGTATATAGGCCCGTTTAATACCATGTATCAAAATTCTTTCTGTAATAAAATGAAGAGCATGTGAGTGCAATTTCATGTTGGCTTTATAAATCTGTGGCTTAAAGCAAGAAAAATCAACGTCAATTTTTCATGAAAATGAGATAGGTTAGGTTATCGGCTACAAAAGTTCCTAACTTTTATATGCTATAACAAACGAATTCAAACTTTAAAGGAAACGACAGAAAATGTCTTCCAATGTACCAATGTTATGTCATAAATACAAAAGTACTAATTGCAATAATAACCAATGTAGACATTCGTGAAGGTTCCTCCGTGTTATTCACTGCTAGAGTTTCCATTTTAAAGTTTAGTAAATTTAACACCAGAATGCGCTATGACTTTGGCTTTCCATTGTTTATTATCTAGCTGTTATTATTAAGCGTTAATATTGTTAAAACATGTATTTATCAAGAAGGAGAAGTGTGGTAGAGCTTAGACAACAAGCTTTAAGTAATGAAAACAGGTAAGAGCAATTTTTTAAACATTTTATGAAGAAAATTATATATGTTATAAGAGTTAGATTTTTAAAAACATTGAATGTTTTAAGTTTCTTTTGTATTAGGTCTCGCTAGTTTCGGGACTTATGGTTAAAAAATTACTTGTTTTATCAGAAAATTCTGTTGATTTGTTTACTAATGGTTTCTCCACACATGAAACTTCCACTGATTATATACATAAATCCTCTACTTCTCAAAATGCTGCACCTAACGGAAGAAAAGAAATGGAATACGGAACAGGAGGTTAGGAATAATACTTACGTACGAAAGACTTTATTTTATAACAAATTTTTTTAGTATATTCTTTTTTAACTCAGATTGCAGTACACATTGTGATCAAACTAGTGATGTGTGTTTATTTAATTTTCAGGTTTAAAGACTGTGTCAAATTCAGAACGTCAGCACGACACATCATCCGAGAGAACTTGTTATTCTGGTTCACTGTTTTCAGCTATTGTATCTGAATATATTCTAACGGAAAGTTCGGATTCTTCTTTTTCTGAAACTGTAGAATCACTAAATAAATGGAATAAAAAATAACCACGTGGTACTCAAAGTAGTGTTAATGCTGAGAGTAAGTTACCAACTAATCTAACAGCAGGAGACAATAATTTTCAAGAAAAGAAGCGCAAAAGAAAGTTCCTTGAAATTGTTCACACCCACTTGGAGGCCGACTCTATTCATGCAGCAATTGAAAAAACAAACAAATAATACAAAAGCAAAAATTGACGCATCTAGAGATTTGGCTAATTTGATTAGATTAGTTCCTAGTTAACCACTGATAAAAGTAGTGGAACTTGAGCACAATGATTTTCTTCATTTCAGTGAATTTATTCGTGGTTGTTATGTTCACAGAAAGCAAAACATCTTGGTGAAATCAGTTCCTTGGTTAAAGATAAAATGGCTTCAATACAGGAGGTATTTGCCTGGGGATATATTCTATAAATTTTTCTTTAAATTCACAAGAGGTATTCAACAAATTACGTCCTACCAGAAGATGTATACATCCTGTAAATAATGACTTGCAACCAATTCACGTGACAACTATACGATTATCAGCCGTAAAACTCAAAGACCTACAGTTGTTAATGCCTTGTATACATCTACAAAGTAGGCATTTTATCAGAACATGATACTAGGCCACACTGAAGACAGTGTAGAGTACTTACCAGTTCAAAGTGATGATGAATAATGTGAGACCATGTGAAGTAAATGTTTTTAATATAATTTTTTGATAAATTGTTATGTCGTTTTTCCTTACTATAGAAGGATAAACTTATGACAGTTCTTAACAGTTGGAGATTATCTTGAAGATTGTAACAAATTGAAAATAAAACACGTTTCTGCTTTATTGCTTCTCTCTCCATCAAAATATTAAAGGAATAGTAAACAGTCAAATATCCATAAATTTAATAACCCTAGCACCAAAATAATTTTGTGCTACCTAAAATTCCAAATCTTGAGAAGTTTTGTGTTTATTTTTTGTCTAAAAACAGCCAATGTTAAAACGTTCTTATAAAATTATCAATGCAAAAAAAAAACCAATGTCAGTAAAATCTTGAAGGTTTTAGGTAATATAGAAATATTAGATAGTACAATTATTAAAATTCATAATCACAATTATTAGTGTCAAATATGAAATTCCAGAATAGAGTACTTTCGGTATCATTGCTACTGAAATTCTTCATCAAAATTAAAATGCTAGATTCCCAACATCATTAAAAATTGACATTGGTTGTTTTTGCATTAACCGAAAGAAGTATATTCTCGGACGATGTCCTGTCCAAAATTTTTAAAAAAAAGTGTTGGTGATATTTTTGTGGATTTAAGAAAAGCTATCGATAATGAGTAAACAAAGCAAAATGAGAATAAAATGTTATTCTGAATAATCATTGTATTAATTAATGATTGTGGCCATTGATATTCAATTTAATCAGAAGTAAATTAAGAAGTTAGCCAATTTTAAAATTTAACATGCGAAATGAATTCTATCGGCAGTATCTACACAGTTGAAATTCAGGAAATGTGTGATGTGCCTGGAATGTCATCGACTTAGAACCATATGGCTTTGTTCAAAATATAAGTCAGAATAACAAGGAAACAATAAAAATATATATAATACTTTGATTCGATTGGTTTACTGTGACATTATTTCGTTCACTGCATGATTTATGATTCGCGACATTTTTTTGTTCTATCATCTGGCGCGTAAACAAAGCTGATGGTTTTCTGACACGGGAACCAGTGACATACAATTGACCATGCAATAAGCATAGATTTTCAAGGTTAATATATTAAACATAAAATGACTGACCTTGTGATTTGTTAAAAGTCATTTCAATTGCAAGCCGCGCTGGAAACTGCAATCGTTTAAAGTATGACTTTCACGTTAAATATTGAAATTAAATTATTCGACATCGATTTTTTGTTTGTTTATGATCCGGTGAAATAGCAAAAATTGGCGGGGAATGTATTGCAGCCATTAGAAATTTCAATGAGGATATTGCCATTGCCAATGTGCAGCAATTTATTTTTTAAAAATATTCCTCCCGAATGGTTGTTCTGCAACTCGACATGCATTTTCATACATTATTTGTGTATTTTAAGTGTTTACACAAAACATATGACTTCAAAAATGCATTAAAATCATCGGCTGGCGTTGAATGTGGAATTACTGGCAATATTGGTGAAAATTATTTGCCAAAAGAATCATTGCCCACCAAACAACTACAAATAACAAATAATAACGTATGGTAATAAAGGATAATTTTATTATTATAAAGTATTTTTGGCACACCAATACGTAGTGTATTTATCCTATTTGTGCAACCTAAAAACATTTTAGTTTTCCACTAATTTTACAAATTTTCGGGAAAGTTTTACATTTTATTTTGCGTTAAAACCTGATTCGAATTAAAGCGAACATAAAAAAAATTGCTCAATTTATCCATCCGTTCTCAATTTATGCACTTACCAACAAACATAATTTAATTTTTATTTATATAAATTTATAGTCTTTTGTACATTTTGAAATGAAGTTACACCTTGGTCTCTTCACAAGGCACACGAAAACATTTACTTAACAAACAGCCTGCTCAACTTCAACAATTGCAACAATTGTTTTGTTTGAAAGATAAAAGTCAATAAGTTAAACATCAATTACAACTAATGACCTGGAACGGGATGCACAGCTGAAATTTCATTAAGTATATTGCTATTGTTAGGTTGTTTAGAAATTATTTTCCACACTTCACTTCCAATTATTAGATAATAACACAGTCCTTATATTTTCGTGATAAAAACTGCCAGTGGTTAGATTGTTGATTTTAAATTTGTTAATTTTCCGTAGAAGAACAAATTAAATTGCTGTAATACGATTTTAATATTCATAGAAAGGGGCGAGATTATAATGTCGGATTCCCTATATAATTTGGCATACATAAATTCTGTACAATTAAAATAAAGTTTTTCCATTTGTCTTAAAAGAACAATATTTGAAGGAATGCTGAACACAGATTTTGTTATTAAAATATGTGTTAAATTATAATATAACAATTTTAACATTTTAGTTACTAACAATGGCAGAATTGAAGCAACACGATCAGTTAAGATAAAAAGTAGGAAATTTGTTCAGTGGTTGAATTATTATTATAACTGTTTAAATAGATTTTGACATCATCCAAAGCCACAAAAGAATTTCAAAAAAGGGTTGTAGAAATAATAGCCCAATATATTATTATTTTTTTAAGCAGATATATTTAAGTTATATACATTTTATGATTAGAGTATTAAATATAAAATGATTACTTAAAATCAACTCAACATATGCTGGATTTTTAAAAATGTTTTATTTAATTTGTTTTCTAAAAACGCATAAGCCTTTAGATTACACCAATAATATTATTCAAGCAATAGAGCTTTTCATTAGGTGACATACAACAACGAAATTAACAAATTATTTGTTTCATGAAATTAAAATTTTTATTTTAGATTGGTTCTGTTTTCATTTCATTTAAGTCACTTTAATCACATAATGTTAGAGCGCATTTATATTTATTAAGACACCACACCTGCACTGAATTTCGTTCGTTAAAAAATATACAGAAGAGCGATTTCCCATCATTTTGTTTGCATTAATGTCCATTATAATGTCTCCAACGATATTTTGATTGATTCCTAGCCTTACAGGTCAAAAAAATGTACGCAAATGTCTTAAAAATTTATTTTTACCAGTTTGCAAGAACAATAACCAGTTCGCACTCCGAATGAGCTTCAGCTTTCTAAGAAAGTTGCAAGCAGTGATCTAAAAGCAATAGAGTGGTTAGGTGCTTACTAGTTTCACAAAATTTTGACACTCTTTTTTTTTCTTTTCATTAAAATGTGTGACGATGAGATCATCATTAACTGACATAAATACATTTTAAAAGTCCTGATGTGTAATTGTAAATGATATAATTTATATTCAGTATAAAAAATCTTATATCTTAAACATACATCTACAATATTACTGAAGGCCACACACATTGTTAAAATTATCATATAATAATTTTTGGAATGATAAGTTACAGTGCATTATGGGATATTCGAAAATAGTATACATACATTTATAAATTTAAATGTTCTGTTTTTAAATAATGATAGTGAACTCACAAACAATCTTTTACAGCATAAAAAATATATTTAAAACCTTGTGCGTGTTTGCTTGGTTCAAAAGAAAATGAGTACCTACTCGAAATCAAGCTTAGATTTAAACGAAGTAACCGAACAAAATAAAACAAAGAACTCTTAGGTAATCTAATGTACCTACCTTCTTCGTTGAAAATCCCTTAAATTGACTGCGA
This sequence comes from Bacillus rossius redtenbacheri, assembly GCF_032445375.1. Taxonomy (NCBI): domain Eukaryota; kingdom Metazoa; phylum Arthropoda; class Insecta; order Phasmatodea; family Bacillidae; genus Bacillus; species Bacillus rossius. The sequence goes on along the minus strand of NC_086333.1, from coordinate 32,232,646 downwards.
TTTCAAACAGCGTGAACAGGTTTTTCTGTTACTCAGTAAGCCATGGACTACCGCCTGAACGGTTGGCTGAAAGCGCGTGCAAGACGGACTGCACACTGCCTGAACGGCAACAGCTCGTGCAGCCGCGTGATTGGTGGAGGCGTGGCCGGCCCGGCGAGAATGCCCATTGCCCTCGCTTCGCTCAAACAACGCGACATGCATCGCTCGAGGAGGCACGGATATTGCTCCATTAGCACCTGTAGCACGCCGGCAAACACGAACATACCGTTCAAGATAAAATGATTCAGCGAAAAAACCTCAAAGTTTCAGCGGAAAAATATTTTGTGTTGCACGCCTGACACAATGAATGCTTAACAATGAGAAATATTGACACTGATGTTTAAATCGCCAGAAACTGTACTGTGATTGTTTTTCGTTGCTTCTGGTGTTACAACAACGAACCGCACTGTGAAAACACGTCGTAACAGTTGTAAGGTGCCCGGGATTGTGAATGCCAAAATGTCAAAATTATGCCTCAGGTATCAAAGTTTTACTTTTACCCCTTAAATGACTTAATTTAACGAATCATTTCTCGTCATGTTGAGACGGGACATTTTATTTTACATACAACTAAGCAACCCTACAATAGTCCTTTGCTGATAGATTATTTCCAAATTATATTATATAGTGTGAACTATAGTCAATGGACCGAATTTTATGTTCCAGGCATATATAAATAATTCACCATTTAATGTTACGCAAAGAAAATAACTGACAGTTTGTCCTACATTGATCCGTAGACTTTAGAATGGGTGCTGACATAAAGTACGCAAAAGATCCTGTAGATAAGAAACTGGTCTAGCGTAGGTGGATGAAGAGGAGAAACACATTAGATAATTATTGTATTACACTAACCTTAAGAGTATGTTGTTATAATTCTTGTATGGACACGTGATTACGAGGCACAGTACGAAAAGTGAATATATCTCCCCTTAACAAAGCCACTTTGTAGCACAATGTGATCACTAACTACTGCCTGCTTTCCGGAGCTTTAGGTGGATGTGTTGGTGTTTAATAACTCGACTGATGAGCTCACCTTGCACACGATGTTTAGATATCACGCTGCGTGTATGTGACCAACTTAAAAGTTCAATTTAAAGGCTATTTATTGCCAGCCACAAAAAAAAAATACATGTTCAACGCTTGGACATTCACTGTATACGCGGCACTGATAACATTCACACTTCACCGGTTGCCTACCTGCAAGGTAGATTCTCAGGTCACCTTTTTTTATAGATCGAGATATAAAAAACTTTTCAGCTATCATTTTTTTACTCTTCTAACATACCGAACTCATGGTTAATACTTTAACATTAACAATGATACCCCTATGAAATGCGTCCAAAAACTAATGATTTACGCCATAAGAAAGAAGTTTACAAAGTTATTTATTATTAATTCTTTAGAAAAAATACAAATTTATTGAAATAATGCACTTTATTTTCAGCTTACCCATAGTAGTTTTCTCACTGCTTTACACATTATATTATACTACATTACGTACTAGACTAAGTATTTAGTCTGTTGCTGTGGACAGAGTTTTGTCTTTGAATAAAGATAATTCTTTTCTGGCACTTACTTTATGTTACTACATAACTAAACAGTGAAAAAGATTTGGTGAGCTTATATTATTTGAAGTGATTCTACCTCCATCGAAATGAGAAATGTTTTATGAATAAAAATATAATGTGGTTCTTACTGACATGACACTGCTGAAAAGATACCAAAATCCTACAAGAATTTTGTCAAATATACCAACACACTCATAGTTATAATTTAAATAAATAACAATTTTAGTATCTAAATGATCTAAAATTTTGTAGAAAATATATCATAGAGGTACTAGTATTTTAAGAAACATATGTAATGAATTCCAACTAATTTTAACGAAGACGCAATAAAATGTCTGGTCTATGTAAGATTGATAATATTACAAAACAATACGGTGTTGGTATAGTGAAAGAAGAAGTAATTAAACATTTTTATTTTAATGCATTTAAAATGTGAGTGTTTTGACTCCAGTTTTAATAATTTCAAAGATATATCAAAACAAGATGAAATAACAATGTACAGTTTCTACTCTTTTAAAGCATGAAAATTATTCTTTATAATATATATATTTTTAGCTTCACATTTAATTTTTAATTTGATTTTGTTTAACATAATTATAAATAAATGAATTTAAAATAAAATATTCTATCTCTTGACAATTAAAGTATAAATTTAAAATAATAATTGGTAGTAGGTACTCGAAATTTTAATTGGAATGTAGATGCGATATGTGAATATAAATATATTTCATAATAGTATTTTTGTTATGACAAACTTTATCTATCTAAATTAACCACGAAAATTATCTTTTTGCTCTTTACAAACAGTTGTATAACTAGATAAAAAGAGTTTTGTCCTAGTTTTTAGTTAATAATACGTATTTTAATATTCCCTTCTCCACTTTTATGAATTCGGAAATTCTAGTTCTTCCAATTAGAACAAGCAGATACTGTTTTACTATCTCAAGTAATTAAACTGAAATACAAAGGTGGTTTTTTTTTAATGAGACTTGTTTGTCATTAAAAAAAATAAGCTATAAAAGGTATTTGTTTTCACATAATTGCGATTCAGTTACAAGCACTTTTCGTAACGCTGCATCGGTTTCTTTAACCCCTCTGCATAGAAGTTTGCCGCCTAGAAATTAAACCAGCTAGGAAGCGCGGTAACTCGCATTGCAGACGAGTGAAACGGGAAGCCCGCACGCAGGGGCATTTATCGTAGTGATGATCAAGTCGATGGCATCTTCGCGAATAAAGCCTGGCTGGCATGGCTACTCGCCAGCAACTCCAGGTGACAAGGAGAGCAAAATCAGACATTGAGGACGTGCTTTGTTCGATTTTTGTGTGCAAAAAGATCTTCAACTGCCCCTTTGTAATGCCCCTGTGTTTAGGCTTCCCGCTTCACTTGTCTGTACTGCGAGTAGCCGTGCTTCCTGGCGCGTGTCTCACCTGCCCGCTTCTCGGCGATCAAAGAGAATGGCTGCTTTTGCTGTTGTTTGCTGTTTGCTGGACTGTCTTTGAAGATGTTGCCAACGACCTTTTTGAGGGTGGCTACGAACGTTCCTTCGTCAAGTTGACGACGAGGAACTCAAGACTGCCGTTATAAAAAGGTTTAATTCCTAGGCGGTTAACTTTTGTGCAGAGGGTTTAAAGAAAATAGCGCAGCGTTGCAAAAAGTTCTTACAACTTAATGGCGATTATGTGGGAATATGAAGTACATAGATTGTAAACTAAAACTGACAAAAAATGTCTTTTGTCGACAGTTTTCTTTTTTAATGACCAAAAGGTCAAAGGACCTTATTTAAAAAAAACCATTCTCGTGATATGTAATAAAATATTCATTTAAATTCATGTCATACTGCTGCATATATACAATCATACATAAATTAATTCCACTGTATGCCTAGTTTTAAAAAACAAAAACTAGTATTTTTACTTCATGAAAGAATGGAAATACCAAATGTCAAAATATATGACATGGGAATTTATATATCGTCGGTATACTGCCAAAAGTGAACAAGTCAAAAATGAGCTAAAATGAAATAAATTGACCAACTTACTGCAAAATTTCATTTCTTCAACAGGAAAAAGTACTCAAGTCGAATAGGAACTGTTTGTAGTAACAATACGCACCTAATTGACCAACTTAAATAAATGAGAAATGTGTACAGCAAAGAAAGGATAAGTCTACTTAGTCCATTTTATGTGTTATATGGTAAAGAATATAAAGAAAATCAAAAATTACCAAGTGTACTTGGTCAGATTTTCTTGTAAAATATGCTGTTTTAAAGATTGGCCAGCGTGACTTGGTCATTGTTTCTGTATGATGGGGTTATGTTTTCACAGTTGGTACACTGATATTTATGTGGCATTTGTTGTTGTCTTTAGCTGTGGCTTGAGTGGTCGTTACAAATCATGATACTTAAATGATTACGCGTTGAATCATAATGAAAAGAGAATTTTTAATGACACAACAAGCAAGAAAGAGAATGAAAGAGGGCGAGACATGTTCTCAAGAATTAGAAATGTCGTGTCTGTAAGGAGTCCTTTTAAAAAACACTTTGCATCAGCCATGACCCACTTGAAACTGCATTATCAGGAGTAAGTGAAATTGACGTGTTTAAGCGTGGCCGTCATGAACCACAAAATAAAACAAAACCAGAAGAAATGAGAACAGTAAAATGGTACATTGAAAGCTTCCCAAAAATGGAATCGCACTACTGTCGAAAGTATACAAAATAGGAGTATCTTGATCCGCTACTTTCCATAAGCAAAATGTACGAATTGTATGTTGAACATTATAGACAAAAGGCTGAAGAAACTAAAAAAAAAAACCAGTGGTTTCACATATAACATACAGACATATATTTGGACAAAACGACAATCTCTCATTCTTCAATCCAAAGAAAGATCAGTGCAAACTTTGCAACAATTCGTCAGTCCAAGTACTTACATATGAAATGAAAACAGAATTTGAAGCACACCTTAAACGGGCCTTAGCTATCAAATTCTTTATTATTTCTAATAAATATATTTAATTTGATAAGACTCGAAAGTACTTAGACTCGTTCTGGTGTATTTATATGATAAGAACAAAAGAACGAATCATTTAGTTGAATTTGTGGGCGCCAACAACTTCTACGAAGTTGTAATAATGAAAAATCATTACAATTACTTCTATTTTAATTAATTTGTAATACACACCATTAATTAAAATATTCTTTATTATTGTCCGGACTATTCAGGGGTAGAGTTGGGTTTATCGTGGAAAAATTCGTAAAACCTTGGATTAGCTTGTATACAACGATTTTGTGAATTTTAACTCAAGTTGTCACTTACTTTAGCAATCTGGTATTGTAAAAGATTTAGTAAGGGATTTCAAGTGATATTAATTATTCCCGATTGTCAGTTTTGCAAGCTAGTAAATGTAGTGACATTCATTCATCATTATATAACCGACCTGTTATTATAGTTCCGTGGTAACGAACTATGCGTTACTAGGTTTGCCTTCTTTCAGCCAGGACCTAAGCAGTGAATCTTCTGCATCTTCATCCTTGGCACGCCCATTCGCTGTCTTATACCTTCGTCCTGGGAACGCCTAGTATTAACGGGTAGTCTTCGTCCTGGGAACGCCTATCGTTGATCGTCTTCGTCCTCGTACAGTTGAAAATTAGAAATACTTCTTTCTTCGTCCTGGAAACGCCTTAATCTGATTTCAGTCTTCGTAGTTTATACTCGTAGTCTTCTTCTTGGTATCGACTTGTAGTACTCAAATCTTCTTATAAATAATAATTCTTCTTTATTTCTCTAGCTCTCTTCAAATCATTAATATTATTACTATTTACTATCGTTTCTTATAATTCTTCAAAATATTTCACCAATTATAAATTCAATTTCTGCAGTCATAAAAATATCATGTCTTTCCTATTCGAAGTTCCTAAATCAATTCCCTTTCGTTTTCTCTATTCCTTCCAAACAAAACTTTTATTAGCTAGCATTAATTTTTGTTAAATCTTTTCCACCAATACCAGATTGTTTTACAAATATTCGTCATATAATATTACATATGAACTGTGAAAAAACTATTCTTATTCGTTAAACAAATATCATTACTTGAGCAAGGAAGTATTACATTCAAAGATATAAATACAAATTACTGATTTTATGGTTCATAGAGAAATAAAATGTGTAGTGAAGTGAAATTATAAATATGCTACATTAATTTTGTTCATCCATCTTGTTATGTGAAATTAACAAGTTCAACCTTTATAGAATGCCCCTCCGAAGAATGTCTACATTGTGTATGGTGACACTATACACTGGAGGTATTCTTCCAATAACAATAATACACTATGGACAAAATTATACTTGAATACATATCATCGTTACATATTTACAAGAGTTACATACAATTCACACTCAAATAATAAAACAACAAAACAATTCTCCATTTAATAAGTACATGTTTTCTATTTTAAACATAGTTAAACAATTGTATCATAATTTCGTTTTGTTTTCGTACTTAGTAACTTCATTAACCTTTCACGTTATACAAATATGATGCATTCATATCATTAGTGTGTGTGTAAATAAGACAAACTTTCAAATAAACGATTACTTTGCCCCTCCAAATTTTAATTAATGGTATGTTTTTTTCCAATAAGGTTGAAAATTTAACTCTCTATCATATTAGGGTCTTTATAAATTCTTAATTGGGTTATATTGTAATGACCTATGATTTTCCCTGTGTCAATATCTGCTAATTCATAACAATTTTCTCTTATAACCTAAGTTATACGATAAGGACCTTCATATAATAAGAAAAGTTTCTTTGTAACTAATTCCCAAAATTGACTACTGTAATTAAATCTTTTTAGTACTAAATCGCCGCAAGATAAATTAATTTTATTTGCAGGTTTCAGTCTTCTTCTGCGCGCGTCGGCGGCAGCTATTAAACGAGATTTTACCATGTCTTGAATTTCTTACAATATTCCTTCCAGATCTTTTTCCTCGTTACTAGTTGGTACTGCAGTAGGTTTAGACAATATTACTTCAGGAATTAGAGTAGATCTCTGTCCAGTAAGTATTTCATGTGGTGTTAAACCTGAGGAACTATGCACTGTATGGTTGATCACGCATTCAATGAAAGGAATTTTATTCCTCCAACCAATATGTGATTAATGGCAAAACGACCTCAGCATGATTCCTAATGTTCTCATTACGCGCTCTACTGGGTTTCCTTGAGGGTGTCTTATAGAAGATGTGGTAGGGATAATATTTAATTTCCTCAATACTTCCTGCCAAATTTTTCCTGTAAATTGTGTTCCTCGATCTGACAAAACGGCTCTCGGTTGTCCGATTTCATTAATGAATTGTTTGACTTTTGAATATACAATTTTACCGGTGGCGTGAACGATTGGGTATAACTTCGTATATTTTGAAAATATATCCATCATGACAAAAATGTATGTTACTTTGGCTGCCGAGCTCGGTAGTGGTCCAAACAAATCTACGGACACTAATTTCAATGGTGCTTCGGGAATGATAGATTGTAATTCGCCTACCATTGTCTTTTGTGAACACTTGGTTCTCTGACATAGATCACAGGAAGATGTGACCTTGGCGACAGTTTTCTGCAAGTTTGGCCAAAATATTTGTCTACTCAGTGACTCGGTTAATTTCTTTGATCCGATGTGTCCCCAAATTTCATGAGTTTCTCGAATTAATGGTAATATGACTTGCTTAGGCATAACGGGTTTCCATTCGTCTTCAAATTTCTTTTTGTTGTGATTTTTATAAAATAGTATACTGTCCTCCGAAATACAATATTTCAAATGTATTTTGTGCGTTATTTCAGTATCTCGTAGCTTACTTGTTAATCGTTTACAAAAATCATCTTCAACTTGTAATGTTGCTAAATTTCTGACAATGTTTGTGAGCAATTTATTTTGTTTAAATTTATCCGCTAGCATATTCGCTACTATATATTCCTTTGTGCGATTCTCGTGTGACGGCACATCGGAAGATAAATCTGGTATTCTGCTAAGGTAATCAGTAACCAAATTTTCCTTACCCTTAATATGTTGGATGTTTATGTCGAATTCTTGCATGAGTAAACTCCATCGAGTTAATCGACTGCCAAAATTTTTTCCAGTTTTCAAACAAGTCAGTGCTTGGTGATCGGTTAATAATTTAATTCGTTCGCCTAAGAGTAAATCTCGAAATTTTTGTAAAGACCAAATGATGGCTAAAGTCTCCTTTTCGGTGACAGTGTAGTTCCTTTCAGCGCTGTTTAACGTTCTACTGGCCATAGCTACCGTCTTTTCTACTCCGGTTTCGTCCAATTGTGCTAATTTAGTACCCAAAGCATAATCAGAAGCGTCTGTATATAATAAAAATTCTCTTCCTTGTACCGGATGGTAGATAACATTTTCTTTATGAAAAATGGATTTCAAATCTTCGAATGCTGTCTGTTCGGTTGTTTCCCATTTCCAAGCTCTATCCTTCTTCAACAAGCTAAATAGTGGTAACGCCACCTGTGCGATTCGGTTATCATAGTTTCGATAGAATCCGATAACTCCTAGGAACGTTCTTAGTTGATTTACATTTTTCGGAACAGGAAAATTTGTTATGGCGTGTAACTTATCTGACGATGTTTTAATACCAACTGGAGTAAGTATATGACCTAAGAATGGTAACTCCTGTCTACAAAACACGGACTTAGAAAGTTTAACAGTCATGCCTGCTTCCTCCAAGCGAGACAAAACTAGGTGGATGTGTTCCAGGTGTTCTTCAAAACTGGTAGATGTAATCAGTATATCGTCTACATAGGCTCTTGCGAAGCTTTTACATGCTGGGCCTAATGTTTCATCTAAACATCGTGTGAATTCTGCAACAGCATTACAAAGTCCGAATGGCATCAATTGAAAAACATATTGGTAGTTCTTGAAAAGAAAAGAAGTATACTTTTGAGAATTTTCTTGAAGTGGAATTTGCCAGTAACCCGCAGATAAATCTAAGGTAGTAAGAAATTTTACGCCTTGATATAATCGTAGTATGTCACTCGTAGCGTGTGGACTCTCTCGATCTCGCAACGTAATTTTATTGACTTCTCTAGCATCTAAACATAATCTAACAGTTCCGTCCTTCTTTCTAACGCAAATGATTGGGTTTGCGTAAGGGCTAGCTGCTCTTTTTATGACTTTCCAATCTAACATTAACTGTAAGTACTTCTCAGCTTCGTCTAAGTATTTGGCCGGAATGGGATATGATTTCTTGTGAAAAGGCTCTCCCTCCTTAATTTCAATTTTAGCTTTATATAATTTATTTAATCCAGGTTTGTTGGAAAAAGTTTCCCTATGTAATAATAATACTTCAAATAAACGTCTTTTTAATTTTTCGTCATCTAATGCAATACCTAACGTAGCATTCTTCAAATCTGCTTCTGAAGCTTTTATTTTTCTTGTCGAATTTTTCGGCATGTAACTGGATCCTTAAATTACTCTGAACCCTAGTATTCCAGAATTGTTGTGTGAATAGTTTTCTAAATGTTTCATACTCAGTAACAGTATCTTGTAACATTTCCCACCAAAAGAAAGCTGTGTTCTTTAAACAATGACTCACACATTTCAACTTATCTGCTTCGTGTAGTGCGAAAGTTTTGCAATATTCCTCGAATGCTCTCAAAAATCGCATAGGATTTTCAGTGCTAATTCCGGAGTAAGTTGGTATGCTGTCTAACCATTTCTTAGCTGGATGATGTAAAGCTTATATCGTATCTGTTATAGCTGTTTGCACAATGCTATTATTCATATCCGAACCTCGAATAATTCCTGCGGAATTAGTTAAATTAATAGTTTCCGGTATTGTAGTCTGTGAATGTATTACTTATACTTCTCTATGATTTTTGACGGTATTTCGCGACTGCATTTCTTTTTCTATTTCACCGATTCTTCCTTCTACTCCCTCAAATCTAACTTCATTTCGTCTGTTGGTTATGTCTAATTTTTCCTCGACTATATTTACCGCGATATTTTGACATTTACTTTCACATTCTTTCAATTTTTTCGTCTACTTTCTCTTCTACTTTAGATAGATCTCCTTCTATTCCTTCTAACCTATCACATACTATAGAAAATTTCCTTTCCGTGTCCGTTAACATTCTATTCATGGCTGTATTCATTTGCCTAATATTTTCTAATAGTTCCTGATTTTCCTGTTTACGTTTCTCTTCCTCTTCGCGCTTTTCCTGTATACGTTTCTCCTCCTCTTCGCGCTTTTCCTGTACACGTTTCTCCTCCTCTTCGCGCTTTTCTTGTATACGTTTTTCCTCCTCTTCGCGCTTTTCCTGTACACGTTTCTCCTCCTCTTCGCGCTTTTCCTGTATACGTTTCTCCTCCGCTTCGCGTTCTTTTTGTTCCCGTTTCTCCTCCGCTTCGCGTTCTTTTTGTTCTCGTTTCTCCTCCGCTTCGCGCATTTCATGTCTACGTTTCTTCTCCGCTTCGCGCATGAACCTAAATATTTGTTCCATTCTTAACGTGGTAGTTTCCCTTATTCTCTTATCTACTTCGCCTATTTGCGGTGTTGGTACGTCGCCCTGTCTGATGTTACTGTCTATTTCAATTTGATCTGTGTTTTCAGATGGATCTGTTTCTGATGTAGCCCTTGAGTTATTTCCCCTCAAGAAATAAGTGTTCCTGTTTTCTTCTGACATCATGTATGTGGGATCTCTAAACTTAAGTTAAAATTTTCAGTTTGTTGTAGTCTATATACTTCGTGCTAATCCTTTGATTTATAGCCCCTCGTTGTGGTAGCCAATCTAAACGGGCCTTAGCTATAAAATTCTTTATTATTTCTAATAAATATATTTAATTTGATAAGACTCGAAAGTACTTAGACTCGTTCTGGTGTATTTATATGATAAGAACTAAAGAACGAATCATTTAGTTGAATTTGTGGGCGCCAACAACTTCTACGAAGTTGTAATAATGAATAATCATTACAATTACTTCTATTTCAATTAATTTGTAATACACACCATTAATTAAAATATTCTTTATTATTGTCTGGACTATTCAGGGGTAGAGTTGGGTATATCGTGGAAAAATTCGTAAAACCTTGGATTAGCTTGTATACAACGATTTTGTGAATTTTAACTCAAGTTGTCTCTAACTTTAGCAATCTGGTATTGTAAAAGATTTAGTTAGGGATTTCAAGTGATATTAATTATTCCCGATTGTCAGTTTTGCAAGCTAGTAAATGTGGTGACATTCATTCATCATTATATAACCGACCTGTTATTATAGTTCCGTAGTAACGAACTATGCGTTACTAGGTTTGCCTTCTTTCAGCCAGGACCTCAGCAGTGAATCTTCTGCATCTTCATCCTTGGCACGCCCATTCGCTGTCTTGTACCTTCGTCCTGGGAACGCCTAGTATTAACGGGTAGTCTTCGTCCTGGGAACGCCTTTCGTTGTTTCAAACTTCGTCCTGGAAACGCCTCTAGATGACCATCTTCGTCCTGGGAACGCCGATAGTTGATCGTCTTCGTCCTGGAAACGCCTATCGTTGATCGTCTTCGTCCTGGGAACGCCTCTCGTTGATAGTCTTCGTCCTGGGAACGCCTATCTTTGATCGTCTTCGTCCTCGTACAGTTGAAAATTAGAAATACCTCTTTCTTCGTCCTGGAAACGTCTTAATCTGATTTCAGTCTTCGTAGTTTATACGCGTAGTCTTCTTCTTAGTATCGACTTGTAGTACTCAAATATTCTTATAAATAATAATTCTTCTTTATTTCTCTAGCTCTCTTCAAATCATTAATATTATTACTATTTACTATCGTTTCTTATAATTCTTCAAAATATTTCACCAATTACAAATTCAATTTCTGCAGTCATAAAAATATCATGTCTTTCCTATTCGAAGTTCCTAAATCAATTCCCTTTCGTTTTCTCTATTCTTTCCAAACAAAACTTTTATTAGCTAGCATTAATTTTTGTTAAATCTTTTCCACCAATACCAGATTGTTTTACAAATATTCGTCATATAATATTACATATGAACTATGAAAAAACTATTCTTATTCGTTAAACAAATATCATTACTTGAGCAAGGAAGTATTACATTCAAAGATATAAATACAAATTACTGATTTTATGGTTCATAGAGAAATAAAATGTGTAGTGAAATGAAATTATAAGTATGCTACATTAATTTTGTTCATCCATCTTATTATGTGAAATTAACAAGTTCAACCTTTATAACCTAAAGAGAAGAAATGAAGCAAACAGTGCCAAACAGGCTCATAAACAGCGTGCAAACCATGACAAAATGTTTGTGTGACATTCGATCTGCAAAGTGTTTTGCAAATTCCTGCAATCAATGACTCAGCAATGTACTACAGCAGGAAAATTTATGTTAACAATCTTACAGTTTACCAGGCAGCTTAGCCTCATAAGGCATATTGCTTTGCATGGTCTGAGCTAAATGGGCAGAGGGGAAGTTGTGAAATTGGTACTGCACTACTTCAGTGGATAAAACAATTACCTGACACAGTGACTGAAATTTCACTGTTCTCAGACATGTGTAGTGGCCAGAATAGGAACCAGTTCATTTCTTTTTTTTCCTCTATGTTGTACAAAATACTTACAGATAGTTGAGTACAATTTTATGGAGAAAGGACATTCATACATGGAGGTTGATTCCATGCATAGTGCAATAGAGACAGCAAGAAAGAATGTAAAGATTTGCACAATGAATGACTGGCTAAATGTGTTTCGTTCGGCTCGTTATACGAGGGGGAAAAATAAAACAAGTGGCAAGTACATTGTTACAAAATTATTGCATTCTGACATGATACATTTGAAGGATGTTGCAGTAAATGTAATTAAAAACATAACCATCGACAATAAAGGGAAAAGAGTGAATTGGCTGAAAATCAAGGTTCTGCGCTACGGAAAAGACAAACGAGTGCTAATACTATTCAAATATAACCACAGTGATCAGGATTTGAAATCCATTCGAACTGCTAGACGTGTTCGACCTGTTCACATGCCAGGGGTACTTCCTTCTCTGTACCCAACACAACTATCGATTTCTTAAGCAAAGGAAAAAGATATCTTGAAGAGACCGTGCTCCAAAACCTGCAGATTTGGACTCTGAAGAATCAAGTTTTGACTGAATGATGAAAATAAGTGAACAACTTTAGTGATGGAAAGTCATATTTGGCTTGCAGAAGTGTCAGTACACGCCTTTGTTCAACTTAGTCTATTTGTTTAGATGTTTTTTTTTATTTTGTGTTGCACTTGAGTACTCTCATCCTTAAAAGACTGGACAAGATTTCAAGTTATTTTACTGGTTTGGTTGTAAACTCTACAGAAAAAAGAATAAATCGACAAATCGATAACTGAAGTTGAAGAAAGTGAAGTAATTTTGTGATGGAACGTAATAATAGTTTCGCAGACGATACAGAACACGTCTCTGTTTGTTCAATTTATTATGTTAATTTAGTTAAGCGTTATTTTATTTGTATTCCGCTTGAGTACACTCATCCTAAAAGGAATGGACAAGGCCATGTGAATGCATGGTTAATTTTTTAAAAAAGGTAAAGTTTTATTGTTTTTAATCATGAATTTTCTTGTTATGTAGTAAAGTTACATTTTACTACAGGGTTCGTTCATCTTTTAGTAATTAACCATTTATGACTTCAATGAAAACATTTCTGTGAATAGGTGTATAGATAAAAAGTGACCAAGTCACTTTCTTTTACAAATGTGGCCATGACCAAGTCACAATACTGTTCACAATAATTACAATTAAATTATATTAACGTTTAATCATACACGAACATTGAGTTTGAACACTGCATAGGATAAATAATTAGTTAAAAACAAAGAAATCGTACGCCGTATTTTTTGTAGGCATTATTATCTTTAATTGCCATTTCCCACAATCTCACATTTTTGACTTTGTCACTTTTGGCAGTATACCGACGATATATTAATCTTGCCCACTTTCATATCTTCCTTTGGTGTAATTAGTTAAATGTTTTTTTCTTGGCAAAAAACTCCTTAACAAGCAGTCTTGGAAATATTTAGGAAAATATTAATTAAATTTTATCGTTTTTGATGTTACTACTAATTAACTGTAATATATTGCTAATTCAAAACTTTCTTCAGAGATATAATAACAAGAGAAAAAATTCCCTTTTTCAACAGCTGACATGACACCTGAGATGCAGCTGGCTATATTAAAAAATATATAAAACAGAAACAAAAGAAAACATTTTGTTACTTAGAATTTATTACACCATATCCTTATTTTCCTAATTGACCTTCGTATAAACTATTATATTACGGTGTTTGTATGAACATCTCTCTCACGTATTTGTAATTAAATTGAAAAAAAAATTAAAATACACACAGCATTACACTTGATGTTTGATAATTTTCTAAAAATTCTGACATTGGACTTCATTTTTTTAAAGATTATATGTATATACACACACACCGTCATAAATATAGTAACAGGTCGGGAAAAAATGTCCGAAATGATACGCTAGTTAATAAAAATGTAATTAAATAATTAAGTAATAATTTACATGTTTCATAAATTACAACAATCTGAATGACAGTTTACAATTAAATCACACTTTAATGAGTCTTCTGCTTATTTCCCACGATGGAGCTCGACACAAAAGTGACACTCTCTACTGTTCGTTTTTATCACGCACCTTGGTCCCAACACTCTGCTTCCTACTGCCCATTCGTCCGCCACGCAAAATCGTTCCACATACTTCGATCTGCGCACACGGAGCCCGTCGCTCGTCACCCGCTATCGCTCGCCAAGCGGTCGCTCTCCCTCTTCGCTTCACTTCCGAGCTCACAGGTGGGCCACAAGGTTATACCTCGCTGGTCGCCCCGTGGAAGTGTTGCGTCCTCTAGTTCTCCCGTCTTAACTCTAAATGCTGCCAGAACAATTACATTCCAGTTACTTCATTTTGCGCGAAGATGTTCTGGATACCCGCAGAACCCTATGGTTAAGAAATTTGAAATTTTTAAGCATTAAATTGTTTTGCATAATTTTACTGAGATTGAATTTGAATATTGAAAAACCGTGTTTAAATACTGCTTAGTTTCTTAGAATACTTTGTATTGAATATGGAGATTTTTCTTATTAAAACAATTTTTCTACTTTTACGCCCCTCATAATTGGCAAATAAGGTTAATGCCTTGAATGAGAAAAAAATTATTTAATGTTTTTTTTTTATATTCAAATCCAATATTCAAACAAACGCTCTTACAATCTTTGGACACGCGATTTTTTTATCACACAGTCATATATACTTACTTTAAAATATCAGCCAGAGATTAAACTTAAAAAATAAGTTGTTACACTATGTTTTCTAACACAGATTTGTAAAATTTTAGCAAATTATAAGGGGAAAGCAGGTTAAAACAGAAGCTTAAATACAACGAAACCGTTAGATTACAGCATTAACAAAGATGGTTGGTGCATTACTAAAGACTTAATTTTTGAAGGACATTATTTCAGCATATAATATTTTCCCGAAACTATATTATTGAATTTCTCTGATGGTGTCTTTACATTGGCATTCACATAATCGTTTTCTATTTTTAATTTACTGTGTAGTATGTTGTTTTGCTAAGACCTGTTTTTAAGACAGCTTAAAGAAATAAATAAACAATATTTATAAATTTTCCGAAAGATTATTGAGCCAGTTCTTAGCAGGGCACAACAACATAACCCAAAATTTGTCTCTACTAGTACCACATCCTTGAAGTTTGAATAAATATGACTCTATCCTCTTTCATGACATTATTTGTGGTGATTTTTTGGGTTCTAGTTACGTATTCTAAAAGGAAAGTAAAGCTACGGACTTGAAAACAAGTTTTGACTTTGCTAGCGGTGGTGCTCATACAATACAGATAAGGATATGCGCAATTAGGAATCCTCATGGTCGTAGCACGAAGTTTCCTTATCCTATACGCGTAGGGTAATTTAATTTGGAAGTGCAGTAACAGAACTATACCAAGAGAAAATTAGCTAAGAGGAAAAAAAATCTAATTTCAAGATTAAGAGTTCCGATACGTAATGCACTTAACTAAAACAACAAAGATAGAGCCACGGTAGTAACGAGAATGGAATTCAATATTTAAATAATATTATCATGATTGCTGCACGCCTTATTTTCAGCTGAAATAAATATAATACACGATGAGCTTCATGAAAATAATTTATTCATCTAAAATTTACGTTGTACTTAAAAATAAATCATTTCAACAAGAGTTTAAACCTTCATCATATTTAGATATTTCAAAATTGTATGTTTTAACCTTCGCTGCTATTATTGGAACATTGTAAGAATTGTATAATTAGGAAAAATTCACAATTATTTTCAAAATAAATAGCCAAATGAAAGTAAGAGAATAAAAGGTTTTAATTTCTAACAATTTATTCCGAATTGAAATTTCAAAGGTGACAATGCGAAAATCTGTTGATTTTTAATACGGATCAACTGTACCAATTTTATAAATCAGTTTTAAGTTTGTTAGAAAATAATTTTTACTTTGATGAAAAAACAATTACCTTATTTTTACTTCATGAGAGAGCTTATTTTTAATAAAGGTAAAAGAAGCCCGTATTTAAATTAAATGAAATCATGCATTTTTCACATTTCCAATTACATTTGATTTTGCTTTATTAATCGCATAATAATAATGAAAACTCCCGATTATTCCATTTATTATGGATTGGAACGTTAATAAATATTGTCGTAAGAATTTCTTAGTTATTTAATAGAGTTAACAAATTTATTTTTTAACATATTTATATGTAGACTAAGCATTTATGATTAGTATAAAGAAAATAAATTTCACCAAATTTTCACACTTCTCTCTTTTCCTAAATGGACGAAATAAAATCAAAATATTTTTTTCGATTCTGATTGTATGATATCTTAATTCTATGGAATATTTCAAAACTCCTCATATAGTGAAATCAGTGATATTTGTTATCAAAATATAACTAAACTCCTCCGGTTTTTACCATCTCAGTTGTACGCTCTTCTAAAGTTTTTTTTTAATAAACTTGTATTTAAACTAGCTTAAAATTCCAATGCTCAATGTAAAACTTATTAAGATGATTCGTTTATTTTTTTTTTAAACAATACTTTTTTTAGTTGCAACTTAAAACGTTAAGTCAAGTTTTTGAATTTTAGAGATGGGTGTGGTAGTTTATAAATTAGTTATACCTGCAGCCAAAAAAAAGCTTGAATGAAGTTTGATTTAATAGGTGAATTTATCTTTCAAGAAAACCATAATTTCCTTATTTTCCCACTAAAAGAGTTAAAATATGGATAACAAATAAAAATAAGATATTTTTATTTTATAGATTTTATCGAATATTCTAATTCCAAATAGGTAGGCCTATATGTATTTTTTGGACATGAAATTTTTATCACGAAACCATTCTTAAAAACTATTTAATGTATTTTATTAATTCCTCTTTATTTGCATCGATAAATAAATTATCACAATAAAACTTTCCCTTCCCATCCCTTAAACAATAAAAATTTTACAAATAAAAAAAACACCCTAATAGATTTTTATGCATGTTTATATGCAAAGTTACGTTCGTACGTACGTGCTCGGTAAGAGTAGAAGAGAGAATGTGCTAATAATTATCCTTGCAAAATTATTAGCTGTAAAAAGTCACGCAAGCAATTTACAAGAAATGATACGTTGAAAAGACACTCGAAGACATGCAAAGTTCCTGCTGAGCGGCAGAAAGTAAAGGTTTCTTTGCAAACAACAATGCATCGATTTGCATAAGCGTACACCAGCAGTAGGTTCAAATGCAGCAACATCATCATCTGGTTCGGGTCTGAAAGGTTCGTTTCATCAACTAGGCATCCTCGCATCTACTGCGATAAGTCTTTAGCATATTCTCATGGTGCACGAAGACACAAGAGGAGAAAATGTATAAAGCATTCTTATAGTATGAAGTTGCACTGAAAGGTGAGCAACGATTGCGATGATGTCTGCCCATAAAACTAAACACAAGACTGTGTTCGGTGCATTACACGTAAATGATAATGGTTTCCACTTGGCGAAATCTGCATTTCGTGAAATGTTAAAAGTCTACTATTTTCTAAATATATTTAGTGAGTTAAAATACATTTGTACTTTTCTTGATAATATAAAGAAGAACTTAATCAGCTTACAGATGAAGTACCAACATATGCCTTTTTAAAATAACACTTGTGGATGGGTTGTCTATATGGCAAACCATATTCATTCGAGGACAAAGTGAAGAAGTGTGCATTCATGTGAGTGAATACTGCCATTTACAGTTATGACGATGTAAAACAGTGTTAAACACAGTATCGAGAATGTATGTCGGGAAGAAAATGATTATGTAGGAAAAGTATCTGGCTGGTCTCTGTCTTTAGTAAACTGATTAGAGCTAAGAATTTCGCATTTCAAGCAAATGCAGAATTGATCATTTATTAGATTGTTGACTTTAGAAAGTATTCCTTTTTTAGTTTATTATTTAAGTAATAATTTTTTGTTTGTATTTTGTTGTTTAATTGCTTGAACCTGTCACGTTTATGTTAAATCGAAGTGATATTTAACTAAAGTTGTATTTGTACATTAATCAAGGATCGAAGAAATGACATTTATTCATCGAATCAATTAGTATATTAATTCTGGATTTTGAAATGAATGTTGGAATTTTTCCTGAATTTCTGGATAAATAATTACGCATTTACATTATGGCGGTAAAATTTCAAAATGGTGGGAGTCCAGGCAATAAATGATTACTGCACTGTAGTGAAAAAAATTATACTAACATGTGGGTAGCACTCTCTAGCACACGAAAACTATTATGTCGGATCCAAGATGGCTGCATACAGCAGAAAAACAAGATAGTGGACGTGTCGTCATACTTGCTGGCGATTTATACCTGCTAGTGGCCCACATGGAGGAAGGATATGTCACCATTTTTTGCCCTCACCGGTTTTGAAATGAGGATTATGAACTCCATTATGTAAGGGGGGTTTTTAAATTAAAATTTGAATATTAAATTTTTTTATAAATTAATATTTTTTCCGGAATTTATAGCTCAATATTAACGGATTGTCAATATGGCAGACGTGATGTCATAATTTCAAAATGGTAAAAAATTTTATTAAAAAATTTTTATTTTTATATTTTTATAAATTTTAATTTTTTCATAATTTTACGAGCATTAAATATAAGGATTTTCAAGATGCAGCCGTAACGAAAACTGCAACGATGACATCAGTACTTAAATGGCTGCCATGATACCATCCAAGATGCCCGCCGTGACGTCAGAGCTCGATCGGTCATTGACCCCACCACACACCACACCCTGAACCCTTTGTGCCAGTATGCCCTATTCGTTACTACTACCATAATTTAAATAAAATTAAAAAATATATATTTTGTATATTAAAAAATTGATTGTTTATTTCTCGAAATCATGTTTCTATGACTGAGTTCACGTAATACAGCTTCCTTGTATAATTGTGCTTTTCAATGTACTACTTGATTTGATTGTTCTTCCAAATGTGGTTCTTTATTAATGTGCTTCTAAATGTACTTTATATTTGTCGAATGTTTTACCGATTGTGCTCATTTTCGATGGCAGAGTTTAGAATTGTGCTTTAATTTTTTGTTTGTGCTTCCGATTGGAATTATTTTATTAATTGTGCATCAATTACATAATTTGTGCTTTCAATTGTGCTTCCTTTCCATTGTTTGGGCTTCCAATTGTGCTTTCTTAGCATTGATTGTGCCCTTAATTGTGCTTTAAGCGTACTTCCAAATGTGCTTCCGATTGTGCTTAATTTTTACTTTGCTTTCAATTGTGCTTCCATTTCATCGATTGTGGTTCCAATTGATCTTCCAATTGTGCTTCCGTTTTTCATTGTTCTTCCACATGTACTTCCCGTTTTTAATTGTGCTTCAAAA
The DNA here is from genome assembly GCF_032445375.1 of Bacillus rossius redtenbacheri. Classification (NCBI taxonomy): domain Eukaryota; kingdom Metazoa; phylum Arthropoda; class Insecta; order Phasmatodea; family Bacillidae; genus Bacillus; species Bacillus rossius. The sequence goes on along the minus strand of NC_086333.1, from coordinate 32,213,040 downwards.
TGTAGTTCCTTTTTTGATTGGGCGTCCTAATGTGCTTTCCTTTTTTTATTTTGCTTCCAAATTTTTCTTCTTTTTCATTGATTTTGGATCTTTATATCTGTACTCAGAACATTATTGGTCTCTTGCTCCGAAAGCGCTTGGCCTATCTGCATGAATTGTACATGACCTGTTTAAAATGTTCGCCAAGTATTAAATAAAGAGGGTCTTGTGGTTCCAAATTCTCTTAGCCTGCATGAAGATTTATTGATTATTTTTATTCGTGGCAATTTTTTGTAGCATATAGCCTGGGTTCGTATCTGATGTGTGCACAACAAAATTTTTCGAAGCGAAATGATTCCTTTGTACGCTCGTTTTTCTTACACGTCCATTTTTTCTTACTTTGATGCTATTCCAAAAATAATTTTTTATGTACTGGGTTATTATTTGAGCCATGTTTTTACGTATTGCCATGATGGTTGGTTAATCGCGTGTCTAGAGCGAGCAGCTGGACGGCCATCTGACTGTTCTGCCAGCTTGCAACTCTCGCGCGCAGGGTCAATGTTCAATTGCAGATGCCGTGACACGCCCGGGCTGCCTCCGCATCTATTCATATTCATAAAAACTTGTAGTGTACATACTTGAATTTAGGTTCTTTGACCTATGAATACTTTCAACCTCACGTGTATTAGGAGTTATTTTATAATTAAGAAAAAAAATTATGTTTTTTTTTGGGTGGGTATCAGACACGTTGACCTTACCACATGAGTGACTGGCACTTGATGTGTGTTTGTGCTAACTCCTTTCTCCTCTTTCCTATTGTTTCATGTAAAATTTAAGCTCTTTTTTTATTGTATCCAGTACCTTTGATGTTTAACCGTGTCTAATAATTTAATTTAAAGGTGATTTTTAATTAAGTTTACTGTTTTTTCTGATTTTCTAGGTCAGTTATTATGATTTTCCAATGTGGTGAGAATTTTATCACCATCAGCTGACTGGAGTCTGGTAGATGAGTAATTTAAGTTACATTAATTAATTTTCATCCTGTTTTTTAATAGGTTTATTTACCTTAAATAAACATTTTTGCATCAGTCAAGGACCAAAGGAACCAGTTTAATCGGTTGAATCAATCATTATTTTAACAAATAATTGTTTTTTAATGGTTTTTGGATTTTCCCCGAGTATTTTGCCAAAACATTAATGATTTTCAAGGTGGTGTCCAAGATGGCCGACAAGATGGCCGACAAAATGGCTGGTGCTCTGGTAATAAATAATTAGTGAAATCTATTGGGTAAACATTTTTTTTTGTAATATGTTGGCAGCACCCTATAGTAAACGAAAACAGTATGACGGATCCAAGATGGCGTCCTTCAGCAGAAGAAAACAAGAAGGTTGTCATGACGTCATACTGGCTGATGTAATATCTTCCTTGGAAGGTCATCCAGCTGGTTTCTTCTGTGAAGAAAGGAACTGTATACATTTCTAATCGAATCACCTCACCGGTTTCGATTCCAGAACTTTTTAATAAATTTTATTAATAAAATTTAATATTATGAATTTTTTATGAAATTCAAAATTTTTCCTAATTTATAGTTATAAAAATTAGGATTTTCAATAAGGCGGTCAAATTTCCAATGGCGGAAAATATGTTTATTGGAATTTTTTTTGTTAATATATATATTTTTTTAATTTTTCCCACTTTTGAGCTAAATAGTTACGGAACTTCAAGATGGCGCTGTGACTTCATCCAAGATGTCGGCCGATGTCAAAGTCAAAGCTCTCCTCTAGAGGCTTATTGGAGGTTTTCTAATGGGGACTTTAAGCCTAAATGGGGACAATTCAAGACACTGCCATTTTTGGGGATTAAAACTTGAATTTTTTCCTTGAAATAAGTAAATAACGAGGAATTTCAAAGAATTTTGAGGAATTTTTGAGGAATTTTGAGGAAATCTGACACTACAAATGACCGCCTTGACGTCAAAATCCCAGATGGCGGTTGGCTTCCCGCGATCCTGATCCTGGACCCTGTCCCAGTACCGCCATTTATATGCTACTCTTTTTGAGGTATTATTTTTTTTGTAAAGAGCCTAGCTTAACCTCGTGTTTTTAATTTGTAAATTTGTGTTAAATCTGTAAGTTTTTTTATAATTATTTATAAGTTCATTAGGAACATTCTTCTTAATTAATATATTATTTTATTCTCTAAAAATGTGTCATTTTTAAAATTATCGTGCTACGATATTAAAATTTCATAATTTTGTGAATGACTATAAGAAACATATTTACCTTTTTTTAAATTCAAAATTAAAAAAAAAAGTCTTTGGAATGTGATGAATCTTTTATATTCTAATCATTATATTAAAATTTGTGCTTATATTTTAATAATGATACATATTTCTGAAACCTTCAAATAATGTTTACTATACAACGCAATATCACCCGAATCAAGTTGTTATTTAAATTTTAATTATTATTATTCACTTTTTAAAGGTAAGTTTTCTGGAATTCATGTATATCAGGTAAATTTTTTTAAGATCTCCAAAAATAAAAATAATAAATGGTTTTACGTTGAAGTGTATTGAGCTAGTAGCACTAGGGTAGATATACTTGTCTACATGCAAACTTGTCTGTTCGAACTACAAGCATTTGAAAGTTACGCTCTGCGCGGTGTTAACTTCTGTACAAGCCAGCGAAACCCTGCTCTGCAGTTGACGTCACGTCACGTGCGAAGCTCAAGTCTCGCCGTTCTGCCCGAATGGTTTCAAACTTTCGCTACTCACCCAATCCACGGAAGTTATTTGCCCACGTGACGTGTTCTATTTAGCATGCTGTTGGCAGCATTCACCAACACTCGTTGAGGCAAATTATTGCCAGCTATTGTCTTCTAGTTCAACTGTGACACCAGCATTGTCTGGTTCGATGGATGGCTATTTTGGATTTCATAATTCCAGTAAAAAGGTTTTCCTAAAGATATATTGAATTTAACATTTTTAAATGAAGTTAAGTAATTTTACCTGATTACACTATTACTTTATTTTAAAAACAATTGATTGATATCAGTTTTGATATTTATTACATTAATATTTAAAAGCAATACATACTTTTAAAAATGTGATAATTTTTTTTATCTATAAAAAATATTATTTGTAGTGGATTGTATTGTGCACTTTAACACCTTTCTAAGTGTAAAACCCACAGAAAATGAGTCTTTTGAAAAAAGAAAACTCTTTAAAATTTGTTAATAAAAATAATTTAGCTTTTTTGTTTAACTATGCTTAAAAATTTGTTATGCATAAGACGGAATAAACTGTCTGTTTTAATTTTACGTCTGACTATAAAAATAAGAATTTTTTAATGATACATAATCGCGTAAAATTTAAAAAATAATTAAATTTAAAAAAGAAGTTTCGACACAGCCTACAGGCGTAGATAGATTTTAAAGTACCTATGTTTATGGAAATATTTTGAACATTTCTATAAACTCCTGGGACATTTTAAAAACTTTTTGTAGCCTACATAACATCCTTTATTTTCGCCAACACTCAAAACAGATCGATTAAAAACTTTCTCATATTCCATGCAGCGAAAATAGTTTGAATGTTTTTAACTTGATATATCCAGCATTCGATTTATTAACGGATTTCATACTATGCCTACTAGGTGATGCAATTATATTTAATCTTCAAAACTGTTTTTCATCCCTTGCAGTAATAAGTGTTTGTATACATTTTTTTGGACAAAGGTTTAAGGTAACATTAATATGGTTATTAATAATGTCCGACGACTTTGATACTAAGAAAGTTTTTGTTTTGTTTTGAATTTCGACCCCTTGTTTTAAAGTTATAGTCACGTTTCATCAACAATTATTTCAGCTAAAATTTTAGTTAAAGTTTTGGTATTTTACAAAAAATTATAATGGATTAGATTGTTTATCTGTTAAAAATTGTAATAACATTTTTTCTTGCTACCCTTGTTATTTTCACCCCTTGCCATAATGTTTGAATTATGAAAAAGGGTTTGAGACAAAGTCTTACGTAAAAATTATCAGATTTACAAAACCAATGAAAACAATTTAATTGCGTACCTAATATGGAAATTGTGATTATTTAAATTCTATCTCTTTATTTTATCGCCCTCCTATTAAAATGGTTTGTCATATCAAAAACTATTTCAGACAAATGTATTGGATTAAAATTATAAGATTTGTAAACAACTGGTACGGATTTGATAGTGTACCTACTAAGGGAGTTATAATATTTTTTTTTTATTTTACAATTTATTTTTTCAACCCCTAGCAGGAATGTTTCGTCTAACAAAAAATAGTTTCAGACAAAAGTTTTAGATGAAAATTATAAGATTAATACAAATTTTGTACAAATTTGATGTTGTGCCTACGAAGGGAGTTTTGATTTTTTTTCTTCAAACCTTTTCTTTAACACCATTTGGTTATGGTTAGTCGTATCAAAAACTTATTTAGACAAACGATTTTGTCATTACACCTTAATACGTTCAAAAGGATGTGATAACTTTTCATACTATGGGAGTTACAGCGATTTTTATGTTTTTCAAAAAACCTTCCCCATTTCTACCCTATCAGTCGGATATTGCCCATTTACGAACTCGTCCAAGATTTTGCGCTACTTAATTTTATGTATCAGTTTGAAAGTTATTTTTGAAAAATTACGTTCGTTATCGTGTACACAATATTGTTATATGTATTAACAATAAACTTTTGAGCTGACTGTGGTTTTGGGGTCTATGGACTATGAAATGAAAAATTATATAAAAATTTTCCGATAGTCGTTCCATGGTTATTTCATTGAAATCTGCCTCAAATCTATTTTTTTTATTTTCTTTTACAACTGCACAAATAATAGTAAATGTAGTTGACATTGTCATTTATCTTGACTGCGGCCTCTTATTTGGTGTACCTTTAAAAACTGGGTGCCATCTTTAATTCAGCCATCAACGATAAGGACCCCAGAGCAGCCATCTTATATACATCATTAGTCACAGTCATCATCGTGTTTTCGTCTACTGGGGGCCGCCATCTTGTTTTAGTCTTCTGGAGGTTACCATCTCGGATGACAATGTCTGCCATACATATTGTTTTCTTCTGGCTTATACCATTCTCTTTGTTTATACTATTTTTTTTTAGAGTGCGCCAGAATTACTCTGCCTTACTGCACATAAGGTAAATTTTTAGTTGCCTACCATTGTTGTTATAACTTTTATTAAATTATCAAATTTATTTTCATACGAAACTAGCTAATGCCCGACATGCGCTGCAATGACTCATTCATTTTTACTTTTTTATTTTTTATTTTTTAAAAAAGTTACACATATACCAATCATCTCACTACCTCTTCTTCAATTCTCTATATATCTGCCTCTTTATCTGTTTCTATGTCTCTCTCTATTTATCTATATCTCCCAATTTTTCAATAAATCTTTATTTATAGCTATCTCTATCTACATATTTATTTATGTCTCTATCATCGTCTCTTTATCTCTATTTGTCTCTCTAAATCTATCTTTATACATCCCTCTATAACTCTTACTATTTCTCTATAATTCTCTCCTTTATGTATGTCAGTTTGTATTTTTTATATCTCTTTATCTGTCTCTCTATCACATTCTCTATACCTCGCTCTATCTCCCTCTATCTCTTTATCTCGCTCTGTCTGTCTATAAAGCTTTTTATTTCTGTACCTCTCTCTTTCACTATTTATCACTATTTATAACTTTATATTTAATCCAAATCAGTTATGTTATGCGTGTGTACTCATAAACGAAATCACACGAACTGGTACCAAACAAAATGAAATAAACACATTTCTTGTGACGATTCGCACGCCACATTTTGTTTGTACCAGTCACAAACTGACATGTCGCTGTTTTTATTTGGTTCAATTCAATTATGTGTAATGTCACTATTTCAAATTGATTCATTTCAATTTTTTTAATACTGATGCACTCATACATCGAAAACACTCTAACTGCCGCTAAAATATATAAAATACACATATATCTTTGGAAAAAATCGCACATCATCTATTGTAAAATGGTCCTACTAAATCAGAAATATTCGCGGGCATGCGCATAACAACTCACCAAAGATTTATGGTATTCGGACGAATGGCATAGAGATGCATACAGGACATATATTAATTTTTAAATATACACGTATATGCCTTCATACAGCAATACTTTTTTGTATACGATTGCTAAATAGTTGACTTCAACTTCATAATAGACACCCACTCCATAGACTAATACTTCATAATTACGACAATTTCAAGATGGTGGGCACCTCAGTAATAATAAATTATTATTGCACTCTACCAGGTTAGAATAAAACTAGCATTATGGTAAGACGAGTACACACAAGATGGTGTCCTCCAGCAGATGAAAAAAAGATGGTGGCAATGACCACTAGCAGGCGGTAGCTCCTGGTAGCATGTACTGAACATAAAATGTCGGATCCATGATGGTCGTCAATGTCAAAGTCAAAGATTAAGGTCAAATTCAAATTTCAAGTTCAAGGTCAAAGTTCAATGCCAACAGTTGAGGACGAAGGTATGGTGACCAGAAAATTATACTATCATGGTATCAGCACACTCTAGCGGACGAAAACAAGATGGTGGTCTCCAGCGGATGATTTCAAGATCGCGGCAAAGAAAATTAAAATTGTGTGTATTACAAAAAATGAAGACAAATAAACAAACTCTTTTTGGTCAATTTTCGTCAATGCTCACAAAAGAATCAAAGGTTAAGGCATGGCAAGAAATTGGGGCGTATGAAAAGTCGACTGGAGTAATTCCAGATGGAAAACAGCTGACTTATATTCGTGATGTCTGGTGGCCGAATGTCAGGAAACTGTCAGTGGTAAGTTGTTTAATAATTTATTTTCAATAATTATGCAGTTAGGTACCGTACCTCTTTGCCCAAACAAAGGATGTAAGTTATGTTTCTTGAAAGAAATGTGTATAACTGTGGTATTACACCATGTATTGTAACGTAACATTGCCTAACCTTGAAAGAACATTACTAAAGTTCTTAATTCTGATATATTATAAACCTTACTACAAGCATTGAATATATATAACTTATAGAAGTCGCGAGGGGATAGGATTTATTATTCCAATTTTCGGATCCAAAACTGAGGTAGTTGTTAGCTCCGCCGCTAGACAGCTCTTCTTTCCACAAGAGGGTACTCGTAGTTACCAGCTTCCACGCCAGAGCGCTGTAGCGTCGCTTTTTTCAAGGTCGTGCGCGTAATTCTCTGTTTCACTCTATCGAGAGGCGGTGCCTTTTGTTGAAATCCGAGCGCTTAGATACCGGCGGGCGCAACTGTATTGGAGGAGTACGGCCACCGAAAAAAAAAAAAAAGTGCGGTTAAAAGATGCCAACATCAAAAATTAAGTTTTAATAATAAGAAAACTACAGAAATTTCTTAAAGCGTATTAGATTGGAATGTACAGTATAGTGTACATTCCCACTGACATTCGTAGTTCAGAATTTATAAAATGTTGTGTTAACGGAGTGGCGCATTGAGTAAAATGGCAAAACATAATTTGGAATAATTCTTGACAACGTTGAATGATTTTGGTAGCTATGAAACAACTATGGCTGCGATGACTGTTCAAACGCGTGCACGTGTTGTTATTAGTAACTGAAACTAATGGTATGATGTCATACTTTGTGGCTATGCAGTTTATAATTTTTTTAACATAAAATGAAGCATTTTTACATAATGTTTTGGTTGTTTCGTAATTCAAAATAAATAATCTTAAACGTTATATGGTGAATATTCCCAGTAGCGAATGACCACAAAAAAAAATCAATTTTGCCAACATAGATCTGAAAAGTTAACGATTTACTATGTTAAGTTGCTTATAAATAACGCACATTTCCCGGATCTCCAAAGAAAATAAGTGTTTGTTATAGCATTGAGTTCCCACTCTTTACATTCCTTGCTTTGAGGTTAGATGCACAAGTTAAGCCCGGGCTACATTCGCAATAGCAAGCAAACAGCACAGACGCACAGAAGTTCAACATACACTATTAGATATGAGCTGCCACATTGGCAAATAGCACGCGCACAGAAAAATAGCACAGGATCGGCGCACAGAAAGTTCATTAACTTTTAACTTTTAGGTTATTTTCTGTGCGCGACCATGGTGGTAGCCAATCAGCAAACAGTTTTAAGTACTACTCGAGTGGGCTTATAAAAGAACAATTGTCACGAAAGTATTGGTGCTCTTGACTTGAGTAGCTTGTTATTGTTTTCAAACACGCGATAACATAAAAATGGAAGGCACATTTGATAGCTTTTTGATAGCTGTAATAGAAAGTAAAAATATTTTGTATGACAGGGGATCCGCAGGATACAAAAATGAAGAAGCTAAATTAAATGCTTGGAAGTCTGTGTCTGAATGTGTTAAGGAAGCCGGATTTGAAATAAATAGTGATATATATTTTTGAATGCTCATTGTGTTTTGTACGTAAACTTTGAAATATTTAAAATATTTCTGGCTTTAACGAAAACCGTACCACAATAACAACACACGAATCTAAACAAACGTCACGTATGCCAACTTCAGTGACCAAAATTGTGAACGGGAGTTTTATATTTAAAAAACTTTTTTGAATGCTTCCGGTATTATTTTGTGTTGTGTTGTGCGTGAATGTAGCATCAAGCTCTCTGCTATCTCTGTGCGTGTGTGCTATCTGTGTGCTGTTTGCGTGCTATTGCGAATGTATCCCGGCCTTTATGCTCGTAAAAACGATGCGCAAGTATTTTGAATACAAATATATTTTCTTTTAATAACCGAAAGGTAAATATTATTTCCATGAAATATAATACAATTCTTTAAACACAGACAACATATAAGAGCTATTTTTTGTTTATTATTCCATCTGGCGTGATAAATATTAAATTTTAAAAACTGTTTGTGGATTTTTAATATAAAATAAATATTTATTTATGACATCAATTTAAATTGTTCAAAAAATTCACTTTGGTATGAATTAAACCAAATTCATGTTATCCAGGGCACAAAATTAGAAACTACCAAAAAAGATTATTTACATTGCTGTTTTGTGTAAATCTGTGCACGGACTTAGTAAGTGACATATTTATAATTCCTCATTTTAGCAACCCATTTTAACACAAGAGAAAAATGATTTTATACTAAAAAATTATTATTTTAAACCATTAATTAGCAGGAAACATGTATGAATAATCTATTTAAATTTGCATTTGAACAGTGAATATTATTTTGCAATAATAAATATTTTTATGATCGTATATTACTGATGAAAAGTTTGTATTTCCATCTAATCAGAAGTATTATGACACAGTTAATTAAATTGCTTTACAAGTTTTTATTCACATGAAAATCATTAAAAATTGGTTGGGAAGTTATATAAATATACAAATACAAATCATTATACATACAATTTTATTATCTTAGTGGATTTAAATTAATGGTGAACTAAAAATGCATAATTGTTTTTATTTTATAATAAAAGTGTATCTAATAACCCGTGGCTTTGCTCACGTAATTTCCGGGTATTGCTGATATTCTACCATTTTAAGAAAATATGTATTAAATTTCAAAGATTTTTGAAGAATTATACACAAAGAACTGTCAAGTATAGAACATATTTAATAAATAAAAATATTTTTACGACTTATTTTTAATTGGTTTAGCGTAAGTCTATTTTAACTTTTATTTAAAATTAAGTACCTACCTTATTTTCTATCTCCCGGTTTAGTGACTTTGAGAATATATTTTTCCTTAATGAAATCTTAACTCTTTTCCATCCGACGAAGAAGCCAATTAAAAAATAAACTAAGACCCCCACGCACTTATTGTATGTTAAGACTGCCATCGTTTTAAATTACTTTAATTTTTTTAGTTATAGTCATGCTTAGTATAATAACATAATATGCCTTATTACGCATACATTTCAGTATTCATGAAACCAATGCATTTTTATTTGAAATGTAGAGCAGTTACCAAATTTCTTATCTCGCATATTGATCTTTTGGTATGGCTAGTATTACTTAAACTAAATTTTTGAATTTTCACTGATGCACTGTTTTCCCTTTTCTATGTGATTTAGAAAATATAGCAATATACGTAAACCAATTAAACTAAAATCATCCTGAATTTTTATTACCGAAAAAAGTTAATAAAAAATTTTAATGTGCGTATTTTAATATTGAATTTATATATATATCTTGCCAATACTGATTTAGTGGGTTACATTTTTTTTTATTTTTAAAAATAATATCTACCCCTTTTACTACTTAATAGATAACGTTGAATAAGAAAAGATTGTTTAAGGTATGTTGATTTTCCTTGCCAATATCTAAAAGTAAATTTTTACAAACGCGAAAAATAGTTTAAATAAGTATTTTACTTTTAAAATAAAACCATATTTTGAACGTAACACTGACTATTGGCCCAATACAACGTTTTAATAGCTAATTTTCACTTCACTCGGGTACAGAATCCCATCATTCAGTGATTTCCGTGGCTAGCTTCTTTTGGGATTTCATCATTCTCAAACGACGGTAAGGGAAGCTCCTCTTCAAGGTCGCCTAACGATGCTGATAAGACCTGCCGGGTAATTTGAATCGTTGGTCTGGGATTTTCGAGGGGGGGGGGGGTGAAGGATGATGTCACGACTGGGCTGGTTAAGGGGCCTCCCTAGTAGCATCAGAAGTTAGCGGAACACTATGTTTTTAAAATAATGATGGGACTTTATTAATCGACACTACGAATCTGAAAATTTTTCACCCACGAGAAAATAATACATAAATTGTCTGTATACTTTTACATTTTTGTTTTTTTCTATCAAAATATGAAATAAAAAATCACCAACTTGTCCAACTTTGGGGCCATTTTATACTGCTTAGGAGAATGACAGAAAAAAAGTACAAGTCTAGAAAAAAAGATAATTTTTTTCTAAAGAAATTCATGTATTTAAAACATATAGTCATCGCTTTGAATTCCGAGATATCTTTTCCACAATTTCTGCAAATCCTGAAAGTTTTCCGCCGTCTCGTGCTGCCGCTCGGCGAAGCCAGCTCGCTGGCCACAGCTCAGGTAGCGGGGTGGAGGAACCCGTTCCCGGAGGGGAGTCAGACTACCTGTGTGTGCGTGCGTGCGTGAGAGGGAGACAACCCACAACCGGCACCCGTAAAAGATAATCCCATGACTGAAAGAAATTCTCAGAATTGCTTTTAGTGTGCCTCGCCACAGTACCATGTGCTCGACTTACTCTGTGACTATATTCGTGTATCTCTAAAACATTGCTTTTGTTTAAACTACAAATATCCTAAAGCTTACCATACTAGATCATGTATTACGAAATAAAGTATTGAAACTAATCAATCAACACATTGAAAGTTGTCCTACAAACTATTTATTGGTGGCTTTACAGTCTCGCTAGCTAATTCGACAAAATTTATATTTAATTTTTAACATGAAAATACACTTCATTGTTTTTCCTTTTATTTTTAATAAAAATTCAAGAAACAATTATTATACTACCCAATATTTTTTAAAATTATTTTAGTTTTCCAAAATGATTTTACACATCTTTCAACGCCGGGGAAAAATTTTATACTGGTATTAACCAAATGGTTAACTATTTACAAAAGTTTTGATACTTAAAAATGTAGGTTTTATATAAAATGTATCTTAAATTAAAAGAAAAATCGTATTTTGAAAACTAAATGTCATTTTGCTATGCTTTTTGGTTAGATAGATATCTGATTGTCTGCACTGTTTTAAAAATGTTCATGGAATGATAAATAAAAATTAAAAACTAGGGAAGTTCTATATTAAATAAGCTAGTCAGAATTATGTAAATGTTCCTCCTGGCGCAGGAATCACGAGGAGGATTGAAGATGAGGTCAGTGACCGATCGCTCACATATGTAGTTATGGATGGTACGTTGTTAATTACAAAATTCAAAAACCATTTTGAAGTTAAAAAGTATAATTAGTGGCAATGTTTAATAAAGATGACGTAAATTTTCAGATAAACTTATTTCTACAGCTCAATTAATTAATAAGGGCAGGAAATAAATTTTTACAGCAATTATACAAAATTATTAAAAAATTATAAACCACAATTAATTTATCCAAAAACCAAAATTAAGTAAATATTGCCCACACATTACAACATCCACGAAAGAACCTTGCAAATTATTTTTGTTAGATGCATTATTTTGCATTCAAGTTCTTTATTTTTTTATACTTCACCTACTTATAATTGTTACATATTTGGCACATGGTCCGTCACGCCCAATTAAAGGGCCTGAATAAGTAGAACGCGTTTCTGATCAAATTGCACGCCTGTTACTTTACCTGCAACCCGGAGCGGTGTGCAATAAATTATTGTACATTCGTGACGTTGGCAATCAACTTAAATATTTATGAGTTAAAACCAAACATAACTATAACGGATAATCAAAGAAATTTTGAATTTTTGAAAGCTTGTTCTGTTTTTATATAGTACACAAAGCAGTTAAACCATAAATTATTTGTTGTTGAAAAAAAAAAATCCTTAACCTTTCATTTTTTTTTAAATTTATTTTTATTACCAGATATTTCCGTTTAAGTAATACTTATATATATAACAATATAGCAATCTAGAAAAAAAATTAAGGTAGCCTTATTCCAAATATGTTATGATAGACGTTAGTTAACTAAGAATATAAATTCGCTTTACAATCACAGCTTGTACACAAGTAAAAAAAAACATGGTTCTACTTACAGGCCGTATTGAACGTAGGGTAGGTTTATGACAAATACAACAGCAATAAACATATGGCTGAGTCTGCTTTCATGTACACTTTTTTTTAAGTTATCACTTTTAAAGCGGGTAAAGGGTACCTATCAAGTAGCTTAGCATTACCCAAAGTGAATGTCGTGCTCCAGAAAATGTTCGAACTATGTAATATTTGTATCACTGTTGCGTTACAGACCTGCAACGTTTTTCAGTGCGCGATGTCACTCTCATGTAAAAATATGTCGTGTTTAGCGCAAACGTGTTCGAATGAATCCACATCGAGCTGCCAAAGAATACCTATCGATGTCGGCAACATACATAAGTATACAAACCAACGTTTACAAGTGTATTCATACGTAAGTATAAAACTGGCGGCGGGCCATGATGCAGTTGGTTCTTCGCGTACAGTCCACTGACGGGATAAGAAGCGTCAAAGATCTTATATGGCTATTCTGTAAACTTGTATGTCATTTCACTGCCTGCTTTAGACAAACAACATCCATTACTTTTAGCTTTGGCTTGAAAAGAATTACTCCGGCCGGCTTTCTTATATGACTTATTTCAGCTCCTCGTGCGACCAGTGTGTATAATTTGTCCGCGGCCTTATCTTTGGGTGAAAGTTATTTGTAAGGGAAGTTGTATCGGTAATGTTCATCATGTATTACATAACAATTCGACTTAGATACGCACATGTGTTTTTAAAATATATGTTTAATGACTTGCAATACAAAGTATGTGTTGAATTTCATGTATTGAAATATTTTTTACATTATGTACGAACATTATAATCACAATATTTCATGAGAAATTTTTAAAACATTTTACAAAGCAATCTCTAATTTCTTCCACACCTCATGGTTAACCTTACTATTTTATTTCATGTTTCAGTTGATTTAAACTGTTTGGAATCATAATATGACGGACAATGAAGAATATTAGTTTCAGTAAATTTTATGAGAGGATTTACTTATTACATTAAATATACCTCAATTTTTACCTCAAAGGAAAATAGTTGCATATCATTAAATGATAAATATTTGTTTCCCATTAATATAGTTTATGAACATAACTTATTGTTATAATACCTACATTAGTTAAATTGTGTTTTTGTAATGCTCTCCTATTTCAGTAAAATTTTTGGGCAAATTGAATAGCATATAGTCGATCTTTAACATAAGCTTTTGGAATACATAAATATAATAAATTATGTTCTCGTGATTTTAACAATTAAATATTTCTTCGCATGAAAAAATTAATTAACTAAAAAATATTTCAGTAATTTATACTTAAGGACAAAAAAATTTTATTTTTATAATATAATAATATTGTATGTAGGTATGTATACTTTTCTGAAAAAAGTAGATTCAAGAAAACAAATTTTCTTTTTTTTAAATTTTGTTCTTGAACTTACTTGACAAGCGATATTGAACTTCAACTTTATACTTTCGGTATAGCACTTTTCGATTTATTTTCTCCAAACGGGAATTAAAAGTAAAGAATAAATAACATTTTCCTCTATAATTATTGCAGCCGTATACTGAAAAGTTTAACTTTCCTTTATTTGCATGACGCGGAGCTCCTAACTACACAAAATTGTTGTTATTTATTTTGAACGTTGTATTTATGTTTCCTTACAAACTTAAATGAACCTCTTAACATTTAATTTCAACAAAAGTTATACAATATAAGTATCAAGTTAAAATATTTTTAAGTGTAGTTGTGGCTATTTTGTTGTTGAAAATGACACTCTTAAGTTTGAATGAAAGTGAGATATGATAAAATTATATTTGTAGTTAAAAACAGATAATTCATTTCAAATTAAATCTTTTGTTACATGCATATTTCCAAATAAATTTGACAATATATTAAATTCTATGCATTTGAATCTATTCGTATATTCTGCAGCATTAATTCCTATAAGCAAATACTTATTACGTACAATGTACTTTTAGTACTGTCGTATAGTTATGCAAAAAATTGTATCAAAATTATTGTTTCTTCTATGCGGTTATGGTTTAAAAAGAAAAAAAAAGTAATTTAATTTATTTTTAAATTCGGTTGTCAGTAAGAACACGTATTTAGGGTAATACGACATATATTATTCTGTTTATTAAGACATTACTATCGATAACTCTATTTTAGATTTATCTGTCTATGTTATATTTCAAATTGATTTTTTTTCTTCGGCTTATGACAGCAGCAAATTTTGTTTTATCGCATATGTAATGTTTTTATGTTTTGCATATTATAATTAATGAATTAGTATTGTTGGCGGGTGAGGCTTTTTCACAAATGGACGGGTTCTTGGCGGCTAGCAGGTAGGACGCGTGTATTACGCAGGCTGGATAGGGAACTACGACTGCGGGAGAGCTCCATGATAGAAGCAACGGGAGTAGTATCACTCGGCTATTTGTATAGGTTGGGATAGCTGTGCGAATGGTAGAACAGACCACGGGACTATGGTGAGGAAAAAGGTCCCAAGCTCGACATCCCGACGATGAGACCGTTTACGAACTGTCGATGGATCATCAGGAAAGTTAACAACTTCTTCAGAAACTTGAGTCCCTCTTTCAAAATTCAGTTTAATACCTGGAGATGACTATATTCGGTGTTCTACCAAGCGAAGCATACTCTTAATTCATTACTAGTTGATGTTTAATATTTTGACGCAAAATAAAATTGTGAATCATCTTACTTTGCTCATGCCAGGTTTTACAAGTTTTGTCAAAGTTAATTAAATGAATAAAAATTGTGTCCCTTTGTTGCTGGCTACCCGCAAGAAATTATCATGGTGAATAATAATAATTTTAAGTCGACATGTCATATTACGATTTTTATGGGATTGTGTTTTGGTAATGGTGTGTGTAACTGTCTTGTGTATTTTATTACATTCACTTCACGTAACGAATTGTCTGAACGTAATGTTATTGTTTGTTTGTTTTAATATTTCGTTTTATTGAACAAAGATACATAGTTTGCCACTTCGAGCGACTACAGAAATGACAATACAATTAGTTTACAGTGTTACAAATATTTTAGTTTCCTCTACTGTACATGGGGCGAATATTTTTTATGTTATGTTTACTGAAACCATTTTACGCGCTAAGTGAGATGTTGCGATTGAGTAGAAGGGAAAACATGTCTTAAAACCCTGCGTAATGTTATAAATTCCATTCATTTGTTTACTCTGTGATCCGGAGGGTCTAATGTTAAGACTGAATACATGTGCACTTCCTCTATGTAGAGTGGCTTTATTGAGATGAAAGCAAAGCTCACGTTGATGAAATACTTATTAATTAAAAAATTAAAATGTTGTTTTATGCTTCAATTTCTGTTAGTGTCGTACACAGATTAAAAATGTAATGCAGAGTTCCTCAGTTTTATGTATATTGAAATTGGCTCATGTGTAGTTATTAAAAGCATAAAAAAACATATATGACGAATTGTTGTGTATTATTTCCATTAGGCGTGACCATGAAAATAGATAAGATTTTATCATTATGTGAAATCTACATTTTAAATGTTGGCATTTAAATATTTATGAAAGCGTGTGATCTTAAAGCACTATTTATCTATTTAGGAAGTATATAGTTTCTTTGATTTTAGAAGGGTTTTTTAAACAAACAACTAAATTAATTCAAAAATTTGAACTACTGCAAGCAAAAAATACTTTATTCCATTTTTATTTTAAAATTAGCCATTGTATTCTACCTTGCTTACACTCTATTATCGAAAAATATATTTTTTTGACAGAGATGAATACCGTAAATTAATACACAAAACATACATGTTTTCGTATGATACAATAATAGCTAGTGACAGTGACGAAACCAAAATTATTTTGATAGTTTGTATAGAAAATCCCCAACAGTAGTGGTGGTATATTTAGGGATTTCTTTGTAGATGGGTACTATTCCACAATAAAAAGGAGTTATCGTCAATTATCAAAGCAGCCATATTTCGTATCTTCTTTGACAGCCTAAATACAGCACCAAATGACGTACTTGGCTAAAAATTAATTCCAGCTGCATGCGTAGATTCCGGGAGGAGGGGAGAATCTCAGGGTGGCCTGAACCTCCCTGAAATAAAAAAGTCCGTCTGAGGGGGACCGCTTGCATTTGCAAAATCTTCACGTTATCCCGTGGGCCTCATGGGAATCCTACAAATTTTCGCCCGTGATTCCAGCTATACATTTCACTGACACCTTGAGCACAACAATCAGTGCACACTGAGTTCTTCCATACCACCCGCACTTGTCTTCGATAAAATCTGAACTCAGGTGGATTCAGCGTGACTGACTAAGCCTGCAGTCTGAATCCACCTGTAGGCCGCTGTTGCAACAGCTAAGAAATTTACACTGCTCGTAGTGAACAGTCTGTATGTAACTCGAAACGGGATTCCAGTTCATTCGTGTATACTTATTCATCATATTATGCAACGTTAAAGTCATTAAAAAAATATGCAAAAATAAAATAACATGCTAAACATGTAATAAGAGCCAAAAAATAATAATATGCAGTAATATTTAGTATAACTAAATACGACGTGAACCCTAGAATACAAAGTTGACGTTGTGTCGTTGGTGGGAACACTTGTTTGTTCCTGACATTTTTTTTCTTTACAGAATTTAAAAGTAAATTTGACATGCACTTTTTATTCAGGAAGTAAGTTAAAAATTTATTTGTGGTTATTGCGATTTAAAAAGTTGATTTGTGTCTAAGAGTAAAAATAATTAATATTATTTTCATCATTTTATTCCCAGTTTTATTACTCAATTATTAGTAGGACGTGATTTCTCGTCGCGGTGCGGAATACTTTTATGAATGAAAGCATAACTGTTCGTGCAAAACCATTCATCACACAAATGTCAGTTTGAAAGTATAATGTTGGAAATTTTTTTAATGATATAATTTTTGCATTTTTTCCCCCCTGAAAACACAAGCTAACACATCGATTGTTGGTGACAGCATTTTTTGTAATGTATGTAAATCTCTTAATTATGTAGAACGTTAATTAAAAAATCAAAATACATGTTTTAAACAGAATTGACGATTGTTTGCATTTCATGGATATGGACTGGATCGCAACACTAATTTAATGTTTCAAGTTAATAAACACTGTCAGGAAGCAAGCAAGGCAATGCGAGAACATTATCCTTTTGATTGAATGTAGCGAAAGGGAAAAACAGTCACCTTTCTTGCCACGATCTTGTTCGCAGATAACGCAGGTATAAGTAGTAAATGGACTCCACACAATGACAACCCTCCCATTATTTCGCCCCCCCTCGCTGAAACGCCCTCTCCTCCCTCCACCACGGCGCAGGCGACAGTCTCAGGTATATCGCCCCGCCCAACCACTGGTCGTAGCACGTGGCCAGTAGCCCACCGCGCTAAAAATATTTACTAGGGAGGCCCCTTAACCTAGTTCTGCCAAATACCGCCAGGGGCGTATACGGCCGATACACAGCGATGAAAGCGATCGCAGCGGCGGAGCTTGGAACTACAACAATTCTTCTAAGAAACCGGACAGAAAATTTAACCTGGCCTCGCGACTTCTATACATTATATATATTCAATGCTACAAGTTACATAATTGACGATTTTTATGTTTAGGAGAAGCGCGACAATGCCAAGACAACAGGAACTGGAGGTGGTCCACTTTCTAAAGTAACTGAAATCGATGACATGGTTTACGACATTTTGGGAAAGGATTCTCCAACACTCGAAGGTATTGGCGTACCCGAGAGTATGAACACGGCCGGCGAGGAAATATATTTCTGTGAGCAAGTGGGACAGGAAATACCGCAAGTTGCAGAAGTGATAGTTTCGGAATGTACTGTTATTGAGGACAACTTGTTAGCTGAGATTGTTACACCTTCTCACGAAAAATATCAAGGTTACTTACCACAGTGTTAATAGGTCTACCTTATTTTTTTTGTTATTAATATTGATTTAAATATGAATGTTTTTTTTAAAAATAACATTAAGAAATGTTATGCTATACAAGTTTATTGACCAATAAAAATAATTTATTTATGTGTAGCACTCATTTTATTACTTTTTTTACAGGTAAAGAGAAGCAGTTCTCCTTAAAAACACAAACTTTAAAGTCCTGCAGAAGGTCAGTATCTCAAGAGACAGAAACCAAGAACACAGATATGTTGAAACGGAAGTTAGAGCTGACAGTTGAAGTGTTGGAGAAGGAAATTCATCTCAAATCGCTGCAGATCGCAAATATAGAAAGGGATAACTATCTGAAAGACTTAAAAATAAAGTAGAACATGGATTGCCTAAGTCAAAATATACTGAACATTTACGCACTATTTCTCAAGGGCAAAAGTTTGTAGTTATTGACGATTCTTCTGTGACTGACAATCTTGCAAATTATAATGGAGATAATAGTGTAGTGTTTCTGCAGTGATATGAGAATTATGAACTCATGAACCGTGTGGTTTGCAACTTTATTTAAGTAATGGACATGTTAAATTAATCATATTTTACAACGGAATGAATCTACACTGTAAAGCAATTGCATAATGACAAGATTTCAGGTTA
This sequence comes from Bacillus rossius redtenbacheri, assembly GCF_032445375.1. Classification (NCBI taxonomy): domain Eukaryota; kingdom Metazoa; phylum Arthropoda; class Insecta; order Phasmatodea; family Bacillidae; genus Bacillus; species Bacillus rossius. Next base: position 32,193,695 of record NC_086333.1, on the reverse strand, counting down.
CTGTCAATTATATAAAAGTTGTGAAATAACAAATTATAGTTCACTGTGTTCACAACATCAATTGAATAATTTCTTGTTGTCGTGCTCTAGCATCTACTGCAATTTCCTCATTGTTGTCATAGTAGTCATAATTTACATTAATTTCATTCCGGATGAAATTTTCTTGAAAAACAAATTGCTCATCTCTTCGTGCTATGTTACACAATATAGCACAGCATTTCACAATGTTGGCTGCGAATCGGGGTTCAACCCGCAGATGGTTCAAACATGGAAATTTCTTCTTAACAATTCCTAGTGCTCGTTCCACAATTTGTCGTGTTGCTTTCAGCCTTCTGTTGTATCTCTGTTCACCGTCATTGTTGGGATCATTATGTAAAGGTGTCATGAGCCATCTTTTAAGAGGATATCCTGAGTCTCATACAATAATACCACTTGGGAATATGTTTCCCTCTTCCATTCTGCGATACAAGGTGCTCATTCGAAGTACCCTTACTACCTGGCCAGTTGGCACTCACATAGAAAAATTGACCATTTGCTCCACAGACAAACATTAAATTTATTGAATGTTTCCCTTTCCTATCTACAAATGCTTCTTAATTGATTTTAGGTGCATAAATGGGTATCAGTGAACCATCGATAATACCCACGACACTTTGAAAATGAGCTACTCTTAAAAAACTGTCAACTTCATTGCCAATATTTTGAGGCCACGAAACAATTTTCTGGAAAAGTATTCGGTTAATCGCACCAATAACTCTATGAATGGTCCGCCCAACTGTTGTCTTGCATATGCCATGACTGGATCCTGTTGAATGATATTGACTACCAGTACCTAGCCAGTGTAAAGTTACACAAAACTGCTGCTTGGGTGTTAAAGCACCACCCTGGAAGTGCTGCTGAATTGCATTGCCTATAGCCTGTAGTACTTCCTCTGCCTTTGCACGAGACATGCGACATTGTTCATAGAAATCTGCTTCATGTTGAAAGTCAAAATTTATTCCTGGTATATACACTTTTTTTCTTTTAGGTTGAACAATTTGCATTATATCCTCATCATCGTCTGTGGAATACAGCACATTTAATAACATTTTTGCCCAATTATTGAGGAAAATGTTACTAATACTTTTAAAATACAGCCTCCCACTATCCAGTAGAAAAAAATACAAGTTTATTCTAATATTACAATTTATCAGTTTTATTATTAAACGCTAACTAATATAATTTGCTAATAATATTAGCAAATCTTCTTGTCATATTAAACTTGTATGTTTTGACTTTTATATTTATTATGCAACATAATTATACAATTTACAAATTACAATTACTAATAACATTAGTAATTTTTCTTGAAATATTAGAATTGTAGGTTCTAACTTGTAGAATTATTATGCTACCAAATTATACAACTTACTAGTTACATTACTAATACTATTAGCTTGTATTTTATTATGCAATAGGACCCAGGTGGCAAGCTGAGCTTGACCACTGTTCGGAGGAGTTGCTAATTTCTTTACAAGGGGGCTGAGACGGTACGTCTGGACACTGGTGTTCAGACCTTGAGACAGGTCACCCCTGCCTGGGGTTAAGAATCGGTCAGTGCTCTGGCCAGTGTTTCCAGGAAAGCCCCGGAAAAAGGGGGGTGGAAAAGAGAGGGGGGTGGAAATGTGCAACTATGGTGGGAACTTCACTTTTCTGAGCCTAGAGACGTGCCGGGACATTGGGTAAAACGACTCGTGATCATGTCAGAAATTGCTGGTGTTAAGGCTGGGCTGTTAGAACCGAGCTGCTGTGATAGCTTGCAGGGCATAGCAGTTCTTGTTACGGCTACAGGGAGAATTACAGGCGACGGGTGTGCAACAAAGCGGGTATAAGACGAGACACATGCTGGCTCGCAAAGACTCGGAAAATATCATATCTGCCGCTGGGAATGGATGGGGAGACTGGCCTGACAAAGATTAATTGGGATTGTGCAGAGAGCGGAAAAAGTTTAAGTTTTAGTTATAAAATTACTGGTTAAAATTAAGGTTCAAAATTTAAATTTAAAATGCTAATTGGTGGCACAGTCAACATAAAACTCGTTTATTAATAAGTCCTGGTTTTTTTCACAGAAGATGATTTGCATTTCACAACATTCAAATCATGAAATATGAGATCGCAAAATAACTATGAATTAATACAGCAGTTTTTTATAAATATTTATAAAATTAAAAGAATATATTTATTTTATCCCTTGAGGTCTAAAACCAAAAGGAAATCGTTATTAAATTTTGACATTGTAAATGACTATTATTTTTATTATTTTTATAAATATCTCATTTAATATTGCTCGTGGCATGCAGTGAAGATTTTCAGAGGACGGCGCAAAGTTAAAATGAAACAAATATCTCACGACAACACAAAACAATCATTTGAGAGGTAAGAATTACACCCACTACCCCTGGGATGATGGACAAGCATGTGGCACCACTGGCGTCGGCTGCTGCAGTCTTCTATTTAACATTTTGCTACTGTACAGTTATCAACCTGGAAACGCAGATCCAAAACACTTGTTAAAACTGGTTCTACTCATTAACTTTATCTGAATAATTAATTAATTTATTAATATATAATGAGCAGTTTATTGAATTAATTCTAGTTCACAAAAATATGTTATGATTTGTGTAAGTGTCCGTGAATATGGTTAGTTAATTGTTTGTGTATTAAGAATTTTTGGAAGAAGGTTTATATCACTACTACGTTTTTAATACGCAACTGGATTTTTACCTTTTATTTAGAGAACATATTAATTAAAATAACATAATTATGCGAGTACAATACTTTACATATACTTATTTTTAATTCCATATATTTGCATCTTCAGTATTTTATTCACTATAAATTCAAACTCCATTCCATTCTTGAAGAGATTCTCTATTACAGCACATTTTATAGCTAACCTTTGACAGCCAAATAGTATTACAAATTTCGGGAAGCTATTCTACTACAGCATTAAACACTTGACGCAATATTACGTCTTTTGAGTGAAACAATAAGCTTTTAGATACTAATGATTTGTGTAAAAAATTTGATGAAATTTTTTTTATGCCTGAAATAAAGTCCGATACACAGGCAAATATACATTTGTCCTGAGAGAACAACCGTTGCACACACTAGGGAAGTTTTAAAATGTTAATAACTGTGTACTGCTTATATGATATGTTAAATAATATTTAGAACAAAATTAAATATAATAATTATTTTAATTTTTTATAGTAAAACATGTTAATTCTCAAGTTATGCTTCCGATATCACTTTTAAAGAAGCTATTAATGGTTTCTGTTTACATATTTGAAAGTAGCATTTGGAAGATAACGGCTATTGAATTATTTTTTGCAATGTAATGAAAACTAAGTTTTAATTATTTTTATGAAAATGTACTGCACCTTATTTCATAAAATGTTAAAAGGCTTCTTATATTATTGTTTTAGAAAATGTTGTAAAATATATTTATTTTTATTTTTTAATTTCTTTGCTTTTTTAAATATTGCATAAATGATCATTTAATTTGTCAGAGAAACTTAATACATATGTTTTGTGTGATTGGTGGTTATATCTTAAATTTCTTAATGAGGATTTGATTAAATTTGAAATTTTTTTTTCTTGTGTTTTACAAGTGCGAGCAGAACTAAAGTTATGTATTTTTTAATTTTTTTGCGTTCCAAGTAGGTAATGTTAGGTTTTCTTATGCAGTCTACATCTAAAAACAAAATTCCATTTGCATACACACTGCTTTGAGAAGTTAAACTTTTTGGTTATTGCGCACATGTTCCCCCGCCCTGACTTGAGCTCCTTCACACTTCCTTACCTGAATTCCGTGCGAATGTTTCCTTAACCTGCCAGACAAGTGTATTCGCGCCATTCCACCCTCTTCGTGTTAGCGCCCCCCCCCCCTCCCCACGGTTCCTCTTTCCTCAGCTCGCTCCTATTCACTCTTCCGACCTCCTTCCACGTTCCCGTCACAGGAATAACATTTTCCCGTCGTCTTTCTTCCCCGATTCCCCCCTCCTCCTTAGCCGGCGTGTCTCCTCTTCCGCGCTTCTTTCGGGCGAAATATTGACAGGCCCGTGCATAAATATTGTCGTGGTGCGGCGGGGCCTAGGCGCGACTTCCTGCTTACCATGAGAATAGTTGCTTGTCAGGTGGAAATTGAAAACGCGCGGCGCAATGTTGCCCTTGGACAAGGGGAAAGGAAAGGGCTAAGGGAACCCCTTCCCCCGCCCCACCCTTGTAGGGCAGGAAGAGCCAAGGCGATCGCAGGCACACGTTTTATTAACGTCGTGCACAACAGCCAGTGCGTGCCGGGCCCAGCTAGCTGCTGGAAGCCTGCCTCGCTGCCTGCCACTGGTGGAATGTTTACTTCATGTCCACTCAAACAAAAGGTTGCCAACAAATTCTAAAGGATATATTCCCCTTATAATTTTTTTTATTTTATTGCTCGTTAAAACTGTTATTATTTTACTTATACTCATAGCTTATGATGCTTTTAAAACAAGCTTAAACATAAACGTTAATATATAAGGAATTTTTTTCTTGTTTTTAAGTTTTTGATTCATTAATAAAAAAGAGAAAATTACTGGCATGGTTTTTATTTGCCGAAATGTGTAGTTATAGCATTTTTCTTCACCTAACCGTTTCACGAGAAACATTTATTTTCCTCTCCAAGTTCCAGATAAGTTATACAAAACTAGAATCAATGCACAAACAATAATTAACTTTTTTCTGTATGTTTATGCGTTAATGATCTCTCTGATAGGACCATAAGTCGAGACATATAAATCGTAATTTTATATTTTAATATGCGTATTCAAATCTCAATAATTCTCAGAGTTATCCTTAGCATCTGGGTTACGACCCAATATGAGGAAGTGATGGATTGCCTGACGCACCGGCGTAACATGTTACCGTCATCTTCAAGAGGGATTCACAACTGAATGCCTGGTGTGCTGGCACACTTGGAGACAATGTTTATATATGAATTTCAATACAATCCTTAGTACTATTATTTTTATGTAGAAGATACTTTTGTCATCTGAACCCGTGGGCACGATCCATTGACACAAATCTTGGAACACCTGAGCTGCCCAGATAAGATTATCAATCTATACTTATATTATAAAGCTGAAGAGTTTGTTTGTTTGGTTGTTTGTTTGAACGCGCTAATCTCAGGAACCACTTGTCCGATTTGAAAAATTATTTCAGTGTTGGATAGTACATTTATCGAGGAAGGCTATAGGCTATATTATATTATCAATAACATAAATTATCCTTACTAAAAGTCCAATTTAGAATCAAATGCGTTGGAGGGGGTTAGATACAACATGCAGTACACGTACGAAGTGTGTGTTGACAAAGGCCGCAGGCGCTAGAAGTTTATTTCCTTTAACCTATTAACATTGTTGCTACGCACTAGATGCCTTATCATTCTTAATTTTCCCATACAAGTAAAAAACACCCGTGTGATATTAACAACGAAGCAATCAGTACCCAAATATAGAATACATAGAGATAGTGTGAGGTATGTATGTAGTTATAAAGAGATAAATACAGATAGAGTGATACATATATATATATATAGGACTATAGATGTAGATAGAGATTAATATATATGTGAAACTACTTCAAACATATTAGAAAACAAAACTGAATGAGGCATTGCAATGCATGCCGAGCATTTGCTAGATAATGGAATCTTTTCAATATGAGTAATCCCTTATTTTTCAGTTTTGTTTTTCTATATTGCTTTATAGAGTCTAGATTACATACAGACCAGGTAAATAACTATAAACTTGCATAACAACGTCTGTCGGGATCTGAAAGTGTTATAAATTATTTTGCACACTTGACATTCAAATTAGGAAGACAATTACTAACTACATCTGATCTCTAAACAGTTCCCCTTCACCCTGTGTTCAGCCCGGGCAACGCTGGGTACTGGAGCTTGTATGAACATAAATATTAAGAATTAAGGTACTTAACATTTCCTTAGTGTTTTTTCTCAGTATAAATGACAAAGTGAACAGAAAACATACAAACACAGACAGACAAATTCTCCAGCTCTCAAAACTGCAGTCATCTGACCGCTCGTCAGTAGAGCACCAGCAATCGGCGAATAAACCAGCCTAATCATGGAACTTCAGAATGTCAAGAACTGTCTAGCTGACAATGGTTACAAGTAGACAGAGATTTCCAGAGTTATGAAATAAATGAAAATACTAAATAGTAGCACGAAAAAAACAGTCCCACATTACATAACATTGGGCAGTCATACCATACTTGAAGAAGACAACAGAAAGAATAGCCAAAGTGCTGCAAACACACAATATTAGAAATGTCCAGATGACAGTCAATGGACATGAAATAATTGGCACTGTGAATGACAAACAAATTTCCAAGAATCTTCAATTTGTTTATAAAGTTCCATGCTCTTTCAACATAACTTTCATCGCAAGAATTGGCAGAAGGATCTCCAATCGTCTAAAACACAATTCTTCAGATATCAAGTACAACAAAAATCTCTCCCAACCACAGTACCACATTACAATAAAAGAGGACATGTTCCAACTATAACCACAGAGTAATCAGAGAAGCCATAAATATATAAATATACCCCAATAACATCAACAAAGAAAATGGTTACCGATTAACTTATTAAATAGCTTGTTTCGCTTTGATCATGAAGAGTCACCATCCAATGTTTAGTCACAGTAAAGGCTGCTGCACATACTGAGCAGTCTCGACCTTGATTGGCCAAATATTCCGTCAATCAAGGTCAGCCTCAGGAACCAAAAATAGCTTGGATATTGGTTGGCTCTATGTGAATACTGCGCCAGAAAACAGTGCCTTCAGTTATTCATAACCCTTGAAGACAGCTGCACGCCAAAACGTTGGGTATTCCTTCACATCCTTGTTCTACTTTGGTTCCACATGACTGGGTTACATGATTTTGGCAAGTTTGTTTCTGGCTTGTACTTATCCAGGTATTCAATTTTTTTACAGTTTATATACCACTCTTAAAAGTGAGTACTCTTTATCTATGAAAATATTTGGCGGCTACATGGATTCAATAAATTTAAAAATTCTTGAGTGTAACGTATGGCGTCTTCGTTATACAAGATGGTATTAATGGCATAGTATACGATGTCGCTTGGTAGTTTAGACATTATTTTGTCGTTTATGTCGTCAACGCTTATATTTCTGGCAGCTAAAATTGTTCTCTCATACATCCATTTATAATTTTTTTTAATGGATATTGACCACATCCAACTACATTTTAGAGAAAAGTTACTTCTTCATTGTTGGTCACGATCTCACCAAGGTCTTTATCAATGGCAATTTTTTGTCTGATTCAGGTACTCTCCCGTCACCAATCTAAAGGAGTTTTATTGGGAAATCTGTGCTTCCTCCATCTAAATGACTTCTTATGTTGGTATTCAGCTTCAAGGATTCAACAGACTTCCACAATGAGGAAGATTTTAAGCAAGATTAAATAATATCTGCTCCAATTCCTCTATTACAGACAATGTTTGTCTGAAATCACCAAAAAACATAAAAGTAATTCCACCCATAACTAAACTTGAGCTTTTTATGTTTCTGAGAGTTGTATCTAAGGCCTCTATGAATCTTGCAAGATCTTGCCCAATGTGCCATTTTTACGGATAGAACACACACTGTCACTTTCAAGTAATACTGTAAGGGGTAGTTTAAAAGTGGAATGAGCCGTCCTTCCTCCTGGCAGTGGTATGGCAGCCATACCTGATGACGCAACGGCTATGGCTATTTTTCCCTGTGACTTAATTTTGGCTAATATTAAATTGGTCACAAAAGTTTTGCCAGTACCGTCTGGAGCATCTAAAAAAAAATTTTTGCCTTTGTCAGCGAAAACGCTTTTTAAACAGAATCATAAGCGTAATTTTTATCAATTACTAACTTGGGTTCATATTTGGAAATATATTTATTTAATTATATGAAAACAAATGTTCTTCACAAACTTTCTTCTATATAATCCATATTATTATTATTGAGAAAAGGTTCCGGGAGTCTGAAATCTTTAAAAGTATTTTTTCGCATATCTCATGAATTTTATCCTCTATCAATAGAAGCCCTTCATTGAATATTTTATCATTATTTTGCATTAGCAGGTCATGATCGATCTTCGTTTCGTTTGTCCTCACACAAATTACTACATCTTCCCTCATAATATCGTTGGTTTTGATGGATGGCAAAATATTAATATGATAACAAATTGCTTTCTAAATTTTTTTGCGGACTCAGAAATAGCTGCGTCTGAAAGAGTGTTTTCCCAATGTTCATCTCCTTCTAATATTCATGATCCTTTGCAAGCACTTTGATATGTTTCCAAAATATTGCCATTACTAGTTCTAAGATGTTCGAAATAAGTTGGTCCACTCAATTCATTAATTACTTATATTCTTATCGTAAAACATTCTGTTTGATTTGGATGAACATTAAAAACTCGGTATAAAGCTGCATCCTTTTTTTACTTCTGGGTAATCATCAACATCTTGTCAACGTTTTCTTCTATTAAACGTATTTCTATCTCAGGTGTAATTTTGGGGCGATTCATGGTAAACAAAGTATTTTCAAAATCGTTGTTTCAGCAGAGCTCAAAAAATTCAGTGAGTGTCAATGCATGAGTACATTTAACACGATGTTGAAGGTTTATATCAGTATAATAAATTCTTTGTTCATTGCAGATAGACTACAAAATGAACGATTCCTGGGAAGTGTTTATGAATAGGAAACTGAAAAATCCTCCAAATAGCTTCAGAAGTGCTAATATAGCCACCATTAACATATTTCTCTACCTCGTCGTTATTATTGTGCAAAGTGAATGTGGGTTGATCAGAACCTATATTACTGTATTTGCATATATCTTTTATAACTATTACTGACTGGCGAAATTCCACGTAAATGTATGTGTTGGAAATTCGTAATAAAACTGGATTATAAGGGACAACCTACCTATTGTCTACGTTTATTTCAGTATCCCTCACATTCAATACACCTATATTTTACCCGCTATCCGGAGCTCTAGGTCTGTAGGCTGGGTAACCATCATCACCAGTTTGTGACACATATAAATCTACTTGGGTATTTTTGGAACACATGTTTTCTTTCATACACAGTGATTTTGGGTTATTTGGTACACAAGGGCCATGGATCATGTTTCTCATTACAATGTTGTAATGTTGTTGTTCGGGTATTTCAGCCTATATTGATTAAAATATATGGAATCTGGTTGCATTTTGTTTGTAAGCCATAGCAAAATTTCAGCACACAGGCCTCTGTTGGTCCTAAAATATTTTTTTTATATTTTGATATTTTTTTTTATTTTTGTAAGGAGATCTGTTATTTTTTAAAATTTTAAATGGAAAACTTTTGAAATCAAATCATGTATATCTTGCAATTTTCATTATGAAAATAACCCAATTTTAATTTCTGGCCATTCTGGATTACAAAAGAAGGTGATAAAAAGATCTGATGTCCCAAAGTGTCTGACATATGTCATGGCATCTTGGCTCTTTTCATTCATATATCGTGGAGATCCTGTAAATGAATAAGGCAATGTAACATACTGACCTATATTAGAAGCATTAACATTTTTACCATTTACAATATTGTCTCTTAGATGTATAAATCCATTAGCTCTAAATTTTTTGATTCCTTATTATAAATTCAAGCCGTTCAGATATCATTTTAGCCTCCATATCGACAGATCAATTATAAAACAATCCTCTGAAATAATGTTGTTCATATCATTTGTTCTTACCACAAGCCTGAAAGCATAAAATTGTATACATGATGCTGTCATAGGCCATGCAGAACCGTTTTGTTGTTGAATGTTGATGCAGTACCCATCATCTTCTCGTGGGAAGAGCAGGGGATACTGTATTGGGTCATATGATCTTTATACCTTAGAAACGCTTTGAAGACGACCATCTCTAGTATTTAACACAATATATCTCGGACATATATATTCATCTTCCAAAAGAATAGCTACTTATTCTACAGTTGGCGCAATACACCTATCACGTGATAGTTGGGGGGTTTTAGATCAGCGTGGATAATTAGTTTTAGATCGTTCGCTGGTATGTTTTCAAGATTATATTTGAAACTTTGAATACAACTATAATGACCGTGAAGATTTGTTTGCAAATGCTTAATAAGGTTAAGACTCGAATTAAAATATAAATGCAAAGACTGCCGATCAGCTTGGGAAACAAGATATATTTGCAATAATTCGTGATGCGCATTATGAGATGATAGTAAATTTCAAATAAAGTGGTAAACTTCTCCGTGTATCTTGAATAAAATTCCCCGCGCTAATTTCTTTGGCACCAAATGAAGTCATTGGAAATAGAGTGTTATGTTGTCTTTATGACCTAAAATATGTCTTGAGCCTGTATGTATACCTACTAATCATTCTTTAAAAACTGGTGTTGGTTCTGGAATTTTAGGGATTTTTACTTTACCGATGCTGCTACATAAACCGGGCGCTTCAGTTTTCAATTTATATGATTTGTGAATAGATGCAAATATTATTTATTGTGTCAATGTCAACCTTGTTTATCTCTGTGTAATGATACGTTATTATATATATTTATGTAATCACCTATTTTTATTATGCAATTTATGTTTATTTTAAGAATGATTTAATTTTAACCGACAAGGATCTGGTCCCAATCATTTCAGATTATCGGGACCACACTGCATTCAGAGGTTCAAATCCAGTGTTTTTATGGAAATATATAATTATACATAGCTATAAAGAACCATACGGGTTTTAAAGGTAAATTGTTAGTTTAAAAGTGCGTAAATAACCGTAAGTTTAAACAGCGGGGCCACGTGCTCCTGTGCGAGCATTCCTCAGCCACGTGAGTATTTCGCTCTGCCCTGTAAGGGGTTCAGGGAGCGCAGGATGTTATGGCCGTGGATTGCCGTTGGGGGGGGGGGGGGGTTGGGAATGTGTACAAGCACCCAGCGCGAGCCCCCAATGGTTCTTATCTCACCCCCGTCCCCCGGAGCAGGTCTGAAATGTGCGCGTGCGTGGCAGTGCGGGGTGAAATATTAAGTGGAGCCGCTGGTGTGATGGGTCGGGGGCAGAGCGCGCCTCTTGTTTCGCGGGAGATATACTCGCGGCTGCGGCAATGCGCGCCAGCGGCCGGGAGAAAGTCGGTAACTTCCCAATGACGCATTGCAGCGACGCAGCTGAGCCCTGAAGACCGGCTAGAGACATCTGTTTTCATACAATCTGTGTTCATAAAAGTGTGTTGAGATACCGCTCTCCTAAAATCTTCACATGCCCACACACACAAGACTAAGTAGGCTATATTGACAGAAACGTAATTTTTTTGATAATACCGGGGCATTATGGTTTCTAGTTTTACCCTTTATTGTCTTTGGCGTGCATTTCGTGTACATTCGGGTACATTCGGGTTTGCTAAATACGATAATAAATTATTCTTTAACTATTCCAGACCCAGTTCTATCTGATATTTGAATTGTTTAAATCAAGGGATTTATCTTCTCGTCTGCTGAGCGCACTACAGCTACCAAAAGCAATATTTCTTTTGTTGTTTCTAACAATTTCCCTTAATTAACGTTTAAAATTACTAAATGTTAAATAAATTAAAATTTCCCAATAAATTACATTACTACGCTCTATCATTTTTAGAAAGAGGCGATGCGTTAGCGATCACGCTGACTATAGATTACCTTGAAGGTTTTGTTTTAATATACATCAGTGTTTATAAAATATGTAGATTTATTCTATTTGTAGAAGTTAAACATGTTCAAATCGTGAAGCTGACAAATATATATCATTATTGTAGGCCACTGTTTTACCGTAATCCATCTGTTAACTTTTTTTATAAATTAAATAAATTAATATTTTTAAAAAATCTGATAAAGCTTTTTCTATCATCTTGAATTAAATACTAAATCCTCTTTACAGTTATATTCTAGGCTTACAACAATTTTTAGAATCTCATTAAACTGTATTGGACAATGTATTCATTGACTTAACCTAATTCGAAGTGTAATAAAAATTTAGTAAAACTGTCCAGTATTTTCAATCAATCTAATGTAAAACTATTATAATCTATTTCTTATTACTCTCAATAAATTCACTTAATAAAACATTCACTTAGAATTTAAATAAATGATTATTGTTTATTTTTTTATGTGGATGGATTTGAAGCCACTACCTTTATCATTTATGCGTAGCATTTTAACGATCATAGCTACCCAAAATTCTTCTGTAAGTATTTTTGTTTTTACTGTCCATAAAACTTATATTCCTTCAAGTTTCATCTCAAATTATTATATTTCTATCGCATCCACTAATAAAACTTTATTTTGTATTCATCCAAAATATCTCATAACAATATTGTAATGAAATACTATTATTTCTCATGTATTTTAAGAAAACGATTTTTTTCAAACATTTAATATTTAAATTAAGTTCTTACGTTAAATATCAGCCAACACATTTCGTGCCATTATTTTCTCAGTATTTTTTTTCATTTACGTAAGATATTTCGAACGACACAGCACAATGTCACTACGTTCAAAGAGTCTTCCACACAAATCCCTTGTGAAATACTCTTCGTTGTGATTTCTCACTCCATTACCCTCAAATGTTCTCTTACAAAGAAGGTATTAGTTTACCTACTGTTGGTACATTAATATTCATGGTAAAGAATTACTCTATTGTGTCTTAATATTAAGCTCAGTGGGTTAATTTTAGGCTTGAAATTTTTTAAAACTAATTACAACAGTTTTACGCCAAATGCAAACAGAAAAAAAATAGTATTGTCAAACTTTATTTATTTACAGTTTTGATAAACGTATCTTAGAAAAAAATCACTTCATCTTTATTTTTATATCTTAATGAAAAAATGTATAAGATATTCATGCTAAACTGAAACATTTTTCAAATTAAATTATAAACAACTTTTTTCGTAATACCTACATTTTATTAGCACACATACAGAATGGATTATTTCAACAAATTAGGCAGTGAGTCACTGCAGTAATGACATCAAATGATGCAATATTTAATTTTATGTTCAAACTACGTAAACTGACATTGACTTTTTTTACTAAATTGTGTGGTTTATGTCTAATTTGGCTGTTCTCTGCTGGCTTTACAAATACTAAACATTGCTTTTTCGCTAAGACCTGTATATTTGGGAACTGTTGCCGTTTCCTTTTGAAGCGGCTGGATAAGAGAACTTCAAGACTCTTCATGGCAATAATGAGTCTCCGATTATAAATAACATGTTCATCGCTGTGGATAACTTTTCCTACCTCTGTGATCGTCCTTTACACTCCATAGCTTTCCACGCATCTGAACTCACTGTAGCTGATGTTTGCAAAACAGCTGAAAGCATAGTCCTTCATGTGCGCGCATCTCATCTTCCCTTGCGTACATTGTAAAAAAATTGCCTTTTTACACTAAATGTCTGTCACAGCAGTCTCCAACAATTTTAGTGACATTTTACACCTCCATGTGTTCATGTATTTTTAATCTGGTGTTCACGTCTATCCTTCGTCAACTCAAAACTTTATACATTATTATGGAAAATATAGCTGCAGTAATTTTGAACAAACCATTTCCATACTAATACATAAAAAAATCTTGGATAATATCTGTCGAATTCGTTAATGAACATAATATTACTAAACGGGATGAGATGGGGAAGGTTTTTAAAAAACAGAAAATTTGCTGTGACTCCAATAATATGAATAGTATCGCATCCATTTGAAAGGTATTTTAACTCGTAAGAGTAATATTAAAAACCTTTGTGAAAATAAATTTTTTGTATGACCAACCGTAACTGCAAGGGGTGAAAACAAACAACGATGGAAGGACAAACATATTCATAACTCCCATAGTAGGCAACGTTTGTATCGTTTTTAAATTTTATAAATTGATCTTAATCTTTGTCTAAGACAATTTTCGATATGACGTACTTAGCTGCAAGGGGTTTAAAAATACAGGAGACGAATTATAAATAATTGCTAATTTCCAAACATTTGAAACAGTTAAATACGTTTTCACCCTATGTACAACTTTAAAGTATTATCTACAACTTTTATGAAAAAATAATTTTTCATACGACCAATCATTACTGCAAAGGGTGGAATAAACAAGGGTTAAAGCAAAAAATATCATTACTCCCTTAGTATGCACACTAAAAACCCTTCAAAAGGTTTTCTTACCATGTAACTTTTTTTAAACATAAAAAAATGAATGATGCAACGAATGCTGCAAAGGGTGAAATGGTGGTTCAAGGAAAAAAATATCCCCAACTCCCTTAGTAAGCAAACCACCGAATCCGTTTTAATACTTAAAAACCACAAAAAATATATTTTTGGGCTAATTCTCTAACAGTCATGTTCTAAATTTTATAATACATAACAATTTTCTGAATTTACAATGTATTTTCAAATTGTAGACAATTGATTACACGTTATTTCCCTTCAAGTTCCTTAAGCTTAGGTAAACAAAATAATTTGTATTGACAAGCTTACGTGTAACATGAACCAAAGATTACTTTTTCTAATAAAATACTACAATAATGCACAGCCACAATTATTTACTAAAAACAAGTACATTTGTGATTGGCTGCACAATAGTAAAGAATACATCTTTAGACTTAAATACCGTAATTTCCACACACTTTACTCAAGTTTTATCTAAATTAAACATCAATATTCGGTAAATTACATTTATATTTATGTACACAAGGCGTACAATCTTCCATTAACAATGCAAACACAAAACATTAAGCACGATAGCAGGCCGCCTCATTGTTTCTTATAGCAAATCCCAGCCGAGTAAATCAAATGACTGAGATTTCGGTTTCAAAGTTAAAGATGAGTGAGCTCTAGATGATGTTTATGCTCAAAATAAAGACGTTAAACCTCACATCTCTCACGTAAAAACACATGAGAAAGTTTATAAATACAATTTCTATCACTAAAATTACAGATAAATAAATGATTTAATGATAAAAACAAGAACTCAATATCAATCCCTAAAGTATATGGTTAAAAAGCACACAATATATTTTTGGTTATGCAGCCTTTTTCCGTCCTTTGAAAATTTATTTGCATGGTGTGCACTTATCGTCAAAATTAACTCTCATCATGTTTTTTCATAACGCTCCTAAAGAAGTATAATTTCAAAAAATATCAGAGATTTATTTTTCTGAATAAAATTTATGCGTGGTGCATCGGTCCAAATTTTTGAATACTTTGTTCCACGGAAGAAGTCTTATATGTTTATTTTATTGCACTGTCAGTAAGTGTCATCGCAGAGGCTTCATGTTCGTGTTGAGAGGTTCGTGGGTTCATTTCATTTAATATCATTGAGTTAGTCCGCAAACAAATGTTTTGGACCCAACTACTTTTTTGATGTTTATACTTTGGATTTACTGTGTGGACATCTGTGCACGCACTAAGTATTTGGAGAGGTTTCATCGTGAGAATATTGTGCTGTTTCTGAGGCTTTAAAGCAATTGGTACGTATGTATGTTCAGCATATAGTTCTTAATTGACTCAGAAAATTGAAAGAAACGTAATCCATGTTTGACTTTGCCTTTGTGTTTTATATGGAGCATGATATTCCTAAAGATAAGTCCATGGTAGTTAACCTTTTGGTGCAAGAACTGAATGTCCCCTGTGGTCGGTTGGCTGCTACCACGCCTTGCCCTCTGCTATGGCTTAACACGGCTTGAAAATACATTACCAGCTGATAACTGCCAATAGTCAGAACATATAACATTTCGCGGTCTAATAAGATGCTCTATTCAAAGGCTAATTGTCAATGTCTACTTGGTATTTATTTAAGAAGTAGCCAGAGCCACATTGTTTTAAAATTATTTTTGTTTGTAATGGGATAATCTTTCAGTTAAATTTAGCTAAGAAAAATTTAAGATTTAAATAAGGATACTACTCATCGACATTGAGGTGAATAGAGAAGGACAAAATGTGAATCAGTGAAATGTAGCTGCAATCTACTGCATGGGCGAGGGAAGATGAAGTTCCACTACGAAATCTACCGACTCTCGGAAGCGACTGCCTCGTTTCGCAGTTGTAGAAAAAAGAAAGTGTACGATTCGCGTTGAGAACCGATACAGCACCTGCTGGTGACAGACGGCCTGCCACTAAAGCGAGGCATGATGAGTAATTTATCTTACAATATGTATTATTAACACACACGTGCAGACTGACGGCCGCAGGGCGACGAATGAAGACGCTCACCACGAGGGGCGCATGTGACACTGGTACCAACCCAGACGCGCACAAGCACCACCGTGGACCACAAGGTATAAGCTCCGGTCCCCAGCATGGTTGGAAATATCTGCCTCTGAAAAACTCTTCTTTCTGGACCACCCTCCTTGTCCTTTACTGAACCAGCGTACTCAATGCTTGCAATAATTTAACCCCGCATGAATGAGCCCAGGCTTTTCCCTGTGTCTGTGCGATAGGGTCGTTACCGCAACGCCGAAATACCATAACGCCGAATTTCAAAATTGACCACAACGCCGACAGCTAGAAAACTGCTGTGTACCACAACGCAGAAATAACAACTGAATGAATTTGAGTAGTATGTAAATGACGGACCTGGGACAGGGTCCAGGGTGTGGTGTCTGTGGTGTTTTCCGCCATCTTGGATTGTGACGTCACGGCGGCCATCTTGGATGTTTGTGACCTTGACCTTTGACCTTGACCTTGAATTTGATCCCCAAAAATCGCCAAAATCCGCCAAAATTGGACAAAATTTGCCAAAAATTCCTCAAAAATCGTCAAAATTTCCATTTCTGTGGAAAAAAGTTCCGCCAAAAATTCGCAAAAAATTCCTCAATTCGAAAATCAGGATTTCGAAAATCCTCAAAAGTCGTTTTGCCCTAGAAAGAACCCTAATTCCTAAAACTGGCTTAAAACTCCTAAGAGATAGCCGCTTATAAGCCATTTCTAGGAATAAGGATACCATGACCGCCATCTTGGATTATGTCGTCACCGATGCATTTTTCGTTACGGCCGCCATCTTTAACTTTTTTATTTATTATCCGATTTAAACGAATTTTTTTTTTAAATTTATAAAAAAATTCAAATAATAAAATTTTAATAAAATATTTATAAAAATCATACATTAACGACACGGAGTTCGGAGTCCTCGGTTCGAACCCGGTGAAAGCAAAAAAAATTAAAAATGGCGACAGGCTCCTTCCTTAATGGTGGCTGCAGGCAGACTGACTCCCACCACTTTTCTTAAAGCAGATATATCGTCACCTAGTATGACGTCATGTCCGCCATCTTGTCTTCGTTGCTGGAGACCACCATCTTGTTTTCGTCGGCGAGAGTGCGCTGACGCCATGTTAGTTTAGTTCTTATCCGCTAGAGTGCAGTAATCATTTATTACTAAGGTGCCCGCCATCTTGAAATTTGGACGCCATATTGAAAATCCGTAATTATTTAGCTAGAAATTCGGGAAAAATTTCTAAATTCGTTAAATAAATCACTCATTAATTTACATATTGATTCGATCCACTCCTGTCCTTGGTTAGATACTTGATCGATGCAATAATGTTTAATTTTATGTAAAAAATAATAATTTCAATAAACCATGTTTAACATTCGTAAAGAGACTCTAAATCCTCTACGACCACCATCCTATCAGACATCAAGACCACCATATTGGAAATGCGTAATTTTAATGCTAGAGATCCGGGAAAAAGTTCAGAAATCATTAAATAAATTTCCGATCAATAAACTGATTAATTAGATCGACTAAGGTCCTTGGTACGATCCCAGGCCGATACAAAACAACTTTAATATTTTAAAAAAGCACCACTAAAGTGTAAGGTTCAAGGAATTAAACACCGCAAGTTCTTTTACAAACATAATATTTATTACATAATTTCTATTCTACTACAGGATCACTTACGAAAGCCAGCAATCTTATAATCATTTAGTTCCGCAGCGGTGTGAAATGACTAATTCTTAGCTCCAATCGGTTTATACTAGACAGAGTCCAGCCAGAACCTTTACAGACATACCACCTCTTCTTGACAGAGTTTCTGGATACCGTTTTTAACAGTTTGCTTCACATCGTTAGAACTGTAAATTACTGCAGCCGATGTCTTGAATGCACACTTCTTCACTTTGTCATCGAACGGATATGGCTTTCCGTATATACAGTCCAACCACAAGTTATATTTCAAAGGTCCGTTTGTTGCTACATCATCAGTAAGCTGATTGATTATCTTCTGTCTGATATCGTCAAGAAAATTACAAATGTCCTTCGACTCACCGAACGTATTTAGATAATAGTAGTCTTTCAAAGTTCCACGAAATGCAGACTGCGCCAAGTAGAAGCCATTATCGTTCACTTGTAATGCTCCGAACACAGTCTTAGGTTTAGTTCCATGTTCAGACGTCATAACAATCGGTTGCTGGGCATCTGTTTTTTTGGTTGTATGCTTTCGTGTCTCCAATCTAAAGCGAGGAGCCGAAATGTCGGCAGGTAGTTCAGCAGTAGGAGCACAGACTCCACCTTTACATTTTTTCGCATGATGTCGCAAACTGTCAATTCGAGCAAACCATTTAAGGCACTCATCACATCGAAACTTCATGCGAGAAGGATTCTTCGTGCATTTGCTCCGCTCATGTCTTCATGCATCATGGGAAAATGCGAACGACGTATCACAGTAGCTGCAAGGATACCGTGGTGATGAAGACGATCCTTTCAGACCCGATCCAGATACAGACATTGCAACAGTAGTACCATTTCCAGGCATTCTCTTATGCACATCGATGCATCGTTGTTGCGCCGAAACCTTTACTTTCTGCCGCACAGCAGGACCTTTGCATGCCTTCATGTGCGTTTTCATATTATCTTTTCTGGCAAACTGCTTATGACATTTCTCACAAGCAAACATTTTACGATATAGGTTCTTGGCACATTCGCTCCTCTCATGTCGCCGGGCATTGCTGTTGTTGGAGAAAATCTTGTCGCAGTAACAGCACCGATGTTCGCTAGTTGTCAAATCAGCATCCATTGAAGTCTCCATCGAGGTCGTATCGTCGATCGTCGTGGTTTCCTGCACATCCAGCTCAGTAGTCATTAAGCTATCTTCTG
This sequence comes from Bacillus rossius redtenbacheri, assembly GCF_032445375.1. Classification (NCBI taxonomy): domain Eukaryota; kingdom Metazoa; phylum Arthropoda; class Insecta; order Phasmatodea; family Bacillidae; genus Bacillus; species Bacillus rossius. The sequence continues at coordinate 32,174,482 of NC_086333.1, read as the reverse complement.
CTGGTGGTATCACATCTGTTGAAATCTCCTCCAATGTCGACGTCGTCGTCGTTGCCAACGGGATCTGCTCCACCACTGTCGTCGCTGACGTCAAGGTTCCCGTAGACGATGGTACAACGTCCATCGAGTTCGGCGTTAAAGTCGGTAAAGATGCCATCGAGTTCTCAAGAACAGGTAATTACACGACTTATGCACCAGATGAAATAATCTAGGTGATCCTTACACCGTCGACGACAGTAACAAACTGAGCGACCTGCTGTCTTGGACTCGCTTATATACATGCACCGGATGGAATAATACGCAAGTCAAATCAAGAACCATTTACTATAATACTAGAGTCAAAACAACATTAAAAATAGAAGGACCATCAACGAAAAGGCAGCACATTTGGAAGCACCGACAACGAAAAGGCAGCACATTTGGAAGCACCGACTACGAAAAGGCAGCACATTTGGAAGCACCGACTACGAAAAGGCAGCACATTTGGAAGCACCGACTACGAAAAGGCAGCACATTTGGAAGCACCGACAACGAAAAGGCAGCACATTTGGAAGCACCGACAACGAAAAGGCAGCACATTTGGAAGCACCAACAACGAAAAGGCAGCACATTTGGAAGCACCGACAACGAAAAGGCAGCACATTTGGAAGCTCCATCAACAAAAAAAAAAGGCAAAAAGGAAGCACAAGTTACGAGATCTATGTCTTAGTTAGAAATCAGAATACAAGAAATAAAAACATTACATTCTTATCATTTAAATTATTTATTTTATTGCTTTACACTATACAAATGCAAGTAAAACAAGCCATTATTGTATGTAGCCAGCATTCCTCAGTTCCTTGAGTATGAAGGATATTTCTTTGATGCACGAATAGTTTCCTGCACAAAGCGAACCATGTAGAAGTCTTAGCCGGTCAACCAATATGTTTGGATCTTTCCATGATGTGTAATCATTCTCTTCTACCACCATCTTCCTTGCACCTTTATAATTATTATGATCTCTGGTGTCTTCCGTTTTACCACCAACCGCAGGGTTACTTTCATGTTTGAGACGGTGATCATCACAAGCTTGATCAGATTTATTTAATATATCACGTCGTTTCCATCGTTTCGGTCTCAGGACACCGCCACATTCTTCAATCTTGGCAGCTTTAGGTGCTTCATCATAGTCTATGTCTTTGTAAACAGCCTCAGAGTCACTGTAACAATCACCGTAGAAGGAATCGTCTTCACCCAATTTACCGTAATAATTCGATGTTGATGATGTTGAAGTGTCTTCATCGTCTTCATGCTTTCTTTTTAGGAGTCCATCATTTTTACAAAGTAGGAAAGATCTACTTGAATTCGGCTGGAATATATTCTCACTTTTCACGTTAAGGATTCTTCCATTGTCTTCATTCTTCCGTAAATCATCAACCTCCTTCAATTTAAGTTCGTTGTCGAGATCGGAAGAGCCAAGAAAATTATTGGCGTAATGCAGATCACTCTTCCTTAGGCTAGTAGATTCATCGTTGTCCTCTAGCCTGTACGCAGGCTTGGCGCTACAAGTTCTGCCATGTCTTTTTAGGCTCTCTCTCCGCGTAAACGACTTGCTACATCTAACACAACTTATCATATTGCGCAGTGGATTTTTAACACAGTCATTCTTCTCGTGTTGTCTTTTATTCTTTCTCAAGATAAACTCTTTACTGCAAAACTTACACCTATGTTCTTTCGATACAGCGTCAGATCCCAAATCGGAATTCATATTAGTTACTGAGACTAACGTCAGATACCAATTGAGTGTTTTAAATTAGATCCAATAATTAAATAGAAATATTTTCATATTTCATCAGCGAGAATTAATATATCTCATGCAAAAGTACTTTATGCATGTAGTTCTGCTTTTCAACAACAGATGTCGCCACATGTTGCTTGCAGGTAAATAATATTTAGTTCTTTTATGCGGGATGCGGGATGCTCACTAACGATCGCAAAAGAAGGATGGCTTCGCTAGACTCCAAGGAAAAGGAAGTTCGTCTTGCATGTTGGTGCTCCACAGATGTCTCATGGCGTAATATTAATTTGACTGAGTAATGATATTTTTTAATTCCACCTGATAAAAATATTGCAAGTTTTGATTTAGTAGCAGAAATTATCGAATTAAATGTAACTCCAAATAAAATGACATGTCTCATTAGTCAAAAAAAAAAATCCATGCAGACAGCGGTTTCTCAGAATAGTCAGAAACACTTGAAGAAACCACAGGAATGATTGCAAGAACACGGGAAAAACCATCAAAATACTGACAAGAATAATCAGGAGCACACGGGAAAAACCATAAAAATACTGACAAGAATAATCAGGAGCACACGGAGAAAACCATCATAATATTGACCAGATTAATCAGAAGTACTCGGAGAAAACCACCACATGTTTTCTTTGATATCATAAAATTACAGGAAAAAATATTTAAAAATAAAAATAAATTAATAAAAAAATACATAAATTTCTGGCTTGTACAAGAACTCTATCTTTGCTCAACAATGATAAGTTTACAAGCTAGCAGAAACTGTTTATGCATTTTTTTTATTAATTTATTTTTATTTTTAAATATTTTTTCCTGTAATTTAATGATATCAAAGAAAACATGTGGTGGTTTTCTCCGAGTACTTCTGATTAATCTGGTCAATATTATGATGGTTTTCTCCGTGTGCTCCTGAAAAACAGTAAAAAACGGTATCCAGAAACTCTGTCAAGAAGAGGTGGACTATGTCTGTAAAGGTTCTGGCTGGACTCTGTCTAGTATAAACCGATTGGAGCTAAGAATTAGTCATTTCACACCGCTGCGGAACTTAATGATTATAAGATTGCTGGCTTTCGTAAGTGATCCTGTAGTAGAATAGAAATTATGTAATAAATATTATGTTTGTAAAAGAACTTGCGGTGTTTAATTCCTTGAACCTTACACTTTAGTGGTGCTTTTTTAAAATATTAAAGTTGTTTTGTATCGGCCTGGGATCGTACCAAGGACCTTAGTCGATCTAATTAATCAGTTTATTGATCGGAAATTTATTTAATGATTTCTGAACTTTTTCCCAGATCTCTTGCATTAAAATTACGCATTTCCAATATGGTGGTCTTGATGTCTGATAGGATGGTGGTCGTAGAGGATTTAGAGTCTCTTTACGAATGTTAAACATGGTTTATTGAAATTATTATTTTTTACATAAAATTAAACATTATTGCATCGATCAAGTATCTAACCAAGGACAGGAGTGGATCGAATCAATATGTAAATTAATGAGTGATTTATTTAACGAATTTAGAAATTTTTCCTGAATTTCTAGCTAAATAATTACGGATTTTCAATATGGCGTCCAAATTTCAAGATGGCGGGCACCTTAGTAATAAATGATTACTGCACTCTAGCGGATAAGAACTAAACTAACATGGCGTCAGCGCACTCTCGCCGACGAAAACAAGATGGTGGTCTCCAGCAACGAAGACAAGATGGCGGACATGACGTCATACTAGGTGACGATATATCTGCTTTAAGAAAAGTGGTGGGAGTCAGTCTGCCTGCAGCCACCATTAAGGAAGGAGCCTGTCGCCATTTTTAATTTTTTTTGCTTTCACCGGGTTCGAACCGAGGACTCCGAACTCCGTGTCGTTAATGTATGATTTTTATAAATATTTTATTAAAATTTTATTATTTGAATTTTTTTATAAATTTAAAAAAAAAAATTCGTTTAAATCGGATAATAAATAAAAAAGTTAAAGATGGCGGCCGTAACGAAAAATGCATCGGTGACGACATAATCCAAGATGGCGGTCATGGTATCCTTATTCCTAGAAATGGCTTATAAGCGGCTATCTCTTAGGAGTTTTAAGCCAGTTTTAGGAATTAGGGTTCTTTCTAGGGCAAAACGACTTTTGAGGATTTTCTAAATCCTGATTTTCGAATTGAGGAATTTTTTGCGAATTTTTGGCGGAACTTTTTTCCACAGAAATGGAAATTTTGGCGATTTTTGAGGAATTTTTGGCAAATTTTGTCCAATTTTGGCGGATTTTGGCGATTTTTGGGGATCAAATTCAAGGTCAAGGTCAAAGGTCAAGGTCACAAACATCCAAGATGGTCGCCGTGTCGTCACAATCCAAGATGGCGGAAAACACCACAGACACCACTTCCTGGACCCTGTCCCAGGTCCGTCATTTACATACTACTAATTTGTGTGTGTTTCTTAAATGTACCTTAATGCCGAAATACCACAATCAAACGTAACCTTACCTAACCTAACATCACCTAGCATAATATAACCTAACCTAACTTAACCTAGCCTATCCTAACCTAAACTAGCCTAACCTAACCTAGCGTAATTTAACCTAACCTAACTTAACCTAGCCTATCCTAGCCTAGCCTAAAATAACATAGCCTAACTTAACCTAGTCTAACCTAACCTAGTCTAACCTAACCTAGTGTAACCTAACCTAGTCTAACCTAACCTAACATTTGTGGCAGTCCTGCAATGACATTTTTCGGCGTTAGTGTATTTCGGCGTTGTGGTAATTCGGCGTTGTGATACACAGCAGTTTTCTAGCTGTCGGGGTTGTGGTCAATTTGGCATTTCGGCGTTGTGGTATTTCGGCGTTGTGGTGCGTCCCCTGTGCGATGTCTAACTAGATTAAGCACAGATATAAGATAGGGGAGTTAGTCGTTGCATCAATTGCTTCCATGGCTGGCCAATCCCCAAACAAAGCACACGATGCGTGATGCTACCCTATCTGCATGGCTCACACCCAGCGTGATTAGGCGTATATCCCTCGGCCTGAGGCGCACTTATAATCTTTTCTAAGCCAGATCCGCCCTAAACCCACACACCTAGTTCTAGTTATGTGGAGCACTCGGCCGCAGTGGCAAGGCAAGAAGGGGTGGTAGGGGTGTGGGAAGTGGAGGTAGGGGTGTGGGAAGTGGAGGTAGGGGTGTGGGAAGTGGAGGTAGGGGTGTGGGAAGTGGAGGTGGGCTAAATGGACCTGCAGGTGAGGGATCCCCACTTCATTTCCCGCTCGGCGGTCTGAGGGGCGAGCTCAGGCCGCGCAGGTCTTTGACCAGGGAGGGGAGGGGGTAGAGAGGCCCCGGGACCAACAGCCTTGAATAATGGAGTGCGGCGCGCACCCTCGCCTCTTTGCCGCCTTGCGAACCATCGTGCACGGATGTTACCCTCCCTTCCTCTACAACCCCTTCAGCCCGCACAACATTTAGTATTCCGGCATGCGAAGCGCTTCGCGGAAGTGCGCGCCCCTGCACCGCATAAGCTGACACCAGCGAAACAGAAAAAAAAAAATACCCTCGATTTAATTTTTTCACCCCCTTCTCCTCTCCAACCACACCCCCTTTTCCATCGGCTTTTCAGCAGACCCGTAACCAACCTGTGATTTTTGCGCACCGTCGTGTAGGTTACGGCCGCATTCAATTTTGATATTTTTTTTTCTTTTCCCCTCCCCCCAATTCTGTTTCAAACCCTCTTCTTGAAGTTATGGATCGTTCGCCTGTCCAAGGTAACAGATAGTTGGCGTGCTGCGTGTCCTGCCTCTCTGCAGGACATTGTCTCCTGCCACTGCAGGACACTGTTCGTGCCGGAACTAAAGAAATAAATGGTCGACAAGGAGGAAAAATTCATAAATCGGTAAAAGAAAAAAAAATCTCTAATGTAGTCATCAACGACATGTCTACATTTTTCTGGTGATCTTATGCAAGTAGTTTTAAAATCATGGTAAATAACTATTGTTCTCAGTAGGTTTGCAAAGTGGCATTAAAAAAATCATTTCACTGCCAGTTACTAAGATGGGAAAATCATAAATATTTAGATAACATGATTTTAAGGAAAACCAAATGTTTTATCAAATTTTATGTCTTTACAGGTAATAAATATACTAAACTAATATCATGATAGTAAAAATTTATTTACCGTTAGATTTGTTTTTTATTTAATTTTCAAATATTTTTATTTTTATAATCCAACTAAAAATGTTTACAAAACAAAAAAAAATATTTTTTTATGTTTTTATCGAATATATGTAAGATCTATTTTGCACTTTCTTAAATTTAGTTTGTTCTCAATACAACAGGAACTAGTTTAATAAGTTAGAAGAAAAGTATATAAATGTTCCTCCAGAAACTGGGTGTCGGGTGTGGTGATTGTGTCGGTGTCCGTCATCTTGAACTACGACGTCACAGCGGCCATCTAGGTTGACCGTCGCCTTTGACTCTGACCTTTAAATTATCTCACAAATTGGCCAATATTTACTTAAAATTTCAAAAACTTTACCCAAATTTGTCAAAATCACTAAAAATTTCCAGTCAAAAGATTGAAAAAGTCATGTGGTCAAAAAGGGATAAATATGTTTTTAAATAATAAATTATACCATTGAATCTTATCAAGCTTTAGAAACGACTAGTTGCAGTACTTGGAACTAACTGCCCGGGCATAATTCTGGGTGATATATTGTCCGCGAGTTAAAGCGGACCATGGATAACGCTATATTACATTATAGTAGAAATAGAGAAATGACACACAACTGCTGTTTGTAAATCTATGACATTTATTTTTCTGTTTACCCATGGCGATCGGTTGAACGGTTTATACGTTAATACGCTGCAGCGCCATCTAGTGACGAGTTAAAGCAAAATGGATACCACGTAAATATTCTCCGTGTTCTAATATTTAATGACATCAATTTTCATGGTGATCGGTTGAACTGTTTAGAAGTTACTGCGAATCACAAAAAAAAATGGTCAGCTTAAAATCTGTGGCCATGTGGATATTTTTGGTGCTATGTATTTTTTTGGCTGTTAACTTCATCCAAGTTTATACCCCGTTAACGAAGTTTTTTTTAAATATATTTTTTTCTGAAATTTTATTCAAAAAGTTATTTTATATTTTGGTTTTTTGTAAGTTTACGTTTAATTTATATATTTTACGTTTGCGAGATCGTTCTTTCACGCAACTGCCACTTGGAAGCGCGGGTGGTGAGGCGAGTGACGTCACGCGCGTCAGTGCTGCGTGTGATAGGCCGGCGCGGACTGAGTGGGACGTGACACAAGACAGAGAGAGAGAGAGAGAGAGAGAGAGAGAGAGAGAGAGAGAGAGAGAGAGAGAAACTGGCTGCGACGCATAGTAGACGCACGGTGCGGGCTGGCAGCTCGCGAACACGTAACCCCGGCTACGTGGAACAAGGTAAAGAGAACATCTGAAAAGCTTTGCCAATAAGACCCAATACAGTATTGCGACATTTACCAGCTAGTGTAGTACGAGTGAATTTAACTTTGCTATCGCTATGTGTGCTTATGACTTTTTGGCCACGCCTGCTTTAGAGATTACTCTTATTTTGCAGCTGGCTGCCTTGAAATCACTGGCAATGGAGTTTGAAATATCTCAGCCGAATACCGTCTGTGAAAAAACTTAAATGCCTACAACATCAGGGCCTTTTTCGATTCGTCATGTCTGCGATTTCTTCTATTCACGTATTATGTATGGACGCATACATCCGCATTGAGTCGGAGGACATTATTTATTTGTTTAACATGTTTCTGCTTAAAGACATGGCAAAAGGATAAATGCCGAAGTGTACGAGCAACCGCTCCTATTTAACTGTGCCATGGTGCGCGTCACTGTTTGTGCTGCAGACAGTCCGGACAAATATCTGCGAAGCTGCTTTCTACAGATTAATGAATGACTATTTTTTATTAAATGTTGTAATGTTGAGTATAATATGCTCGCCTCCCATTACAAAAATTATGAACTGCGGTAGTGACCTTTATTACGGCCAATAATTTTTATAGTAGTATTTTAAGGGTATTTATGTGTATAGATATTTCCAAAATATTTATATTTTATTATGTATAGTATTTTTAATGCTTCGCATATCTTATATCTTTAAACTAGAAAATCTTGTATATAAAAGCTATATATATAATCTGAATCTCGGAAATTGCTTCAAAGATTTTCATGAAATTTAGTATGCAGGGGGTTTCGGGGGCATTAAATCGATCTAGCTGGGATTCATTTTTAAAAAAAGGTCGTTTTATCCGTGTTTTCAATAATCAACTTTATCGATAATCGACTTAAACATAAATGACTCTTCCTGACATCTATTGGCGAGAAATAATACCATTTTTTTTTAAATTGGGAGCAACACTAAAGCTACTCCAGTAGATGGCGTTGTTAAGCAACACTAAGCCAATGAGTGTTTGGTTTGACGTTATACCAAGAAAATCAATTGTTTACTTATGTTATTTGTGTCCAACTCATGTGTTCACTTAAAAATGCCTAAACGATCTTTGAAAAGAACGCTTGTAAATAATCTAACTTCACGAAGCCGCAACTCGTCTCAAGAAAACCTTGAAGAACATCGTCTGTGCAATCACATAATAAAGGTAAAAATTGTTACTGATGAACAATCCGGCAAAGAAGTACATATACCAAGGATAACCCTTGACTCATCAAAAGGACAACTGGGATGCACCATGCAGCGTCACCAATTTCCCGTTAGATCTGCATTTACCATGACTATCCACAAATCCCAAAGGAAAATTTTCGAATCTGTTGGGGTTGACCTAAAGTCAAGTCCGGTCTTCATGCATAGCATGTTATATGTGGCATTTTCTAGAGTAAACCACCAACTACGTTAAAAGTCCATCTTCCAAATGAAAATCCTCAACATACCCGCAATATAGTATGGAAGGAAGTATTAGATTAAGACCTTATTTCAAAATTTAAACTGTGATGCCAAATATATTTATATATACTTAGGTAGTATATTGATAAACTGTAAAAAATTAAGTATTTGTTTCTAATAAAGTATTAAACTTATTGCACTCGTGATTTTTTATTTTAATAAACAGTTCATATATTATTATTATTATGTTGGTAAGACCGAAAAATATTATTAATTTTTTATTATTTCATCAGTATGTAATTCGTATATAAATATACTTTCTAAAAACACAATTTACCAAAAAAACCGAGCAAAGCTCGGTCATCCAGGTACTATATATATATATAAATATATATATATATATTTAGGTGATGGTTAGCAACCAATAACATACAAAAACTACTAACCACAATTTAACCATTTCGCGAATTTCTACCTCTAGTTGGATAAAAACTGCGGTCCATACGGTTTTCAATAAACTGTTATATTTATTAATATAATGAGCATTAGAATCTATATTGGGCACTATAGGGTAGAGAGGGGCGATTCCGATCACTTCAAATTGTGTTGTGAAAATAAATTGTTGAAAATAAGATTAGGTTAATGAAAATACATGAGCATAAACTTCAATATGTATACTTAATATACCTTGAATGAAAAAGGTAATTAATGGCACATATAAATTTACAAAAAAATTATTCTTTAAAAGGTGATATCACAGGATTCACAAAACAAGTGGGGTAATTGCGATCACACACGGGGTAAATCCGATCATAGTGGGGCAATCATGATCACACACATTTACCGCATCTGAATTGTTTCTTTCCTTTGGCACCCACACAGATTTCATGATACCAGCTTCTACATTTCTGGCACTTGATCCAGTCCCCTCTGTTGGCAGACTGGCTCCATCTTCTGTTGCAAAATCCACATGGTGCGTCACTCGAATCTTTCATGATGAGGATTTCTTCTCCACTAGAGTCCATTTCATTTTCTGCAAACAGTCTTCGTCTCTTCACTATGCAATCTATCTGTTTCTTTTTTAATGTGGCAATTTTAACTTTTTCTGCTGTTGCCTTGATGTTTCCATCCGATGTCAGATGTCGAGATTTCTGCTTTCTGGTTTGTTTCGGTGCATTCCTATTTATAGATGATTTGTTTGGGGTTGGAATGATGTCATTAAATCCAATGAGTTTCTGTTTACTGGGAGACTTGGACGTAGAAGCTGATATGGACATGGTGGATGAAGCTTGGGAACTGGAGCAAACTGTGTGTTTGGACGGGGAATGTTGGCTGTGTGACTTATTTTGAACATGATCAAGAGAAACATCAGATGAAAGACCTGAAGTTTGCATGGTGGATGATTTTGTTGATGTAGAAGGAGATTCAGCTCGGAAAGCTACAGATGGTAGAAATTTATCCATCGAGATAGCCTTAGGGTTAAATGGGTAGAGACCAGTACACTGAAACCCTTTAGTAGCATTCCCATGAGATGCAGCTTTGTTCCATGCAGCTGTGAAAATCTTTCCAAAGTCAGACTTGGTGATCGATTGTGTTGGGTTGTTGTGAAAGAATGTGGTTGCTTCTTGATGGTAGAAAGTTTTTAATGGTTTGAATAATGTGCGATCTAGAGGCTGAAGGACATGAGTGGTATGAGGTGGTAAACAGAGAAGTTCAATTTCATTTTCTCTGCAGTAGTTCAGGCATTTAAGCGAACAATGTGATGCGTGTCCATCCAAAATAAGAAGGCATTTCCCTGGGAGTCTGTGCTTTTGAAAATGTTGCAACCATCTGAGAAATAGGTCCTCATTTATATATCCAGATTCAGACATTGCTGCTACAGATCCAGATGGCAAATTAGCACAGTATGACTCTCGATACCGCACACCCTTGAAAATCACGAATGGTGGTATGTACACCCCACTAGCACTGAAACAAGCTACTACTGACACATTTTCCCCACGTTCTACACTTGTCAATTTAATTACTTCTCTTCGGCCTTTTTCACAAATGATTTTTGATGGCTTATTGTTTAAAGGAAATCCAGACTCATCAACATTATAAATTCTCTCTGGCTTCTCCCTGAGTTCTAATTCGTTCGTCAAATCACCAAAGAGGTCATAAAAGTCGTTAAATTCTTTTTCATCCATGGCAGCTGCCCTCATTTTTGACAAACCTTCCGGTTTCCTCAAAGAGAGTTGAGGATGTCTGGCCATGAACTTGCCAAGCCAATCTTTACCAGCCAATTTTTCGGTATTGCTCCATGGAATTTTTAGACCCTTCTTTTCAGCATACATGTATGCTGCATTTCTTACCTGAATTGTGGTCAAACCAAAGCCTCTTTTCGACAGGTTGAGCAGTCTGTCACACAGTTCATCTTCCTCCTCAGCATTTAGTACAGGTGGGTGACCAACTTTATGTTTGCACTCTTTCCCTTTGTCTCCTAATAACTGCTGTAGTTTTACTTTTTGGATCCTGTTCTGAAGTGTGGTGAATGGCACCTGATGTAAGTTAGCAGCTGCTCTGATGGTTGTTTCTCCATGGAGGACACTGCTGATAGCATTTGACATAGACTCCTCGGACCACTGAAGAGTGGTGTTCTTTCTTTTGTAGTTTCTGACCATCTGAAATTCACAACCATAGTACATATTAGTGTTGATTTACATTTGAGATGTTTTAAATGCATGCAACACTTCAGTAAAATGCATCAAAATGTTTATCTCGGTTATAACTTGGGTAGTGTGGAATTCTGTTATCGTCTCGTATTCCAGAAAGGATTTGGAGATTAAATAAATTATTAATAACAATATTAGATTTCAGTATCAAGATGTTTAAGAAAATCCGTAATTAACTAAACTTTGTTGCGAGAAAGCTTATGCTGCTATGGTCCCCGAAGACCCATTTCGAAAGTTGTTAGATTTCAGCACACAGCGGCTGGTACTAAGAACCAGTAAAATTTGTGGATGGCAAACACTCTGACAGTATTTAACCAATGGTCATATTTCAAGGTACAAACTTGACACTTTTTCGTTTTATATATGTCAAGTTGGTAATGCCTTTATTTTATGGCATCGAGATTAAAAAAAATGTGTGCGAGTTATTTAAAGTGTGGCCAACACGGAGTGCGACCAGCCAACTCTTTCTTGAATAATATAGGGTGTGACCCGCCAAGCATCGGCAGTGAAACCAATCACTGCAACGGAATGTGCGGTAGTCGAAAAGATAAAACATCAGTATCTACAAACTGGCGACAGCTAGGTCTCTAACTGTCCCCTCAGCTATCCTTGAAACATTAAGATAATACTTTTTTCTGTCAGCTACGTGCACCGTGACAATAGAGCAGTGTCGAGTAATCGCTTTTAAGATTAGTTGATAAATACGATCCTTTCTGTGCTGTATTCTCCAGAGCAATAAATTATTTCCTGTGATCGAAATAGCCCCAATAGTGTGATCGGAATTGCCCCATTTTGTCGACTTTTACCTTTGCCGTCCAAACTGTAAGAGGAAACTGGTTTTTATCAGAACTGATACAAGGATATTGTTTTCCAGTAAATATGCTACGTGAAGAAACCAAAGTACTAAAAGATATCTCGTTTCTGTAATTGTAGCTTCTTATTTTGGAACGTGAGATTTTATAAAGAGTGATAAAAATGCATGGCGTGACTTACCTTGGTGTTGAATCGCTTCCTTACACTCAGCAAAGTTTAGAATAACAACACAAATTTTTTACCACGTGAACACCAACACTCCCAGCTTGCGACTGATGGGATGATATTGTTTCCTTTCGGCTCATGGCTTGCTGTGTTGCCAATTCTCTTATTATGATCGGATTTACCCCGTGATCAGAATAGCCCCGCTCTACCCTAATATACATACGAATACTACGAACTAATATTTTAAAAATATTGGAAACACTAATAGATTCTACTTGCATTAAAATTTCTGTATTGTATTTTTTTATATTCTAGAACATCGTTTATAAAGAAGTGAAAAGGGGGTGACTTTGATTTATTTTAAGATGTATCTAAAACTATTTTAAAACGAAATCGTCTCTTTTGTAAGAGTAATAAAAATTAATAAACAACATATAATTACCAATTCGCGAGATTCCACACCAAAGTGGTAAGAATAGTTTTAAGGAAAAAAAGAATATTTTTGAATATACTTAAGCTGTGTATACAAAATTAAGAACGAACCACAAACATAGAATTATGATTTTTATTTTTTTCATTTTGAGGGGGAGAAAAAGCGGTAAGTTTAGTTTTATCATAAAAAGTTATAGCTCCCTAGTAAATAAAACTGTAGGTGAGAAACCAACAATTAATGCCATAAATAATTAAATATGAATGGATTATAATATATTACGAATTTCGACCCCATAGACAGTGAAATGGGAGCACATAAGTTTTAATAGTGATAAATCAATAAATAAATCAAATTTTGCAGGAATAAATAAACTGAACAAGATTTACGTACATCATTTAATTTAGTGGCATGATTTTTACCTTTAATATTTTTATCTATTTTATCGTAAAATGAGTGAAAATATGTTCAGTTTCGTTTAATTATAAGTCATATTTCCGAAGCTAATCTATCTGTAATTATCTAATGCGGTATAATTTATAAACATGGAAAATTTGGCAATTTTTTTTCCACTTTCTGCATTTAAAGACATTAATCGTTGAATAATTGCATATATAATTATAAGTTAAAAATATATGTTTTCATCAAATATAACTAATTTAACATATTGTCAGTGATTTATAAACAAACCTTACATAACCTTCTCTGTTTCTACTCTCTCGGAAATATTGCCTATTAAATTGAAACAGATGTGAATGTTATAAGTATAAAAATCTACTAAAACACTATTACCATAGTAAATTGTAACTGAATATGAACACAAGTTATTAAAATTATCTGGATTTCACATATATGGTAGAAAGAACGGGCGAGTATGTTTTTCTTACGTTAACAGGTGTTACCATATTTACTAAATTTGTAGTTATAAATTTTCCAAATGCATCTCGTAGAAAAAGGGAAGGGAATTAAAATTGTAGGATGTTGTTAGATAAACAGTAATATGCATAATGAAAAATCAATCCTTGAACACAGTAATAAGGGAGATATAATATCAGATATTTGATCAATGCTAAATTTTATAATGCTTGCGTATGATAACTTAATAAAATATTATTCTTAAACGGGTTATGAATTAAAACATACACCTGACCAAATTATTATTTCTCTTCCTTTATTAAAATTTTGAAGTGAAACTTCTTTGCTGAGATGGTAACAATTATTCGAGCCTTACGGAAATTCCGAATGCATGAGGGGAAATTGCTAGGTACGTGGTGTGGGAACCTGGGCAGGAGGGGAATAGTTAGGTACGTGGTAAGGGAACTGGCAGAGGTGACAGCAAGGCATAAACCTTTGCACACACACTTCTACATACTTTTACACACATTGTTTCACACTTCTGAACAATTTTGCACACTTCTGCACTTTTTGAACACTTACATACTTTTGCACAATCGCTCACTTATGAACACTTGAAAATTTTAGCACACTTTTGCACAGTTGCACACGTTTGCACAGTTTCACACTTTTGCACATTTAGTATACTTGAACATGTATGCATAATTCTCCACATTTTTTAAAACTTTTGCAAATTTATACACTTTTTCACACTAGTATACTTTTGCACACTAGTATACTTTTGCAAACTCGTACACTTTTGCATACTTGTACACTCTTGCATACTTCTACACTCTTGCACACTTTTATACTTTTGCACACTTGCACACTTTTTCACACGGGCACACTTTTCACACTCTATACAATTTTGCACACTTTTGTACACACCTGCACACTTGCAAAATTGCACACTTGCACACTTTCACACTTGCATACTTGCACACTTGCACACTTGCGACATATCCATCTGGCGAACTTGTGCACATGCTCACACGCGTGTTAGAGCATTCACGCCCTCGCGCTCTTGTGCACTTTCATGTGCGCGGTTGTTTCTTTGGGGTGGACGTCGTGCTATACCATCTCCGGGGCTATTGGCGCGGGCGGTGATCGCTGGAGCAGCCTTGAGCGGGCTCCACGTGGCGGCGTGCGGCTCAGGTTGGACTCCGCCATGCTGCAGGGATAGGCGGGTCGCGGTGGTAGGGACCCGCCTGCGCCTGACGCCATCCCGACTATAGGAGGTATTTGGACAGAGGCCAACACAACGGGGTTTGTTGCACCATGCTACAGGCCATATTTGAAAATAAATATTGTTCTTTCAAGTATCTATTATTATTTGAATTACTCGTGTAAATTAGTATTGTTTAACAGTGTTAGGTATTTTTTTGTTATTTGAGATCATACCCGCATACTTATTATTCTCAATTATAATCGTTTGTTAAATAAAAATATATTAATAATTTATATCTATGTTCACCTAATAAGCAAGAAGTTCACTCTTGTCGCGCATGGACTCCACGCACAATTTTTTTTTAATAACCACATACTTTTCCTACAATGGTACTATATTATCAATATCTTTATATCACCCGAGCTAAGCCACGGGTTATTAGCTTCAAGTGCATATTATTGTTATTTTCTTAAATACAAGCGTAATAAATTTTTATTTTAAAAGGTAATTTTATATTATAAACACTTTATTATAAATTATCTTTGGCTATGGTAAATAGACTTAAAAATTAATTAAATTCTACTCACTAACATGAAAAAGTGTTTTTTAAGTATTTTATTAAAGAAACAATAAAAAAACTTGTTTGCGCAATTTACCCTTTTAAAATAAATACCATGCATTAAGCATAAATCATATTTTTTTTACACAATCTGTAGGTTATTTACAGTGATTTTGCAATAGGAGACGGATTTATAAATCTCTACGCACCACTTTAATTATAAACGAGTTTACAGATTCTAAAACGCTTTTAATATTTTATTGCAATAACTATACTTGAAAAAATTACTGAGAATTGATTGTAAAAACCTTACCTTATATACTCAGCTTTTATTATTTTCCAGCGTTCCCTTAATTTCCTCGAGCAATGCAAGTTATCACTCCCCCTCAGCAGCGGCAAGAAATGGGTTTTTCCAAGACAAGTTCCGAAAAGGAAAAATTGTCAACGCTGCCAAAGGCGCGCAGGTCTGCAATGAAATGTGGTTGCAATTTCTTTGAGCGCTCATTCCCGCGCCCACCCGTTAGGCTTCAGATTGAAAGTAAAAGATGAAACAGTAATTCACAGCTGCCATATAAAAATACGGCCACCTACGTTCCCTAAACGAACAGCGCCCTGCTTTATGTACTTACGCTTACGACTGAGTTATGGCCAGTTTTATACGGCTTACCACAGAGACATGCTGCTAAATTCCTTCTTCCCTAGTAATGAACATCTTTGCGAATGCTGTAAAACCAACACTTTCACAAGAAATATAAAACTGGGTTAGATTATGAATGTTCTCACCCGATTTGTTTAGCCTCGAAACAAGGAAGTAAAAAAAGACATTAAAATATATATTTTCTTAAATTATGTATATTTTGACAATACTTAAATACTTTAAATATCAACTAAATTCTTGTGTTTTGTAGAAATGTCAAATAAATAAATACACCTGTCAATAGAAGTGAAGTGGATTAGTTTGAAATAAGAAATTTTTAAATTATCAAATAAACATCATCTTATGTGCCGAATTTCGAAGTGCAAGACTGGTATTTATAAATGCATAGTACGATAAATGTCCTACATTCAAATTAACATTGCCATTGCCATAACTTATACTTACATTTAATAGTAAATTTCTAGGTTAAAAATATCGTAGGTTTGCCTAAAAAGTCAACTAAAAACAATTTTAATAAACTCTTTTCATTGTTTAAAAAATAATAATTTCAAAGTTATATATATATTTTTTGTTTTTGCTTCATTTAGGCATTATTCGGCAAGAACTGAACGAACTGACAAAATACCAAGATATTCTTGGGCTTTGGACAACGAATAAGGATAAATGTTACCATTTTGATGGTAATGTTAGACGTTACTATCCGTGCGCATCGTTTAATAATCCAGTGTTTTTTACTGTACATCATTATAATAACCGTCATTGGCCAAACGATGATATGTTTGCAGATAAAAGTTAAACTATTTCAGTAAGAGTCACGCTTATCCACACTTGTCGGGACCGAACCTGTCCGGATCACGGAAAGTGTGTGTTAACAGTAATAAAACTTAAAATGTATCAAAGTAAATTTTATAGGCAAAAGAAAAATATTATAGATTAAAAAAAATATTATCTATACAGTACTTACGAATCTATGTATAGTACCTGGATGACCGAGCTTTGCTCGGTATTTTTTAGTTTTTTGGTAAATTGTGGTTTTTTAGAAATTATATTTAAAAACGAATTACATACTGATGAAATGATGAAATATGAATAATATTTTTCGATCTTACCCACATAATAAAATATGAACTGGTTATTTAAATAAAAAATCACGAGTGCAATTAGTTTAATATTTTATTAGAAACTAATTTTAATTTTTAACAGTTTATCAATCTACTACGTAAGTGTGTATGTATATATATATATATATATATTGTCATCACAGTTTTAATTTTGAAATCGGGTCTTAATTTAATACTTCCTTCCGTACTATATTGCGGGTATGTCGAGGATTTTCATTTGGAAGATGGACTTTTAACGTAGATGGTCGCTTACTCTAGAAAATGCCACATATAACATGCCATGCATGAACACCGGACTTGACTTTAGTCAACCCCAACAGATTCGAATGTTTGCCTGCCCTTGGGATTTGCGGACAGTCATGGCAAATGCATGACTAACGGGAAATTGGTGACGCTGCATGGTGCATCCCAGTTGTCCTTTCGATCAGTCAAGGGTTATCCTTGGTATATATACTTCTTGGCCGTATTGTTCACCAGTAACAATTTTTGCCTTTATTATGTGATTGCACAAACGATGTTCTTCTAGGTGTTCTTGAGACGAGTTGCGGCTTCGTGAAGTTAGATTGTTTATAAGCGTTCTTTTCAAAGATCATTTAGGCATTTTTAAGTCAACACATGAGTTAGACACAAATAACATATGTAAACAATTGATTTTCTTGGTCTAACCTCAAACCGAACACTCATTGGCTTAGTGTTGCTTAACAACACCATCGACTGGAGTAGCTTAAGTGTTGTTGTGTTGTTAAAGCAGTTAGTTGCTCCCAATTTAAAAAATGGTATTATTACTCGCCAAAAGATGTCAGGAAGAGTTATTTACGTTTAAGTTGATTATCTATAATGTTGAATGTTGAAAACATGGATAAAATTACATTTTCTAAAAATGAATCCTAGCTAGATCGATTTAACCACCCCGAAACCCCCTGCATACTAAATTTCATGAAAATCGTTGAAGCCGTTTCCGAGATTCAGATAATATAGGCCTCTCTCCCTCTCTCTCTCTCTCTCTCTCTCTCTCTCTCTCTATATATATATATATATATATATATATATATATATATATATATATATAAGAATTGCTCGTTTAAAGATATAAGATATGTATATACATATAAAACAATAGCATGTATTGTACGTACGTAATTAAAATGAAGCAAATAATTAATTATTATAACATTTACAATTCACTCGAAAAAGTTTTTAATATTCTTCTTTTTTAATGAAGATTTCCGTCGTTTCGTCGTGCGATCTCCTAGGCGTCTCAAGTAAATTTTCTCAGCAGACAATATGTCGCTTTGCTTCTCAGAGTAACTCAAGAACCCCTCTAGCATTGTAGTTGCTTCACCATGAGTTGGGCCAGCTGATTTTTCAATACCTTTGTCATCTTCTAAACTATTTCAGTTGCCGTGTTTGCAGTGCATGCCTTCACTATTTCATCTTCACTTATCATTTGATGGCCTATACCCCTGACACTGTTCAATCATTCTGATATTTTTTCTTCTCCAAGTTGGCACAACCCTTAAACTGTTGAAAAACCTGAACAACATCAAAATTAGTTGACATTTGTTAAGTTTTGTCTTTTCCCTGGTTTTCCTGTGAAATGCTCGGCCACAAATGTTTCCACATTTTTTGAAGAGTTGTCGGCTTAATTTCTTTCTACGCTTCTGCAGCCAAGTAAATGCCAGTCTTCATAGTCATTTTTTTTATATGATTCAATTAGTTAGCTGACGGGTTTGCTTCGTGTTGCTTTAAAATAAACATGATAAATTTTTCCCTATATCCCCGTTTTGTTTTTTCATCACACCTTTAACCTTTAGGCTGTATCAACGCAGTAACGTTTGGTGGCAGAAATTTTAGAAAAACTTCACCACCTCGTAATTATTATTCACTCTGGTGACACGGTGCATTATCAATTAACAATACAGCTTTTTCTGTGTGGTTTTTGTTTTTTAAATTTTTTTTTGTTATAGGAACAAATGTTTCAAAAAACCAAGCTTTAAAAATCTTTCCGTACTTCCATGCCAATGTTTCTGTATTGTACTGTGCTGAAAGATAATTTTAATTATAATTTTTTTAAGGCCGTATGCTTAACCGATTCGCTATAAGCAAAAGTGGAATTTTCAATTTGCCAGAAGCATTACTAAAAGGAAGCAAAGTACTCATTTATTCTTTTACCTTATGACCTTTGGCTAAAGAATCCAAATTTGAGGCTTATGTATTTTGGGTAGCATTATGAAATTTAATCCAGTTTATTCAGTATTAAACACTTGACAAGGCTCTATGTTTTGATTTTTACAAACTTTTCAAATTGGGCTCTAAAGTCTTCACTTGTACTATTGTCACCTTTCAAAATTTCACCACTTACACTAAGTTCACGAACACCATGTTGATCTTTCCAAAGAGACAACTATCCCACACTGGCAGTAAATGCAGGGCCATCTCTTATTTTTTCTTTGAGTTTGAGCGCGAACGCTTTTTATGTTACGCCCAACAGCGGAATGCCTTGTTCACGTTGTTGTTAAAACCAAATCTACTGCTTCTGTTACACAGACTATCCTTACTCACCATTTTCGCACAACAATCTTCTACTTTTTTTCCGATTTTTGTTTCCAATCAGAAACAGCTAAACGACTCTTAATCCTGCACGATTCTAGTTAATTATTCACCTGCATTACTACGAAATAAAGCTTGGTGTTTTCGTTCCATTGTTACAGTCGATTTCCTACGATAAGTAGTCATTACTTCGCTCTAAGGATGCACACAATTAAGACACTTGCACTGAATAAAAACAACTGTCACAAGCACCTATCACCAGCATGAGAACAAACGACTGAAGGGAACAAAACAAAATAACTCGTGGCTATAGAGTGAGTCGCTTCACGGAAAACAGATGCTGAGCGAAAAACTGGCGGTAAGACTTCCGGCAACTGAGGGCAAGCGGACCATATCTTAGAATTTGTATTTTCTTCCTTTCCTGTGTCACCAAATTATTTTTTTCTTGTTTATTTTTATATCCGTCCGGATTAACCGAATGTCCGGACTAGCTGTATCCGGATTAGTGTGATTCTACTGTAAACGCATTCGCAGCTGCTACACCTAATTTTAATTATCTTATTTATTAAAATATGAAATTTCAGTAAATTCTGTTTTAGAGGCATTTATTTTTTTTTGGGTCCACAAGTTTTATGATATCCTTTTTCTGTTAGATTTGGACACGTACCTGTAAAAAAAAGTCATTCCTTTACTCAGAAATTCATTGTGCAATTTTAATAACTTGTAACTGAGAACAATGTATATATCTTGTTTTGTTGAATTTTTTAAGGCATTTACGAAAAATAAAGATCTATTTTGATATTTTGTTACCATTTATTAACCTTTTTATTTTGTATTGTTATATTTTAAATGTCGACCTGCTGACATTTTAAAATAATTAAAAATACTGCATTACCTTATAATAAACTATATAATGCTACGTATAAAAACAATTATGCGTGATAGCTATAATAAGCTTCATTAACATTAATTTATACAAATTGGAAAATAATTATAAATATGTATTAATTATATGAAATTTTATATCTAGAAATCATTATTTTTAATAACCTGCAAAAAAATACGTTGAAAACTGCAATAACATACAACTGCGTTTCAAAAATTATATTAATGGGATTATTACATATGGCATACACTTTCTTGAAAATTAAGTGAACAAATATATTTTTTCTTACGGTTTGATTTTTGTCTCAAATCCACTTCCATTGACAAATAAATGCCTTTGTTTGATGTCACTGCTTGAATTGCATCGAATGATTCCGACAGAATCTATCGCGTTTCAGCTTTATCTTTTGCTGATACAGATTTCACGTGTGAAATACGCGCGACAATAACCGGTAATTTCACGCCGTATCGCGAAATGAAATTATGGACTCGCAATTGCGTGCGACAGGAATTTGTGTTTCATGAATAATTCAGGGCGTTTGTGGGGAGGGGGGGGGGGGGAGCGGCGCTAATCCGGGTGGGTGTGTCCTTGGCCGGACCAGCCCTCGTCGGCGGTGTTTGCGATGACGGGGCTCGGGTGTCAGGGTTACGAGGGAGGGGGGGGGGGGTGGTTGTTGTTAGGGTGCGCGGGCGGAGATCGCGGGCCTGGGCCCGGCTCCGCCCGATGGCGCGACGTGATTGGCCGCGCGAGACGCGCTGTCCCCGGCGAGACAGCGATCAACCCACAGCAGCACACAGACAGACCAGCAAGCGGGAATACGACACAACTCGTGTCAGACGCCCACCCCAGCCAAGTGGAAACACTCTGGCACCCAAACCGCCGTTTTTACGGCAGAGAAAGGTACCAGCACTGCAACCACAGCACCAGCACCAGATCAACAACAGCTGCGCACGCCTCGAGACCGCCCAGTGACGTCGGCCCCTCCAGCCAAGAAGAGGGAGGCGGCCGCCACTGTTGCGCGGGAACCAAGACTGCAGCCTGCTGCAGAACATCGCCAGCAGCCTCCGCAACTGAAGAGAGTGCCCTGGCACTTTGTCGTACTGCGGGGCGGCGGAGGGGCTGGGGTACCGACCGAAGAAGTGGAGTCTGCACTGCACGAGGCCGGCCACAAACCGACCAAGTGTTGGCGCATACGCAGCAAGGCAACAGGGCGCCCCACCGGCCTTCACCGAGTGGCTTTTGCAACACCTGAAGAAGCCACTCGACTCCTGGAGGCCGGCCTAGACACCAAGGGCGCACAACTCGCAGCTGAACCAGCTCACAACTGACCGCAGCTCCCCAGGGCCTGGGGCCGCACCGAGCTGCAGTCTACTCCGCGCGGCGCAGTGCTGCAGTTGGCAGAAATGTTAACTGCGGTGCTGAGCCGCGCTAGGTACATTACGAGCCAGCCGTGGGCAGAGGGGACTCGTCCCCTCCGCCGGCCTAGTCCCTCTTCCCGTTAAAGGGAGGGGGTCAGCAGCCCACGGTTTAGGAACCTCGCAACACATACAACACACTTAGCTAACACAGTAAATAAGTCCAGCCTTTGCCCACACGCAAATAAATAAATCAACACGTTTTTAATAACAACATATAAATCAAAACAAACTGAGCAGCCAAGGCCAACTGCTCAGCTTAAATTAATATTCACCCCCCTTCCCCCCCTTTGAATTTAAATTTTAAACTTAAAGGGAGGGCTGGACAACACACGAGTTTAAAGTAGAGTCACCACACGAAATTAAAGTAGATTATAACAGGTCATTTGCAACAAAACACAGCTTCGCAGCTTATTTAAAAGTCATTCACAAAAAGTCAAAACCGAATTCACATTAGGCAAAACAGGAGGTTATGGGTCGGCAGTAAGCCACCTGGTACTCCTAAAGGGTCGCGGAGTTCGATGTCAAGTTGTGGCATTCGGGCCCCGCGGCCCTCACGGGCGATGATGTTATCCCTTTATCAGTCAGACGAGAGTCTGCTGAGGGGGTGCTTCATTAAGCACAGATACTGAGCCCCGGCATTCGTCGTTCCTTAGGTTCCATCTTCGTTCCCCTCCTCTCTACATCAGCGCTTGCACGTCCGCAAGTTTTTTTTTTTTTTGCGCGAAAACGTCTAATAAATCTATGAACGCCGGCTGCACGCACGAAAAAGTGTCTCGTTACGCTCATTGTACGCTTGCGCCGCATCTATCTCTCTTTCACTTGATTGGCCTATGCGTCCGAGGAGAAGAAAGACAGCGTCAGCACACAACTTACATCTACACGTGAACTGTTTCGTTGACTGTTTATAAAGTGAAGTGAAATGTAAATGTGGTTTTCATTGCTTATTACAACAACAATTTCGGCAATAAAGGTTATTATACTTACAATTTAAAAATCTGATTACTAGTATAATTTCAAGTATTAATTTTTTTATTATTAAAAAAGTAGCATCTGTTGGCGAGTGCAGTAATAATAGGTTATGTTACAATTGACTAAAAAAATTATGGTGATTCAGATAGTTGATGATAGATATTTGATTACAGTTTATTTATATGAAAACTTGTTCATAATTATATTAAAACTTTATAGCTATCCGCCAGTATTTAAAATTAATTACAAGTCATCTACACGTGAACTGTTTCGTCGACTGTTTATAAAGTGAAGTGAAAAGTTAATGCGGTTTTCATTGCTTATTCGAACAACATTTTCCCCATTAAATGTTAATTATTCTTGCATTTTAAATATCTGATTACTAGTATAATTTCAAGTATTTATTCTTTTATTATTAAAATTTAAATGATTCAATTTTATTCATAAAAGTATGCAATCATTTCATCAATGTTTTGTTATGACGTCACGTTAAACTATCGTCCGTAAACCGACTTTACATACAATCAATTTTTTTTTACAAAAATATTGCTTTCGAAACCAGTTGCCAAGAAATAGTTTGGAAGACTACATGAAATATATTATAACTTTTGGCAACAAGTGGCTATTGTTTTGCATAGGTACACTAAATACGTTTATTTAAATACTACTGAGTATTTAATACGAAGTGAGATATAATTTTTTTTTTAAATCTTATGTAGGCAGTGGGCATTTTCTTGTTTTTAAAACTGTACATTTGTATAAAAACAAACGGCGCCGATTTTTAAATGTTCATACACATACACAAATCTATGCACAAACACCTAATCTATCACTTCGAGTTTTCTCCAGTTAGTTTTATTTTTATTAAAATATAAATTTAATATGCGTTCCTAGTATGAAATAACGAAACCAATGGTTAAACAGTGTACTAAGAAGTTTTCAAAGAAATTTTCAAAATATCATTTTTGTAATGCAGTAATCTGTTATATAAAAATGTAAAATCCCTTGAACCTCACCCAAAATTGGCAACGTCACTGTTAGAAACAACGCCCTCTGCCACTAAATAATATTTAATCAGCATAATTTTTCGTGGTTTTGTTTAATGTTAGTTGTCTTGAATGCTCGTTTTACACCATAAAAAAACACAGTGCCAAGGCACATTTTTTTCTGAAGTGTTTTCCGAACCAAATACTAAACACGCTCGACATTACTTAGATAACTTCATTTTAATGTTGCATCTATTGAACCACTTTTTTTTTTCACTAAATAAATTATTTATTTTTAACGTTTCGTAAAAATTTAAATAAATATGTCAATACATGTTTGACATCATATTACTTGATTTTGATAGGTGTTAAAGACTAAACGATTGTTAAAAAAATGTGAGCAATTTATGTGTAAACATCTAACCTCGTTAACGAGAAAATTCATGTGTTCTCATGTTGCACATAAACTTATAATATACTATAATTATGTTATTGACTTTCATGCGTTTGTTTTATGAACCCGGCCTTAGGAAAACCACATGGAAATGTGTCACTCTGTTCAATGCCAAGCGTGATAAATATTCGCTTTTCAAGTACGTACTTTCTCCACCAGCCACTGCAATTAACTGCCTGGATCGTAAACATTGATTGCAACCATCACTCGCAGATAGCAGCACCTAACAGCACGAAACAGAAGGAAATTTTCAACTATGAAAAAACTCAGAAAAAAAATCTTAAATTTTAAAAACAAACGAAAAATTCTTTTTTTATTACAGATCCGCATGCGCAATACAATTTTTGATGGGTAAATAAATCAAATTTACAAACTACTTTGCTTTGAAAAGTAGGATAAATTGGACAAAAGACCAATGACCAATTTGATAGTTATTTGCTTATTATAATTTTCTTTAGAAAATGCTGGGCATATTCAATCACTGAATATCTGTTTATTCAAATATTAAGGTATCTGCTTCCAGTCACAGCATGTTAAGTTATTTGAAAAGAACATCAAAGCAATTATGATGAATATAAACGTCATATATGTAATGTAATGGTTCCAGAAAAATATTATGAAAAAAAAATTTAAGTATTTAGTGATAGGCGAAAAGAATTTATTATTTTATTCATAAGTAGCTCTTAACCACTTAGAATAAATCTTCACGGTTGTTATAAGTATGATTCGGACAATTTTAAAAGTTTATTTTCGTATTTTGGTTCATTGCTGTCAAAAATACCTTTATTAAAACAGTTTGAATAAAACATTCCAAACATGATTCAGAAGAAAATAAAATCTGGTTTTTTATATCTGTATATGTCACACTGTTATGTATACCTGTATTGCAGTGTATTGCAAGTAGTTTTGTAAAGAGATTGTTTCGGAACAACAAAAATTGTACTGTACAATTTCGTGCATCGTATATCTTAGTCGGCAAGGAATAAATGAAATTAAATACGTATTCTTTATCAGACATGTAACGATATTTTTAAAATTAAAACGAGACGAGCATGTAAGGAAAGCCGTCAGCAAGCAGGTGTTGTGTAGCGGCCGGGCGCGGCTGGGCTGCAGATGACGTCACAACAGAGTTTCGGGATATCTACATTGTCCTTATGGGATCAAGGCAACATCTCTTTACTAACCTTGTGTTTCAAACACAACAAAAAGTTCGCCATTTTAATTTACAACCGTGCCCGCTACCGCTGTGCTATCGAGCCTGTTTGAAAATTAGTAGATGAATTTAAATTATATTAATTGTAATGCCAGGTTTTTCATGTATTTTCAAACTTGAGACCACTTTTGAATATTTTTTACCTTTAAATACTATTTTTATATTCCTTGCACTAATGCGCGGGGGTGTAGACATTTTTTTTACCAAGGCCTAAAATAATATTAATATCATTTAAAATTAAAAAGAGCAAATTGGATAGGTAGGGAGTAAGAATTTTTATTAATTAAAACATTCCCACTTCATGTTTTTACTGTAATAAGTCCTCTTATCAAAAATCATTTCAGCCCAAGGTTAAATATAATCTTTAGGGTTTTTACAATAAATTATAACGAATTTTATAGAATACCTCCTGAAAAGTGGGCTCAACTGCTCCAATGCTCCAAGAGCTCCAAAGCTCAAATTACTCCCAAAACCCCAATGCACCAAGACCTCCAAAGCTATAATTGATCCAACAGCTCCAAATGCTACAATTTCTCCAACATCTGCAACAGCTCCAACTGCCCCAATTGCTCAAAGCTCCAAGTGTTCCAATTCTTCAACAGCTCCAAGTACTCAAAAGCACATTTGCTCCAATAGGCCAACAGCTTCAAGTGCTAAAAGCTCAAAATGCTCCAATTGTTGCAACAATTCTAACTGCTCTAATTGTTCCAAGTGCCACAAAGCTCCAAGTCCTCAAATGCTCCAATCGCTCCAAATCTACAATGCTACAAGAGCTCAAAAATGTATTTATTATTCATGGATATTCGTATAAATATTTCTCTAAGAACATTTTTAGTTCACAGTTTAGCCATTGGTTTCGTTATTTCATACTGGGTATGCATATAACAATTTATATTATTATGAAAATAAAAATAACTGGAGAAAAATCGAAGGTATATTTAGGGTGTTTGTGCATAGGTTTGTGTATGTGTATTTAAATTTAAAAAAACGGTGCTGTTAGTTTTTATACAAATGTACAGTATCACTTGTTACTGGTTACAGTGGTGTTAAGATCGTCTAGTTTGATTCTTCTGACTTATAATTCCAGTAACTGGTTTTCATTGTACACTTTATGGTATATTTACCATCATTAATGTATAAGATGAATGAAGCTGTACCATCTACGGCGCAGATCCCGATGGCGGCGATGCTGACGACTGCAGAGAACTTTATGGAACGTATACTATCGTCATCGGAGATCTCGATGGCAGAGAGCCGAGGGCCGTGGAGATCCTGGTCGCCGAATCACTGTTAATGTTTACAGTGACTTCAACAGATGTTTTTTTTTCAATAGAAAGCTTCGATGAATGAAGTTATGTTAGCAGTGGCTTCAGGTGATTTTCTTCTGACTCTTCCAGTTATTTCACGGTCAACTGTAGCTGACGAACTAAACGTGTGCTAAAAATCATCAAATTTATGGCAGCATGTGACAAAATTCCGATTGACGACTAAAATGCGAATGCTTTTGCAACAAGATCGAAATTAAGATGTGTTTTCAAAGCAATTGTTGGACATTGGTGATGGGAAAATCGCCGTTGACATTTCAACCGGATTCATCATGTTGCCCACCGATTTATGTCTGTTGACCGAATCGAAGGAGGAGCTCATTCGGCGTGTTTTTTTTTTTTTTCGAACGGAGCGCAGAACTCCAAAAACCATAATTGGCTGAACTAAAGAGCCATATTGGCGGCGAAAAACAAAGATATCGTTCGCAAAACGTGCATTCAAAATTTCATTCCGAGACAGTCGTTTTATTTAAAATCGGTTGACACAGTTATCAACCAGGATGAGGTTGTCAACTATCCCACAGAATTTTTGAATTCGCTGGAATTGCCGGGATTGCCACCTCACGATTTGTCATTGAAAGTCGGCTCAGTCATCATCATGTTGCTAACATCAATCAACCTCGACTATGCAATGTAACTATACTGGCTGTGAAAAAGCTTATGAGCAACGTCATCGAGGCGACGATTATCAAGGGAAAGTACAAAGGAGAGAATGTTTTGATTCCGCGCATCCCGATGATTCCAACGGACTTGACATTTTAAACGGCTGAAATTTCCCGTGCGTCTGGCCTTCGCAATGATCATCAACAAATCACAAGGCCAGTCGTTGGAAGTTTGCGGAATTAACTTGGAGTTTCCGTGTTTCGCGCATGGACAACTGTAAGTCGCGTGTTCGCGTGTCGGGAAGCCATCATTTTTGTTTTTTATGCCCCGAAAAACAAAACGGTAACTGTAGTTTAACAAAAAGCTTTGCATTGAATGTTAACTGCATTTATATTTCATGTAAATTAAAAACATTGAATTCATTTAGATTACAAACAAGTTTCATTTAATAACGAAACAAAACCCAAACCGTACACGATGCGGCTAAAATTCTCAATCTGAATGAACAAGAGTTGGAAAATTGATAAGGATTGATATTCGCTTATGAAGAGATGCAATCAAAATAATTTTAGGTGTTACGAAGTTCACCGGGTCTTCTAGTTAGAACTAAAAATCACTGATGGCTGCAGTAAAATCAACGACGAAGACTTTGATGACACCTCTACCATCAGCAGTTGAAGGTTATTTGGCACAGCCTGACCTATTTCCTACAGCGACAACTGTAATGTCACCTCCACCATCAACAAATAATCTGATGGTAGCGACTTTGAAAGACGCAGTCATTTCGGAAGTAGAAGCTCTAACAATACCTACCATCTCAACAGTACAGAAAAATTCAACATATATAGTTTCTTCATTAGCAGATGCAGTTACTCCAACGCCTACTGATTCGATATCTACCAATGATGTTTGACTATCACTGTCTCAAATTAGCCACTACCTATTTCATATACTGCAAGAAGATTTTCATATATTGCAGCATTTGTAAGCATAATAAATACTACTGCCACAACATCCCAGCTGAAGTGATAAAAAAGGGCGTTAGATGTCGTAAACAACTGTCGGGAAGGGATAATTGGGAAAAAATTTGCCAAAAACATATTTAAAAAATTTGTTACCCAATAATATGGGCTTTAAAAATTTTTGGAGATAGTGTAAAAGTGCTGGAGTAGAATTTAGGTAATAAGAATATTTTTAGATGTGTTTTTTTTATTTATTAAAACTGTAACACTGATTTTTAAAATAAAATACTAAATTGAAGTGATAGGTATTTAATAGTTATTTTTGAGACTAATTTACTTATTTGCATCAAACAAGGATCTTGGTTTCCAACAACCAATAATTAATAAGTATTATTTATTGTTTTTTGAAATTTTTTTCCTACTTTTTCGGTTTTAATAATTAAAAATTTATATTATTGCCCCAAAGATGGCTGACAAGATGGCACTATCCTACAGATGTAAAATATGGCTGTCATGATGTCATAGTTTGGAAAAAAATATTTTCTGTGGTATTGGTGGTGAAAGAAACACTGTTTTCCAATTTTAAACTACTGAATCGTCTATATTCGAACCGAGGACTCAAGAAGTAAGTAAGTTTTTTTATTAAAATTCATTAAAATATATATATATATTTTTTTTCGACAGTAATTACTCATTTTCATGAAATGAGAGAAATTTATATAAAAAAAATTGCTGAAATCCCAGATGGCGAATCAATATGATGGTTGGGGATAAGGTCAATGTCAAAGGTCAGGAACACGGTCGTTAAATATTACCGCCGTGACGTCACAAATCTTTAATGACGGTTTGTTTGGGGTCCACAACAAAATTTAGCACTCGGAGCATCTTTATTATATATAATACTTAAACTATTACCTAAGGGGAAAGAACTATAGAGAAACTGCAAAAAAAAGTAATTTTTTACTGAAACAGAAGTCCAAAGAG
Organism: Bacillus rossius redtenbacheri; assembly: GCF_032445375.1. NCBI lineage: Eukaryota > Metazoa > Arthropoda > Insecta > Phasmatodea > Bacillidae > Bacillus > Bacillus rossius. The sequence continues at coordinate 32,144,952 of NC_086333.1, read as the reverse complement.
GTAGATAATAAATCATACGCTGTCAAGTACATGTATCTGATTTCAATCCAGCCTCTGAAAATTCTTCTTAAAATTTGTTATACAAAACTAACCACAGTAACCGATATGCTTGGGAAGTGCTACATAATCTTGACAAATGATGAGGCTCAGTATAGCAAACTCTGTGATATAAATTGAAACTCAGCAGAATAAAGAGTAACTTTATACTCGTCAGGGATATCGTAACCTAGAAATGAGCTCATTAGATGCAAAAGGAAAATTTATATTCCAAAGCAGCCTCAGTGAAATTGGCCTAGCAAAAATACTTTAAGTGAAGCTTCCCTAGATATATTATGTTCAGCAAGACCAGGTGAATGATGAATCTATAATATATCATTTCAAGAAATGTCGTGGATTCTGACACCGTATAAAGCATTATTCTTGGTGCCAAACAGTATCAATCATGGTGAATTCACTCACATATCACTTTGCAAGTGGAGCCTTAAAATAATTATTGCAAATTCCATAAAAACTGGACTTTTTAATGTTATTTTTTCACATAACAGGAATAAAAAATTAGAGCTAATTTTATATTCTGGTGGATTCATATCGCTGCAGTGCTCACAACACTACTTTTAAACAAGAGACATGTTTATTTGTAGAGTTGCATAAAATCTTTTTTTAAGATTTACACATAAACAGTAAGAAATAATCATCGAAATTACTTCTAATGGACTTAATACTATATGCGTAATTTGGGGTTGCTATGCTGCATTTGAAGTAAAATTTCGTATTTTCGTACAAAACTGCTTCGTACAGAATATGTGTGGGAGGCAGTTGGACCGAGGTACTATTCCAGGCCCTTAAACATTTTTGAGAAAATAATGTTTTGACATTTTCTTTGGAAACCAGTGTGCTATCGTAACGTTCAGACGCAGCGAATTCGAAGGATATTATTTTGTTTTTCTATGCCTTTACTTCTTGGCCAGCATTTAGTAAGTATATCACTTAGATATGGAGATCCTTATAAAAATATTTTTTTAAATTTTTAAGCAGCAAAATATTGATGGAGATAACAGCTTAGTAGAAATTTATAACTCTTGCCATTGAAACATAAGTATTAAAAACCAGTTTTTTTATCTGCCATGTACCTTGATATACAAATTTTTATTTTTATTTTAATTAAAATGGTTTTATGTAAAACGTATACTCATTTTTCTCAATATATATAATAATTTTTTTTGTACTGAATAAACATTTTTATTTAAAATATAAATGCTAAACTTGAGCGTAAATTTGTGTAAATGGTTTTGCGTTAAGCAAAATTTATAAAGCATTCTGATAGGTTTAAGGGCATCAAACCCATTCTAAACGCTTTCCAGTGACTTGTTAGATCCATAAACTGACAAAATAAAAAATAAAAATTTTTGTCACCACCTTGGAACAAGGTTTCCCGTTATGTCTTTAAAGTGGCCATAACTATTTCCGAAAAGTCAGGTTTCAGATGTCGTCATAAATTTGTTTCCGAAATGGATTTTTTTCAAATGTTTCTTACAGCTCTTATAATTGGTAGGTCTATGTGGCTAAAATGAAACATAAAATATAATTTTACTAAAATGTTACGTATTAAATATTTTCTTAAGATATTGCACGATTCTTGTTAAAGCTAAAAATCAAAAAAATTTCCTTTTATTTTTATAAAGTCATATTTCTTTTGATTGCCTCTGAAGTATTTTATTAAATGTTTGGTAAAAAGGTAGGGCATGTATTGTTACCCAGTTTGCATCATTTAAAAAGAACAAAATTCAATCCTTTTTACTAAACATTTCACTCTAACTATACCGATTAAGGAAAAAAGAGCTAACAGTGCTTGACATACATATAGGTATGCATAATAAAATACATATGACTTTAAGGAACGTTTCTAATGTAGGCCAACATAATGACGGTAATAATAATTCAAGTGAATTTTCTCTTGGTTTTGAAAGCTTGCCATGTGTCCATTAGCCAAAATGTATTTTTATGTATTTTTAAATATGTTGTTAAGTATCAAAGATGTTAATTTTTCAATTTTGGTAGCACCATTTCTTTAGTGATTATTAGCATAAATTGTTTATTCTCTATATTATTTTATTAGCACTGAATCATTTTGTACCAAGATATTCCATTAATTAATAATACTTTAAAAAACTGTCAAGAGCTTTATGTGAAAGGTTTTCGGTTCAAATTTTAGGTAAACATAAGTTTTATAATCTTGAAATATTATCTTACTTGTTAAAAATGGGTACACATATAAAACGCTTAAGGAAGAAAGTCTTAACGCATTGTAAAAAGAACACTTGCGCATTTGAATTTTTAAAAAAATTAAATAATCGACAGGTTTTAAGTATTTATGGTAGAAGATTTTGAAGTTTTTGGCCTTTTTAGTTTAGTTGTCAATTTAATAAAAGTTATGTAATAGGATAATTTTAATACGTTACTGTTCTTACCACTTCGAGACTGGATACGGAAATTGGCAACATTGTCAATCTGATTTGTTTCCAAGAAAAAAATATAAAATCGCTAAAAGAAAACTTAAACATAAAACACCATGGCACCATTTTATTTTTTAAAAACGCTCTTTATCATCACGTATCAATAGCAGCTTCCCGAAAAAAAAAGAACCTTCCGCATCCGCGCCCTCTCTTTTCGGTCATTTTGTCTGCCGCCGGCATTATCGGGAAATAAAACCGCTATCTCCCTGCGGAACGGCCCGCAGTGCGCAGCAATGGTAACAAAAGCCCCCGCCAGGAGGGAATATAGCGCCTCTTTCTCTCTCGGTATCTGGGAGGCCGTGCTTTGGAAGAGGCACCATGTATTCCGCTCCGACACGTGATTTACTGTCACGAGGGTAAAAACTGCGCGCTTTGACGAGCCAACAATTCACAACTGTCCGTCATTCCGAGAATTTTAAAGGTTTGGCTGAAATTTTAGCTTTGAAAGCACTGATCTTATTGTATGCACTACAAGTGCTGTAAATTTACTTTACCTACCATATGTTTACAGTTTTATTTTGTTTGTTTATAAACTAAAACTAATGGCATGAACCGTTGAACACATTATGTTTTACGAAAAAGTATAAATTTAATTCTATCTCCTAGCCATATTATTCTACCCGTAGAATAAAAGTATTAACAGTTTTGTCAGTAAAACTTCTGGCATTACTTAAGTTACAATCAACGGGATATTAATAGTGACAAGAATTTATGGTTTTACTTTTAGTCAAATTTCGATTTTTCTAACAGAATATTTAGGTGATATTGTTTTTATGTTAATAAATGTGGTTACTTAATAATGATATGATTGGGGGAAAACGGGTTAATAAGGATAGCCCAATTAATTATTACAGTTTTATTTGCTACTAATATGTACATTACTTATTAAATCACAACACTTAATATCTGTTCACAAATCACTAAGTATCTGTTAATTTCCACAGTTCGCACTCCTCACTGGAGCTAGGCTCAACAGTGGTTCGCCTCCTTAGCTCGCGCCTGTCCTCGCACACACAGCCTCGCGCCACTCAGTCGCACTCGCACGGTACCGTCGCTCCACGTAGCGCCACTCGCCGAACTCGCACTTCACTCAACTCGCCAGTTGCGGAGGCCGACGTCGCCGCTTTTATACACATTGGTCGTTTTTCTCGAATGGACTGGAGTGTCAACCCGGACCGACCCGACGCTCATCCAGAACAGAGGTGCGCTATTTACGCCACTCCACGCGGTGGTTTCAGTAAACCCGGGGAATTCCCAGGCCGCCAAGGGATAGATGAAGGAGGGTGCGGGGGCAAGAAGGTTGGCTAGGACAGGCTGCCCTAATCCCCAAAGGTATTCGCGCGTGACGTCAGTGGCCGTGCGGGCCCGCCAGCCGCCCAAGAGGCACTGACTCGGTCTGGCTCGCACCGCGCCCCTGGTTCAAGCACGTTTTGTAACAATACTTTCTCCACCTATATAGTGGTAAAATTATATTTTTTAATTTGTAATAAATTGGTTTACAACTGGTACATTCAGAACAATGAAAATAAATAATCTAACATTTGTGGTTTAAAAGTGATTCAATAAGATATGCATAAAAACTAATATTTTCCTGATACATACACTTTAGTTCAATTATTTGTCCAGCAATGATATTTCTTGGATTTCAAACATTAAAAGATTAGTTCTTTGTAATGAATTGAAGAAATTAATTGTTAAATGCTTCTTAACGTCATGACTAGAGACCTGCAAAATTCGCGGATTAATTAGGTGATAGACTAGAATTCAAACACATATACCTCTTAGATAATTTTCCTATTGGCTTACTGTTCATCCGGACGAATCTCAACCAGTTATAAACCCTCAACTAAAGAAGGATCGAATCACAGACAAACCAGGTGAGATGAGTTATAAGTCGGCAGCCAATGAACTTGCGTTATTTGCCCGAGTGTACAGTGGTATGTGCAGTCTATCCTGAAGGCCCATCGAAACCGCGAATTTTGCAGGTCTCTAGTCATGACATGTGTTTAATTACAGCGCTATATGGTGTATTAACATGCATGTCGGTGTTATGCAGTTTTTTGACATGATTTTAGTAGTTACTTCGGTTTTATCACAGTTCACATTATAATCCTGCGACGTCGTGAACACCACACTCAGCATAGCCACCTGCACCAAGGAGGAACGGCTATCCGGCTCACGAGCCGCGGTGCTTTGGAGGTCGTCGACTGCAGTTTACAAGAGGCCTAGTGATCTCCACTTACGGCGAGGTGAGTAGCTGAGCAACCACGTGATTGGTTGGAGAATAACATCAATAATTATCACTAAATGATTCTGAAATCACTAAGTTATTACAAAATGTTGTAGCAATAATTATAATGGCGTTTCAAGAATATACCAATAAATTATAAACAAACGGTAACTGACACAAAACGCTAACTCTTTTCAAATGTATGTGAACTCATGGGTTTTTATTTAAGATATTTGTCTTGTTATTGAAGCCGCAACCTGTGTGAGAGTAACGTGTACTTATGGGAACAAGATCTGGGAATGATGAGCTTTATCCATTATTAGAAAGCGATCCTTTCATGTATAAACTCTTAATTTAAGTTGAGTTTTTTTTCCCGAAGCGTAATAGTTTGCAAATTTTTGTACAGTTTATGTACATATCGTGAAAGTAAACAATTTTATGCCCTTTAAAAATTATTTTGAAATAATAAATAACGTTTAATGCCCTTTTACACAGATTTCGAAGAAAGCCTACGTAAATAGTCGGATTCGTAGTGCGGATTCAATAATTATTTTTAATATTTAATTTTTTATGGTGGTAAGGCTCTACTATAGCTAATTTTTTAATCGAAAATTTATAATTTTAATTGAATTATATTTTTAATTAAGTATAAATATTCTAGGCCCAACAAATTGCCTAAAACTATATTTCTACTTAAAGTGTTGTTTTATTAAAATTTATTTCTTCTATGTGTTTAAAACTTAGGCAACTCTACATTGTAACAAACTATATGCCTCCAGTTATGCCCTTTATCTCAATTGATCAGATACGTAAGTTGTACGTTCACACTCGGTGACGCACTGCTCGGCGACTATCTCTACTACTGACTTGTAACAGGCTCAAGCATGCCTGTGACAGTCTTCAACAGGCGTGGACAGCTCGGTGACGTCATGACAGCGTGACAGCGACGTTGTCAGGTCTTCTTCAGGCGGCGAGGTGCGTGGTCTTCACTCGTGTGAACCGGACTGGTTGCTCCTCGTTCGGTCGAAACTTGGCCTTCTATACCCGCCAGCAGTTATGGCAGTTGACAAGAACAAGAAAAATGTGGAAAAAGCTGCATAAATGTTCGCTGCCCGGAGGTTCTGGTCACGTATTTTTAATTTAAATCCCCCACATATTTTTTTAAATACTTTTTTGTACCGAGCCGCGTGGGTCGCATACACCTAGGGATGCGGCGCTCATTGCCATGCACGCTACACGAGCTGTTATTACAGTCACGTCTCTCAGCACAGGATTAGCTTCGGGAGACTAACCACACCATAATAAAATGAAACGGTCTGGATATTCTAATACATGAGATAGAGTCCGGTGAAATGTTATAACATTTTTATTACTGATTGTTGAAGTGACAATTTTGACAGTGTTAATTTTTGTGTTTGATGTCTGTTATGCAAATTGCATACTTGTTTGTATCTACAGTATGCTCAAAGCCTATAAACATATATGTTTATTAATCTCAAAAAATATCTTCATTATCGTATTATGTGTATCAGAACCCTCTGTAGCATACAGGCAATAGAACCGTGATCTTAGTCAAAGTGATCTGCACACCAGAGGTAAAGGTTATGTGTGTATAGTATTATTACTACTTACTTAAGTAATATTAAATATATTGGCCAAATCCAACATCACAGGATGTTTGTCAATAAATTTGACCCTAGGCTAAACACATGATTTGTATGATAAACTGTGTATGTGAAGGTTAACACAATAAAATTCATTATTTTTGAAAATTACTTACAGACAGAAAAAAATATAAAATTATATTAAGAATTTTGTTGAGTTGCTTAGTAACTAACAAAGACGTTATAAAAAGGTTAGCCTGTAAAAAACAAAATAAACTTATGTAAAAATAAATTGAAACATTTTAAAGCTCTTATACCTATTTAAGAAAAGCCATTAGTTTTTCGCGGAAATATTTCTGAAACGTTAAACCCAATAGCAAGGGATGAGATACAAAATATTAAAAAATAAAAGAAAAATACTAGCCCACTTCCTTGGAAAGCATTAAATAAAATCCGTTCAAAATTACGTGACCAATTATTGCTGCAAGTGGTAAGAGACACGTGTTTAAATTTAAAAAAAATATAGTACTTAGTAGCCACAAAAACAGGTTCAATAAAATATTTAAAAATTGCTGGAATTTTAATTAAGTTAATTTGTGATATAAAAATTATATTCTTGTTATTTCATAGAGACAATTGCGATAGGATACACTTTGTTATAGGAAATATTAAAAAGGCATATTTTTTTAAAGATTTCTAGAAACAATATGTTTTGCAGTTAATACTATTATCTATTATGTGACCTACGGAAAATTTATATCTATTTTCGTGTTTTCTAGTAACTAGACTGCAAAGCCAAGGCTCATAATTAAGTTTTTTAAAAAAATTTAATCGATATTATTATTTTAATTAACAAGTTAATTAACATTATTTTACACAAATAAATACCATACATTTTATTTATCAGCAGATAAAAATTTCCTCCAAATTAATTTATACGTGAGTATGATCAGACCAATGATTTAAAAAAATTTCATTTATGAGTTACAAAAATTTTCTTTAGAGGTAATTTTTTTTTTACATTTATGATAAATTTTGTTAACATTTTTATAATTACACTATATGTATTCACGCGTATAATCCTAATTTAAATTTTAATTGCCTAATTGGCAACGGAAATAGAATTTGAATTATATTTTAGTTAAAAATATGTTTATATAAGGAACACAATATAATTTATTAGGATAACTTCATTATCAGTCTCATTAGCACTATTGGTGTTTTTCGTAATTACTGGTGGTACAGCTATAATTATGCAGAGTTCTTTTTATCGTAAATAATTTAAATATCATTTAAAATCTGAGGTAATTTAAAACCAACATTAAAATATAAATTTATATCAGTACGACACTTTGCGTGGTAAAACATTAGGACAGTAGAAAATCTCTTCTGGTACAGCTTACAGGCGTAGGTGTATTTCGAAGTACCTTTTTCTTTGCCTGGAAAAGGATAGGAAACTTCTATAAACTCCTGGAACATTTTAAGAACTTAATGTACATAACAGCCTATATTTTCGCCAATATTAAAAAACAATCTTTTTAACATTTTCTCATATTCAATGCAGCGAAAATATTTTTGTTGTTTTGAACATTCTGCATCCTGCATGGAATATTTTAACGAATTTCATATTATGCCTACTAAGGTAGTTATGCAATTATTTTTGTCATCCAAACACTATTTTTCATCCCTTGTACTAATACATGGCCCTATAAATTTTTTTAAACAAAGGTTTGAGGTAATATTAAGGTGGTTTTTAATAAAGTTAAATGAATTTGATACTAAGGAAGTTTTTTTATTTCAACCCATGTTTTTAGTACTTCGTTTCACCAAAAATTGTTTTTGCTCAAAAATATAGATAAATTTTAGGAGTGTCACAAGAAATATTTATGGATTTGATAGTATATCATAAAAAAATTAATGACTTTTATGTTTTCGTACCCTTGTTATTTTAACCGCCTACAGTAATGATTTATTAAATAAAATTTCTTTCAGATAAAATTTTTAACTATATTTAAAACGTCAAACAAAAATAAACATTTATTCGATTCAGTACATGGTAGGGAAGTTTTATTTATTTTTATATTTAAAGTCCCGGATTTTCCAAACCCTTGCAGTAATGGTATATATTATAAAAAATTGTTTCAGACAAAAGATTTTGATAAAAATTATAAAATCTACGAACAATTTGAACGGTTTGATATTGTACCTACTAAGAGGCTATGAATTTTCAAAATTGTAACACCTGAATTTTATAACACGTTCAAACGGATGTGATATTTTTTCATATGGCAGTTACAGAGAATTTTCTGTTTTTCAAAAAATCTTCCCCATTTATACTCTTTTGGTAGATATTTCCTATGAACAAACTGGACCGAAATTTTTCATTACAAAATTTTATGTATCAGTTTGCAAGTAAAGTGTGAAAAATTGCGACAGTTGTCGTGTTCGCCAAATTTATATATATGTATATATATGTATGTATATATGTATAAACTTTTGATTTGACGATGGTTTTGGATATATGGACCCTGAAACGAAACACTATATAAATATTTCCGAAAGCCACACTATGATAACGGCTAAAATACGTAGTAGTATTTCTTTGAAATCTACCTAAAATTTGTGTGAATTTTATTACTTTAAAAATACTTCAAAAAAATTTTGAACGTGATGTCCTGTTGAAACAATATCAAACCTTCAATATTAAACAGCACGCTAAAGCTGCATCGTCCACCCGTGCGATGAGTGATCAACATTTCCCCACCGTACTGGTTCGAAATGGACTTGTTTCAGCGTGTTTGATCGTCGAAACATAACGCGGTTTCAGTGAACATGAATTAGAAAGGGCACACACACGTACGCGATGTTTCGATTTTTTTTTTTTTTTATGTAGGAGGAAACAGCGTAACGAACTTTATTGCGTGTAATGATTACGGACGAAACAACGAGGCCCGAAGGAGAAAACAATTATTTATTGTTTCGCTCGGGGCTGTTCATGCTCTCTGTAGCGGAGCGCATGCACGGAGAGAATCACTGTGAAGAGCGAGTGGTCGCTTCATGAGGAATTTGTGGAGGGGGAGGTGGTTGGAGCGCCCGTTCATTATGCGTGGGGTGGTTTAAGTCCTCCCTCCCCCTTATAGTTATCGCGCAGTTACATTTCGCGAAGGGGCGGAAAGGGGTGGAAGCGTATTAGCGCATTATTACTCTCGACGAGGCAGCCACTCCAAGACCTCCACGCCACCCGCATTGTTCCGACGTCACTAGTTGATTTGATTACGTAATGTCACGTGCCCCGCCGCAGGGGTGGAGGGGGGAGGGGGTGTGTGACGACCCCCTAGCCCCCCCCCTGCTCACCTGACCCTCCACCGAGCATTATTGCCGAGGCGAACAAGCGGGCGGCGTGTGTCGCGTCCGCCGAAGTGATGGATGCGACTCCAGGAGTGTTACACGGACTCCCGATACAGGAAATATGTCGGCGTGCAAGCCCGCGTCGCCCAGTTCCCATGTTAAAACACTTCTCCCGCCCAACGCGCTCAGGGAGGAAAAAAAAAAATTAATGACAAATATGATGGATTCTGTAACAAGGCCCCAGCCACCACACACTCCCTACCCCTCTCTCTCTCCCGCAGTGACGCTGGCCCGTACATCCATCCTCCTCCCCCTTTCGCGGCGTTATTTATGAACTGTTGCACCTCCGTTCGCGCGGTTACCATATTCAAATCCCGAAGCTGTAAAAATAACACGGCAAAAATTATACGGGGCCCGCGATAATTTATTATGCTGCCGGTGACGCAAGAACTGTTCGTCCGGTAATAAATAGACTGATGAAAACGCAGACGGGGTTGGGAAAAAAACTCGATATGCTAATTCGCTGGTGGTGGCAATAAGGCCGGCCGCGGTCGCTGTGTTCGCCGCGCGCCTGCGAGAACTGTGACTGGCGCGGCACAGGAGGGTTCCGCTACCGGTGTCACTTGCGGCTATTCGTTATTCTCTGCGATAATCAGTGAGATGTTTTACCCATTTTTAATAAAAGGCGACATTATTTTTAATGGAAAAACCATACATATTTTAACGTGAAACTGTTTTCAAAACTTTGTAGCCCCTTTTCATGCATTGTGCCAGTTAACACACACAAAAAATAATCGAGACTACAAATTCTTCACTATCAATTTTAACTTAAAACTGGTTTTTGTATTATTTTGGTAAATTATTAAAATAGCAGTGACTCATACCTTGTTGTGCGTGTATGAAAATGCAAGAATTTAATCATAAATGCTTATAAAAAAAGATTGCAAACCTCTTTTTTAGATTAGAAAGGTATATTCTATCTCAATTAAAATTTAAAAAAGACTGTTTTTGTATAATCTCATTTACAGTTCTTATTAGTGGATTCCCACAGACCCGCTAAATGGTTGTGTTCTTATTTCAGGGGAAGGTAATTATATGTGTCTTTATGAGTTTTTGGAATGCTAGACTGGGATTTAACAAAACGTTCGTGAAATTCAGAGATAAAACATACAATTATTTAATTTTCACACAAATAATTTTAAAGCATAAACATCGTTTTGCTTAAAAAATATATAAATTTGCTAATTCTCAAAACGTTTGATACTGTTCAGTATAGTAAGGTGAAATATAAAATAAACAATGACATTGTCATAAGAAAAACGTGAAAATTTACGACACGGTATTCCCCCCAGAAAAATATGTAGTTGTGCATGTTTAACACCATAAAAATGCCTAACTTTATGAGTGTATATAACGTTAGGCTGGGTTGAGCCGGCTTATTTCGGGAGGTATTGATGTTGCTGTTGAGTACCTCCCCGTTATGTGAGGGGTTGAAATAAATTTTTTTTAAACTTACTTTTATATGACAAAATAAATAAGAGCAATTCCTGATTTCCATGTTCTTTGCAAGATGTTTCCTTTTAATATAAACAAATGTTTGTTATTTCCTTTAAAAAAATTGCTTAAAAATTAATTAATTTTAATGCATCCATCTCTTAGTGAAAATGTTAATTCATGTAAAACTTAATTAAAAATATTTTAAATTTCGTGTTTAACCTGTAACATAGATGTGAAAATCTTAATATTAACAAAAAAATTTACTGTTATAAATAATATAATTGGGGGGGGGGGGGGGATAAATACAAAACGCCGCAACGTGGTTCGCCTGTTTAATGGTCACTTACTCGCAATAAGTTAAAATTATTTTCGATTTTTAATTTTTCTTTAAATAACTATATAGTTGTATACTTTGTATTGAGTGGTTCATTGTAAGTTGTTTTACAAGTTAATCCATTTTTGTAAAATAAAGATTATTTAAGAAGTTTTAAAGTGCTTTAAAATTCTGATTTAAAAAAATTATCAAACGCTTTAAAATATAAGGAGTATATCCATTTCGAAATAAAAATTAATTACTTTTTACTTTAATTTTAAGTTACTTATATTATATGTTAGCTTAGCTTCAAGAATGAATAACAGCTAACGACGAACATGTTGATAAACATGAACTAAATAAACTATTGTAATCTCAATCTGCATAAATTTTTTAGGTAATTTTCTTCCCTTCGGTAAAACACCTTTTGCGTACTTACAAATCAATATGTTTCACTGAAACTCATTGTTTTCGCCATGACATTTAAAATAGAAAAAACAACTATTATCACTGCAAAATCATTGAAACGCGCAAGAGAATCAGCGAAATTCTGTAAGTGCAATAATTTGCAGGATTTTACTAATCTAAATAAAGTACTTCCAAAAAAATGGGAGCAGCTTGGTGTTCCAGGCGATAAGGGGAATGTAAATGTAGTTCCAGGTGATGATGGGAATGTAAATGGTGTTCCAGGTGATAAGGGGAATGAAAATGTAGTTCCAGGTGATGATGGGAATGTAAATGGTGTTCCAGGTGATAAAGGGAATGTAAATGGTGTTCCAGGTGATAAGGGGAATGTAAATGTAGTTCCAGGTGATGATGGGAATGTAAATGTAGTTCCAGGCGATGATGAGAATGTAAATGTTAATCCAGGTGATAAGGGGAATGTAAATGGTGTTCCACGTGAGAAGGGGAATGTAAATGGTGTTTCAGGTGATAAGGGGAATGCAAATGGTGTCCCAGGTGATACGGGGAATGTAAATGGTGTTCCATGTGATAAGGGGAATGTAAATGGTGTTTCAGGTGATAATGGGAATGTAAATGGTGTTCCAGGTGATAAGGGGAATGTAAATGTAGTTCCAGGTGATGATGGGAATGTAAATGGTGTTCCAGGTGATAAAGGGAATGTAAATGTAGTTCCAGGTGATGATGGGAATGTAAATGGTGTTCCAGGTGATAAAGGGAATAAAAATGGTGTTCCAGGCGATAATGAGAATGTAAATGTTGTTCCAGGTGATAAAGGGAATGTAAATGGTGTTCCACATAATAAGGAGAATGTAAATGGTGTTCCAGGTGATAAAGGGAATGTAAATGGTGTTCCATGTGATAAGGGGAATGTAAATGGTGTTTCAGGTGATAAGGGGAATGCAAATGGTTTCCCAGGTGATACGGGGAATGTAAATGGTGTTCCATGTGATAAGGGGAATGTAAATGGTGTTTCAGGTATTAAGGGGAGTGTAAAAGGTGTTCCAGGCGATAAAGGGAATGTAAATGGTGTTGCAGGTAACAAGGGGCATGAACAGTCTGACGGCGAGGCACGCGAGCTTCGCTCAGAGACTGGGGGAACGGGATAGCGGGGGCCGGACCCCCCTACGGCCGCCTAGCCGCCCCAGGCGCGCCCTGGGCGTCGCGAGGCGTGATGAGCTCTGGCTTCATTACGACCGCGCCGGTCGATGCATCATGACCACCCCGGGTGACGACGGCCGCTAATCTCGCCGTCGACATCTGAAGCGCGCGGCCGGACCCAACAAGCTGGCGCCCTCCTCGCTGTCGCCTCTGCCTCCCGCTCCGCGAGAATACCGTCTTCTAGTTACCGAGCAGTGCGCTCGCCGCCGGGAGCCAGAACGATAAAGCAACATTTCTATAGCTTCATGTATATAAATTTACTTGTTTATTGAACTACCCGGCGTTCCCGGGCTAAAAGAATCATAATATAAGAAACGTTACTTCCGAGTTTGAAGTCTGCACTTGAAAAAACTGGAAATTTTGATTTTAAAGTCCCACAATCTCGGTGCATCTAGGCTATGCATAAGCTAAACCGAGACGCCAACTTTCATTTTGTGAGAAGGCAAGTAACTCCTTGGCAATACGTGATGGAAACATTAAGCGATAGCGCGGTACAAATTCAAGGCAACGCCATCTATTGACGAAGTTATAAACTAAACTGTTTTAGCAGCCTCGAGTTTCACCAAGCGGATGGGTTTCACCAAGGAAATGGTTAGGAAGTGGCCAGACCTTACTGTATAACCATGAGACGGACATACAGAAATGACAGTACCTCACTGTTTGTATCGCTGTGACTTACCTTCTATTAATTTTTTATTATATATTTTTATAATGAATGGAATTTCTTAATTATATGTAGTCTATGTCACTCTCTGAGCTATAAACTATTTATATCCGAAAAATCACGTGTATCCGTGGCTCCATTGCTGAGTGAAATAACATACATACATACAAAAACACTTTCGCATTTATCAAAATAATTGCAAATACATATTTTTCCTATTTGCTTAAAGGTTTGCGGATAAAAATTATTGCTTTTTCGGGGAAAGTAATTTTACTTGCATTAAAAATAACAAAGGTTTAAATCTCAATTTGTCATCCTGTTTTTAAAAAAAAAATTTCAGTTGTTAAGCTCTTTTAAAAATCCGAGCGAAGTTTTCTTACAACCTGCGTGAATGGATTGTAAATTTCAGTGTTGCTGTATATACGAGTTCGCTTACAACCAGACGTAAAGTATAGCCTAATAATAAAATTAAAATCAAAGGCCTAATGTAACATGTCTCTATCATTCGGTGATTCCAATCACGTCATTTTTAAGTGTCGCATTTAATGTAACAATTTTTTACTTAATTTTTTTACATCCCACAATGCAATCACATTGAATTTATTTATTTTTATCTCATCAAGAATTATTTTAATGGAGCGGAATCGTTGTAATCACATCAAATATATGTTTAAATTTTATATTTTCCCGTATGTTCTAGAGAACAACCAACTCAATCCTTCCCCCTCCACCTAATTAAACTAAGAAATATTCCCCTACAGTTTATTTATAATGAAAAATTTCAATAAGCTCTCATGTGCAAATGAGAGTTAATTATTTCTAGCGAATGCAAATGCTTATCTACAGACTCGTTCTCACTGGTGGGACGTGGGTTGCTCTTCTGCTCCTGTTCTATGCTCGTGACGCCAGGAAACACGGTCGTTGCTCCTTGTTGACTGGGGGGGAGGGAGGGAGGTGAGTGATATCCTCCTGACCCTTACCGAGAGGGCTCGCTTGGGCTCGCAAGCAATCTGGACAGTGAAACGGGGGTTACAAACGTAACCATCGAGACTACGTTTTATGCACAACACATTATATTTTAATGTCTGCTTATTGCATTCATGCAAGCCAAAGTAAGGGCAATGCTCGACATGCAGGCACCGCAGCCGGTGAAGACTCGCGTCGGTTAAAGGATCTCTCCTCCTTATTGATAACCCAGCCATCATATCCTAAAGGATTTCCAGGCTGGGGCCCCCATGGGCACGGATACGGACACGCCGTATACGCAAAATGGAAAGGCGTTAGAGATGCGGCTATGCCCAGAGACTGAGGCTACCCATCCCAGCATAGGCACCACCACAGCCCCCCTACCTCACTCAGCTAACCAGACAAGTGGCTGCACAGTTAATCCTAAGTATTTTTTAGTCCCTGCCTGTAATACCTGCCACTTTCTGGCGTCATCGGAGCTCTCTCTCCCCCCCCCCCCTCCCCCGCCGCGGCAGGACTCGCCCTCCGAGGGCCTGGTCCATGTGTCGGGCAACGGAGCTCGAGGTGCCTACCCCGCTCCACACCGCGAAGTATCCGTGACGCAGCTGGCTGAACAGCTGACCGACGAGTTGTCCAGGGCGGGAGTGACTCCTCGTTAGCCCACCGGGGTAGTTGCGCGGGGAACATGTTTGTAAGAACTCTACTGGAATACACAAAAGTTAGGAATTACTCTCACAAAAACGTTAAGCGATAAACAGCTATAATAATTTATCCGGTTTTTAATTTTAAATGTTTGCTAGAAACAGTAGCTGTCACTTCTTAACGAGCGGCGAATGCGCAGTTTGAAATGCGTGCGACCAGCGAATGAAGGTGCCCGAGACATTAGGCACAGGCGTGTTTCTCGCGCGGTCGTGCGCGGCGTCGCGCGATGAGAAAATGCCTGTAGTCCGGGAAAACTCGCTAAGCTTAACGTTTCAGTTAGAAACTTCAATAAAATAATATTTACCAATGGCTGCAAATTAGTATATGTGTAATACAATACTTCCAGCGATTCGGTGCAATTTGACTCGTATTTAAACTATATTTTAGTAAAGTTTACGACCTATAGTACATAAATAAATTTTGACATAACTGTAGTACTAATAGTAAAGTTGTGATAATACATTATTTATTTATTTATTTGTTCATGAAAATTGGAGTTTTAAGTATTGCTGTTCAAAAGGCTTCTTATGGTTTTAGATTATATAATTTTGAAAATTACGACCTCGTGTTAGTTTCTACAAATAAAATTTTTATTTGCAGTATCCTGATCAATCTCTATATAGTGATTCCCTCACTTGAGATTCCAGGTACTAGGATGCTCTACCAAAGGTTAATATTTTTCTTATCTGAGCTACCAGGAGTATCTGTCTACACATACACAAACACAGAAGAGCGACGTGAAAAAATATTCATTTATTTGAAACAAGAGCTTTTACTGCTTCTAGCCAACATGCATATTAAAGCAAATGTTGCTGCTGCAGAAAATCCACAGGATTTCTCGCTAACACTACAGTCTATTAAGTGAATGCTGCCTCATAACCAAGTCAGCCCGATCGAATGCTTCAAGATGCTGGAGAACGTAGAAAATGGGAAGAATATTGGCGTTATTTTCCGATCCTGGAGGCTGGAACCATATCCTGGCTGGCCTCTAAGTCCTCATATTAACTGGATAATAAAGTCCAGCTTCGCTACGGAAAAGTTAAGATATTTCATCGTCAGGTTTCAGACTAGAAGAACATTCAATGCAGGAGTGAGCTGCTCCGTGTTCTGTAACTGTCAAAATATATAATATAAAAATATTTTTAATCAGCGAAAGCTAGATGTACATGGACATGAACATGGAGTTTGAAAATGAAACATTTATTTTCGCATATCAAAAGATGCCAAGTTTCAGCAAGCGTACTACGGCTGAGGAGAGTCACCAATACTGAGCCCCGATAGTTTCAAGAACATAGCTCAGTAAATGGTGTTTGACGTTTCCAAACAGGAAAATCATATATTTTCAAACATCGACAGTAGGATCGATATATCGACAAAAGGAAATATTCCACCAAACACTTGTGCTATTTGTCTGATACTTTACAATAGACTTGCGTCATACAACTTCCGCGAGCAGATTGTGAAAATTCTCTCATAAAAAACGGTGCGTTTTGCGAGATTTATTTACTTACGACTGAGATTTACTAGCATTAAGATGTACTAAAAACTGCATGTTTTCCAGAGCCAAAACTAATTTTTTCTCAAGGAAATTTCCGTTAAGTACGAGGAGTTGGCAGGACACGAACCCGCTCCTTCTAGCCTCCTTATCCCTTGAACTATTGGACAAAAAAAGTAAATACTTAAATTAATGGCTATGCAAATATTACCATTCCTGGAGTTGGAAGAAGTAGAAATTCCGTACTATTAAGTAAAAAACACACTAAATGATTTGCTACTGCAAAATCCGCTTGGCATCATTTCTTCCGCCGGACCGGAGCAGAATTAATGGTTGACCTAATTGTGTGATGGAACTGGCGAAACTGTAGACCTGCAGACAATTTATGACTGCCCGCCCAGTAAATGAAGGACAAAATTCGCCTGTTGTCGCAACTAATTCCGGGAAAGCTGAATTTTTGTCGTTAGACCCTTATTAGACACGTATTTCCTCAAAAGTCCCCACCTCTCCCCCTTGTGCTTTCCCCCCACCATTCTCGGAAGTTCTAAAATGTTGACCTTTACAGAATCGCTTGTGAATACGTAAATAATTGTGTAAAGTAGTAAATATATAGCGTATTTTGTTCTCAAAAATCTGGTTTTTAATATTGTTTCTGACAATATTTTCTTTAATGTTGATAGTTAAGGCGTTATAAAATCACAAACATAAAAAAAAAACGGGTTTTTTATGTCAAAATGCGCAGTTCTCGTTCTGGATGTTTTTAAATATTGGAAATAAACAAAAACTCTTCAAGTACATTTTGTAGCACACACTTTAAGCTTTAAAATGATGTATAGTTTATATCAGGGAATTCATTGGTTACTGCTGGGGAGGGGGGGAAGTGAGCGCATGCGTATGGCTAGCACGCTCCGACCTGCTACATTTATCTACCCGGCTTCCCTACAATCTACTCTTATCATGAGATTGTTATTTTCAATATTCCTCTGTTACATGCAGGATTTAAAACTTTAAAATTTAAATAGGAACCTTAATCTAATAGTAGGCGAATTATTAATATATTGATGTATTCATTTGCAATACAAAATGGAATCAAAAATAATTGTTCGGTGGTGTTTATTTTTACATATTACGGGCGGAAGGAACGAGAGCTCTCCGATGAAACACTTTGGCCTGCGTCATAGTCTCGGCTCGATTCCTGTTGACGAAAATCTTGGAGTTCCTGCTTGGTTTCGAACCCGAATCGCCTTTGACAAAGGCAAGAACTGGATCACTGCAATCCCGTTTCGAAATTATTTAGATAATGGTAAATTTGCCATAAAACGTATGAGGGTCAAGTGGCTTTTAGGGTTAATATGTTTGAGCCTTGGCAGCAAGAACTGGGTTAAGTGGCAGGCACACCACGTATGCATATTCTTATTGCATCTCGTTTATTAAGTCTTCGCGATGACGGAGCAGGAGTGGGCTACACGTTCTTGTCTTATCTCGGCAATAGCGTGAAGAGTGGTTTAATGGTTAGGGTCGAGGCGGGCGAGCTGCAGGGCAGCTATGAAAAAAATGAAGGGACAAACTTTCGGAGAACTGAAATTACATAGGAAGGATATGGTACTGACTCAATCTTGTCACAAATCTGTGGCTGTTCGATCAAAGCGAGTGACTGTGAATCCTCAACAGTTATTCAATCGAATACTCTGTGTGATGGTCCGACTAAATTAAAATTTTACCTTTCGTACGATCTGGCTTCTCGGCCACCATCCTTATTCGATGATGTTTCTTTACGTAAAGGAGCAAAGTCATCATTCCTGAAGGTATTTTCTGAGGGCATTACTTTGAAATTAAACCCCAACAAGATACAGGTACTGGTATAGTTATTGATGGAGGCTTTCTTCTCCATAGTGTAACATGGCCAATTGAAGAGACTTTTTGAGAAATCATTGAAAATTACTGCACATATATCGTCACAAAATATGGAATGAACTCAACTGTTGTTTTTGATGGGTACCCTTCAGAGCCAACAACTAAGGGAGAAGAACAGTCAAGAAGATCTGCTAAAAACTCATTATGTAACATAGAATTTGAGACAAATACAAAATGTATCACGAAAAAGGAAGCTTTTTTTATCTAATACGAATAACAAAAAAAAAAATAATTATGAAACTGTCTGAAGCATTAAATAGAAGGGGAATAAGTTCATTCATAGCCGAGGGAGATGCTGACTTAGACATCGTAAAAACAGGAATTGAACATCTCAATAAATTCAATGTAGTCATAGTTGTGGGATCAGACACATATCTTCTGGCACTGCTTGTAGCTATTGCGCCTGAAAATAACTCTGTATTCTTTCGAAAAGAAATCTGTGGTGAAAATCCTTCCGTTGTTTATTATGACATACAAACACTAGTAAATGTGCACAAGACCATCAGAAAACTTCTTTTATTTGCGTATGCATTTACAGGCTGTGACACCACCTCGTCATTTTATGGTTTGGGAAAGACAATATCTGTTGATGTGATCAAAGTTGTACCACAAGCCAAACTTCAAGCAGAGTTATTTTTGTAAAAATATGTATTTCGCGATGAATTACTCGAAAAGGGAGATACATTCATACTTGAAATGTACAGGCTTAGGAGATATTCTAATCTGAATGAAGCTCGCTACTACAAATTAACATCCATGACAAGTAAATCTGCTTTAAAATCTAACTTTGGTTTATCAAAATTGCCCCCACATCAGATGAAGCTCACCAACATCTATTACGAAAATCTCCAGGTGCAATATTGGATGGGCAATAAACTTCCACCTACAGATTGGGGTTGGAGGCATGAATATGTAAAGAAAAATTGCAGGAAAAATAAATTTATAAAACCTGTTCCCAGTACCAAAGCCTTTGCCCCTGATGACCTTTATCTTGTTTCCTGCAGCTGTAATACTTCATGCGGTAACAATTGCAAATGCAGAAAATCTGGTCTAAGCTGTTATGCTATGTGTGTAAACTGTAATGGATTATCATGTCTTAACTCTCCAAATTTCGACGAAGAAATTGAACTTCCTTCAGACGACTAGTGTCATAGTAAAGTTTGTAAATGTCAATGACTGATGCAGATGAAGGTCAACATGTATTGATTAAGGACAATTTGTTAAAAATTAAGGATACATTACTTTTATATTATAGGCGGTTGGGCGGTCTGTGATGCTGTCATCTAAACTACAATTTAATATTTAAAACATTTTAAACTTGTTTAACGTTATTCATAATCATGACAGCTACCTGTTTTAGCCAGTCCGGGACACGGCGGGTGGTGGAAAATGGGGGTCCCTTAATTGGGTAGGGGTATATTCCCCCCCGAACCAAATCTGGCTATGCGTATTTAAGTAAAGAATTTATGTAGGCTACACAGAATTGCTTTAAGTATTTGCTAATAAATATTATTGTTAACATAAAGTGCAAAAAATAAAAAATTATGTTAGGTGTTTTATGAATTATTTTATGAAAAAATAAATACTGATTAAAAGTAGATATATTATTCCTCAAATTATTATGAAGGCTACGCAAACGGACTGCGAATACAAAAGGATGCACATAGTAGGTCGGTGCACGCTAGCCATACGCATGCGCTCACTTCCCCCCCCCCCCCCTTCCCGGCAGTAACCAATGAATTCCCCGATATAAACTATACATCATTTTAATGCTGGAAGTGTGTGCTACAAAATTTACTTGAAGATGTTTTGTGTATTTCCAATATTTAAAATCTTCCAGAACAAGAACTGCGCATTTTGACATTAAAAACCCGTTTTTTTTTATGTTTGTAATTTTATAACGCCTTAACTATCAAAATTAAAGAAAATATTGTCAGAAACAAAATTAAAAACCAGATTTTTGAGAACAAAATACGCTATATATTTACTACTTTACACAATTATTCACGTATTCACAAGCGATTCTGTAAAGGTTGTGACACTCTTTTGAGTGCCACGTTGTGTTTGCTCAGGCTGTGTGTGTGATCGAGCCGCGGGCGCAAATCGTGCACGCTATCTGTGTGAAAGCGCGCGCGGCGATCTGGTTAGTTGCTGGTTTTGTCGCGCGGCGTTGCGATCTGGTGTGTTTTTGTGCTGTTGGAACGCGAGGGAATTTAGCGCTTGGGTGAAGGAATTGGCAGGAGTGGGCCTGTGTTAGGAGTTGGTAGGAGACAGCTGGTGGAGTGAGTTGATGTGAGTTGCTTAAACGAGGAATGTCGTACCTACTGAATAGAAGGGTTGGAGGATGAGTAAAAGGCGGTTAACTGTGAGGAAGCTTTCGCAACAAATGACGAGACGTTAAAAAAAAAAAAAAAAAAAAAAAAACTTTAGCTGCGCGCCCGAGACAAGAGTACAACGGAATAGAGGCTCACCTTTCATCGATTAGCTAACGAGAGTTATGAATTCAATCAGCATTAGTTTCACGAGGGATTGTGACGATGAGTAAGCAAGTGGAGAAAGAAATGAAGCCGAACTGCGTCGGAGTATTGGACTGATCACGAGAATAAAACGTTTTGCTCTCATAAATATACACGTCAGGGTGCCAGAAGTTGTAATAATATTTTTTGCCGAGGACAAGAAGGAAGTTTACTGCAGAGAGAGTTTTTTTTCATGGCGAATGAAGACATGAAGAGTGCTGCTACGAGGATGCCGTGTTCTACCTGCTTGGATATTGAAGTAGAAACTGGAGTCTACGAATAGAAGTTTTGTGAAATCAGTGCAGCAGTGATGACGTCAGCGCGGCGACTTCAAGGCACGTCAGTGGCTGGAGAGAATGGGGCCGCTCCTCCGACACTTCTGTAAATTGCTAGGGGCAATTTGATTTTTCTTCATAGATCAGTTTTCCTTCAAACTGTAAGTGTTGACATTTTTATTTTTTTGTGGATCTATCGAAGATTTATTTCTCTCTTAATTAGGAGTCTAGGCATGTGTAGGTTTTCCTCAGATTTAATATTTTTTTTGTCTCGTGGAGTTTTGCTCTGATTGACCGCTATGTTGTGTCGCTTTTCTTTCGTTGTTGCTTTTTTTTGCTGCCGACTAACTATTCGGCTGTAAAATCCGGCGATTAGGAAATGCTGATGCTTAGTCAGGTTTGCCACACAAATAGGATGAGTAGTTTGTAAAAAAATGTCTTCCTTTCCTGCTAAAGTAAAGTTGATTTTATTCCGTTGGAATTTAAATTATACTTATTATATTTATTGGTGCTCACCTTGTTTATCTTCATAAAGTAAATTCGTAACTGAAATAGTGAACTGAGGAAACTTTTGTTCTTGGTTAGGTGATTATTAATTTTATAAATGTTTTGTGGCATTATATTTTGATTACAAGGTACAAAGTAGGTATAGACTTTATTGCCAGTCCAGCTTGAAGCATTTTACCAAAATAGGTGTTTTATTATAATTTGTTTTAGCACATGTGCAGGTACATTCTTAAATACTCAGTAACTCTATCTTGGTGCTAAAAATGTATTTATTATTGTGAATAGGCCAGTGACCTATGATATTGATGTGTGTAATAGTACCTGAACAGAGAAATTTAAAATATTTTAATATTTTAATATCGATTGTTTACATATGCTATTTTGCTATATATATATATATTAATTTTTTATGAGATTTTTAGTGGGGTTAAGTGGTCTGGTGTAACCGGTGCACCGGACGACGGGGGCAGGTGGTTCCAGAATTTGTGAGGCTGGAGGTTGTATTGGAGGGGAACGGCCTGTATTCCCCCTTTACTAGAGACCTTGACCCCCATTGATTATTCTATTTTATATGATTTTAAGACTGTTGGAGTCTGTAACTGAAGTAATGCCTTCTTCTGATGTGGAATATTTACTGTGTTTATGTTTCTTTTGGAACTGAATATTATAAACTGATACCATCAGCCTGGGTTTATTATTATTGTAATCCAGCCATCTGCTTGGTCCCTATTAGTGTTTTCTGGCCCGGTCAGGCGAAAGAGGGGGTTACAAGGTCAACATTTTAGAATTTCCGTGAGTTGGGGGGGGGGGGGGAAGCACAAGGGGGGAGGCGGGGACTTTTGAGGGAATATGTGTCTTATAAGGGTTTAACATCTGACAAAAATTCAGATTTACCGGAATTAGTTGCGATAAAAAACCTTTATTTACTGGACTATTAGTGCAATGTATGGTGAGCAGCCACATGACCAGTTTGAACGACTGTGTGCCTGTATAAACTCGCAGATACTGTGGAAATGGCACTCGCAGTGTGATTAGAATCTGCACATATAAAAGGCATGCATTGGTTTGTGCCTTCAGTCATCCGACCTGCAATAATATATTTTCGTTCATCCTGCTAACGTGTACAAGAGAGTAAGACCTAGCTTTAGCAGTGTCGAGTACAGCTACTGGTATTCCGGGTATCTACGCACATATACGGAAACCTAAGATGGAGGCTCTCAGCACTGGAGGTTCTTACACTTTCTATTGTCCTATTAAGTGACTCAACAGATTATAGATTGCTATGGACCTGAAAATTATGCCGTCTTTCACGAGACAACACACGATACTTCCATCCAACATCGAAGAAGTATTCGCTTTTACTGTACCTTCAACACTAAACTTGAAACTGTTACAACCTGTGATGTATGTACGCAAACGCCCAAGCAATATGCGTCTCATTGTAGTTCAGTCAATAATCCTGCCTCAACAAGCACCGAGGCAAAGCCAAGCAGCAGCCATGGTCGCAGACATCGTTGTCTATGTCTCACCGAAGCAGTCATCGTCGAAGAAGTTGGCCATTGGGATACCTGTGTTCCTGAGCCCGAAAACAGTGAACCAGTTGGAACCGAAATCGATGAGAAAGTACACAGAGTCAACGAGGCAGTATGCGCAGCATTACTTTGCTTACGAAAATGTTTAAATGCCTTAAACTAATATTATTTATGTATTTTTTAAATAAATTTGTGAAATTTGAATTCTGTGTGTGTTTAGTTCTATAATATTATGCTACTTGCATTTCTAACTGGTAAAAACATTAAAAATTATTATTTTTTACTCATGTAGTATACCAGCAACTGTAGGTATATAAGTGAGTTCCAGACGACCGGAACCCCAGTCCACCTCTGACCACAGTGCAGTATGTAATGTCTAGTTTGACACATCTCACAAATTAGTCTGTTATCTTGCTTTTCTTGAGAATAAGTTGGCGTCTTTACCATCTTAAACTAAGACCTCGATGAACAGTCTACCAAAAATAAAGCATAACCTTATAACAGCAATGGTGACAGCATTGGAGACCTCAATGGTAGCACAGACCTTAATGACCTCAATTTAGAGATCTTGGTGGAAGATCTACCATCGTCCTCAGGGTCACAGATGGCTGAGACGCGGACAGCACCATAAATCCTGATGGCAACGACGCCGATTGCAACGCAGATCCCCTCAGCATCTTTGATACCGGCGGGAGTGGAGGCATCGACAGGTGCTGTTCCATCAGTTGAAGTTTCGTCAGCAACCTCGTAGACTTCAACGAACGACGGACGATTATTGCGCCAGTTGCTAATACTGTGGTACGTCATTCACTACACCAAAAATCTATCGCAGTCATGAAAGAAGAGGATGCCCGAATAATGAACCGCATAGAACACTGCTTCAATGCATTAAATGTAGTACACAATTTAGCCAACAAGACAAGTTACATTGATATTATAAAACCTGATCTGGATCAGGAAAGTGCAAGTAAGAACCTGTTTGCAAAGACTGTGTCATACATAACCAATGATCATGTTGGTAAATTTGTCACAGTACGATAGGTGTGGGTGTTATACCGAGGTCGTGATACTTTGGTGGTCCATTTGAAATCCGGTGAAGGTAGAAACAGAAATTTGATCAGCCCCAAAATGTCACATGACTGTTGCGTATGAAAATACAACTAACTAGCTTGCTTTAGCTATGACTCTTATTTTGTCTTTGTTTTTGGAGGAAAGAGGACATTTACTCAATAGTGTTTATCATTACTCGAACGTGAAAGTTGAAGACCTCGATGGTGTCTTTACCATCTTTAGTGCAGAACTCGATGACATCTGTACCATCATCAATTGGGTGGCTCTTCAGAATGTTCTGACCTATCACCCACAACAGCCATGCCAACTTTTAAGGCAAGGGTCAAGGTCTTCCAAGATAGTCACCATGACATCATAAACCAATATGGCGACCGTAACAAAATGTGCAATAGTGGCGTCATTATTAATAATGGTTGCTGTGACATAAGGGCGGTTGGTCATTTACCGCCTCCTGGCTCCAGAACCTGGAACCTGCCTCAGGACCGACTATTATGCACGTTTATTATGACGAAGTTCCCAAGAATCTTAAAGCAATTTTCATGCGAGTTGTAATTTTTATACACTGTTTTAGGTGTCACGTTCTACCAAATGAAATAAAGAAAATATATCAATATGTTCTTAAAAATTTTCATGAAATGCGGAATTTTGATTTAATACAATTTCTTGTGCATACGCAATTGCAGTTTTGCATTGTTTGTCTGGAAAATTTCAATAACGCAAATTAATCAATAAAAATTGAAACATAAACCCACAGAGAACCAATCTAAATAAAACAGATAAACCAAACGATTTACCTAAGCTAGTATTTTGGAAAACAAAACAACGAAATCACAGACGAACACATTCAGACTTAAATATGAGACAGCAAAAGAATTTCGTGGAAGGAATGCTTCATTATAAAAATAACATAACAGACGAACACAGTGGGCTAACTACACGAAATAGTTTCAATAATAACAGTAAATGCAGGCATACAACAAAACCTGGACAACGCAGCAAATATACGAGAACAACGATGAAGATAAACAGATATGGAAAACACAACGACAACACCGACGAACAAGTACACTTTCTATGAAAAACATGTTGCGACGTTTCGGGATCTAATCTCTGTACCCGTCATCAGATACAGACACTATTCGTGCCTGGTGACGGGAACAGAAACGAAAACTACCAGCCAAAATTTTACCATTTTGTGAAATTTCAGCCCTAAGGGGTGAAAAAGAGCTGAAAATGGTTTTAAGATAAATAATTTTAACTTCGAACTAAATCAAGCATATTAAAAATTGGTACCAGTAATAAACATATGATATCTACCAACCACAATGTCATCATTTTGCGGAATTCAAAACTTAGTTCGGTAAAAAGGTTAGGTGTGTTTAAAAACAAAACGCATACACTACCAATAAATTATAACTAGAAGTAAGAAACTAAAAAACTTACATCTATAGATAACTATTGCTTAGTTTTAGCGTTTATTAAAATTTGTTCATAAATGGAAGAGGGGGTGAAAACGGGGTAAGTATGTCACAAATTAAATTGTAAAAATTATATACTAAAAATTATTATTTTACTAATTTGTAACATTCTGCATCTAATGGGTGTTATGATTTTAATTTTGGATTAAAAAATAATAATTCATAATTCCTAATATGCTGGATTTAAGAGTTGCTAGTTAAGGCTGAACAATAAGGATATAGAGTTATAAATTGCTTTTTTTTTCTTTCTTTCAATTTTCCGGATTTCGTCCTTTAAGGGTGTGAAAAGGGTGTAAGTTTTATCATAAACAATTCATATAACCATAGTAAATAAAGCTGAATGTAATAAACGTAGCATGAATAAAGTAAGTACTTAATTTCTTAAATTAATAACCATTTTTCGATATTCATCTCCAAAGACAGTGAAACGGGGGCACATTTGTTTTTATAGTAATAAACCCAAGAAAATTGAGAAGAAGGTAAGAAACTCAGAACGAATTCCTTTCAAATTATGATTCGATATAGTTCATCTATTTTACACCAAAAATTAGTGAATAAGTCGTATTTTTTTTATTATAAATGTTTTTCTAAAGCTAATCAAGTGGGATATAAGTTGTGTGGTATTATTTATAAATATGCAAAATCTACCAACTTTTGAAGACCTACTTATGTAAAGGTGAATATTTTTAAATATGGTTTTAACATTAAACTTTAATACATTCTTATTAAAACAAGCTTACTTTCAGATTGTGGAAATGATAAATAAACTAACCTTAAAATACCATGTCTTATTCAACGTTATCCGAGGTATAAACTCTTAAGTTGTAACAGGGTTCAGTATTATTTAATAAATAAAAATGTTATGGAATCCATTAATTATGTTTTTGCAACATAAATTTTAACTCGATATACATTTTAGCGTTCATCTCTGCGTTTAATAGGAAAAAAAATGTTTTTGGTTGGTTTTTGTTTAAATATATCGTTGTCATAATTACTTAGTCCTAAATTTTTACGTTGGCATCATATAAGAAAACAGGAGAAAGGTAACAATTTTTTTTGTTCAAGATTTTGTTCAAGTAATACTAAAAAAACTAAGAATTAACTAATACGATAAATAAGAAATGTTATATATGCATTATAAAGTTAAAATAAAGATGTGATATTATAAAATAACCTTAAATAATGGGAGGTATTTGTAATAACGTAAAATTGTTTAATTATTTTAAGCAAAACATTGACTAAGGTAAATTAAACTGTTAGTGTAAAATAAGGTGTTATTTAAAACAAAATAGGCGTGTGTTTAATTTTTTTATATATAAATTGTCTACCTAATGAAATTAAAATAATGTAATGGTGATTTCATCAAGGTAAACTATAATCACGAAAAATCTAAAAATTAAGTGATAAGATCAGATACTTAATGAATACTGAAAATAAAAATGGCCTACAAAGAACCAATTAAATAATATCATTCTTAAACAGTTTTGTTATAAAATAAATATTTTATGCACCTGACCATATTTTGTGTCTGTTTATTTAGTAAAATGTTTGGAAATGCTTATTTTTCTTTCAATGGTAAGATTTTAGCAATATTCTTAAACTACACAAGCGAAGCTGTGGGTTAATAGCTAGTATTCTAATAAATACTAACCAAAATGTTTTCCTTAACATTGGTCTCCATCAAAATTTATTTGGAAATATTTTACGTTTAATTAAGGAGATATTTTGAATATTTGGATCTGTCACGTAACAAACGACACGTAGTTTTTATATAAGTATTAATGGCTGTCATTGAGAATACTTATATATTACCAAAGCCTGGGTCGAATGTAATATGTGTTGGGGCAGAAACGGAAGCACTTATTTCTTCACGATAAATACTTCTTCCTTCTTTCTTCCTCCTTCCTCAATACCTAACGCCTTAAAAGCTCCCATTAGAGGTCATTTCATTGCTGTTGAGCACTTCGCCAATTTTGAAAGCAAAATTGTTACCGCCCTACTCGCAGATACCACCCATCCAAGCGAACACTCACACAAAAAGGTATGACAACC
Source organism: Bacillus rossius redtenbacheri (assembly GCF_032445375.1). Taxonomy (NCBI): domain Eukaryota; kingdom Metazoa; phylum Arthropoda; class Insecta; order Phasmatodea; family Bacillidae; genus Bacillus; species Bacillus rossius. Next base: position 32,116,652 of record NC_086333.1, on the reverse strand, counting down.
AAATTTCGTGACGTGATTCCGGGGTGCGGGTCTGGGGTGGGGATTGGTTCTGTAGGCCCGCTAGTCGGCCGTGGGTTCACGCAGGGGGGTAGGGGCTGTAGGCTAGGGAGGCCCGTGGCCAGAGAAGTGTGGGTCGGGAGGGGGTAGGGGTCGAGAAAGGGAGAGCACATGATGTGACCTGGAGTGGTCGCATGGAACGTAGTGGTGCGACAAATGTTATCTCTGTGACAATCTGCGACCAGTGACATGAAAGTCACAAGGCAGTCTTTGCGACTATGTCGCTTATAGCGTCATCGTAATCACGAAGCTGCATGGATGGCACATTTTGAAGAGACATCAAAACAGACACTTGTTTGTAATGTATATGGGGGTGAGGGATTTTTTAAAAAAAAAAATTGTGTTATTATGTAAATTCGTGCATGGAACTGGAAGAATAAATATTTTTTTTTATAAATGACTTGTTTTATTACGTTCTTTTTATTTCACTATTCAAGTGCTGTAAATATTTACCAAGCGACACTGATCATTATTAATTAAAACATTATTATGTGAATAAAGAGAAACTAAATTAGCTGATATTTTATTGTCATGAATCATTTCACATTTTTCTAAATAAGCAAAATGTCTTGCTAAATTTCATAATTTTAAGAAGTAAAATATATGTATATCTTAAATTTTTTTAATACATTCTACGCATTGATACAATAATGCTGAACAATCATAAACGTGGCAATGTTCTGCACATATGTACACCTAAACACTTCGACTGTGTTTACAAGATTTATTTGTATTATGAGCAAAGTATATATATATATATTTATTACCTACCTAGTAATAAATAATCAAACCAATGAGATTAACTATGTACTTAATTTTATTTCAACAATTAGCTACACAAATAACATTTTATAATATAATATTCTTAATTTGTAGGGTAGAAACGCTTTAATACTCTATATTAGAATTTAATACAAGTTAGTTTTTCCTATTGCAGGAATTGAACATTGGAAGTTATAGTCCGAAACCACGCACACAACCTTGGAGCAAAATACGACAGTAATATGCAGAAAGTATTGGTTTTATAAACGTTTTAATGCCAGTAGTATAAGAAATTTCATAAATATGATTATTTATTTGATGGCTAAAGAAGTTTGTAAAATACATTCCAGAAAGATTTTACTAGCACGAAGATTTATTTGGCAAACCGCTACGCTTGGTATGTCTCCGATGTTCACGTAAGCGAATACAGACAGGTGGATGCGCCACACTTGGTCGGCTGTCTGGAAGACTTGGACTCGCGCTTGGAGCAGAAACGAGCACATGCATACGCTTTAGCCTGTAACACATTAAACTTTGTTACATGGTGCGAGCGCACTTCATTTCATTTAAGATTTTCATAAAATTAAATCTTAATTCCTGTACAGAAGTATAACTTTAAAAAGTATGTTTATTAAAAAAACTATTTTCAGGATATTACAATTCGTGTTTCTATTGTGAAACATTAATTTAATTTTAAGGATTCACTATTCAAAATTATTTCTTATAGCTTACATCACTTTTAGCGAATTTCTTATAAAGTTTTACTAGCCTACTAGTACACACATTAAAAACTTCCTAAGAAATCCTTGTGACATTTGAAAATAAGGTCCGTTAGATTTTTTTTCTTCTTTACCTCTATTTCAGGCATGGGATGAAATGCAAGCATGAACTGGATATTGATTTCATTAGGTGTCTCTCTTTGAAACCATAGAAACTTTACTGTGGACACGTGTAGTGCAGTCGCATTAACGAGGAAAAGCTATGGTGTCATGTAAGTCATGAAACAAATCTGGCAAGCGATAAATGTCTCTTCATATTTTCTCTCCATACGAATGTCTGAGACTAGCTATTATAGGTCCAGTTATAAGTAGACACCTAACTTGTTTCTTTATTAATAAATTCGTGGAATTAATTTCATTATGGTATGTCCTTCCGTTATTTTTTTTTGTGTGATACATTATTTCCCCATATACCTATACAAGTATAGAACAAGTGTGAAATTTATTTTCGTTGTAATATATTACCGCATTAATACTTTATTATAATTTATTTTCAGTCTGTGCCTTAAAATACCTTTTTAAGTAGTAAATAATTTAATAAAACGCTTTTTTAAGTCTCAGACGTAAGTCCTGAAAACTAAATGATGAAATAAATTCAAACTTTATAGTGCGAGGTGCTTCTATGTTAGTGCCATAATTTTTGCTACGGTGTCTGCAATCGCATAGAACATAACCCTTAAATTTAGAATCCTTTTTTCGAGGTTCTTCCCACTTACGCGTATATGGCGGTGTGGAACTGTTCCTCAGTCGTTTGGACGCTTGCTCGCTGAATGTTAATGCCCTGCGTGGCTGCTCCCTTACGTGGCTGTTGGTCGCTCGTTTTGCATATTTCTGCACTATACCACTGCGCCCCGTGCCATTAGAGGGACACGTTTACGCTACACTGCACTCTCAGTGACCTGGAAACATTTCCCATAACACTTGCACGTAATGCAAAAGCCGATCTAGCAGATCACTCTAACTGCGGCATTACAGGGATATGCATTGTGCAAGGTGACTACCAACTACCATATATTTTTCAGTCTAATAGTAAACTACCAGATTTTAATAACATTTTAAATAACTAAAGAAACACACATAATTTTTTTTAAATAAGAGAGTCGTTTCTTTTCGCATATGCAAAAAAATACCTGTTTAACAGTGCTTTACAATCATATACTCTATATTAATTATCATTGACGGGGCGAATGATTATTTTAAGTTATCTTTTGTAAACGTAAATAAAAGTTTTTTCGTTGAAAGAATAACTATAAATTGTAGGAAAAGTCACGAAATAAATTAGTTTTTTAACATATTATGGTACCTACTCTTAAAAGCAACCGAGAACTGCAAGAGATGTTATCAATTATTTGCTAAAACATGACATAACTTATTTAAGAACTGCAAATTTATTAAGAGTGTTTACATTAAAAAAATATTTTTGACGTGACGTCTAATAAATCGATGAACGCCGGCTGCACGCACGAAAAACTGTCCCACTACGGATGTCCCACTACGGATGTGTCCTGTTTGCTCATTGTACGCATGCGTGGCATCTCTCTTCATGTTCATTGTACGCATGCGTGGCATCTCTCTTCCACTCGATTGGAACAACCATCGATTTGACTTTCCAATCATATTTTCGTCGTTTGAATTATTAATATTATGTAATTTAACGATCGTCCACCGATTTTCAGCACAATCGGTACGGTTATTTAAAAGTAATGTTGAATATCCAAATACGTTTTGAACCAACAATGGTGTTTTACAGTTACACATAATAATTCAAATTACACCCGGGATCTTTTGCACAATGATTTAAAAAATATTGTAACCCATTATAAATAAGTTTGGTGTATTTGGGATGCGCATTTATTATAAAATCGTGTTATAAAAACGAAATAATATTATTCCCTACCATGAAATTTTTTTTTATAAATATGTATATAACATCTGAAACTATTATTTTCATGTAATATGGCCTTGTGGCCGTACGGTCAGCATAGCTAACTTACATTCCGAAGGATGTCGGTTCGAATCCCGGCAGCTGTGAAATAGTTTTTTGTACTTGTAAAAATAAATACGGCGCACACAACATTTCAAAAGTAATAAATATATTTGAATTAATGAATGCAAATAAAAGTAAATTTATTAATTAAATTGTACATTTCATTTCCTCCTTTGTATCCATACAAAATAGTGATAATTCAATAAAAATGATTAAATTTTATTCATAAAAGTATGCAGAGGTAGATTGTATCATACAAAAGATAGAACAATTTTTAAAAAATTTCTTCCTCAAAGAATATAATATTTTTAATGCCTAAATGGTTTAGTTGCAAAAACCTATTACGGCTCAGTCTCAGGCCGAATATGATATTTCATTTTCTTCTGGATCAATAATATCATCAATGTTTTGTTATGACGTTGTCACGTTAAACTATCGTCCGTAAACCGACTTTACAGACAACCAATTTGTGTTTTTGAAATAATATTATCGACACATTTTACTAAGATGGTATTGATAAAAATATATCATTACTATTACATAATATTTCGAAAAACACATTATTTTATATTTGATTGCTACGAGTAGTATAGTTTGCTACGTCCGGCGCCAGGGTTTGAATCATGAGCCGACCACTATCTTGAATTGTAAAAACAAGGAGGCCAACTTGGATGGCCTTAACCTTGACCTTTGAGCTTTACCTTGACCCCAGCTGTCGTTTCGGAAAACCTTGGCCCCACCTACCCCCTTGTTTTTGTCTGCTGGAGGCCCCCATACTTATTCTTCTGCTGGATATTGCCATATTGTTTTCGTCTGCTTCAGCTCACTATCTTCTATGATGTATTGTCCACAATACTGTTTTCATCTGCTGGAAATCACAGTCTTCGATTCGATGAAGTAATTTTCACCATATTTGTTTTTACTATTTGTACCTAGAGTGCGCTAGTATCGCTCTGTTTAATGCACGTAAGGCCTTGTTCTATTGCCATCAAGTGTTGTTATGATCCTTATTTACATATTAAATTACTTTTTTACACAAATTACTTTGTAAGTGATGTGATTCGAACTATAACAGTTCGAAACTCTGGTATGGAAAACTTACGCCCTTGAAAACACGGAAATTGAGGCATATAAAAAACAAAGAATTAAATAAGGTATATATATAACACATATTAAGTCTCATATTTTTTTTAATTTGAAGGAATAATAACAACACTGTTCCAAACTATTTTAATAATTTTAGAGTGTTAAAATCACTTTTTTTGTTTTCTTGTCAGTAATGTTTAAAACGTTAATTAAAATAAACATCAATAGGACACATACGACTTTCACGAAAGATAAAATCGTGTCTGACATTGTGTATGCATGCTAGAAGTTTGAGTTAATTATTTTGATTTTAATTATTAGAGTATTTTTAATTTATAAGTTAAATATTAATTAATATTTATTTACATAACTTATGTAACAGAAAATAATTTACAGCACAATGTTTAGGTATACAGTCAACAGATTAAATTTTTTTTTATTAATTCTAATACTTAAATATCATGTCTTTTTTTACTAAGCTACAGATGGATGGAGGATGGAAGCATTTTTTTTTCAAAAACAGACTTAGACCGTAATTTTTGTCTTATTTTGAATTTCATGTGTATGAAAGTGAATTAAGAAGTATTAATTTACGTTAAACGATGGGCTGATTTATCAAAATAGTGTTAGATATTTATCTTCCGTACTCTATTCCAATATTAGAAGTTAGCTGTTTATATGTGTCAATTAAACTAAATATCATCCAAAAGTACCAACATTTTTATCTAAGATGTGAGAAAGTTGACTTTTTAGTTTTTCTAAAACATTTTCAAATATTTTTTAGGAATTGTTAAATATTTTATCAAGAAAAAAAAACCATTCAGCTCCAATGTGTGTGAAAGAAATAATTCAGCTTTTATTAAAGCTTTTATGTGGATGGTGATATTCCTATTTTTTTAAGCAGATGTAGAAAGTACTTTTAAATTTTACTTCATTCGTCAGTTGGGCAAATTTTCATTCCTAAGTACTAATTTTTTTTTGTCGGGAGGAAAAGGAATGTGGTGGTTTTGGCGAAATATAAAGCAGATAGTGACCTTCTATTTTTATCTAAAGCAGCTGTAGACTTAAAATTTCATATTACTTTGAACATATGTTTCTCTTTTTTCTTTAAAATTTACAATACCACAAGTCTCCATCACAATCACTCACTTAAAAATAAATAACTTTTACCTAGATAACATGGTAAGCAACTTACACTTTTATATCCATCTGCCTTCGTGAATTAAGTCAACGAAACAAATTCCCCGAGCCACACTTACTACTAGATAAATATTAAGTGATATGTTGGTATAGCTATAGGATTTCTGTTTCGTTACTTTAGTAATAGAGTTTTTCTCTTATTTTAAAGTATTTTTGATTTAGTGTCTCAAAGAAAATTTAAGCACGGCATATAATGTCGTTATCTAAAGAAAATTGGGATTTTGTGAATTCAAGTCTGATTACTCACAAATAACTATTGTGTAAGGACATATAATTTCTTAGTTTGTAAAATTACAATAAGAAATTATTTATATAACTTTAGTATGATTTCATTTGCCATTATATATCCGGGAATATCCCAGGATCCCGGGAATGTTAATAAGGGCAGGGATTGACTTCTCTCTAGTTGTGCATACTTTCACCAGTAAGTTACAAAATTCCATTTATGATAAGGTTTTAAGTTATAAATTATATATATAGTTATAAATTAGATATGTCCCGTGATATTCATCCTGTTTGAAAGGCTAAGTATGGGAAATTTCATCAAGCACGGAATTAAACTCTAAATTTCTATGAAATTCTAAACAAACAAACTGGTGTGCTAACCACGGCAGTTACAATCCATTGTGTTACATATTTAATTATTTCTTCCAGGAGGCAAAAACTCAAAGGGTATTCAATGGCTGTGATCGGTAATGATCACTTACGCGGCGCGGTGCAACGGCATAGGTACATGTGTGTGCCGAAATGTATACCAAATTATGTTTATATTTCAGTTCTTAAGCACTTATAACAATACATATTTTAACTAACACTTTTTAAAGTATGGTATATATCCTTCTATATTAAGCTAATCGTTTTTATTAGGGATCGCTTCAATAAGTTCATAGCATATAGTTTGAATATTCAATAAATTTACTTCGTTTTTTTCCTATCAACCACAGAAATGGTATACTACTATATTTTAAAGATATATTTTTGTTATTTGGTGTTTTACTTTTAGTAAAGATAATTAATACAAAACAGGCTTTTTACATAAGATCATTGAGCAACAATTTGTGTCATTAAAAGGCACGCGTACTTTCAACGAAAGAATTTACAGAGGCTCTCGAAATAAAATATCTAAATAAAAAATTATGAAATGTCTTTTAAGCTTAAACTAACAAATAAATTTCCTAATATTTCATGTGAAACTAAAAGAAAAAACAGTCTATTACATACATTGAGCCAAAAATATTTATTATTTAGTTGAATTCGATTGACAGCATAGTTTAAGTCATGATAAACAGTTACTACACATAAGCTACGTATAAAACCAAAGCAATAATAAACGAGTCATTAACATTCTGCTAACATTTACTTATTAAAATTGGTACTATTTACTCAAATACTTCAATACGTAAAATTATTTAAATTTTTATGCCTATATAAATATAATTTTTCTAAAGGATTTCCATACTGAAAACGTATTTTGTTATACAAAATTTGACTTACTTTCAATGTGACGTCATACATTCAAACATACTATGACGCCAAACATACTATGATATAAATAGCAATCTAAATGTTTGCAGCAAATCACGTTGAAAGAAAACGCTGAAACTGGTAATGTTTAGCCATCAAAGTCGCGTGTAATAAATTTCACGCAAGCTTGCTGTGGTCCGAACTACAGTAGAACACTGCTGTGTACTACTATGTAGTACTAGGTAGTACATATATAGATTATTAATTTATATACCAGCTTAAATCTTAGGAAACACGTCATAATGTATTATAAAATTATTTTCATATTTTCCCATTTTAGATGTAAATATGGTCGTGACTCAGATGGAAAAATATTGGTGGTTTAAAATAAATAAAACATATTTTTAACATAGTTTTGTAGATAAACTTTACAATATTACAGTGATTTTTACGTAAAAATGCGTTTTAACATATTGATGAAATATGCTGTCATGCAGGAAATAAATGCACCTTTAATATTATCATTTTCAAGTCTTGAAATGTGCAAAAATTCAGCATAGGACCTCTGAAATACAACGAACCATGACACGGAGACAAAAATAAAGGCTTGAAGAAGGGGCAAAGTGGAGGCTAGAAAAGAAGCAGGGGTGGCGTGTTTGAATAGAGCCCTCTCTCGCATCTCGCTGAGGGGTTAACTGGCACCCCCCATTGTTCGCGCGAGGAGATGTGTTCCACCATCCCCGCCCCCGACCACCTTCTGGCCCCGGTCTAATGGCAGCGTTTATTGTGCTGCAGAGGGGCCTAAGCCCCGCGTCAGGCAGCGGAGAGGGGGAGTCCTTCAGGGTTCAAGTACACGCGCCTGTTTCGCTCTCACCTTCAGCCGGTATGCCTGGGCGTCGCACCCACGTCAGCACATTACACTGTAAAAAATGTTTTTACTTTTACAAGGAATATCCTCGAGGGAAAAACCCGTAAAATTACAAATAATGCAAAGCCATGCCTTGCAGTTTTACAAGTTAAATATTTGGCAACTGAGTTTTCATGGACTTTACTTATAAAAGTACAAAAAAACTATAGTGTAGGGTGCGTGAAACCAAGGGTGAGATGACTACAGTTTCATCAGCTTGAGCCACAGAACACAGCGATATGTTTGTAAATTATAGGCATAGTATATTTTTGGTGCTTGAGTATGGTTACATTGGAACAGACCAAGATTGGATGAAAAGTTGAGCAGACTCTCAGCCTTAGTATTGATGTTCATTTAGAAATTGTTATTGGTCCAATCAACACCCGGAACGCTGAAGTCACCTAGTAGCCTATCGGTAGATCATCTTGAAAGGAGGAAAGTTTGTTCCTCAAGAGACTCACAATAAGATGGATAAGTAAGTGTATATATATGTGACGGGGTGAATATAAATATTGCCTTGAATAACAGATTTTGATGAATTAGTTTTAATATTAATCCTAATAGGTTCAATTCCAAGGAAATATAAGGTATTAATTAACTGAACTCATCGAAATTTGATTTTATTAACTGCTATAAAAACACCGCCACCTTGTTCTTTCATCGTCTGAAGTGTTTCTCCATCGTTTATAAATATAAGACAATGATCCGTGAAATAATGTGAATTAAAACTTTGATCACTGAATCAGGATTTAGTTAAAAACATTATGTCATAATTAGAATTTAGTAGGTTTTCGAAAAAATTCAATAGATTTATATCTTTCATCCGACCAGTTAACCTCAGACGAAAATTTTTCCCTGTTGTTAATGATCAAGATGCCGTTTTCTTAAGGGGTGACTTGAACATATTCACCAGTAATCTAGAGTTGTATCATAGTCATGGGTAATGAACGCCCCCTAAAATCCAGTTGTTCTTGTAGTGATGAATTAATGTTGGTAATTCATCATATAGATGAATAAAAAACAGATTTTTTCCAGTATATGTTCAAGTAGGCGCATACGTTTGTCGGCTGTGAACACTTGGCCGCTACCAAATGGAGCTAGCAATGGTAGTTCCTATACACAAAAGTTGTTCCAATTTAAATGTTACTAATAATCGCCCAAAATATATTCGAAACATTTTTTCTACTAATTTTGAAAATAAAAATTTATTTATTAATTTTCCTATTAAAATAGGTTTTCTCCCTTCCAACATGCTTTTAGAGGTGGTATGACCAATCATGTTATTTTTCTAAATCCTATATATAATAAAGTCACGAACAGGGGCCAGGTAGATGCCGGCTAGCGAAACCTTAGATACTGACAAACCTGTTATTTTACTTGTGAAACTGTCTTACTTTGTTTAAAGTGACAATTTTGTAAAATGGTTGTGAAATCACCTAACAGAAGCTTTTTATTATCTACAAACAACTGTAAATCTGCACTTTTTAAAGCCTGTTCAGTTATTTATCTGAGTGATACACTCTCCCCTTTACTCTTTTGTATATTTATCGATGACATCTATAGAGTTCCCATCCGTTCCACTTGTGTACTGTTTGCAGATGATCTCAAAATTTTAAGAAGCATTAACTCTCATAATGATTGTTTACTATTTCAAATTGACAATGATGAAATTCACAAGTGATGCAAAACAAATAAAGTAACTCTCAATACAAAAAAATAATAATTATGTCCTTAACAAGGAAATATCATCGTATCAAATATGAGTATATACTAGATAATAATCCATTCCTAAAACTTACTCTCTAAAAGATCTTGGAATTATTTTAGCCAGTCAACTATATTTTCACCTGCATGTAAATTACTTACTTATGAATTACAAAATGACTCTTGCTTTAAAAAAACATAACCTTTTATGCCAAGAAATAAATTCTATTATTTCTCTTTACTTATCACTAATTAGGTCTAAACAAGAATATTTTCAGTTATTTGCATTTATATTAATAAATCCGATAGGGATAAAACGAATCCATTGAAATAAAATATATAGAATCCTTGGGCTAAACAATTTTCATGAACCTAATTTACATTAATAGTGTGTAATAGGGGCTCCGGCACCAGGGATTCTGGGTGTTGTGGTGGTGGTGCCCACCGCCAACTTGGATTGTGATGTCACGGTGGCCATCTTGGATGACATTGTACTTTGATCTTGACCTCGGCGAAAATTTTAGATCCGCCATCTTGGGTCCACCATTTTGTTTTCCGAACTTTCCACCAGTTTTTAATACGCCATAGAACTTTCCGCCATTTTAAGTTATGACGTCACAGTTTCAAATTTCGTTGCAGCCACTATCTTGAAAATCCGCAATTTTTTATGCTATTAACTCGGGAAAATGTTTAAATTTATAAAAAAAATAAAATTAAAATAAAATATAATTTAAAAACGCACTTACGTCATGGAGTCCTCGGTTCGAACCCTGAAGAGCAAAATAAAAAAAAATTGCGTCCGATCCTTCCTCCACGGAAGCCACGGGCAGACTGACCTCTCACCACTTATGCCAAGGTATATATACATCGCCGGCTACTATGATGTCGTGAACGTTATCTTGAAAATCTGTAATTATTATAAAATTTTAATTGAAATAAAATCTAAAATTAATTAAAAAATTTAATTAATAAAATGTAATGCAATATAATTTAAACACAACATAGCAAATATCGTTACAGACACTATCTTGGATTCTAGATTATTGCATCTTTTGTTACGCTCTGCTATTCTGAAAAACAGTAATTATTATGCTAAAAAATCGGAAACAGTAAAAAAATATTTTTTTAAAAAATAAAATATGAATAAAATACGGTTGCACATTTCGTTACGGTCGACATATCAAAATATAGAAAATTTGCATGATTCGTTACGCCTGCCAACTTGGTAATGTATGACATAATCGTTGCACGTTTCGTTATGGACATTATCTTGGATTCTAGATTGTTGCACTTTTCGTTAAACATGCCATTTTGGAAATCTGTAATTTTTATGCTATAAATGCAGAAAAAATAATACTTTAAAAAAATAATCAAATTTTATATAAAAACACTCCCCTAACTTGGATAAAGGCATAACGGCCGCCATCTTGAAAATCGGTAATTAATAACATATTTTAATGATAAATATTAAAAATTTATAATAAATGTAACAAATCAAATTTTAATAAAATATAATTTAAAACACGCACTAACATCCTAGGTTTGAACCCGGCGAGGAAAAAAAAATTCCGACAGATCCTTCCTCCACGAGAGCCGCAGGCAGACTGACCTCCCACCACATATGCCAAAGTATATTTATTGTTACGAACGTGACATTGGCCGGGACACGTGCAGGTGCAATATGACTGCCGCAATATGATATGCGTCGCGCGCGCCTGGAAGATAACAAGGATTGTCACTTTCCCCCCTCCTTCTCACCACTCCCCGCGTGGTGCCAAGCCTTTGACACGTAACTGATATCGGACAGCTGGGAGTTACGCGAGCCGCCGATACATGCTTTCGAAAGATTTCTGCCGTCGGGACGGCTCGCGATGACGCGACTGGCCCCGGCCGCTCTCGTTAGTTCTGGAATTGCGCCGGGACCTATATATATGTCCGAGGACGTCAGGGCAGGGAGTCAGTTTGGAGTGTTCAGTCGGGAGTTCTCCCGCGGCGGAGCTTCCGGGTGATAGTGCCGCGAGTGCGGCAGAGTGACGAAGTGCTTGGACGAATGTTCCAGGGCAGGGAGTGAGTGAGTTCAGTGGAGTCGGGAGTTTTCCCGCGGCGGAGTTTCCAGGCGATAGAGTCGCGGGCACGGCGGAGTCCCGAGCGAAGTTGCGAGCGAGGAGTCGAGCGGATCCTCGGCGAAGGGGAAGTGCGTCGGCGGCGGCGGAGTGAGGCGACGGAGTCCCGCAGCGGAGACCCACGAGGGGTGCTGCGGCGAGAGTTGCGCCAAAGGTGCGGCCCAGCGAGGTGTGTGGATTGTGTAAAAACGAGTGACTGGGGAATAGACCTTTATTTAAGTGTAAATAATTATTTGCCATTTTAAAAGATTTTTGTAAGTGACATAAGTAGTGGCAATAAATAGAACTGTGTGTGATAAAAATCTGAAATTGGGCTATCCTTTACGAACCCACGGTAAATCGTAACAATATATATCGCCATTAGTATGATGTCATGTCCGCCATCTTGTTTTAGTCTGCTGGACACCACCATCTTATTTTCGCCTGCTAGAGTGCTGCCGACATGTTAATTTATTTTTTACCTGCTAGAGTGCAGTAATCTTTTATTATTACTGTGGCACCCGCCATCTTGAAATTTTGTCGCCATCTTAAAAGTCATATTTATTTAGCTAGAAATTTGGGAAAAATTCCAGATTTCAATCAAAAAAACACTTATTAAAATAATGATAGATTCGATCTGTTCCTGTCCTTGGTTTGACCCTTGGTCACTGAAAAAAGGGTAATTTTATGTAAAAATACCACAATAGTGAATGTTCGAGAAATAAATCACAAGTTCTTTTACAAACAGAAAATTTATTACATAAATTCTACAAACACAATCAAACTAATTACTAGCGTTTCTCTATTTCTACAGTCTTCTTAGAAGGCGAAGCGAATCCTTTGCATGCCTTCACATGTGTTTATAAGTCAGTTATACATATCAGTTGATTAACCAGGCACGTATATTCAGTGACCAGAAAAGCATGTCCAGTAGGTGACAATACGCGCCCAGTCGTTAGCCAGGCATGTAAATTCAGCGTTCAGGTACGTATGACCATTAGGTGGCAAGTCATATCTAGTTGGTAGCCAAGCGCATCCAGTAGGTGGTCAAACACATCCAATCAGCCGTCAAGAGGTATTTTTTCGCTGATACTTGACGAACATTTTAATCAATTCATGCACAAAATCATACTCATAGGCCAAGCGTCTTCGAACCAAGAGGTTTCATTCGCCGATATGCGACCAACATTTTAAACAGGTCATGTTCAATGTCACGACAATATACCTGTCGTCTCTGAACCATGAAGCTAATCATGTCCTGAGTACAGACTTATCAATGCTTATACATTGACAAAAACCGGAGCTTCTTAAAAGAAAGAATATCAGTAAAAAAAATATATATTATAAAAGGAAGCACTAATGTGCGAAAATTCGATGTGCGGTGGTACAGGCTTATCACAGGAATACGATCTCTCCAATATACAGTAGGCTCCAACTGCACTAATGCTCCAAGTGCTACAATTGCTCCAACATCTGTAGGCCGGCATCAGGGTTTGTGGAGCCCAATTGTCTAGGGAAGTTCTGGTGGGCGAGCACTACTGTGGGTCTGCTTCAGAGTCTGTGGATCACACTTGGCTAGGGAGGCATGGCCGTCGAGCACTAATGCGAGCCGGCCTTACTATCTGTGGAGTACTCGTGGATAGGGGAGGCCTGGTGGGCGAGTACTACTGCCGGCTGTCCTTAGGGTATGTGGTGCCCTCTTGGCTAGGGGGGTTATTGTTAAGTTATTACTATGGCGGGCTATCCATCAGGGTCTGTGGAGCACTAGCGACTAGGTGAGCCCTGGAGGGCGATCACCACTGCGGGCTGGCCTCAGGATATGTGGAGCACCCACGTCTAGGGTAGGCTGGTGGGCAAACACTACAGCAGCCTTTCTCGGTGTTTGGGAGCACTCTTGCTAGGGGGTCCTGATGGGAGAGCATTATCGGCCTCAAGGTTTGTGGAGCACTCACGTCTAGGGGATGCCTGGTGGATGAACACAACTGAGTGATCATCAGGGTCTGGGAAGCTCCCTGGGATAGGGAAGGCCTGGTGTTTCAAGCTCTTCTGCTTTCTGGCCTAAGGGTCTGTGGATCTCTCGTGACTAGGGAAGGCCTAGGGTTTCGGAGAGTTTTCGTGCAGCACGCTGCCTCGCGTGCGGCGATGCCAGGGTGTCAGCTTCGCTGATCTTTCAGCGAGAAGTCTTAGGAAAGAGCCATGTAGAGAAAAGTTGCTTCTTGGTAGGCCGGATGCCAATGCTTCGTTTTTCCTGTATCTGTGATTTGTTTTTCCAAAGGTACTTTAAAATAGAGTTGTTTATAACATTTTCATTTTTCTGATGTTTTTTGCCTTCAGTTTTTTTCATGATTTGTTCATTAGAAACAATTTTTTCTGTGATATATTTTTATCTTACTTAAGTTATTTTCTTTTATGTGACTTTTTGCAGTCACTTATCCTTGAAACGTGTGTCATATATTGGTTTGTTGTTATGTCATTCATAAACACATTAGATCAATTTATTTCATTTGTAATGAAATCTTTTGTTCTCAAACATTCTGCTTGGAAATTTTTTAAACTGGAATGTTGGAAATTAATACTTCTTAACTTTTTTATTAAGTTATTTTTACAAAAAAAATGGTAATGTATTTTATATGACGCGATTCTAGTATATGGTTTCCATCCTCAAAGTTTAATGTAAAATTTGCCATAATTTTACAGCTCTGATATAGTTCGTTAAAATATTTTTTTTTTCTCTGAGACTGTTTTTCCAACAGTCGCTGGCTCCGAACTAAGAATGAGCAGAAGCTACGCAGGAGCAGGCACTGACCTCAGCCCAAGGGGCGGCGGCCCTGGGACTTCTCGCCCGCCCGCGCTATCACGCTTCCCCACCGGGACGGGAGGGGCACCGGCTAAATGAAAGCGATTACGGCGTCGGATAGGAAGCGAGTGGGTTTAATCGCCAGCGGGCAGTCATGCCATGCAGCCAGCACGACATGGCGGACACTGGAGTAGCGCACAGCTGGCTCAGGGCGTCGGCGATGATCGCCCAGCTGTTCGCGGTACCTCCACATCTGCTGCTACGGTTTATTGAACAAACTGGTGTTTAGCTTGTGAATGTGTACGCTCTTGAGAAAGAGCAGTCCTTGATTTTATACAAATAATTTACAATAACGATAATTTTATTGAATTTAAGATTTTCTAACATGAATTAAAATATGTACACTACACATCACCTACGCAGAAGGAAAATAACGCCATTAAATAAAAATGGAATTTTGTAGCCGAAAACTTTAGGTGTAACCCTAATGCAAGAGTGGATTTATTAATGGCTTGCCTTCAAACCGTTTGTGAACCTATCATTTAGAAACCAGGAAGTTTATCCTTTTTAGAGTTCATAACAGTAAATAGCCCGTCTGAAATAATATTTTAAAAACGTAATGTAGCTAATAATAAAAATGTTTCAGGCAAAAGTTATGTACAGTGAATTCAATTATTAAAAAAAAATACCATTTGATTTGGAAAGTATACAGTTATAAAAAAAATTAAGTTTTTGTGTTCATGTATGTATGCATGTTAATTTTTTATTTGTCGGTTTTTTTCTAATACTACTTGACGGATTTGGATAAACCTTTTTAATAATAAAGGTTTGACTAAATTTAATACTAAACTTTACCTTTAGAAAGACAGAATTCCACACCTAAGGGGATGAAAAAAAATTATATTATAATATTTCCGAATTTATTCAAGCATAATAAAATATATTGGGCATAAATAATAAACATATCATTACTGTCAACTTTTTTAAAACATTGTTTCACCCTTAAGAACTGTAGAGCGGTTAAGTTTTATTTTAAGAAGAAAAATGGATTCTTCCCTAATCTACTATAACTAAGAGTAAGAAAAAATTAATGAACAACATCCGTTTTCACTTATAATTTTGTTTCCTTCACCCCCACAATTACTATCCATTTGTTGAAATTCGTAATTTAAGGAGGTTAGTTTTGTTTTATATTAAATAATCGTATTTCCAAAAGTAATAAGGCAGAACACAAAATATTGGGTACAATTATGAAGCATAGTGAATCAAACATTCTTATTTATATTTTGCGATATAAAATATCAAAGAATATTTAAATGGATGGATTTTATTTGAAAAAGAAAAATGCATACTTCCAAATATACAAGAAGTTGAGGTAAGAAATTATATAAGAGCAAACAACTAACATATAGAGTTACGAATTGTATTATTTCCATATTTAAAATTTTGTCCGTTTATGAAGTTAAAAAAAAAGGGTAGATTTTGTTGATTAAAAATCATATATACTAGGAAATTCAAGTAAAAGGTAATAAACTGGGCAGGAAAAAAATATATAATAAGTAATCTTGCGTATTTTCTCTAGATTCAACTTCTAGTGGGTTAAAAGTAGTGTGAAAATTGTTTGATTGGGAAAAAAATATCTCCAAGAGATATCTATTACGAAATTTAGAAACTGAGCACGAATACCTTACATGGTGAGTTAAGTTTCGTATTTTTTTTTAAATTTGTTCGAAAAATGTTTGAAAGTGCTCACCTTAGTTTTTAAATTAATAAAACAATTCTCCGAAGCCAACCATTCGGGATATTTGTAAATTATAATGAATAAGTTAAATTACAAGTTAAGCATTATTTCTTTGATTACTTTTTGAAAATTTGTTTACAAAGGGGGTAAATAATGCATAAATTATGTTTTACTGAGAAAAAAAAACCTACCTCCTAAGAAAAATAAGCAGGAGGTAAGACACTGAGGACGAATAAAGTACAAAACTAGTTACTCATCGCATTTTTGCCTTTTTTTTTACTTTGAACCCAGAATTACTAAGTAAATAGGAGATATATTTTTATAGTAATAAATTATATATATATATCACGGAGCAATTCATTAGGGATATAGGAAACTGAGTAATAATAGCAACATACACAATGGCTTGTGCAGCGTGTTTATTCCCATCCGAAAGCAAAGGAGTGATTTTTTTTATAGTAAATCGTCATATCTCCCAAGCAGTTCAAGCAGGCAATATGAAATTTCGAAAGAATAAAGTACATTATGGCTTCTGGGTTGTGGGTAAAAATGTTTGCAGGCTTTCACGGCAATTGTCTGAAGTAGCTTGGCTTCTGGGTTGTAGCCGTGTCCTTGGAAAATAATCCACCGACGTTTCGGTCGACATTGCAGTAGGTAACTGCTCCATGGTGATGGCGACTGCAATTTCGACCGAAACATCGATAAATTTTTTGCCAAGTACACGGCTACAACCCAGAAGCCAAGCTACTTCAGACAATTGCCGTGAAAACCTGCAAACATTTTTACCTTATGAATTTTGAATTTTTTTTGTTTTAATTTTCTTTCAATATTAAATCGCAAAGTTTGCGAAAGGCGGTTATTTTATTTTTTATTACGACAACCATACTTTTGATGCTATTTATGGGGGAAGTAAAGCAGTTGGTATGATTTTTAAACCTACAAAATATTCAAACTCGTTTTAACACTTTTAGAAAATCTATCGTAAAGAGGGTGAAAGTGATGTGAATTTGATTCAATTATATGAAATCATATCTACAAATGTAGCATAACTGAATTTAATATATTAGTAATAATGTATTACATACTTTGATGTTGCTTCTCTTGTTCATCGTTTCCCAAAATTTCACCTGTAGAGTAGTAATAGAGGTAGGTGTATTTTTTAAAATTATTTAAAACCTTTAAAATACTATGTATGGTTCAGTTGAAAAGATAAACTAACATCTAATATCAATGAAAGTTTATAATTCTTTGATGTTCAATATGTGAAGTAAAAAGAATGGGGAAAGTTTTGTTTCATTTTGTTGACAGACATCACTGTATTTATTAAATCAGTTGTTCTATATTTTTACAAATGTACACAGTGAAAGGGTTATGTGTTTGTTTCAATAATACCTAACATAATATTTATCTTCTTTTATGTTAGATAATAAATTTGAAATTAGTATTCTACAGTCCAAAAATTGTATCAAATATCTTAAAATAATGTAGGTGTCTCTAGTGAATTATAAATATGTAGAAGTTTTATAATAAATTTTTAGTGCAAATAAACTAATTTAATAAAAGAGAATCATTAAAATATATTAGTTCAAATTTTAAAATTAAAACTTTTGGAAATAAGCACATACTTGTTTTACAATAGTAATATATCAGTTATATACTGAAATCTGCGTGAGCGAATCCGCGGATAGTTAGCTAGAATAAAATAAATCTCTTAGCTAGTAGTAAATAAAACCAGATTTGCAATACAATTTCAACAAGCCATTGAAAATACCAACAAATTCACCCCAAATTAAATTTAAGAACACGTAGAAACAATATTATTACAA
The DNA here is from genome assembly GCF_032445375.1 of Bacillus rossius redtenbacheri. Lineage (NCBI taxonomy): Eukaryota > Metazoa > Arthropoda > Insecta > Phasmatodea > Bacillidae > Bacillus > Bacillus rossius. The sequence goes on along the minus strand of NC_086333.1, from coordinate 32,098,240 downwards.
TTTAAAAATAAGTTGATATTTAAATTTATTATTTCTTTCTGCCTCAGCCATATACACACAATTCCAACTAACTATTATCACTATTATCAATAGTTTGACACAAATTTATGCGCATTAAACTTGATTGGCCTGAGACTTATACAATCATGTCCACGCACGGTGATAAATCATTTAAAAAACTATGCTAAAGCACTAGAACTCCAGTTGTGAAACACACTTAAAGATGAAAGTTTGTTTAAACATCAGGCACATCATAATTTTTGCAGACTTAGTCTTAATTCACAATTAAAGAAGTAGTTACTATTTTTACCAACGATATGAGAAATTGTACACGCGAAGTCTGTCAGGGAATTAATCAGTGTCGTATAATATTATTTATTTTTACACTTTATACTTCTCATAAAATATTAATAGAAATTGCCAGTTCCAAATACTTCTAATTCTCGTCCGTTTTTATTGTCGCTTCTAAGTTATATACAGTGCAATCTGAGCGAATCGTTGTTATATGACAAAAACATTTATGTATTAAAGAATGATAACACTAGTACATTACATTTTACTGTGTAACCTTCCGTTTACATATTTTAATGTGTTTATTAAGTTAAAATTGATTATTTATATTTAATTAATAAAGCCCATTTAATTGTTAAAATCATATTTTAATTTATATTCAAGCTCAAATATTTATTGATATTTAAGCAAAAAGCTTTAAGAAACAAGCTGTGCTATAGGTCTGATGTGTGTTTCTTACTATACCATGCGTATTAGATCTATTGTTGAAAGCATGGTATTTATAAATATATATATATGGAAAATTTATAGTTTAAAAAATAATACATAAAGATCACAAGAAATGTAAATAATTTGTGTGCTGTTGATTTAAATTTTCCAATATTTAGTCTTAAAAAAGATTCTTTTTTTTTTAACGAACGTGCCTACGTAAAAATGAATTTTTTATCGCCCGTGCATATTCTCTGCAGCATTAGGCGGGAAGGGGGAAGGGGGGGGGGGGGGTGGGAAGGCAGCGGCTGAAATTTGTGAGTTCTGCTTTTTGCGCACATCCGGCCTATCTGGTCCCCGCGAGCGCTTGTGGGCGCACTCAGCGCTATTCATGGAGGGGATGTTCGATTTGCATTTCCAATCGGTGGGAATTTAGGTTAGTGGAGTTTCCCCTCCCTGCTCCCCTCCCGGGGCTCGGCGCCCGCCCCTCCCCCCAATGCGCGCCTGTGATTCCCACAGACACACCAACCCCCTCCCACAGCCGACACAACTACCAACTCACCGCTGAAGAGAGTGCGGGGGGTTTGAAAAGGGTTTTGGGGTGATGAGGAGGGGGTGCGGCCCCCACGGGAGGGAGGGGTAGGGGAACAGCAGGTGCTGCGATAATTTAGCACAGGATGGCGAAGGGATAAACGGTGCTACACTCCTCGGGTAGAAAAAAAAGAACTCTGAAAAAAGGCGAGGTTTAAAAGATTTTTTTTTCCTGTTCCCGGTGTGTGAACTGTAAACTGTAGTTTACGGTTTTTACTTCATATTTTTTTAAGATGTCGTGTCCAGCAACGATGAAGCAAGCAACTATCTGGCAATAAACGGCATTATTTAAAAAAAAAATGAAAAACTGGCTGTTATAGAATTTATGTTTCGTTCTCATTTACAATCTTATATCTGTGATGTCATAGACAAAGCTTGTTATTCCCTGTTAAAATCTTTGTTTTGTCATGAAAGGAAAAATATCACTTCATAATTCTGTTTTAACTGGAGCATTGTAGTAATATTTTATTACACTTTTAATTTTTTTTAACTTCATGAAGTAATAAATCACAGCTTTTTTTTATCTGAAATATCACAAATATACAATACGTTTCGATCATTGTTGCAAGTGGAATGTAAAAAATCTTTATTTTTCGTATCCAAACAAACTACGCAATCTGCAGGGTTACCAATAAAAGTTTTATTTTAATAAGTACTATAGCAAATCATAAATAATAATACACGTACATATTTAAATTTGAAAGTATCACACGTCAAAACAACGCGTGAAACAAAGATACGTGGAATACCAAGAAGTGTTAGCTTTTATTTTACTGTAATAAAGTTTACGATAGTGTTAATACTCTTTTACTATGAAAGTAAAATCCAATTAATATTTACATTATAGCTGTGCAATAAAACATTTCACAAATTCTTTGTTGTAATATTTTAATTACGTCATTGAAAACAGGGAGCTTCGGTACTAAATCTTTAATAAGGTAGACTTTATCACGGTAAATATTATCATAAAACTATATTAAACAAATCATAAAAAAATTAATTTGAGTAGTTAGTAGACACTTATGGAAGGTCAATAGGAATAAACTTCCTCAGGTAAGAAAATAATGTATAATTTTACACGTTTCTTACACATTCTCTTTTACTTTCATAATAATTTTTTTGGCTTGTATGTAAGCTATTTAAGGTAAAAAATTTAACCATGTTCAACTGATATGTATGTAAAGTTTGTATTTTAGTCGGTTTACTGAAATACATTAAACAAATTAAACTGCAATTGTAGAGCAGTGGTATTCAATTTCTTTTGAAGAAAGAAACATTACATGAATAAAAATTAATATTTTTAACTTAACATTTTAAACAATAGTACAGGATAAATATTCACTTGTAAATATTTAAAAAACTATGGTGTTAAAAAATCGTATACCATAAATTATTACAGAATGAATATAAATACATTAATTTCATTTGTGATATGAATAATCTGAGCTATCTAAGTTTTACTCCGCGTAGAGGAAATATTTCACATACGTTATAGAATGCAACGTGTGGTAATGTAATCAATGAATATTTTTTTTCTTACTTACATTTGTTTCCGAAGCATGCTTTTATGTCAAATACGCAACTAAAGCCATTGTTTATCTCCTATCCTGCTGGAATAATGTCATTTTCACAATATCAATTATTGATTTCCTGTTTTAGTATCGAAAGCGATTAAATGCTTTAACGAGGTCATTGCAATTAGTTCCGTTGCCGAGTAATTCACCCAATGATTACTGTTGGAAGCACGGCGCAAAATTGCCTGCCTACCAAGCCGTGCTTATTGGAAATTGTAGCCCGATTACACAGTAGCGTGGTTTCATTATAGTTGTTGAGTGACATTACGTTCAAGCGGATTCACTACACATTTTTCTAAGTGATATTCCAACTTTTTGAGGTAATGCTTTCTTTAACTTAAGTATCATATGAAACGTAATGTGCTAAATTACTGTCATGAAAATTTAGTTTCAAAATATCATAAAACAAAACATAAAATATGGAAAAAACTTTTAATTTTGGATGAGCATCAGCAAAATCGATGACTTTTTTCTTATCGGCAAAGGCCACCAAAGCAAGAGAGGAACTAGCCTAGGAATTTTTTTAGGATCGTAATCATCGTCGTTCTCGTATTTAAATAAGAAGGAACTTGTTACAAATAGGACTGTTTATAGTAAAACCGTATGTTTGAGCAAAGAGACAGAGACAGAGAGAGAGTGAGTGAGTGAGAGATAGATAATAAGGAAAACCAAGTACCTCATAAAGACATTGTTCGCCAAAATATGTGTATAATATCGAATATTTGTCATTTACTAAGAAATTATTAGTCATAATTTCAATTAACTGCTCTGCAATTGCTTCGCCCATAACATTTATTTATTTATTTATTTATTTATTTTCATATCCTTTGACCCCATTTCTGGGGTATGATACATGTCAAGTACATATAGGAAAAAAAAAAAAATATATATATACATATAAAGTTTCACAAAAAAAAAAAAAAAAATTGCTACAAGATCCACAGACCCAGGAGGATTGTCGGTGATAATGAATTTTTCTTTATAAATTGAAACAGCGTAATAAAGAGTAATAATGCATTTTTTAAAAAAAATCTTTACCGAAATTTGTAGTTTCCAGTTTTACACTTTTCACTTTACTAGAAGAAAATTATTGTTCGATTTTTTTTATTTTTTTTTGGGTTTCCATCTTCCAATAAAATTATACGTTTTTAGGACAAATCCCTGCAGAAGCATGGGGAGATAATGTTCACAATTGTGAAGACTGTTACAAACTGCAGGGAAAAAGGCAAAGTAATGGCTGACTATAGGGGATTTGAAACATCTGACAGAGCCATGTGCTCTGTACGCGTGAAAGACAATAAAGTAAAATGATAAATGGCGTTATAACAACAAAACGTTGCTAAAATTTTTCTAAATAGTGCTATTGAAAAAAAAAAAAAATTAAAATCACAAACTGTAGGCATAACCAAAAAAAATTCAAATGTATCATTTAAAGCAATTCATATTTAACATATTATTAAAAACTTTACATTAAACAGTAGTATATATTGGCTGGCCCGTAAATAGAAGTAGCAGTGCGGAGCGTGGCGTCGGTCAGCTATCTTCGATTGCGACTTCTCGGCGGCAAAATTGGATGACCTTGACATTAAAATTTCTACTTTACTTTCAAAATTTGCCCAAAATCTTTAGAAGTGCAAAAAAATACACAAATTTTGCCCAAAATTCGCCAAAATTACCAGTTTTTAGAAAAAAATATTCCGCCAAAAAATTTCAAAAAGTCTAATAAATAAAATTTCCCTATCTCAAACAAAAAAAAAATCCGTTTTGAGGAAATATTTAAAGTTTTACTAATCAAAATTGCCAGAGGCTTGGAAATTCCCCAAAGTGGCTTAAATTTACCATGGGAAAGTCGCCCCAACATGCTGAAGTCATAACATTGACAATAAAGATGTCATGGCCACCATTTTGAGTTATATCATAATTGCAATTTTTATTACGGCTGCCAATATGAAAAATTGTTTTAATTAAGAAAATAAAAAATAATAAAAATTTATTAATAAAATACTAATAACAATCATTACAACATCTTTGATTATGACTTCACGTCCACTCTCTTAAAAATTCGTAATTTTCATTTAAAAAGGACACAATTTAAAATTTATAAAAAGATTTTAATCAATCATAATTAAATATTATTAAAATTAAAATGCACTTATGCCTGGGAGCTCGGAGTCCTCGGTTCCAATTTCGGCGAGGGCAAAATAAAAAATGATAATGGAAACTTCCTCCACGGAAGCCACCGACAGACGGACGTCACACCACTAATATCCAGGTATATATATACATAGACAGTGCGAGTGGTCTACTGCCTATCTTGTCACAGGACAAAAAACTGGATTTACACTTTTTAGAGACCAGTATAGTGTACCCAATACACTATTCATCAAAGTAGTCGATCAGTTTCTGATTCATCCAAGGTCCATGGCAGGACACAATATAAAACACCATCACACATACAATGCTAAATAGATGCTTTGGCCTTTGTTTACATTGGCTCACTCATTCATAATTCACATGTAGTTGTTTTAAAATTCTTCCTCCATCTTCTAAACTTTCTGATAAATCATAGCCACTCAATAGGTTAGTTTACTATGGGCTGGTGATAGGCCCTCAAATGCTTTAGGATATACTTGCCTATGCAGCGCTGTGTGTCAGGTTCAATGTATAGCAATTATTCTGAATCACTTCAGTCACCATGTAGGGTCCCTAAAATAACAAAAACAAATTTTTTGTTACCTTGTCCCACTTCTTACTGATTTGTGACGTCTTGCCTAAGACTCAGTCTCCAACCTGGAACTTCTTGGTTCTGAATGCACTATTCCTCTTCTGTCTGGAAGCGGCTTCTGATCTCAGACGCTGGTTGATCAGCTGCTCCACTTCCTCTCCTGTTGGTAATCCAACTCTTTCTTCTGTCTCTTCTGTGTTCATGTCATATCTGGGTAATTAGGACGGGTTGATCGCCACCGATCTATCCAGACTCAGTGCTTCATGTGGGGTAAAACCTATATAGCTATTAACTGTGTGGTTCATGATACACTCGATGTGTGGCAAGTGGTCACGCCATGACTGTTGTGCTCTATGACACATTATACTTAGTGTTCCTCCGAGAGTTTTCATTAGCCTCTCCACTGGATTACTCTGTGGATGCTTCACTGAGGACATTGTAGGGACAATACCCAACTTGGTACATCCCTTTTGCAAGATTTCACACTTGAATTGGGTACCATGATCTGACAATACCAATTCAGGTTTCTGTACAGTGTTGCAAAAATCTTGCAACTTGTTAAACACTGCTTTGGCTGTTGCACTCTTCATCGCGTACAGCCTAGTGTACTTGGTGTACACATCCATGAGGAAAAAAAAAACATACTGTACACCTCCCTTGGACTGAGGTAATGGTCCAAACAACTTCCCTGTACAGAAAATCTCTCTCATTCTCTCGGAGCATTACCATACACACAAACTTACGGTAACTTACATAGATATAAATGATATTGGTTTCTACCCCTGAGTCTGGATAGTGGGTCATGGTTCGGGGCGATTCAACCGGGACCCGTTCTAGTTTAACAGTGACTTACTGCCCATACTGCCTGACCTGGCAGCAGGTGCCGTTGGAGCCTGTTGTTTCCAACTCTCTTGCCCTGTAGCTGCGTTGACGACTGCAGCTTGAAACACAGCTACAAGTGGGTTGACTGGCGTGTTGCGCTGGAAGTAACTCTGCTGATGATGATACTGTCCATGGGGGATGAACGTGGTGGTTGATGGCTGTTGGACGGGCTGCTGTAATGGGCTGGGCCGCAGCTCACATCCTGTTCAGCGGGGATCCTGTGTTGTGGCATTCGGTTGTCCTGCCTTCTCTCTTCACCTGACGCGTAACTCCTCTTGTTACTGTGGTGCCTCATCGTCGGAGTACGCTTGACGATTGTAGAAGATGACTTCCTGAGTGGCCGTCCTCCCTGCTTCTGCTTGTGGTTGTAGTCTTCTTCCCCTACACTGGTGGCTCCCTGCCTCTGGGACCACCAGGTGCCCTTGTGGTAAGGCTTACCACCATGGTATTTCTTGCTGGCCTTACCGTGGTACATGCCGCCCCTGTTGTGGTACACGGGACCAGACTGCATGTACTCTGGCTGTCTTTCCCAGCTCAGAGTGTGGATGTTGGCCTGTCTGTCCTCTTTAGGCCAGTTTTGCCAGTTATTATTGACCGGCCCCTGATTGTAACATGAATGCAAATAATTTTCTCTTATATCCAAAAATTTTATGTTTTACAAACACACATAGTATCATACAGAGATAACGATTTTTTCTGGCAACACACTTATACAATTGGTAAAAAGTTATCACAAAGGTATTAATTGAATGTAATCTGATATTAAATTGTGCTTTATTGTAACATTTGTCGTAACTTCACCATATTTAAATTTATCATATACACTGTTTGCAATATTACGCTATTGGCACTTTCGCCAAATAAACGTATAGGAATCCACGTACACACCTTATCTTGACATCGTAAAACAAAACCTCATTTCATTATAAAATAATTAAATAGATCGAGGGGACTTTTATTAAAAATGGCTTGAAATGTTCTGAGACAAAACTTTATTTGAACCCACAGATTTCCTTTACTGTACAAGGACTAAGGCATTGGGTGCCATCCCTAAATAACCTAATGAACTTTAGCTCTAACAAAATTCAAACTTAGGCCTTGCGTTTATTTTTATTTTTTTACTTCTTTTTGTATAACACTTAGGCCTTATTCTTTTTTACTTCATAATGTTTAACTTAAAGGAACATGACTAGTTGGACATTCGTTAAGAAGAACCAATCCTAAATATTAAAAATAAAAATTTATTGATACAAGAAAATGAAGTATATTTGTAATAATAAAAGTAAGAGAAATCAATAACGTTTGACTGAACAATACACTTTAAAAACAAAAAGACATAAGAAATATACATGGAAAAAACTTAAGTAATTATTTAAGTTTATTATAAAAAATGATTAAAATCATTTAACAATTCAAACAAAATCATGTTAAAAATAATTAAAATTAAATAATTTATTCTACGATTTCCTGGCCAGTGTGATGGGCATGCATAAAAAAATTGATATTTTATATCTCAGGGTAGTTTTACTGAAAACCAAAGCAAAGTTCAGGTGAAAGTTGCAATTAAATTCTGTCTTGGAATTCTGGACGTGTAATACTTGATAGTATATTCATTTGCAATGACTGTTTTATAGTAGTTAAGAAAATATAACAACATAAAATTAGTGTCAAAACGTGAGTTGAATTTTTGACTATAAGTGGAAGTAAGTTTAAAATCACACAAAATGATAAATGAGCACAAAATCACGTTGGCATTACTAGAATTTGACACACAGCCGAGGCCAACGACTTTTCAAGATGGCCTACCTTGAGATGTAGCTAATACGGACCATATATTATTATTAAGCGTGTTTTTGCAGCACAAGACAACCACGTCACGCAAGTGTTAAAATTCTTGACGTAGCAACACAATCCGTCGTTTGCACATTGATTTATGTACCTCAGTAAATTTTTCACTGCAAATCGGGCCATGTGAAACTCCACCTGACACAGGCGACGCAAGTATCTCCGGGCCTGCAACCAAGATCTCTCCAGCATCCCAACTTCCATTATGCAATGGGAAGGACGGTCAGAATATTCGAACAATCAATTTTCTTGTATTTTGAAACGCCGCGCCACCTAGGCAACAGCCAATCACATCATGGCAACTGAAAATGCTGTTGGAGCTATATACGGTTCAAAAATACATAATACCATGCTATGTAATCAAAATTAACGTAAACAGAGTCTTCAAGTAATATACGAATAATTTCAGGAAACAAAAATATGTCATTTTAGTGACGTTATTAAAAACATAAACAAACAAAATTAGTGTTCCTAAAATGATAATTTAGCAGTGGTATAACATAAATAAACAATGTTTCAGTATTATGTACCATTTGCTTAGCACATCTTTTTAAGTCGTACTCTGAGTTGCAGGAGGCCTTTTACAGAAACTATACTGCAACATATAACGTAGCGTTTTATGATCACATATTACAATAGTACTAAATAATTTATTTAAATTTATATTTTTAAGGTACTTAAGAGTTTATATAGAAATATATAATTTGAAGTTATAAAGTTTTATAAATAATTTTAAACCCATTTTAAACTAATCTAAAACCAAATTTATTTTCCGTACTTGAGAGCCCAACAGACTTATATAAATAATATTTCTATTTTTATTACTGCTGAGCCTAAAGTGTTAAAGTATTGCGAAGCTGCAAATTTGTACAAAGTTATGTTTTATTGTATTTTTAAAAATAAATAAACATTTTTTCCGTTTTCAACATCCCAAGAGAATTTAAAAGTAATAATATGATGAAGTATTTTTTGAATAACTTTTAATCCTAAATTTTGAATCACTTTAGAGCATTTAAATAAAGGCTTCAAAACATTTTTAAATAACTTGTAACAATATTTGCAAAACGCAATTCGTCATATTCACGTAGTTAAGCAAATTGGCAAATTCAGAACAAATTTCAGTTCAGGTTATTAAAATGACGATAAAAAATATATTTTATTTGTATCATGAATCCTCCTTGTTCAAATAGTTTATTATATGGAATATGTTCTACATATCTTTCAACCATTCGGAATTTTATGTTGCCTTATAAAAGTTCTCCATATCCTTTCTGTTTCTTCATTAAATATTCCTTTTGTGTGCACCCTCAAATTTTTTTGTTCTCTTTCCCTTCTGTCGGATCTACCCTCAAAGAACTAATCACAAAGAGATCTCGTTTTACTCTAAGCTTTGAGGAATCTTGACGTTGTATATATTTTATTCATCGAAGTCATTTCACAAATTATTCTGTAAATTTGAAATTATCGTAACGGAACGTGAATAATTAAATGAAAAATATCCCTATAGTGTACGCACTACGGCGCCATTCAAGAAATATAATGTCACTAAAGTTTACTATCTATCGTTTTGATAAGAGCAGCGGCGGCAAAATACACTTATTTATTTCACAGAGCAGTGCGTGGCAATACATACAAATAAGCAAATATATTACATACTAAATTTATTTTCAGGAATAGAAACGACCTCGACTGATGACTGAGAACTTAGTGAATAACTCATTTTTAAGTAATTTTAATGAAACTAAGTGGAACTCGTATGCATAAATTGTAGAAAAATATATAAATATATATTTACACCTTTAAGTGTTAGCCAAAAAAATTTAAAACCTTTTATGTTTTATAGAAACAAAACTTATTTTGCTTCAAAACGATTAAAAAATGATTTGGAATTTTAATGATAATTGTTTTAAAGTATTAGTCAACTAAGTTTACAGTGGAATTATGTCTGTAGTTTGAACATACATAGGCCCAGTGTTCGGAAACAAAATGGATATTTTCAGCGATATTATGTTTAATAACATGTGCAAGTTTCAACGTCCCAATGGTAACACCAAAAAGGCAGGACCAATGAATAATTTCTGTATCAATTAAAAACAAAATTATTTGTTTTGTGAAACAACAATTTTTTTTTTAATTTGTGACCACATGTATTACAAAATTTTTAAGGAAAAAAAAAAAACTTTTCCCTAAAGGTATACGTTTATCTTTAAAATGATTCAATGATAGACTTAATTTGATGGAGCAAGTTTATTGAGTTAACGTAAGGAATTTCTTTCATCGGTAGAGATTAAGGACGTAAAGTAATACCTTATTAAAACTTATGCCTGTTTTAAACCCTAATCTATTGGCAGCAGATGTATTTTGGTCATTAATACGAACACTCCCCAACTACGCTCGCGCGGATGCGAACAAGGATTTCGGGATGCGTGCACGTATCCAATTGGAACGATCCCGCCGGCATCCAGCGACAATACCGACGGCACCCTGGGCAGGGCCAGTAATAATTATTCAGAGGTTCTTGCGTGGCTGCGGGCGAGTCGCGTAATCCCGGGAAGCGCCGAGCAACTCCGAGCGGCTATCGCGCTTCCGAGAGCCGCGGCGTACATGCTGCATGGCTCCCCTCCCCTCGGCCTACCCCGTCGTGGCAATCCCCCCCCCCCACCGTTCACCCTTCGCGAGAGAGCTCTACCCATGGCATCAGCCGTTTCAGCAGAAATTTTGTACCGTTACTTCCCCCGATTTAATAATCTTCTTAAAATCCCGGGCTAGTATATCCCCTACCTCCCCCTCACAGACTAAGCCCTTTCCGCTGATGCTACGTCTTCACCCCCCCCCCCCCCTACTAACCCTTCTCCCTAAACACGAGCCGCCTGCGCCGTGTCTCGTCCCGTTCCCCACGTCTGCGCGACCATCCACCCCCCCCCCCCCCCCCCAACAACCCCTCCTCATCCACAATGGTGAGGGATTTTCTGTCGCTGCTGCCTCGAGCCCCGCACGTCGCACACACGCGTCTCCAGACACGCCGAGCCTTGGGCCCGTTTTCACTACCGAATAAACACAGCCTGAAACCAACCAGTCTCACAGGTAGGCCTACCAGACTCTTTTATTTGAATGTGTCGTTGCTGCAAACTGTCGATCGTTTGAAAATTAATGAAGTACTGATTAGCTGAATTCAAAATCAATACATCCTACGGCTGTCAGAATTATTTTCCCGGCAGGTAATGAATAGGATGTACGGGAAAAATCATGACAGTGTTACAATAAAAAAGTGGCAGTCGGTTCAATTTTAATTTCCAACTTCTTTCTTTGAAGGTTGTTTTGGTCAGAAAACTGCCTTAGTGAGTAATTTGTTTTAGATCGAAAAATTATTTTAACATAGTATTGACATGCTTATTGACCAAATCATATTACAGTATACCGTTAAACAATTTAATTTTTTTTCTTTCAAAAGAATTATTTTTATTCGAGTTACTTCCTCTTGATTTTAAATATTACAAGGAATATATTTTTTTTTATAATTGGAGTGTTTCTAATATTTAGACATCTTAATAACAGACTAAAAAAATTGCTGAAAAGAAATTTTTAAGTAAAAAAAATTATAACAATTTTTAAAATTAAATTATATAATAAACACTTAACAAACTTCATTGTAATTTCTTTGGAAATCTGTTATTTCTCACGTATCCTATATGTAAAGTGAAAATAATTTACAATTAGAAACCAATTATCATGTAGTTATTAAATAAATTATTTTCTTAAAATTATGTGTTTTATTATTTCATTTAAAAATCATTGATTTATGTATCAAATAAAGTTATTGATTAACAAAGTTTCATTAACCACAGTTAAATATTACCTATCATTATGTAAAACACAATATCGATAACTTTAAATAGTAGGTCATACATTAACAACATATCATGCACTAACTGTAACACAACATTTCTGCAATGATTCACGAATAGTTTATATTAAAAAATAAAATGATTTTTCCCCTCATTCCTTATTCGCTGTTTAGACATCAATGTTTAGCGATGTAAGCCAGCAAATTCAGATGACGTAAGGATTGTTAATTTTGGAATTTACAATTAATTTTCAAATAAAATAAAGTATTTTAATATTAATGATTTTAAATACATGGACAAGCTGTAGGAAATGAAATTTATGTGAAGCATTAACTGTTTTCAAATTAATTAATAAAGATACTTTCTTTGTATCATTCTTGCAATGGGAAAGCTTAATTAAAAATTTATAAAAAGTAAATCACATTATTGTAAAAAATTTAAATCAAAGTAAATATAAAGAATTGTTAATAATGCACAATATATCTGGAGAAAGTAAACCAAAAAGGTAATTCGGTAACGTGCTATTTCCAGCCGACAGATAGTTGTCTCGGTGCCGTGTCGTGGCGCACCGAGGTTGCTGCGGGAAGTGAGCCCTTGTTGCACGCAGCCGTCGCGGGGCTCCAAGATGTCCGCCAGACTGCTGAATTGGACAACTTCAGGGGGAAGCGAGTCTCCGGCGAGCGTGTGTGCGCTCCACTCCTCTGGTGACTTAGGACCCAGGGGGGGGGGGGGGGGGTAGGCCCTCAAGACGACGCCGTATATTGCAGTCGGTCCCGCGGATCTGCCTCTCGTCGACCTCCCGATACGAGCCCCTCCCCCCCCCCTCCCCCCCGCGTCATCGATCCACGCCCGCGCTTCGTCGCTCCCCGGGACCCGCCCACCCTCTCTCCCAGCCAGCAGATCCCGTCGTCATGCGGCTGCCTCGCCCAGTGGCCTCGGCTGGCCTCAATTACCGTCTTCTTCCTGCCGGGGTCTCGAGCGAGCAGAATCAAACACCACGGAATTCATTTGGCTGTAGAGGGTCCGTAGTCGTCGCTCGGGCCGAGATACAACTTCAGCACGTACAATCAAGAGAACATCACCGTACCGCGTCGCTATCACGTCGTTTTAGGTCTCTCTCTCTCTCTCTCTCTCTCTCTCTCTCTCACCCTCGCTGGGCTTCTCCGTACGAGGCGGGATGCGCCCCAGCTCCGTCTTCTCTGCCTCCTCCCCAGGAAGCCCCTCCTTGGGCGTGGGTGTCGCATCTGAAACCTCGGGTCAGCGGCTGTGTCGACAATCCTCTTTCCTATACACTTTCTCCCTCCTCGAGCGTAGCAAGTAGCCACGGCTGCCGGCCACGCGACAGGGCGCTGCGCTGTTCTGGCTGGTTCGCCAGTGCGCTGCGAGTGTCGTAGCGACTATGTTGGTAGCACTTCAAGAAGAGAGTTACACAGAATATATTTTTTTAAACAATTGAAATCTTGTTTTTTTTTTTCCTAATTATGTACTCAAATATTATATTTTACGTGATTGCGATTTTTTTTTTTTTTGCTTTATAAATATTACAGTTACGTATTACTTGTCGAAAGTCTACGGGTCATTAGGCTCATGAAAATGTTATTTGGGTTTTTGATGAATTTATGCTGAAAGTAAATTATAATAATGTTTTGTAGCTTAGTAAACCGTTCACAAGATCTTGGAAAAACTGTGTTTCATTAATATCTCTTGTACTAATTTAAGAAATATGTATTTATATTTTGACATTTATTATTAGTTGAAGTGTTTACTCAGTTTTAAAACAATATCTGTTCTTTGAAATTGAACTCTTACGCTTCATTTTCAAACGTCATTATTAAAAAATAAAATTATATTTATTGTATGGTCTTTATACAAATACATTCTCAATTAAAACTTTTAGTTACTTTGCAGTCTTGAAATATTAACCGTTTAATTATAATAATTTAAATCACAAGATTTTTTCAGTGAATAATAATTAATTAAATTTAATATTTAAACGTTGAAAGACTGCAAACCATTAAACTATTATTATATGTACGTATAAAATGTTAAAAATCTGATAAATAATGTAAACTAATAAAGTAAAATAAAAATCAAATTCAAACTTTTGTATAGTGTAATTTTTTTTTTTAATTTTGGTGTTATATAATATTTGATACCTTTGAGGATGTGTAAATTATGTGCAGAAATTTTTAAATGAAAACATTTATTTGAGTGAAATAATTAACAATTTTATCAGAATCAATGCAATGAAATTAATTTAATACACAGTAGATACGAAGTAAAACTTTTTTAAAACGTTTATTTCATAACAGAATTTATATTAAGACCTAAAATCTAAAATTTTAGTTCGAATAATTATTTGATTAAATAAATTTTTTAGAGCTTGGTCAGATAACGTTATTTTGTTCTATTTAAGTGTGATTTTTTATTTAAAAATTTTTATTAACTTTTGTTTTTATTGAGGACATATTTTAAGATGTTTAAAAACCATGTAAAGGCAATTTGTTGGATAAAACTTAACATACATTTAAATTAAAACGGAAAATTTATATAAATCATTGAATAAAAATTCGAACGCTCTTCTGACAAAAATTTACAATTTTAAAATAAAAATTTAAAAATAAAATTAAAAATTTACTGATGGTTTTGTAAAATATTTTTTGGTGTGATGCACGGTTTTTTAGGTTAATGCCAAATTTTGCAAACCAATTTTTACCAAAAAACCTGTACTTAACTAAAATATTGACGCTGAAAATTACACAACTTTACAAATTTTATCTTATTAGCATGAGTTTGTTTGATATTGGGGAAATACATTCTCCCTAAAAAATAAATGTTACATACGTAAACATAATAACACTGACACAAAGACAAATAGGCACACGCACAAATATGTAATAGTCATAAAGACCTTCTTTGAGTATTAATGTGGCTAAACAGTGACTTAAAGTTAAATAAGTCTTTGTTTGAACCAAAACTAATTAAAACAGAATTCTGAAGCTGACATTTCCACCATCAAAAATTAATATAGAACTAAAACTTTTTTAAGACTGTTTTCCGCAAAGTAAAAAATGTTTAACTCAGTAATTGTTTATTCAAAGAAAATATTAAATATTTTCGAAGTTTTGCAATTTTTTCTCAGAAACTCATTTTCAAAATTTCAAGTAAATATACGTTGTGTAGCTCAGATTTCTGTTATGGTTTACACAGGTGAAAAAAAAAAAAAAACTTTATATCTCAATACAAAATTTTGAAAGATGATTTAAAAATTTCTAAAAAAATACTTTTTAGCAAAGAACTTCTAATTGTCAATTTATCATAAGAGTTATACATTGTCATGAAAAAATTTAAATAACATAACATTTAAATATTGCCAAATATAGGTTTTATAATTTAAATTAAATAAAGATATAAAATATTACTTAATAAAAAAAATTTTCATGATGTATACAATTTTGATGCAATGACTTTTTATGGCAGATATGAATAATGATGTAATTATTGCCTGAAATAAAGTTTTTGAAAAGTCTTATTTTGTTACTGAAAGTCTTAATTGTAAAAATGTTCTTCAAAATTTTGAAGAAATATAACTATTTAATTAACGAGAACTTTGTATTTTAAGCTATAAAATTAGTGGAAATGATTTTATTTTTTATAATTTACTACTGATCCAAAAATTAGTTTCAAATTTTAAAACTTTTTTATAATAACCATACAATGTTTTCTCGCAATAAATTTTTTTTGCGTTATTGGTAGAATGAAACAAGTTTGCTTATCATACCTGAATATTGTTTATAACCATTTACTTAAGTAATATACACATCAGAAATTTCTTAAAAATTTATTTTGATCCTCCTATGTAATACATTTCTCTCAGCACAAACATCTTGAAATTAAACTTGGCAAAAAATCGTAGTCACGTGCTGTCAACTGAAGGGGTTTTATTTTATTACCATTATGGTCAAACAAAAAATAAAAATGTGTTTCTTTTTTTTCCAAATGATTTTATAACCAGTGCTTTTAAAATCGAAGCGAAATTCCAGTTAGCCTTTAACCTGAGGTAACCAGGTGGAGGATCGGTTGGTAATCATGATGAACTGCGTGCAGCTAAGTGCTAATGCAGCGGGCGAAACGCGGGCGGCAGTGATGCCAGCATAACCGCGCAACCAGAGTGGCCGGCAGAGAGCGACCTGCACGAGGGCCTCGTTCAGCGAGCCGCAATTACCGCCGCCCGCCTCTCTGCAGCGCTCTGTCGGCATCCCATCACTCGACCGCTAACGAGCCCCCGCTGCTGGACCAATAGCGTGCCTGCTCGCCGGCTCTCGGTGCCAGCGGTCCCGAGTTCCAGTCTCGTCTCCGGTCTTCGCTGGCAATTTGTTGATTCTGCCGTTCAATGTGCAAACCGCATTCCTCGGTGGACGTCGCTGCATGCCAGTGCACAGAACAAAAAAAAAATTCTGCACTTTTACAAAAAAAAATTCCTTTGGAAATCAGTTGCCAAGAAGTAATTTGTGATACTAAAATGCAAGATATTATATGTTTTTTGCAATACATGGCTATGGTTATTTTCTCATACATGAAATAAGTTTTTCCAGATAATATTATAATAAATGTTTAATTGTAGTATCTTTTTTTTTAATCCAAGGAAAAGATAATTAAATATTTGATTGTTGAACTTTTTATTTTATTATCTTTTAAATATACGTATTAACTGAATATATTCAGGGAATTGTTTATGAATAACTTTAACTATTTTGAGGTACTGGGACAACAAAAAGCATAAATGCCCGGGAATGATTCCGTACCCAGTATTTTTGTAAACACTTTGTAGTGATACAAATGTACACAAATTCACTAAATGTACAAATATCTGCAATTTTACATGAAAATTTCTGTTCCATTTACAAAAAAACGAAAGTTTGCGGTGTGTGTTTCTTCTCTGGTACTCTCCTTTCCCACACATCCATTCCACCCACCGGTGCCTTATTCTCATCTCATCCAAACTCGCGGTTTTTGTGGCCCGCTGCTGACGAGACGTTACGTCCTACTGCACTCATTCAAGCGAGGGAACCGTGACCCCTCCATTGTACGTGACCTTGAAGCGACCACAGTGCACTTGGATGTACACTGGTTCCAGGCGCAGGGACTCGGGTCCCAGAGTCCTGGGTTCGTCTCATTTCATCACAAGCCTGCCACGAGTTAAGTTAACTTTAAAACGGAAAATGTGTTTTGACGTCGGCAAATATATTTTATGAAATTGAGAATGGATGGTAATTATATTTAAACTAACTTGCTAGATTAATGGAAAAAAAAATTCTGTAGAAAATGGCCGTGTATTTGTTCTCAGCAACTCCAGCATATAACAAAATTACTGCCAACGAGTTGGAAACCACATATACTCAGGTTTAAATGATAACCTTGCGACGTAAAGTCGCACCTTTTAATTCTATAAATATCTAGATTTAATTTTTCTGAGCTTCTTGGTTGTGTGCTAACACAGGTACGGGTTATATGCATCATTAATTTGAGCTGATTCTGAAAAATTGTTTATTAAACATTTTGGGAAAAGATATCTTGCACGTATTTCGCTTATAAGCTTTCTGGTTTAACAGACTCTATTTCAATTTAATTTAAAATCATCGGAAGCTTTAAAAAAAGTTAAGAATATCCCCACAAAAAGACATTTTTTTTTTATCACTGGAAGTATACCCGAGCATAAACAGTGAACTTTCTCGATGGTTGGAAGAATAAGGTGCAAGGACGGCCGGAGACGGAAATATACATTATCTTGTAAACAATGAACACTCACTGAAGCCTTTAGCAAAAGCTGAAATACTCCCTTGTAGTGCGTAAAAATCTTTATAATATTTTTTCTCATTTAAATATTTTTGTAAATTAAAAAAAATTGGTTGTCTGTAAAGTCAGTTTACGGACGATAGTTTAACGTGACAACGTCATAACAAAACATTGATGAAATGATTGATCCAGAAGAAAGGGAAATATCACATTCGGCCTGAGACTGAGCCGTAATACGTTTTTCAACCAAACCATTTAGGCATTAAAAATATTATATTCTTTGAGGAAGATTTTTTTTTTAATTATTCAATCTTTTGCATGATAAAATCTACCTCTGCATACTTTTATGAATAAAATTGAATCATTTTTATTGAATTATCGCTATTTTGTATGGATACAAAGGTGTGAAATGAAATGTGCAATTGAATTAATAAATTTACATTTATTTGCATTCATTAACTCAAATATATTTATAACTTTTGAAATGTTGCGTGCGCCATATTTATTTTTACAAGTATAAAAAATATTTCGCAACTGTCGGGTTTCGAGACGACGACATTTAGATTTAGAATTAGGTACGCTAACCACACGCCCACGAGGACATACTAGTATGATATAGTTTCAAATGTGATATATAAATTTATAAAAACTTTGTTCACGGTAGGGGTATTATATAAACACGATTTTATAACAAATACGCATCCCAAATACACCAAACTTATTTATAATGTGTTACAATATTTTTTAAAACATTGTGCAAAATATCCCGGGTGTAATTTGAATTATTATGTGTAACTGTAAAACACCATTGTTGGTTCAAAAAGTATTTGAATTTTCAACATTACTTTTAAATGACCGTACCGATTGTGCTGAAAATCGGTGGACGATCGTTAAATTACATAATATTAATAATTCAAAAGACGAAAATATTATTGAAAAGTCAAATCGATGGTTGTTCCAATCGAGTGGAAGAGAGATGCCACGCATGCGTACAATAATGTTGAAGAGAGAGCCACGCATCCGTACAATGAGCAAACAGAACACATCCGTAGTGGGACATCCGTAGTGGGACACTTTTTCGTGCGTGCAGCCGGCTTTCATCGATTTATTAGACGTTGTCACGTAAAAAATATTTTATGATTTTTCAATCAAAAGAATGAAAATAAGTGTGAGCATGTACTTATGTACACGCGCAATAAGTTATACTTTGTTTTGGTTTTATACATTAAAACTAACAAATTAATAGCTACAAATTCTTTACTTCCAATATTTTAAAATACATAACAAAATTTAATCATACTATCTGTAACCGAAAAATATTGAACAGAAGTTCCCGGCGTGGCCTAGGCTTTACCCAATGTTGAATGGGCTTAATTTTTTGACAGTGCAAAATTAATTTAAAAAACTAAATGTATAATATTTTATGGATTTTTCTCTGGAGATAAAACATACACATTGGTTCTGCATGTTTCTGTTTTTTACCAAACTAATTAAAACATCATGAACAATGAGTGAAGGTTAAAAGAGAAGTATACATACATTTTTTTTCTTACAGGCTTCGAATAAAAACACTTATTTACGAAATTAGCCCATTAAAATAATGATTGTGTAGCCTGGTATCACTAAGAATACTATTACAAAAAAATTAAAGTGAAATCCACCAATTTCTCTTAATAATAGTTCCATATTACTTTTTTTTCTACCAGTATATTTAATTTTGTTTATTACATTTGGGATCGATTGTTCTTGGTTGCTTACTTAAACAAGCAGGAGGCATTTTAACTGTAGTTGGTGTTCTTGTGTGAAACAGAACGTGTGATAATAAATTTTGATGCCAGCTTAAACGAAGAAATACAACGCAATTAATGAAATGATTTCGTATATTCGTCCTAACAGTAATATTTCTTTTAATCCCCATGGAATGTGGTGAGATGGCTGACTGAAACATTTAACGAGCTCTTCAAAAAACTACCATTATTCTTCGTGTCCTAGTTACGAGACATTACAAAATTTTTTTCTAGTTATGAATGTTCGAAATGTAACATGCAGATTAAAGTGACGAAATTAAAACAATATGATTGCATAACATTGACTTTATTTCTACTTGATCCAGTATATGTTGATAAAATTAACATACGAAGAAACAATTTTTTTAACATTTTGCATTCTTTCGGCAAAATTGTAAACAAATTTTTTTTTGGCCAAATATCTGTTTATACTGATCGTAAGATGTGAGAAACATAAGTTTAATTATTAATTTAAATGAGGAAATCTTAAATATTAAAATAGTTAGCAATTTTAAAAATTATTTATTAGAAACAATTATTTTTTTTTTACAAATATTGAGATGAATTTGGCCTTTAGGCCCACGAGAAACCATGCTTAGTATTTCACCGGAAAAGAATGATAATTACAAAAAACTTCATTTCTTTCAACAATTAGGTTTGCGTTCGTTTGTATTTTACGGAAAAGATATATATTTTAAAAAAATTTCAATCCCAACACAATTTTATGAGAATTTCCAAAATGATTTTTGTTTATTAAGACATTCTTATTTTTTCAGCTTCATTAGCATACGTTATATTTTAACTCTCATAATTGATTATCTGTAATTATATGCTTTTTCTTATTATTATTTCAAGAGAGTAAAGCCAACGTCG
Organism: Bacillus rossius redtenbacheri; assembly: GCF_032445375.1. NCBI lineage: Eukaryota > Metazoa > Arthropoda > Insecta > Phasmatodea > Bacillidae > Bacillus > Bacillus rossius. The sequence goes on along the minus strand of NC_086333.1, from coordinate 32,077,602 downwards.
CTATTTGGTTTGCAGGGCGGGGATTTGAACGGTAATTCACCAGCTCAATTGCAAGTTCTCCGTCGGGATTGGACTGTGTGGGGACGCCAGTTTTCCTGGGCGGGAAGCAGGGGTATCGTCCCAACCTAAATGGAGAATGGAGTGGTGCAGTCTGCGCGCGGGAAGGAGGGGGCTAGGCTATGCATATTCACGAGCGCCGCGAGGGCGCGCGGAGGGACCAGGGGCCACGCGGGGCAGACGCGCCGAGGAGTTGGGAAGGCGGTGTCGCATTGTCGCCGAGGAGGCGACTAAGCCGAGACTCCGGGGCGGAGCGCGATCCCCGGCTGGCGGCTCATCAAACACCGGCGGAGCCTGCAGTCGGACGGCCGAGTTCTCGCCTTCACAGACAGCGCAACCACAGCCGTTTGATACCCACTTCATTGGGTATTGGTCGTGTTACCTTACAAAACACTTTTAAAAAACCATGTTTTCTTTACTGAAAGGAACTTAGTACAGTTTAAAGGTAAATATTTTAAAACAGACAAATATGCATTCTTGATATTAAATTAAAAAAAAAAAAACATGGTCGAAAAATCCCATGATTGAAACAAATGCTAAGCTTCCTTTAAACTAATAATCAGTAAATAATGAAGTTTTTGTTTACCTTTTCAAGCAATACGGGTTCATATTCGTTGAGTAACTCGCCCTGAATATTCAGTTACAGCCACGAGTTTGAGATCAAAATCGTTTTTGAAATATAGGCCACTAGCTGTAGCAGTTGTTGGTGCGAATGAGTGCTTCGTCATGAACAGTAACTTTCATGCTACTTTAAAAAAAATTGTTGAAATTAAAGTCTGAATGCTGCTGCAGTAAACTGGCAGCGCATGTTACCCATATTTTCCTGCCACTCAGTATTTCTTACGTGGTACTCTGTAATCGATCCTAGAAAGAGTTGGTTGCCATTTGTGATCCATTTTATCTTAAATATATATTTTTCTAAAGTAATGCCTACTTACCGATCAACCGAACCTCACTTTGATGATTTTTTTCTACCTCTTTCAAACACGGGTAGTCAAAAAGATTCCTACTCTGTGATATTATTTTTTTAATTAGCAGGGAAAAACATTAAGTTTGCGAGATTAATTCAGAGCCACATTATCTCCTTGCAAGTGTAACAATAGCAGGTAAACAAATTGGTGTTCTTCTCAATTCACATCGGTGTGCTGAGCTAGAGGTGAAAACTCAGCGTTTACAAACAATTTAAAGTTTCTTTAAATATCTGATGAATAGTAATCAAGATCTAAAACAATTTTCTATACAGTTTTATTTCATGATTCCTTATATAATATGTATTATTTGGACAGTTCAAAAGGCTGAAACGTGGTTTAAAGGTGTTTTAGGTATGAAAATTCCTAAACTCTGTATTGTAAGTGGTAAAGAAAAGTGCTAGGAGAAATTATCTTGAATATTGCAGCATAAAATTTTATGGTCACCGCTATATGTACCATTTAAGCGTGGTACCTATGCAAAGACTGCATGCCGGTTCGATGCCTAGCACGTAGAGGCGAAGAGTCGTGTGCGGCACCAATTATTGTCGCTCTTAGATACCACCCCCGTGCTGTTAGAGTTCGTGAGCCCAGCTTGAAGGCTCCATCAATGTAATAACATTTGTAATACAGGTGTCTGTTACAGCCAATCCAGAAAAAAATATTTTTTTGTTTTACTTTTTGTTGTTTTACAAGCTGGGATCGATTTTTTTACTTTAAAAACTGTTCAAATTTTAATAATTGTTGGTTTTAATAGCCTTATTACTTAGATGGAACTTTGACAGTACTTTTCACTCATGTATCTTTGCTTTATCAGATTTAAAGGCTTATCCATTTTACTCAGCAGAATGTAAACCTGAGCTTATTCAAATATTTCTACTCCCTGAATAGCATTTTGGCATGCGGTAGGCTGCAGAGTGGCTATTATTAGACTTGCTCTGGAAGCTCGCCTTTTCTATTCTAATGAAAGCTAATTTTAAGATTACATGAATGTCTAGCTTTTTAATTCTTCATTTATGATGGAATTTGATTTGAAAAGTTAACCTTCTCTGGGAATTTTACGAACTGGTAATATGGAAATTAGTAAAGTTGGCAAGAGACTGTCGTTATAAGATTGCATTCAGTTGGTAGTGTGAAACCTATGCAAGTTTGAGATACTTTGAAAATGTAATTTGTTTCTTATTTAAATTTATATTTACTCTTAACTAATCTAATAATAAAATTTATAACATTTGTACAAAATATTAAAAATTATTTTAATAAATATATATAATATATTTACTTAAAGTATCACGCAAACATTAAATTATTATTTTAAAAATAATGTGACATTCTTATAAACATTCAAACATTAATTTCTATACTGATATTAAAGTAAAACATAATTGGTAACAAAGCTTAAATTTAACCATTTACTAGATATGGTCTTCCTGTATGCCTTACAACATGAAGTAATATTGTATGTTTATTCTGAAGTGTATTTTTCAATAGTTTCATGAAGGAATCATCTTCAACGATAGCGTCTGAAGTATAAAGCAAAAAAGCAAAAATTCATCAACGTTCGTATTTCAATGCTCTGTTGGAATACTTGTCCACGGAAACGGTATCTATCTCTTCTGCAGTTATGCAAGGTAGTTATGACTAAGCACGAGCGCCGCAGTGTCTCGCCGCTTGTTGTAAACTCGAGCAGACATGAAACTGCGGTTGGCCACAGGCTAGAACTGCGAGCTCCATTCACTCCCGACGGTGCAGTTAGAGACGCCTGCGAGCGCTCACTTCATATCTTCCTGCAATCAGCGCCCCAACCAGCCGCGTGAAGGCTTCAAGCCCGCACTTAATATCCCCTTTGAGTCGCGCCGCGCGGTTCGAAGGCGTGGCCAGGCGAACAGCCATTGAACGAGGTCGGTCTGGACTCTGTGATCCACCCGCATGGAACATGGTCTCGCGAGTTTTCGGAGAGCTTGCCCTTTCACCCCAAATTTTCACGTTTATACACGACGCACGTTAAAAAATTGTTTTAATTGTCTGTTCAACCACTCATAATACCCACTAATAACAAATTGGTTCTAGGTAAAACGTCTGTAAATTTGATTAAATTTTGGTACAGAAAAACTATTTTAAACAGCTACTTACGTTATTAAGATCTCAAAAATAAAATTTAAATATTCTTTGTCTTTTCGTCTGTTTGTTCTGTTGTTTATATGCTTGTTCTGGTATTGCTCAAAAACTTCTTAATAGATTCTTATGATTATTTTTTTGGTAAGGCTATTTTTAATTAAATAATCCACCCGTAAATAGGTAAAAAATAAATAAATATTGTTTTAAGATATTTAATTTTATCTCCGAATCTAATCAAATTCAATGGTATACTAGATGGATACTAAAAATAAGCATAAGAAAACAACTAAACTCGATGTTACCATTTTGCCAAATTAAGCACCTAAGAGATGAAAAAGAGATAAATAATATTTTAATATAATAAGTTATATCTCCGATTCTAATCTCGCATAACAAAATGTTTGGACTCAAAAAATAAAAATAAGAGACTATCAACCATAATTTTATAATCTCGCAAAATTAAATTTTAAAGAGTAAGTATAATTTTAAAACAATAAAAGAGTACTTCCGAAACAATTTGAACTGGTGGTTCGAAACTAAGAAGAAACCACTCATGTGTAGATTTCGGTGTTGTATTTTTTTTCTAATATAATAAATCACATTTTTAAGGTTACAATAATGTAGTAGTATTTAAGTTACATTAATAAATCGTGTATCCGAAACTTAATAATGCAATATTAATATTTTAACAAGAATATTAAACATAATAAACCACACATTGATTTACCACTAGATTCTAACCCATATTTGTAGTCTAAACAAAATATACGGAAAAAAAGATGCTGATATTGCATTGATTCCCAACAAGCTGGATTTTTGCACAGTTCTTGAATACGTCGTTACAAATGATGTGTCAAAAGTGCCCATCGATCCCGCTTGTGCGTGGTTTTTATTCGAGGTCAAAGGTCACTAATTTCTTTTTTTTTTTCGTATATCTCTGAAACATAAAGAGCAACCGTAAATATGGATCAGATCGTGCAATTCTGTACAAAAAGGTATTAATTCTTTTTTTTTTCCTACGAATCAACATTTTCGTGTTATCGCGATTTCAAACCTCGAAAATACTAATATGAACTCATTTGCGGCCAGTATGCATCAACGGGTCTTACATTTGAAGAAAAAAAAATATTGGAGTATTGGTTTTTGTGACTCGCGCACTCAAATACGGGGAAAATATAAAATTTTGAGTGAGTCAACTATCTGTCCATAATTCCATTGGTCGGTTAGCCTTGAGTAACATCTGTCTGCGACACTCTATTGTTCGGGTAGAAACCGGCAAATGACTGCTCTTTTCAAGGGACAAAACGGTAGTAACTCCAGTCAGTTTTGAACGGTTTTTCGTAGTGAATAGACGTGTTTGTAGATTATAATTTAATTTTAAACGGTGCCGTAACAAAATTTTATAAAAATTTCATAAGTTGGCTTCATATGCATTGAATCTTTGACTGAAGGTGAGATTGTGGTTGTTGATCGTGGAATGAAAACTTAGATCGATTCGAGTAATGAAAGGAGTGATGGGTTTGATGAATACTTGAAAGACAAACAATCTGTAACAATCCATAAGCAGTGTCGTAAAGTGTACACCCGGAAGAACAGCATTGCTGCAGCTAAAAGACAACGCGAGGTGGAAACAGCCGGAAAATCTGGAATAAGTCCTCCTCGTACTAGAGCGCTAGGGAATGGCTCATCTTTTTGTTTCAAAAAATACTGCTTGTTTTGCGGCAATGAAGTAGATAAAGCAAATGAAATAAAGAAAGCGCAGCATCTTTGGCGCATAGTGTCCCAAGTTTCAACACTTGCATTTAAAGACGCTGTCTTGAAGGTAGCTCAGACTCGATTTTAGTACTAAAATATTGTCCCATCAAATTTCCTGGATCTAAATATATCGTGGCGTATTAATATTGGGGAATCCACGTTAAAAAAGCGCCGTGTACACTACCTCAGGGGTGGTGCGGAAATGTGTGCATATAATAGAAAATACGACTTTCCTACGGTCTGAAGTCACGATATCTCGAAAGCGGTGCTTCGTAGGGAAAAAATATATTCAAACCTTTTTTGTAAAGAATTCTGCGATATACAAACTTTGTCTGATCCATTTTTACGATAGCTCTTATCGTTTCAGAGATATACGAAAAAAAAAACAGATATTGGTGACCTTTGACCTCGAATAAAAAACAACGCACAAGCAGGTTTGATGGGGACATTTGACACATCATTTGTAATGACATATTCAAGACCTGTGCAAAAATCCAGTTTGTTGGGAATCAATGCAAACTTGAATGTATCTTTTGTCTGGACTAATAGGACGTAAAAGGAGAAGGTTTAGTTTTACGAAAAAAAAAATGCATAGGCTACTTCAGAATCAACTAGATTAAGGGTTATAAAAATTAAGAATGAACAACAAGCAAACAGAGACTAGATTAGATTTTGTTTTCATTTTCCGGAATTCGAAATTTATTGGGGTAATAAAGGTGTAAGTTTGTTTATACATGAAAAGAAATCATCTTCATAGGAAAATAGCTGGATATAAGAAACTAAGCAAATAAATTATTACGTAAGGTGAATTGACCATTTTTTTTAATTCTACCCCATATGAAGTCAAATGTGAGTACATTATTTTTAATAGTCATAATGCCAATTATGCTGGAGGTAAGTAACTGAGCAATAATAACGAAAATTATGTGATTTAAGCATTTTAATTTTACTATTGCCTTTTTTTATTTACAACCGCAGAAAGTGTGAAAAGACGGTCAGTTTTGTTTTTAATTAAGAGTCATATCTCTGAAACTAATCAAGATGTGTTGTGCTTAAACGTTATGAATTTAAAATATGCAAAATGTACCAAATAATTTTACTACTTGCATAAATTATTCTATAAAGAATTAGAGGGGTTGGGGAAATATATTAGCTGGTCGTCTGCTGTAAATGAATTACGATTATGACGCAGCTTATGTTCCGAGAGCCATTCAGCTTGACTGCTGCTGGGTGTCATCAAGATGACGCTGCAACTCTGACAGCAGACTGGGGAAAAGAGATGACAGAAGTTCTAGAAATCACTTTCCCCCTCCCCCCTCCACCCAGTGGGCATACCTAATCAAGCAATCCAATAACATTATAACTTGGCAAAAACTTCTGTTTCGCACTCGGTTTTTAGAGTGAAATGTTGCGACAAAAAAGAGTTTGTCAATTTTATTTCAGCTATATATATATTACTTAAAAAGGTTTTATGAACTTCAAATTAAACCATGAGTGGCATACCTTAAAATCAGATTTATTTCATTAAAAATTCTGAAGCAACGCTTAAAACAGTTTAATTAACTTTTTATCAATCTAATAAGAGCAAATTTTTGTTTAAGATATTAACAAAAACTGATTAAAAATCGATAAAGTTTACTAAAGCAGATTAATGATTGTAAATGTTTCTTTACAAATAGACAAAAAACAATATTGCAAATTTTTTTAATGTACTTAAATTATATTACAGTTTTACACCATTTCGATATTTGTTAAATTTTTTTTAATATGTGCGACGTAAATGCTTCATAATAATTAACAAGAAAACAATAAACTCCTAAAAAAGTCACAATTTTCATGTCCATAGTTTGTCATTTAAATGTTAAAATTTTGGTATTCATATATATATAAACCAGTTTAACATTAACTGAAAAAAAGAGGACATGAATTAACAATTTCAATTTTAACTACAATATATATATTTATTTTATAAGGTTTTCCTTTGTTTCATAACAAAACAATATCTCTCTAACCAAAAAAGTTTTAGATATTAATATTTATATATATTTTTGTTGTGACAAGAAATTACTTAAATCTTATGTTTATTTGATAAAACTTTTGTTTACTTGTTTAAATAATTTTTTTAATTAAAAAATATTTTTTTTGGAATTAGTAGCTGGTGTTTTATGTCAATAATAAGGCAAACGCGTATGAGTTATTATTATTTAAAAAAAAAAGTATATTTTACTATGCTACTTTTAATGTTATTTGCGCAGTTACATATACTAAAAAAGGAAAATGCTTATATATTTAAAATTAAATTCTCTATTTTTTCATTTTAGTAACTATTTATAATTAAACAAATAATCCAGTGATATAAATTGTAAACATATTTTTTCTAACAACTATATGTATTTGCATATACTGTATAAGATTACTTTATTTCTTTTTAATTTTTTTGCCTCCATCTGTACTCGAAAATAAATAATACGCTTTTTTACTAACAATTCAAGAAAGCGTTTCTTTAACATTATATGATAAGTTGTGGCAAACTTAGTATTTGTTAATGACATTTATGTTCTATGTAATTTATTAATATTTAAATATTTAAAGGCAAGGTTATAAGTAGAGATTCTGCAAAAGTACTGACTATTATAATTAAAATTATGAAAATGATTTGTTATTAATAGTTTTGAGAATCGGGTGCGACGGTTATCATGTACGGGTGGAACTGTGAAACAAGTAGTCGTAATTATGGAAGTTGTAAAAACACACTCAGTTAAAATTAAATTTTTTTTATTAGTCTTAGTCATTCGTTTTATTTTTTTCCCAACTGATTAACATATAAATGAAACAATGTTTTTAAAAACAAACGATATAAATGTTATTTTTGTTGTATTATAAAGAATTGAATATTTAAAAACCAACAAGACAAATGTAGGAACACATAACATGTAACAAATTAATTATTAATCTTGAAATTATTTTTATAAATAAATCCTTAGTATATACTAATTACGTAAAAAAGCACATTTCAGTTAGTTAAAACGTATTTTTTTTATGTCTGATAAATATTCTGTATATAAAAATCATATTTCACTGTTAAACACATACAATAAATGAGGCATAAATAATTTTGAATTTTTTGTTTAAAATAATTACTTATGTCAATTAGATAAAAACTAGCAACGTACAGCATATATATAGTGCTACCCGTACTAAGTAGGTACCAATTACAACAATAGTTTATAAGTTCTTCGCTTTTTCCTAGAAAAATAATCTTCTTTCACACTTTTACGTAGTTATAACGATCAGAACTTTTTTTTTATATTTAAATATTAGGAGGTATTCCAGCTATGTGTAGTCAGAGAAAGTACCAAATTTTATATCGCTTACGTTTGGAATCGACATTAAACCATAATTGTAATGAATATAAATTTAAATTAATAATTTATACCATAGAGATCTACCACATAAAATATTAAATGCAAATATTCATATGTCATAAATATGAAGTGTAGCCTATATATCTAAGCTTAAATAACTTAGGTTAGATATGGGTATCTTTAAAGTATATATTGGCGGTTTTCAGAATGCATTCTTAAAACGCTCTTTAGAATAAGTCATTCTTGAAAGGTGTATATTAAAGGATGTCAGCTGTTTCGATGACTTTCCGATTAGTTCAAAAATACTGACATGATCGATGTTGTCTTTCAGGAAAGCATGAGTCGCTGGCCTTTAAAGGTTTGTAACGCTGTCTATTAGTAAAGATAGCTCTTACAATATTCCATTACTAAGGCTGCCAACCGCTTTCTGCAACCTTTTATTTTTATTTTTTTCCCTGTAAAATCACTAACTTTAACTTTAAAAAATGGAAAATAGTTTTAAATTGTAGTATTCTATTTTGTAAACGCAAACTAGCGACTGCCGAAGAAGTACTTATCTGTCGAAACACCATTATGTGTAAGCGTTGACAGAGTTTGTATAATAGGTAAATATGTAGAGTAGCGGTATATGCGAAATAAAATGCTAAAAATACGAAAATACTTTAATTCTTTGCTCTTTCATTTACTCTTTTCAAATCAACCGGCGGAGATAAGAAATTCCAAATACTTTAGGAGATATAGAATTTTTTAATTTTGCAATACACCTATAAAACCATTCGACCGAAGCCATTTTTGTTATTTTACCGTGTGTTCGTGAATGCGTAATAAATAAAATGGTTGATTAGGTCAGGTCAGTTACATTATTAATACTTTCAAACTAAATGACCTGACCAAACAAACCGGGACAAATGATGAACAGTAGGAACTAAAATGGTCGATTACGTCAGGTCAGTTACATTATGAATACTTTCAAACTAAGCGTACATTAAAAATAATATGATTTAATTTGAATGGTTCTTTAGTTTTCAAGTATTTATAATGTAACTGACCTGACCTAACAAACCCGGACAAATGATGAACATTAACAACTCACGTAAAATGTCTTTGTTACTTATTACTTATTACTTGCGCAACAATATACAAATAAAAAATAAGACTTTAAAATTAGAAACGTTAAAAACCCACCTAAGTTGGAGGCGGGTACATTTACTTTGCCATTAGAAGGAAATGATGTAGTCGTTCACCTACGTCGCGATACCTCCGACGGAACATTAATAAATAAATAAATAATCACGTATTGGTTCATTTGAATACTGGCCAATCACGGAACTGTCACGTGACAAAATTGTCCAATAAGTAACATAATAGATACTCGTAAACCAGAAACAATGGTAATTGCCGCATGAATACACAGGTATTGTGATGAAAATTAAAAAAAATCGATATATCCTAAAGTATTTGGAATTTCTTATCTCCGCTGGTTGATTTGAAAAGAGAAAGTAAAATAGCATAGAATAAAAGTATTTTCGGATTTTTAGCATTTTTTTTTTTCCGCATATACCGCGACTCTACATATTTACGGTATAATATTGTAGCGCCGGCGTTATCCCTTCCTCCCCCTTCACCTTCTTACTTAACCCCCCTCCACCCCACTGTGTGCCTACGCAGTTTATGTGAAGAACCGATGCTCTTGGGGACAAGCTTCTATTTCATCTGCCTCTGGTTTTCCGTCTAGTACTAGCTTCGTCGCTGTCGCCTAAAATGAATAGTTTTTGTAGGGTTTCTTGGCGACAGCCTTTGCTGTTAGTTTTACCGTAGTGCTTAAGACGTAATAAAATAACTTCATGTGCAACGATAACAGCCGCACGACATGGTCTAATTTGATAATAAGTTATTTAGTGGTGTAAGGGCCGTAGCTGATTCGCCTATAACGTAAAATAACTTTAAATGTCAATGAACCATCTGCTTTATAGGTAATTGTTTGGATCGCTGCCTTAAAACATAGAATATTTTTCTGTTTGTTTTGCTGTGTGTGATGATCACTGCGAAATTGGTGTATACTTCCTTCGGCCATGTCAGGTGAATCTGTATTTCGGTTGCCTGATAAGATTTTTGATATTTCATTTTTATTTGGAAACTTCTCGTATTATAAGGCTGTCTGGGTTGTTTTAGTGTCAATTTTTTATTATTAGTCACAACCAAGCTTAGAGACCCTTGTCTGTCTGCCCTTGCCGGGCTGTTTTGTGATTTCTCGTGTATATAGTTTGCCATTCACGTAATATATCGCGGATTGTGTAACTGTGGCTTCTGTGTGTTCACCACTTGTATTCTTAGCCTGCTTTTCCCTGTTTGACGGGTGTTTGTGTGACGGCATCGCACTTGTCTTAGTTGAGTGCCTGTGTACCTTGCAATATGCGCAGCTGGTCCCTGGGCATATGGTCTTATTTAGTGGGATTTATAGTTGTATTGAATTATTGGCTTATATTAATAATTATTACGTAATTTACTTATTGCCTTTTTATGTGCTGGGTGGTCGTGTACCAGCACTATTTTGTTAAATGTAAAAATACGCTAGCATTGCGTACTAATCAATTTAGATTTGCACCTTGCACTGACAGAGTACTTTAATTGGTATTCGTGTCTGGGGTGAATGTTGTTAAGGAATTAAGTGGCTTTGGTATTAAATTTAATTATTACTTTAATTTCTTACTTGCCATTCCCATCAGTCTTATATTTGTGCACGCTAATTATGGACGTGCGGTAATTGAAACACGTTTGAATTGTTATTTATTGTGTTCATGTCTTTCTTATGCTATGAACAAAACAAACATTTATGAATTTTTTTGTACATATGCTTAAAGCGACTTCGCAATATTTATATTCTTCTTCTATATTGTTTGTTACAATATTAAATTAATTAATGCAATAAAGTTTTTTTAAAAATGTTTACCAATACGAGAGTTATAATAAGATGCATCAGGTTTCAAACCGGCTCATCCTGGATGCATAATCAAGCTTAAGTACTTGTCTGTTCGTTACTTGCGCAAGTCATATTGTTATGCATTATTTACGGCTAGTTTTCTTATTTAAAGTTACAGTTGTAACGGCGCTGTATGACTATTTTGAAGATGCTTAATAATCATGTTTGTAACAAATATCATCACTTAAAAAGCTCTTACTATTGCCCACGAGAGTGCGCGGCAAACAATTTTACACACAAAATAAAGTAATAACGTTAGAATGAAAAAAAAATGCAAAATTCACTATACAATAACAAAACAATTTTAATAATATATATTTTTCTATGGTTTTATCTCTATGTAACATTTTACACGTAAAAATGTTAAAGGGAATAGCCTTTTACTCTAAAGGACTCTTCTCGCCAGGAGACGAAAACATCAGTTTCAATAATCTGATGCCAATCAGTGCCAACCATTTGCCGTTGGTTATTTGGCATATGATTGGCAGAGCTGTCTGTAACGTGAATGCAAATCTGCAGCAGATTAGCTGGCCAGAGCCATGCTGAAGATATGGTTAATTTTAATCTGTCGGCATGTCGACCAGCTACCGAGCGTTATTGGGCGTAACGAATGATGCGAGCCAATCAATGGAGTGACAGCTGTCCGCAGCCACGGTAACAAGTTTGGAAGTCAACATTTTTTCATATGCCATAATTTTGATGATTCTAAAGTATTAAAAAGACAAAAATACACGCGCGTAAAAAAATAAAAGTAACATGTCCATATAACGCAAACAGAAAATACTGACAGCTCACGTACAAGCAACCGACTATCTGAACCTCCTACGAAATGGGAAAGTACAAGTCTCATTGAAATGACTTGGGCAGTTTAACTGTCGACGGGCAATGGTCGGCCGGCGCTGCTAGCGCATTCTAAATAGATAAAAAAAAAATGAAAAACTACACAAACTCGTAAAAAAAATAAAGCTTAATTTTATCTCGCTGTAACGTTGGGACCCTGATGTCCGAATTTAAAAATTACTAACATTTTTTCGTCTTAGCATCTATACTTTTAGGCTTGCGATTTACAACTCCCTGTGATAATAAGAAAAATAAATGAAGAACTTCGTGGAAATTATTATAACTGAAAAATAAGACGCTAAGAATTACTACAAAAGAATTTAAATGTGTAAAACGTATAGCAATGTTTGTTTATAGGAATAAATATTTACGCGCGCACACACACACCAACACACACACATAAATATATATTTATTTATGTATGTAGCCTATATTTATGTATATATATATATATATATATATATAGGTATATATAGTAGAATCCGTTTATTTAGATTCCGCCTATATTGACGAACCGCCTATTATGACATAATAACACAACGAAATTTGGTTTTCATATAAAATTATTTATAAATAAAACGGATATAATGACTTTGCTTACAGTAAAATTCGCTTATTATGAACCATTTTTAATAAATTAAGTCCGGTTATAATGACCGACATGATTCTTTCCATCTTCGGTAATGTTCGTTAATTCCCGATGACGTGGCACGTGGCTCGTTTTTGTTTGGAACCTCAGTGAGTAATTGACACTTGAAGGTCACGCATTGTTGTTTGTGATATCCTGTGGAAAAAATCTCATTTCAACGCCGTAAAGCAATTACGATTGAGGAGAAAGGTGCAATTATATGCAGATTAGAAAGTGGAGAGTCAAACTATTCTCTCGCAAAGAAATTTGGCGTGGGTCATTCGACAATCTGAATGATTTTCAAAAACAAGAACCCGGGTTAAGCAATCGTTCAATTCAAATGTTTTGAAACCGAAGAGGCTTCGAAAATCGCGACAAGTAAATGTTGATCAAGCATTAATTCAGTGGTTTAAAATCATGAGAAACAAGGGAATACCTGTCAGCGGGCCTATGCTACAGGAAAAGGCAAATATTTTTGCTACGCGTTTTTGTATTCTCGACTTCAATTGTTCTGCAAGCTGGATCAGTCGTTTTAAAGTTCGACATAACATTGTGGCGGGAAAAATTGTTGGTGAATCTTCATCTGTTGATTAGAATTCAACAACAAACTTGTTGACGTCTGTGTGGACGAATCTACGATGACAATTTTCTGATGATGATATTTTTAATGCTGATGAAACTGGACTGTTTTACAAATTAATGCCGGGCAAAACTTTGAAATTTAAAGGTGAGAATTTTAGCGGAGGCAAGTTGTCGAAAGACAGGATAACTGTCATGGTAGCAGCAAATATGAGTGGCACAGAGAAAAAGAAATTGCTCGTTATTGGAAAGTCACCAAAACCAAGATGTTTTAGCAGTGTCAAATCGTTACCTGTCGATTATTCTAAAAATCATAGAGCTTGGATGACGTCAGAGCTTTTTGAAAAATGGCTTCGAAATTGGAACCGTGATTTGGTGAAGAAGAAGAAAAAGATTTTATTACTGGTTGATAATTGCCCGGCGCATCCAAAAGTTACTGATTTAAAGTCTATAACACTTGTTTTCCTTCCGCCGAATACATCAGTACTGCAGCCAATGGATCAGGGAATAATACGATCACTCAAAACTAATTTTAGAAAAATTTTTGTGCTCGAAATGACTAATTGTCTTGTTGCTAATTAAAACAACTCTTATACGATAATAACGGTGCTAGATGCAATTATGATGATAAATGATGCCTGGAATAAAATGTCACAAAGTACCATTCACAACTGTTTCAAACATGCTGGATTCATTGGAAACCACGACGGTTAACCTGTTCAAACAGCAAAACTTGAATTTGATGAAGAAGATGACGTCCCTTTTATCTTTGTTGTCACGAAACCTAAATTCAGATTGTTTAGCAGCACCGGAAATGTGGGAAGATTATGTTGACATCGATAGTGCTCTTCTCACATCCGAAGAACCCACCTATGAAAATATCGTACAGAACATTAATGCCAAGGAACACCTCGAGAGTGACGGGGAAAGGGAAGAGGAAGTCGAGGAAGCACCCTTACCTGCCGCAGAAGAGGCATTAAAGGCTGCAGAAATATTATCACAATTTGTTCATAGCAATAATGAAAATGATAGTTATTTGACCATGGCGATGTATTCTATACACAATAGTATTAGAGACTGTTATTACAATAAAATGAAAAAACAAAAGCAGACAAAAATTACCAATTTCCTAATTTAAAAATGAAAAATATGTACATATATGTATCATGTTTGTACACGTGTTTATATGCTTAGTTTCTCTATTAAAATACATAAGTTTTCACCTAAAAAAGGTTTCTTTTTAAAAAACGCTTTGTGTGACGTCCGCTTATTATGACGTGTTTGTCAATTCCCTTCGATGTCATTATAAACGGATTCCACTATATATATATATATATATATATATATATATATATATATATATATATATATATATATATTACTTTAGAGAGTGAAATTTTTTTTTTCATTTTATCCAATATATACCTATATATTGGATAAAATGAAAAAAAAAATTCACTCTCTAAAGTAATATTTAAATTATAAAAAAGTACGCAGAAGACATGTGGTTTTAATTTTTGCTTATTTACATTTATTATTTATTTGTTTGAAAAATGTTTAGTTTAAAATTTATAGTTAAATAAACAGGGTTAAATACCATACACATGCACAGCGTTCAGAATAATTCACTTTCCTTTACGCCCGACTGTACGTTAGTTTAGTGAGCAAGTGCTGGATAAAGATTTATTCTCAGGGGACAATAATACCAATTAAGAATTTTATGTAATCAGTCAGTCAGTTTCCTTCCGGTAGCAAGGTAGTAGCTATGTTGTAAGAATATTGTTATTGAAATTGTGGATGAATTTTAAGTATTGATACCTAGGTATTAAACAAATAGTTTATTAAACAAAAAATAATAATATTAGCGAACAATGATGTATTAAATGATTTCTGTTCAAGAATGTTATCTTATTGTTTTCCATTCGAGGGGGAAATTTAGAAAAAGGGTCCAAATCTAATTGCAATAAAGGGAGTTATCAACAGTAGTTTCAATAAATGGTGCTTTAGAAACAATTTCATATCGCGGAACTAGCTCATTCTTAACGTGACTCTACACAACATTCATAAATATTCATGAGAACAATGGAAGACAGCAATAATAAGCGTGTCAAGTTTACACCTGATAAAATCTCATTTTAGTTCTGATTGTCAAACAAAAGAAAAATTTCAGAGAAAACATAAAGACCAACAGATTTATAAAGTCTGGGTTGCATTTACACCGAGCCTTGGGTCGTTGACCACTGAGAAACAAAAACTTTTTTTAACTGCACGTCGTCATAAAAATTACATTGACTTTTATGGATATGGCCATACACGACGAAATACCTTATTTCTGATGGGTCTTCATAAGAAACATATGAATAAAATACAAGAACCAGATGAAAACTTATATATGGTCGCACCATATAGTAATAATAGAGTTTAAATACAACCAACCAATACAAAATTGCGTGCTTGAACCTATGTTTGCGTGGAAGGTGTACTTGCTTGATGCATTAATAAAAATAAATAATAATTTTTTTTTATAATTTTCGCACAGATGAAAAAGTACATTTTCCAGGTCTCTGTTTATTTTCGCAATCATTTAATAGTTTTTTTTTATTTCATTGGGACAAAACAGCCATAATGAAAATATTCTTTACATTTAAAGCCGGATGTTAATTAATGTATATTAAAGAAAAATAAGAGTTACAAAATTTACTCAAAAGGTAATCCATTACCCACATACTTTCAGTCAGAGCAGATCTTACCATTGCTTGTGTTTACTTGTACTATAATATTGTTTACATTTAAATGTGTATCTTTTGAACCAATGACAAAAATCTGTCATTACCAGCAAAAGCCAAATTAAAAAAAGGGATTTATAGTGTCAAATGCTATATTGTAATCTAATAAAAAGTAAAAATACTTTTTTCAGCAATACCTTAAAAAAATTGATAGTAATATCTTAAAGTGCATTATTGGAAAAAAATTATAATTGGAACCCATACTGCCAAATTAAAAATAATTTTTCATTTTCAAGATATGTATATAGTTGGTTATGAAACAAATATTTTTATTATACACGTTTTTGGACATCACGGGTTAATACATATTATGAGTAAATATTGAGTAACTCAAATGAATTATTTTTAAATATTCCTAAATTTTAGGGAATGCGAATACAGGAAAAGATTTATTTTTATTTTGGGTTATTACAGGAACACAATTCAGAGATAATCATTTAATCATGTTAACATTTACATATTAAGAGTGGTAATGATTATTATATTTAAATTCATGTACGTTTTTGGAAGTAAGTTTTAATTTTTTTAAAGTTTTAACTAGCCATTTGCATAACCTACAGAAAGAGAAATTATTAAATTTATAAATTTACTGGGCTAATAAAGCTTTTTAAGCATTCATCATATTCTATTGGTCACTTTTTCTTCCGGATAGTGCTTCATGAGTTGTAACAAAGTTTATTGTGTTGAATGAAGCTCTCCTGAATTTTTTTTTCGCCATATTTATTAATTTCCTGTGTATTCTTTGTCCATCGTCACCTATGGATAGTGTATTTCCCTTTGTTTTTCTGTACTTTAAAGCTGTATGTTTGTTTTAAATGATAAAAACTTGTGAATTAATGTAACCTTTACTTTTAATGTGTAAGAAGTAAACACATCGATCATGTACCCTGTACGAAAACATTACTATTAAAAAATTGGTAGCTGTAATATTCATTTTATCTTTTTATAAACTATGCGTCTGTACAGATTTAGTGAATTTAAATAATGTGATTATCAGTGAAGCCAGAACGACATTTTTCCAAATGCTAAATGAGCCTTTAATATTTAATAACTTTTACGACTTTTGCAATTTCGTTTAACAAATTTATTTGGGTTGGTGTTGTTGAAATTATATATTTGATATATTTAAAGTTTATAATACTACTAAGCATATTTACTTTGAAAAACCTTATTTAAAAATATTATCTACTATTGATATTAATAATAAAGCTCAATTTCAAGGTAACAATACTATTTGTATAACGTCATAATTTTTTCTCATATAATGAAATGTCTGAACAAGAAAAAAAAATAGAAGTTCAATTTCTTAAGATACATAAGTGTTTCGAGAAAACACTTCCTCATTTTTTAAACCGAATCACCTTCTTTTACGGCCGCACTAGATCGTTTACAGTCCTGTACACAAGCCCTGGGTTGCAAACTATTAACACGCAGAAGGTATGGCTTTGGTATGTCATGTAATATCATTGTTATTATCAGTTCTCTGGCTTACTAGCTTTAAACACAGTTGTGTGATAAATCATATACTAGGTCATAAGGTAAAATCATTTTCTCAAAATACATTGGTACTGTTTTTATATTAATAAATTATTATATAAAACAAGTATTAAATTTAATAAACACGCAATGCAACTATTTGTCTCGTGTAGTAAATAAAGATTTCTAAATGTGAATCCCACTCGTTGAAAATATATTTGCAAGAAAACAGCAGACGAATATGCCACGCATAAATGAAATCTTAGTTTCATAAAACCTGATTGAAAGACTTAGTAAAATAAGTTAATAAAGTTTGTATGCGTGTACGGAGATCAAGGTTAAAGCAGGGGTTTTACGTCGGACAGCTATGCAATGACTTTAAAATACGAGAACGTTAATGGTGTTTTCGAACCAAATATGTAAAGAATCGATGCTTCCTAATAAATTGATGATGTTGGTGGACATTGAAAAAATTACTCTTTTGGTTCAAATATGTTGAAACGGCCCCCGACTAAAATAATTATTTTTATGAAATATATGATTGAAAAGTTGAACTAATATATATTCATTATTTTGATTATTTTATTTGGGTTTGACTTCACTACTGCTGAAAAAGTTAATTTTTGAAGAAAAAAAAACCAAATTCACTTTAAAATAATAGATATAAATATGACACCATAGTTATTTTTGCTGTTTTTATTTTTTCGTAAAAAAATTTCCTTTTGTTTATAACTCGTAGATATAGACATTTCTGATTTTACGTGGGGATAAAAATCAATATTTGAAACATTCAATGTGATATCCAGTTGGACTTGTGTTTGGAATATTATTCACACCATTATGGGGATCATAGTTTTAAATAAAGTTGTTTCTTATATAGATATATATCAAAAGAGAAAGATAATGGAGTTGCAAGCGTTTAAAGTAATTAAGGTCTAGAACCATTAAAGGTGATTTTTTTTTTTAGTTTGTGTTTTAAAATTAAAATTTGGAAACAAGAAAAAGGCGAGATTCAACAAAAATCTGTGAAAGAATATACTGTGACATTGTTTACACTAACGTTTCACGTTACATTTTAGTATTAGGTGAGGGTTTGGTTGATTTCCGGTCCATATGCAGCAATCACACAAGCGACACAAAGTCACGGATCCATTACTAACCACCATTACAAATAAAATTATGACCAGCAATCAGCGCTTTTTATTAATCGCACATACATGAAAGCCTTGCCATTCGAGTGGACGCTGTTTCACCAATGCGTGTTCTGTAATACATAAAAAACGGAAGGACCAATACAAACAAACAGAAACGCAGCGAAATAGTATTTCATCAATAACTGAGAGTTGGTTGGGTAACAATAACATCCGCACATCTCTTCTCTAAATATTATAAAACAAAGCCGCTATCTGTGTCTGTATGTTTGTTCGCTTACTTCTTCCAAACTGCAAAATAGATTTTGATGTGGTTTTAACTATTATTTAGAATACTTCTTCCGAAAGTTTTTTTATAAAACATTCATACTAACTTTAATGATAGTAAAGAAATATCGATGATTTGTAATGATGTCGTAAAAATACGCTTTTAGGGCGCCTACGTGGCTTATGCTGACTTATATACGACTCATAAAATTAATATATTTCAGAGTTGTAGGTTTTTAAAAAAGTAATGGATTTAAGCGTTTAGAGCTTTTCACGTGGGTAGATATATGTAGCACTTTTACGTGTAACTTCTTAACTAAATACAATTGCGTGTTTTCATAAGAAAAGAGCTGTCAACATTGTTTACAAATAAATTATTTGGATATGGGTAATACTTATAGTAAGTGTTAGTAGGTAATTTTTTTTAAATACCTGACACTAACGAGAATTTTATAGTTATAATCACATACTTATTTGATCTTAATTACGACATGAGAGCATATAGCAATTGTGCGAAGCTTTTGTGAGTCGAAAGTTCATTACAATATTAAATATTAACATAATGTTCACAAAGAGGAATGCAAGTAATTGTTGTAAAATATTTTCTTATAAATCTCTCTTTCCACTGTCATTTAAATACCTTTTGGTATCCAAATTGCGGTTCAAGTAATAAACATAAAAAAGGGTTGTCATTGACTGTTGTCAAGTGAAGAGGTTAGTCATTAAAAACATTTACCGATTTTGTAGATTATTACAATTATAACACTAAGCAAAGAAGTGAAGTTACTCAATACTTATAATAATTATCATCTTAATATTCTGATATGTATTAAATAAATACCATTGATATTTAAAAAAATAAGCGCACAGAGAATTCTACTTCTACTTCTGGGAGAATTGTTTGTTTATTTAAAAATCATAACATCTTAATAATTGTAAACATTTCAAAAGCGAAATTTATTTAATAAATAAAAATATGAAATTTGTAAAAACCATTAAGCAAATTAAAAAATACCAAAAATTTAGAAATAAATTTTTGTCTCGCTAAGTTGATGTACAATACCAAATTTTTCATTCAAAATGATTGTAATTAAATAGTTTTTAAAGCCAAAAATATATTTCTTATGTATTTACTGTGATTACATCTTACCATATTATTTATTAAAATAATATTTCTTTGATATTAATACATCCTTGAAAAACACGTTTGATAAGCAAACGTTGTCAGTTTTATTTGTAAATTAATTTTGCACACCTAACAAATCTAATTCTATGTGGCTTTAATGTTAAGATATATTTTGGTCGCAATCGAATGATTTTAGAATCGTTCGAGAGTAAAAATTAAAATATCAAGTTACGTTACCGGATTACCTTAGTTTGTTTTTTGGTGTTTTTAATAACAATTTTATTGCTGAATTTTTTTAAAACGGTACATCCTTTAAAGTTTATAAATATTATTTACCAAAATGAAATAATAATTTATCTTAATACGGTTTGCCAGTAAAATAACATTTTAACATCATTTTGTTAAATAAATGATTTTTCGCACCATGAGCGTTGGTAAAAACATAAATTTCGTCATGAAACGCTAAACCAGAAAAAAATTAATTAATTCGGCCTTACCTTGAAACGCGAAAATTTACAGACCCGCCGTTCACGCTGGCGCTGGTTGTTGACAGTATGAGTTCGATGAAAGTAGGAACCAGGATCAGTTTGAATATTTTCCTTCTGTAAAGGTTTATGAATTCACGGGGGGGCTTATTTTATTTTTTTCGATGCACTGTTATGTTTATTTCTAGTTTCAGTATATTGACACTTAAATGATAAAGTTTCACTTGAGAACACTGGGTTTTGTGGGTTATGCTAAGAACGGAACTGGTCGCCGCACGTTGCCGAGCCGAGCGGAGAGCGAGTACTCGCGACACGGAGCATACGCGAGACCGACGCCTCTGGCTGCTGGCCGGGCTCGAAGCAGCGACCGCGGGAGCGCGCAGTTGCCGTCGCCGACGCCGCCTGGGGAGACACTGGCGCCCGGCGCCGCGACGCTAGCGTCCCGCGGGCTCGCAGCGGCGGCCGCCGGCAACTAAATATAGACGCGGCGCGCCGCGCACGCGCCGCCCCTCGCGCGCTCACTCGCGTTCCGTGTTTTTTTTTTTCCCGCCCGCGTGCGAAAAATTTCTTTTCTGACCCTTTTGGCCCCTTCGTTTCGTTGCCGCGTCCGTCAGCATCCTTCTCTTCCCGGTGAAGCATCCTGGGTGTCCATAAAAGAATGTTCCAATTTCACTGGTACATTATAACAGTTTAATTTAGACAACAAAGTATATGTACAAATTCCTAATTTTTTACACCAATGTTCAATAATTACACCTTTAGTCATGCGGCACACATCCCACCTAGAGTAAAATTCTTTCCACTCTTTGGTTAACACGTCCGGAGTAATGGAAGCAATAGCCCTTTAAATTCCGTGTTTCAACACCGGCGAATCACTAGGTAGCTGCCGAACGTGGACATGATCTTTTATCAAGCCCCACAAAAAAAAAAAAAAATCGCCTGGCATTATGTCTGGCGAACGAGGAGCTAAGCGAGTAAGAGCTCTCGGTCTCTCGTCCTGATCAATCCAAAAGTTTGTTAAAGTTTGTAAACGACATTTTAAATTATTATTACGGTTAAAATTAAATATTGTAATAAATATTTTATTTGACGTATTTGCTTTTCAAAAATTGATACAATTTTTTTAAAGTTCCCAACGATATATTAGTTATCTCTTAAAATTTATTAATTATTAATTTAACATTTAGTTTTATAATGCGGAAATAATGAAGTCCATAAATATGTAACAAAAAATCAAACAATTATTTTGTTTATTTTATTCTTTTCCTAAAAAATTTGTGATAAAAGAATCAGGCTATTACATTCAATTGTTTACATGTCTCTGTTAAGCATTAATGACACATTCAATTGGTATGAGCAGGTAAAATTAATATTCACTCTTTTTTCAAATTTTAATTGGAGTGCTGCAAGCTGTAGTACCCCCATGTGTTAGAATGGCTGTATTATGTGACCAGGTGTAACAGGTTAATAAACCAATTAAGTGTTTTATTTGTCGGTGATATCAACTTGAATTCCTAAAGATACATTTTATTCAACTAAAATTTAATTTAAATCAAGACTAAGTCCCACAATTATAAACAAATGGTGCTTTTTTATTCGATTTAAATCCCGAAGAAATCTTCTCGTAACAAGTTTATTTGCCTTAACGAAAAAGCTTGAACTAATACAACTAAAATAGTTTATTAAATAAATTTTTTTGCCTTCTAGTTCGTTTGAAAATTTTATCTACAGTAAATCACGCAACATTAAAAAATAAATTGGAATTAATTATTCAGTACCTATCTAAAAACTTTCTGGTATATGAGTAGAATTTTTTTTTAAAATAGAAAACGTACTTCTATTTCATATCAAATAATGATATGTAACCGTGCGCTTACGTTTCACATCAAAGATTAATAAAATCTACAAATACCAAGTTGAAATAAATAATAATAATATTAATATAAAATAGTAAATAATACAAAATAAAAACATAAAAAATTAAATAAAAATTATAATGTGTTAGTATTGACCTCGGTTGGCCAAATGTCCTGCTTGGAACGTCACAAGTTCTCACCACGCAAAAGACTTCCAACTGGTGCTGTGTCCAGGATTGTCATGCGTCCATAACGACCTGACGTCTGGTGCATGCCCTGTCTCGCCTCAAGCGTGGTGATAAAGCCTGCCCCACACGACACCCATTTCCTTAGCAGTTTTCATGTAATTTTTATGTTAGCGCGCCTGCTCCCGTGTGGGTAACATTTCAGCACCCTTCCAAGGAGTCTGGCTCTGGGTATAAAAGTTTTCATAACAGAAGTCTTAGCCAAAACCGTAATAGAACGTGTTCTATTTTTCTGCTATACCCACGAGCTGGAGCCGTCAAGATGGCGGACCCACGTGTTGCAATATAACCCTGTATATAGTCTGTATTGTCAACATTAAGGGACGTAACAAATGTAATGGTATGCCAAATGAAACTTTATAATAGTAAAACTACTATGGAATATATTTGTTAAGCTGAAATTGCCACAGAAAGAAGTAATCGGAAATTTTAAAATACGTTATAAAAATACGTTGCAGTTTGTATTACCCTTTATCTTCTAACACGTTCGTAGAATTTGCGGTAGCGTAGTGGCGAAGGGCACGACGGCAGCGGTAGAAGGGTGATTTTGAATGTGGTTCGAATCCTCATCAATCCATTTTTTTTTTTAAATAACAGATAATTAAATTGTACATACTGTGCTTTCTGCAAATATAAATTATTAGAATTAATTTATGATATAATATTATTAACTACATTTAGGTGTCTCAGTCCATTGATTTTATTCATAGTACTACGTACCTAGATTTATTTTTACTTTTAAAAAAGTAAAGTAAAATCACATGTTCACAAATAATTTAAACCAAAAGTTAATTTTATAATTAAAACGCCAACGTTTATTAAGAAACGATTGTCCATAAATTAATAATGAATAAACTGATAATTCATAGCGACACACCTGTGAGGGTAAAAAAAAAAAACATGCAAAATGTTTTTCTTCACGGAAGATTTAAATTTATTACGCGGTATGTGCGTGTTTATTTGTCTCACTGGGTTACAAAAAATATTAGTTACAATTCCTCTAATTATATAGTTAAATATAAGTAATCAATAAATCTTATATATAACATATATGAATCGGTAGCATTCTTTTACTATTACAATGAAATTAGCTTGATTAACTGTATAATTAAATTAATATTAGAATTTAAACCGTACATAAACTACATTTAGTAAACCCAATGTCCCTTGTATCATTTAAATTTATATATTTTTAGATTTTGAAATTGACCTACAACTTAAAAATGTATTTGTAATTCCAAAATTGCTCTTAATTTGTTTTTAAATACTAAACCAATTTTGTTATTTATTTGCAAATGAAAAATATAAGATAAAATATCAAATAATATTTCCGCAAGTTACATAATTTTTAACACAAACAGCTGTAACTTTCACTTTTTTTTCAGTATTTTGATAAGTTGACTACGACAGGTTTATCCTCCCCCGATATGTTTGCTTTGGTCGGCAACTGCGTTGGCTGGTTTTCTGTTAGAATTCTAGGTATCGTGTGTATGGAGTTAAGAAATCTTTCTGCGGTTCTGCTATACAAATTTTTATGAAAATTTTTATACCCATGGGTATAACAGATGTTATAGCAGAAAATGGGCATCGTGTGGGGTGGGCTTAAGTAACTGAATTAACTAAACTGCATTTTCACAGTAAAAATAAGAATTTTGGCATTTGAACATAAAATATATATTGTATCCTGTCCAATTAGAATTGTGTCTTGAAATTAAAGTTAATAATAATATTTCAACTATCTAATTTATAATAGTTTAATTTATCGAACTTGTACAGATTGTTTCAATTAGTGTAATGCAAACAAAAAAATGGCAAAGACATTCTTGAAATAAGTGTGGTATGGATTCATCAAACACGTTGGGTAACTGTATTTGAACATCATTTTTTTTTTTTTAATTTTATTTCAATCCTCACTAATGTTTAAACATTAGCATTTTAATATGGCATATTCCATTTTGTTGACAATTTTTGCACATGTAATTAATTTACAGTTTACCTGATATAAAGAAAAATTCAGTAAAGTATTGCACTGAATGTATATATTACTTGTTTTCACATTAAGAGCATACAAAATGTGTATTTGAAGTTTGATTTTGTTAACTAAATATTTTTATAACTGGAACTAAAGCCATATTCATAATTCATCTTGGCAGCAAAGCCGAACATAAAGAATTTATGATATAAAATATTCACTTGCGACCCGTGCTGTAGTTAAGACTTGGAAATCAGAAGAAATAAATTATTTAAGTAAATGAAAGGAAAAATGCGGGAGTTCGAATGAACGGCATTAGCACAGTAAAACTACTCACTTTTTTCCCACTTTTGAACTCTGATTGCCTTGGTGTACGGACGTAGCTTTTAAGAACAATTTACTTTTGTTACACGAACTGAAAAACTTGTTGGGAAAGCTAAAATATTTAAATTTCACTGTAGTATATTTTTGAATTTCATGTCGTAAGAGCCTCAGAAAAAAAAAAGTTCTTTAAGTAATCTACTTCAAATAAAATCATCCCAGGAGTAATTTTATCATTAAAAATTTCACTTAAGTTTTTGATTAAAAAATTACTCTACGAACTTTTAAATTACATTTGATCTTTACTGTAATTTTTCAAATAACTTCTTAAAATATTTAATTAAAAAAGGAGCGGATTAGCTTTTGTGAGCACATTACAAAAATTCTTAAACAGAAATCCCTTTTTTTTTTTAAATAGGCAGAACAAGCACATCTTGTTTCTTCATTTCAGTCTAGAGAGCAGCACATAAAATACATATCAATACTTTTTTTTTCCAGCAATATGAGAATGTCGTTTTATTTTAATATATTGTCTGTTATTTTATTTCGTTTCAAATACAAAACTTTTTCTTTAGTATAATAACTCTTAATATATCTACTAATAAACAACAAACGTAAACGTTTTGTAAAAAAATCGGTTGTTCGTTTTGTTCGATGAGAACCTGATATCTAAAAACAATAATTACACGACGAGGCAAAAGAGAAAAATTTTCATTCCCAGTAATATGATCTATATATTTATTTATTTTACTTTCCGTAATAATAAATTCCTCTCGAAAGGAGATTACACAAAATAAAACCCTTCAATTAGACTGACATTTAATATGCATGGACGGTAAACTGTTACGTAACATTTTAAACAGCACTATTAGTTATTACAAACGTATAGTGCAGCTATTATCGTACTCATTTATTTAATAAACTAAACGATTTAAAAACAGCACTCATCAGTTTATGGTGCTTTAATTTATTCAAGATATACAGTGATTTATAAAATTTATTCACTTATCGTAATGGGTTGAATTTCAAAGTGAAATTGCTTATTATTGATTATTATTGCGAATACTTAGAAATATTCAAAAACTCTTTAATGACTATTTAAAAGCAACAGCTTACTATTGCCATGAAATACAAAAAATCATTTAAAATAACCAGCATTTATTTATTTGAAAATATGTTACTAACACAGAGTTATTAGGATATTTTCGCGTTGAGAAATTTCTTGAAAACGCAGCTGATAAATTACTATATTGAGAATATGTTATCTTATTCAATTCTACTGAAATTTAGTCTTCATTTGAAACATTAACATGCAATTTGAAAACGGTTAGTTGAAATTTAAATAATTTATTCTATTATTTGTCATTTTATTACTACAAAAGCTATTTTTACACAGTTGGTTTTCATTTATGTTGAATTTGTTGTAATAAGGAGTATAGGTAAAAAATAAAGTTCATTTGTTGAGTAAAGATTAGTTTAGGTACAAAAATTAATAAAAATGATATTTACATGCACACACGTAGATACATATCGTATATATATATATATATATATATATATATATATATATCATGTAATGATTTTATCGGATTATAAAGATTTTGTGCAATGAAAGTAGTTAAGGACCCACATAAAGTAAGGAAAAAGTTTTTTGATTTTGTTTTCGTTTTATCATACGTAGAAAAGGCATTTAACCCGCGTGATTGTTGCAGTCGCACTGTGGGTGAATGCCGCTGTTCACATCAAACGCTCTGCACCCTTTCCCACGGGCAGATTGTGTTCTTGTGGAAGCCACGAGTAGTGTGATGCTTATTCCCAGAAACCACCGCCTGCTTTACCTAATAGTTCCCTAGCTTTTCTAGAACGTGAAATAATTTCGCGTGCAGGACACTTGTTACATACAGATTAACGAAGCATAAAAGCACTGCACTGAAACTATTATGCGATGTGGGTTGTAAACTTGAGGAGTTTTCACTTATACGTTATTTAAATATATCGTGGAATGGGGAATATTGATTAAAATAAGTTCATTGATCATATATTATCGCATAAATAAAAACATAAAACCAACAGAAAACAAATCTTTATCAGTTGATGTCAAACAAATAAAACCCAACGATGAACCGTAATATATAATATGGACAACTCAATTAAGACCTCACAGACAAAAACATTAACACTTGAATATAGGACAGCACAAAAAGTATGCGGCAGCAATTTAATCACGAAAAAATAACTACAGCACACACGAACATAGTGGGCTAACAAAATAGATTTCAACAATGACATTTAATAAAGACCGATGACAAAACATGGACAACGCAACAAATTTAAGAACACAACGATGAAGATAAACATATATTATGGATAACACAACAACAACACCGAACGTTTATGTTGTGATCAGCCACTTGTTCTGGCAAAACAAGAATAATATATATAGCTATACATATATATATATATATTTAATTTTTAAAACAAATATATGAAATAATTTGTGTACATATGTGTGCAGAGGTGTACTTCGAAATGTTTCAGAGTCAGCTTTAACTTCATACAATGGGCTAGGTTAAAGACCTGCACAAACGGCTATACATACCGGCTAGCAGCATCTATAGATTTTCCCACTTACAATGCATACCGGCTAGCCGCGTCTATGCATTTTTCCTCTTAAATAACAGCGTGGAAGTAAATGGGTGCTTTATATATATGTGTGTATATATACATATACCACTAATATTATAAACCTTAAAGTAAGGATGGATGGATGTTTGTTACTCTTTCAAGCAAAAACTACAGAGCGGATTTGAATGAAAATTGGCTCACAGATAATTTATAACCTAGATTAAAACATATGCCACATTTTAATATGAAATTTCCCTCCTTATATTGTTAAAAAATTAAAAATTCATTTTTATAACAAAAATAATAGGTCATAGACAAATAGTGAACGCGTGTCATTTCTCTATGTCAGTCAGGAAACTTCATAGTCTTCTCCTTGGTAAGAACACGTCCGCTTAGTGTAGCTCACGGCGGCTGGATAAATAAAGGAGATACTAAGAGTTTAGTTCTTAAATTCATCAATAATTGCCTTGAATTACAAACGTGCTATCATTTTTAAATGCGTGTGAATATTTATTTCTTAACACATAGGCTACTTACTTACTAACGCGTTTTTAGCAATGCACATTGATTGTGTATCATTTCTCTATGTCGGTCTGGCACCTTCTCCTTGGAATAAAATTTTTTTATTTGATTTAGTAACAGTTTAGTTCTTAAATTCGTCAATAGATAGCATTGCCTTGAATTGTGACGTGCTATCGTTTTTGAATGCGTGTGAATGCTTTTTATCTCTTAATACATAGGCTATTTACTTACTAATACGTTTTTCCAATGTACATTGATTCTGTGTCATACTTATATGTCGGTCTGACACCTTCACCTTAAAACAAAAAATATTTTTTTGACGTGACAACGTCTAATAAATCGATTAACACCGGCTGCACTCACGAAAAAGTGTCCCGTTACGCACATTGTCCCGTTTCGTTGTGTCCCGTTACGCTCATTTTATATTGCTCTTTGCAAACCTTAACCTCCTAGCATTGCGACCGAGTCCGTGGCGTTATTCTGTTTTCATGCATTTCAATGTAACATTTTCATTGCTCTTTGCTAACCCGTTCCTCCTAGCATTGCTGCAGAGTCCGTGGCGCAAATATATTATTTTTGACTGCATCTTGGTGTTGGGTAAGCCATTTTCCTTCACATTATCCTTGAAACACTCCCATTCGTTTCTTATTTTTCCAATCATCGTCCTATCCTGAACAGAATAACACAGATTGGAAGAAGTTAAATATCAAACATGTATAAAATTTATAGTAACAAAAATCTCTTCGTTAATGTAATAAACATATTTGAATTTTTGAGTGCAAATAAAAGTAAATTTATCAATTAAATTGTAGATTTAATTTACTTCTTCTTTGTATCCATACAAAATAGTGATAATTCAATAAAAATGATTCAATTTTATTCATAAAAGTATGCATTCATTTCATCAATGTTTTGTTAAGACGTCACGTTAAACTATCGTCCGTAAACCAACTTTGCAGAAAACCAATTTTTTGTTGATTATTCAGATATTAGAATAGAATTTTTGATTAGTTTAAGAATAACGGTTAGTTTGGTTTGATACTGTGCAGCATACTGTGACCAATAAAAGCAACAGAGAATAATCTCCGTCAGAGGATTATACAACCGGCTGAGATATAAGTTATGATCATGAATATGTTTAAAAATAAGTGTCAAATAACATTTCGCCCCTAAAGGTAAGAGGCTCCTGCAATTGGTTAGTTCCTGCCTATTATAAATTAGTTGGATAGTTTATTTGTGTGCTTTTATAATTAAATTATTTTAAGGTTAGTTAAATTTTCTGTGCCTACAGGTTTAAGTAAATTGTTCTTATGTTAGTAATGATTTGTGTGATTTGTTTATTATTTAGTAATTTTTTCGAAATAACCTCTGCTCGGCTTCTTTATCTTTAAAAGTCTCTATCGATAAATACGGACTTGAATTTGATTTATTGGTTTGCTGTTTTGTTTTAGTGTTTGTAGTCTTTCAAAATGCCCCGAAAACGCAAATATAATCTTTCGCAGAGGAGTAATAAAGCTCGGGCTATGAAAGTAGCTAGAATTTGAGAGACGACTCCTCAAGCCGAGCTTAGAAGAATTGTGCAAGTGGAGCGACAGGCTACTTCTAGATCAGCTGAAACGCCGGAGCAGTCAGATGAGGCAAATACAGCACGCCGAATATTTGGCAAGTCAACGTGCTGCTGAAACTCCGGTACAAACCCAACAACGGCAAATAGAGCACGCAGAATATCTGGCAGCTTATAATATGTCAAACGAATTTGTGATTGGCACAACATATAACGCAAAGAAACCTCTCAGAATTTAATCTTAGAGGACAAGAAATCAAATGGGGGAGAAAACGACTACACTGCGAAAATCCTTTAAGTTATAAATGGAAATTAAATACATGAACTAATGCATCGAAATAAAAATGTGAGAGTTTTTTACGAAAAATATTAAAAACCAATTAAATAAAAAAAGTTTTATGTAAAATATTACTTAATTACACAACTATGTGCTGATTTTAATAAAAGCTTAATTATTCAAAGTATGTATTTTGTTTTATATTGATAATTATTATATGATCATATATATATATATATATATATATATATATATATATATATATATAGTTAAGTTCAAAACATTTCAGCCATTACGAAAAAATCTAACAACACATTACTATTGATTGCAGTGTTAAGATTATTTTGAGGCAACATTGCTGCCGTTGCTTGATATATGTAGTAAGGATGACCTAGATTGTGTAAATAACTAAGAGATATTGTTACTATTTACCGGGTTATATAGGATAGCCCAATTAAAATTTTTATTATACTCACAGTTTTATTTGTTGCCACTATTTACATTACTAGCAAATAATGTAAAAACGCCAACTAATCAATAGTATTTAAAAGTATTGCTTCCTCCAGTCACTCGTTTCTTTCAATGCACACACCTCGCTGGGCCGCACCTCTGGCGCAACTCTCGCCGCATTACCCCTCGTGGGTCTCCGCCGCGGGACTCCGTCGTCGCACTCCGCCGCCGCCGACGCACTTGCCTTCGCCGAGGATCCGCTCGACGCCTCGCTCGAAACTTCGCTCGGGACTCCGCCGCACCCACGACACTATCGCCCGGAACTGAACTCTCTGCCCTGGAAACTTCGTCCAGGGACTTCGCCTCTCTATCGCCCGGAAATTCCGCCGCGGGAAAAATTCCGACTCCACTGAACTCCTGCCCTGGAACCTTCATCCAAGGACTTCGTCACTCTGCCGTACCCGCGGCACTATCGCCCCGGTGCGCACGGCACATCTCATGTTGCGGCGGCAGCTTGTCAGCCAGCTAGCGCTGCACCTGCGCGTGTCGCGGCATTGTTTACGTTCGTAACAATATAAAAAAAAATCTCACTTAACAACTTCAACATCCCTTCAGCGGTTACCTCCTTCTATCTTAAGTCATCAATGTTATAATTGGCGTGACCCATCCGCCTTTCGCGCCAGGTGACACATTTGGAGTTTGGTCGTCGTTATGGGCAACCATTTTATAAAAACAAGAGAAGGAACAAAGTGTATCCAGCTGGAAAAGAACAGCGAAATGACCGGGCGTTTGAAGCGGTAAGTGGTTGAAGTGAAGAAAAAAATATGAATTCTCTTTGAAGCGGGCGGAAGATGTTTGAGCCGGTTGAAACAGGTCTGCGAGTGCACTATAACCAACTCAATATATTTTCACTTCTCTTTTTTCTCACCCGCTTTCCCACCTTGTTAGAGTGGGCAGCAGTGCACCATGGACGTAAACTTATGCCTCAATCTCAGTGCGCCGTCAGCAGTTAGTAGTTAGAAGGTTGCGGTCGGGTGTTAGCAGTCAGCAGTCAGAAATCAATAATAATATCCTACCACATTGGTTTATTCTTAAAGAGCAATCAAGTGTTCGGCAGAGTAGCAGTCAGCAGTACCAGAAGTAGTACCTGTCGCTGACTGCTCGCCCACTAACGTTTGGAGGACACGACCAAATGAGTCATTAAAATATATTACTGATTTCAAGTAACTTTTTTGAAGTTATACTTCTAATGTGACTTCCAACAAGGTTGCGTTAAACGTTTAATGCTACCATGGAGGGGGTATGAAAGCACTGTCTGTTTGTACGCGGTGTTCTACAAAACTACTATACGAAATTTAATGGGGTTTTCAAGTTAATTTGAGCGTAGCAGAGAAAGAAATATAAGCTTTATTTCATCAAAATTGGCTCAAGGAAAGAAAAGAAACCTTAATTTAATAACATAAAATATAATCATTATAAGAAGCCATTAAGTTTTGCTATTGTAAGGAACTAAGTAGAGAGTAAGAAAAAAATAAAGATCCTGACAGTTTGTAGTGTCGCCATATTTTTCTTCAATTTTTAATACCCCTTTTCTATACTACAATTTAAATTGCAGAAAAAAATCATGTTTCATAGACACATAAATAGTGAGTGGGTGCCATTTCTCTATGTCCACAAGGTCTCTCCGCGTAAATTTTCTCCTTGGGGCCAACCCGTCCGCTTCATTAAATAAACAGCTTTTATCGTTGAATGATTTCATGATTCATTTCATGAAAATCTACACTAATAATAAAGTTAGTTTTATAGACATTCAATAGGTCTCTCTCTCTCTCTCTCTCTCTCTCTCTCTCTCTCTCTCTCTGAAAATCAATCTATGAATCGTTTAAATTTATTTCCTTTATTTTTTTAGTTTGATTTGATACAATATGATTTCACTAAAAATCAATTTATACCCCTTCCTATTTTCATTTCCACATTACGAAGTTTCACTTCTTCCGCGCGGAGGGACTCTACGCAACATTTTTGCATGCAATTAAAAACTATTTTTTAATGATGCCAAAGAAGTATAACTTCTCACGCGCGTACCTAAGTACAGGCATCCATTTTTTTTTAAATTTTAAGTTCAGTGTTTTTAACAGTTGTTTTAAATACATATCCTTATAAGTAGTATATAATAGTTCCCCCTGAAACAGGCGGCAGGCGGTGATGCCTGTGTTGCCGACTGCCATCTTGGATTTGTGACGTCACAGCGGCAAAAATTCCTCAAAATTCCTCAAAATTGACTCAAAATGACTCAAAAATTCCCGTTTTAAGAAAAAAATTCCCGTTTTCAAAGGAAAAATTCCCGTTTCGAGGGAAAATTTCCCGTTTTATTCCGTAAAAATTCCAGCACCAAGAAATGTCCATATGTAGGCTTAAGCATCCATGTCTACAGCCTCAGATAAGCCTCATCATGGATGATGTCACCGTTGCAATTTCCGTTACGCCCGCCATCTTTATCAGGCGCCTGGCGCCGGCGCGTGGAGCCGAGAGCCGAGCCACATCTCTGACGTCACGTCTATCTGTGACGTCACGGCGACCATCTTGGATGAGCGTAATGGGACACATCGTAACGGGACAAAATGTAACGAGACAAGTATATCACGGCGGACATCTTGGATCCGCCATTTTGGATGACGTCATTTTGTTTTCTCGAACATTCCAGCATTTGGTTTTCCGCCATTTTGAATTATGACGTCACCGTTGTATTTTCCGTTAGGTCCGCCATCTTTAACTTTTTTATTTATTATCCGATTTTAATGGGAAAAAAATTAAAATTTATAAAAAATTCAATTTAAAAAACTTTAATAAAAAATATTTAAAAAAACATACATTAACGTCACGGAGATCGGAGTCCTCGGTTCGAACCCGGTGAGGGCAAAAAATAAAAATAAAACATCAGATCCTTCCTACACAGAAGCCACCTACAGACTGACCTACCACCACCAATAACAAGGTATTTACCATCAGCTGGTATGACGTCATGTACGCCATCTTGTCTTCGTCCGCTGGAGACCGTCATCTTGTTTTCGTCTGCTAGAGTGTGCTGGCGACATGTTGATATAATTTTCTGTTCACTATACCTTTAACCTCGCCTGTTGACCTTGAACTTTGTCATTGACCTTGAACTATGACCTTGACCTTGAACTTTGACCTTTACCTTGAAATTTGTCCTTGCCCTTGAAATTTGACCATGACCTTGTTATTTGACTTTGACCTAGACGTCCATCATGGATCCGTCATTTTATGTTCAGTACATGCTACCAGGAGCTACCGCCTGCTAGTGCTCATTGCCACCATCTTGTTGTAGTCTGCTAGAGTGCGCTGACACCATGTTAGTTAAATTCTCACCCGCTACAGTGCAGTAATCATTTAATACTGAGGTGCCCGCCATCATGAAATTGGGCCGCCATCTTGAAATCATGTAATTATTTAGCTAGAAATGCGGGGAAAATTCCAAAAGTCACCGAAAAAATCAATTATTAATTTTCAAATTGAATCGATGGATTTCTGTCCACAGTTCGATTCCTGACCAGTGAAAGTTGTAACTAAATATTAAATAAATTTTAGATTCAGTTTTCCATTACCTTTCGCGGAGTTTATTAATCATTCACTCTACGAAAAACAACTCAAGTCAATATTCCTTACCATCGAATTAATACAGTACCGCTGTGCATTACATGAAGGTTTAATTTTTCATTAATCTGAATAACCTATAAGCCGTTCATGTACAAAGCCACACATATAGATCAATTGTCTTCAGTCCATGAGACCGAGTCATGTCATTATCAGACGTATAGACTAGACATTTCAGGACAGCATGACCTTCGCCGTTATCTAATTATATTCAATTAATCCATCATGACATATTTTATACATAATAAAGGACCAAGTGACCTTGAAATATATTCTAGTAACACCAAGAGGTTTTAAACTAGTAAATATTCAATCACTACAGTTTGTACTACGCACAATCATCAAAAAAAAAAACCGACAACGAAAAGGCAGCACCGCCAACGTACAGGCCCCACATTTGGAAGCACCGACAACGAAATAGCAGCACCGCCAACGAAAAGGCAGCTCAATTGGAAGCACCGACAACGTAAAGGCATCGCCAACAACGAAAACGCAGCACCGCCAACAAAAAGGCAGATCATTTGGAAGCACTGACAACTAAAATCCAACACCGTCATCGAAAAGGCATCTCAATTGGAAGCACCGACAACGAAAAGGTAGCACCGCCATCGAAAAGGCAGCTCATTTATCATTGACTCCAATATTCATTGGCTCAAATATTCATTGGTACCAATATTCATTGACTCCATATTCATTGACTCCAATATTCATTGGCTCCAATATTCATTCGCTACAATATTCATTGGCTCCAATATTCATTGGCTCCAATAATCAATGACTCCAATATTCATTGGCTCCAATATTCATTGGCTCCAATATTCATTGGCTCCAATATTCATTGGCTCCAATATTCATTGACTACAATATTCATTGACTACAATATTCATTGGCTCCGATATTCATTGGCTCCATCAGTTATTGACAACATCAGTCTTTTGGTTCCAAAAGTCTTTTCAAAAGGCTCCATCAGTCTTTTGGCTCCAACAGTCTGTTGGTTCCTATTTTCATTGGCTCCAATAGTCATTGGCTCCAATAGTCATTGGCTCCAATATTCATTGGCTTCAATATTCATTGGCTTCATTATTAAAGGGCTCCAATTTCTCCAAATGCTCCAAAAAGGCTCTAAATGCTCCAAATGGCTCCAACAGCTCCAAAAGGCTTCAAATGCTACAAATGCTCCAAAAGGCTCCAAATGCTCCAAAGGATCCCAATGCTTCAACATCTTCAAATGGCTCCAAATGCTCCAAAAAGGCTCCAAATGCTCCAAAAGGCTCCAAATGCTCTAAAAGGCTATAATATTCGTTGTCTCCAATATTCATTGGCTCCAATTTTCGTTGGCTTCAATATTTGTTGACTACAATATTCGTTGACTCCAATATTCATTGGCTCCAATATTCATTGGCTCCAATATTCATGGGCTTCAATATCAATTGGCTCAAATTGCTTTAAATGCTCCAACAGGCTCCAAAAGGCTCCATCAGTCTTTTGGTTCCAACAGTCTTTTGGCTCCAATATTCGTTGGCACCAATATTCATTGGCTCCATTATTCATTGACTCCAATATTCATTGGCTCCAATATTAATTGATTCCAATATTCATTGACTCCAATATTCATTGACTCCAATAGTCATTGTCTCCAATAGACATTGGCTCCAATAGACATTGACTCCAATAGTCATTGGCTCCAATATTCATTGTCTCCAACAGTCTTTTAGCTCCAAAAGTCATTGGCTCCAACAGTATTTTGGCTCTAAAAGACATTGATTTCTAAAGTCATAGGCTCCAACTGCTTTTTGTGTCGTCAGTGCCAAATATATTTGGCTAGAATGCTACGAGTCTAAGAGACTATGAGCCGCAAGGCTACAAGTCTAAAAGGATCTAGCTGGTTACGAGTTATACATGCCTGCGAGGCTACAGAGCTACGAAGCTTCTAGAACTCAAGTTTAAGTGACTGCGAGGATACAGGACTACAAGTCTGCATGGGTACTTGACTACGAAGCTACTCATCTACAAGGCTCCAATTGACGCATCTGTCTTCGTCGGAATTTTCTCTTTTGCTCCATCTGCTTCAACAGCATTATTTTATAAGATTACAAGGCTACTTGATTACGTAGCTTCAAGTCTACGAGGTTCCATTGCATCATTACTACGAGACTACGAGACATGAGGTTACGAGACTATGCGATTGCAAGTCTTAAAGGTTACGTGATCGCGAGGCTATAGGACTACGAAGCTTCCAGAACGCATGGTCACGAGACTGCATGACTAATTGGTCGCGTGGCTACGAAACGTCTTGTCTCTAACTAAATACAATAGCAATATTCAATGGTGAGAGTTAATTTATCTCATGCAAAGGTACTTGGTACAAGTAGTTCCGCTTTTCAACATCAGTTGATGACACGTGTTCCTTGCAGGTAAATAATATTTATTTCCTTTATGCGGGATGCGGGATGCTCACTATCGATCGCATAAGAAGGATGGCTTCGATAGTCTCCAAGGAGAAGGAAGTTCATCCTTCCTGCTAGTGCTTCCCAGATTTCTCATGATCCGCCATCTTGGAATGCAACGTCACGGCGGACATCTTGGATGGGTGTGACCTTGACCTTTGACCGAAACCGCAGGATTGATCGCAAGCACACGGATTATCCATCAAAATATTGATAAGAATAATCAGGAGCACACGGAGAAAACCATCATAAAATTGGCAAGATTAATCAGGAGCACACGGAGAAAACCATCATAAAATTGGCAAGAATAATCAGGAGCACACGATGAAAACAAAAAAAAATATTGACAAAAATAATCAGAAGCACACGGAGAAATACGACAACGCCTTCTTTGATATCATAAAATTACAGGGAAAAAAAAATTAATAAATAACGAATAAATCAATAAAAATTTAAAATGGCAAAAAAATAGTCTATATTTTTTTGGTTTTCACCGTGTGCTCCTGTTTATTCTTGCCAATTTTATGATGGTTTTCTCCGTGTGCTCCTGATTAATCTTGCCAATTTTATGATGGTTTTTCTCCGTGTGCTCCTGATTATTCTTATCAATATTTTGATGGATAATCCGTGTGCTTGCGATCAGTCCTGCGGTTTCGGTCAAAGGTCAAGGTCACACCCATCCAAGATGTCCGCCGTGACGTTGCATTCCAAGATGGCGGACCATGAGAAATCTGGGAAGCACTAGCAGGAAGGATGAACTTCCTTCTCCTTGGAGACTATCGAAGCCATCCTTCTTATGCGATCGATAGTGAGCATCCCGCATCCCGCATAAAGGAAATAAATATTATTTACCTGCAAGGAACACGTGTCATCAACTGATGTTGAAAAGCGGAACTACTTGTACCAAGTACCTTTGCATGAGATAAATTAACTCTCACCATTGAATATTGCTATTGTATTTAGTTAGAGACAAGACGTTTCGTAGCCACGCGACCAATTAGTCATGCAGTCTCGTGACCATGCGTTCTGGAAGCTTCGTAGTCCTATAGCCTCGCGATCACGTAACCTTTAAGACTTGCAATCGCATAGTCTCGTAACCTCATGTCTCGTAGTCTCGTAGTAATGATGCAATGGAACCTCGTAGACTTGAAGCTACGTAATCAAGTAGCCTTGTAATCTTATAAAATAATGCTGTTGAAGCAGATGGAGCAAAAGAGAAAATTCCGACGAAGACAGATGCGTCAATTGGAGCCTTGTAGATGAGTAGCTTCGTAGTCAAGTACCCATGCAGACTTGTAGTCCTGTATCCTCGCAGTCACTTAAACTTGAGTTCTAGAAGCTTCGTAGCTCTGTAGCCTCGCAGGCATGTATAACTCGTAACCAGCTAGATCCTTTTAGACTTGTAGCCTTGCGGCTCATAGTCTCTTAGACTCGTAGCATTCTAGCCAAATATAT
The DNA here is from genome assembly GCF_032445375.1 of Bacillus rossius redtenbacheri. Classification (NCBI taxonomy): domain Eukaryota; kingdom Metazoa; phylum Arthropoda; class Insecta; order Phasmatodea; family Bacillidae; genus Bacillus; species Bacillus rossius. The sequence continues at coordinate 32,039,612 of NC_086333.1, read as the reverse complement.
TTGGCACTGACGACACAAAAAGCAGTTGGAGCCTATGACTTTAGAAATCAATGTCTTTTAGAGCCAAAATACTGTTGGAGCCAATGACTTTTGGAGCTAAAAGACTGTTGGAGACAATGAATATTGGAGCCAATGACTATTGGAGTCAATGTCTATTGGAGCCAATGTCTATTGGAGACAATGACTATTGGAGTCAATGAATATTGGAGTCAATGAATATTGGAATCAATGAATATTGGAGCCAATGAATATTGGAGTCAATGAATAATGGAGCCAATGAATATTGGTGCCAACGAATATTGGAGCCAAAAGACTGTTGGAACCAAAAGACTGATGGAGCCTTTTGGAGCCTGTTGGAGCATTTGAAGCAATTTGAGCCAATTGATATTGGAGCCCATGAATATTGGAGCCAATGAAAATTGGAGCCAATGAATACTGGAGTCAACGAATATTGTAGTCAACGAATATTGAAGCCAACGAAAATTGGAGCCAATGAATATTGGAGACAACGAATATTATAGCCTTTTGGAGAATTTGGAGCCTTTTGGAGCATTTGGAGCCTTTTGGAGCATTTGGAGCCTTTTTGGAGCATTTGGAGCCATTTGAAGCTGTTGAAGCATTTGGAGCCTTTGGAGCCTTTGGAGACTTTTGGAGCATTTGTAGTTTTTTGACAATTTGGAACCTTTTGGAGCCATTTGGAGCATTTGGAGCCTTTTGCAGCATTTGGAGGATTTTGAGCATTTGGAGCCTTTTGGAGCTGTTGGAGCCATTTGGAGCATTTGAAGCCTTTTTGGAGCATTTGGAGCAATTGGAGCCCATTAATAATGAAGCCAATGAATATTGTAGCCAATGACAATAGGAACCAACAGACTGTTAAAGCCAAAAGACTTATGGAGCCTTTTAAAAAGACTTTTGGAACCAAAAGAATGATGTTATCAATAACTGATGGAGCCAATGAATATTGGAGCCAATGAATATTGGAGCCAATGAATATTGGAGCCAATGAATATTGGATTCAATGAATATTGGAGCCAATGAATATTGGAGCCAATGAATATTGTAGCGAATGAATATTGGAGCCAATTAATATTGGAGTCAATGAATATTGGAGTCAATGAATATTGGTACCAATGAATATTGGAGCCAATGAATATTGGAGTCAATGATAAATGAGCTGCCTTTTCGATGGCGGTGCTACCTTTTCGTTGTCAGTGCTTCCAATTGAGATGCCTTTTCGATGACGGTGTTGCCTTTTAGTTGTCAGTGCTTCCAAATGATCTGCCTTTCTGGTGGCGGTGCTGCGTTTTCGTTGTTGGCGATGCCTTTACGTTGTCGGTGCTTCCAATTGAGCTGCCTTTTCGTTGGCGGTGCTGCATTTTTGTTGACGGTGCTTCCAAATGTGCTTCCTGTTTTGTTGGCGGTGCTGCTATTTCGTTGTCGGTGCTTCCAAATGTGGGGACTGTTCGTTGGCGGTGCTGCCTTTTCGTTGTCGGTTTTTTTTTGATGATTGTGCGTAGTACAAACTGTAGTGATTGAATATTTACTAGTTTAAAACCTCTTGGTGTTACTAGAATATATTTCAAGGTCACTTGGCCCTTTATTATGTATAAAATATGTCATGATGGATTAATTGAATATAATTAGATAACGGCGAAGGTCATGCTGTCCTGAAATGTCTAGTCTATACGTCTGATAATGACATGACTCGGTCTCATGGACTGAAGACAATTGATCTATATGTGTGGCTTTGTACATGAACGGCTTATAGGTTATTCAGATTAATGAAAAATTAAACCTTCATGTAATGCACAGCGGTACTGTATTAATTCGATGGTAAGGAATATTGACTTGAGTGGTTTTTCGTAGAGTGAATGATTAATAAACTCCGCGAAAGGTAATGGAAAACTGAATCTAAAATTTATTTAATATTTAGTTACAACTGTCACTGGTCAGGAATCGACAGAAATCCATCGATTCAATTTGAAAATTAATAATTGATTTTTTCGGTGACTTTTGGAATTTTCCCCCCATTTCTAGCTAAATAATTACATGATTTCAAGATGGCGGCCCAATTTCATGATGGCGGGCACCTCAGTAATAAATGATTACTGCACTGTAGCGGGTGAGAATTCAACTAACATGGTGTCAGCGCACTCTAGCAGAATACAACAAGATGGTGGCAATGAGCACTAGCAGGCGGTAGCTCCTGGTAGCATGTACTGAACATAAAATGACGGATCCATGATGGACGTCTAGGTCAAAGTCAAATAACAAGTTGATGGTCAAATTTCAAGGGCAAGGTCAAATTTTAAGGTCAAGGTCAAAGTTCAAGGTCAAGGTCATAGTTCAAGGTCAATAACAAAGTTCAAGGTCAACAGACGAGGTTAAAGGTATAGTGAACAGAAAATTATATCAACATGTCGCCAGCACACTCTAGCAGACGAAAACAAGATGACGGTCTCCAGCGGACGAAGACAAGATGGCGTGCATGACGTCATACCAGGTGATGGTAAATACCTTGTTATTGGTGGTGGTAGGTCAGTCTGTAGGTGGCTTCTGTGTAGGAAGGATCTGATGTTTTATTTTTATTTTTTGCCCTCACCGGGTTCGAACCGAGGACTCCGATCTCCGTGACGTTAATGTATGTTTTTTAAATATTTTTTATTAAAATTTTATTAATTGAATATTTTATAAATTTTAAATTTTTTCCCATTAAAATCGGATTATAAATAAAAAAGTTAAAGATGGCGGACCTAACGGAAAATGCAACGGTGACGTCATAATTCAAAATGGCGGAAAACAAAATGCTGGAATGTTCGAGAAAACAAAATGACGTCATCTAAAATGGCGGATCCAAGATGTCCGCCGTGATATACTTGTCTCGTTACGTTTTGTCCCGTTACGATGTGTCCCATTACGCTCATCCAAGATGGTCGCCGTGACGTCACAGATAGACGTGACGTCAGAGATGTGGCTCGGCTCTCGGCTCCACGCGCCGGCGCTAGGCGCCTGATAAAGATGGCGGGCGTAACGGAAATTGCAACGGTGACATCATCCATGATGAGGCTTATCTGAGGCTGTAGACATGGATGCTTAAGCCTACATATGGACATTTCTAGCTGCTGGAATTTTTACGGAATAAAACGGAAAATTTTCCCTCGAAACGGGAACTTTTCCTTTGAAAACGGGAAATTTTTTCTTAAAACGGGAATTTTTGAGTCATTTTGAGTCAATTTTGAGGAATTTTTGCCGCCGTGATGTCTCAAATCCAAGTTGGCGGTCGGCACCACATGCACCACCGCCTGTCGCCTGTTTCAGGGGGAACTATTATATACTACTCTTATATTTAAATTATATAACTTTTTATTTTTATTTAGTTTATGTTTTAGTTTAAATGTAAAATAAGATTAACATATAATTAGAGTGAAAAATAATAGGTTTTAAGTCATATCAATGTATTATTATATTAATTAAGCTTATTATTGTTTCTTAAAAAAGTAATATAAAGGTTTAATTAATTTCTAATTTTGGCAAAAAACTAAAGCCAAAAAACATAGTAGCAGCAAAGTGGCAAACTATGAAAACATTGTTTTCGATTTTCATAGAACCCGGTTTTAAATTATGGTCTGGCAATAATAACTTATGTTTCAATGTTTTATTTAATCACCGTCCGCAATTGCGAAAATAAATTTTGTACATGTGTAGTATAAATCGTTACCATTCCCATCCCAATAATAATAACTGTTGCATAAAACTCTCTCTAATCATCTTGTGTGGACGGAAAAGTAAGTGTAGGCACAAGCTTTGCCATGTGGGACCACACCCACCCGCTATGGCGGGCTTGGATCTCCGACTGCCAACTGCGCAAAGTGAACGCGCCCTAAACGCAGCGCGGTGGTGGCAGACAGAGGGCTGCTCGTTTGTCGCAACTAGTTGTGAATCGTAAAGAGATAGGTGTTCGTTCAGACTCTGCAGCAGCAAGAAGTAACTGGCAGAGAGAGGACTGCTTCATAAGACACTGCGGCAGCAAAATGTGAATCGCAGAACGAGGACTGTTTGGTAATACACTACTGCAACAAGACGTGACTGTTAAAGAGAGGACTGTATGTTAAGACACTGACATAGTTACCAGTGATTCACAGAGAGAGAGAGAGCTGTTCGTTGAGACTATCACAGCAGGCAATGTCTCTTAACGAGTTGGCTGTTTGTTGAGACACTGTAGCAGCAAGCAGATACTCTCGGAGAGAGGAATGCTTGTTAAGACACTGCAGCAGCAGCAAGCTGTGAGTCGCAGCAAGAGGATAGTTTGATAAGAAACTGCTGCAGAAAGAAGGGACCCCTAAACATTGCCACATCAGGCATAAGTAAATACAAGTGATCATTTGCTATGGTTCGGAAACAGTTACGAATGGAGTGTATCATTTCAAAATACATGATGTTTTTCAACAGGCCCGATGACTGCTGGATAAGGTTGCTCACCATTTTATGCGCGATTATATTTTGATAATGTTGACATTGCTATCAAATACAGATTACGTGCACAATTTAATCAAACATGCAATGACAATATAATGCGTAAAATCTGTCTTGAATTGGAACGCAAAAAATCTTTCGTTCAGCTATTCATTGCAATGAAAGATCATTGTCAGAGAATTCAAAAACAAAATCAATAAAATTTATGCTCAGTAATGTAAATCTAATTTATATCCAAGCCGTTACAATTAAGCAGTTTAAACTGTTATAGCAGTAATATTTATTAGATTTGTTGGTGAGCCACCTTTTGAACGAAGTATGTTTTAAATTTAAAAATTTAATGGTAACATTATAAAAGTTCTGATTTGGATTCATCATTACAACCATTAGCGTATCCATTACTATTTTTCCAAATGGCGATACTGGGTCCCATATCAATATTTCTCATTATGTAACAACTACATTTAATTCAATAGCTCCCAGAAATAAATTAACCTTGCAGCCTATCCACTTGCAATTAAAGAATATTTTATCATTTTGGAGCATTCACAACAATTATTTATACAGTGGATAGTTCATATGTATGTAAGAATAGAGGGCAAAAGGTAACATTTCATTCAACAAAATTAAACAAGTCTTAGGTATGAAGTTTACAACAATTGAAACAAATTTTTTAGAATCACTTTCCAATGCCATTTATGTTAGCTGTAGAGTAATTTTACCATTTTCATTCAACATATCTCCATAAAATATGTATCAGAAATATTTAGATGCAATGTCAACTGTACAACAATTTGGAAAGCCTTATTTTATTATTAAAATGACTTGCAATCCAAGGTGGCCTGAAATATTTAACAATATTGGTGTAGGTGAGTCAACGAATTATAGACCATATAGTTGTGCGAGTATTTAATTCCAACTGAAATCATTTATTGGGGGCTCCACACTCAAAAATATCTTCAGTATAGTTGAAGCACTCATTTATAAAATAATTGAGTTAAAAACGATAGGATTGCCTAATGCTCACATTTCACTCTCTTTAAATAAGCTTGAAAAAAGTGTTAACGCCTTTAATATTGATAAAGTTGTATCATCGGGGATTACTTACTTTGAAACTAATCCTACATTACATGAATATGTTGTAAAACACATGATGCATGGTCCATGCGGTGTACAATCCAAATTCTGTTTGTAAGAGAGATGGAAAATGCACAAACGTTTATCCAAAACTATTTAATGAATTTAAAATTGAATCATTAAATGGATGTCCATTGTACAGAAGGCGTGATAATGGTATTAATGCTGAAGTTCACTGTAGTTGCCTTGACAATCGTTATATTGTAACATACATTCCATATTTACTTGCCAAATGTAATTGCCATATAAATGTTGAAGTAAGCAATACAGTTACAAGTGTAAAATACATTTATAAATACGTGTAAAAAAGCTATGACAGTGAATCTTTTGAATTAGTTTCAGGGAAATAATTGATGAAGTTAAAAAAATTTCTTAATTGGTTGTTATGTCAGATCAACTGAAGCTGTATGGCGCATCTATGCATCACCAATGCATTTTTAGTCAAGTGTTATCATCAGACTTGATGTTCATTTATCGCGAAGACAGAATGTTTAATTTCAATAAGGGCAGAACATCAAACAATTTAAAATGCAAGACAATCAAAATTATTAGCATTTTTAAAATTTGAATTGATCAGACTCATCAGCACGTAAATATAAGTATATTGAAATTCCTTTGCATTATGTTTGGGAAGATTCCAAAAAAAGAAGAAAAGAAGTCGTGGATGTGATAAAATCATTGCACGAATAAATGTAGTATCCCCAAAAGACATTGAACTTTTCCATTTACGGATGGTTTTATTAAATGTCTGTGGTCCAAAATCATTTAAGGATATTAGAACATACAATGGAATTACACACACGTATTTTGTTGAAGCGAGACATGCTCGCGGTTTTGCTTCAAATGATAACAAATGGCGCAAATGTATAAATGAAGCAAAATCATTACAATCACTAAAACAATTGCGAATTTTATTTGGTTAAATTTGTCAATTAAATATGTCAAACAATTCATTTCAGTTATGGAATGAATTTAAAGTATATCTTAAAGTAGATTTTTTGAGAATTTACAATGAAGGAGCATTCCTTTGTAGAACTATATTATAAATTGAATATGTTTAAATTGTTTATAATTTGTCATATCATAAATTTGGTTTACCATTTCCTAAATATTCAAAAAAAATAGAAGAAGCAAATGCTATTGATCCAATAGAACATGTGTTCCTGTTTTATGAGCATTATGAAACTACAAACATTGAAAAGCGTTACATAATTGATCACGTGATTCGTGAAGTTTTAATAAATACAAGATATAATCTGATGTTTTTTTGTTTAACCGCCATGCAGGTTGTGGTAAAACATTCACGCAAACAGCAATCATTCACTAATTAAATTTCCTTAATATTCGTTGTACTGCAACATCGTTCAGTGGCTTAGCTTCAACTCTATTACTTCGAGGTCAAACTTTATACGATGTGTTTAAATTGCCTATACCCATTTAGGAAAATTCTATATCAAATATTACCGCAAATTGTAGCTATGGACATTATATAAATTCATAATCCTTAATAATATTATAAATGCTAAAGTAACTCTGTCTGTCTGTCGCGCTTTCACACCAAAACTGCTGAACCGATTTAAATGAAATTTGGTACACAGATAGTCTAGAGCCTGAGAAAGGACATAAGCTACTTTTTAATGCAAAAAAAAGGATTAAAGGGGTTGAAAGGGGGAATGAAATGTTGTATGGAAGTATCGTCATTTCTAGAGCTAGAAGCTTGAAACTTATTTTTTAGGCTTTTGATTCGATATAAATAAATATGACATTCAAAGTTTGTAAAGGATTTACCCTCAAGGGTGTAAAATAACAATAGGGAATAGGGGATGAAAGTTTGTATGAAAATGCGTAAGGTTTATGTGAATGTTTTATAAGTTTGCGACAAGAGACAAAATATTAGAGCTATTCTGATGTAACATTTACGGAGTCATTACAAAATGTGAAACTGAAGTAAGGAACTTGCCAAGCACCGCGCCGTACACAATGAGAGCTGTGCAGTCACAAGGGGGGGGGGGGGGGAGCGTTGTACGGCGCGGTGTAGGTTGGGAAATATGCCTAAGTGTGCTTACCCGAACGGGCAGATACGTGAGGGCAGACGACTTTGCCACACGCATGCGAATATAAATAACAATAAATAATAAATAAATAATAATAAAAATAAAGCAGCATTTGCAATAACAATTAATAAAGCTCAAGGACAGACACTTAAAGTTTCAGGAGTTCATTTAGAAAAGAAATGTTTCTCCCATGGGTAACTCTATGTGGCATGCTCACGTGTATCAAATCCGCAAAATCTTTATGTTTTTGCAAAAAATGGGAAAACAAAAAACGTAGTATATAAAAATGTTCTTAAATAAACTCATATTAATACTTTATACCTTATGTACTTATATCAATACTAATATTATAAATTCGAAAGTAATTCTGTCTGTCTGTATGTCTGTTTGTTTGTTACCTTTTCCCGGCTGAACGGCTGAACGGATTGTAATGAAATTTGGCAAGGAGATAGATTATATCCTGGGGATGGACATAGGCTAACTGTTGTGTTAAAAAAAAATTTAAAAGGGTTAAAAATATAAATCTTAATTTTATGTAATGTGTGTCATAGATATAACAAACTGGTAGTGTCATTCCTCTATGTCTGCCGAGCAATAGCTTTCAAGCCATTACGTTAAGTTTTGCTATTGTAAGGAATTGAGTAGAGAGTAAGAAAAATTAAAGCTCTGCATCTTAGTACCTCAATACACCAGTATATATCACTGTTAGTTTTTTTATTAACCGTTTTATAGTTTGCACATCCTAACTAATATTATAAAAGCGAGGGTTTGGTTGCTACGCCATGAAATTTTGCATAGAGATAATTTATGGGCTGGAGAGTAACAAAGGTTCATTTTAAGTACGGTTCCAGTGGAATTTCATTTTGGACTATGTTTTTTTTTTTTTTTTTACTTATTTCAAAGATTTGTGGTGTATAGGGAGTGAAATATCTATTAATTTCTATACTCCTTTGGATAAGCGCAATATGGCCACCAGAGTTTCGCATATAAACAAATTCTACAAATGTTTCGAATATTATGACTTAAATGAAAAAAGGTTTCACAAACATCCTTAGTTTTTTTTGTGTGTTTGAAGTTTAATATTATGTAAGTACGTAAATTCTTAAACATAGAGTTATTTATTAATTTATAAAATAATTATTCATGGGTAGGTAATAAGTTTTTCTATTTGTCAATATTGTTATTATGGTAGATAGGAGTACAGTAAATGCCTACATTCTTATATTCCTTTGTATCTCTTTCGATTTTGAGTGTTTCCGAGCCTATTCGGGGTCTTCAACATCACCCCCTCCCTTCAAAGGTCAAAGCCCCAAAATTTCGAAAGTTTAAAAATTTTAAAAATCTTTCTCTTTCGATTTTAAGTGATTTCAACCATTCAGGGTCCTCGAACTCCCCGCCCCACTCTGGGGATAAAGCCCCCAAATTTCAAAAATTTCAGTAATTTCAAATATCTATTCTTTCGAGATGGAGTGTTCCGAACCATTCGAGGTTCTGAACCTCCACCTCCTCCCCCCCCCCCCCCCCTTCCGCAAAAGTGAAAGCCCCAAAATTTCGAAAAATTGGAGGAAATTGTATTAAAATTAAGTCATTTTGAACCAAAGTGTCCGGGGCATGGTGGAAAATTTATCCAAAGACGTCTTCTCCAAAAATATTTGTGGGGGGGGGGGGGGGGGGGGGAGAAAAATGCAAAAACCCAAAATCTCAAATTTTTTTGGAACGTATACTTTTTTTTTTGATTTGGAGTGATTCCTAGCCATTCGGGGTCCTCAAACTATCCTCCCCCCACAAGGTGTCAAAGCCCCAAAATTTCGAAGTTTCAAAAATTTCAAAAATCTATTCTCTTTAGATTTTGAGTGTTTCCGAGCCATTCAGGGCCCTCAACATACCGTCTCCTCAAGGGACAAAGCCCCAAAATTTCAAAAATTTAAAAAATTTCGAATATCTGTTCTCTTTAGAGATATATATATATATAGATGTAGATAGAGATAAATATATAAATATATATATATTTAAAGAGATGGATAGATGATTTGTATATGTGTTACTACTTCAAACATATTACAAAAAAATCTGAATGAGGCATTTCAATGCATGCCGAGCATTAGTTAGATAATGGAATCGTTTCAATATTAGTAATCTCTTATTTTTCAGCTTTTTTCTATATTGCTTTATATAGTCTAGATTACATACAGACCACCAATTTTTAGATATATAATGGTAAATAACTTTACACTGGCAGAACAACGTCTGTCGGGATCTGAAAGAGATATAAATTATTTTGCACACTTGACATTCAAATTAAGAAGACAATTACTAACTACATCCGATTTCGAAAAGGGTCCCCCTCACCCTGTGTTCAGCCCGGGCAACGCCGGGTACTGCAGCTAGTACTTAAATAATTTAATAAGCTCTTTGCAGTGAAACACTGCAAATAGCTCATTAAATTATTTATACGTATGTGTCTTATTTGTAAAATTATTTGCCTAAATAATTAGAAATGCTACCCAAAGACACTATTCCACGCAGACGAAGTCGCGGGCACAGCTAATCATTGATAAATATTGATGAAGTTTCTATGTGCCCACTACAAGTGTTGAAAATCATAGATTATTGCATTTTCTATTCCTTGAAAAAAAAAAAAAAAAAAAACAATTTGGAGGAAAAAAGATACTTCTGTGTGGTGATGTTCAGAAAATATTGCCAGTTATCCTACATGGATGATGTAAAACATTAATTGGAAATTGTGTCACGAGTTCATTTATTCATTTCTTAATTTTCATAAATTTACGTTTACTCAAAATATGAGATCCTTACAAAATGAAACATTATTTGTCGAGTTATTGAGAAAAAATTGCTAATTATGAAGCTCCACAATTCCATCAGTTTGGTGAATATATTATTGAAATACCTCAGCAATTAATAAGAGATGAAAATAATACTATTAATGAGGTGTATGAAAATATTTCTGAAAATATAATTATAAAATATAATACAGATAACATAATAAAGTCAGTTATTTTAGCACTTAAAAATAATAACTGCATTTTGATAAGTACCGATATACTTAATCGAATACCTGGTGAACAGAAAAAATATCACAGGTGCGATAAGATACTTTGCAATGGTGACAATAAAATCAATAACTATCTGGTAGAGATTTTGAATTATTTGACATTTAGTGGTTTACCACCACATAGGTTAGTATTAAAAGTTAATTGCATCTTTTTACTGATCAGAAACTTAAATACAAAGAAAGCATTAGTTAATGGAACAAGAATGTGCATCAAGTGTAAGCATCGTAATGCTATTGATTGCAAAGTTTTAACTGAAACCGCACGCAATAAGAGAATTTTGATTCCACGTATAAATTTAATATTTTTCGGTACTATTTTACCATTTACCTTTCAAATAACTCAATTTACAATTATACCCGCATTTGCGATTACAATATATAATATCTCGAGGAAAAACTTTCGAATAATTTGGAATTTTATTGAGGCAGCCAGTTTTCACACAGGGAAAATTACGTCACGTCAAGTAGAGTTCGATCATTCGATGGTTTGGGATTTAATATTTCTGAATATAACAGTTAAGGGCATTTAGCAAACGATGAAAGAGGTTTTACAAAAAAATATTGTCTACACATAGTTTTGAATCATTAAATTAATTTTTTAACTATTTTAAGTTCATTAGACAACATTAACTAATATGCAGTTTATTTATTTATCAAATGGATTTTAAAAATACCATGTCTGTGGTCAAACGGTCACATTGTTGTTTACTTTGTAACATTTTTGCTTTACATATTAGTGCAATCTAGGGAATTTATATAAGGATTTTCTATCCAACGATCATTATGCCCTTCTATCCAAAGAATTATTGTATAATTTGCATGTCAAACACATAAACGTCTTTTGTCTAACAGTTGCACTGTTATTTAAATTGTAGTATTTGTAAACATTGTATATTTGTGCTTTATATATAAGTAAATTACAGCTTGCTCACCATACATCTGTTAAAAGAAATTTCTGGTTCAATTTCGACCACTGGACGACCTTTATTTGCATTACATAATTGAATCACTAACACACTTATTGATATTGCAGCATACAAATATCTAAAATATACTCTTGTTTCACTTTCAATGACACAAATCTATGATCTTTATTAATGAATAGAAATGTTGTTTTTAAATGCAGTTTTTTATAATTTCTGATAGTTTTCCCGGAGCAATTTAACCCATATATAATTTATTATTTTACAAGAATTTTCCTCGGATTAACTTTATAAAGTACTTATAATTGATGGCATTAAAACTTTTCAATAGTTTTTCTGATTGAAAAGGGCACAATAAAATTTAGGTGCACATTTATAGCTAAGGGAAATTGTTGATTGAACGTCTTTTCCTGAGACTTGCATTTATATTCATTTAAAAGCAATAATCCGAGAATAAAATAACTTACAATTTTATTATAAATAAAGAACTAAACTCTAGCATTAGTTCGATAATTTGCTATAAATTTTAAATTTCGTTACAGGTTATAATTTTTAATTCATTTTTTAAGAATTATCTACGAAAATTGTGATTTTTTAAATTACATAGTTTTTCATACTAAACAGAAGTGAGAAAATACTCTAAACGTATACATTAATTTAAATGTACGTTTCACTGAACGATATATTTTTTTTTTTAAATTTAACTAATATATGAAAATGTTATATTCATTGTAAACTAAAATTTTCCTGCTCATTAAGAATATTAAAAATTATTAAAATATATAATTATTAATGCTGGTGTATCTTTATTCCAAGGTATTTTCATAGAAGTATAATAAAATTTATTTTTATATAATGTGTGACGAGATTTGAAAGACTTTTTACATTTATAAAAATAATTATTTTTTCAAAATAAAATTAGTTAAAAACTTATAGATACAGCGATGATCCATATTAAATGGAGTTCGTTGAAATAATTTTATGATAAATTTGTTAATAAATATGCAAACAAATTTGTGAACCTTTTTTTTATTTTGGTTTAGATTTTTATGGTGCAAAAACTATCGATATATTAAAAATAAATATTTTTACATATTCAGAGGTCAAGTTGTGGTAAAACGTGTGTCTGTGAGATATAAAATTAAAACTGAGACTTAAAAAAATTTCTTTCGACCAAGCTTTTACCTTAAATCAAAGACGTAAATCATTGCGCACATCTATGTACATGCCAAAGTTGTCAATAAAAGGATGTAAAAACAATATATTTTTATATATGCCAAAGAAAAAATACAAAAGATAAGATTTCACTACCACCCCCCCCCCCCCCCAACCCAAAAAAAAAAAGTTTTAAATCTAGTCGTAAAACGAAAGGGACCTTTCTTGGAATATGCTTTGCCAAATTTTTTCCGTGAGCGTCCGTCGCGGAAAAGTATTGCGGACCTGGAAAGTTCCCGCGGAGCTGTAAAGAGGTTGCCTCGTGGCGCCGGCGGTAAACAAGGCGCGGCTGGCGCTGCCTGCAGTCGGGTCGCACTTCGACCCGGGGCTCTCGACTTGGAGACTTGCCTCGACCGCTCCCCTTCCTCCCACCCCCTCTCTCTCTATCTCTCTCTCACTCCGATCCGGCAACACGGCCATCTCCTGCTTCCCGCTGGCCTACTTCGTGTAACAATGTTTGTGCTGCAGGACCACCCCTTCCTTCCCCTCCGTGGGACATTTCTCCTTCCGCCCCCTTCACCCATCCAACCCACTCGAACGTGGTACATTTCGCGCCGCGGCGTGACAAATTGCTTCACAAAGAGAGAGAACGCTGGCCAAGTTTTGCTCCTCCCGGCGCACTTTTGTATGTCCGTCAAGTGGGCCCGGTCACATTTCGTCGGGAATAATTTTTTTTCAAAATTCGTTAGTGCTACGTTAGTGCTGGTTAGTGCCGAAATTTGGTCGTTAGTGCTCCAAAATTGCAACTTTTATGGCCGATTTAGTGATCCGGGCTGGCTTGACGTCAAGCTGGCCCGGAAACATAGGAAAAGCACAATACGGAAAATTCAATGAATGCATTCGTTAGTGCTACGTTAGTGCTGGTTAGTGCCAAAATGTGGTCGTTAGTGCTCCAAAATTGCAACTTTTATGGCCGAATTAGTGATCCGGGCTGGCTTGACGTCAAGCTGGCCCGGAAACATAGGAAAAAGCACAATATGAAAAATTCAATGAATGCATTCGTTAGTGCTACGTTAGTGCTGGTTAGTGCCAAAATGTGGTCGTTAGTGCTCCAAAATTGCAACTTTTATGGCCGATTTAGTGATCCGGGCTGGCTTGACGTCAAGCTGGCCCGGAAACATAGGACAAAGCACAATATGAAAAATTTAATAAATGCATTCGTTAGTGCTACGTTAGTGCTGGTTAGTGCCGAAATTTGGTCGTTAGTGCTCCAAAATTGCAACTTTAATGGCCGATTTAGTGATCCGGGCTGACTTGACGTCAAGCTGGCCCGGAAACATAGGAAAAAGCACAATATGAAAAATTCAATGAATGCATTCGTTAGTGCTACGTTAGTGCTGGTTAGTGCCAAAATGTGGTCGTTAGTGCTCCAAAATTGCAACTTTTATGGCCGATTTAGTGATCCGGGCTGGCTTGACGTCAAGCTGGCCCGGAAACATAGGAAAAAGCACAATATGAAAAATTCAATGAATGCATTCGTTAGTGCTACGTTAGTGCTGGTAAGTGCCGAAATTTGGTTGTTAGTGCTCCAAAATTGCAACTTTTATGGCCGATTTAGTGATCCGGGCTGGCTTGACGTCAAGCTGGCCCGGAAACATAGGAAAAAGCACAATACGGAAAATTCAATGAATGCATTCGTTAGTGCTACGTTAGTGCTGGTTAGTGCAAAAATGTGGTCGTTAGTGCTCCAAAATTGCAACTTTTATGGCCGATTTAGTGATCCGGGTTGGCTTGACGTCAAGCTGGCCCGGAAACATAGGAAAAAGCTCAATATGATAATTTCAATAAATGCATTTGTTAGTGCTATGTTAGTGCTGGTTACTGCCGAAATATGGTAGTTAGTGTTCCAAAATTGCAAGTTTTATGGCCGATTTTGTTGTAATAAAAATGCGACCCAAAACTATCTAATGTAATTACTGTATATGAAAGAAAATATTGATTAGGGGCAACTGTTGTAACTTTGAATATTGATTTAAAGGTAATATATCAGTGTTGCCAGCTATAAGTACTTACCTTGTGTCAAAACTCCCTTGGATTTTTTTAAATAACAATTTACGTGTATTAATTCAAACGTTTAACCGACTGTCGGACTCATACAGTCATTATATACATCCCAAACCATTAGTCGCAGAAGTTAGGAAATTTAGATTCGACTTTACCTTGATTCTCAGCCGTGAATTTTACTTGTTTGGTAGATTATTTGCCCTCGGTTTACGGAGTCTAGGAGAAAGTTTTCTCCATTAAAGTGCAACCACGTTAGACTGTAGTATATTTAGTTCATGTGTTCAGGGGGTCAAAATGACAAAAAAATATTTAATATTGTTCTAATGCCTAAGTTACGAATTTAAGTGATGATCGCTATTTTTTTTTAATTTTAGAAATAATTTTCCTATACACCTGTTCAGAATTACAACAGCATTGTAACTACGGTTTCATTTTAGTAAAGTTCAGATTAATTTCCCAGAAAACAGTTACGAAATTGGTAAATTCTCTTTTCATGAACAAAAATAGAGTTCTTGCACAAGTCAGAATTTGTTTTGAATTTTTTGAATAAATTATTTTATTTTCAATATTTTTTGTTCTTTTTTTTAAATTCTTTTTTATGTGATTTATTCATATCTGGTAAAAGTGTGTTGGTTTTCTCCGGTTGCTCCTGGTTATTCCTGTCTCTACTTTGAAGGTTTTCTCCATGTAGGGTAATCCTGGTTTTTCATTTAGAGACTTCTGCTGATGTTCTCCGAGTGCTTCTGGAATATCTAATAAATTAATCTGTACCCGGAAATTAATTTTTACTTAATGAATCATGCAATTTATTTAGAGTTGTTTTTAAATAATGAATTTCTGCTACTAAATTATCGATAAAATGAGTTTTTTTTAATCTGGTGGATTTTAAAACAAATAACACCTATTACTCAGTCGAATGATGAGCCTTGAGACTGCTGAAAAGTACTAACATGAAGGATGAACTTCCTTCGTCTTGGTGTCAAGCGATCGATAGTGCGCATCCCGCATCCCACATAAACGAAATAAATAATTTTTTTACCTACCAAAACACGTAACGTCATCCGTTGACATAAATCAGAACTACTTACAACAAGTTCCTTTGCATGAGAGAACCTACATCTCGCTGATGAAGTATTAAAAATATTCTATTTAAGTAACTGTAGCAATTGAAAACTCTCAATCTGCATCTGTCATTAAACGTAGAAAGCTAACATGTATCGTGATTCGTTGTCTGATTTTGTAGCGAAAGGATACAGGTGTATGTTTTGCAGCAATGAATTTATCGTGAGAAAGAATGGTAGACAACACGAGAAGAATAACTGTGCTAAAAATCCTCTACGGAATATGAAAATTTGTGTTTGATGTAGCAAGTCGTTTACGCGAAGAGAGAGCTTAACAAGACATGAAAGAACTTGTAGCGTCATGCCTGCTTACAAGCTAAAGGACAACGATGGATCTACTAATCTAAAGGAGAGTAATCTGTATTATGTCAACACTTTTACTTGTCTTGAACGAGATTATGATCACGACTCTTCCGATCTCGGCAAAGAGCTTAAATTGAAGGATGAAGATGACTTGTGGAAGTATGAAAACAATGGAAGAATCGTTAATATGAAAAATGAAAATACATTCAAGCCCATATAAAGTACGTCCACCATACTTTGGAACAATGATGACTACTTAAAAAGGAAGCTTGAATTCGACGAAGAAGCTTCGACGTCAACAATTTCGAAATCTAACAATAATCTTTGTAAAGATGCTGACTTCTACTATGATGGCGTCAGTGACTCTGTGGCTGGTGACCAAATTAAAGACTGTGATAAAGCACCTAAAGCTAGCAAGTTCGAAAGCTTTGGTGAAGTTGTGATTCCGAAACGCTGGAAACATCGTGATAAAATAAATAATTCAGATTAGGTTTATGATGACAATAGTGATCTCAATAATAACATATATGACAAAGTAGCCTCCATACTTAAAGAACTGAGGGTGACTGACTACATAGAATAATCACGTCTTGTTTAACTTGTATGTCAATAAAATTGAGAAATAAATAATTTAAATTTAAAAATCTTAGGTCTTATTTCTTGTAATCTGATTTCAAACTAATACTTAGTTCTCGTTATTAAGCTTCCTTTTTTTCCATTGAGTTTTTAATATTGTGCTTCCTTTTCGCTGATTGTTCTTACGATTAATATGCTTCCTATTGTGCTGCTTGTGCTTCTTATTGTGCTGCCTGTGCTTCCAAATTGTGCTGCCTGTGCTTCCAAATTGTGTTGCCTGTGCTTCCTATTGTGTAATTCTAAGGATGTATCAGGACTCGTTTAGCTTTGTGGTTTAGAGATGTCTGGTATATACGACCAACTTTATACCTGGTCTGGATGTTATTTCAACAACATTTTAATTTTTATCAGCAAGTATTTTGTATCGAGTCGTTTTTCGTGTAGATGCTAATTAATAAACCTTAAAAAAATTAAAATGAAACATATGTGTAATACGAAACTGAATGTGAAATTTATTTTATGTTTAGTAACTCTTTTCCGTGACCGAGTATCGAACCAAGGATGTAAATCTACCACTAGTATAAGTTAATTAATTTGTTAATGTATCCATGATTTTTAAAATTTTTCCCGAGTTTCCAGGGCAATAAATATAAATTTCCAAAATGGCGGTCATAATGGCTTATAGGTGGTTGGTAGGCTAGGAAACTAAGTTTATTTCAGGATTAAATGTAATTAATAATTTTTTTACATAAAACTAAAACATTTGCATCATCCAGGGTTCGAACCAAGGACAGGAATCGATAGCATCGATCGGTATATTAATTGCAGATTTTTTTTTATTTTTGGAATTTTCCAAAAATTTTTAGCTAAATAATTACGGATATACAAGATGGTGCCCAAATTTCAAAATGGTGGGTATCGCAGTAATAATAAATAATTACTGTACTCTAATAGTCATAAATAAACTTACATTGTGGTGGCACACTTATACAGACGAAACAAGATGGCTTCCTCCAGCAGACGAAAATAGATGGCGGTCATGACGTCATATTAGATGACGATATATGTAGGGATAGGAAAAATTCGCGGGTTCATTCGCGACAGGCTAAAATACAAATAGTTACACCTCAGTGCTGCATCTGCTACTGGCTCACAACTCACCTGGATGACTCTGGGCCAATTAGAAACGCCCGACCAAAGCTTTATCGAATCACAGGCTGCTACGTTGGGACGTCTCACAAGACGGCAGCCAATGGGTGTGTGGCATTTGACCGAGTGTACGTAGAACTATGGAGTTCATCCTGCAGGTCATTGAACCCGCGAATTTTTCCTATCCCTAGATATATGTATTGGCATTAGTGGAGGGAGGTCAGTCTGCCAGTAGCCTCTGTGGAGGAACGACCTTTCGCCATCTTTTTTTGACCTCGTCATGTTCGAACCAAGGACTCCGAGCTCCATGACGTAAGTGCGTTTTTAAACAAAATTTTTATTCAATATGATTATTTATTTTTTTATGTAAATTTTAAATTTTTTCCCCGTTTTCTAATATAAAAAACGGATTTCTAAGATGGCGGCCGTAACGGAAATTGCAACAGTGATGTCATAATCCACGATGACGTCTGTGGCTAATCGGATGCTTGTGTGGATTGTAAGCCTAAAAGTGAATTATTTTAGTTGCTGGCATTTTTGAGAACTAAATCGGGACATTTTCCCACATAACTGGTAATTTTCCCTCGAAATAGTGAATTTTTTTATTCAGATTTTTTGGGTTATTTGACGGGATTTTTTTCTGAAAATAAAATCTTTGGCTGATTTTGGCCAATTTTGAAGGTCAAAAGGTCAAAGTCTAGGTCAAAGGTTAAGGTCATCCATGATGGCCGACGTGACATCAGAATCCAAGATGGGTCGGCACCTCAGCACCTCACCCTGGCCCTGGCGCTTTAGGAACTATTATATGCTACTATAGAACAGCATAGTTCCGGGAACGAAATTAAAAATAAATTCTATTTAAAATAAAATAAATTGTCCCACATTAGGTCACAGAATTAACTTTAATATTTATAGTTTATATCTATACAACTTCACAGAGGACACCACAGTTTCGATATCATAATTAAAAATGTTTTTATTAAAATACAATTGTGTAATATAACTTCACATAAATACATTTTGTTTTTTAAGAGTATTGAGGTCCTAGAGATTTTTAATGAACATCAGATCTTTCGCGAACGTTATTTGACCGCAAAATGGCACACAATTGTATAATTTCCGTAAAAATTTTCCTTTTTGTCCCTTTTTATAAATAAGAGTCAAAAAGAAGCCACGATACTCATTATTTCCTCAAAAAAAATTCAAAAAGAAGCCACATTTCCCGAAAAAAGCGTTCAGACGCCAAAAAAACCCTTTTTCATTTGTTACCAGTATGCTTACACAGTTACCCTTCTGTTATTATATCGCTTTATAATCATGCCTATGACTGATTTCGAAAGCAAAGATCTTACGTCCTTATAAATTCATATTTATTGGCTGAACAACATACATATGTGCACAAATCATCCGTTTTAAAACAACATGCTTCATTTCGTAACTAAACGACTTACGCTATTCAAATTTCAAATGCAGATGTTCATTATAAATGCAACTTAAATAATCGTGCATTTTAACGCAAGTTTCTCTAAAAGCATACCTTAGCCTAATTTCGTAACCAAAACATTTTTTTCCCTTTAAAATTAATCGCAAGGCCCAGTCAAAATACACTCATTATAAATAAACCATTTTAACATAACATTCTCTATAATCATACACATGTATAATTAATTAACCAAAACACTTAAACCCTTCAAATTTAATACGCAGATGTTAATTACAAAAACTTTATTTGTTTAGAAATTCTGTAAAGTGAAATAATAACAAAATTACTGATGGACAGGTGGCTTTGAGGTTTCAAAAACATACTGTTAATATTGTTTGAATGAATTTGTGGCTTATTTTTGGATTTGTTGTATCTTTTGTGGCTTTTCAGGGTGATTAAGTGATAATTTGATGTTTCTTTTTGTTTGTTTTCTTTAAAAATGGGCAATTAGGTTTTTTTTAAAATATATCTGATAATCGTACAATAGTTCGTGAAATTATGCAAAATTTACGCTATATATGTATATACAGCATTAATATATGCGTGAAATTAATTAATATTTGCCCACGATTAGGTTAATATATGATGCTGATATATGCAATTTAGTGGCCATTTTTGCAATTCCAACACGACCACCAGCTGATTTCAATAATCTTCACTATTCATGTTGCTCCGGGACATACTTTTCCTATTTGCTTAAATAAAATTTAAATAAAATCTTTGCAACACTGCACACATTTGGAAAGTCAACAATGTCTCACCACAGCTCATTCTACAAAATATAATTTTTCCCGTCTTCTCTATCACCTGCTGTTATACATGTCACATATATTGGAAACAAGCAGTTACTCATTTCGTGATAAAAATTCATGCGACATATAAAATAAAAATAACATACACAAATACATTTAACATAACCATTATAAATTCAAAATAATTCATATATACATGTATATACTTTAAATACAAAATATGACATAAAGTAAAGTTTATTAGGGCTACTGTTCTGAGAAAAACATTAATTTTATTACAGAAACATAGTACATGAACATGGAACATAACATGCCTGTGATTAAATACCTCGATATAACCTGATTATAATTTACAAATTAGGGGTTAGTATGTAGGAAATAACAATTCATGAAATGTTTCGACATATTTAAATGGCGTACACAGAATGTTTCCAAAGTGGCATGTCTCATCCTGCTTGATATTCTCATGACATGAAGAAAAATTCTTAAAAATATATATACATAATTAGTAAAGCTTCTATTCCTAAAAAACTAACTTAAAATCCAATATAAACAAAAATTTGTGGAAAAACATTGTTGGCTGACATGAACTTCGCATTTTTCAAATCGTCATAGCATTCCCATACATCATTTAACCCTTTGCAATGGACTCTGTAGTGGCCTATGAATAGTTCTGTTGGAGGGGGAATGAATTCCACAACTGCTTTCAATTTGAAGGTTTTATTTTGTAATTTTAAAGTTGAAGGAATGTCCTGAAGATTGCACATTGAAGGTGATCTGTCATTTTCATGGTAGTATTCCAAAAATATTATCTTGTCATTCACATTGCACTGTATTGTTGTGTCTCCATTACAAAGGAAATGTTTCGACATTAAGGGGTTGTACTGCTTGTGTGTTTCTGGCACATCAACGTGGTTGGGTAATATGGAGTAGCATTTGCCGTGTGTGGTTGTTACAGCAGCTTCTGCTGAAATTTGTAAAAAGGATATCCCTTTACTCAAAAGAATGTCGTTTTGCATGGGTACGAATGGTGAATGTTTGATCCTGCGTGCATTGGGACAGTACACAGAAGAACAAACCCTTTCTTCTGTGCAGCTTGGAAAATCATGCATGAAAACCTTTCGCACAATATGACTACATGTTGTGTCACATTTCAAAATACTGATATTGTGCTTGCCTGCCAAAGGTTCAAACACATCCTTCAGTATTATGGTTCTCAGTCGATATGTCTCTGTTGTCACGCCTTTATTTGCAATTGATCTCAGCAACTCACAAATTTTGGATATTTTTTTCCTATTTACTATGCATCTTATTGCATCACTCGCATAATAACAACAATAGAGTGCTTGAACAATACTGTCGAAAGCACAGGTGTTTGTTACACTGTAAGTTCTCTCTTTAATTCTAACTGCAGAAAGGAGATTTCCGTTTCGTAATAAAACATTGGCTGGACTTGTACCCACTGCAGCTCTGTCTTTGATCCAATCTGGGCTTGGATACAAATATGAATATTGCCGGATCTTCTTCTTCTGAGGATTCTTTCCTTTCCAGTTTTCCTCTGGAGAAGAAGGTACCTGTAAGTCTTCTGGCTCATCTGCTTCAACAGTCATTACTTCGGGTTTCCTATAGCATAGAACACAGATTCTTCGTTGGCCATAACCCTCTTCTCCAACTGGCAGGGAACATTCCACCAATGCATGAACAGCTTTTTGGCATTTCGAGCATTTGTGTGCTCCACTTGGATTATCTCCATTCTCACATGCTGGGCACTTGGCAGTAAATGATATGTTTTCTGTACCATTACTTAAGGTTTCCCCATCATTTCTCTTTTCATGACTGATAGTTTCATTGAAAGAACACTGCTTGTTACATGGTTTTGGAAACTCCTCATTTCTGCGATGGTTATTTTGGGGCATATCCTCATTCCATGGTTGCCATAGGCCTCCTGAAATTTGGCTAGATTCATGCCTGTTTTCTGATGATACTGTCTCTGGAGGCATGTTTTTTGTACTTTCGAAATTTCCAGCAGCTATTTTAATGGTTCCATCAAGTGAGCTTACATGTTTCATAACAAACGAATCTACTCGCATCGGGGTACTTTCCTTTCCCAAAATACCTCTCTTTAATGTCTTGAAATAACTTTCCACACAAGCACTCGAAGCTGTCAGATTTCCGAACCCAAAATATGACCGCATTATTCCAGACCACAAAGGTATAGAAGGACATATTTCAGCCATAAACTTCACTAAATCAGGGAGATAAAATATGTTAGGTCTATTGCCTTCCACACAATTTTCCCTTTGGGAAATTTCTAGAGCTTCAGAGATCCAGTTGCAAGAGACTTCAGATGCCATATTTAGAATGTTTTGGAAATAAGTGTCATTCTCAGTGTTACTAGATTCAGGTTCATCAACTTCTTGATGGCCATCAAACATGCTGTTTTGAATGACTTTCTCGGCAAGTTTCTCCCTGGCTTTTTCCGCAGCACACATTTCCCCATTTTCTGTCCAGCCATCATTCATGCTGCTTGCTAAAGTAACCATTAAACAAACAATGTTGGTCGCTTCACTGATATTCTCACATTTTGCCAGCTGTCCAAAACAACACATATATAAACATTTTGCTCTTTTGTCACATTTTCCCCAAAACTTTTTCTTAGAAATCATTTTCATAAAATGAGCTATATCAAGTCTTTGGAAAACTCTTGGAAGAGAGTCTACGAATCCATCAATAACCTTGTAGCATTTAAACAAGTAAATTTTGACATTTTCGCAATCATTCCATGCTCTTGAAATTCCATTTAGTAGAGCAAGTGACGAATCTGTGACAGTTTCTTTAGGAACAGGTGCACCTAGTCGTACCCACTCTCGCAACCAAACTTCCACTGCCATTCCTGTGTGCTGCTGCGAAAGCATTTGGCACACAGGAAACGATTGGCTTTCATGCTCTGACTGACTAGAACTGCTGGAAATTCTTCCTGCCACTATCTGATATAAGAATACTGGTTTCTTTTTGCGCGCACTTTTCTTTACCATAGTGCATGTTGGAGGATTACATAACCCTCCAGTTGAATCAATAACAGCACTAGAATGCTCGGCTGAGCAGTACTGTTTATAGAGGCATAACTGCAGAGGAGTGACATAGTACACAAAAAAAGGGTCTAGTCCAATGTTGTGTATACTGCCTTGATATGGCAGCATATATTTGGCTTTGCTGAGGGAGATTATTGGATTGCTGTGTATCTGTCCCTTGACACTGCACTCGTGTTTAATCTGCCTGAGAACATTTAACTTAGGTAAATGAGCCGGTTCTTTGTCACCATATTTCATCAACTCCCCGGCCTTCTCATTTCTGTAAAGAAATGCTGATTTGTACTTAAGTTCTTCCGCAACATGTTCTCTAAGTTTACCGCACACTTTCCTCTTCATTCCTCTAGTGTGTTTAAATGACGAGTCAAACCCTGAAATTGTCACATGTAATTTACATGTCCCTTCCGAAATATCTTGATAAGTGGCATTTACATGCAGCTCAGCATTACACTGCTTGCAGTAACCAATACAGCTTATAACATCTTCTTTTGTAAGGCTAACAGCCGCCCTCTTGAACACCCACAAGCAAGGTTTCCTAGTTTTGTCCCAAACTATTTTAGAAATTTCGTATGACCACACACCTTTTGGTAGGACATTGTACTGCTTAACACCTCTTGAATTCCTGTTCTTGTAAAAAACGTTTCTTGGCTTCAAAATATTCCATGTCTCCTCTGGAAGAGATACTATGAAATATTCCTTTTGGCAGTTTTCGTTTCGATCTGTAGTTGGTGGCTCTGGTTGCACTATATCACAAACATCATCACAGCTGTGATAATTGTAGTTCTCATTTCCTCGCAGTTTTGATAATATACCACACCTGTTTGCTAGCACAGCTGTGTACACTGCTTTCGGTGTCATCCGTTGGTCAAGACTCTCACTAACTTCCTGCCATACTCTCGCGGATGGCGCTGAGACTTCATCATTCACGACAATGGAACTACTTCGAGCTTCTAGAGCTTGCAGAAGCTCAGAGTCACGTACAGCTGCTATGCGTGGCATCTTTCCTGAAACATGAAATTATATATATCAACATTATTTACTCTTACATAAACATATGTGGAGATACATCTACTTTGGAATGGATTGTCAGAGTTTTGTGCCATAAAATATGTGCATTAATTAGTTTGTAAAATTATAAATTAAAAAGTAAAGATTAAAAATTTTATTACAAAAAAAATTTTACAAATTAATATTATTAAAAATTAATTTGACTATTTAGATTTTTTTTAACTACTGTATTTTATTAACATGATTATTTATTAATTTTTGCTGAAAAGGTTTTTGTTGGATCACTTAAGCCATTTTGGGGAATTTTTCAGCCATAAGAATTTTTGGGGATTGAAATGGGAAAATTTTCTCATGAAAAGGGATTTTTTTTTTTGATATCTGTAATTTTTCCGATTTTTTCTGAATGTTTCGGAAATTTCCAGGAATTTCAGTTAAATTCGACACCAAAATGGCGGTCAAGGTCAAAGGTCAAAGTTCGAGGTCATCTCACAATCCATAGCCTGAAGTCTGAGCCAGACTTCATTTCCCACTACTCGTTTCCATAACATAATTTTAAAAAACTGGTATATGGTTTTTTTTGTATAACTCCAGAATTTGAGTACTTATTGTAAAAAAAATTAGGGGGAAAAAAACAAAACTTTTAATTATAATAACACTAAAGTTATTAATAAATAATTTTAATTTTTTTTAAACTTCAACACAATAAAGATACGATAAAAATTACATTAAAAAAGAGTGTTTATTTATATAAACAACTATATCTTCCAATCAAAATTGTTTTGATATAAAATTAAACATGATGAAATATCATGTTTAAAGAGACGGCAGGTGGATTTATGCCAATATTATTTGCAGTGATAGCAGTTGTCGGTTAATGAGAAGTTGGATCTGCTGCAATTACAAAAAAAAAAAATCTAATGGATAAACAAGAAAAAAGGATGCTATATTAGAAGAGCAAAAAAAAGTGATTTAGACATGCAAAATAAATTAAATTTTGATTTTAATAAGACAAAAAAAAACAATATTTGACCATTTTCAAAGAAATAATATTAAAATAAATAATATACCATTAAGTAATTTGGATTTTTGAAGAAAAGTTGCGAAAGGGATTTTAAAAAGTCCGATGTATATTATAGGTTTTGTGAATTAACAAATAATATTTACAAAAAAATTGCAGAATTGTTTATGTTAGGATTACGAAAAAATGAAAGACTAATATTTTTGTTACAAAAATTCAAACGAATATATCCCCAATTAATTAGTTGAGCAACTATGTTCAGAAAATGTATTTTTCAAAAAAAGAATAATTTAGATTAAATTATTTGTGGACAATAAATATTGTATTCGATATCATTGGTAAACACACAGAAAATGTAGAAAAGTATTATAATATCGTTATTTTAAGAAATATGACCATTTTAACTAAAACGAAACAAATAAATAGCTGTTACACTTATTTATAATAGGACAGGCATAATGGCATTAAAGTTGAGACATTTGTTTGTTTATTTTGCGCAAAGTGCTAACTACATTTGTTACATCGGTGTATGTATTTGGGAGGCGCATATGTGTATTTCGGATATATTTGTTACAATGTTTGGTATCACTGAGATTTATGAAAATCTTTGCTTTCAAATTGATATGATATTAACATTTAATCATAAAAGAATTGAGTCACTTTATACAGAAACAACATTAAGCTGTCATAAATTCCAGTTGATAGTTACTTAGTATTAGAACTTTTTACTCTTCATCATACATTATTGTCTGAACCAGTTATTCCTTCTCCGATATCAGCATAAACGAGATCAAAATAGGTCGATCTTGTGACAATTCAGATTAACGCCTATTTAATTATTTATTATGTTTACATATTTTTGCTTTTCATATTTAATTACGTACAAATCACTCTTCACACTTAATTACGTTATTTTATTTATTTTTAGTTTCAAATATTGACACTATATTATTTAAATTTTTATTTTTGGTTTTGTGTCCGTCACCGGTACACACATTGTTTTACTTCCTTTAATAGGGATGTTGCGTGAGCCAACAAAACTTCAAACCAGAGAAGGTTATAAAATGTGAGGCATTTGGTAATAGTTCTTGGGCGATGCCGAAATTTGTGTAATATCTGCGCGAACTTTGGCAATCTGAATACTATGAAATTGTAGGTGAGACTATGTACTGGGAATTTAAATAAGTAAAATTGGTAATTATTCGTCGTATTTTGAAAGGAATTATAGCCGATGGTACAAACTCCCGGGTAAGACTATGTTAATCTTGCTTGATCAGTGTATTTTTGTGTTTTCCTGACGATCGACATTCGTCGATTGCTACTGAGAGAAAGTTTTTATGTGTATTTTTGCAGTCATTTTTTCGTTAACTACCTAATTTTGGACTATTTTTTTTGTGAGAAACAGAAATGGATTTTATTTTTAGCATCATGTCTGTATGAACCAGGACTACGACAACCCAGATGAGTGTTGTGTAATTGTGTAAAGACTTGTGTTCTACTAGCAAAATTAAGATCATTTTATTTTACTATAAAGAACTACTAATTTCAGAACCCCGAGATACTTTAAGACAAGTTTCTGATCTTACAACTAAAGAATAGATATTTGCAGTATAGCCATTTCTGAGCCTTGAATATTTGTTTTGACGTCGACCCAAGTGTCGCCTCGGCTCGGGCAGACCGTTATGCTACGCCGACATCGCAGTTCAGGTGATCGTGTGAGTCTGTGCCCTGTGGCATTTTAGTGCAGCGCTACGAACGCTGAGGAGCAGGAGTGCCAACCCACCCCGCCGAGGTTTCTTTTAGACTCTAATTATTTACGTTTTAATTGTAACCGTGTACTTGTTGAATCCCTTTTCTCATTCAATTGTAATGATTTATTTTATTTAAAATTTTAAACCTTTATTCACTGTGCGCCTATGCCGTAAGGCCCAGCCCAAGCTGTGTTCGGTGCTTATCACATTTCGCGCATGAACGCGGCCGGCAGCTGTGGGCTGTTGCCAGTCGTCCAGACGGCCGAAGGGGGTGGTCGTCCCTGACAGTACGGGGTCCTCCCTCACCGTTTGAGCATCACCATCACCATATAGCTGCAATAGCGTAAGTTTACTTTAATCCTTTTCATCTGCCCCGTGTTCTATCCCCGATCCCGGCATAACTCTACCAGGTTCGCCGCTTTACCTAAAGTTTGTAGTTTTATATAGTTTTCAGATAGGTACCTTTTAGATTTTGTAGTCGACTGGCCGCGTGCGTGTGCTTATCCTCGGGTTAGAAGTCCGTCCATCAACTGTGAGTAAAGTCGTTTCACCCACACCGGGTTGCCTGCGGGCTAAACGTGCAACCATTATAAACAAACTTTACTTCATTATCCAACATGGGACTCTGCATTCAGCCTCGGTAGTCTCTGCGAGGGCGAGCTACGGGCCCATCTGCCCATGCGATCAAGTAGTGACTCGGGTCACTGTCACGTAACATGAACGTCGTTGGCAACAGTGCCCTTTGTCTTTGTGAACCTATGACATAAACGTTTTTGTCTTTACCTCTGTCTGGACCTAGTGTTTTTAAGTTCAGCGTTCGCCTAACCTCGCACTCCATCCGGAAATTTATCCGTCAAGTAATAAATATGATTCGCCTAGCTTCGGCTCCGACAAAGCCTGGGCTCGACCGCACGGCAGCACCATGTACGAGTGGTCGTGTGATAAATCGCGAAGCCAAACAAGGCAAATTTTTCATTCCTAACTACTGATATCTCCCGCCACTAGGCCAGGAACCTCCTCTTGAGAGTTCACCGGGCATAATAACCACGCCAGTTCAATCAGGGGACAGCCCAGTAGACGTCAGTTTGATTAAGGTAATTTCCTAGCTGATGTCGGTTTAATGTGAAGTTGTGATTAAGCCACTTGTATGTCCATGTAAAGCAGAGTTATTTATGTTTTTATTAAAGACGAGTGTTTTGGTATATGATGTATTACATCGTATTTTTTTATGACACGTGTATTATCGCCTTGCATTCACACTAGCAAATTAAAGGTAGTAAGCAGTGTTACATTACATACTACATACTTTTCTTGGTCACCCATCTAGTGAGGCCAGTACTCGTTTTCGTCGAGATACACATGTGTCATTCACCTTGACAGATTAAATGGGTATATATAAATTGTTACATATGTATACTATTACTTGTCGCCCAGCTAGTGGGACATCCTTATCCTTACTAATATTATAAATGCGAAAGTAACTCTGTCTGTCTGTTTGTTACCTTTTCCCGACTGAACGGCTGAACGGATCGTAATGAAATTTGGTAAGGAGATAGATTATATCCTGGGGATGGACATAGGCTATATTTTGTCTAAAAATATAAATTTTAAACGGGTTAAAAAAATTATATCTTAATTTTATGTAATGTGTGTCATAGATATACACACTGTTAGTGTCATTCCTCTATGTATGCCGAGCAATAGCTTTCAAGCCATTGCGTTACGTTTTGCTATTGTAAGGAACTAAGTAGAGAGTAAGAAAAAAATAAAGATCTTGACAGTTTGTAGTGTCGCCATATTTGTTTCAATTTTCAATACCGTTTATGTATATTACAATTTAAATTGCAGAAAAAAATAATGTTTCATAGACACATAAATAGTGAGTGTGTGTCATTTCTCTATGTCCACGAGGTCTCGCCGCGTCAATTTTCTCCTTGGGGCGAACCCGTCCGCTTACTTAAATAAACAGCTTTTATCGTTGAATGGTTTCATGATTTATTTCATGAAAATCTGCTCTCATAAAAAAGTTAGTTTTACAGACATTCAATAGGTGTCTCGCTCTCTCTGAAGATCAATCTATGAATCGTTACAAATTTATTTCCTTTATTTTTTTTAGTTTGATTTGATACAATATGATTTCACTAAAAATCAATTTCTACCCATTCCTATTTTCATTTCCATATTACGAAGTTTCACTTCTTCCACGCGGAGGGACTCCACGCAATATTTTTGCATGCAATTAAAAACTATTTTTTAATGATGCCAAAGAAGTATAACTTCTCATGCGCGTACCTATGTACACGCACCCATTTGTTTAATTTAATTTCTTCTATATATATTTTTTCTCCCTACCTAGGGCACTCATAATTCTTTTAAATTTCACGTGTATGTTTTCAATGTTATTCGAGTTGTACAATTTTTTTTTTGTCAAATTGGTCATTATTTATACTTTGTTTCATTTTGGAATATGTTCGGTTGAGTGTGAGATAATTTTATTTATGTATGTTTTAATTTCATTTAATTTCTTATATATATATTCTTATCTACCTACTTCTATTAAATTTCAGGTGGATGTTAACGTTGTCATTCCAGTTGTATAAATATTTTTTTCAAATTAGTTGTTATTTATACTTTTTGTTTTATTTTGGACTATGTTTTTTTTTTTTTTTTTTTTTTTTTTACCTAATTCAAATATTTGTGGTGTGTACAGGGAGTGATATCTCTATTAATTTCTATACTACTTTGGATAAGCGGAATATGGCCACCACAGTTTTACATATAAACAAATCTTACAAATGTTTTAAACATTATGACTTAATAAAAAATAGTTTCACAAATATACTTATATTTTTTTTGGTGTGTATAGTTTGAAGTTTTATATTATGTATGTACGTAAATTCTTAAACATAGAGTTATTTATTAATTTATTTAGAAAATTATTCATAGGTAGGTAATAAGTTTTTCTATTTGTCAATATTATTATTATGGTAGATAGGAGTACAGTAAATGCCTACATTCTTATATTCCTTTATATCTCTTTCGATTTGGAGTGTTTCCGAGCCATTCGGTGTCCTCATCACCCCCCCCCCCCCCAAGATGGTCAAAGCCCCAAAATTTGAAAGTTTAAATTTTTTTTTAAAATCTTTCTCTTTCGATTTTAAGTGTTTTCTAGCCATTCAGGGTCTTCGAACCCCCCGCCCCCCTCTGGGAAAAAAGCCCCAAAATTTCGACAATTTCAGGAATTTCAAATATCTTTTATTTCGAGATGGAGTGTTCCGAAACATTCCAGGTCCTGAACAACCATATCACCCCCCCCCCCCCACCCCTTCAAAAAATTAAAAGCCGCAAAAGTTCGAAAAATTGGATGAAATTGTATTAAAATTAAGTCATTACGAACTAAAGTGTCCGGGGGATGGTGGAACTTTTACCCAAAATCTACTTCTCCATAAAATTTTGGGGGGGGGGGGGGGGAATGCAAAACCCCAAAATTTCGAAAAATTTAAAAAAAAATTTAATATATACGTATACTTTTTTACTATTTGGAGTGTTTCCGAGCCATTCGGGGTCCTCAAACTACCCTCCCCCCACAAGGAGTCAAAGACCCAATAATTAAAAAATTTCCCAAAATTTCGAAAATCTATTTTCTTTCGATTTGGGGTGTTTACGAGCCATTCGGGGTCCTCAAAATCCCCCCCCCCTCTCAGGGGTCAAAACCCTAAATGTAGAAAATTTCAAAAATCATTCTCTTTTGATTTTTAGTGTTTCCCTGCCATTCAGGGTCCTCAAAATTAACCCTTCCCCATCTGGGGACATAGCCCCAAAATCTCGAAAATTTCAGGAATTTCAAATATCATTTCTTTTGATATGGAGTGTTCCGAACCATTCGAGGTCCTGAACCTTCACCACCCCCCCCCCCCCCCTTTTCAAAAAGTGAAAGCTACAAAATTTCGAATAATTGGAGAAAATTGTATTAAAATTAAGTCATTACGAACTAAAGTGTACGGGGGATGGTGGAACTTTCACCCAAAGTCGACTTCCCACCCAATTTTGAGGGGGGGGGGGGAATGCAAAACCCCAAAATTACGAAAAATTTCTTAAATTTAAGAATACATTTTTAATATTTGGAGTGTTTCCGAGCCATTCGGGGTCCTCAAACTACCCTCCCCCCACAAGGAGTCAAAGACCCAATAATTAAAAATATCTCCCAAAATTTCAAAAATCTATTTTATTTCGATTTAGAGTGTTCATGAGCAATTCGGGGTCCTCAACATCACCCCCCCCCCCCCAGAATGAATAAAGGGGTCAAAACCCCGAAATTTAAAAAATTTAAAAAATCATTCTTTTTCGATTTTTGTGTTTCCCTGCCATTCAGGGTCCTCAAAATCACCCCTCCCCTTCTGGGGACAAAGCCCCTAAATTTAGAAAATTTCAGGAATTTCAAATATTTCTTTCGAGATGGAGTGTTCCAAACCATTCGAGGTCCTGAACCTCCATACACCCCCCCCCCCCCCCTCCTTCTCAAAACTAAAAGCCCCAAAATTTCTAAATATAAGAATATATATGATTGGATGTTGGCATGTATGACGTCGATAAACTCTTACACTGTTTGACTGATCGCCATGAAAGTTGGCACAGCGAAGTGTTTTTATGATGGAAAAGGTTTTTATGCTATCCATTTTTTTTGTAACTCGCCGCTAGATGGCGCTGTAGCGCAACAACTTCTAAACCTTTCAACCGATCGCCATGGGTAAACAGAAAATCATAGGTTACAGATACACAAACAGTAATTGTGTGTCTTTTCTTAATGTCCACCACACTGGACATATCGCTATCCATTTTGCTGTAGCTCGCGGATAATATATCACCCGGTGTTCAGCCCGGGCGAAGCCGGGTACTGCAGCTAGTATCTTATATAAAATTCTCGTGTCACAGTGTTAGTTACCATACTCCTCCGAAACGGCTTGACCGATTTTTATGAAATTTTGTATGCATATTCAGTAGGTCTGAGAATAGGCTACTATCTATATTTCATTCCGCTAAGTGATAAGGGTTGTCCACCCCTAACATTTTTTGGACAAAATTTTTATTTTTTTATAATGTGGCATTAAAAAATATATACAACCCTAAATTTTCACCCTTATATCACTAACCCTTAATTTTTAATAGAATTTTATATTTTTCAACTCCGATCGATAGCTTACCAATTACACTTTATCAACCTTCCCCGCATACAGTGAGCTCATTACCTGGATTAACACATAGACCACATATTAACATGAAATTCCATCCCTAAAGGAGTGAAAAAGTGATAATTTCATTTTATAACAGAAAAAATCATAGGTCATAGACATACAAATAGTGAGTGAGTGTCATTTATCTATGTCTGCCACACGATCATATACATAGTAAGGTCTGGCAAATTCATATTTTTGAAGTTATACTTCTATTGCGACTTCCAACAAGGTTACGTTAAACGTTTAACGCTCCTGGGGAGGGGTAATAGAAAGAGAGAGAGCGAGAGTGAATGCGTGCAACTCGAACGTGCTATTGTAAGGAACTAAGTAGAGAGTAAGAAAAAAATAAAGATCCTGACAGTTTGTGGTATCGCCATATTTGTTTCAATTTTCAATACCCTTTTTGTATATTACAATTTATATTGCAGAAAAAAAATCATGTTTCATAGACACATAAATAGTGAGTGTGTGTCATTTCTCTATGTCCACGAGGTCTCGCCAATTTTCGTCAATTTTCTCCTTGGGGCGAACCCGTCCGCTTAGTTAAATAAACAGCTTTTATCGTAGAATGATTTCATGATTTATTTTAGTTTGATTTGATACAATATAATTTCACTAAAAATCAATTTCTACCCCTTCCTATTTTCATTTCCACATTATGAAGTTTCACTTCTTCCGCGCGGAGGGACTCCACGCACTATTTTTGCATGCAATTAAAAACTATTTTTTAATGATGCCAAAGAAATATAACTTCTCACGCGCGTATTTAAGTACACGCACCCAGTTTTTTTCTCCTTGGTGAGACCAGCCCGCTTAGTGGAGCTCGCAGCGGCTAGCAAAATAAAGGCGCCAATAACAGTTTTGTTCTTAACTTCGTCAATAGATAGAGTTATTTGCCTTGAATTTCAAACGCACCATCGTTTGATGCGTTTGTCATGTCTTTAATTTTCGTTTGTTTGTGCAGTATGCGTTCCTATACCATTCATCCGATTGCGATGAAATTTTGGTGAGTGGTTATGCGCATGCCCGTGAAGGTTTCGAGACGGTATTACTATTTTGCAATAGTTGGAGCACAAATCTTTTCAAAAAATGTGTTTATTTCATATTATATAGCGGCACGTCTTCTGTTTTTGATGTATAAGTGCGCACGCATGACACAATTTATTTAAATATAAAAGAGAAGCTGAGATAGAGTGATATATAGAGTGAGATAGAGAGAGACAGTGATATAAGTTGAGATAGAGCGAGGTATAGAGAATTAAATGGGTTTGATAAAGAGATATATAGATGTATAGAGCTATATAGAGATTTATATATAGAAGAGATAGAGATAGTGGGAGTTATATATGTATCTATGTAGATATAAAGAGATAAATAGAGATAGAGAGATACATATATAAATATATAGATGTAGATAGAGATAAATATATATTTAGATGATTTTTATATGTGTAACTGCTTCAAACATATTAAAAAAACAAAACTGAATGAGGCATTGAAATGCATGCCGAGTATTAGCTAGATAATGGAATCTTTTTAATATTATTAATCTCTTATTTTTAAGCTTTTTTCTATAGTGATTTATAGAGTCTAGACTACATACAGACCACCAATTTTTTTTTAGATATACACAGGTAAATAACTATACACTGGCAGAACAACGTCTGTCGGGATCTGAAAGTGATATAAATTATTTTGCACACTTGACATTCAAATTAAGAAGACAATAATTACTGTCTACATCTGATTTCTAAAAGGTCCCCTTCACCCTGTGTTCAGCCCGGGCAACGCCGGGTACTAAAGCTAGTAGGTATATAAATTTTTAATTATATATCACGTTGCATCAGAATCTTCTTTATCTAAAATAAACATGATCAGTGTGAAAAAATGTAAATGTTTAATCACTAACGTTAGGTCGACTAACTAAAAGTAACATGTATCATGTACACGTTATTTTTAATTAATTTAACCTCTTGAAACGGTTTGCATTCAAAAAAATTATTAAAAACCAAATTTATAACGCCGAACATTTTTATTTCTTAGAAAAAATAAAAATCATTATTATCAGAAAATTTCAAGTGTGGCTTTGATGAAAGAAAATCCACATAGGTATACGTTTGTCTGTAAATCTGTAAGGGGGTGCCTCCCATTTCAGGTGATGATTTTATATTTATATTAATCACTGATAAACTTTTAGACTTGTTCAATTGTTTAACTTTCACGAAATAAAATATACATACAGCGCATACTTTTTGCATAGGCAATTAGCTGTCAAAGTTACATTTTTAACGTTTTTGAGTTGTACAAATAAGGAGAATTTTATTTATTGCAGAACTGAAACTTTTTAGGTTTAACTGCAATACCACTGGCTAATTCATGATGTGGTTTGCATTTCCATCACAAAAACTCATTTATGTTTCTTGGCTGTCAAAATCGTAACAAATTTGAGAATTTTGAAATGCCAGGTAAAATAAATTAATATTTTCTGAAGGAAATTCAAACCATTTTTTGAAGTAGCCAGTGGCATTGCAGTTAAACCTAAAAAGTTTCAATTCTGCAAGAAATTAAATTATCCTTATTTGTACAACCAAAAACGTTTAAATTGTAACTTCGGCAGCTAATTATGCAAAAAGTATGGGCTGTATATATTTTTCATTTAGTGAAAGTTAAACAATTGAAAAAGTCTACAAGTTTATCTGTTATTAATGTAAATATAAAATCTTGACCTGAAATGGGAGGCACCCCTTAAGGTATATTTGTTCTAAGAATATACTTCATTGAAAGTGGTATTATTTCGTTACCAAGTGAAACACAACCTGATTCAATTTGCAAAACTGGCAGTAAAATATTAATTTAATTAATTATTTTCTACAGCCCATTAATTAGGTAACGATAATTATATTAAGATACCCTATAATTTTGCGATATTTTATTGTTTCAAGCTAGACTTCAAAATCCCATAGATACTTGACCACTGGTAATTAGTTTATTGACGGCCATGACATGTACAACTTGTTCTAGTATTCCACTCGGTCACACTGATTGAAGCAACGATAGTGATGTATGTTTACTATTGGTTCCTACAACAGTAGGTCGAGTGCCGGGCGAGCGAAGCTTCAGTGACATTCATGAAAATTGTGTGTACTTGTATGCCGTCTATCTTAGTATCGCTTTGTAACGCAAATTGTTAATATTAGATTCCAAAACTGCAAGGAACATGTGAAAAGCTCACTACTCTGTGTAAACACAATATTTAATATACTAATTACAAAAATTCATTAGTTACTAATTTTACACCCGTAACTAAGTTACATGCAAAGGTGTTTGGGCGTGTGACCTTAATTTCAACTTCCATTCGCAGTCAAACAATCACTATTCATTAGTTACACAATCAAATAGTTATGTAGTATATCTGCCCGGTGTCTGTATGTTGAGAATAATACACTGTTCTAGCATTTTTAATAATTTTTAATCATGTATTTAAGGATTTTCGCGGAAGTGTCCTGCTATCTGAAATAATTTGTATGTTTCGAAATATTATTTCGGGTTTTAAATTTAGCGACTTGGCACATAAATCTGTAAGTCCGATGTTCTAATCCAAGACAAATTATACTACGAATAACTTATGTAATTATTTTAATACGGGATTCATTACTTATTTTGTCTCACATAAACAAATAAATTTAATTTGCTGGCTCACAGTAGTGAAAATATATTCAGTGAAAGTAATTTACGGATGTAAAAACACTTTCAAGAGTGTATTTTATTTGTTTAAGACAAAACAATGACTCGTGATATGAAATACCGATATTGAAATCACGAATAAACACGTCGTTACATAATAATAAATAAACACTTATTTTGTTATAAAACAGTTAGTTGTTTATGCTGATCATAGAGAAACAAAGCATTTATAGGCATATATAAACTACTTTCTGTAGTGACTCTTCCTAAAAATTAGTCGCCGTAACTGCACTGTATGACTGATAAAGATCCTGGCCATACGGAGTACCTTATTTGTTTGTTCATTTTTCTTGATACGTGATATTTGTATAAATAAGTATGACTACAAATATAAAGAATACAAGTCTAAAATAGTCAATGCAACAAATGCATTGGACTACATATTTTTAACATTAAAGAACTATCTTTATCATACTCTACTTTAAATTTAAAATAACTCATTTGCAGGTAGTGGAAGAATACGCGGTAATTTGTTATTTACGGATTTGGTAAATAAATAATAATTTATCTGTTAACTTATACAGTATAATAACAAACAGTTTATATTAAAAAATCTATAAGGTTATCGCATAATTAGAAAACAATTTCATGAAATGAAATGGAAGAAACGTTTAAGCGTAATGTAGGACTCTTGTTAAGTTACTTAGTAATACGTTTTCATAACTGTATGAATACGAATTTAGTACAGCATACTCCTTACGTCATGTTAATTTAATGTGGGTTAAGGTAATTTTTGAAAAACCTTGACGATAAAATTTTATTTTAAATTTACAATGTAAGTTTTAATAGTTCAAAGTGAGGTCTACAACAAAAAATAAACACACAGAAGTACAAATGTATACCGTACAGTGTTATCCTATCCATTCAAGGGTAACGCCTAAAAAACGTGAAGTGAGTCGTATTACGATAAAAATAATTTATTTATTACAATAAATGTTGCTTTCATTTTGTATTTTTTTCGATTATATTTACTTGCATAATCTAAGTCTATTTACACGTAATTTCTCCATATAGTGTGAATATACATTCCATTTATTTCGTCAAAGAAAATACTAATAAGTGTAACTTACGCGAAAATGATTTCTAGTTTTGGGGGCATTCAAAAGATTGTCTGCCCAGCGAAAATCATACCGCAATTGTTTCCTTAAAACCAACATCCTTCTTCTCCCAGGTGTTTATTATTTTCATTATACTACAAATAAATTACCGGTATGCGTAAAACAATTTGTACGGCAATGTAAAATTATGCTGTATGCACTAATATATAGGTAAAATAAAATCCACTTACCTTGCAGAAGTTACATGTTCACTGATGTACTTTCGTCGAAAAATTCTTCTGGAGTGCTAATACGTTCACCAGTCACTGCTTCAAATATACTACTGACGCCAAACCTCTTCACGCAGGACTGCAGGATGGGCAAGATGGTCATAAAATCGCTTATGATCCTTCCCGTTTCCTGTTGACCGGCTGAAAACGGCACGCACCGCTTTTACAACATGGCATAAAATGTTTCCCCGACCGCCTTCAAAGCAAAGATACATCTGTCCAGGGAAAAAAAAATATTATTGCGGTATTTTCAAAGAAGGGCAATGTATCCGAAAAATTATCTCCAAAAAGGTAAAGTTTCTAGAAGATAATGCTGGAACATTAAAACATTCAAAAATACAGGTTCTCACTCTCTCTCTCACTCTCTCACTCTCTCACTCTCTCACTCTCTCTCTCACTCTCTCACTCTCTCTCTCACTCTCTCTCTCACTCTCACTCTCACTCTCTCACTCTCTCTCTCTCTCTCTCTCTCTCTCTCTAAGATGATGAAAAAAATGAACTAAAAGAATCTCGGTTTCTCGGTTTTCAAACTTGAAACCATATACATACATGTCTGCAGTAGCGCGGCGTGACCGCGCGTCTCCACATATCACAGCCAGCGAACCGCCTTCCCCCTGCTCTTCATCCAACCTACCTCGGCGCTGATACCCTGCACCTGCTGAGTGTCACCGACATGCACCCCGCGCCTCCCCTCGAAAAGTTTCTCCGGCGCTATCTGCTGTCTGGATACTTCTGTAGAAGCCGACTCTTCCAGATTGATGTGTCTCAAACTGGCAGTGCCTTTGTGATCTGCCTCGCGCTTTCTGAACATCTTCCCAGGCAGCTGTTGTTCGGCCTCTGGTAAGACCGCTCCCAAAGATTACTCGGTGGTTGCAATCTCTAACGGGTAGAAATCATGTTGCAATTTTGGAGCACTAACGACCAAATTTCGGCACTATTGGGTTATAAGTAAGGTTACCTAGAAATAGAAGCTTTACTAAGTGTATATATATATATATGTGTGTGTGTGATTTTAAGATTTTATCTTCATGTCATTTTGAGAATATCATGTAGGATTAGACATACCGCTCTTGGAACATTCTGTGTACGCCATTTAAATATGTCGAAACATTTTATGAATTGTTCTTTCACACAGACTAACTCCAAATTTGTAAATTATATTCAGGCGATATCGAGGTACTTAATCACGGGCTTGTTGTGTTCCATGTTCATCTACTATGTTTCTGCAATAAAATTAATATTTTCTCAGAACAGTAGCCCTAATATACTTTACTTTATGTCAACTTTTGTAATTTAAAGTATATACATATAAATAAATATTTTGAATTAAAAATGGATATATAAAATGTATTTGTGTACGTTCATTTTATTTTATATATCGAATCAATTTTTGTCACAAAATGAGTAACGGCTTGTTTCCCATATATGTGACATGTAGGTATAACAACTGGCGATAGAGAAGATGGGATAAATTATATTTTGTAGAATGAACTGTGGTGAGACATTGTTGACTTTCCAAATTTGTGCAGTGTTGTTAAGATTTTATTTAAATTTTAATTAAGCAAATAGGAAAAGTATGTTCCGGAGCAACATGAGACTGAGGATTATTGAAATCAGCTGGTGGTCGTGTTGGAATTGCAGAAATGGCCACTAAATTATACATATCCGCATCATACATTAGACTAATCGTGAGCAAATATTAATGA
The DNA here is from genome assembly GCF_032445375.1 of Bacillus rossius redtenbacheri. Classification (NCBI taxonomy): domain Eukaryota; kingdom Metazoa; phylum Arthropoda; class Insecta; order Phasmatodea; family Bacillidae; genus Bacillus; species Bacillus rossius. The sequence continues at coordinate 32,000,472 of NC_086333.1, read as the reverse complement.
ATTTCGCACATCTATTAATGATATATGCCTATAAATATCCGAAATTTTGCATAATTTTATGTACTGTTTTACGATTATTCCATATATTCCTAAAAATTTCCCTAATTACCCTTTAAAAAATATATCTAAATATCACTTAATCATCATGAAAATCCACAAAAAGATACAATTAAAAAATTAGCCATAAATTCATTCAATCTGTATTAACACATGCTTTTTAAACTTCAAAGCCATCTATCCATCAGTTATTTGGTTATTATTTAACTTTACAAGTATTTAGAAACAAATATGTAAGCATTTTTGTAATTAACATCTGCGTATTAAATTTGAAGGGCTTCAGTGTTTTGGTTAAGAAATTATGCATGTGTACGATTATAGAGCATGTTGTGTAAAAATGGTTTATTAATGCATGAGTGTATGTGTAACTGGGCCTTGCATATTAATTTTTTAAAGGGCATAAATGTTTTGGTTACGAAATTAGGATAGGGTATGCTTTTAGAGCAACTTGTGTTAAAATGGACGATTTTTGTGTAGGTGTATTTGTAATGGACATCTGCGTAGGAAATTTGAAGGGCGTAAGTCGTTCAGTTACGAAATGAAGCATGTTGTTATAAAATGGATGATTTGCACATATATTTATGTTGTTCAGCCAATAAATGTGTATTTTGGAGGACGTAAGACCTTTGGTTACAAAATTAATCATAGGTATGATTATAAAGCGAAATAATAACAAAAGGGCGTAACTGTGTAAGCATACTGGTAACAGATGATTTTTTTTGCGTCTGAGCGTTTTTATCGTGAAGTTGTGGCTTCTTTTTGGCCTTTTTCTGTGGCTTTTCAGGATTAAAAAAAATAGGATACGTAATTGCTTTGTGACTCTTATTTTAAAAAAAGGACATTAGGAATATTTCTAGGGAAATATGGGAATACTTGAAATTTTTCGAAAATTATATCACTGTGTGCCATTTTGCTGTCAAAAAACGTTCCCGAAAGTGCTGATGTTTATTAAAAATTCTAGGACCCCAATACTCTTAAAACACCAAATGTATTTATGTGAAGTTATATAACACAATTGTATTTTAATAACAACATTTGTAATTATGATATCGAAACTGTGGTGTCCTCTGTGAAGTAGTATAGTGTATAGATATAAAAAAATAAAAAAATATTAAAGTTAATTCTGTGACCTGATGTTGGACAATTTCTTTTATTTTAAATAGAATTTATTTTTATTTTCGTTCCCTTAACTAAGCTGTTCTATGTATAAAAGAATATGTATGTATATACATATGTTTTTGCTCAAAAAGAAATTTATAACGTGTAAATTACGAACATAAAATCTTAATATTATATTTTAATACCTAGTAATGAATGGTTAAAACTTAATTTCCTAACTTCTGCGACTAATGGTTTGGGATGTATATAATGACTGTATGAGTCCGACAGTCGGTTAAACGTTTGAATTAATACACGTAAAATTTTATTTAAAAGAATCCAAGGGAGTTTTGACACAAGGTAAGTACTTATAGCTGGCAACACTGATATATTACCTTTAAATAAATATACAAAGTTACAACAGTTGCCCCTAATCAATATTTTCTTTCATTTACAGTAATTATATTAGATAGTTTTGGGTCGCATTTTTATTACAACATAATCGGCCATAAAAGTTGCAATTTTGGAACACTAACTACCATTAACGGCAGTAACCAGCACTAACGTAGCACTAACGAATGCATTCATTGAAGTTTACGTATTGTGCTTTTTCCTTGACGTCAAGCCAGCCCGGATCACTAAATCGGCCATAAAAGTCGCAATTTTGGAGCACTAACCACCAAATTGACTAACCAGCACTAACGTAGCACTAACGAAAGCAATTATTGAATTTTTCATATTGTGATTTTTCCTATGTTTCCAGGCCAGCTTGATGTCAAGCCAGCCCGGATCACTAAATCGGCCATAAAAGTTGAAATTTTGGAGCACTAACGACCAAATTTTTGCACTAACCAGCACTAACGTAGCACTAACGAATGCATTCATTGAATTTTCCGTATTGTGCTTTTTCCTATGTTTCCGGGCTAGCTTGACGTCAAGCCAGCCCGGATCACTAAATCGGCCATAAAAGTCGCAATTTTGGAGCATTAACCACCAAATTTTTGCACTAACCAGCACTAACGTAGCACTAACGAATGCATTTATTGAATTTTTCATATTGTGCTTTTTCCTATGTTTCCGGGCCAGCTTGACGTCAAGCCAGCCCGGATCACTAAATCGGCCATAAAAGTTGCAATTTTGGAGCATTAACGACCACATTTCGGCACTAACCAGCACTAACGTAGCACTAACGAATGCATTTATTGAATTATCCGTATTGTGCTTTTCCTATGTTTCCGGGCCAGCTTGACGTCAAGCCAGCCCGGATCACTAAATCGGCCATAAAAGTCGCAATTTTGGAGCACTAACCACCAAATTTTTGCACTAACCAGCACTAACGTAGCACTAACGAATGCATTTATTGAATTTTTCATATTGTGCTTTTTCCTATGTTTCCGGGCCAGCTTGACGTCAAGCCAGCCCGGATCACTAAATCGGCCATAAAAGTTGCAATTTTGGAGCATCAACGACCACATTTTGGCACTAACCAGCACTAACGTAGCACTAACGAATGCATTCATTGAATTTTCCATATTGTCCTTTTTCTTTTGTTTCCGGGCCAGCTTGACGTCAAGCCAGCCCGGATCACTAAATCGGCCATAAAAGTTGCAATTTTGGAGCACTAACGACCAAATTTCGGCACTTACCAGCACTAACGTAGCACTAACGAATTTTGAAAAAAAATTATTCCCGACGAAATATGACCGGGCCCACTTGACGGACATCACTTTTGTTCGGTAACTTCATCCTCGGCCGGGAGGTGTTGTTCGCGGGGGGTCCCCGGAGCGCCTGGAAATATTGTTGCCATGCATCAATTCCCGCAGAGTTATTACTGCGCGCCTTTTCATTCCCTAGTTAGGGAGCTGGTCGGCGCGGGACGCCACTCGTTTGTCACGGCAACGCCCGGTGTCTTGTCGCCGAGTCGCTCCGTCGTCCCGACGCCAGCCTCAAGACGTTACCATGTCTCACTCTTTCACTCCCACACGCAATTATAAGGGTTCAGGTATTGAATATTCTACACCTGTACCCTTACAAAACATGTCTTGCTTGTGTTAGAACTCCATCCTTGCTGAACAAAGGAGAAGTTCACATGCTGGCGGAAGTAGTTTTGTATTGTTTTTTTTTTTTTTTTTTTTTGTTTTTCACTGTTCGTGATTTAGGAAAACTGGAGTTAGTTTTCTTCGCGGGCTCCTTGTTATTCCTGTCACTATTTTGCTGGTTTTCTCCACGTGCTCCTTGTTTTTCGTGGCAGAACTTCTGTTGATATTTCGTGTGTTTCTGGTTATTTCTGAAAAAAAAAAACAATCCCTGTATGTAGTTTTTTTTTTTTCGTATTGCGACCAACAATTTTATTCAGATTTTCGCTTACTTAGTGAATTCCTGTTACCAAATCATAACCTACAATATTTTTCATCAGGTGTAATTCAGAGAGAAGTATTCATTACTCAGACGATTCATGGGTCTTGAGACAGCTGGGATACGCTATAATACTAGAATAACTTCCTTCTCATTGACGTCTAGCGAAGCCCTCCCTCTCTTGCTATCGTGAGTGAGCATCCCGCATCCCCCATGAAAGAGCGACTGCCTGTACAATAGAGCATATGGCGATAACTGTTGGTAAGAATCGGCACTACTTACAATAAGTTTTGTGCATGAAATAAATTAACTCTCACTGATGAATGAAGCTATTGTACATAGTTGATGCCTTGTAAACTCATAGACTCATAGCCTCGTAGCCTCGTAGCCTCGTAGCCATGTAGCCTCATAGTCAGTTGGAACCTAGTGGTCTCATAGCCTTGTAGCCTTATAGCCAGTTGGAGCCTTCTAGACCGGTAGCCTTGTAGCCTCGTAGTCAGTTGGAGCCTTGCAGCCTCGTAGCTTTTTAGTTTTGCAGCCAAATGTCGTTGGAGCAGTCGTATCCTGTGACCAATCGTATCCTACTGACGGGGTCGTATGCTACTGAATTGAATATTTGTGTAAATTTACGTCCTTTTCATTAAATGTGCGTAGTCAAGTCTTTAGTATGGTATCCTACTGATGTGATTGTATCCCTGTGATGAGATCGTATCCTACCACATCCTACCGAGTTGAATGTGCTGCCAAATGTGCTTCCTTTTTGTAGAATTTGCTTATAAATGTCCTTACTATTTTTAAACTGCTTCCGAATGGTCAAATATGTGTCCTTTTTGTCGAATGTGTATCAGTTTGGTCGAATATGCTATCAAATGTGCTTCCTTTTTATCGAGTGTGCTTCCATATGTGCTTTATTTTTATCAAGTGTGCTTCCAAATATGCTCCTTATTTTAAATGTTTTTTGACATGCGTTTTAATGTAAATAGGTCTTTCTTTGATTCGCATATTATTCTAGCGGTCGTGGGTGTATGAGCGAATCCCAGACGACAGGAACACTCAGTCCATCTCTGCCTGTGGTGCAGTGCGGATCGGCTCTCTTCAATACGTTTCCTGATATTTAGTAGTTTTTCCAATGACGACCTGTATGAACGGTCTACCATCAGCAGCGCAGGATTCAACGGCAGCAACGTCAACAACGGCAGAGATCTTGGTGGAAGGTCTAGCATTGACGTCGCGGACACAGATGGCTGCGACGGTGACGGAAGCGGAGACCTCGATGGCAGCGACACCGACGGCGATGCAGATCTAGTTGGCATCAGTGATACCGACTGCATAGGACAAACCATCAGATGCGGTTCCATCAGTTAAAGTTTCGCCAGCATTTTCGGAGGACGGACGGATTTTAATCGCGTCAGTGCCCAAATAGCGTGGTACATCATTCAATAACACTTCAAATGCTCGCAGACATGAAAGAGGTGGATGTCGGAATGCGTCGAAACCAGATTCTAGCCTCGTGCAGAGCACTGTTTATTAAAACTGTGGCCGATTTGTTTCCTTAACTGGTATTCGGTTTGGAAACATTTTCGAATTCGGGCCACGAGTTAGGTCACGGTTTTATCCCAACAGGGCAGTGCTTATTCGCTACCTTATTTTAACGTCCTTGAATACTGTCCTAAGGAAGTTTCTAGCCTCGTGGGTTCTAGCCGAGTCCAAGTCCTATATTTCGCCAACGTTTCAGTCAACAATGCCTTTACCATCTTCAAGGTAACTGATGATGACGGCTGTAATGACCGAAACATTGGTGAACTCTTCGCCTCCGACGTGGCTGGGTCCTACACGCCAAGTAAATTTAGACAATTGCCGCGACTGCCTGTGACACATATTAACTTTCTTTTGGCACGGAATCATACTCCTGCCAAATAGTGACAGATGAATGCTTCCCGTAAACCGAATCACAGAACAATATTTTACAAACCTTGTCCAGTTCTTCAAAAGAAATCCTCAATTAGTTATTTCTTTGCGTCATAGCTATTGGAAAATAAAATTTCGTGTCGCAACTAAATGTTGTTTTATTTTTATTTTGGACCATAGTTTATTTAAAGTAGTAAATTTATTAAAATTTATGGTTGGAACATTACGAAGTACACGATAGCTAGGAATTTATTCTCCATGTTTCAAATACAATTATCAAAAACTCTTCAACTAAGTTAACATTTAACTTTTATTTATAGTCCACAACAAATGATAATCTCAATATAAATATATATGGAAGTTGAATGTATTTTAGAAAATTCCCCCCTCTTATTTTGACCAAGAGTACACTTTACAATAGCACAGTATTCTGGATTTCGAAACACTTTCGGTTTACAGATAATGACACACTTTTATTCTAGCTATGGTGCATGTAAATTAAATCTTATTTTGTAAAGGAACAATAATCTTTAGTGTAAACAGCATTTTAGAATAATTGTATGCTTACATTTTGTATCTTTAGTAATTTTAGTTGTGTTAAAAGTATATGATTGTGTTCAAAGGTTTTAAAAAATATTTTATTAGCGGCAAGTAAAAAAAACATCAAATTTTATTTTCGAAGATGTATTAATATGAGCGTGATGAAAGTAACCGTTATGGTTAATTTATTTTGATTTTAAAATAATTAAATTATTTATTAATTTTTTTGTTAAAAGTATTTATAGTCATATGTTTTGAAGAATACAAAAATATTATATTAAATGAAATATTCCCTAGAGTAAATGTGTTGGATTTCAAATAACTTTTAGTAGCTAACAGTTTTTTGAACAAATTTTCAGATAATTAAGATTTTAAAAATATATTCATCTTGAAAGGTTCCGCTGAAATATATTGTACATTAGGGAATGGTAACGCAGACAATCTATGAAAAGGAACTATGTGCTTACTTATTCATATACAAATGAAAGGAAAAAAAAAACCTCAAGCACAGTATTTCTAAAAGCTCGTATGAAAGGAATTTATTTCAACTTTTGATTTCTTCAACACCACACGTTTTCCTTTTCACCGCAGCAACGCAAGGATTCGACGGGCTCTTCCGTCACGACCTGCCCCTGGTGAGGCCAGCACGCGGCAACCGGCCAGTGCGGCGAGCTCGGCGGGCGGCGTGCCTTGCAGGGGTGCGCCTTTCATCGGAAACCAATTCCAAGCGGTCCCGTGCGATATCGGCGGTGGGGAAGACGGATGGAGGCAGGAGTAGACTAGGAGAGAGAAAGAGACGGACATTACGGATAGCTGCGCCATGCTTCAAACCGCCAGCCACCTCCGTTACAGTCCTCAGTTTTTTACCCAGCCCTCCTTAAGTCTAGCGGTTTCACTACCCTTTATATATATATATATATATATATATATATATATATATATATATATATATATATATATATATAGTTGTCTTGAAATATTGTAAGGGAAACTAAATCAATTGACAGGTTTTATTTTTTTAACGAGCGAAGTTGATGCGAATTTTCTAAATTACTGCAGGATTTGAATATGACTTGATGGTAAAAATTGTGTGGTACTGATGCGTGTTTTATGTATTTATTATGTTAGCGGAATAGGAAATTCCTGAGCAAATAAAAACTATTTATTTAAAAAAAAATTCTAAACGATTTTAAAAATTTACTTTTTTTTATCAAAAAATATTTTGTTTTATATTCCCACCTCCTATTTTATTTATTCCTCCTAACTTAATTTTAAGTACTCTTTAAACAAAAAAATAATTTAAAATATACTTATAAATCTGGTTATTGTTTTAATATTTATTTAAAACTCCATAATTTTTTTATTTCTATTCTTTATTTGGCTTGTATATATGTTTAAATTTTCATTTATTCTAAACAATTTAAAATATGGAAACCTAAATTATCACCGAACGATTATCATTCGAGGGTCGCTGGTTTGGTTGGTTCCCAGCTATGAGGGACGAGCTTTCGGATTCGACTCTCGGGAAGAAGGTCGGAAATTTTCAGCGTTCCTTGCTGATCGTACCGACAACGTACTCCAGCGAGATCAACTATTTGTCGGGCGAGTTACTCAGGCAGCGAGTGGTACTCACTCCCAGAGTACCAAAATGAGAGAAAAACTAGTCGGAGGCCCGTAATAGGGCGGACCCATGCCATTCACAGAAAACCTCCTGTAGGCGAGATTGGGGGAGAAATGTTTACGTCAGTTACGTCAACGTCCCGCCGTGGCACGGCTACAATGCGAACCTGGTCTTCCCTGGCGGCGGTCCACTGCGTCCTGAGTCTGCAGGGTCGTGTCCGAGCAGCAACGCGAGTCAATGAAGCGGGGCGAGTTGGAGTGGAGTCTAAGACGAGTTCCTGGACGACTGGCGGACGAGTACCGAGGAGTCACTTTATTTAGGCGAGTGTACGGCCAGAATAAAACTCATAAGTACTCACCGTGGTTTCATGTTCACCGACTGCGAGGAGCTTATTTATGGTAAGTAAAACATAGAATTAAAAGAGTTCTCGCTTGAAGCTTAGAAATGAACTGAACTGATTAGGTAATTTCTGTTTAATGAAAATACGTGTAATAGCTACATTGCAAATGGTGCCTAAAGCCAATAGTCCCCTGAGGTGTCGCAAGTAGATAAGACGTAAGCATGAAGAGTTTGCTTAGAGACTTATAGTATATATATACACATATATATATTTATACACACTTACATTCATATGTGTATATATATACTTTAAGGCTTCAGGATGTGGAGCTTGGAGCGGGTCAGTGACCGGTCGGCATATTGGAAATGTGACGTCACGGCTGCCATATTAGATTACCTTTTACTGTGAAATTGGATACCCCTACTGAAATTTAAAAAAAATTATGGAGTCGTGAAATTTGATACCCCGATTTCATTTTCAATTAGAAATGCCAAAATAAATATCTTAATTTATAAAAATTTCTTAAATAATAATAAAATATAAGTAATTGATATTTTCTAACTCAATCAGTTTGGGGTACAGAATTCGATCCTAGGATGGGTAATAGAATAAAAAACATAAAAATTAAAACAAAACAAATATATTTTTTAATTTTTTTGTAGTCATGGCTTCTGGAGATTTCGTTTAAATTTTTGGTTTAAACACTAATACAAATGTTTTAAACATCCTTCCCCAAATTATTTACCACACCGTGACTTACCCCCACTATTGATACGATGGAATTTATTATTTTAGATGTTATATTCGCTTATCGGCTATTAGAATGAGATGCTGCTGAATTGGTTTAAGTTTTTACCCTCTAGAGTAAACACTAGGTTGTAATTTACTTGTATTGTAGCATCCACCATATTTTCGGTCATTTTGGACACAACATCAAATATTTTTATTACATTCCAATAAATTCGAAAAAAATTCCAGAAGTCAATAATCAAGTTTCTTATTAATATTGCGATATTCAAACTATATCGGTCCTTGGATCACTTTCTTGTAAGTTTTAAATGTAATTTTAGTCTAAAAATTGCTTACTTGCGTACATATTAGCACACATATATTTTACCAGAAAAGTCTAGGTTTCTGGTGCATTAAATAAAACAACATTTTTTTAGTTCTATACTTCTACATGTACAAAGGAAACACGTAAGGATCATCTATTTATTGAATTCTACACTAATCTGAAACCAGTCATTTACATGGCTTGGCAGGTCTTTACAGAGCATCCTTTCCTGATCTTGACCAACACATCTGTCACGCTTGTACCTTACTGGGGATAGGTTTCTGAGACAGTATTATTCATGACGCTTGCGATTGTGACACTGTACAAAATATTATCACATTAGATGCAAGATAACCCAAGTGTACTTAATGATAGCACGAGAGCATTGGGAGAAAAAGCAGGTCGTTATCGTTGCCGGTCCTGTAGACATCACTGTTCTTACGACTGGCGTAACTGCTGCACTCATTGATGTATCTTTAGAGACCGGAAAAATTCGCGAATTCATTTCGCGATAGGCTAAAATACAAATCGTTATACCTCAATGCTGCCTCTGCTATTGGATCACAACACACCTGGATGACTCTGGGCCAATGAGAAACACCCCACCATAGCTTTATCGAATCACAGACTGCTACGCTGGAACGTCTCACAAGACAGCAACCAATCAGTGGGTGGCATTTGTCCGAGTGTACGTAGAACTATGGAGTTCATCCTACAGGTCATTGGACCCGCGAATTTTTCTGGTCCCTTTGTATCTTGTATTGATGCGTCTGTAAACGATGTTGAAGTACCTGCTACCGGAATCTCTTCTGTCGTCAACGTTGCTGTCACCGGGGTCACGTTTACCAACGAAACCAACGAATTTATTACTGATAGGTCAGACTGGGCTGAAGAAGTTTCCACACATGGTATGTCAGACTGGGCTGAGGAATTTTTTACGACTTATGATATAGATACCGCAGACTTCATCGTCGTTTATGACACTGCAGCAATAAAGACTGATGATGGAATAACTGGGAATAATAACTAGGTACCAGGAGAATCAATCCTCGCTCTTCCATAAACAAAGACGATCTGAGAGTCATGCTGAAATCCTGAAATTTATAGATCCAGGCACAAAATCCACGTGATTATAAGGAGCTAATATTTTTTCAGCTTGTTACTTATCATATTTTGCCATTTGTTTTGAGATAATGACGATAGAATGTTTCACCACATTTTTTACACAGAAAAGAGTTTTTTAAAGTTACAATGGTCAGTTTTATAATACACGGGGCTTGGCATTGAAGATGTATGTAATGGCTTTGACTCAGAGGTAAAAATAACAATTTGATGAAAGTCCAACTAGTAATTAGCTAACATTTACATTTAAGTGCCCTTTTAAGTTTCAATAGTGGATAAAATTACTACAGCATAAGTCGCATTGATATGTAACAAAAACAGTGTTATTACGATCGCGTATCACACATATTCGCACATTAAAGTTTATGGCATAACCATAGTAGGCACAGTTTGGTGTTGAAACACCCCAAATCAATTACACCTTAATCATTGTGTCACTGCAGCTGATGGTATAGATGCAATGGTGTTTCAAAACATTGTCACTTAACTAATACACCAGGATAGTCAAACTAGATGACCCAAACTCTACCAAAGCTGCAGGTATACTGAGGTCCCTGTTACCTGGGTCTCACTTATAAACTAACAGTCGCTGGTTTCAATATGTTATCTAAAAAAATTTCATCTGTTTATTTCAATGGATTGTTTTTATTGTCTATTAATTTTTAAAAGATTAATAATATTCGATCAAAATGACTTGTAAATAAGGTTTTATAAGTTTTAATGGTATAAATAAAGCCCGCATATCTAAGTTCATTAAGTCTAGTCAATGTTTCCTTGTAAATGGATACGTTTCCGATATTTTGCGAATAAAGTAGATGTCTTAACATGTAAATTTTTGTTTTAACTTACCATGACCGGTAATCGGTTTCTTCTGCTGATAACATCTTATTTACATCTATACAGACAATACTCTGGAACTTGATGTAAGTTTTTGAACATACGCAATTGCTAAAAACTTTTTCTGTTGAAGAAAAACCAAAAACTAAAAATAAAAAAATATATAAATAAAACAAAAAAAAAGTTTTTAGCAATGGCGTATGTCCAAAAACTTACATCAAGTCATGCGCTCCCATTGCACAAATCTTTCAAAGATAATAATACTCTGAAAATCACTAGTCCCTTTAACATCACTATCAACATCCTTATATAAAATCAATGTCATCATACAAGTGATGAAATTCATCATTTAAGCACTATAATTTCAAATAATTTTAACGCGTCGTTTCCATCGTTTCTGTCTCAAAGCCACACCACAGTCTTCGATCTTGTCAGTTTCAGGTGATTCTTTATTGTTCCCAAGTGCACATAAATAACAAGTTGTTGGTGAAGGTTTTTTTTTTTTTCATTTCCCGTTGTATTTCTTATGTATGCTAAAGCTTTCGAGTCTTAATCATTAGTGATCTTTGAGGTAGTAATGAAGTAGTTGCTTTATAATATTTTTTCTAATACACCGCTTGGATCCAAATTATCTGAAGTTGTAGACTCGTCTGTGTCATCAGTGTTGTAAGGTGTTAACGATGATCATGAAAGGTATTTCTTCTACTAAAATATTTCTGGCACTTTCTGCAGCTTAGAAGTTCTTGGGAAGTCCCAAATATACATTCACTTCTCTCATGGCGCTTAGAATTATTTTGCAAGTTGGACGCCTTGCTGCAGTAACGACACCAGTGGTCATTCAAACACGTAATTTATATTAGCTTCTGTGACTTATGTTAAATACATACTGATAGTTTTTTTAAATAAAATACTTAAAGATTTAATTATTTTAATATTGATTAGTTTATGTTCCATGATGTTCTGCATTTCACGAACAGATGTTGCATGATGAAATGATTCGGAGTGTCGCAATGTAATGCGGAATGCGGAATGCTTGGCTATATATGAAGTCAAATGCTCCATTTAAATACATGTGTAGACAATATGGCTACATTTTAGCCCCTTGAAGTAATGTTCAAATATGATTAGTCTATTTAAAATTCATAGAAAATAAAAAATATCAAATTAAAATTAATGGATAATGATGGTCGTTGTTTTGGCTAACATGTTATACCAGCGACTGTGAGTATATAAGTGAGGCCAAGTGGCAGGGACCTAAGTTTACCTACAGCTTAGGTGAAGTTTGGTTCTTTAGGTTTTGACATTTCTGGTGCAAAATTTCAGTGAAAATTCTTGAGAACTTAATGGCATCCATACCAACAGCTGCAGTGACTTTAATTATCAAACTTTGCCTACTGTGGAAAAGAAATAAACTTGAACGTGCGCGGATGTGTGATACATGATTTATATAACTCTGAATACGTTTCATACCTGTGCAGCATGTGTCGTAGTAAGTTAATGCATTTGGGAAACTTAAACATGCAAGTTAATTATAGTAAAGGACTAGTTACAAGTTTATCAGAATCTAATTGTAACTTCTGTGCTGGCAAGGCCTTTGCATAAATGTTCAATGCAAATTACAATTAAATACACCACTGACTATTTAATACTTTAATAAAGTCTTTTCTGTGAAAAATGTGATTTAAAAGAACGTCTTCGTGAAGATTTAAAAATAACATAGCAATATATGTAAAGCTACAAACTTATTTATTATCTTCACAATCATGTTGCTTTCGTGCAAATTCGACCGACGAAATAAGTTAAAAAAAAAACTTTATAATACTTATTGTCTTAAGTGCTTCCCAACTCTGGTATACGTCTTCAAGTTGGACCTTAACAAATATTTTAGTTTTAAAAGTGAGAAATTATTTAGGTTGCAGTTCTGAGCGTCCGAATTTTTTTAATCGAACAATATTTTACAACCACGGTGAATTTTGTAGCTGTGGCAAAATTATTTCTTTAAATTTTCTCCTTATATTTTTCAATTATTTTTTGACGTGATACTTAACTACTCCCCCTTATTAGTATAATAAATTAATTTCCTGCAGCAACAAAAATTCGTTGGGGTTAAAAAACATTATTGAATGAAACAACTAATTCACTCTGTATTTTATCTGAAAAACATTATTAATTATTTATAGTCAAAAAATAGCTCTGCTCAAACTTCAAAGACAGTATACCAGACTTGAGAAGAACTTTAGACCCTAAATTGTAAAAATGTTTTCATTTTATTTTTACGTGATTAACCAGCAGTTTGTCGGTCGAATTCAAACTTCCCTGTATAAATGGCTTGTCTTCAGTGTGACTGTCAAATCACCTTTGTAGAAGAGCGAGGATTGTTTTTCCTGGTAGTTATTCTTCATTGTTATTTCATCACCATTCTTTAAACTGTTGGATTCTACCTGAGTTGGTGTTAAGTAGGCTAATAGACATTAGTACATGCTTCATATTTACACCATTGTATGCGTCTCTTTAACGATAGTGCTTAACTTAGTTATGTTGTATAACGGTATACACTCACCAAATTGTATACCTTTCTCGCAAAGTTCTTTAAATGTAGTTATTGCTAATAAATGGTTCTTATCCGTATAATAGTTAATTGGCCTTTGTAATTATGTATAATTAGTCTTTTGAAGATTTGTGTTTTCAATTCGATAACTTGTAATGGGAAAAGCATTACAGTTTGTTGCAGGGGCGTGCGAGTGTACGCTAGCCTGATTGGAAACGCGTATAATTAAGTGTGAGATACTGTGCTCTAGGCTTGGTTCCAAGTTACAACTTTTATTAATGTTGCTAGGTTTGTAAATGTTTAAAGAATTTTTAATATTGTATATTCTTGGGCCAATGGTTAGTACCTTATGGCTGAATTGTATGCTATTAGCTTGTTTTCTTGTTAACACATAAAATTCGTAGTATAAAATGTAATTGTTTTCCTTTGACTTTGGTGAGTTAAATTTTTTTTCTTAATCCGATTTAATGGTAGCTATAATTTTGTCTCTTGCATGTGGCTGCTGCTTGTAAATTTATTCAAGTAAAAAGTTTTTTTTTCACCTTTGTCTGTAAAGCTTATTATATTTGTACCTGAAATAATAGAAAGGATAGAATAAAAAAAATTTGTTTGAAATAAACAAAAACTTTAGAAGAAAACAATTATCCCTATATCGGGATCTTGTCTTGTAATTGACGTTGTTTTGTTCTGAGTTAATCTTCAAACGTCTCTGTACAATGAGAACAAATTTAAATTTTAAATTTTATAACACCAAATTACATCTCCAAATTGAGCAATATTTTTATTATTTGCTGAGAAATATGTCAATTTAAGTTGCCATTATTCTAATTTGATAAAATTAACTGGCTTAAATACTTATAATTTGTAAAAAAAAAACTTTGAAGCAAATACAGTAGAATTACTTTTTGTTGATAGTGACAAAATACTACGTTCAAATAATAACGGTAAAATTATTAACATTTCATAAAAGTTTTCATCTTAAGAGTTTATTAGCGATGTATAAGTAAATAATTATAGTCAATACATTAAAATTCACATTAACAAAAGAAAAAATAAAATAATTGGTTAAAGGGATACTCCTGGTGATTTTATGTCAGTTGTTGAAGAAATAAAATTTACTGCTCCAAGAATTTAAGAAATACCTGCTATATGTAGGGAGTAAATAGAAGAGATATAATTCATATTCCACTATGTTATGTTTATAATACTAAAGGTGTTTTTAATGTTCAGCCAGTTCATATACCTGTATTGTACCATTACACATATTTAATATGTCACTGCTAATATTACTCTCATATAACTTGACAATCTTAGACGTAAAGTGCAATGATTAAACAAGAACATTAACAGTATCACACTGATCAGCAAAATTAATTTTTTGTAACAGTTCAAAGTACTGTAGTTCTTTGAAGGAAAAACAACATATATGTTCAAAAAAGAAACATTAAACAAAAACGATATCATGAAATTATTTATACTTAGGTCCTTGTTGAAAACATAGAATAAATTACATAGTTTTAGAAATAATGAACAAATGCATCTTTTACTGTAAAAGTTTATGACTAAAGACGTGTTTTCAACAATTTATGTAAGTTGCTTTTAATGTAATAAATTAGCAATATAATCTTTTGACACAATACCTAAAAAATTAATAATTTTATGGCTGAACGACTACTTTTCTACATAAAATTTCGTTTATAGGTCTCACATTCAAAATAGCAATCGTTCATTCAAATAGGGTCAGTTTATAATTCACCGAAATTAACAAGAGACTGTTAATAGTGTACCGATATTTTTGGTAATGGGGTTCGCTTTGGCTAGCTGAGGCTCAGTGGTAGTCACAAGAAACTTTCATTAGGACCACTGAGTGTATGTAAGAACCAAAAAAATACAGATATTGTTCAGTTTCAAAATTTGTTGTACCACTCATAAAATATACGTTTTGGATAAGTCTTATTGCTGATAGTCACGTTTTAACAGTGTTTTATGATCGCGGCAAACTCATACACAAGCAATATTGTTTATTTGATAGTGTGTGGATAATATAGGTGAAATGTGCAGAACAATGTACTCACGGAAATTGCCGCTCACTTCACAGTATCGCAGATAGTGACGTTTTATATATCAAAACAAATAACAACTTTACTAAAATAATTCGCTATTGTTGCTAAAACCATTATTGCATTAAATTTAGTAGATTCAATAACACAACATACTACCGTAGCACTACTCCACATGGGACGCTAAAACATTCTTTTTTAACAATTTAAAATGTTTTTAAATAAACGATATGTTACATCCATATTGACTAAAAAGCCGTGAGATTAAACGTTTTCCCAAATCAATATAACAATATAAACTGTCAAAAAAGATTATATTAGTTTAAATAAACACATAATTGGGTTCACATTCGCCAACTAACAGTCATAGAGTTCTCGGTTTCGTACACATGGATTACATTTTAAAGCAAAATACTGTTTATAAAGTCATAGTTAGTAAAATTTCTAGAAATAAATATTATTAAATAACTTCTGTGCTAACACTTGACTTAATACTAGAGTAATATTTTTTGCATATATTATTTATACGTGGGAATGCTATATCAGGAGCTACATTTATAATTATTTATAATCAATTACTAAACCCTCCAATTATAATAGGTGTTACTATGAAAAATTATATGTATGTCTTAAACACATAATAAATAACTTATTTCAATATTTGATACAGTAATTTTCTTATAACTATGTCAAAAGTTTGTGTTTGATTTTATGCAAGCTAAACGTATTTCGGTGCCTAAATTTTTGGGATTTTAATTTCGATAATATAAATACCTATTAGTTAATACCATTGCAAATGCTAATAATACAATGTTTTTTTCCTGGAATAATATAAAAAAAGGTCATGTAGCCCTGTTGTGGCACCAGTAATCACTATATATATATATTAGAATGTTTGATTTTTACAAACAGTAGCATAATATCAATATGAAAAAAAGACGATCCCGCTTTGGTTTTAACTTTACACTCAGGCTGATAATTGTAAGTTAAAATTTTTGTGAATTTAGTTTTAGTAAGTGAAAGCATGCCTATGGATCTACTTATAAGAAATGTAAGACAATGTAGGTATAAATATTTTAAAATAATATATGTTAGTGTTTCGTAAACTATAAAGTTTTAATACATATAACATGATTAATTAAGAATCTCTTTTATAAGGTCAATATTTATTGCCATATTAAAAAAAAATGTAGTGTTGATGTTAATTTATAATTTTTAAAAATAAATATTGGATCTGTAGTCCTGTCATCCTGATTTCATTTTATTATAGTTTTTAGAAATCAATAATTGTATTTATGATCGTTCGTTAATATAGACCATGGGCTATTCATTTTACTATCACTAATTTAATAAGTTGTGTATCATCAAGAGAAAGAAAAAAAACTATTGAAAACAAGAAGGTGCAAGCATAAAAAATTTACATTCCAACAAAAAAATACAAACTTCGTTAATACACCCAACAGTATCTCTTCAGTTCTACAAGTTATTTGATAAAACTCATAGAGGTTTATGGAAATAAACTGAACAGATTTGCATCGCGGTTACTGATACGTCACATATCCAGCAGGTATCGTTCAAAGATCATGGAAGATCTTCGATATGCAAGGCAGACAGCGCGCCAAGTTATGCCATACTTCCTCCCGAGTTCCAGCATCGGGTCCCAGAATTTCATCTCGGTTCACCCGCCAACATTAATCTAGTTGCCGATTCAAAGGAACCTCTTACGGACGCCTCCTAAGGGGCAACTTTCCTCAGCACGAGGGCATATCGATTTGCTCTCCGTGCCGTAACTATCTATAATCGTTACTTCTCATAGCGCCGCTTCTCGGTTCGCGCCGCGTGCGAGACGCGATAGATGAAGTGGCTGAGGGAAAAATCTGGGTCGCACGGCAAAACGTGTTTGCTTCCACTGCGTCCAACAAAATTGTATGGCTTGCCCAAGTCGGTTACATTTTCTAGTAAGGAAAAAAATACCTTCTGTAATATTTTTATTACCAAATTTATATTTTAAGTATAATGACGTCTTGCATTAATATATTAGACATTAGCAGTCTCAGAGTAATATTTTTACAAAAAGTAAAAATTAAATGGGCATTTGTGAGATTCCTCTTAATTCATAATGCGAAAAAAAATTATATTCACTTTAAATAGTAGGAGGTAATAAATGTGGGTTTATTAGCAGGATCTCTAATATTTTAAGATCAATATATATTTTTTCTCAGGGGATTAGGACAATGACTTGCAGGTATGAATTTACCCTAGGATTTCAACCAAATATTTAAATAAGCAGGCTGAAATATGTTTATTTCCTATCGGTTTTAATAAAATTTTGTGAACAAATACTTAAGCACATAAATAATTAAATAAATAGCGAATCTTCATGGATAAAAAAACCGCGACAGCAAAAAAAAATAATTAATTGTTACCAGAAAAATGTTTTCTCAATTTAAAAACCTGCTTATAAAATCGAATATAAATTACAGCTAACTAAGGATGGATATTTGCATTAATAAAATTCACACAAAGCTTCACCCACCATTGTGCTACAGTTTCACTTTCATTCCAATTTTTGTAGACGAAAATATATATTATTGTTTATATATGATTCAAAAAGTAAGATGAACTACCTTTATTAACATGACTACTTGATAATTCGGGGGAAAAAAAGCTGAAATGTTTTGCTACTTTAAGCAGAATTTTTTTTTAAATTTTACTAAAATTTTGCTAATTTGACGATCTAAATAAGAGAAGAAACATTACGTTTGATTCTGAAATCCCCATTTTTAGGACTTCAGCACCACTTGGGGCCGGTATTATGACCTCCGGCTAAATCTTCACGATAGCTAGCCTTCAGGTTAGGCTAGCCTCCGGTTAACGAACGAGGGGTGTATTAAGACCCATACTTAGCCTGCGGTTGGCTAACCGGAACCTGACGAAGCGTGTGATGTAATAATGGGTGTGTTGGTAATGAAATAAACCAGAATTGGGTAACTTTTGTTGCTAGACAGTTTTTTTTCTGGTAGAATGTTAGTCAGCTGTTTGTTTGTATTGTGATTCGTAATGTTTGCAGCTGCAGTAAATAAATATGCCGCGAACTTTATCTTGCAACAGATATAATTAAATTAAGCAAAACCTACTTCGACGTCAAACCTGTTTTGTATTAAACCATAAAATTACAATTTACGATTCAAAACCGCGTGTTTTCAACTTTACTCTTGTATTGAAACTCATGATTTTGTTAGGTTATATATTAAGCCAAAACTAACTAATTCTATACAAACAAATTAATAGGGTTCACATATTTTTGCTAGAGAATACTTATTTCTTTCAAAAATTTATTTCATAATCAAATAATATAGACCCTGTTTCGGGAAAATACTTGTCGGTTTTCATTTCACTGATGTAGGTTTCATTTTTGTACTAATAGTTTCGTATCACGTATCCAAATTAATCCGAATCTGATGGAATTAGTTTGTGGTATAGGATGCTTGCTGTTTTAATTTAGTAGGTAGAGAGATCCTAGGTATATTCACTGGGGAAATAATTATGATTGTAAAATGTATACGAAAGAAATACATTTTTACAAGACCTGACATAATTTGTTTGTATCGTGATATGTTAGGTATTTTGAGTTATGTACAGGATTTTTCAAAATTCTAAATTAAAATAGCAAGCCTAATGTAAAATAAGACCAACATATAAAGGGTCATGCCAATATGATCAAGGGATGAACTTGGACACGCGAAACAGAATAATTCCAGTGCTGTTTTCGTTTTGCACTTGCGTGGCAGGTAGATAATAACTACCTAAAGGTTTGTAAGATAGGGAAGGGATAGTTGGGTAACATTTATTTTCACATTCAATTGTATTCATTGAATTAGAACCACGTCTGAAGTCGTATGAAGTGCATTTCATTCCCGGCATATGTCCACTGTATTACAAATAAAAATTCACTGATACAACTTCCACGAAAACACGCATTTTATAGGTAATAATAACCCTCGTTTTGCAATTTTAAAATTCACTTATTTACACATATTCTTAAGAAGGAACATTTAAGTTCATATACATTGCATACGTTTATATAATTCGTGATCAATTAAAGTCAAATAATAATACACGACTCGACGAGAATAGAAAACCGTGACTACACTTTCATGCAATGTAATTTTTAATAAAACTATTACGTATACGGCGAAGCATTTTATATTAAGTAATAAATTATTCCATCGCATCCTGCAATTATTCAATAGAATTCCTCAAATAGTCATCATCATATCAACAACTAACCTCGCCTGATACATCGCCATTTTATTTTGTGTTGCTTAGCCTCCGGTTAAGCAGCTAGCGGCCGGTTCATCCACCCGCTAGGTTAGCCGGAACTTTAACTGGAAGGTAGACGTTAACAGGGAGTCATAAAACCGAAATAAGAGCTAGCCTGTGGTTAAATTTTAGCCGGAACTTTAGCCGGGGGTCATAAAACCGGCCCTTAATTCAGAATTTTTGGTACGTCATGAAATTTTTTACATTTAACTATCAAAGTAAGAAGAAAATTATATCTTCATAAGATTTCACACAAAAAAACATGAATGTCACTGCTTACATGTGATTTATATGAATATTATAAAACCACCTTATCCCCCATTCCCACCTCTTTAAACACGTTTTGGTATATCATGATGAGATGTTGCACTGGAGCCTCGCTTGCGATGTCTGGCTGGCTGCCCGTGGACAACCCTCCAACATCCAGCCTCGCCGATAGAATTAACAGCATCTGGGCTTAAGTGTCCCACTATCAAGGCGTGTATTTGTGCATGCAGGGCGGAATGTTATGTCGAAGCTCACTATTTCTTCTAGCGTGGTCTCGCCTCTAGGCGTCAGGCTCTGATCAGGCCCGCAGTGTTCTCGTTGTGCATAGGACAACTGTCGCACTTGCTTGGGGAACATTATATTTTATTGAGTAAAGGGTAAAATTTTATATATATATATATTACGTACCTTCGATTCTTTAAAAATCATTAGCTGACCATTTAATTTTAAAATATTAAAGTAAAATCATATTTTTAGATTTTTTTCACTCTCAATTAAATTCAGTATAAAAACATAGGCTGAAACATGAATAATACACAATATCTTCTTATCTTGCACTGGACCTTACTGTCTGAAGTAGGTGTCTTGTCATGATCAAATTAATGTCATGTACGTATTAAAAATGGAATAATATTCAAATAAATGGGAGGTGGAAACGGGAGAAGCTGAGAAATTCCGACTCACCAAAAAAATAAAACTGGTTTTAACAAAGCTTATATTTGATCCCGTATTATCATTGACGGAAGTAAAGTCATTTTAAAACTAATTTATTTCTGTAAAAGATTGTGACATTGATAATATTTTTTTGCCAACGAGCCAACAATCCCCCCCTTCATTCACTTTTTTTGTGACATTCTTATTTTTATTATGACTCTTTAAGTGACTGTGCTATGTGTTGTGAGTTGTTAGGAAACTTACAAATTTACACCCATGCCTTATGCAGGACTCGAAGCCAGAGCCCCTCGCCCCGAGAACCGGCGTGCGTCTGGCTGCGTCACGGGGTTCGGTCGCCACCCCCCAAGAGCGTGGCTCAGGGTCTTACGGATACTTATGAGCGAGCGAGGTGGCGTGACAGACAATTGTTGGACTCGCATGTGAGAGGACATAAGTTAGAGTCCAGGACCACGCAGTTTTCCAAGGTTTCTCTGAAATCTCTCCAGGAAACTGCTGGCATGCTCGTGACTATTGGCCAGGACCGATCCCTCACTCGAATTGCCCCACATGCATAGTGTTTGTCGTCTCTAAAGGTATCATTGTCGACGAGACGTTAAAATACTCATGGAGGCTTACGGTGGTGACTCTTATTTCAGGTTATATTTTCAAGTTGATGTTAAAAACGGGTAAACATTTAGACTTTTATTTAAATGGTTTACTATCACGAAATGTAAAATACATACATCCCATTCCTTTTTTCATAATTAGCTGCCAAAGTTACATGTTTTAAGGTTTCGTGCCGGAAAAACATAAAGAATCAAATGGAAAACATAACAAATTTTTGTTAAGTTTAACTGAAATTCTACTGTATATTTCATGAAATGGTTGGAATTTCTTTCAGAAAATATGATATACTTTTACCTGGTCTTTCAAAAAAAAATTTTTTTTTTTTTGAGGATTCTGACTGCCAAGCAAAAAAAAAATAATTCGTTTGTGATAGAAATGCAAGACATATCAAGAAGTAGCCAGTAGCATTATAGTTAAACTTAAAGAAATTTAGTTCTGTTATCCATTAAATTCATCATAATTTTACAACACAAAAACGTTCCAAATATAACTTTGGCAGCTAATTATATGAAACTATGGAATTTATATATATATATGTTTTCAATAGATGACTTAAAAGTCTATACGTTGATCTGTTATTAATTGCAATATAAAATTATGACATAAAATGGGAGGCACACCCTTAAGGCTTCATGACCCACGAGATATTAGTTGAGTTGGAATTAGGGCTGAGTCGAAATTTTGAAAAGGGATGACGAGGTTGGGAATATTTTTCTTAACTTGGCCTCTCAGCACACGGTATTTTTAATTTGACTACAGAAACCTAAGTGTATTTCCATTCCATGATATTGTAGAAGGTCGAAGAGATTGTTTGACCACGCCCTCTCTCCCCAGCTTGGCCACGGCTCGGAACCTCAAGGCACCGTATGTGTTCTTTTCCGAACACCTGAATGAGGCTGGGGTGTGACTCTAGTCCGCTTTGCACGACACATGCGCGTGGCACCCGAACTATCAAGACCAAGTGACCATCACTGTTAGCAATGGAGGCCTGTCAATAGTTTCGGTAGTCCCCTCCCAGAGTAATAGCTGATATCGCTAATTGGTGGCCTATCTGCCATTTTGGGATTGGCTGTCAACAGGGGGCAGAGTGGGAGCAACGTAGTAGGCGTGGATGACACCATATGCCCTTCAAATCTCGGAGCGATGGACGCTCGGAGAAGTTGTCACTCGTACAAGTGGTTCTTCGAACAAACGGATATCGGACAAGTGGACATTCAGACAAATGGTAAGCCCCCGTTTGCAGTTACCGTGAATTCGTGGACTTTTCAACGATGAATTTGCATAGACTAAACGAAGATATCTCGATAGTTCTATGAAACTGTATATTTGTCGAAAACACGTCGGATTTCGGTTCTTTATCATGCTGTTCACTGGGAAGGATTAATAGTGCCTCTGCTGTAGCCTTGAAATTTTTTTTTTAAATATTGTTAGTTCATGTTTAAATTGTAACGGGTGTAAATTAAAGACGATACGTTCCTCGCATGAAAGGCACTAGTCAGACGAGTTTTGTGCTGAGGTTCAGTGAAAACCACCGAAGCCTCGCAGATCCGCGGATAATGGCTCAAAAATTATCAAGAATCGGATCCTGGCTATGTGAAAGCACCTTTTCCGGGTGACACGTGGCCGTAAGAGAGGAAATCCATTAATTTCAGGGGAGAATGTTCTGGAAAGAACGTAAGCTCGGCCTCGGCCTTATTTAAGGAGGTCAACCGAGGAAGAGAGGAGGAGAACAGGGATGACCTAGCTGGAGTCAACTTTCGTTATTCCACGCAACAAGCGAAGAAGCAGACTCCTGGTTGACGTCATCGTGACTGTCACCAGACCGCTTTGCTGCGATGACCGAGCACCGCTATGCACTGGAGGAGGTCACTGGTTCAGGTTCTCAATTATCCCGGAGGGTCAGTCTGGCGTCCCCATTCTGAGGTTCGGAAGTTACCGACCAATCACCGTAGCCCAAGCACATGCTCGCCTGAGACGAGCCAGCGAGTGGTACTCGTTAAACGACTACAAAGAGGAGGAGGTCGACAAGTTGCCGCTTGGTCGAAGACGACAGGCGGAGCCGACGGACGTAACGTCCCGGCTTGCTGAGTGCAATCGCTGGAGCGAGTGCGGTGAAGCCAGTGCTGCGTCCGTCAGCTGGGAGCGGGACGGTCATCGCTGGAGAGGGTCGCTGTGCCTCGGAGGTACCGTCAGCGGGAGCTCAGCAAGCTTGTCGACGGAGACCAAACACTGTCCGGAGTCGCCGGAAGCAGCCGGACGAGCCACTGAGGAACATGTTGACAACGAGCACCAAGGCTAGTAGGCGAGCAGTCTACCAGTTATGAAACCCACGGTGCACAGGCGAGTGCAAGTTCGCAGTCACGCGTCAGTACAGTCGAGTCATTAACAAATCCCGGTGGCTAGCAAACCAGTATCCATTTATGAGTAAATAAATGTCTTTAAGTTGAAAAAGGACTTAAACTAAAAATCTATCTTTTCTTTGTAAATAAATGTAGTGGACCCATGCACTCTAAGTGACAAAAGCTTACACGTTTAATATTTTGGTAGTTTATATAGGAAGACTACAAGTTATGAAAGTTAAATTTAGTAATTCTTCCTATGCCTTAAAAAGACAAGTAACTTGACATAAAAAGGAAATAATTTTTAAATTTGTAACAATATATTGTTATCTTTGTTTGGTACTTTAATTAAATTATAATTGCAAGTCTGTAAGTAGTTAATAATTCCAACTTTTCTTTTCATGCCACCATTCTTGAAGCTTCGCATCCAGTTGCCGAGAGTAACCAATTTTTAAAAACATGTTTGTATTTGTTTAATTTATCTGTGTGTATCTGTTTTATTTATCTGTAATCAGATACGTTGCATTAGTTTAAATTTTTTTCTTGTAATCAAATTATTCAACAGTCGACGTAGTTGCGCCAGCAACGAATTCTAGCGGTGGATGGAAAGCTATATATGATTTGCGTTAAGAAATATTCTTAGTTGAAAACACAATTTGCGTGTACAATTATCATGTTGGTATTATTTTAAAGAATTCTACGTTAATCTTCATGTCCGTGTTTCGTATAGGCTATGTGTACTTGCAAAATGAAAGCAAATGAATTTGCTAGTTAACGAAGTTAGACGTTACACAACTTTGGCAAGTGCTAAAAGATTCGCTCTCATGTGTTTTTATTAATATATTGCCGTTACATGACTATAAATTCCGCGCACAGAAAGTGATTTATTATTATTTAAAATAACATTTTAATTATATTTTGTGTTATTGGTTTATTTACCCGTTATGAACGTTTAAGCGTATCTACGTGTGCTACACTCTATGATGTAGCACAAACTGACATTTGAGCAAAATAGGCTAGACCACTCTAGGGCACAATTGACTTTAATGGCATAAGAAACTTTTTTCACGTAATTTATATAACAGCGTTTTCATTGTTGGAATTTATTATTTTAATTTTAACGTATTTTGGTATCTTCAGACGTTTTGTTGAAAGTCGGTAATTATTTTAATGTGTAAATTTACGTTAACGGTTTTATTGTTACGGCCAATGGGAGGCCAAGTTACAAAAGTTAATAGTTTTTAGAACTTTTTAATGAAAGAATGTTATGTAAGTAATTGTAGCGGCGGTATTGAAATCGCCAGGGGATTAAACCCTTTGATATTCATCAATCTTCGAGCTAAAATAGGTCATCCGAGTGTAAGGATATTTTAAGTCGACGTAATAATAATTATATGTGTTACTGGAAGGGCATATCTGGAAAGATATGTACCTAATTAGGAGTGCATATATGACGTGAGTAAAAACTGATCCCAATTACCGTCATAAGAGATAATTTCCTAAGCTAAATGTCCTATTATTTCATCTACGAATGAAAACATTGTGAATATTGAGGACTAATTAACGTCATTGAAAGACATACATTATAATTTAATTAATCCTTATATATACACGTCACAGTCCATACCCAGAGGTATAATGAGAACGGAATCACTTATTTCTCTACCGACCCAACAATAAAGATAAGCCGAGGTACATTTTTATGAATTAAATATTCGTAATAATAAACTGTAATTTTTATCAATTCTTCTACGATCTGCGAGTATGAGAATAACGTACATTATAAACTGAATTATATGAACTCTTGTTAGAGACACATGTGTGCAACGTATTTCCTGATTGTTTTAAATACATAATTTTATACCACTTGCCAAACCAGAATTTTCCACATTATTATTTTATTAAAGACTATCAGTTAACTATACTTTATTATATTATTATTAAATCTTGTGTGTGTTCAGTAAACCTATTATCCTTGTCTTTCACCCAACCTGAATATTAGATTTAGAGTAATATTTATTTTAATTTTTTTTTTTCATTTTTTTTCTGCTAACAAGCTGAATAGGCCTACATACATAAAAGTGGCGCCCAAACAAATAAATCAATTTAACCAATATAAGCATAGGAGAGTGGAAGAGTATCAATACACAAGTAAAGTCTCACAGAGGTTAAGAGTAAGTGTAGAGGAGAGAGCAGTATATATATTCTCTTATTTCTTTGTTTTAGAACGTAAGACTCAAAATCTTAGATAACTCTGATGTTTATATAAAATTTAATGTAGCTATAATAAAATGTTTCTTACTACATGCATTTAAACCCAAAAAATTAAATGTTCATTTTTTTAGTACTTAAGTTAGTTAAAAAAATCTATGCGCTTTTATATTCTTACTCAGATTTCTGAAAATACCCAAATTCAAAATCCGTTAACAACATACTCTAAGTTAAATGTGGTTATTTTGTCTCAGGCACTTAAATAATTTTTTTTAACCCAATAAAAATACATAGTTTTTTATTAAATTGTTTACTGTGGTTGAAAAGTTAATGCATTTTCTGGACACTAGTTTTGAGTAATATTCTATCTCAAAAACTATATTCGTTTTCACTCATTTAGTCCATAATAATTGTCACATAAATGGTAATAAATGTGAGTGATACTGCTATGTTGAACTCTGCAGTCGCGGTGATTCAGAATCTGCAAGCGATGTTCTCCCACTCGGAAATAGCAATCACTGCCCGCCCTCTCTTCCCCACGGCCAGTCCCCACGCCAATACCCCCACCGGGCTGACCCCCCTCCCCTGGAGTCCTGCTTCAGTTTGGGCGGCACGTACCCGGGAGCGAGTTACGAGTTGTGCTCGGACTGCATCGCCGCTAGGGGAAGGGAAGAGGCCTGCTGCAGGGTTGAATAGGGGGAGAGAAGGGTGTGAAGGAAGCGTCGCTTCACCTCTGGGAGCCCCTGTTAACCAACCCCTCCGCGTTCTTGCCGCCACCCTCCCACTCCTCCTCCACAAACCCGCTCAGCCCGCGGCATCGCAATCATTTTAATTACTACAAATGTCATTGGACCACTGAAGGATTATCGGGAATTCATAACGAACCGAGGGAGTAACTTTGGGCCCTGCAGTGTAACTGTGGCCGCGGAATACAAGGGGGTGATGGGGAGGGAGAGGAGGAAAAATTTATTTTTTAGAAAAAAATAAATGTTCGTGTTTTGCTCAGAGCAAAAACAGTCGGCGGTGGCCGCGAGCGCTGTCACGTCGCGCTTATGTGGCGAGGGTCGTGTTTTCGATCCCACACCCCGCCAGTACCGACCTAACGAGCACTGAGTCGGTACGCCAGGACGGAGCCCACTACAGTCCTGGAGGTCCCGTCGAGGTCCAGTGCATATCCGTGTGAAGTGAAACTCAGTCAACACAATACATCCAAGAAAAAGAATCTTGGGGAGCGTTCAAGAATTACGTAACGCAATTTTTTGATATTTTTAACCCCCCCCTCCCCCCCCATGCAACGCGTCATAACGTTTTTCTGTACCCCCCCTCCCCCCCTAGTTAAACGTTACGTAACCCCAAGTGACCATTTTTACCTAAAAGTCACAATTATGTGGCGTAACGTACCGGAATAAGTCGCTAAAATACCTTTGTTATTGTTTTAATCGCGTTTATGTTATTTATTAACATTTGAAATGTCTTGTTTTTAAAAGCAAGAGCTTTCTAATGTTTTTTTTGTCCTAATAAATGTTTACTACTCAATCATACATTTAGTAATCATACATTTAATTACGTCGTTTTTCTGACTTGGACCTGTCCTTACACACGTTTTGCTTTATCCGCCATTGTTCTTCTCATGCATTCTCCTATTTTAGCGTTTTACTAATAAAGCTATTAAAATCAAATAACAAATTTTATTTCTAATACCTTTGGCAATGCAATTACAAACATAAAACTAACTGAAATAAAATATATTTGTCAAAATGTAACCGTATTTAAGAATACGATCAAACAAAAACGAACAACATTTAAAATAAAATTAGCCATAATTAAAATAAGTAGATTGTAAAAAAAAAAACAATTCAATTGGAGTTTTACTGCTCCACTGTCCGTGGGTTTGCCAGCCACTCAGATTCTTTCATTACTGGCATCCGGAGAGCAGACGAAGAGGGTTCCGGAATTGTTAACCCGCTTGCATTAACTTCGTCTTCGTCAAGCCAATCGGCATCCTCAGACGATGTTCCACAGCGAAGCACAATGCAGAGAAGCTCATTTTCCCTTCTTGCAGCAAGTCGCTGTGGCCGTACTCGACTTTCACGATGGTCTTGGGCAGTCTTGCCATGCATGAAACGATTGTGCACTTGCACACTCTTGTGGGATGTAAAATAAATCCCACAGGTTGAACATACTCGATTCTTTAAGTCGGATTGTACTGATGGGCAAAAGAAATCGTAAGGCATCTGCTAAACCCTTCTAGAGGCGGCGACAGATCAACAGACAACCTCACAAGAAGTGGCGAAAACTTGCATGATCCTTTGTCTATCTGACTAGGTACCACGAGCTTGTTTGCGGTTTGAAGGTTTGGGCAGGTTGGCGGCAGGAAAGTTTCTGGAAAGACAGATTTTAATGCTCTCCTCAAGCGGGAACAGCAGGATTCATCCGCGCATTTAATAACTTGCAAGAAATATTGCGATTCACGGACGTGAGCGCTATACCACGCCATATTAGGTTCTGCTGGATCCTGCAAGCTATATTCAGGGTTTCTATATTCCGCCGAAACATCGTAGTTGTCAACTTTCATACAGTCGGTCGAGTGCTTGGAGCACATAAACGAAAAGGGTTGCCATCTTGGGAGAACAAAATACGAACAATTCAACCGGGAATCCCCCGTAAAAAATAAACGAAAAGGGTTGCCAACTTGGGAGATTTTAATTCACTAGTTGTTTTTATTAACCCTTCAGACCAATCGTCTTTCGTACCACAACATTACTGTTGTGATGAGAGAAAATCTCACACATAGAAAACAGTGTATTTTGAATATCAATACCTATATAATTTCTAATATGGCGATTGGAGTCTACGTTGACAACCGAAGTATAACGGAGCCATCCGAATAGCGGTATTTTTTTTTGTTTTAACTACTTTACTGGAGTGACGAGAAAAACTATCACAGCTGTTGATAAATAAATATAAGTATATATAGCTTTACGTTTGGAGTAAAAAAAACATTATTCACTAATCCTGTAAAGCAAGCAGAAGCAATGTTGTGAAGGTAAAAAAAAATTAAGTTATCATGCCATTTGAAATTTTGAGAAAACAAAGTTTTAAAAAATGCGTGTAAGGGTTTAAAAAAAAAATGTGACGTAACGCGTAGGTCAAACCCCCCCCCCCCCCAACCCTGTAACGCATCGTAACATTTTGCAAGACACCGTCCCCTTCTCCAAATTCGTTAC
Organism: Bacillus rossius redtenbacheri; assembly: GCF_032445375.1. Classification (NCBI taxonomy): domain Eukaryota; kingdom Metazoa; phylum Arthropoda; class Insecta; order Phasmatodea; family Bacillidae; genus Bacillus; species Bacillus rossius. The sequence goes on along the minus strand of NC_086333.1, from coordinate 31,971,284 downwards.
GTAATACTTGAACGCTCCCTTGACATATATTCGAAAAATATATATTATTATTAAAAATAATTTTTTTCATTCCTATCAAAAATGCATAAAAATTGTTTTGAAGTAGCCATTTCACTTACGTATGTTTTCATCAAATATAATTAATAAGTAGTATAGGAATTACGGAACTGGCGCAGGCTGCAGGCTGTGGTGCCTGTGGTGCCGAGCCACATCTCTGACACCACGTCCATCTCTGACGTCACGGCGGCCATCTTGGATGAGTGTAACGGGACACCTCGTAACGGGACATAACGTAACGGGACAAGTAGATCACGGCGGCCATTTTGGATCCGCCATCTTGGATCCGCCATTTTGGATGACGTCATTGTGTTCTAGAAAATTCCGGTGATGTGTTTTCCGCCATATTGGATGATGACGTCACCGTTGCATTTTCCGTTACGGCTGCCATCTTTAACTTTTTTATTTATTATCCGATTTTAATGAAATTTTTTTAAAAAATTATAAAAAAATTCATTTAATATAAATTTAATAAAATATTTATAAAAAACAAACATTAACGACACGGAGTTTGGAGTCCTCGGATCGAACATGGTGAGGGCAAGAAAAATAAAAAATGGCGACCGATCCTTCCCCCGTGGTGGGTGCTAGCAGACTGACCCCCACCACTTTTACCAATGCACATATACCATCAGTTAGTATGACGTCATGTCCGCCATCTTGAAATTTGGACGCCATCTTGAAAATCTTTATTTATTATCCGATTTTAATGAAAAAAATTCCAAAATTCATTATATAAATTGACAATAAATATAATGTTTGATTATATCGATGTACGTCCTTGGTTCGATTCCCGGCGAGAGTAAACGGTCGATCCTTCCTCCATGAAAGCTACCTAGACTGATCTAACACCAACAACACCAAGGTATATATCGTCAACTGGTATGACATCATGTCCGCCATCTTGTCTTCATCCGCTGGAGACCACCATCTTGTTTTCGTCTGCTAGAGTGTGCCGATACCATGTAGTATAATTATCTGGTCACCATACTTTTGTCCTCAACTGTTCACATTGAACATTGACCTTAACCTTGAACCTTGACCTTGAACTTTGACCTTGACCTTGAACTTTGACCTTGACCTTGAACTTTTACCTTGACCTTGAAATTTGACCTTGACCTTGAAATTTGACCTTGACCTTGAAATTTGACCTTGACCTTGAAATTTGACCTTGACCTTGAAATTTGACTTTGTCCTTGTCGACCATCATGGATCCGACATTTTATGTTCAGTACATGCTACCAGGAGCGACCACCTGCTGGAGTACGCCATATTGTGTGTGTACTTGTATTATAGAGTACATTTCCATCTGGATAATTTTATTCTAACCCGCTACAGTGCAGTAATCATTTATTATGGAGGTGCCCTCCGCCATCTTGAAATTCGGTCGTCATCTTGAAATCATGTAATAATGTAGCTAGAAAAGCGGGGAAAAAATCCAAAATTCATTAAATAAATCACTCATTAATTTACATATTGATTCGATCGATTCCCGTCCTCGGTTCGATCCCTGGCCGATACAAAACAACTTCAATTAAAAAAATACTAAAAAAGTGTTAGGTTTGAGAAAATAAAAACACCACAAGTTCTTTTAAAAAAATTTTATTAAATAAATTCAATACACTACTACAAGTACAAAAAAACACTGACAAATTACCAAAGCCTTTTGGATTCCTCGATTCAAACAGTCTTCTTATTGTATGGACTAAGCCTTTTACATGACTTTAAATGTCTATCCGATCCGTCCATCACCGCAGCCAGAGACGGACTGAAGTTCATAGCACCTATATATAGTCTCATTAGCCGATACAACACAGAAGTCAAATCAATAAGCATGTTCATTATACGTCTCGGAGCATTTTTTATAATGACGATGTAAGCTATCGAGACGTGAAATTAGTTTATTGCACTTATTGCACTGAAATTGTATTCTTTGAACATTATTAGAACAACCACTTCTTTCATGTCTGCGAGCATTTGAGGTGATAGTAAATGATGCACCACAGTATTTGCACTGATGCGAAGTACGCTCTTCATTAATTAAAGTATTCAATGCTGATGAAACTTCAGCTGATGGTGGAACAGCACATATCGAAGTCTCCTCCAGTGTTGTCAGAGGCGTTGCCAACGGGATCTGCTCCAACATCGTCGGCGCCGACGTCATGGTTCCCGTAGTCGATGGTACATCCTCCATCGAGTACGACGTTAAATTCGGTAAAGATGCCATCGAAGTCTCAAGAACAGCCAATTACACGTCTTATGCACCAGAAGAAGAAACAAACTAGGTGATCCATACACCGTCGACGGCAGTAACAAACTGAGCGTCCTGCTGTCTAGGACTCGTTTATATACATTAACCGGTTTGAATAATACGCTAGTCAAATCAAGAACAATTTACTAAAATACTAGAGTCAAAACAACATTAAAAAAATAGAAGCACCATCAAAAAAAAGGAAGCACACTTGGAAGCACCTTCAAAAAAGGAAAAACAATAGGAAGCACCGACTACGAAAAGGCAGCACATTTGGAAGCACCGACAACGAAAAGACAGCACATTTGGAAGCACCGACTACGAAAAGGCAGCACATTTGGAAGCACCGACTACGAAAAGGCAGCACATTTGGCAGCACCGACAACGAAAAGGCAGCACCTTTGGAAGCACCGACAACGAAAAGGCAGCACATTTGGAAGCACCGACAACGCAAAGGCAGCACATTTGGAAGCACCGACTACGAAAAAGCAGCACATTTGGAAGCACCGCCTACGAAAAGGCAGCACATTTGGAAGCACCGACTACGAAAATGCAGCACATTTGGAAGCACCGACAACGAAAAGGCAGCACATTTGGAAGCACCGACAACGAAAAGGCAGCACATTTGGAAGCACCGACAACGAAAAGGCAGCACATTTGGAAGCACCATCATCGAAAAGGCAGCACATTTGGAAGCTCCATCAACAAAAAAAGGCAACAAGGAAGCACAAGTTACGAGATCTAAGTCTTAGTTAGAAATCAGAATACAAGAAATAAAAACATTAAATTCTTATAATTTAAATTATTTATTTTATTGCTTTACATTATACAAATGCAAGTAAAACAAGCCATTATTGTATGTAGCCAGCATTCCTCAGTTCCTTGAGTATGAAGGATATTTCTTTGATGCACGAATAGTTTCCTGCACAAAGCGAACCACGTAGGAGTCTTAGCCGGTCAACCAATATGTTTGGATCTTTCCATGATGTGTAATCAATCTCTTCTACCACCATCTTCCTTGCACCTTTATAAATATTATGATCTATGGTGTCTTCCGTTTTACCACCAACCTCAGGGTAACTTTCATGTTTGAGACGGTGATCATCACAAGCTTGATCAGCTTTATTTAATATATCACGTCGTTTCCACCGTTTCGGTCTCAGGACACAGCCACATTCTTCGATCTTGGCAGCTTTAGGTGCTTCATCATAGTCTATGTCTTTGTCAACAGCCTCAGAGTCACTGTAACAATCACCGTAGAAGGAATCGTCTTCACCCAATTTACCGTAATAATTCGATGTTGATGATGTTGAAGTTTCTTCATCGTCTTCATGCTTCCTTTTTAGGAGTCCATCATTTTTACTAAGTAGGAAAGATCTACTTGAATTCGGCTGGAATATATTCTCACTTTTCACGTTAAGGATTCTTCCATTGTTTTCATTCTTCCGTAAATCATCAACCTCCTTCAATTTAAGTTCTTTGTCGAGATCGGAAGAGCCAAGAAAATTATTGTCGTAATGCAGATCACTCTTCCTTAGTATGGTAGATTCATCGTTGTCCTCTAGCTTGTACGCAGGCTTGGCGCTACAAGTTCTGCCATGTCTTTTTAGGCTCTCTCTCCGCGTAAACGACTTGCTACATCGAACACAACTTATCATATTGCGCAGTGGATTTTTAACACAGTCATTCTTCTCGTGTTGTCTTTTATTCTTTCTCAAGATAAACTCTTTACTGCAAAACTTACACCTATTTTCTTTCGATACAGCGTCAGATCCCAAATCAGAATTCATATTATTTACTGAGACTAATGCCAGATACCAATTGAGTGTTTTAAAATAGATCCAATACTTAAATAGAAATTTTTTCATATTTCATCAGCGAGAATTAATATATCTCATGCAAAAGTACTTTATGCATGTAGTTCTGCTTTTCAACAACAGATGTCGCCACATGTTGCTTGCAGGTAAATAATATTTAGTTCTTTTATGCGGGATGCGGGATGCTCACTAACGATCGCAAAAGAAGGATGGCTTCGCTAGACTCCAAGGAAAAGGAAGTTCGTCTTTCATGTTGGTGCTCCACAGATGTCTCATGGCATAATATTAATTTGACTGAGTAATGATATGTGTTAATTCCACCTTATAAAAATATTACAAGTGTTGATTAAGTAGCAGAAATTCACTAATTACATGTAACCTTAAAAAGAAAATGACATGCCTCATTAAGTAAAAAAATCCTTCATGCAGAGATCAATTTCTCATCTGTAACCAGAAGCACTCGGAGAAAACCATCAGATGTCTAATCAGGAATAATCAGAAGCACTCGGAGAAAACCATCAAAATATTGACAATAAAAATCAGGAGCACACGAAGAAAACCACCATAATATTGACAAGAATAATCAGGAGCACACGAAGAAAACCACCATAATATTGACAAGAATAATCAGGAGCACTCGGAGAAAACCATCAGATGTCTAGTCAGGAATAATCAGAAGCACCCAGAGAAAACCACAATAATATTGACAAGAATAATCGGAAGCACAAGGAGAAAACCGCCACAAGTTTTCATAAAATTACAAAAAAAATTAATAAAAAATTAAAAAATAAAAACGAAAAAAATTCAAAAACTGATTCTGCTAGCTTGTGAACTTCTCTTTGATGTGCAAAGTTAGAGTTCTAGTAAAAATAAATTAATAAAAATTAAAAAAATAAAATAAAAAAAATACATAAAATTCTGGCTTGTACTAGAACTCTATCTTTGTTCAACAATGAGAAGTTCACAAGCTAGCAGAATATATTTATGTATTTTTTTTATTTTTTTATTTTTTATTTTTTATTAATTTATTTTTATTTTTAGTATTATTTTCTTCCTGAAATTTTATGATATCAAAGAAAACTTGCGGTGGTTTTCTCCGTGTGCTCCTGATTATTCTTGTCAATATTATGGTGGATTTCTCCGTGTGCTCCCGTTTATTCTTGACAATATTATGGTAGTTTTCTACGTGTGCTCCTGATTATTCTTGACAATACTTTGATGGTTTTCTCTGGGTGCTTCTGATTATTCCTGACTAGACATCTGATGGTTTTCTCCGAGTGCTTCTGGTTACTGATGAGGAATTGATCTCTGCATGAAGAATTTTTTACTTAATGAGTCATGTCATTTTTTATTCAAGGTTGCATTTAATTATTGAAATTCTGCCAATAAATCAGCACTTGTAATATTTTTATCAGGTGGAATTAACAAATATCATTACTCAGTCAAATAATCTCTGAGAAATCTAAGAAGCACTAACAGGATGGACGAACTTCCTTCTCCTTGGAGTCTAGCGAAGCCATCCTTCTTTTGCGATCGTTAGTGAGCATCCCGCATCCCGCATAAAAGAACTAAATATTATTTACCTGCAAGCAACATGTGGCGACATCTGTTGTTGAAAAGCAGAACTACATGCATAAAGTACTTTTGCATGAGATATATTAATTCTCGCTGATGAAATATTAAAAAATATCTATTTAAGTATTGGATCTAATTTAAAACACTCAATTGGTATCTGGCATTAGTCTCAGTAACTAATATGAATTCTGATTTGGGATCTGACGCTGTATTGAAAGAACATAGGTGTAAGTTTTGCAGTAAAGAGTTTATCTTGAGAAAGAATAAAATACAACACGAGAAGAATGACTGTGTTAAAAATCCACTGCGCAATATGATAAGTTGTGTTCGATGTAGCAAGTCGTTTACGTGGAGAGAGAGCCTAAAAAGACATGGCAGAACTTGTAGCGCCAAGCCTGCGTACAAGCTAGAGGACAACGATGAATCTACCATACTAAGGAAGAGTGATCTGCATTACGACAATAATTTTCTTGGCTCTTCCGATCTCGACAAAGAACTTAAATTGAAGGAGGTTGATGATTTACGGAAGAATGAAAACAATGGAAGAATCCTTAACGTGAAAAGTGAGAATATATTCCAGCCGAATTCAAGTAGATCTTTCCTACTTTGTAAAAATGATGGACTCCTAAAAAGGAAGCATGAAGACGATGAAGAAACTTCAACATCATCAACATCGAATTATTACGGTAAATTGGGTGAAGACGATTCCTTCTACGGTGATTGTTACAGTGACTCTGAGGCTGTTGACAAAGACATAGACTATGATGAAGCACCTAAAGCTGCCAAGATCGAAGAATGTGGCGGTGTCCTGAGACCGAAACGGTGGAAACGACGTGATTTATTAAATAAATCTGATCAAGCTTGTGATGATCACCGTCTCAAACATGAAAGTTACCCTGAGGTTGGTGGTAAAACGGAAGACACCAGAGATCATAATATTTATAAAGGTGCAAGGAAGATGGGGGTAGAAGAGATTGATTACACATCATGGAAAGATCCAAACATATTGGTTGACCGGCTAAGACTTCTACGTGGTTCGCTTTGTGCAGGAAACTATTCGTGCATCAAAGAAATATCCTTCATACTCAAGGAACTGAGGAATGCTGGCTACATACAATAATGGCTTGTTTTACTTGCATTTGTATAATGTAAAGCAATAAAATAAATAATTTAAATTATAAGAATTTAATGTTTTTATTTCTTGTATTCTGATTTCTAACTAAGACTTAGATCTCGTAACTTGTGCTTCCTTGTTGCCTTTTTTTTGTTGATGGAGCTTCCAAATGTGCTGCCTTTTCGATGATGGTGCTTCCAAATGTGCTGCCTTTTCGTTGTCGGTGCTTCCAAATGTGCTGCCTTTTCGTTGTCGGTGCTTCCAAATGTGCGGCCTTTTCGTTGTCGGTGCTTCCAAATGTGCTGCCTTTTCGTAGTCGGTGCTTCCAAATGTGCTGCCTTTTCGTAGGCGGTGCTTCCAAATGTGCTGCTTTTTCGTAGTCGGTGCTTCCAAATGTGCTGCCTTTGCGTTGTCGGTGCTTCCAAATGTGCTGCCTTTTCGTTGTCGGTGCTTCCAAATGTGCTGCCTTTTCGTTGTCGGTGCTGCCAAATGTGCTGCCTTTTCGTAGTCGGTGCTTCCAAATGTGCTGCCTTTTCGTTGTCGGTGCTGCCAAATGTGCTGTCTTTTCGTTGTCGGTGCTTCCAAATGTGCTGCCTTTTCGTAGTCGGTGCTTCCTATTGTTTTTCCTTTTTTGAAGGTGCTTCCAAGTGTGCTTCAGTAGTATAGGAATGAGTGAACTGGCACAGGGTCCAGGGTGAGGATTGAGGAGTGGGATTGCCGGTCCGCCATATTGGATTGTGACGTCACGGCTGCCATCTTGGATGGATGTGACCTTGACCTTTGACCTTGACCTTGACCCCGGTGGCCATTTTGGAACCGCCATCTTAAATCCGCCATTTTGGATGACGTCATTGTGTTCTCGAAAATTCCGGCGTTGTTTGTTCCGCCATCTTGGATGATGACGTCACTGTTGCAATTTCCGTTACGGTCGTCATCTTTAACTTTTTTATTTATTATCCGAATTTAATGAAATTTTATTTAAAAATTATAAAAAAATTCAAATAATAAAATTTTAATAAAATAATTACAAAAAACAAACATGTACGACACGGAGTTCGGAGTCCTCGGTTCGAACCCAGTGAGGGCAAAAAAAAAATGGCGACCGATCCTTCCCTCACAGTAAATGCTGGCATACTGACTCCCACCACTTTTTTCATAGCATATATATCATCCGGCAGTATGACGTCAAATACGCCAACTTTAAATTTGGAAGCCATCTTGAAAATCTTTATTTATTATCTGATTTTAATGAAAAAAATTCCAAAATTCATTAAAAAAATTAACGTATTTGAATTCTGTTTGATTATATCGATGTACGTCCTTGGTTCGATTCCCGGCGAGAGTAAACGGTCGATCCTTCCTCCATGAAAGCTACCTAGACTGATCTACCACCACCAGTACCAAGGTATATATCATCAACTGGTATGACATCATGTCCGCCATCTTGTTTTCATCCGCTGGAGACCACCATCTTGTTTTCGTCAGCTAGAGTGTGCCGATACCATGTAGTATAATTATCTGGTCACTAAACTTGTGTCCTCAACTGTTGACATTGAACATTGACCTTGAACTTTGACCTTGACCTTGAAATTTGACCTTGACCTTGAACTTTGACCTTGACCTTGAACTTTGACCTTGACCTTGAAATTTGACCTTAATCTTGAAATTTGACCTTGACCTTGAAATTTGACCTTGACCTTGAAATTTGACCTTGACCTTGAAATTTGACTTTGTCCCTGAAATTTGACTTTGTCCTTGTCGACCATCATGGATCCGTCATTTTATGTTCAGTACATGCTACCAGAGGATACCACCTGCTGGAGTACGCCATCTTGTGTGTGTACTTGTATTATAGAGTACATTTCCATCTGGATAATTTTATTCTAACCCGCTACAGTGCAGTAATCATTTATTACCGAGGTGCCCCCGCCATCATGAAATTCGACCGCCATCTTGAAATCATGTAATAATGTAGCTAGAAAAGCGGGAAAAAATCCAAAATTCATTAAATAAATCACTCATTAACTTACATATCGATTCGATCCGCTCCAGTCCTTGGTTCGATCCTCGATCGATGCAAAACATTGAATTTTATTAAAAAAATAATAATTCCAATAAACCATGTTCAACATTCTTAAAGAGACTTTAAGTCATCTACTACCATCATCCTATCAGACATCAAGACCACCATATTGGAAATTCGTAATTGTAATGCTAGAGATTCGGGAAAAATTTCAAACTCATTAAATAAATTTGTAATCTATATACTGATTGATTAGATCGACTAAGGTCCTTGACACGATCCTGGACGAAGCTAAAATAAATTTAATAAAAATACCAGAAAAGTGTAAGGTTCGAGGAATAAAACACCTAAAAGTCTTTTACAAACATAATATTTATTACAAAATTTCTATCCTACTACAGAATCACTTGCGAAAGACAGCAATCTTATAAAAATTTAGCCCTGCGTAGACGTACAACGACTACTTCTTAGCTCCAAATGGCTCCAAATGCTCCAAATGGCCTCCAAATGGCTCCAAAAGCTCCAACAGCCTCCAAATGCTCAACACAGTTCGAAATGGCTCCAAATGCTCCAAACGGCCTCCAAATGCTTGACAGCTCCAAATACTTCAAAAGGCTCCAAATGCTCCAAATGCTCCAAACGGCCTCAAAATGGCTCCAACAGCTCCAACAGCCTCCAAATGCTTGACAGCTCCAAATGTTTCGAGCAGCCCCAAATGCACCAAATGGCTCCAACAGCCTCCAAAGGCTCCAAATGCTCCAAACGGCCTCCAAATGCTTGACAGCTCCAAATGTCTCCAGCAGTTCCAAATGCTCCAACAGCTCCAAATGCTCCAAATGCTCCAACAGCCTCCAAATGCTTAACACAGCTCTAAATGGCTCCAAATTCTTGACAGCTCCAAATGCATAACACAGCTCCAAATGGCTCCAAATGCTCCAAACGGCCTCCAAATGCTTGACAGCTCCAAATGTCTCCAGCAGCTCCAAATGCTCCAACAGCTCCAAAAAAAGGCTCCAAAAGCTCCAACAGCCTCCAAATGCTTAACACAGTTCCAAATGGCTCCAAATGCTCCAAACGGCCTCCAAATGCTTGACAGCTCCAAATGTTTCCAGCAGCTCCAAATTCTCCAAATGCCTGACAGCTCCAAATGCTTCAAAAGGCTCCAAATGCTCCAAATGCTCCAAACGGCCTCCAAATGGCTCCAACAGCTCCAACAGCCTCCAAATGCTTGACAGCTCCAAATGTTTCCAGCAGCTCCAAATGCTCCAAATGGCTCCAACAGCCTCCAAATGCTTAACACAGCTATAATGGCTCCAACAGCTCCAAAAGACTCCAAATGCTTCAAAAGTCTCCAATTGCTCCAAGAGCTCCATCTTCAATTGGTTCCAACTGATTCCTATTACTTTTATCGAACTTGGCATGATTACTAACATGTCTTTATCAGTATACATTTTGACTGGCAGTGGTAACGTTTTTTACACCTTTAAGTTATAAGTTTTATTTAGAAATCAGATTTCGATAAATGATAGCTTCCATCTGGAAAGAAAATATATTAATTTATCTTCAAGTTTATACACATACATTTAATTTAATCCATTATTGTATGTAGCCAGCTTCCCTCAGTTCTTTGAGTATGAAAGATATTTCTTTAATGTTCGAATAGTTTCCTGCACAAAGCGATCCATGTAGTAGTCGTAGCCTGTTAACCAATATGTTAGGATCTTCCCATGAGGTATAATCAATCTCTTCTACTGCCTTCATCATCCTTGCATGTTTATAATAAATATTATCTCTGGTGTCTATCGTTTTAACACCAACCACAAGGTCACTTTCGTCATCTTGCCAGTGATTATCACAAGCTTGATCAGGATAATTTATTTTATTACGTCGTTTCCATCGTTTTGGTCTCAAGCCACCATCACAGTCTTCGCTCTTGCATGCTTTTGGTGCTTCAGTACAGTACTCAATCATGTCAGCCTCAGATGTGTCACCACAATCTTCAATCATTCCAGCTTCTGATGTGTCACCACAGTCTTCAATCATGTCAGCACCACAAACTTGATCAGGATAATTTATTTTATTACGTCGTTTCCATCGTTTTGGTCTCAGACTGCCATCACAGTCTTCGATCTTGCCTGCTTTAGGTGTTTCAGTACAGTACTCAATCATGTCAGCCTCAGATGTGTCACCACAATCTTCAATCATGCCAGCCTCAGATGATTCATCAAAGTCTTCGACCTTGTAAGCTTCAGGTGGTTCTCCATCTTTCACATTTTCATGGAGACGACTATATATTGGAGTAAATATATTTTCATTTCTAATGTGGTTACAACTTCCTTCGTTTGTTTTAAATTTTAAATTATTATCTTGATCTAGATCAGTAATTTTAGCATTAGCTTTTCGCCTTCGTTCCTCTTCCGCGATGTTGTAGCCCAGTCTTCGTTATCTTTATTCATCTTAATTGTACAGGTCTTGTAATGTCTATCCAAGTAATATCTTCTACCAAAGGATTTCTGACACTGACTACAATGAAATGGTTTTTGACAAAGACCCAAATTACACTCGCTTCGCTCATGTCGTTTAGCATTCTTTCTCAAGGTAAACACCTTGCTACAGTATCTACAGTGATGACGTTTTGATACAGCAACAAATCCCGTTTCAGGATTCATATTAGTTATTGAGACTTATGCCAGATGCAAACTAAGAGTTTTAAATTAGATATATTACTTAGATAGAATTTTTTAATTATTTCATCAGCGAGAATTAATTTATCTCATTCAAAGGTACTTGTTGCAAGTAGTTCTGCTTTTCAACAACAGATGTCGCCACATGTTACTTGCAGGTAAATAATATTTAGTTCTTTTATGCGGGATGCGGGATGCTCACTAACGATCGCAAAAGAAGGATGGCTTCGCTAGACTCCAAGGAGAAGGAAGTTCGTCCATCCTGTTAGTGCTTCTTAGATTTCTCAGAGATTATTTGACTGAGTAATGATATTTGTTAATTCCACCTGATAAAAATATTACAAGTGCTGATTTATTGGCAGAATTTCAATAATTAAATGCAACCTTGAATAAAAAATGACATGACTCATTAAGTAAAAAATTCTTCATGCAGAGATCAATTCCTCATCAGTAACCAGAAGCACTCGGAGAAAACCATCAGATGTCTAGTCAGGAATAATCAGAAGCACCCAGAGAAAACCATCAAAGTATTGTCAAGAATAATCAGGAGCACACGTAGAAAACTACCATAATATTGTCAAGAATAAACGGGAGCACACGGAGAAATCCACCATAATATTGACAAGAATAATCAGGAGCACACGGAGAAAACCACCGCAAGTTTTCTTTGATATCATAAAATTTCAGGAAGAAAATAATACTAAAAATAAAAATAAATTAATAAAAAATAAAAAATAAAAAAATAAAAAAAATACATAAATATATTCTGCTAGCTTGTGAACTTCTCATTGTTGAACAAAGATAGAGTTCTAGTACAAGCCAGAATTTTATGTATTTTTTTTTTTTATTTTTTTAATTTTTATTAATTTATTTTTATTTTTAGTATTATTTTTTTCCTGAAATTTTATGATATCAAAGAAAACTTGCGGTGGTTTTCTCCGTGTGCTCCTGATTATTCTTGTCAATATTATGGTGGATTTCTCCGTGTGCTCCCGTTTATTCTTGACAATATTATGTTAGTTTTCTCCGTGTGCTCCTGATTATTCTTGACAATATTTTGATGGTTTTCTCTGGGTGCTTCTGATTATTCCTGACTAGACATCTGATGGTTTTCTCCGAGTGCTTCTGGTTACTGATGAGGAATTGATCTCTGCATGAAGAATTTTTTACTTAATGAGTCATGTCATTTTTTATTCAAGGTTGCATTTAATTATTGAAATTCTGCCAATAAATCAGCACTTGTAATATTTTTATCAGGTGGAAATTTAAAAAAAAAAAAATATCATTACTCAGTCAAATAATCTCTGAGAAATCTAAGAAGCACAAACAGGATGGACGAACTTCCTTCTCCTTGGAGTCTAGCGAAGCCATCCTTCTTTTGCGATCGTTAGTGAGCATCCCGCATCCCGCATAAAAGAACTAAATATTATTTACCTGCAAGTAACATGTGGCGACATCTGTTGTTGAAAAGCAGAACTACTTGCAACAAGTACCTTTGAATGAGATAAATTAATTCTCGCTGATGAAATAATTAAAAAATTCTATTTAAGTAATATATCTAATTAAAAACTCTTAGTTTGCATCTGGCATTAGTCTCAATAACTAATATGAATCCTGAAACGGGATTTGTTGCGTATCAAAACGTCATCACTGTAGATACTGTAGCAAGGTGTTTACCTTGAGAAAGAATGCTAAACGACATGAACGAAGCGAGTGTAATTTGGGTCTTTGTCAAAAACCATTTCATTGCAGTCAGTGTCAGAAATCCTTTGGTAGAAGATATTACTTGGATAGACATTACAAGACCTGTACAATTAAGATGAATAAAGATAACGAAGACTGGGCTACAACATCGCGGAAGAGGAACGAAGGCGAAAAAGCTAATGCTAAAATTACTGATCTAGATCAAGATAATAATTTAAAATTTAAAACAAACGAAGGAAGTTGTAACCACATTAGAAATGAAAATATATTTACTCCAATATATAGTCGTCTCCATGAAAATGTGAAAGATGGAGAACCACCTGAAGCTTACAAGGTCGAAGACTTTGATGAATCATCTGAGGCTGGCATGATTGAAGATTGTGGTGACACATCTGAGGCTGACATGATTGAGTACTGTACTGAAACACCTAAAGCAGGCAAGATCGAAGACTGTGATGGCAGTCTGAGACCAAAACGATGGAAACGACGTAATAAAATAAATTATACTGATCAAGTTTGTGATGCTGACATGATTGAAGACTGTGGTGACACATCAGAAGCTGGCATGATTGAAGATTGTGGTGACACATCTGAGGTTGACATGATTGCGTACTGTACTGAAGCACCAAAAGCATGCAAGAGCGAAGACTGTGATGGTGGTTTGAGATCAAAACGATGGAAACGACGTAATAAAATAAATTATCCTGATCAAGCTTGTGATAATCACTGGCAAGATGACGAAAGTGACCTTGTGGTTGGTGTTAAAACGATAGACACCAGAGATAATATTTATTATAAACATGCAAGGATGATGAAGGCAGCAGAAGAGATTGATTATACCTCATGGGAAGATCCTAACATATTGGTTAACGGGCTACGACTACTACATGAATCGCTTTGTGCAGGAAACTATTCGAACATTAAAGAAATATCCTTCATACTCAAAGAACTGAGGGAAGCTGGCTACATACAATAATGGATTAAATTAAATGTATGTGTATAAACTTGAAGATAAATTAATATATTTTCTTTCCAGATGGAAGCTATCATTTATCGAAATCTGATTTCTAAATAAAACTTATAACTTAAAGGTGTAAAAAACGTTACCACTGCCAGTCAAAATGTATACTGATAAAGACATGTTAGTAATCATGCCAAGTTCGATAAAAGTAATAGGAATCAGTTGGAACCAATTGAAGATGGAGCTCTTGGAGCAATTGGAGCCTTTTGAAGCATTTGGAGTCTTTTGGAGCTGTTGGAGCCATTTAGAGCTGTGTTAAGCATTTGGAGGCTGTTGGAGCCATTTGGAGCATTTGGAGCTGCTGGAAACATTTGGAGCTGTCAAGCATTTGGAGGCTGTTGGAGCTGTTGGAGCCATTTTGAGGCCGTTTGGAGCATTTGGAGCATTTGGAGCCATTTGAAGCATTTGGAGCTGTCAGGCATTTGGAGAATTTGGAGCTGCTGGAAACATTTGGAGCTGTGAAGCATTTGAAGGCCGTTTGGAGCATTTGGAGCCATTTGGAACTGTGTTAAGCATTTGGAGGCTGTTGGAGCTTTTGGAGCCTTTTTTTGGAGCTGTTGGAGCATTTGGAGCCATTTGGAGCTGTGTTATGCATTTGGAGCTGTCAAGAATTTGGAGCCATTTAGAGCTGTGTTAAGCATTTGGAGGCTGTTGGAGCATTTGGAGCTGTTGGAGCATTTGGAGCTGCTGGAAACATTTGGAGCTGTCAAGCATTTGGAGGCCGTTTGGAGCATTTGGGGCTGCTCGAAACATTTGGAGCTGTCAAGCATTTGGAGGCTGTTGGAGCTGTTGGAGCCATTTGGAGGCCGTTTGGAGCATTTGGAGCATTTGGAGCCTTTTGAAGCATTTGGAGCTGTCAAGCATTTGGAAGCCGTTTGGAGCATTTGGAGCCATTTCGAACTGTGTTAAGCATTTGGAGGCTGTTGGAGCTTTTGGAGCCATTTGGAGGCCGTTTGGAGCATTTGGAGCCATTTGGAGCTTAGAAGTAGTCGTTGTACGTCTATGCAGGGCTAAATTTTTATAAGATTGCTGTCTTTCGCAAGTGATTCTGTAGTAGGATAGAAATTTTGTAATAAATATTATGTTTGTAAAAGACTTTTAGGTGTTTTATTCCTCGAACCTTACACTTTTCTGGTATTTTTATTAAATTTATTTTAGCTTCGTCCAGGATCGTGTCAAGGACCTTAGTCGATCTAATCAATCAGTATATAGATTACAAATTTATTTAATGAGTTTTGAACTTTTTCCCGAATCTCTAGCATTACAATTACGAATTTCCAATATGGTGGTCTTGATGTCTGATAGGATGATGGTAGTAGATGATTTAAAGTCTCTTTAAGAATGTTGAACATGGTATATTGGAATTATTATTTTTTAAATAAAATTCAATGTTTTGCATCGATCGAGGATCGAACCAAGGACTGGAGCGGATCGAATCGATATGTAAGTTAATGAGTGATTTTTTTTAATGAATTTTGAATTTTTTCCCGCTTTTCTAGCTACATTATTACATGATTTCAAGATGGCGGTCGAATTTCATGATGGCGGGGGCACCTCGGTAATAAATGATTACTGCACTGTAGCGGGTTAGAATAAAATTATCCAGATGGAAATGTACTCTATAATACAAGTACACACACAAGATGACGTACTCCAGCAGGTGGTATCCTCTGGTAGCATGTACTGAACATAAAATGACGGATCCATGATGGTCGACAAGGACAAAGTCAAATTTCAGGGACAAAGTCAAATTTCAAGGTCAAGGTCAAATTTCAAGGTCAAGGTCAAATTTCAAGATCAAGGTCAAATTTCAAGGTCAAGGTCAAAGTTCAAGGTCAAGGTCAAATTTCAAGGTCAAGGTCAAAGTTCAAGGTCAATGTTCAATGTCAACAGTTGAGGACACAAGTTTAGTGACCAGATAATTATACTACATGGTATCGGCACACTCTAGCTGACGAAAACCAGATGGTGGTCTCCAGCGGATGAAGACAAGATGGCGGACATGATGTCATACCAGTTGATGATATATACCTTGGTACTGGTGGTGGTAGATCAGTCTAGGTAGCTTTCATGGAGGAAGGATCGACCGTTTACTCTCGCCGGGAATCGAACCAAGGACGTACATCGATATAATCAAACAGAATTCAAATACGTTAATTTTTTGATGAATTTTGGAATTTTTTTCATTAAAATCGGATAATAAATAAAGATTTTCAAGATGGCTTCCAAATTTAAAGATGTTGTATATGACGTCATACTGCCGGATGATATATATGCTATGAAAAAAGTGGTGGGAGTCAGTATGCCAGCAGTCACTGTGAGGGAAGGATCGGTCGCCATTTTTTTTTTGCCCTCACCGGGTTCGAACCGAGGACTCCGAACTCCGTGTCGTACATGTTTGTTTTTTGTAATTATTTTATTAAAATTTTATTATTTGAATTTTTTTATAATTTAAAAAAAAATTCATTAAATTCGGATAATAAATAAAAAAGTTAAAGATGACGACCGTAACGGAAATTGCAACAGTGACGTCATCATCCAAGATGGCGGAACACACAACGCCGGAATTTTCGAGAACACAATGACGTCATCAAAAATTGCGGATCAATGATGGCGGATCCAAAATGGCCGCCGGGGTCAAGGTCAAGGTCAAAGGTCAAGGTCACTTCCATCCAAGATGGCAGCCGTGACGTCACAATCCAATATGGCGGACCGGCAATCCCACTCCTCAATCCTCACCCTGGACCCTGTGCCAGTTCCGTCATTCCTATACTACTTGCTTCCTATTTTTTGATGGTGCTTCTATTTTTTTAATGTTGTTTTGACTCTAGTATTTTAGTAAATTGTTCTTGATTTGACTAGCGTATTATTCAAACCGGTTAATGTATATAAACGAGTCCTAGACAGCAGGACGCTCAGTTTGTTACTGCCCTCGACGGTGTACGGATCACCTAGTTTGTTTCTTCTTCTGGTGCATAAGACGTGTAATTGGCTGTTCTTGAGACTTCGATGGCATCTTTACCGAATTTAACGTCGTACTCGATGGAGGATGTACCATCGACTACGGGAACCATGACGTCGGCGCCGACGATGTTGGAGCAGATCCCGTTGGCAACGCCTCTGACAACACTGGAGGAGACTTCGATATGTGCTGTTCCACCATCAGCTGAAGTTTCATCAGCATTGAATACTTCAATTAATGAAGAGCGTACTTCGCATCAGTGCAAATACTGTGGTGCATCATTTACTATCACCTCAAATGCTCGCAGACATGAAAGAAGTGGTTGTTCTTATAATGTTCAAAGAATACAATTTCAGTGCAATAAGTGCAATAAACTAATTTCACGTCTCGATAGCTTACATCGTCATTATAAAAAATGCTCCGAGACGTATAATGAACATGCTTATTGATTTGACTTCTGTGTTGTATCGGCTAATGAGACTATATATAGGTGCTATGAACTTCAGTCCGTCTCTGGCTGCGGTGATGGATGGATCGGATAGACATTTAAAGTCATGTAAAAGGCTTAGTCCATACAATAAGAAGACTGTTTGAATCGAGGAATCCAAAAGGCTTTGGTAATTTGTCAGTGTTTTTTGTACTTGTAGTAGTGTATTGAATTTATTTAATAAAATTTTTTTAAAAGAACTTGTGGTGTTTTTATTTTCTCAAACCTAACACTTTTTTAGTATTTTTTTAATTGAAGTTGTTTTGTATCGGCCAGGGATCGAACCGAGGACGGGAATCGATCGAATCAATATGTAAATTAATGAGTGATTTATTTAATGAATTTTGGATTTTTTCCCCGTTTTTCTAGCTACATTATTACATGATTTCAAGATGACGACCGAATTTCAAGATGGCGGAGGGCACCTCCATAATAAATGATTACTGCACTGTAGCGGGTTAGAATAAAATTATCCAGATGGAAATGTACTCTATAATACAAGTACACACACAATATGGCGTACTCCAGCAGGTGGTCGCTCCTGGTAGCATGTACTGAACATAAAATGTCGGATCCATGATGGTCGACAAGGACAAAGTCAAATTTCAAGGTCAAGGTCAAATTTCAAGGTCAAGGTCAAATTTCAAGGTCAAGGTAAAAGTTCAAGGTCAAGGTCAAAGTTCAAGGTCAAGGTTCAAGGTTAAGGTCAATGTTCAATGTGAACAGTTGAGGACAAAAGTATGGTGACCAGATAATTATACTACATGGTATCGGCACACTCTAGCAGACGAAAACAAGATGGTGGTCTCCAGCGGATGAAGACAAGATGGCGGACATGATGTCATACCAGTTGACGATATATACCTTGGTGTTGTTGGTGTTAGATCAGTCTAGGTAGCTTTCATGGAGGAAGGATCGACCGTTTACTCTCGCCGGGAATCGAACCAAGGACGTACATCGATATAATCAAACATTATATTTATTGTCAATTTATATAATTAATTTTGGAATTTTTTTCATTAAAATCGGATAATAAATAAAGATTTTCAAGATGGCGTCCAAATTTCAAGATGGCGGACATGACGTCATACTAACTGATGGTATATGTGCATTGGTAAAAGTGGTGGGGGTCAGTCTGCTAGCACCCACCACGGGGGAAGGATCGGTCGCCATTTTTTATTTTTCTTGCCCTCACCATGTTCGATCCGAGGACTCCAAACTCCGTGTCGTTAATGTTTGTTTTTTATAAATATTTTATTAAATTTATATTAAATGAATTTTTTTTATAATTTTTAAAAAAATTTCATTAAAATCGGATAATAAATAAAAAAGTTTAAGATGGCGGCCGTAACGGAAAATGCAACGGTGACGTCATCATCCAATATGGCGGAAAACACATCACCGGAATTTTCTAGAACACAATGACGTCATCCAAAATGGCGGATCCAAGATGGCGGATCCAAAATGGCCGCCGTGATCTACTTGTCCCGTTACGTTATGTCCCGTTACGATGTGTCCCGTTACACTCATCCAAGATGGCCGCCGTGACGCAGAGATGGACGTGGTGTCAGAGATGTGGCTCGGCACCACAGGCACCACAGCCTGCAGCCTGCGCCAGTTCCGTCATTCCTATACTACTTTAATATTATGTAAACTTATCGTGATACACTAAAAAAACTTAATTTATGGAAGTAATTCCGTTTTTTTTAACAAGTGATGTAAGTCGAAACTTAAAAAAAATATTTTCATTTTGTTTTCAACTCAAGCAATGTTTTTAAAGTATGTTTACTACATGAAATATTTTAATAAGTATCGATACTGCATTAGTATTATACTATTTTTAATATTTCATTAAACTTAAACATCGTAAAGTAATCACAGAAAGTGCTGTTAACATAACTAACAAAATAACGTGAAAAAAATATCTAAAAAAATAATACACACGTTCATATCTGTGGTTAGTTTATTCAAGTTTTTTTTGCGATGAAAGTGCACTAATTGAGTTATGTGAGATGTAACACTTCACATTGCTATGTTAAATTTAAAGTTACATATTTATACTTACTCTTGAAATACCGAAGTGTCAATGTTTTTATATATTAATACACCGTCTAAAATATATATTTGTACGAAATCCGAGGCATTACACTGGAGACGCGGGCAGTAAAAAGGAAAGCCAATGTTTCCCCGATACGTGGCATGAGCACGTCGCACTTGGCATCAGGACGTGGCGGTCAGGCAGAGCCGAAAATACGATTTTGAGCTTTGTTTGAACTCGTTAGGCGCCCTCGGCCGTCCTGCATTGCGCCGGTCGATCCAAATGGACGCAACGAACGATCCAAGCGGAGGGATACACAACACGGCGCCGGAGAAATTTGCTTTTACTGGCCCTCGTTATTTCCTGGCTTTGTTTCCCACGACCTTTTTTTTTTGTTCTCGCCTCGCAACGGCACAACACGGGTAATCTGATCTGATAGCCTGCTGCGCACAACACTTATCCTTTTCCACACACCGTCACTACCCAGCCCATTTTATATCTTTCACGAACATAAGTGGGCTCTCGGACTCCAACTTGTACCAAAATTATTATTTTGAAAAACTTATTAATTAAGCACGTATCAGTTCATACGTTACCAGTTCCCATACTTCGGTATCTGCCACATACAGATCCGTATTTAGTAAGTCTTAACCAAATTTGATATAATTATATTTACATTTTGGATCGGTTATTTAAACAATGTTTTATTTAATTATATATTTTTCATTGTAAATGCGTTGCTTTTCATTACAATTTAGGTTATTTCAATCACTGACTAATCGAAAAACAATAACAAGTGTTTTTATGTATAACTAAAAATCATATATCCTTGTTTCTTGTGAACTTTATTTTAAAACTATTTTGATTTAAAACCATATTTATATTTTATGAATTAATTTAATGTTTTCTTAATATTGGCAAAAAAAAAAGTTTGCAAAATTGAAATCGAATAAAATCAAACAAATAACGATTGTTGGAATTTTTAAATTTTATATTGATTGAAAATTTGTAAAAGAGTAACGTTTGTCATGCCTCTATGAGTAGCCAACAGTTATTTAAATAGCATACACCAAATCGTTTTTCCCCCGATATCAATGTTTTAAAAATATTTTCTTACAAAGTTAGGTGTAACTTTTGTTATGGTAGGAAATACCTACCTAACGAGAATTCCCTAAAAGGCAGGACAACAGCAATACACGGGAGTCTTAAGAGGTTGCATAACTCCTAGGCCCCAGGAAACACGGGATTCACAGGCAGAGGCGACCCGAGGCTCACAGGCGTCCGAGCCCTTAGCAACAACGCAGTGAGCGCCGATTGGCCCTAGATGATGTCACTTCGGGTCTGTGCTGATTGGCTCTTGATGATGTCACTTCGGGGTTGCGCTGATTGGCTCTTGATGATGTCACTCGGGGCTCGCCGGGTATAAATACTGGTTTGTTAGCAAGCAGCAAGCAGAAGGTGCTTGACTACTAGCCAGAGGCTTCGGCTTACACCATCGCTCCGAAGAAGACTACAAATCGACACGCTGCCGCCATCGCCCACGACGTCCGAAACTTCGCTGCGCCACAACGCTGCCGACTTAGAAAAATCCGCACCCGGGGCAAAAGGGACCGCTGCTCCGCCACGAGAGACAGTCACTCTGCATCCAGAGGTCACAACCGGACTCTGCCTGCGGCGGCCGCGCTGTCACCTCCGGAGTCTATCACCTCCATCCGCACTCAAGGTGGGACTTAGCTGAATTCCAACAAGACGGTAAGTGGAACTTTAACTTTTTCACTCTGGATCGGGACTTAGCCGCAGACGACATACCACGAAGAAACAGTCTTAACCTCAGACGCCACGACAAAAGAAAAACCGCCACCAATACTTGCCAGGAGCGAGTAGGAACTCGCTCGGCGAGTAATTTCGAGGAAAGCTGCTAATCGAATTTGACGTCCTCAAGGGTGGGCGAATACCCCCTGAAGGTAAATAGTGACGGGAGCAGAATTTTGATTAGGGACACTCGCTCAGCGGTTAGCGAAGGAGCGAGTCGGCGCAACGAGAGTGGAGGTCGACATCGACGTCGTCCGCATACGGCGACGAGGGTTTATAGGCAGCGTTGGCGAACTTACCCGGAATTGACTTTGTACATAGAGTAGTTAACTAATAGAGACCGGACTGAGACGCCGGAAAGCCGGAACTAGGAATAAAGACGAGTTGGCCGCACCTCAATAGGGTGTAGGCGAAAACGCCACTAGGGCTCTGATTTAAATGTTTGTTACATAAATAGAGGGCGGACCCAAACTCGCGGCGTAGGTTAATATTGTAAGTCTCAGTCAAGTATATATTCTGAATTGTGTGTAAGATAAAGTTCTTGTAATTTTGTGTAAAGTTATAAGTCTAATTTTGCAACATAGTTTTTGGAAGTATCAGTAAAATAATTCAAATAATATTTTAATACAAAAGTTACATTGTTTGTTCCCATTGCTATCATTATCTCTAAACGTATCTGTCAGGGTTATTATTCGTTCTGTGTTGGTACTCGTTGCATGGAATTAAAAGTGTGTAATTTGTGTTCACAGACACCGTCAGCCATTTGCTGTTAACCGACTTCAGCTATTGAAGCAAACGGTGACGTACAAATATCAAGTTTGCATGTTTCTCGTGTGTTATGTCATAACCAATAAAAGCGTCTTGTACACAAAACTGTTTAAGTTTTTTCGCAAGATAAAAACCCTCCCTATCTCCCTTGGCAACTCTGTTCGATTCGCTGCAGGAGATAACACTTTAATTGATAAATATTTAAATGAATATTACTTAAATGTGATGTAAATAGCTTGCAATTATCATGGAGTAACAGAAACAAAAGAAAACTGTTGCGTAACTTAAAAGAATTAATAAGTAAAAATATTGAAGCCAGTTAATTATTTAAGTAAAACTTTTTGTTCTGAATATATTGTATGAAAAGTAGTTACCTAAGCACAATAGAGACGTGAGGTTTAACAGTTTATCACGTTATGCCTCAGATTATTATGAGTTTGAAACTAAAATTAAAAAAGTTATTATTTGGAATAAGTGACTGAAACCAAATAGGCGTTATACGAGTCACTTATAACAAAATTTCAAAAGGTATTTAAATATGAAGCATAAAAAATATAACATTCGTAATGTAGGAGACAATAAATAATTCTTATTTTCCCGATGATTAAAAAATACACTTATTAAACTGGTTTGGTAGGATTCCTATCATTAAATACTTAAAACCATAAAAAAAATTTGTTCCAATCAAAACTTTTAAAAAATAAACAACACAATTAATTTAGTAGCCAGCTGGTTGTTCAATTGGCCAATTTCATGGAAGACTACACCCTGATAAAATACCTGTCATATCATTTTCACACACGACAGAACTGGTCATAGCAGAAACTCTGGTTAAAGCGCCGGCATTTATCTCCACAACACATGCACATTAATTGGACATTTTAGGGTCATTGTTAATATAGGCTAGTCGAAAACTATATCCGCACGTGGTCGGAACGCTATATTTATGTATTACCAGAATTTTAGTGGTGTGCATACAAAATGTTTTATTTTTAATGAATTATAGTTAATTGCATATACTGTTATGTTTAAGCTTATACATAGTTCACATCTAAAAGAATTAACTCCTATTTTCCCCAAAATTTGGCTGGTTTCTGAAATACCGGAATTACAATATTACAAATTTATCTAGAGTTTGTGGAGAACTGACTGCTATTGTCTCCAATAGTTTGCCCCGTTTCACTTTGTGACAGGACTAAATGATAAACAATAAAAAAATATATTTGAGCTGAAATCTCTACAACTCAACAAAAAAATAATTTCCCTTAGCAATGTATATTTATTTCCGAACACTAAATAACTGAGATTAGAATTTTTTTCCATGTTTTTTGGAAGTAAATTGTCAACTTACTTGCATCACATCTTGCTTTAAGGCGTCTTTAAAGTCTCATAAATCAATTATACTTATAGACGTTCACAGAACGTACCACATTATATCAGGAAATTAAAGGGCCAAATTTTACTGATAAAATCTTATTGCCGGAATTTAAACCACGTTAATTTTATGTGTCCTGAATATAGAAATAATAATTTTGCCATTAAAACCTTGTCTTAAGTGACTTGATGGGACGCCGGGATCCAAGAATAAATGGAAAATTTTTGTGCATTTCGGATTTGATGAAGGCAAAGACTAAGTAAGGAATTGGTCCTCGCTGGAACCGTACACAGCCCCACAACACTAACGCTATCTCTGCAAGACTCATATCGGTTCTAGAAAAATCAATAAAAAAAAAGCACAGCAGTTAACAAGAAAATAACTATTGTATTTCACATATTATTTTACCTGCAATTTCTGTCTGTAGTTTCATCAGTGCAACGAGCCTTATAGTATGAGCAGTGAACAAACACTTCAAAAAACAAGCTCCAGCAGATGGAGGGAACACAGCGAACCAATGCTAACATGGAAGCCATATAAAGGGGTAAAATAACGATGCAGGACTTTATTTAGGGCCGTAAAAATTATCTGATTAAAAATAAATTAATAACTGTTAAGATACTTAGTTCCAAGGCGTGTTTGTGCAAGATGATTCATCCCTTAAACGAAGTACTAGCGAGTGTGACACAGAAAATCTCGACCCATCAGAGGGCCGCAGCAAGATCCGTGTAGTCTGAGATACGGATGCGTGGGCAACTGTGCCTTGGTGACTTGAGGCATCTGACAGAATTAAGACAGTACCTTTGTGGCTGAACGTTGTGCTATAGCTACGAGACATAAACTTTTTCACACCAATAGAACTGCAGAATATCTTGTCTTTTTTTTCCTTCTAATAAAATACCGAATATGTGAGACTGAAAGAAATAAATCTTTAATGTCCACATCATTTACTTTATGGGTTAAAGCTTCTTTTCCGCCTATATAGAGTTAGATCCAAAAAGGAATGTCGTACCAGTAAATTTCAAAATTTAGAATACGACACTGGATTCTGCTAAAGCTGACACGAATTATTCTTCGTTTAAAACTATGAGACTATTAATTTTTGCACAACATAATATTTTTTGTTAGACCACAAATTGAAATCCTCAAAAAGCATCTAGCTTAAAAATTTTTTTACAGATGACGAGCTGTCATAAACACACAAAATAATAAAAACCACAATCAGGTAAAAATGCACTTAGCTTTGCACACTGGTTATTTATGAAAAGATTTGACAAAAGACCCGTAAGACTAGCATTAAAACCACATTAACAAATACGTAAACACTAAATAAACTATAGAAATCTAACAATAAAAATAAAAATAAACGTAATTTTAATTTAAAATAATAATTTACATATAATTTTCAAAACAAAAGTTACATTATTCCAGATGGAAAAAATTTGAGGAAAAAAGAAAAATATATATAATTGGTTTAAGCTCGCTCTATTAATACCACATTATTATGCGAGCTCAAGGTCTTTCAAATGCAGACACTAGCCTCACATTACAACTGGTTTACGAAATCTCCAAACAACATTCGTTGGAGGAAAAGAAGGGTTTCTCTCTATTAGTAAAGTTTATTAATGTTGTCAAATACTGTTACGAAATAACGTTTTATGCCGTGGTGATTTCTTTCCTTCATTCCTTTGAACAAGCCGCTTCACTGAAGAAACAAGGAAGGTACGGCAGCGGACAGACCGGCGTGTGGGATTACCATCGAGGATTGCTGACCGGACGGCAACCAGAAGTGATAAAGCTGGGTGTGGTGAGAAGCGCACAAAGCCACGGTATGAAGGCATGCGAGGGTGTGCTGGTACGAGTGTAGCGGACCGGCAGCAGTTCG
Organism: Bacillus rossius redtenbacheri; assembly: GCF_032445375.1. NCBI lineage: Eukaryota > Metazoa > Arthropoda > Insecta > Phasmatodea > Bacillidae > Bacillus > Bacillus rossius. Next base: position 31,945,711 of record NC_086333.1, on the reverse strand, counting down.
CGAGCTAGAAGACGGGGTCCGGGTGGCGCGAACAGTTGGAAAAGAAGGTCGGTAAGGGAGCTGCCAGCAGGATAAAGGAGAGAGTGCGTATATTCGGCGAGCGGAAGAAAAATCGACGGGCGCCGAGTAGATTAAATGTTGCGGAGGCGCAGGAACTTTTAAGGCGAAAGCGTTCCGCAAAGTTGCGAGGAAAGAAACCCGAGACGCTCCAACTCGCGGTGGCGCCTGGAACTTCGGAACACTGCCGCGCCGTGGTTTCACCGTCGGGAGGGGGGCGGGGAGGGCCGAACTGCGGGCCCACTTCTTATAAATATTTTATATTAAAAATCTGAATATTGTGTACTAAAGTTTCTGCCGATCCCTCCTCCCCCGGCGACCGCTGAACCGGAGTTCAACATCTCCGCAGCCTCTCGCTGCGAGCAAAGTGAAGCTAATGTAACGGCAAAGCAATAAAGAAAATTGCGCCACCCTCCGTGCTCCCTGTGAACCGAAGGGGAGAAAAAAAAATTTCTTACCCGCAGAAACCCTGCAGGTTAACCACCACTGCTATACAAAAGAACACGAATATCATTGAAACTTTTGGTTCCCGGGGTTAAAGATATACTTCCAAAACCAGTGTAGATTTTATCACGTTTCTTTTCAGCTGTAGAAGAATGCCAAGGATAATTTCAATAGTAACATCTTTTCCAGTAAAAATATCTAATTTCTAACTGAATTAATATGGAAAATTTAATTATTAAACAAATTATTTTCAATCTTAAACTAAGGTTAACTTGTATTGTTTTTTTTTAATTTATTGCATATTTCCACCTCTTAACAACATAAGGAAATTATTTTAAAAAAAATTATTTACATTTCCGAAATTTTTATGCTGTTAAATCCGCAAACAAAGGCTTCGCAGATATGAAGAAAGTATAAAGTATTTCCAAAAAAAATATTTATAATTACGTAAGATTTTATGCAAACATTTTTGTCTCTTCTTATTTTTACATCAATTTTTTAAAAACATTAGAATAAGAATACTGTACAGGTTTAATTGATATCTCTAGATTGCGAATCATAATTTTTTTGCTTGAAATAATTTTGTAAAGTCTTTGTATTAATATTTCATTAATGCCCAAATTTTTGTAGGAAAATTTAACTCCAAATACCAGTTGATCAATACTTTCAATATTTTACTTTGCTATTAAAAGTCCTGTCCGAATTAAAGAGGAATATGGGAGTAATAAGTAAATATTTTATACAAATATATATATATATATAGAACGACATAAAAATATGTCTTTACATAATATAACATGATATAATGGATAAATTTATACATCAATACCTAAAATTAAGAAATTAAGTTTTTGAAAAAATGACAAAGTATAAGCATAACAACACCTACCCATATATATATATATATAAAAGCTAAAGATCCTGGCGTTGCCTATGGCAAACCACCCGTAGGAGCTGATGTTTGTAAAAACTATGACTACTTAGCAAAATAAATATAGTGCAGGATCTCAAGTCTGTAGGTCATACAGTTCCGGAGATTTCGTGATGTCAGTCAGTGGTTTTACTAAAATAAGCTTCCATAAGAGGTTCAGATGCGTTAGAGATTAAAATTTCCGTCTTAATTGTAACGGCTGTTGCATTGTTGATGCTTGGAAAATTTTTTTAAGTGTTTCATTTAGTGTAATTAAAGGGTTTTTTTTTATAATAACAACACACATAAATACATTAATTTCTTTTTCTATTCACGATAGTTCGCCCACGCTCCCACCCAGTAAAAGATTTTCACAGGAAAAAAAATAAACAGTTCACTCTTTATTTGATGTATGCTTTTTGAACACTTATTTTATATATAAATGTGATTAAAAATTAATCATATATATATTCTTCTGGTTACGTTTTTTTAAACTTTAGTTCATACTATGGAGAAGACATTAAAATTATTCCAGTTGGCTTTTTATTTAGTGCAAGATTTTTTAAACACACAATTATATACAAATATTAAGAATATATACACTTTCGGTTATGTTATTCACTTATATTTCTTTAATTTTGTCCATACAGTTTAGTAGTATACGAATGTATGTTCTGGAACATGGCTTCTGGCTGTGGTGCCTGTGGTGACACCCGCCATCTTGGATTGTGACGTCACGGCGGCCATCTTGGATGACCTTGACCTTGACCTTTGACCTTGACCTTTAATTTGATCCTCAAAAATCGCCAATATCCGCCAAAATTGGGCAAAATTTGCCCAAAATTCCTCAAAATTCGCCAAAATTTCCATTTCTGTGGAAAAAAATTCCGCCAAAAAATCTCAAAAAATTCCACAAATTAAAAAATTCTCTTTTCGAGGGAAAAATTTCCCGTTTCGAGGGAAAAATTCCCATTTTTAGTCCTTAAAAATCCCAGCGGCTGAAAATTCCTAAAACTGGCTTAAGCATCCTTAACTCAAGCCAGCGTTAAGCCATTTATAGGATTATGACGTCACCGTTGCAATTTTCGTTACGTCCGCCATCTTGAAAATCCACAATTTTTATGTTAGAAAATCGGGAAAATTTTTAAAAATCATTAAAAAAATTATTTAATCGAATTAAAAAAATATTAAAAACCACTGTTGCAGTTATCGTTACGGTTGCCATCTTGGATTATATAAATGTTACATATTTCGTTACACCCGCCATCTTGGTTGAGTACCATGTCATTCTTACACTTTATGTTACGACCACCATATTGGATCCTATTAATGTTGCAATTATCGTTATGGTCGCCATCTTTAAATTTGGACGCCATCTTGGAAATCCGTAGTTTTTATGTTAGAAAATCGGGAAAAATTCCAAAATTCATCAAAAAATTAATGTATTTAAATTCTGTATGATTATATCGATGTACGTCCTTGGTTCGATTCCCGACGAGAGTAAACGGTCGATCCTTCCTCCATGAAAGCTACCTAGACTGATCTACCACCACCAGTACCAAGGTTTATATCATCAACTGGTATGACATCATGTCCACCATCTTGTCTTCATCCGCTGGAGTCCACCATCTTGTTTTCGTCTGCTAGAGTGTGCCGATACCATGTAGTATAATTATCTGGTCACCATACTTTTGTCCTCAACTGTTGACATTGATCATTGACCTTGGCCTTTGACCTTGACCTTTAAATTTGACCTTGACCTTGAAATTTGACCTTGACCTTGAAATTTGACCTTGACCTTGAAATTTGACCTTGACCTTGAAATTTGACTTTGTCCTTGAAATTTGACTTTGTCCTTGAAATTTGACTTTGTCCTTGTCGACCATCATGGATCCGACATTTTATGTTCAGTACATGCTACCAGGAGCTACCACCTGCCAGAGTACTCCATCTTGTGTGTGTACTTGTATTATGGAGTACATTTCCATCTGGTTAATTTTATTCTAACCCGCTACAGTGCAGTAATCATTTATTACCGAGGTGCCCCCGCCATCTTGAAATTCGACCGCCATCTTGAAATCATGTAATAATGTAGCTAGAAAAGCGGGAAAAAATCCAAAATTCATTAAATAAATCACTCATTAACTTACATATTGATTCGATCCGCTCCCGTCCTTGGTTCGATACCCGATCGATGCAATAATGTTTAATTTTATGAAAAAATAATAATTTCAATATACCATGTTCATCATTCTTAAAGAGACTTTAAAACCTCTACTAACATCATCCTATCAGACATCAAGACCACCATATTGGAAATTCATAATTGTAATGTTAGAGATTCAGGGAAAAGTTCAAAATCCATTAAATAAATTTGTAATCTATATACTGATTGATTAGATCGACTAAGGTCCTTGGTTTGATCCCTGGCCGATACAAATCAACTTTAATTTTAAAAAAGTACCAGAAAAGTGTAAGGTTCGAGAAATAAAACACCTCAAAGTCTTTTACAAACATAATATTTATTACACAATTTCTATCCTACTACAGAATCACTTGCGAAAGCCAGCAATCTTATAAACATTTAGCCCTGCATAGACGTGCATCGACTACTTCTTAGCTCCAAATGGCTACAAATGCTTCAAAAGGCTCCAAATGCTCCAACAGCTCCAAAAAAAGGCTCCAAATGCTCCAATAACCACCAAATGCCTAACACAGCTCCAAATGCTCCAAACGACATCCAAATGCTTGACAGCCTCCAAATGCTTGACTGCTCCAAACGGCTCCAAATGCTCCAAATGTCTCCAAATTGCTTCAAATTCTCCAAACGGCTCCAAATGCTCCAAATTGCTCCAAATGTTCCAAACGGCGCCAAATGCTCCAAATGCTCCAAATGCTTCAAACAGCTCCAAATGCTCCAAACGGCTCCAAAAGCTCCAAATGTCTCCAAATGCTCCAAACGGCTCCAAATGCTCCAAATGTCTCCAAAAGGCTCCAAATGCTCCAAACGGCTCCAAATTGCTCCAAATGCTCCAAACGGCTCCAAATGCTCCAAACGGCTCCAAATGTCTCCAAAAGGCTCCAAATTCTCCAAATGCTCCAAATGTCTCCAAAAGGCTCCAAATGCTTCAAAAGGCTCCAATTGCTCCAAACGGCCTCCAAATGCTCCAAATGGCTCCAAATGCTCCAAATGGCCCCAAATGCTCCAAATGGCTCCAACAGCTCCAAAAGGCTCCAAATGCTTCAAAAGGCTCCAATTGTTCCAAGAGCTCCATCTTCAATTGATTCCAACTGATTCCAATTACTTTTCTTATCGAACTTGGCATGGTTACTAACATGTCTTTATTAGTATACATTTTGACTGGCAGTGGTAACGTATTTTGCACCTTTAAGTTATAAGTTTTATTTAGAAATCAGATTTCGATAAATGGTAGATACCATTTGGAAAGAAAATATATTAATTTATCTTCAAGTTTATACACATTTAATTTAAGCCATTATTGTATGTAGCCAGCTTCCCTCAGTTCTTTGAGTATGAAGGATATTTCTTTAATGTTCGAATAGTTTCCTGCACAAAGCGATCCATGTAGTCGTAGCCTGTCAACCAATATGTTAGGATCTTCCCATGAGGTATAATCAAACTCTTCTGCTGCGTTCATCATCCTTGCATGTTTATAATAAATATTATTATCTCTGGTGTCTATCGTTTTGACACCAACCTCAAGGTCACTTTCGTCATCGTGACAGTGATTATCACAAGCTTGATCAGGATAATTTATTTTATTACGACGTTTCCATCGTTTTGGTCTCAAACCACCATCACAGTCTTCGCTCTTGCATGCTTTTGGTGCTTCAGCACAGTACTCAATCATGTCAGCCTTAGATGTGTCAGCACAGTCTTCGTTCACGCGAGCTTCTGATGTGTCACCACAGTCTTCAATCATGTCAGCACCACAAACTTGATCAGGATAATTTATTTTATTACGTCGTTTCCATCGTTTTGGTCTCAGACTGCCATCACAGTCTTCGATCTTGCCTGCTTTAGGTGCTTCAGTACAGTACTCAATCATGTCAGCCTTAGATGTGTCAGCACAGTCTTCGTTCACGCCAGCTTCTGATGTGTCACCACAGTCTTCAATCATGTCAGCACCACAAACTTGATCAGGATAATTTATTTTATTACGTCGTTTCCATCGTTTTGGTCTCAGACCGCCATCACAGTCTTCGATCTTACCTGCTTTAGGTGCTTCAGTACAGTACTCAATCATGTCAGCCTCAGATGTGTCACCACAATCTTCAATCATGCACGCTTCAGATGATTCATCATAGTCTTCGACCTTGTAAGCTTCAGATGGTTCTCCATCTTTCTCATTTTCATGGAGACGACTAGATATTGGAGTAAATATATTTTCATTTCTAATGTGGTTACAACTTCCTTCGTTTGTTTTAGATTTTAAATTATTATCTTGATCTAGATCAGTAATTTTAGCATTAGCTTTTTCGCCTTCGTTCCTCTTCCGCGATGTTGTAGCCCAGTCTTCGTTATCTTTATTCATCTTAATTGTACAGTTTTAAATTAGATATATTACTTAAATAGAATTTTTTAATTATTTCATCAGCGAGAATTAATTTATCTCATTCAAAGGTACTTTTTGCAAGTCGTTCTGCTTTTCAACAACAGATATCGCCACATGTTACTTGCAGGTAAATAATATTTAGTTCTTTTATGCGGGATGCGGGATGCTCACTAACGATCGAAATAGAACGATGGCTTCGCTAGACTCCAAGGAGAAGGAAGTTCGTCCATCCTGTTAGTGCTTCTTAGATTTCTCAGAAATTATTTGACTGAGTAATGATATTTTTTTTTAATTTCCGCCTGATAAAAATATTACAAGTAATGATTGAGTAGCAGAAGTTCACTAATTATATGCAACCTTGAATAAAAAATGACATGCTTCATTAAGTAAAAAAATCCTTCATGCAGAGATAAATTCCTCAACAGTAACCAGAAGCACTCGGAGAAAACCATCAGATGTATAGTCAGGAATAATCAGAAGCACCCAGTGAAAACCATCAAAATATTGTCAAGAATAATCAGGAGCACACGGAGAAATCCATCAAAATATTGTCAAGAATAATCAGGAGCACACGGAGAAATCCACCATAATACTGTCAAGAATAAACGGGAGCACACGGAGAAAACCGCTATAATAATGACAAGAATAATCGGAAGCACACGGAGAAAACCGCCACAAGTTTTCTTTGATATCATAAAATTTCAGGAAAAAATAATAAAAAATAAAAATAAATTAATAAAAAATTTAAAAAAATAAAATAAAAAATACATAAACAGATTCTGCTAGCTTGTGAACTTCTCATTGTTGAGCAAAGATATAGTTCTAGTACAAGCCAGAATTTTATGTATTTTTTATTTTATTTTTTTAAATTTTTTATTAATTTATTTTTATTTTTTATTATTTTTTCCTGAAATTTTATGATATCAAAGAAAACTTGTGGCGGTTTTCTCCGTGTGCTTCCGATTATTCTTGTCAATATTATGGCAGTTTTCTCCGTGTGCTCCCGTTTATTCTTGACAGTATTATGGTGGATTTCTCCGTGTGCTCCTGATTATTCTTGACAATATTTTGATGGATTTCTCCGTGTGCTCCTGATTATTCTTGACAATATTTTGATGGTTTTCACTGGGTGCTTCTGATTATTCCTGACTATACATCTGATGGTTTTCTCCGAGTGCTTCTGGTTACTGATGAGGAATTTATCTCTGCATGAAGGATTTTTTTACTTAATGAAGCATGTCATTTTTTATTCAAGGTTGCATATAATTAGTGAACTTCTGCTACTCAATCATTACTTGTAATATTTTTATCAGGCGGAAATTAAAAAAAAATATCATTACTCAGTCAAATAATTTCTGAGAAATCTAAGAAGCACTAACAGGATGGACGAACTTCCTTCTCCTTGGTGTCTAGCGAAGCCATCGTTCTATTTCGATCGTTAGTGAGCATCCCGCATCCCGCATAAAAGAACTAAATATTATTTACCTGTAAGTAACATGTGGCGATATCTGTTGTTTAAAAGCAGAACGACTTGCAAAAAGTACCTTTGAATGAGATAAATTAATTCTCGCTGATGAAATAATTAAAAAATTCTATTTAAGTAATATATCTAATTTAAAACTCTTAGTTTGCATCTGGCATTAGTCTCGGTAACTAATATGAATTCCGATTTAGGATCTGACGCTGTATCGAAACGTCATCACTGTAGATACTGTAGCAAGGTGTTTACCTTGAGAAAGAATGCTAAACGACATGAGAGAAGCGAGTGTAATTTGGGTCCTTGTCAAAAACCATTTTTTTTGCAGTCAGTGTCAGAAATCCTTTGGTAGAAGATATTACTTGGATAGACATTACAAGACCTGTACAATTAAGATGAATAAAGATAACGAAGACTGGGCTACAACATCGCGGAAGAGGAACGAAGGCGAAAAAGCTAATGCTAAAATTACTGATCTAGATCAAGATAAAAATTTAAAATCTAAAACAAACGAAGGAAGTTGTAACCACATTAGAAATGAAAATATATTTACTCCAATATCTAGTCGTCTCCATGAAAATGAGAAAGATGGAGAACCATCTGAAGCTTACAAGGTCGAAGACTATGATGAATCATCTGAAGCGTGCATGATTGAAGATTGTGGTGACACATCTGAGGCTGACATGATTGAGTACTGTACTGAAGCACCTAAAGCAGGTAAGATCGAAGACTGTGATGGCGGTCTGAGACCAAAACGACGGAAACGACGTAATAAAATAAATTATCCTGATCAAGTTTGTGGTGCTGACATGATTGAAGACTGTGGTGACACATCAGAAGCTGGCGTGAACGAAGACTGTGCTGACACATCTAAGGCTGACATGATTGAGTACTGTACTGAAGCACCTAAAGCAGGCAAGATCGAAGACTGTGATGGCGGTCTGAGACCAAAACGATGGAAACGACGTAATAAAATAAATTATCCTGATCAAGTTTGTGGTGCTGACATGATTGAAGACTGTGGTGACACATCAGAAGCTCGCGTGAACGAAGACTGTGCTGACACATCTAAGGCTGACATGATTGAGTACTGTGCTGAAGCACCAAAAGCATGCAAGAGCGAAGACTGTGATGGTGGTTTGAGACCAAAACGATGGAAACGTCGTAATAAAATAAATTATTCTGATCAAGCTTGTGATAATCACTGTCACGATGACGAAAGTGACCTTGAGGTTGGTGTCAAAACGATAGACACCAGAGATAATAATATTTATTATAAACATGCAAGGATGATGAACGCAGCAGAAGAGTTTGATTATACCTCATGGGAAGATCCTAACATATTGGTTGACAGGCTACGACTACTACATGGATCGCTTTGTGCAGGAAACTATTCGAACATTAAAGAAATATCCTTCATACTCAAAGAACTGAGGGAAGCTGGCTACATACAATAATGGCTTAAATTAAATGTGTATAAACTTGAAGATAAATTAATATATTTTCTTTCCAAATGGTATCTACCATTTATCGAAATCTGATTTCTAAATAAAACTTATAACTTAAAGGTGCAAAATACGTTACCACTGCCAGTCAAAATGTATACTAATAAAGACATGTTAGTAACCATGCCAAGTTCGATAAGAAAAGTAATTGGAATCAGTTGGAATCAATTGAAGATGGAGCTCTTGGAACAATTGGAGCCTTTTGAAGCATTTGGAGCCTTTTGGAGCTGTTGGAGCCATTTGGAGCATTTGGGGCCATTTGGAGCATTTGGAGCCATTTGGAGCATTTGGAGGCCGTTTGGAGCAATTGGAGCCTTTTGAAGCATTTGGAGCCTTTTGGAGACATTTGGAGCATTTGGAGCATTTGGAGCCTTTTGGAGACATTTGGAGCCGTTTGGAGCATTTGGAGCCGTTTGGAGCATTTGGAGCAATTTGGAGCATTTGGAGCCGTTTGGAGCATTTGGAGCCGTTTAGAGCATTTGGAGCAATTTGGAGCATTTGGAGCCGTTTGGAGCATTTGGAGCAATTTGGAGCCGTTTGGAGCATTTGGAGCCTTTTGGAGACATTTGGAGCATTTGGAGCCGTTTGGAGCATTGGGAGACATTTGGAACTTTTGGAGCCGTTTGGAGCATTTGGAGCTGTTTGGAGCATTTGGAGCATTTGGAGAATTTGGCGCCGTTTGGAACATTTGGAGCAATTTGGAGCATTTGGAGCCGTTTGGAGCATTTGAAGCAATTTGGAGACATTTGGAGCATTTGGAGCCGTTTGGAGCAGTCAAGCATTTGGAGGCTGTCAAGCATTTGGATGTCGTTTGGAGCATTTGGAGCTGTGTTAGGCATTTGGTGGTTATTGGAGCATTTGGAGCCTTTTTTTGGAGCTGTTGGAGCATTTGGAGCCTTTTGAAGCATTTGTAGCCATTTGGAGCTAAGAAGTAGTCGATGCACGTCTATGCAGGGCTAAATGTTTATAAGATTGCTGGCTTTCGCAAGTGATTCTGTAGTAGGATAGAAATTGTGTAATAAATATTATGTTTGTAAAAGACTTTGAGGTGTTTTATTTCTCGAACCTTACACTTTTCTGGTACTTTTTTAAAATTAAAGTTGATTTGTATCGGCCAGGGATCAAACCAAGGACCTTAGTCGATCTAATCAATCAGTATATAGATTACAAATTTATTTAATGGATTTTGAACTTTTCCCTGAATCTCTAACATTACAATTATGAATTTCCAATATGCTGGTCTTGATGTCTGATAGGATGATGTTAGTAGAGGTTTTAAAGTCTCTTTAAGAATGATGAACATGGTATATTGAAATTATTATTTTTTCATAAAATTAAACATTATTGCATCGATCGGGTATCGAACCAAGGACGGGAGCGGATCGAATCAATATGTAAGTTAATGAGTGATTTATTTAATGAATTTTGGATTTTTTCCCGCTTTTCTAGCTACATTATTACATGATTTCAAGATGGCGGTCGAATTTCAAGATGGCGGGGGCACCTCGGTAATAAATGATTACTGCACTGTAGCGGGTTAGAATAAAATTAACCAGATGGAAATGTACTCCATAATACAAGTACACACACAAGATGGAGTACTCTGGCAGGTGGTAGCTCCTGGTAGCATGTACTGAACATAAAATGTCGGATCCATGATGGTCGACAAGGACAAAGTCAAATTTCAAGGACAAAGTCAAATTTCAAGGACAAAGTCCAATTTCAAGGTCAAGGTCAAATTTCAAGGTCAAGGTCAAATTTAAAGGTCAAGGTCAAAGGCCAAGGTCAATGATCAATGTCAACAGTTGAGGACAAAAGTATGGTGACCAGATAATTATACTACATGGTATCGGCACACTCTAGCAGACGAAAACAAGATGGTGGACTCCAGCGGATGAAGACAAGATGGTGGACATGAGGTCATACCAGTTGATGATATAAACCTTGGTACTGGTGGTGGTAGATCAGTCTAGGTAGCTTTCATGGAGGAAGGATCGACCGTTTACTCTCGTCGGGAATCGAACCAAGGACGTACATCGATATAATCATACAGAATTTAAATACATTAATTTTTTGATGAATTTTGGAATTTTTCCCGATTTTCTAACATAAAAACTACGGATTTCCAAGATGGCGTCCAAATTTAAAGATGGCGACCATAACGATAATTGCAACATTAATAGGATCCAATATGGTGGTCGTAACGTAAAGTGTAAGAATGACATGGTACTCAACCAAGATGGTGGGTGTAACGAAATATGTAACATTTATATAATCCAAGATGGCAACCGTAACGATAACTGCAACAGTGGTTTTTAATATTTTTTTAATTCGATTAAATAATTTTTTTAATGATTTTTAAAATTTTTCCCGATTTTCTAACATAAAAATTGTGGATTTTCAAGATGGCGGACGTAACGAAAATTGCAACGGTGACGTCATAATCCTATAAATGGCTTAACGCTGGCTTGAGTTAAGGATGCTTAAGCCAGTTTCAGGAATTTTCAGCCGCTGGGATTTTTAAGGACTAAAAACGGGAATTTTTCCCTCGAAACGGGAAATTTTTCCCTCGAAAAGAGAATTTTTTAATTTGTGGAATTTTTTGAGATTTTTTGGCGGAATTTTTTTCCACAGAAATGGAAATTTTGGCGAATTTTGAGGAATTTTGGGCAAATTTTGCCCAATTTTGGCGGATTTTGGCGATTTTTGAGAATCAAATTAAAGGTCAAGGTCAAAGGTCAAGGTCAAGTTCATCCAAGATGGCCGCGGTGACGTCACAATCCAAGATGGCGGGTGTCACCACAGGCACCACAGCCAGAAGCCATGTTCCAGAACATACATTCGTATACTACTCAGTTTTTTATCATGTTTTGCTGTGGAAAAGTCTGCTTGGCACACTTGGTTTGTCCTATCCACAGGGCAAAGATAGCCGCAGCAAGGCGTTTCATACTTTGACCAAACGACAATGTTTCGTTCTGCTGCAGTGCTTGCTGTAGCAAAGTTCGCGGTTGGTTTTTCAGAAAGTTATAAGTTAACGAAGCAAGCAGGAGAAACTCACTCTCGGGTTACATAGCTTTACAGCACAAGCAGGGTCCTCGCAGACAAAGACAGACACTGATTTCCCTGACCTGTAAAGATCTTTAGGGTTCCATTTTAGTCAGAAATGCATACCGTCTCAAAACATCTTTAGGTATGTGATTGAGGTTGTGAACCAGTCTGACATCGTGGCGTAAAACCATAATTGATACTGTACGCACTGCGGTCCGGTCCAGACCAAGAAGTAGTTTTCCTCGCCGATGTTTAACAACGTGCACTTGTTCGTCTTGAACGGACGAGGATCTAGACACAAGTCCAGAACCATGTGGAGAAGATGCGCTCACCTTCATCGTCGCCCATGATGACGTCCATATAGTTGACCGTGGAAATTCGTTGGGCGAAGCAGGTGGAGGATCCCCGGGGCTGCTGCCAGGTCATGAAGGCGGGCTGCCCAGCTGTTCCGGCCACAGATCGTCCAGCACGGAAGGCGGTGGTATCAGAAGGGCCTCCGTTGGCCCTTATATAATTCTATCACTGGGACTTTTGTAGACATGGTGGAAGGTTGGCAGTAACGAAGCTGACGGCTCTGGAGACTTCTACTGAGAATCTTTTTTGCCGCAGCAGCAACTGTGACGAAATTAAATAAATATTGAGCTTTGGGAGGGTGGGATGGTGGACTTTCTAGAGACCTAACCAAGAAAATTTACTATTCTTATTCTTCCAGACCACTGTAAACTCATTCATCTTGATTTTTTTCTTGCATAGGCATCGCCGCCTCAACGGTTGAGAGAATATCATGATGCAGGTACAAAATGAATACTTTGTCCACCGGGAACTTGTCGAGAGTGTTGCTGATGGTGGATGTCGGGCACTGCCGAATTTATTCGTAGCTCATGCCTACGTGGCCCAGTATCAATCCACGAATGTCCTCTACAAAAGGCATGGTGAACGAAAAAAACCAAAATTGCAACATTAGGGAAAAGGGGAATACGATTACAATATGGCTGACAACCAAATGGTGGAAAACAAAATGGCGGAATATAAAACTGGCAGAATCCAATATGGCTGATACAAAATGCTCGCCGGGGTGAAGGTCAAGGTCAAGTTCATCAAATATGGTTTCCGTGACATCAGGCGGGAGTGCATCCTGACCCTTCGGAGAAGGTGATAGTCCCTTGAAGTGCCGGAGCTGTTGCCGGCTCTGGTATCCGAGACATGATTCAACAGGTGCACGGAATGGGTGCAAGGATACGAATATATAGCCTTTCCGCACCAAGCGGCAATCCTCTGCCTCCACGTGGGTACTGCTCTTTTGGGGCGAATCGTGGTGATCATGTTGGTATGGGTAGCCTCAACCTTGGGTCATAGCATCGCTTTAACTGAAGAGGACAATACCGGGCGTAACCCTGCTGCAGTGCATCCTGAATTGCATGTATATGACCAAAAATGGTGAATTCGCTGAATCTGTGGGCAACAGCAGATACGTTAGAAACCTTTCTGGGGGTTCGACTGCCGAGCCTCGGCGTTTCGGCCCCAAATGGCCCTATAGTGAATGGATCAGGCCTATGGTAACGGACGGACCGAGAAAGGCACCGCTGTGTTAGGGTGCACCAGGGCTTAAAAAAGAGATGTAAACTGCTCGACTAGGTGTGATACGTTCCCCTAGTCCAGTGGTCGGGGGAAGTACCGAGGTAACCCCGAGGCCCTCCAGCATACTCACAGTTAGTCTATCATTTCTAGCCAGGGCTTTTTATGATTGCCGCTAGATGAGTTCAGGTACTTCCGGGCCTTAATCGTCTGTAAATCTGTCGGGCCGAGGTACGGCAGGTCGGAGGGTAGTCCGAGGAGACGAGGACATCCAGTGGAGTAACTCTGAAGAGTGGCAGTCGGTTAGCTACTGGCGAACGGTCTGCCGAATTGACACCAAGTTGGTAGTAGTAAAGGAAGAATCCATGATATATTAAATGGTGCCCCGCTGAGGTTTCCTCCAAGGCCCTGGATTCTGATTGGGTAGGACTTGTTTTTGGTAGTGGTGCTCCGATCGCTTGGAGCAGGCTTCAAGGGTTCCCTAGCCCGATGCGGAGTCGACGTGGTGAGAAAGGACACAGCTCCGGTACTAAGTCTGGATAGCTAACAGAGGTTGAATGGGCCTCTACCGGACCACGGGTTCACTGGGTGTTTTGAGGGGTCCCAGCATGATGTGGGCTCAGGACACAGCCAACTGTCTGGTTAGCTGAGTGTGGTAAAGGGGCTGAGGCGGTGATTATTCTGGGTTGGTAGCCCCAGCCACTGGTCATTGCCGAAGCTCTAATACCCTCCCGATCCACTAAAGGCAGCGATCCCTAACAGTTATGGTTTTCTAAAAGCTCTGGAATGGTTAAAAAGCGAACTGGAATCCTACACCCACCCTACCATATTAAGGCGCATATGTGGGAGGGGAACGTGAGAATGCCGGCCGTAAGGTCGGAATAATCTGCCGTGACATCAGGGCAGTCAGTCATTGACCCAACTACACACCACGCACCGGCACCAGCGCTCGGACCGGCCAACACTTATTACACGTGATATTTTTTATAATTACATTTACTGATTCATCGCTATATGTTAAGTAGGTAACCAGATAGAATGATATGAAAGTAAAATTTTAAAAAAATATATTTTATTTTATATAAAAACTTACTTATTAATAGTTTTAGCGTGTTTTAGTGGAAATAATGTAAATGTCAGAGATTTTCAATGCTAAATGCATCCACCTAATTAAGAAATGTAATTCTTAGCTTTAAAATAATACAAATCGAAAAAATCTTTCTTAAATAAAATTGATGAACCATTATAAACATTACAGTTTTTATCAGAGAATTTTAAATTTTGAGAGAAACTAAAACATTAATGTAAATGAAGTAAGCTTTTCATTCCTTTTCTAATATAATTTAAATTTGTTTAAATATAAGTTACATTCCAAATTATAATTGAACTTTAAAACATTATATTACTAACAATACTTAAGACATTTTGAGCAATTAAGAAAATTATAGAAGTGGGATGCAAAGTAAAAATAATTAATGATAAACCAAATAGTTAAAATAACTTACTGTTACATTTTTCATGGTAGCAATTTACACATTACGAGTTCAGCATAAGGCATCCTTAAATATAATAGTTACAACAAACAACACAGCTCAAGGGCGTACAAGACTTCCCCCCCCCCCCCCCACAATTTAGGCCAAACGACCTGTCATGGTGACCGGGCGACAATAGGAGGTTAGCTAACGTTAGCACTATACAGAATGTTATATCACCCGGTTCCCACTTATTAACTAATTTTAACTTTTCCTAATGACTGGTGCCCCATTTCTTAATAACTATCAGATAATGACCTCATTCTTGCGTTTTGCCTACGAAGGTTAAACAACAATCCCTAAACTTCTAATTTCACAATTATTAGCATGATAGCACCAAATATTTGCGGCAGTTTCCGAAGGTGAGGAAGTTTTTATCACCACTAGTAATGTAGCTAGTCCACACTACGTTGATCTGCATTATCGGGTTGAAATATCTTCTCCTGTTAGGGCGAGGTGATTGGTAGGATATGGCTAGAGGTTTGGGAAGTGCGGTTCGCCAGAGTGAGCCTGAGGGGGAAGGTAGTTGGGGTTTTCACCACGTGGCATGTCTGGTATGCCCCACGCGTCCCTCCCGCTCTCCCGACAATCACGTTGTTGTGTTGAAATGCATGAGGTGGAGCGCTGCAGGAAATCGAACCGTAGGCTTCCTTTGCTCGTCCCGTCATTAGGGCGGGGAAAGGCGGCATAGGTGGGGAAAGTAGCATGCACGCTTAAAGGTCTGTTCAACAGGGGAAAACAGAACAAAATGGAAGTATATGCAGTGTGACGATGCTGTTTGCGTTCATTGTGAACGTGTCGAGTGCATGAAATGTGCAGACGTAAATGCTTGTTAAGGAATGGTGACATTTTATTTATCATTCAGGTATAAACAGTCAATGAAAAGTAAACAAAAAATTATCCTATTAATGAAATTGACTGGGA
Source organism: Bacillus rossius redtenbacheri (assembly GCF_032445375.1). NCBI lineage: Eukaryota > Metazoa > Arthropoda > Insecta > Phasmatodea > Bacillidae > Bacillus > Bacillus rossius. The sequence continues at coordinate 31,929,662 of NC_086333.1, read as the reverse complement.
AGAAAAGTCGGATATTAAAATGCTTTATAAAAAAGGAACAGCTTTCAGCCAAATTTGGAACCCAAATATAACGTTTCTTTAATGTAGTTTTCTGTCTTTTTTTGTATTTTTATATTTGATTGTCTATGGTTTGACTAGTTACCAGTTCTTTCTGGCATCACTCATACATGCACTACTAAAAGAATTAAGATGAAATTATTTTTAGTTGGTTTTGTGTCCAACCTATGAACAAAGCTATAAAAAATTGGTTATCTGTAAAGTCGGTTTACGGACGATAGTTTAACGTTACAACGTCATAACAAAACATTAATGAAATGATTGCATCCTTTTATGAATAAAATTGAATAATTTTTATTGAATTATCACTATTTTGTATGGATACAAAGAAGGAATGAAATGAAATCTACAACTTAATTGATAAATTTACATTTATTTGCACTCATTATTATAATATGTTTATTGCTTTAACGAAGCGATTATTTTAACTATAACTTTTATACATGTTTGCTATTTAACTTCTTCCAATCTGTGTTATTTTGTTAAGGATAGGACGATGATAGGAAAAGTAGGAAACGAATGGGAGTGTTTCAAGTTCAATGTGCCTCGAAAATGTCAAATCGATGGTTGTTCCAATCGAGTGGAAGAGAGATAGATGCGGCGCAAGCGTACAATGAGCGTAACGGGACACTTTTCCGTGCGTGCAGACGGTGTTCATCGATATATTAGACGTTGTCACGTAAATGGCTCCAACAGTCCTTGTCTCCAAAAGTCTTGTGACTGCAAAGGATTTTTAGCTCCAACAGCCAATGGTTCAAAAAAGTTTTTTTTTTTTGCTCCAGCAATCATTGGCTACAGCAGTCTTTGACTCCAACAGTCTTTCGCTCCAAAAGTCAATAGCGTCAGAATATTTGGCTCAAAAATGTCTCAGGCCTAGCTGCTATTTGGCTACTAGAATAGGAGGCTACGAAGCTACGAGACTACAGGACTTAAAGACTACAAGCTTTCAACTAACTACGAGGTTACATGTCTCAAATGTTTTTCCCTTCCATTCAGTGGAAAAAATTTAATTTATCTCATACAAGAAACTTGTTGCAAGTAGTCCCGATTCTTGCCACCAGATGTCGTCACGTGTTGTGGTAAAATTATTTAATTATTTAATGTGGGATGCGGGATACTCACTAACGATTGCAAGAGAAGGAAGGATATTGAACTTTATCCTTCGTGCTAATACTTCTCAACTGTCACAATGCATTACATTTTACTGATTAATGTATGTTTTTTGTTTCAATTCCACCTGATAAAATTATTTTTAGAGATAATTTGGTAGCAGAATTTCACAATTTAAATGTAGGCCTAACTCTGAATAAAATTGTGTGACTCCATAAGTAAATTTTTTTTAATTTAGAGATAAATTTCTCAAAAATAAGCAGAAGTGCTCGGTTAATACCAGCAGAAGTCTCTACAGGAATAATGAGCACACAAATAATACCATCAAAATATTTTTTGGATTAATCTGGAGCACGCGGAGAAATCTTACGCATTTTACCTTCATGTAAGAAAATAAACAGAAAAAAATAAATAAAAATATGAAATAAAAAAATAAAATGATTAATATTAAAAATAACAAAAAATGAATAAACAATTACAAAATTTTCTTGCTTGTACTACAACATAGAATTCTAGACTTTGTCAACAAAGAATAATTTCACAAGCTGGCAAAAGCTGTTTTTGTAATTTTTTATTCCATTTTTGTTATTGTTCCACAACCTTATTTATGTATCAGTTTGGAAGTGATTTGTGAAATTTTGCGACAGTTATAGTGTAAAAAACATTTGGCTATATATATATATATATTTATATAGGCCTATATATAGCAAAATATATAAATATTATATTATATAAAATATAATTTTTGAGTTAACGATGGTTTTTGGGTCTACGAACCATGAAACGAATAATTATATAAACATTTTCCGAAAGGCGCACCATTGTAACGGCTGGAATAGGTAGTATCTCTTTGAAATATACCTAAAAAAAAAAAAAAAAAAAAAAAAAAAACCTTTATGACATCTTGAGGGAGTTGTTATAGAATAGAGTTCAGATTTTATAAAAAAAAATTTCAAAATTTTTTGTTACAAGTGACAAACATACAGTTATATAAATGTATGTTCTTGTACTGAGCTGGGTGTAAATCGTGATTGTGCCACCCGCCATATTGGCGGTTATCGAGACGACCTTTCCATTTAAATTTAACCTTGAAGTTAAATAATTTACAAAATTTTGCAAAACTTTTTTAAATTTTCTTAAGTTTACCAAACATTCGTTATAAAAACATTTTCAAAAATCTCAAAATAAAAACCCTAAAAATAAATAAAAAAAAAAAACCATTTCAAGGGAATTTATTCCAGAAAAGTTATCAGAAGTCTTAATTCTAAATCGCGTGTTAAAATAATTACTGATTCGAGTGATTCAAGTCCGTGGTTTCATAGCAGGCAGTACAGAGTAAGTAAAATTGATTATTTATATGTTAAACCGTCTAAGTTCCAAGATACAATAACTAAAAAAAAAATCAACTTTACGTGAAACAACAGGAAAGAGGAAAAAGGAGTAAACACACGCCAAGTGTCAGTCACACTTGTGGTAAGGACCATGTGATCAATTCTCACCTGCCAAATTTGTATTTCATTTTGGCCTTCCGTAGAAAATAACTTCCTATTAATCATGTGAAGTTAAAAGTATTCATGAACGACTTGTGAATGTACTGAAATTCTAGCACGTTAACCACATAGATTAAAAAAAATTCTATAGGGTAAAGACAGAGGCTGTACGAATAAGAATAATCTGCCGGCGCGCGGGGAGGGATTCGCAAGCTTGCAAAAGTGTCAGGTGACGGACCATCTGCCTCAAAGACACTACCGCTAACAGTTAAAAACGTCTTTGAAACCATAACCCAGTACATGAAAAGTAATTGTTGGAATCGATTGAAAGTACGAAAAACGGAACGACAGTAGAAAATAAGCCTACCTAAAAAAACATTTTCACCCAAAAACATTTTCTAGTGCATATACGAAGGTATAACTAATACCACGTGCCACAAAAAAAGCCACGAATAATAAGAAACAAATCTTCATACAGGCCAAGCACCTCCGAAAAAAGAGGTATATTTCGACGATGTTTGGCTGACATTTTAAACTAACTAAGTCTTATGTCATGCGTTTAGACCTAGCATATCCGAGCCACGAGGCCAATCATGACCTGCCTGCAGACTTGACTAAGCACATTTAACGACACTACACTCGTTCAACAAAAGAAAAGAACACACAGTACACAAACAAGAGAGGCAATGTACTTATAATACACACATAGGACAAGCATTGTACGGATGATACACACACAGGACATACAATGTAAATTCAATTTTTACACAGGACATGCAATGGACACACATCACACAGACAGGACAACCAATGAACCGTAAATACACATACTGGACACACAATGTACACGCAATACACACACTGGACACGCAATGTGCACACAATACACACAATGGACTTGCAGTATACACACAATACACACACTGGATATGCAATGCACACACCGAACACGTAATGAACACGCAATGCAAACATTGGACACGCAGTCACGAGAATTCAGTCGTAGTACAGATATTATTTCTAGAAATTAAACAAAAATTTTTGAAATCCACAATAAAATATATTTTTTAATTTTATAAAAATTCCTGTAAAACAATCCATTATTGTATGTATCCTGCATTTCTTAGTTCACCGAGTGGAATGGCCTTTCATTCAGGTGTAAGCATTTTCCTCAAATAATCGATGCGGTCAGTAGTCTCACATGATAGATCTATATTTTAGGATCTTACTCTGACGAAAAATCAATCTCTTTGCAGCTGTCATATTTATGGAATGTATAAAGTTTATTATTGGAAGATCCCCAATGTCTTCTGTTTTTTCTTTAGCCTCAAAGTCACTGTCACCATCATCGTGCTTCCAATTGTGCTTCCGATTGTGATTCCTTTTCATTGATTGTTCTTCCGATTGTGATTCCAAATGTGCTTACTTTTCATTAATTGTGGATCTTTACTCAGGACATGATTGGTACAGTGGTTCGGAGATGTCTGGTCTAAAGGCCTGGCGTTGGACATGGCCTGTTAAAGTGTTTTTCGAGTATCATCTAAAAATATCTCTTGGTTCGGAGAAGCTTGGTCTATACACCTAACATTGTACAAGACTGTGCCGTGTATTAGGGATTTAGGCACGTTTTATTTAAAATTTTGTAATATTAAATATTTTTGGAAATAATTTTTTTTTCTCTCATCTTATTTTCTTTACGGCCAGGCCCTCAGCCTCTGTTCTCAGAGGCGAGTTGATTCTCTTTCCCAGCCTCATGCTAGGCTAGCATTCTGGCTAATATTTCTCCCGCCTCCAGGCACGTCGGGGCCGGTAACGTTATTTCTTCACGTGACTACTTTTGCCTAAGAGCAGCTTGTGAAGCAGTGCTGAGCCCTGCTTACTCTGTCACGAATCGGTATAAGGTTCACTAGCAGCAAGACACGACAGGAGGATCCCGTGGGCCTTGTGTCCCACAGACCATGCGTTTTTTGAAGCCATCCCCCGCCTGCTCACCCCCCCTTTCTTCTCAGAAGTGGCTAGGAGCGACGACCGCTCGGGTACGTTAACCAAAGTCAAGGCCATCTCAGGCTTGACAGCCGCAGTTACGATTCTGGACTTTAGCGACACCTAGCGACGGCTGTGGTAACTAATCCCACTTGTGAGGCATCGGCAGCGCCGACACTACCGCGCTCGCGCGGAGGTAACGACAACCTTTCCCCTCCTTATGTCTCAGGCCGCTAGGTGGCACCGCTGGTTACTCCATTACCCCCTAGCTTGACACACTCGTCGGCCACAAGTCGATTTATTAGTACTTCTGCTCGCCACCAAAAGATAGCGCCTCAGTCGCGCAGTCACTCCAGTAAGATCTAATTTTTTTTATGCCAGACACCTTCGGGTGGGCTCGGTAATTTTCGGCTCAGAGCCTACCCCCCTCCCATTCTCTAGGGATCCCGCGCTTATGATATTCTGGTGATATCCCGCTCTGAACTTACTTCGGTGCGCGCCTCCGGACTGACTGGTACCGTTTGTTTCTGCGATCTTCGGCGAATCATCGACATCGTATATTATGTAGTCTGCTCAGACTAAAGGGATGGAGTCCCTAGCTAAAATTATTAACCAGTCAGTAGTTTAGTTGAAAGTAACTAGAAAAAATTTAGTATTTTTTTTATTTTTTTTTAATTATTCATGATGACTTCCGTGGCTACCGCGAATCGTGGTTCGAGTTGGCGGAGACGAGACGCCCTCTCCTGAGCGCCAGGACCAACACCCTCTTTTGGTAAGTCTTGACGTCATTCCCCCCTTTAATTTCCCTCTATTGGCCTTTTGCGCCATTTATGTATACTGTCTGGAAACAGGTCTAATTCTTTGGAATTTGGACCTTTGTTTCAGACAGGGTTCCAAGTTTGGGGCAACCAAAATCCTCTGCCAGGACCCACTGGAGTCGGTTCCTGAGCAGAATCCAACATCTTTAGGCCTACTACCTCGATCACCGTCTACCTACAGCCCCGGGTGTTACCCGCATAATTCTATCTTTTTATTCACGAACTCAAAAATAGTGTAACCCAAGTAAGACAGCGGACAGTAAAAAGCAGTTCGAGGAGAAGAAATTTATATTATGTTCTGGAAGGACTATATGTACAACCTTTAAAGTTACCAATGTTAATTTCATTCTTGTTTTTAAATATTTTAATTTTTGTTATACATTCAGGGCCGGCCCTATCGTAAATAACGTTAAGGAATATCATATAATAAGTGTAATTGTGAGTTATGTAAGTAAGATCACTTATCAATGAAAAACAGACTTTACTAAGGAAAATTTAATCTATAAAAAAGAAAGAACAATGATTAATAAAATAAGGAAATCTATAGACGTAACAGTTGTTTTTATTTTTTTAATATATAATAACGATCCTTTTACTCCCAAGTATTCGTAGGGAGTCTCTAAATTTTCTTTGTTTACTCCTAGTGTCGCCTCTGTTGTTGACTTTTATGGTTATTAATTGAGGGCCCCAGTAATCAAAGCTTCCAAATCTTTTTACTTTATTATTTAATTATTCTTTAAGACACTTGGGGTATTACAAAATGGTAGCAGAGCATGGTTACATCTATAGGCATACCTAATTTGAAAGGTCATACCTTAAATTAAAATTAAAAAAAAAATAATTGAATAAAAAATTTTTTTTTATATTTTTTTGTCACTTAGAATCTTTTTGTAGTAAGTAATTTGTGAACTGTCCGCTGATACACTTAGTAGCTGATTTGACCCTTGAATTTTAAAATTACAATAAGTTTTGTTGAACTTGGTCTCTGTGTTTACATCTGAGCGCGAGCCAAGAGGCAGCTGGCTGCCCGCCCACGCCACTCAGCTCGCGCGCGTGGCTTATCAACAGAGACGTGTCCGCTGGACAAGATACCCCCCCCCCCCCCCCCACTCACCTTGTTAAAGGTGCTACGCGCCAAGGTCAGTCCTGCCGGCTGACGTGACATTCATTGTGGGTACCGAGTTGTGCAAGCTAACCTAACAGCTTGTTACACCCGAGTACATTGTTCATTTCCCGACGCGCGTAGTAATAATAATAATAAATTATGAAGGCACATACTTCCCATGCAATAAAGCAATTGTTTTAATCATAAGCTAGATTTAAGTGTATACCTAAGTTTAAAGTTCAAGGGATAATTTTAAGAGGGTAGTGTTTTGTTTTGTGTAATACTATGAATCCGGACAGGATGATTACTCCGGAGCTATTACTAGTAGATGAATTAAGTTACGAGTTGCAGTTGCGTAATTTACCAACTACTGGAAATGCGCAAGAGCTGCGAAAGAGGCTTCGAGCCGCAGTACGTGATAAGTTACCTACCTCAGTACATAATCTAAATTTAGAAATACTCGAGGAATTCAACATAGCTTGCTCCAAATTTTACGACATAGCTGCTTTTGTAAGTTATTCAGATGTGGAAGAGAATTTGCCCAATGTAAAGCGACACATTATGCGATTGGAGCATGTCACCAGACGACTGGAAAATCTTGTGGTACTTTCCGCAGATGTGCTCAATGGTGTTTATCGAACAGAGCTAGATCGTTGTCTGCAACAGACAAACGCCTTCCAAATTAAATTGAAAGCTAGGGCAGCCCAATTAGAAACTCAACAGGACCTCCGGGCCAACATTGCCCAGGCAGAAAACCTAGGAATGGAAACACTAGGAAATGTAGTGAGTGAAAATCCGGAATTTCCTCAGGAAATAAGGCAACCCGACACACAAGTATCTTTGTGTCAAACAAGGCAGGTTCCGCCCATTTCATCAACATCAACATCTCAATCACTCATCACGGTTTCAACCCCTCCCATCCCAGCAGCCACCATTCAAATTCCCTCAGGCATACAGGCTTCTACAGCTCCCATCACCAGTGTCACACTTTCCGGTAACTTGCCTGCAAATCCACATCCTTTAACACAACAAAATTTGTTTTTCCCATTCGCCACAAACCAGCCATATTTTAATCCATATTCCCAGTTTCATTCTTTATTGACATCCGGGCAAGGAACTCCGATCCCTACCATCCCCACCGCGCAAATTGCACATCCTTCACCCCCACCTCCGCCATCAACGCAGAATCAACCAGAAACAACATTACCAGTTACGCCAAGAGCGGCTGAGTATAGGTGTTATGGGAAAATTGCCCATCCAGTCGAGAGATTACTTGTTGGTTTTCCAGAAACAAGTGGTCTTGACCCAGATAAATTAATCGAATTCATAAGGCACTTACTTAAAATCAGACAGAAAGGGGGCATTCCTGACAAACAGTTGTTGGAGATAGTTTTTCCCTACACCCAACCACCACTGAGTGAAAGAACGAGCCAAGCAATAGAAAATAGTTACTCTTTTGACAAATACCACGAAGAAATTTTGAATTTTTTTATACCTGCCAGACTTTTGACAAATTACCGTTTGGAATGGTACAACAGGCTACAGCGAAGTAATGAAGCATTGCCACACTATGTAGCATCAATCAGAGAAGCCGCGGCGGTTCTCAGATTGGGCGTATCAGAGAGCGAAATAGTTATTTGCATAGTAGACGGACTAAATCAGGCAGAGCGCTCACGCGCTGTTTTCCAGGCTAGGCCACGGAGTTTTGTAGAACTAGATCAACTCTGTATACAGGCCATGAGTTACGAATATGCAGACTCTCTGAGAAACAGGTCAGCGAAGTCCGTGGATAAGCATGATTCTCAGGCAGAAACTGCAAATAGTTTTCCATACACGAAACAACAAAATAGCCACCCACAACAGAAAACAAACTACTACAGAAATAATAAGTATAGTTCAAACAAGAACATACAACAACAAACACCTTTCTGTAATTATTGCAAGCAAACAGGACATTACATTGAGCAATGTAACCACAAAAATTTCAAACCAAATTTCAACAAGGCAAAAAACGAGTAAGGCGGTGGCCAGGCAAATTTCTACCTGGTCCACCTAAAACTTCATCCGAGAGGAATTTTTCTGTTCATAATGTGCATACTAACGAATCAAAAAACAAGATGAAATCAAAAAAGGCATAACACAGGAAAACAAAAACACAAGAAAAATAAACGAAAGAAATACACAGAAAAAGACAGAAAACACAAACAAAAGATTATAACACAGCAAATTAATCATAAAGAAAATTCTGAGAAATTCACAAGAATTTGCAAAACATGTGTTAGCCTGACTAACAAAGGAAAACGTAAGTGTCACAACATTTTCGGTCACGTCGAACTGTATTACCATACAAGTAGTATAGGAATGACGGTACTAGATCAGGATGCAGGTAGTGGAGCCAAGAGCCGGCTCCGCCATCTTGGATTGTGACGTCACGGCGACCATCTTGGATAAGCGTAACGGGACACAGCGTAACGGGACATATCGTAACGGGACATAACGTAACGGGACAAGTAGATCACGGCGGCCATTTTGGATCCGCCATCTTGGATCCACCATTTTGGATGACGTCATTGTGTTCTAGAAAATTCCGGTAATGTGTTTTCCGCCATTTTGGATGACGTCATTTCGTTTTCTAGAAAATTCCGGCATTGTGTTATCCGCCATTTTGAATTATGACGTCACGGCGGCCATCTTGGAAGAGCGTAACGGGACGTAACGTAACGGGACATAACGTAACGGGACAAGCAGATCACTGCAGCCATCTTGGATCCGCCATCTGTAAATCGAGCGCCCCACTCATGATGAAATGTTCGTCTCTGTAGCCATATTGATTTTTTTCTGTTCCGCTGCAGGCCGCCATCATGGATACCGTCGACTTTGTTTCTGTTGTTTGTTCCTAGATAGCGCCAGCGTCGCTCTTGATTTTTTTCTGTTCCACTGGAGGCTGCCATCTTGGATACCGTCGATTTTGTTTCTGTTGTTTGTTCCTAGATAGCGCCAGCATCGCTCTTGATTTTTTTTGTTCCGCCGCAGGCCGCCATCTTGGATACCGTCGACTTTGTTTCTGTCGTTTGTTCCTAGAGAGCGCCAGCGTCGCTCTGTCTCATCACATAAGGTCGATGTTCCATTACCTACCATAGTTATTAAGAACCTTATCGACATTTTAAATTTTATTTTTTATGAAAAATATATTGGAAACGCTGTGATTCGAACCATCGCAGCTCTGATCTCTAGGTTGGAAAACATACGCCTTTAACCGCTCAGCCATCGAGACATTTACCAGACCGAAGATTAAATAAGGTATATATAAAAATAACATGCATGTTTGGACTTGTAATTTTTTTTAATTTAAAGTAATAATAGCACCACCTGTTCGAGACAGACCCACTATCTTGTCATTTGGCCGCCATCTTAAAAATCCGTAATTTTTATGCTAGAGATGTGGGAAAATGTTCAAAATTTATTAAATAAATTGACAATAAACATAATGTTTGATTATATTGATGTACGTCCTTGGTTCCATTCCCGGCGAGAGTAAACGGTCGATCCTTCCTCCATGAAAGCTACCTAGACTGATCTACCACCAGCAGTACCAAGGTATATATCATCAACAGGTATGACATCATGTCCGCCATCTTGTCTATATCCGCTGGAGACCACCATCTTGTTTTTCATCTGCTAGAGTGTGCCGATCCCATGTAGTATAATTATCTGGTCACCATACTTTTGTCCTCAACTGTTGACATTGAACATTGACCTTGAAATTTGACCTTGACCTTGAAAATTGACCCTAACCTTGAAATTTGACCTTGACCTTAGCCTTTGGCCTTGACCTTGAAATTTGACCTTGACCTTGAAATTTGACCTTGACCTTGAAATTTGACCTTGACCTTGAAATTTGACCTTGACCTTGAAATTTGACCTTGACCTTGAAATTTGACCTTGACCTTTAAATTTGACTTTGACCTTGAAATTTTACTTTGTCCTTGTCGACCATCATGGACCCGACATTTAATGTTCAGTACATGCTACCAGGAGCGACCAACTGCTGGAGTACGTCATCTTGTGTGTGTACTCATATTATAGAGTACATTTACATCTGATTAATTTTATTTTAACCTGCTACAGTGCAGTAATCATTTATTACCGAGGTGCCCCCCGCCATCTTGAAATTCGGACGCCATATTGAAATCATGTAATAATGTAGCTAGAAAAGCGGGAAAAAATCCAAAATTCATCAAAAAAATCACTCATTAACTTACAAATCGAATCGATGGATCCCTGTCCACGGTTCGATTCTTGACCAGAGACAGTTGTAACTAATTATTAAATTAATGTTAGGTTCTGTTTTCCATTACCTTTCGCGGAGTTTATTAATCATTCACTCTACGAAAATCAACTCAAGTCAATATACCGGACCAACGAATTAAATCAGTGCCGATTAGCCTATTATGAAAGTCTAATTTTTCAATAATCTGAATAACATATAAGCCGTTCATGTACAAAGCCACACATATAGATCAATTGCCTTCAGTCCATGAGACCGAGTCATGTCATTATCAGACATATAGGCTAGTCATTTCAGGACCACATGACCTTCGTAATCCATCGTGACATTTTTATACATTCTAAAGGACCAAGTAACCTTGTAAAATATTTTAGTAACACCAAGAGGTGATAAACTAGTAAATATTCAATCACTACATTTTGTACTACGCGCAATCAACAAAAAAGGAAGCACCAACAACGAAAAGACAGCACCACCAACGAAAAGGCAGCACATTTGGAAGCACCGACAACAAAAAGGCAGCACATTTGGAAGCACCGACAACGAAAAGGCAGCACATTTGGAAGCACCGACAACGAAAAGGCAGCACATTTGGAAGCACCGACAACGAAATGGCAGCACATTTGGAAGCACCGACAACGAAAAGGCAGCACATTTGGAAGCACCGACAACGAAACGGCAGCACATTTGGAAGCACCGACAACGAAAAGGCAGCACATTTGGAAGCACCGACAACGAAACGGCAGCACATTTGGAAGCACCGACAACGAAACGGCAGCACATTTGGAAGCACCGACAAAGAAACGGCAGCACATTTGGAAGCACCGACAACGAAACGGCAGCACATTTGGAAGCACCGACAACGAAACGGCAGCACATTTGGAAGCACCGACAACGAAACGGCAGCACATTTAGAAGCACCGACAACGAAAAGGCAGCACATTGGAAGCACCGACAACGAAAAGGCAGCACATTTGGAAGCACCGCCAACGAAAAGGCAGCACATTTTGGATGCATCATCGAATAAGGAAGCACATTTGGAAGCTCCATCAACTAAAAAAGGCAAAAAGGAAGCACAAGTTACGAGATCTAAGTCTTAGTAAGAAATCATAATACAAGAAATAAAAACATTACATTCTTATAATTTAAATTATTTATTTTATTGCTTTACATTATACAAATGCAAGTAAAACAAGTCAATATTGTATGTAGCCAACATTCCTCAGTTCCTTGAGTATGAAGGATATTTCTTTGATGCACGAATAGTTTCCTGCACAAAGCGAACCATGTAGTAGTCTTAGCCGGTCAACCAATATGTTTGGATCTTTCCATGATGTGTAATCATTTTTTTCTACCACCATCTTCCTTGCACCTTTATAATAAATATTATGATCTCTGGTGTCTTCCGTTTTACCACCAACCTCAGGGTAACTTTCATGTTTGAGACGGTGATCATCACAAGCTTGATCAGATTTATTTAATATATCACGTCGTTTTCATCGTTTCGGTCTCAGGACACCGCCACATTCTTCGATCTTGGCAGCTTTAGGTGCTTCATCATAGTCTATGTCTTTGTCAACAGCCTCAGAGTCACTGTAACAATCACCGTAGAAGGAATCGTCTTCACCCAATTTACCGTAATAATTCGATGTTGATGATGTTGAAGTGTCTTCATCGTCTTCGTGCTTCCTTTTTAGGAGTCCATCATTTTTACAAAGTAGGAAAGATCTACTTGAATTCGGCTGGAATATATTCTCACTTTTCACGTTAAGGATTCTTCCATTGTCTTCATTCTTCCGTAAATCATCAACCTTCTTCAATTTAAGTTCTTTGTCGAGATCGGAAGAGCCAAGAAAATTATTGTCGTAATGCAGATCACTCTTCCTTAGGCTAGTAGATTCATCGTTGTCCTCTAGCTTGTACGCAGGCTTGGCGCTACAAGTTCTGCCATGTCTTTTTAGGCTCTCTCTCCGTGTAAACGACTTGCTACATCGAACACAACTTATCATATTGCGCAGTGAATTTTTAACACAGTCATTCTTCTCGTGTTGTCTTTTATTCTTTCTCAAGATAAATTCTTTACTGCAAAACTTACACCTATGTTCTTTTGAAACAGCGTCAGATCCCAAATCGGAATTCATATTAGTTACTGAGACTAATGCCAGATACCAATTGAGTGTTTTAAATTAGATTCAATACTTAAATAGAAATTTTTTCATATTTCATCAGCGAGAATTAATATATCTCATGCAAAAGTACTTTATGCATGTAGTTCTGCTTTTCAACAACAGATATCGCCACATGTCGCTTGCAGGTAAATAATATTTAGTTATTTTATGCGGGATGCGGGATGCTCACTAACGATCGCAAAAGAAGGATGGCTTCGTTAGACTCCAAGGAAAAGGAAGTTCGTCTTGCATGTTGGTGCTCCACAGATGTCTCATGGCGTAATATTAATTTGACTGAGTAATGATATTTGTTAATTCCACCTGATAAAAATATTGCAAGTTTTGATTTAGTAGCAGAAATTATCGAATTAAATGTAACTCCAAATAAAATGACATGTCTCATTAGAACAAAAAAAAATCCATGCAGAGAGCGGTTTCTCAGAATAGTCAGAAACACTTGAAGAAACCACAGGAATGATTGCAAGAACACGGGAAAAACCATCAAAATATTGTCAAGAATAATCAGGAGCACACTGAGAAAACCACTATAATATTAACAATAATAATCGGAAGCACACGGAGAAAACCATCATAATATTGGCAAGAATAATCAGGAGCACACGAAGAAAACCGCCACAAGTTTTCTTTGATATCATTAAAAAACAAAAAAAAAATTAATAAAAAATAAAAACGAAAAAAAATTCAAACATTCTGGCTTGTACTAGAACTCTATCTTTGCTCAACAATGAGAAGTTCACAAGCTAGCAGAATGTTTGAATTTTTTTTCGTTTTTATTTTTTATTAATTTTTTTTTGTTTTTTAATGATATCAAAGAAAACTTGTGGCGGTTTTCTTCGTGTGCTCCTGATTATTCTTGCCAATATTATGATGGTTTTCTCCGTGTGCTTCCGATTATTATTGTTAATATTATAGTGGTTTTCTCAGTGTGCTCCTGATTATTCTTGACAATATTTTGATGGTTTTTCCCGTGTTCTTGCAATCATTCCTGTGGTGTCTTCAAGTGTTTCTGACTATTCTGAGAAACCGCTCTCTGCATGTACTTTTTTTGTTCTAATGAGACATGTCATTTTATTTGGAGTTACATTTAATTCGATAATTTCTGCTACTAAATCAAAACTTGCAATATTTTTATCAGGTGGAATTAACAAATATCATTACTCAGTCAAATTAATATTACGCCATGAGACATCTGTGGAGCACCAACATGCAAGACGAACTTCCTTTTCCTTGGAGTCTAACGAAGCCATCCTTCTTTTGCGATCGTTAGTGAGCATCCCGCATCCCGCATAAAATAACTAAATATTATTTACCTGCAAGCGACATGTGGCAATATCTGTTGTTGAAAAGCAGAACTACATGCATAAAGTACTTTTGCATGAGATATATTAATTCTCGCTGATAAAATATGAAAAAATTTCTATTTAAGTATTGAATCTAATTTAAAACACTCAATTGGTATCTGGCATTAGTCTCAGTAACTAATATGAATTCCGATTTGGGATCTGACGCTGTTTCAAAAGAACATAGGTGTAAGTTTTGCAGTAAAGAATTTATCTTGAGAAAGAATAAAAGACAACACGAGAAGAATGACTGTGTTAAAAATTCACTGCGCAATATGATAAGTTGTGTTCGATGTAGCAAGTAGTTTACACGGAGAGAGAGCCTAAAAAGACATGGCAGAACTTGTAGCGCCAAGCCTGCGTACAAGCTAGAGGACAATGATGAATCTACTAGCCTAAGGAAGAGTGATCTGCATTACGACAATAATTTTCTTGGCTCTTCCGATCTCGACAAAGAACTTAAATTGAAGAAGGTTGATGATTTACGGAAGAATGAAGACAATGGAAGAATCCTTAACGTGAAAAGTGAGAATATATTCCAGCCGAATTCAAGTAGATCTTTCCTACTTTGTAAAAATGATGGACTCCTAAAAAGGAAGCACGAAGACGATGAAGACACTTCAACATCATCAACATCGAATTATTACGGTAAATTGGGTGAAGACGATTCCTTCTACGGTGATTGTTACAGTGACTCTGAGGCTGTTGACAAAGACATAGACTATGATGAAGCACCTAAAGCTGCCAAGATCGAAGAATGTGGCGGTGTCCTGAGACCGAAACGATGAAAACGACGTGATATATTAAATAAATCTGATCAAGCTTGTGATGATCACCGTCTCAAACATGAAAGTTACCCTGAGGTTGGTGGTAAAACGGAAGACACCAGAGATCATAATATTTATTATAAAGGTGCAAGGAAGATGGTGGTAGAAAAAAATGATTACACATCATGGAAAGATCCAAACATATTGGTTGACCGGCTAAGACTACTACATGGTTCGCTTTGTGCAGGAAACTATTCGTGCATCAAAGAAATATCCTTCATACTCAAGGAACTGAGGAATGTTGGCTACATACAATATTGACTTGTTTTACTTGCATTTGTATAATGTAAAGCAATAAAATAAATAATTTAAATTATAAGAATGTAATGTTTTTATTTCTTGTATTATGATTTCTTACTAAGACTTAGATCTCGTAACTTGTGCTTCCTTTTTGCCTTTTTTAGTTGATGGAGCTTCCAAATGTGCTTCCTTATTCGATGATGCATCCAAAATGTGCTGCCTTTTCGTTGGCGGTGCTTCCAAATGTGCTGCCTTTTCGTTGTCGGTGCTTCCAATGTGCTGCCTTTTCGTTGTCGGTGCTTCCAAATGTGCTGCCTTTTCGTTGTCGGTGCTTCCAAATGTGCTGCCATTTCGTTGTCGGTGCTTCCAAATGTGCTGCCTTTTCGTTGTCGGTGCTTCCAAATGTGCTGCCTTTTCGTTGTCGGTGCTTCCAAATGTGCTGCCTTTTTGTTGTCGGTGCTTCCAAATGTGCTGCCTTTTCGTTGGTGGTGCTGTCTTTTCGTTGTTGGTGCTTCCTTTTTTGTTGATTGCGCGTAGTACAAAATGTAGTGATTGAATATTTACTAGTTTATCACCTCTTGGTGTTACTAAAATATTTTACAAGGTTACTTGGTCCTTTAGAATGTATAAAAATGTCACGATGGATTACGAAGGTCATGTGGTCCTGAAATGACTAGCCTATATGTCTGATAATGACATGACTCGGTCTCATGGACTGAAGGCAATTGATCTATATGTGTGGCTTTGTACATGAACGGCTTATATGTTATTCAGATTATTGAAAAATTAGACTTTCATAATAGGCTAATCGGCACTGATTTAATTCGTTGGTCCGGTATATTGACTTGAGTTGATTTTCGTAGAGTGAATGATTAATAAACTCCGCGAAAGGTAATGGAAAACAGAACCTAACATTAATTTAATAATTAGTTACAACTGTCTCTGGTCAAGAATCGAACCGTGGACAGGGATCCATCGATTCGATTTGTAAGTTAATGAGTGATTTTTTTGATGAATTTTGGATTTTTTCCCGCTTTTCTAGCTACATTATTACATGATTTCAATATGGCGTCCGAATTTCAAGATGGCGGGGGGCACCTCGGTAATAAATGATTACTGCACTGTAGCAGGTTAAAATAAAATTAATCAGATGTAAATGTACTCTATAATATGAGTACACACACAAGATGACGTACTCCAGCAGTTGGTCGCTCCTGGTAGCATGTACTGAACATTAAATGTCGGGTCCATGATGGTCGACAAGGACAAAGTAAAATTTCAAGGTCAAAGTCAAATTTAAAGGTCAAGGTCAAATTTCAAGGTCAAGGTCAAATTTCAAGGTCAAGGTCAAATTTCAAGGTCAAGGTCAAATTTCAAGGTCAAGGTCAAATTTCAAGGTCAAGGTCAAATTTCAAGGTCAAGGCCAAAGGCTAAGGTCAAGGTCAAATTTCAAGGTTAGGGTCAATTTTCAAGGTCAAGGTCAAATTTCAAGGTCAATGTTCAATGTCAACAGTTGAGGACAAAAGTATGGTGACCAGATAATTATACTACATGGGATCGGCACACTCTAGCAGATGAAAAACAAGATGGTGGTCTCCAGCGGATATAGACAAGATGGCGGACATGATGTCATACCTGTTGATGATATATACCTTGGTACTGCTGGTGGTAGATCAGTCTAGGTAGCTTTCATGGAGGAAGGATCGACCGTTTACTCTCGCCGGGAATGGAACCAAGGACGTACATCAATATAATCAAACATTATGTTTATTGTCAATTTATTTAATAAATTTTGAACATTTTCCCACATCTCTAGCATAAAAATTACGGATTTTTAAGATGGCGGCCAAATGACAAGATAGTGGGTCTGTCTCGAACAGGTGGTGCTATTATTACTTAAATTAAAAAAAATTACAAGTCCAAACATGCATGTTATTTTTATATATACCTTATTTAATCTTCGGTCTGGTAAATGTCTCGATGGCTGAGCGGTTAAAGGCGTATGTTTTCCAACCTAGAGATCAGAGCTGCGATGGTTCGAATCACAGCGTTTCCAATATATTTTTCATAAAAAATAAAATTTAAAATGTCGATAAGGTTCTTAATAACTATGGTAGGTAATGGAACATCGACCTTATGTGATGAGACAGAGCGACGCTGGCGCTCTCTAGGAACAAACGACAGAAACAAAGTCGACGGTATCCAAGATGGCGGCCTGCGGCGGAACAAAAAAAATCAAGAGCGATGCTGGCGCTATCTAGGAACAAACAACAGAAACAAAATCGACGGTATCCAAGATGGCAGCCTCCAGTGGAACAGAAAAAAATCAAGAGCGACGCTGGCGCTATCTAGGAACAAACAACAGAAACAAAGTCGACGGTATCCATGATGGCGGCCTGCAGCGGAACAGAAAAAAATCAATATGGCTACAGAGACGAACATTTCATCATGAGTGGGGCGCTCGATTTACAGATGGCGGATCCAAGATGGCTGCAGTGATCTGCTTGTCCCGTTACGTTATGTCCCGTTACGTTACGTCCCGTTACGCTCATCCAAGATGGCCGCCGTGACGTCATAATTCAAAATGGCGGATAACACAATGCCGGAATTTTCTAGAAAACGAAATGACGTCATCCAAAATGGCGGAAAACACATTACCGGAATTTTCTAGAACACAATGACGTCATCCAAAATGGTGGATCCAAGATGGCGGATCCAAAATGGCCGCCGTGATCTACTTGTCCCGTTACGTTATGTCCCGTTACGATATGTCCCGTTACGCTGTGTCCCGTTACGCTGTGTCCCGTTACGCTTATCCAAGATGGTCGCCGTGATGTCATAATCCAAGATGGCGGAGCCGGCTCTCGGCTCCACTACCTGCATCCTGATCTAGTACCGTCATTCCTATACTACTCATACACTAAAGCAATGTTTGGCAAAAATCAAATTATTGGTCTGATAGATACAGGAGCTACTCGTAGTTTTATTTCAGGCGATTTGTTTAGGGAATTACAGAAGAACAAGCAGGTTCTGAAAACAGAAGTCACGGATGTGCGCTGTTTTACTGCAGCGGACGAACCAATTAGTATATCCAAAGTGGCTATAGTGAAAATCAGGATAGAATTATTCACTTGGAATTTCCCTTTTCTTGTGGCAGAAAACTTAGCCACGCAGCTTATTCTAGGCTCCGACTTCATCGCTAAAACAGGTATTTTAATTGAT
This sequence comes from Bacillus rossius redtenbacheri, assembly GCF_032445375.1. NCBI lineage: Eukaryota > Metazoa > Arthropoda > Insecta > Phasmatodea > Bacillidae > Bacillus > Bacillus rossius. The sequence continues at coordinate 31,910,993 of NC_086333.1, read as the reverse complement.
CTACAAGCAGGAAGTTTTGTATTTAAATTTAATAAAAATTTTGTCATATCATTCGTGGAACCTGAAAATAAAAGGTCAGGACAAATTACTTATGTTTCTACCAACACTGACGAGAAAAATTCTTTGTCCCTGGATCATCTCGAGCCCAGTAAACAAGTTGCTATTCAAGATTTGTGTAATGAATTTTCAGATGTGCTAACTAAGAAATTAGGTCGAACTAACCTAATTGAATATCAAATTGAATTGACTGATACCACGCCAGTCAAAAGTCACCCTTATCAACTTTTAGGTCCTAAAATGGAAATTATGAGAAAACTCGTACAGAAAATGTTAGATAATAAAGTAATAGAACCTTCTAATTCTCCTTTCAGTTCACCTGCATTTCTAGTGCCCAAGGGCACGGAACAACGTTTCGTCACTGATTATCGAAAACTGAACAAACAGATTAAAATACCGCAAACACCCCTCCCAGATTTGAACTCGGCCTTTCATTGGTTTAGTAAGGCCAGGTATTTCAGTGTGTTCGATCTCAATTCGGCGTACCATCAGATCCCACTCACGCAAGACTCAAAACCTATTACCGCATTTTGCGTACCTTGGAATCTTTACCAGTATAATGTGGTACCTTTCGGCTTGGCCACAGGTGCTCAAGTACTCACACGACTTCTTGAACAAGTAGTAGGAGATTTTAAATTTAAATTTGTTTACAATTATTTAGATGATCTTGTAATTTATTCAGAAAGTTTTGAGGAACACACCAGCATCTTACTCTTGTCCTTGAAAGACTGCGCAAGGCAGGCCTCACTGTAAATACAAAAAAGGTAAAATTTGCTGCTTCAGAAATATCTTTTCTTGGACATTTGGTATCACACAAAGGTGTTACAATTGATCCAGAACGAACACAGGCGATCAGGGAATTCAAACCACCTAAAGACACAAAGGGCATAGCTCGTTTTATTGGAATGGCTAATTTTTATGCCAAATACATACCAAATTTCGCCGAGCATGCGGCACCTTTGAATGCATTACGTAAGAAAAATACACAATATATTTGGGGTCCTGAACAAGACAAGGCATTTAATTTCTTGAAAGAAGCTATAGCGAATCCACCTGTTCTGCGCATGGCAGATTTTAGTAAACCCTTTATTTTACAAACAGACGCCTCAAGTGTTGCTATAGGGGCGGTATTGTCTCAGGAAATAGATGGCGCCAGGCAACCCATTGCCTTTGCCTCACGTACATTAACTTTTCAGGAAAGGAAAGCATCTTCAGTGTATGAGTTGGAATGTTTAGCAGTAGTTTTTGGTATTGATAAATTCCGACAGTTTCTGGAACATAGGGAATTTCTATTGGAAACTGATAATCAGGCACTCGCCTGGCTGTTAGATCACCCTAAACAATTAGGAAAACTTGGAAGGTCAATCACCAAAATTTCTTCTCTCAAATTTAATATTCAACATATTCGCGGTACTCAAAACATTGTGGCTGACACACTTTCTCGAATGTTCGAGAACCCCTCCGAAACAATATCTCAGGAGGAACCTCAGATTTCGTGTCAGGCACTCCTAACCGATTTCCCCTTAGCTTTTCAGGACATACAAACACATCAACAAGCCGACCCATATTTGGCAAAAATAATTGAACAAGTTAAAACTGGTACAGCTCCGAAATTTTATAAGTTAGCTAAAGGTCTCCTACAAAAACGTACACAACAGTCCAGGCACCTTAAAATTGTCCTTCCACAAAATCTGCGTGATATGATTTTCACATATTACCATAGTTCACCTCTCGGTGCTCATTTAGGTATTTATAAAACCATTCAAGGTATCCGACGCCATTTTATTTGGGAAGGAATGCACCGGGACATTACACAGCGAGTTAAGTTATGTAAGCTATGTGCACTAAGTAAACCTGCACAAAATACACAGTACGGTTTTCTTGCCTCAGAAGTAGCCGAAAGACCTATGCAAAAACTTTTTATTGATTTTGTAGGGCCATTTCCTCGATCCAATTCCGGACACTCTATGCTTCTTGTAGGCATAGATGCCTTTTCGAAGTTTTTTTGGCTTATTCCACTCCGTAAGGCTACAGCTGACACCACCGTGCGTGCATTACAAAATCACATTTTTAAAACTTCAGGATTACCGAACATAATTGTATCCGACAACGGAACACAGTTTACATCCAGAACTTTCAAGAACATGTGTTTCTCGCATGGTATACAGCATATGACGACATCGCCATACTACCCGAAACCCTCGCACGCGGAGAGATTTAATAGAAATCTTCGTTTGGCGCTCATAGCGTTCCACGCGATTGCGCAGGAAAAATGGGACAGTAATTTGGTGTGGTTACAGATGGCATTTAATTATGCCCGACATGAAGGACACAAATCCACCCCATTTGAGATTATGTTTACTTATAAGCCAAACACACCCCTTTCCAATCTTTGGTCTCTCGAAGACCTACTGCCGGATGATCCCAAGGACATCTTGGAGATTTGGAGAAAGGCGCGTAGGAATTTAAATTTGGCTCACCAAACAAGTCAGAGAAGGTACAATAAGTACCGCTCCCCTAACCCCTACAGGGTAGGTGACACGGTAATGTGCAAAGCACACCCGCAGAGTAAGGCCATCGATAAGCGATCGGCCAAGTTATCGTATCGCTGGACTGGACCATTACAGATCCAACGATTTCTAACCCCAGTGACTGTGAGTCTAGCCGACCCCAGTTCCGGAGAGTATGTGACACGAGCGCACATCTCCCACCTTAAGAAAGCGCATCCGAATTTAAAATAGGAGCGATTACTTCCTCTAAGCCTTGGCATGCCATACAGTTATATATATTTAAGACTCAATAAGGAGTTTAACTGAAGAATACAAAACCTAGGTAGTAACATTAAGTAACAATAAAAATCCATGGTACTAGTTTGTAAGAAAACTTAATATAAGGTGTTAGTTTAAGTGGCCATTTAAGTTAATAATTTTAATTAAGTTAATGAATTTAATCATGTAAGTCATTAATAATGTGCACATTAGTTCATAAGAGTGTTTAATCTTTTTTTTGTGTGTTAGCATGTAAGTAGTAGGATACAGGCGAACCTGGTAACTCGTCCTACTGAAGTTTTTGTTTTTTTTGTTTTTGCTTTTCCCTAAGCTCCGCTTTAACGCGGGGGACTATGTGCCGTGTATTAGGGATTTAGGCACGTTTTATTTAAAATTTTGTAATATTAAATATTTTTGGAAATAATTTTTTTTTCTCTCATCTTATTTTATTTACGGCCAGGCCCTCAGCCTCTTTTCTCAGAGGCGAGCTGATTCTCTTTCCCAGCCTCATGCTAGGCTAGCATTCTGGCTAATATTTCTCCCGCCTCCAGGCACGTCGGGGCCGGTAACGTTATTTCTTCACGTGACTACTTTTGCCTAAGAGCAGCTTGTGAAGCAGTGCTGAGCCCTGCTAACTCTGTCACGAATCGGTATAAGGTTCACTAGCAGCAAGACACGACAGGAGGATCCCGTGGGCCTTGTGTCCCACAGACCATGCGTTTTTTGAAGCCATCCCCCGCCTGCTCACCCCCCCCCCCCCTTTCTTCTCAGAAGTGGCTAGGAGCGACGACCGCTCGGGTACGTTAACCGAAGTCAAGGCCATCTCAGGCTTGACAGCCGCAGTTACGATTCTGGACTCAAGCGACACCTAGCGACGGCTGTGGTAACTAATGACACTTGTGAGGCGTCGGCAGCGCCGACACTACCGCGCTCGCGCGGAGGTAACGACAACCTTTCCCCTCCTTATGTCTCAGGCCGCTAGGTGGCACCGCTGGTTACTCCATTACCCCCTAGCTTGACACACTCGTCGGCCACAAGTCGATTTATTAGTACTTCTGCTCGCCACCAAAAGATAGCGCCTCAGTCGCGCAGTCACTCCAGTAAGATCTAATTTTTTTTATGCCAGACACCTTCGGGTGGGCTCGGTAATTTTCGGCTCAGAGCCTACCCCCCCTCCCATTCTCTAGGGATCCCGCGCTTATGATATTCTGGTGATATCCCGCTCTGAACTTACTTCGGTGCGCGCCTCCGGACTGACTGGTACCGTTTGTATCTGCGATCTTCGGCGAATCATCGACATCGTATATTATGTAGTCTTCTCAGACTAAAGGGATGGAGTCCCTAGCTAAAATTATTAACCAGTCAGTAGTTTAGTTGAAAGTAACTAGAAAAAATTTAGTATTTTTTTATTTTTTTTTAATTATTCATGATGACTTCCGTGGCTACCGCGAATCGTGGTTCGAGTTGGCGGAGACGAGACGCCCTCTCCTGAGCGCCAGGACCAACACCCTCTTTTGGTAAGTCTTGACGTCATTCCCCCCTTTAATTTCCCTCTATTGGCCTTTTGCGCCATTTATGTATACTGTCTGGAAACAGGTCTAATTCTTTAGAATTTGGACCTTTGTTTCAGACAGGGTTCCAAGTTTGGGGCAACCAAAATCCTCTGCCAGGACCCACTGGAGTCGGTTCCTGAGCAGAATCCAACATCTTTAGGCCTACTACCTCGATCACCGTCTACCTACAGCCCCGAGTGATACCCGCATAATTCTATCTTTTTATTCACGAACTCAAAAATAGTGTAACCCAAGTAAGACAGCGGACAGTAAAAAGCAGTTCGAGGAGAAGAAATTTATATTATGTTCTGGAAGGACTATATGTACAACCTTTAAAGTTACCAATGTTAATTTCATTCTTGTTTTTAAATATTTTAATTTTTGTTATACATTCAGGGCTGGCCCTATCGTAAATAACGTTAAGGAATATCATAAAATAAGTGTAATTGTGAGTTATGTAAATAAGATCACTTATCAATGAAAAACAGACTTTACTAAGGAAAATTTAATCTATAAAAAAGAAAGAACAATGATTAATAAAATAAGGAAGTCTATAGACGTAACAGTTGTTTTTATTTATTTAATATATAATAACGATCCTTTTACTCCTAAGTATTCGTAGGGAGTCTCTAAATTTTCTTTGTTTACTCCTAGTGTCGCCTCTGTTGTTGACTTTTATGGTTATTAATTGAGGGCCCCAGTAATCAAAGCTTCCAAATCTTTTTACCTTATTATCTTATTATTCTTTAAGACACTTGGGGTATTACAAGACCTAGTCGGATGGTATTCCAAGTATCGAAATATTATACTTACCTGGTAGGCTTAGAGACAACGTATTTATTTCGTTGGACAAGTATCTTGATTAGAGTCGTTTTTCGAAGAGAAAATAATTAATAAACTTGATAAAAGCTAATGCAAAACTGGATTTAAAATGTATTATAAGTTTTATTTACTCTTATCTATGTTTGTGAATCGAACTTAGGACGGGAATCGATCAAGACAATCATTATTCCAATGATTAATTTTTTTTTTAATTTTTCCCGAATTTATAGTTTAATTACTACGAATTTTCGAGAAGGTGGTCAATATGTTATCATCGGCCTACTAGAGACTGGTAGTATAGTAATTTAAGCCTATTTCACGACGTTTGAATATATTTATTGCAATTAATATTTTTTACTTAAATTACGTTTTGTGATCGAGCAAGGATCAAACCATGCACTGTAATCAATCAAAACAATCAATTAATTTACTGCTGATGTTTTGGATGAATTTTGTATTTTTTTCCCTCAAATTCTCGCTAAATAAATACAGATTACCATGATGACATACAAGAAGGTCAAAAATTGCGGACGCTCTGGCAATAAATAATTACTGCACTTTATCGGGTGAAAATTGAACTAATATGGCATCAGCGCACTCTAGCAGATGAAGAAAGATGCCCACCTCCGGGAGACAAAAACAAGATCGCGGCCTCCGGCAGATGAAAACCAGATGGTAGACATGACGTCATAATAGCTGTCGATATATATACCTTGGCATTAATGGTGGGAGGTCAGTCTGCATGTGGCTTCCGTGGAGGAAGGATCTGTCGCCATTTTTTATTGAATGACCTCGCCGGGTTCGAACCGAGGACTCCATGACGTAAGTGCGTTTTAAGTTTAAAATTTATTTAATTGTTAATAATAAAATGTATTTATCTATTTCATTTCTTTTCCCATTAAAATCTGATAATTACGGATTTTAAATATGGCGGCCGTGCTGACATAATAAAATATGGCGGATTATTTTTACAGATTTTTTTATTAATTTTTATGTATATATTTTTTAATTTGTTCTGATTTCCAAGCATAAAAACATACGGATTTTGAAGATGGCGGTTGTAACGAAAAGTGCAACGGTGATATCACGATTCAAAATGGTGGCCATGGCATCTTAATTTTCAAGGCCATGATCTCGGAAGTTTATGGAGGTTTGTAGATGCGGACTTGAAGGATTTTTGCTGACTTTTCAAGACACTGGCATTTTTAAGGACTAAGACGAGAAATTTTCCCTCTAAACGGGAAACTTTCATTGAAATAGGAAAATTGATAATTTTTCAAAATTTTTTAGATCTTTTGACAGAATTATTATCTAAAAAAACTGGATATTCTGCCAAATTTTGGTGAATTTTGGGTAACTTTTGAGTCATTTTTACAAATTTTGGCAAACTTTTAAAGTTTAAGGTCAAGGTCAAAGTTCAAGGTTATCCAAGAAGGCCACAGTGATGTCATAATCCAAGATGGCGGTAGACTCCTCCAGCTCCTCCTGGCGAGGCCTGGTGCCAAAATATCAATAATATACTACTATGGCTGGTTAAAAATCAGCAGAAACGAATGTTTCAATTTATAAATATTAAACTGATGTGACATATAACATTTATAAAATAAATAGCATTGTTAATTATTTCCCTGTAAAAATATAAGAAAATTCTCATGTGGCATTTGTTACACGTTATTGTGACTCAAAAATAACAATTCAAATTATTTAAAAAAATATCTTCTATAAAAATGTTTGAAAGTCAGTATCAATAAACCTTTATTCATTTGCAATGATGGAGTAATAAAATAAAATACCAAGTGTGCCTATTCGTGTGATCGTTACCAATTTAAAGCGAAACATTCAACGTTTAACGTAGTAAAAATTATAGGAAGAAAAAAAAACTAGCCTCTTAATGTTCGTGTCTTTACAATTCATACAAGAGTAATGGAATAGAATTATATTCCAGCGCAGCATCTTCTATTCTGCTCTCCTGCCTTTCCACGCGCAGAATCGGCAAGATTTCAATCCGACCGAAAAGGAGCAGATATATTATCAGCTCTCGGAAATACGGTACGTCATTTATTCTCCGACGTGTAAATTTCAGGCTCTCCATCCACGCGAGAACGATTTCAAGCGAAACTCCCCTTCCAGGAATGCATGGATTCCGGAGAGTGAAGGGAAAAAAAAAGCGCGTCAATACTGAATGACGAGCTTAAGAAGGCGACGCAAGAATAAATTTGGACAGTGTGCCACGGTGAAGATGGGAGAGAGAGAGAGAAAAATAAAATTGCGTCGTGTTGAATGAACGACGGAAGATAATTCACGCCGGCGAAGCTGCAGGCTTCGATTAATCACGAGCCGGCAGTCCATAGAGCGGGCGATATATCCCGGGGATGATTAATGTGTCATTTTCGGCCGGCGTGTGCATGGCCGTGGATCGGCAGCAAAGAGCCTCCCTCCTCCCCCCCTTCCAGCCGCGTGGAGCTACCTTCCCGCGCACACAGGGCAGCAACTTATCTGCAAGTAGGTACGTGTCGCTCCCACCGTGTCCACCAGGGGGCGAGGGGGAGGGGAGGTATAGCGTGGCCCGGGCTGTGTTGTCCGGGAGGCAGACCAGCGATGAAAAGAAGGAGGCGAGGAAACGTACGCCGCTGTCTCGCGGGACGCGTGGGCCGTCCCGTCGGCCGAGCGCGGGCTGTCGCCTGGAATGCCTCTCGCACATTCACGACTCTCCCTCAAGTGACGCAAGGGGCCCCCCGCGTTTCTCTCCTCCCGGTCTCGCTCCCACGCTTCGCTTCGGCGGCGGAACGAGATACGTTTGAACGTTTGCGAGGGACATTTCTCTCACTGTTGAAGTCATGTAACGTCCCTTTACGTCGGACACACGCCGATTAACATTAAAGAATATTTACCGCCATGATTCTTTTTAAAAATTTTCAATTTCAACTATGAATTGTTTTCAGTAGTTCCAGATGACTTGATTCAAGTTGCTACCCCAGAATGCAGATTCGGAATTCCGTGTATCGTTGTTAACAGGGTGAACAGTTGCATTGAAGAAATACAAAAAAAAAATTGTATTCATACTTATAAATTTGAAGAAATTGTTAACACACAAATAATAATCTTATGTTTTCTACGAAAATATTACAATACATTAAATAATTTCCGAATATTTCCGAGTAATTAATATAAGTTCAACTTAATTACAGTCCAATATTTCCTTAGCTATTACCTAAGTTAAAAAAATTCAGAAAATTTAAGAAGTTGTAGTTAACTAAGCAACAAACTACACATATTATTAAGTAAACGAAATATATTTTTAATCCTTATAAATGTTTAAACTTCCTTATTGCTTGAATGTAATTTGGATGAGCCATCGTTTAAGTTTATACCAATAAGCTAAAAATATCTCGTACAATTTTGATTCCTTTTTGCCTCAAATATATACTCTGTATCTAAATTTAGAGAAAATAGATTAGTTAAAAAACTTCTATAGCATAAACCATAATATCAGCCTATTAAATTTCGGCCAAGATCTAATTAAATCCGGGTGTTCGAAAGCTCACAATGAGTAGAAATAATAGTTTCAGGTATTTAAAACAATAACACTTAAAACAATATTGATACAACAAAAAAAAATTATGAAATCTCTCACATATTTTATGAACTATTAAAACAATTAAAACCAATTTAATGATTTGTATTCAGGAAGACCATTATTAAATTACCACTCGAAACAATCCAAAGATAGTTTTCATAGAAATTTTAATTAATTTTTTTAATACCTATCATTTATGTTGTTTTGAAATTTTCGGTCGGTATTGAAGTCGCTGTGAAAAAAAAAATCCCTTATTTTAACCAAAAATAAAACGTTAATACTGAACCACTAGGCCTACATAAGTGTACGCCCCACAGACACAACGAGATAATATTTATTGATGTGCAAATGTATACCTTTAAACAATGTTTCGTTTACCTTTTTAAAGGTTAGATTGTCATATGAAGAAATAAGCTTTAAAGAATTTTTTTATGTTAAAAGAATTTTATTTTGTTTATGTCGTTGCTGGTATGATGTGGCTAGCAAAAATCAAACCAATTTTTTTTCCTGTGTGATGAAAGTAGTGGCAAACAGCCTCGGAAGGGCCCAACACAACACGGCATTCCACGGACGTGTCCTGTGCCCTCGCAAGACAATGCCCGACTTGTGATAACCTGTGGCGCCTGGTGAATAGGCAACCTGCTCGCCGGGGCGGTCGTTCCGGCCGCGAGGCGACCCAGGGGCGGCGGGCTCTACGCCGGGGAGCGAGGAGGGAAGCCGGGAGAGTTATTAACATCATGAGAAGGGCCGGCAATGGACGGCCAGCATTGTGGGCCGGGAGAAAGGTAGGAGGTTCGCCTCATTGTCCCCGGTGGTCCGGACAAAAGGACAGCGAGCTGAAATTAACCGGTTTGTTTGTTGCGTCGCGTGATTGCGCGGAGTTGAAAGGCCGCCTGCGGATAGCGCCCGATGGGAACCGGCTTCAAGCTGTAAGCAAAGGAGATTGGGAGTGATTTGTTGGCATGAGTGACTGAGAAGCCTTTGTGATTTCCGGTAATTACTGATTCTGTTTCTTTGTATAACAGATTTTGGTTATTTTTACTATGAAATATACATTATTGAACCAAGTACACAACTATTACTGTTTTTATACATAACCACATTGTATACGTTTTGATGATATTAAAACATTTATTTCTAAAACATTAATAACAACATTTTGTATGCAAATTAAAGCATACTCACTTCAACTTTATTACTGAAAAATATTCAAATACATTATTAAAAAAAACACTGCATTTCATTTATTTTTGGTCAATTTTAAAGAAAAAACTTGCCCGTTTGATCGTTAGCTTGGCGTGACTCCCGAAAAGTATTAAAGAATATATTTCAGTTTTTTTATTCATATACCCCCGAAAACTGGTTTTTATTTTTAAGTTTTATATACGTATATGTTTATATATAATTTTATAAGGATTAGATTCTTGCCTTTATTTTGCACAAACCAATTTCAAATAGTACACAAAATAAGTAAATGGAAAATTTCTGTATAGTTTTTTATGGCAAAAATCAAACCAGAAAAATAAAATAGGGGAAATTTATTTTCTACATAAAAGTCACTGGAAGTCTCTAAATATGCCAAATATTTCATTCTGTTTGATGATATTTTTATCTCCTAAGACTAATGTAAAAATATATATATTGTCAAAACCAATTTTTGATACATCCAGCCATTACTGAATGCAAGGGGTTGAAAACATTGGCTGGTAAACAATACAAAAAATTATATTTTACTTGACAAGGTAATAACTGCAATCCATTAAAAGTTGTTATTTTATAAATAATATATTGATTTTTGAAAAAAAATATATGTCGTTTTATAAGGAAAAACAATTTGGAATTCTATTAGTAGAAATAGAACGAAACTATGTAATTTTTTATTTTAATTTCTTATAAGCTTAGATTATAGATTTTAAAAAAAAGTTAATCTGATAAAAGATTTCACTAGCAGCATAGTGCAGAACCTACAAAAGAGCTCCAGGGAAATCAAAAGTCATCGTAATGCTATTATCATAAAGAATATTCTAAGAACTCTAAAAAATATATTATATGAAATAAAAAGAAATATTTAGAAACATTTTTTCTGCTAGGAATAATAAAAAGTGATCTATAATTTTGGAGAACTAAATGTAATTATTGTATAATATTATTTTCTACATGTTTCAGAAATTCTTGAAAATTCCAGATGTTTTCAGAAGTACAAAAAGTTCTAAAATGTTCCTTAAGTTTATATTATTTTCTGAAAATTTTTAGAATGTTTCAGGTCACCATTATATTCTAAAATAGATTTAAAATTAAAAATTATCTTCGTTTCTAGGCTGTGCTACGGAGGTATTTTTTAAAACTCAATATCTGTAAAGGCAAGCTATCGTTTAAAAACTAAATAAATTTTTGTAATAAATATATATATATTTTTGGAAAACCTATATTTAGAAAGTTTTTATTTTAATCTTAAGCATTAATTTCAAAAATATTTTCTCCCTGTTTTTTATACTATAAATCTGAAAAGAAAGCCATAAAGTTTATTTTATTGCTACAAATTTTAAAGATAGTATGAAACTTTAATCAGGAAAAAAATAAATAATATGGTTAAAAAATTTATTTAAATCGTTATAAATAAAAAATGTTTTTTTTTTCACAAATTTTTTTAACGTCCTGTGTTAATAAACTGTATCTTAAATACACTAATAATGCTATCTAAATATTATCCAAGGATGTACGTAAATTTACAGCCGTCTTCGTAATTTAACAGGTGTTGGATTCACATATTTTAAACAAAATTAAAAAAATATATATTATCTTATTATATTAATAAAACATTCAAAAACTTTTTGAGTAATTAACAAAAACTTTTTTCCCTTCAGCGTTTGTATTTACCTTGCTTACACAGAACTCAAAGGCGGGACACGTAGTAGTTTATGTGAGATCCAGTTTTCAAATATTACGAAAAAATCTTCGTTTATTTGAGGTTAGTTCTTCGTTGAAAATTCTGTAAATTTAATGTTATTTATAACAGTGTTTTTGGCAGTCAAAAAAACTTAGATGCTTAGATGAGCACCTGCTCTTCGTAATTGTGATTCTATTGTGCCGTTGTGCACTTGTTGTGTGGGCATGCGCCCATTATTGCTTATATATGTTGTTTAATTAAATGCAAACTGGGAGGCTACTTTTTTTATATCTTTTTTTTAATACCTAATTGTTTTTAACTTTTTGATTATTTGAAGAATAATGAAATTATTATTATTTTAAGTATCAATTTGTAAGAAATAATTGTTGTTGTATAAAAATCTTTTTTTGTTAAAATATATTTATGTCTTTGTTAAGCTTTGTGGATTTAAAAGAAAAACATATGGACTTTAAAAGACTTTAAAAGACTTTAAACATCATAAATTCCTTTTTCCTTTTGTTTATATTAATATTGTGGTTAAGATTAATTATTGAGTTATTGCACTTAATGCAGGAAAGTGTAACTTTTTAAGTTTCTCATCTCTACGTATTGTCATATCTATGGTCATCTTCATATTGGAAAGGAAAAGGTAGTACCTTCCTTTCTGTTTTTGTCAGCCATAATGTAGACTTCAAAAATTTTTGTGCTCGTCACGTATCCATCGACATCCATGTCGAAAGTTGTGTATTTACTACCGCATTAGGTGAGTTTTACCGCCCCGGGAATCATTGTTTTATAATTATTTATGGGATAGTTTAATTTTTTGTTGTTACAAAACTTGTTTAGCGGTCCGGGTGTTGGCGACCTCTCGCTGCCCCATGCCTGAGGTGTGATCCATAAGCTTCGCCCATAACATCTGGGCACCCCAGGGCTTGTCCCGTGGTTCTACGGCGATGGGAGCCGCCAACAAATATCCCAGGAAAGTTTTCGACGACTAAATCCTAAGCATGCAGCATGGGTAGTTAACCTGTTTCGGCCACGCGTATCTTGCAATTTCATCGAATATTTCATCAAACTTCCCCTTTGGCATCGTAATCTACATTTAATTCCTGAGCAATATTTTAATTCTATCTGTATCTTAAATTTACGTTAATTATTTTGAAAATGTAACTAAGTAATCATATTTTTTGAAAATGTAACTAAGTAATAATTATTTTGAAGACGTAACTAAGTAAATAATTTTTTTTGGGGCCCCATTTTGTTTTGACTGTACGAATACTCAATTAATACTCTTTATTGTGTTTTAAATAAATATGTTTTGTTATGGCTGACCCGATATCTGTGTATTTTATGTTGCATTTACCTAACCTTTTTATTTAATTTCTTATCTATATAAATTCTTAACAGGTTATCAACTTTTGTTCGGTAGTTTTCCCAGTCGGCATATTTCCTCTCTTCTCGTTATTTTAATACAACAAAGCAATGCCATTCAACCTAAGATCCCGGAGTCTTCCGTCGTGATTTACCTTGGTGAGGTTAAGCAAACCGAAACAAGAGTAAATTACCGGCAGACTATTCTCTGCCTAATCCAGCAATCATATTGTGTTCTTGGTCTGTGATGTCTCACTACGCATCCGGCAGCCCCATTGTATGTGTTATAATTGTTTGCAAGCGAAGCATCGCAGGCGATGTGGCTGTTCTTTGGAACTCTGTTCCTCTCCTTGGCTCAATCCGATAATCACATATGTATCTTCTTGCTGCGATATCTTTTTTCTCATCGGGCAGTCCCACTTGGCGGACGACGTAGAGCGAGTGATCTCCTGCCTTTTGAATATGTAAACCCAGAGCACTACTCAACATCTTCTTCAATGTTCTCATGTTTTTCAATAGTGGTGGTACAGAATCTCCCTCATGGTATGGTTATAATGCAATAGTCGTCGTTCTTATGCTTGTGAGTCTTGAAGCACTGCACATCAATTCATTTTCTGTACCACGAACCAGTGCTTCAGAGATCTTCTTGTACCAGGCTTAACAAAGAGTTATTTGTTCTTAAATATTCCTTAATCAATTATGGAATTCGTTGTAGCAAACTATTGACAGAACTCTGCAGGAGCTTCATGCTAAGCAAGGTGCGCAGACATCTCAATTTCAGATTACAATTTAAATGATCACTGTTGGCATTAATTCAAAACTATAGTGTGTAATATTTACCCATGTGTAAGTAGCCAAACCTAATCAAATATAACTAAATTTTCATTTTGGTTTAAAACAGGTATGATCTAAGGCAGCTCGAGTCGTAGTTATTGCAAAGCTAAGACAAACGCTGGGGCTTTCTCTTAATCACTTTAATCATTTACTTCTTCAGCTACCTCGAATTGTCACCTTCATACTGCTCAGGAAGACCAGCTATTAAAGGTGGTTTGTGCCTCGAGTGACCATGGTGAGAGATTTCTATCTTATCTTCCCCAGATGTCATCCTTCGTTTCACTGCAGATTTGACGTCCTAAATCATTCCACAGCACTCCTAGCTTACAGCTTTTACATTGACGTTTGGTTACTTCAACCAGCTTAAATATCCGGAAACTCAACATACACTTAAAACCATCTACAATTCCTAAAGTTAATTTTATTCGCATAAATAAAAAACACTTATTTCAAGATTAAAAATAAAAGGGAGTTTGTGAGTCCGTTGGTCTTTAACTTTAGAGAATTCCGAAACCAGCGCATTTATTCTTCAGAGGATATCCATGAACAATTATAATTACTTTTTCTAATAAGATTATTTTATCTTGTTTTAACTATTAGAATTTTTGACCATATATATATTTATACATTATCAGTCTTCTATCATCATTAACTACGATCTATAATCTAGTATTAGCATTTTAAAGGCGTAAATGAATTTGTGTATTAATTTTTATAGTCAAGTTACCCGAATACTAATTTTTTTTTATTTTTTCAATTATAAACTTAGTATAAGTTTAATGGTTCTGGTTCAAAGAACGAGGAGCCGCTGTGTCATCTGTCATCGTGGCAGCCATATTAAATTATGACATCACATTGCACTTTCCGTTTAGGTAGCCATTTTGAGTTTTGTCATAGACCTTGACCTTTAAAATGGGCATTTGGCGTTGACCTTTGACTTTACCTTTCGACGTTTTAACTCAGTCGTCATCATTGTTTCCACAATCTTGAATTCAGCCATATTTACAATGAGTGCCCCAGTACCCATAATTTGCATGTTTGGTTACGGTAAAACCTTCAGCCATTTTGAGTTCTGACGTCATGTCCGCCATCTTGTTTATTCTATTTTTGGAGGCCACCATCTTGGATTACGACATCCTTGTTTCTGCTGTTTGTTCTTAGAGCGCGCTAATATCGTTCTGTAGCATGCAAATAAGGTCTATGTTCCATTACGTACCAATGTGGTTATGATCCTTATTAACATAAATCATATATTTTTATACAAAATACACTGGAAGTGAGGTGATTCGAATCATCACAGCTGGGATCTCTTGGTTGCAAAACATACGCCTTTGACCACACGGCCATAAAAACATTTCCAGGCTGAGAATTAAATAAGGTATAAAAATTCTTTTAAAAAAATTGCAATTTTCTTTTTATTTGAAGAAATATTAGCATTTTCTGCTAGAGAGTACTTCCGCCATATTGTTTTTAAAACCTAATAGGTACTAGAAGTATTATTACCATGAGTCTGGCCACTGAATATACATGCCTGACCACCAACTGACATTCGTGGACGAAAATTGGCTGTCCATGGCAACTGACTTTACTTGCCTGGTTAATCAACTATCGAGTGGAACCTCCCTGAAAACACATGCCAATGTATGCAAAAGACTTGCTTTGGACTCAAATAGGACAGTATAAATCGATAAACGCTAGTAATTAGCCTCAAAGTAGGCACCCGGACTTCACCTTTAGAGTTTTCCGTATGTCGTCTCAAACTACTATACAAGTAAACCAAACGTGGCTCTTATCACTGCAAAGATTTATACGAGAAGGGTTCTTTGTACATTTTCTCCTTTCGCGTCTTCGTGCATCATGGGAAAATGTGAAACGACATATCGCAGTAGCCTCAATTATTTTGATGTCTAGTCGATAAAGACGAACCTTTCAGAGCTGAACCAGATAATGATGTTACTACCGCACTACCAATTCCCAGTGTACTCTTATGCACATCTATTCATCGCTCTTGGAGCTCTGTCGTTCACTACCATCTTTGCATTTTTTAAAGTGTATTATCATATTATCTTTTCTGGCAAACTGCTAATAGTATTTTTCACAGCCAAACATTTTTTGGAGGAGAATTCTTAGCAAAAACTCACGTCTCGTGTATACAAGCATATCTGTTTTCAAGAAAAAAATATCCACAGTGGTGACACTGGTGCTCGGAAGATGTATATGCGTCTCCAGTAGCCATACGCCTCCAGTAGCCATCGTATACCGTTGTCGAAATAGTTGATGATGCAGACGACATAGTCGTTTATTCTGCACACGTTAAAATCTCCTATAGTGCTGTCGGAGACGATGGTACGATTTACATCATCTCCTCTGTCGACGTTAATCCTTCCATTGGGATCTACGTCGCCATCATCGTCGTAGCCATCAGGATCCCCAAAAACAATGGCAGACATTCCATCGAGTTCTGAAAAGTAGATGACGTCGTTGTAATAGGGGTTTGCACCGTCAATGGTAGGCCTTCCATTAGAGTCGACAATGGAACAGCAACTAAATTCCAGAAAACCTTCTGAAGTCAACCGATCCTCATTGCACCACTGAGTGTCCTGTCGTCTGAGCCACGCTTATATACTCACAGCGACTGGTAAAAGATATGAGTTAATGCATAGCCAATTCAATTCGTTTATTTGAATGTTATATTTTAATTGTCAATAAATTTTAACTAACCAATCAGTTTCGAATACGGATAAATGGTTACTAGGTTACAATTATACAAGTCTACAAGGCTAAAAAGCTACATGTCTACATGGTTACACGGCTACAACAACCATTAGAAAAAATCATTTGTATATCAAGGTGATTTTTGCATGTTTTACGCTTACTATAGGGTTAAGGATCTCTATAAAATGCTATACTCATACAAAACACCAAGCGGTTCTAAACCATTAAATATTCATTACAAACTACAGATTTGACTATGCACATTTAACGAAAAGGACACACATTTGCACAAATATTTAACTCAGTAAGATACGCTCCCCACGATAGGATACTATAAAATCAGTAGGATACGATCCCATCAGTAGAATACGAAAAAAACTACACACATTTAACGAAAACGATGTACATTCGACGAACATTCAACTTAGTAGCATACGACCACGTATGTAGGATATGTTCGCTTGCAGGTTACAGTAGAATACGTTCCCATCAACTCACCAGTAGAATATCAGTCGAGTAAAAAGCAGTGTTGTGATGCAGCCAATGCCAAAACTTACTGACGTTGACGGATACAAAGTAGGATTAATCAGACTAGGCAGGCAGGAAATGTGACGACTGTCAAAACCTCACAATAAATATCAGTTCAATATCTGTCAAAAAAATTCTGACTGTATTTTTCTACATTTTTCTACGCGTGTTAGTATAGTCTGTCTCAACCTATTTTTTGTTGGTCCTTGTCCTAGAACAGTAGTTCCCGAACACTCTTTTACGCGCCGCGTCAATAACCTAATCTCGGGTGTCTCTCTATCTCTCCTGCCACGAAGCTTACCTATCTAGCCAAACAGTCGTGCTCTACCTCGATACAGAAGTCATCGCCAACACCTAGTCACTGGTATCACCAAAAGGAAAGACTCCTCAAAGATGTTATTACCGATGGGGATTCATACTCTGCGGGAGTGGCTGCGAAATGATAGCCTGTCTTTCCAATTGTGCCATTAACCAAGAAGAACTACAGTTCTTCTGACGACGGAGAGCTGCCGAAGTATGGTTCCATTGAGATTCTCTCCAGGCCAGGAGCGGCCAGATGTATCCAGGTGTGCGCTCTATGCGACGGCCCATCGCGACGGGCGGCGGTGGGATGATGAGCGGGTGTACCGATGCAGGGTCTACCACTGAGTGTGCACTGTTGTAAAGACAGCCGGCGTCGGGCACGGTGTGCACTGCGATAAGAAAAAAAAGCATCCGGTCACTGAGGGTAAAACTGTTGTGTCGCGCCACCCACGTGCCAAGTAGACCGGCCATCTCCGAAAGAACATTTTTCCTTTATAATATTGATACTCTTACGATAACTTCATGCCCTTTTATCATTCCTAAAACTTATTAACGACACCAAAAATAAAATTAATTGATATATATATTTTTTAAACAATTTTTAATTTATGTTTAAAAGAAGTAAAAGCGTGAAAATCTTAAAAAATAAACTTACAATTGGTTTTAAGTTTTTGTGTCGAAATGACTTAAATATATTATACAATGAAAGCATATAATACAAAAAAAAGATTTTAGCTTTGTTCCAAAAATGAAAAATTATATACTCCAAATTTAACAATATTAGCTTTTTAAAGAGACATTTTTTTATAACTGCAAAAATGTGAAAAAAACTTTAAAATCCAGTTTAATTTAAGCACTTGATTTTTAAGAAAACCTAAGTTATGTCAGAATCTTTTAAGTAAATATCTTTAAATATGTGACACTCAGATCAAACTTTTTTAGCTGAAACTTTATGCATACAGCTAACTAATACTGAAATACAAAATAAACAAGTTTGTTCGTTGTAATACAAATTATTCATTGCATTATTTTGTATCTTATAATTCTCTAATGAATATTAAACTAGTTTATAACCCGAAACTTCACTCATGCCGATTTAAAGATAATGCAAATTTTACTTTTTAGATACATTTTTTTAGGCAATTCTGGACTGATTAAAATATTAAAATGATTTTTATTACAAGTGTAAACATATAGTTAAACTTTTAGTTAATGATATAATTTATTTACTTAAATACGATGAGTAGTTAATATATGTTTTTATAATAAAACCATTTTTATACATTTACTATTTCTAATGAGAATAAATTCTGGAAATCTCAAATGTAGTTGATATATTATGTATGTTAATTAATTTTACTGAATACTTAATAAAACTACTGGATTATTTTGATTATGTGGAGCTGAAAATTTAACAAATCTGAATTATTGTTCTCCACTTTCACAGTCAAATTACAAAAATGTAATGAAAACACCTTACTCAAACTATTATGTAAGTAATACTTTCTCATTTCTTACTTCACTCTAGTTTTACTTCAGAAATTTAATTTCCTATTATAAACCCCAAACTACCGATTTTTCACAACCTTTCCGATAGATTTCCTATAGATGGTAAAAGCATACCTTTCGTAACTAATAATGTAAATTATTTATCCCAAGTTTCTTACCTCCGACTTGATTTGTTTCGAATATGTGTTTTATTACTATCAAAAATTACTTTGCACTTTTTACCCCCTTTGCTGTGGAGTTTTTTAAATAGAAAAGAACACGCTACGATATTCAAATGTAAATTATTCATGTTTATTTTCTTGACTTTTGAAAAAATTTATTTGGAGATTATTTCTTTTTAGTGTAAAACTTACCTTAGTTTCACCCTCTTGCAGTCAAATACCAATAATTTATAAAACCATGCAAGGTAACATACTATGTACATTATTCGTGCTTAGTTTCTTACCATCCACTAGATTTTTTTTAGAGACACGATTGTGTAGAATAAAACAAAATCGATCCACTTTTTACCGCACTAACACTTAAACAATATAATTATATGTACTTTTAATTGCATGCTGTTCATTCTTAGTTTATAATATTTAGTTATCGTCGTTTTTAACACGCATTTTATTTCTTGGAACAAAACCTACCCCATTTACAATTTTTTGCAGAATAATAAAAAATATGTCTTATTGTGTTTGTGTGCCTACCGAATACAGCACGTTCTTCATTATTGCCATCGGTGATATGATTATTTAAAATAAAACAAATCGTATCTTTACAACCCCTTAAGGGACCAATTTCGTAAAAGGGGGAAAATATAATACGTTACTCAATATGCATGATGTTCATTCTTAGATTCTTAACTCTTAACTATAGTAGAATCGGAAGTAGGCATTTTTAACACGCTTTAATTATTAGCTTCAACTGTATGTGTGTGTGTGTGTTTGTATGTAATGGAAACTTAGAACTCGATTTTTACCCACTTTAAAAAGTCAGATTAATTCAAAATTTTGCACACTTATCAAGGACTAATGAAAATATAGTATTTTAAAAAGGTTTTCCCAATATCCTTACCAAAATCTTCAAGATAAGCGATTTTTTTACATCCGATACCCGGTAGTGTCTTTGTGCCGTAATACAATTTTTCCATTTAATTTTCACCCACTTTACAACGTCAGATTGTGTTGAAATTTTGCATACGTATAAAGAATTCTGACAATAATATATTTTGATAACTTAAGACCTAAGTGTGAAGAGGGAATGGGGATCAGAGAGTGTAAAAATCACTGTTTAGAGCTATGGTTAATAACCAGGCTTTTTTGTGTATCCGTGAGGTCAAGGCATGGTAGAAATTTGCCCCAGGGTCGACAGTTACCCTGCCGGAGGGAGGGGGAGATGGTGTTTGTGATTAAAAACCCAAAATTAAAGTGTTTCCGAGGAAGGGTTATGGTGGAAAATGTGTCCGGAGTACGACCTTCTCTCCCTCGGAAAGGGGGGAAGTGTTTAATGCCCCTCAATTTCGAAAATTTCAAAAATGTATTATTTTTTATTTATATTTTTTCCGAGATAGGACTATGGTGGAAAATATACCCGGGGTTCGTTAATAGCAATATCGGTACTATATCTGAAATTGAAATTATCTGCCCACTCTTCCGGCGTGATCACCAATCCGTATTGATTTCGACACAGATGGTGTACATATAATTAAACCAATAGCCATTCAGTTTCCAGCGAAATACAGCTATGGTACTGCTGAAATGCGAATGCTGCCATCAATACTGAGTTGAGCATCTACAGTGCATAAAATGTAAGGTTGCACTGCAGATTATGCAGTTGTTTATTTGGGATCGCGTCTCTTTGCAGCCGGACGGACTTATGCAGCTCTTAGTCGCGTAAACTGGATGGTCTTCAAGTATAACAACTTGAGTGCTCTAAGATAACAAGAAAATTTCCGTGTCATATTAACGCATTAGCTGAAATGACTAGATTACGAGAACATTAATGACTAATTTTAAGTTGATTGTAACAAAGAAATACTTTAACCATTCATATTTAGTACTTTTAATTTGTTTCAATTACTTATATTTTTATTTAATTTGCGACTACATATAACAAAATAAACTTATAGTTTAAAAAACTAATAAAATCCCGCTTTTATCGTTGAATTAAATAAAAATTTTAATTTAATTTGTTGTCCAACAGCCAAATAATGCACCAAAACTCTGTATAACTAAAAGCATGGGGTGCTCTCTTCTCTCATTTTCGTAATCACTTTATCCTAAAAGTAATGATAGAAAAATTAAGACAAATGATATCAAGCACCAGCTAGGCGTTGTTTCAGGGGGGAGGGGGGAACTCGGGACCCCCTGGAATTAAGAAGCCCCTCACTAATAAAGGGTATGGGCTACCTGCACTTGCAAAAGGGTGATTATGAAACGTGTTTGATGTCAAAACTAGCCTTATGGAAAACTTTCTGAAAATTTTAAAGTTTTCTTCTTATTGCATGCATGTAGGCCAAAATATAGGCAGGGAACAGCATACTGGCCTCGCATTCAGATATGAAGCTTCGGTTAACCCCACGTGCAAAATTCTCGGGACACCTCGCTCCCCCCCTGTAAATTACCGTGTGCCCAAATTGCGAATCCTACATATTTGCGCCCTTGACGCAACCCATTACTAATTTTAAAGTAATTATTGTTATAATATTTCATATATTCATTTTTGTAAATTTTTTGCATTGACTATATCATAAAATTAGTGGTAGAAAATATATTACAATTCATATTGTTATTAGGCATAGAAAATGTAAGACTAACAATATTAAACACCCTCCTTTTTTAGTTATATAGGGTTTTGGTGCATTAATTGGCTGTTGGACAAAAAAATTGATTTTAAAATTGATTTTTTAGTTTTAAGTTCATTCATTGATAAAAGCAGGATTTTATTAGTTTTTCTTTAAAAATATAATTGTATTATTCTTAAAATAAAATATAACCATTTTGCTTCCCAATGGTTGGAATTTCCCTGTATGTTTTAAATATAGTTGACATCTATATTTATATAAAAGAAAGTCGTGTTAGTTACACTATTTATAACTCAAGAACGGCTGAACCGAATTTGCTGAAAATTGGTAGGGAGGTAGCTTAGAACCAGGAGACGGACAAAGGATACTTTTTATCCTGTTCCCGGGGGAAAAAATAAATAATAGTTAAAAAAAACTAAAAAACGCGCTTTATATAGAAAACCAAACTAAAAAATAGAAAATCAAAAAAGAAATACATTTTTCACAATAATCATAACCCACTCTCACTTTTCATTTAATTAAATGTCACTTTCCATTGAATTTAGTGTCACAATATTTAGTAGACATTGTTTATATCGCGCCAAAGACAAACTGAAAGAAAAGAGTTCGCACATGAGCGAAATGGTTTTCTTTACAATGTGCGATCTCTTTTCTTTCAGTTTGTCTTGGGCGCGATATAAACAAAGCCTACTGAATATTTTGAAATTATATAAATTGACGAAAATCTTATTTTGCAAATTTTATCTATATATATAAAACAAAGTCGGGTTAGTTACACAATTTATAACTCAAGAACGGCTGGACTGATTTTAATGATCTCTGATTTCTTGGATTCGTCTCCGCCCCGATTAGCAGAATAACTATTAAAATGTTGATAAAATTCACACAAAAAAAATTTAAAAAAATTAGGTTTGTAACTCCGCCATATTCCGCAATTGACAACTCATGTCACGCATTTTGGCCATAGACATACACAGTTACAGACGTACAAACTGTGAGTGTTATTTGTCTATGTCCGCCAAGCAAAAGCCGCGAAGCTGTTCTAACGAATCAAGTAGAGAGAGTAAGAAAAACTGAAGCTCTGAACCTTTTGTCGTCGCCATGTTTGGGACAATTGTTTTTACCCATTTTGTGATTTATTGTTTACTTTTATCATTAAAATTAATTAAATTTAATCACCCAATCGCATTGACACTACAGCACTACCACATAAAAAAAACAGATTGACAACACCTGGGACGAATGCACAATGGCACACAAAGCGCATTGGAAGCACTTGACCGAACATTGAAAGATCTGCGCAATGGCTCGAGATGTTTTTGAGGCACAATGTTTTTACTGTCTGGAGATTTGCGCCAAACACTGCCAGTGATTCCAAGATCGACTGTTGCCGATGAAATAAACGTTTGCCTCAAATCACTGGCACTTTGTGAAGAAACTTCAGCTGGCAACAAACATGAGAGTGGCATTTCTGAACATCCATCTGCTGAAGAGTTCTCCAAGAAATTGCTGACTATCGGTAATGACCGTGTTCCTGTCAACGAATCACGCGGATTGATTTTATTTCCTCCGAATTTTTGTGTTTTCGTCTCATCGAAAGACGAGCTCATCAATAAAGTATTCTCGAACATTATTGCTAAACACAAAAATAAAAAATGGTTGAGTGAGCTAGCAATTTTGGTGGCTAAGAACAAATATGCGGATGAATTAAACTTCATAATTCAAAATCAAATCGTTGGTACTCTGCATTCATTCAAATCTATTGATTGTGCAACTATAACGAAAACGAAGCCATCAACTTAACTATCCAACTGAATTTTTAAACTGCTTGGATGTGCCTGGCTTACCACCGCACAATTTATAACTGAAGGTTAGCTCGGTAGTCATCATGCTTCGAAATCTAAACCAACCAAAACTATGCAATGGAACGCGTTTAGTAATAAGAAAACTGATGATCAAACTGATTCACGCCATGATACTCAAAGAAACATTCAAAGGTGAGGAAGTTCTCATTCCGAATATTCCGATGATTCCAACCGATATGCCCTTTGAGTTTAAACGATTTCAATTTCCGATTCGTCTTGCATTCGCCATGACGATTAACAAATCACAAGGCCAATCCTTAAGTGTTTGTGGTCTGAATCTAGAAAATGGTTTTTTTTCTTATGGTCTATTTTACGTGGCATGTTCACCTGTCGGCAAACCATCCGCTTTATTTGTTCTTGCGCCTGATAACAAAACTAAAAAATTTCGTATATAACAAGGTGCTTCACTGAAGAGAATCAACCCGAGTGCAACCCATGCAGCAAAATACATAGCTCCAATAAAGCAAATGTCTTGCTGACACGCCCTTGAAATATTTGATTTTTGTACTTTTATTAAATTTTGAGTATTCATTTTATTATGTTAATAAAATCCTAAATTAGGTTTAGCTAAAAGTTATCACGACATTCATTGACTGTTAGGCGGTACGAAGTTCACCGGGTCAGCTAGTTATTAATAATTTTATTATTGATAGCCATTTTGTTTTTCGTATGTTTGTTAAGCTCCAGAAATTCAACTGTATCTCCTTAGTACATAATAATTTTGTAATTATATATAGTATTTAGTTTAGTTTAGACAAACACATTACTACTAATAAATGGTTTCATTAAAAACCGTCAATTTGATTTCCATTAATGTCGGTGAAATCCGTAAAACGAGCAACCATAGCAAAATAACCTGGAGAGTTTTAACGAAAAGCTTGGGTTTAAAAGACTTATAAGACATTAAATGTCACATCGTGTTGTTCTCTCAATTCTATAATTTCATCCAATGTACTAAGATATTACCTCGTATTTTTTTTTAATTTACAGTAAATACTGTAAATAAAGTTTGTAATAGAGTCATTGGTTAACTTTTTATCGTTCTTAAAATAGCATATAAGTAAAAATTGTGTTGTGGGTAATGGTGCATTCTTATATACTATTTCTGAGTGTTTGTTAATGGTAGACCAAAGGTTTTCTTAGCTTATACATTATTCAAATTGATCACAAATGGATTTCTATTTTAAATTATTATTCTGTTGTTTTGTAGTTAAATAGAGCAAGGCCCATTAAAAGATTTTTTTATAAATGTTGATGTGCCAGAAAACATTACTTAAGTATTCACTTTAATAGAAGCATAAAAATAAATAATAGCCTTAAAATTTACCTCATGTCTTATTCCGAAAGTACAAATAGTGAAAGTAAAAATTGAAAGGTAGAATAATTTTTATTTTTAGTGTGCTCTCATAAATTAATTTAAGCTGACTTAATGCATAGACATCATTTTCAAGGTTATCACATCTTTAAACTACTATCTGACCATAAACACTGTACTATGTTGAGCAGAAGGAATCACCTCTCTCCTCGCTCGGCTCAGCGGAACGCAGATCTTGTTACACGTGCTCCAGGCACGTAAGCCGTTACAGCTCAGTTTTATGGCCGCCCCAACCGAGAAAATCGTCCGTCCCCTGCGATATTGGGAGACGCTATGGCGGCACCTCGGTGCAAAGACCAGGAGGTTCGCTGTGCGAAACTAAGAGCACATCAAACCTCCTTAAAAATGTATTTTGTATTTATTCTGGTAGGAAATACATTATTTATGTCTCCGTAAAACGTTATTTACATTAATTACAGTACTGAAATCACTAAAAATAAAAATAAAAATTATTAATTATACACAATAAGAACTTATGGAATTTTAAACTAAATAAATTTCAATATTTTACAATTTTTTAAATAACAAGTTTTGATAGTTTTGAATACTATCCTGAAATATTATTAAAACTAATGTCAAGAATTTACTTAAAATGTTATATTAATGTTGCAAAGTTTTTCCACTTATAATAAATAAAATACATTAATTATTTCCATAAATTCAAAAACAAAAACAAATGTAAGACAAAAATATTTAACGGAAAGTAATTACCCGATACTGACACACTTGTTTAAATACACCAGGAATTGTGGCCAGGCGTAAGGCAAACGCTAGTATCCACAAAACCAAATCATGATGTGTTTTGACCAGTAACTCATTTTCAGCGGATTTCACGCTACATGCACACGAAAAATTACCAGAAACGTCATTTCCGGTGGTCTGTCAGACTATGGCACGAAATTTCCGGGGCCGAAAATACGAGAATGAACGCATCTGTAAAGGAATTAAAAAATAGGTTTGGAACGTTTGCGGTAACACTCTCCAATTGCATGCGTGCATCTTAATTAAAAGTAAACGTAAAATCTTCTAAACTTCTGGTTATTTAATTGTGTAAAATTTCACACAGTGACTGACAGGTCTGCTTAAAGCACGAGTCTCCTAAACATGTAACATACAAATAAGCTACGTGAATTCTGATACAACACATCGCATACAATTATTTAAAAATACTTTTAACTTGGTGTGTTAAAATAAATGTTTTTTTAAACAGCTAAAAATTTTCATCAGTTATCTTACTAAACATACGTAAAAAAATGCAACTTTAATTTTTGGCATTATTTTATTGTTTATTTAAAATATTACTTTGTGCTTAAGATCATTAACTGTTATAAACTTATTTCTTAAACGCTTTTAACGGATCTCGGTTTTAAGTGTGGAGAGGCTGACAAGATTCTACAACTGCCTGGCATTACACATGCACCCAGACCGCGCGTCTTGGGTCGAGGATTGAGACACGGCGTCACTCAACATCTGGAGATGCTGCAATGTTCGTGAAGGCGACTGCACGTTGCACCTATTGCTCTACATACGTGTTCAGCCAGTTTCGAACAAAACAGCACCACTTTGGCAGAGTATGTACAGTAGATTATCTTTATGTAAAGCAAACTGCAGGCAATTTAAAAATATTTAACAGCACGTTTTTTTTTAAATACACATGATAAAAAAATGCTTGAATTTGCACTGAAAGCAAATCGTCGAACAAGTGGCTACACCACAATCCCGGGACCACATGGTAGTTAAAACATGACCCCCAAACATCAAGGTCGATTGTTTGCAGAACAAACACAGAGGGAAATGCAGTGGGTATAATTCCATCAGGCTCACCTCAAACACGTATGATCCATTGGCGTGATTACCGCCGAACTACGTAGCGTAGTCGGATGCACACTGGCTATCATTTGTCACTAATTCGTCGAAGTCAATGAAATTGTCACACGAACTTGTTAAACTATAAGAAACAACGATTAAATTAATGGGGGATGTATGGCTTGCTTCTGATGAAAATCACGGGACAACCAAACATTTAATATAAAAAAAAGAAAAACTAAGTAAAATTGCCACGGTGGATAGCCAATCCCGTGGCAAGACGTCGCACGTCAGTGGAGGAGTGTGCGAAGTGCGTTGGGCCCCGACGACAAAACGCTAACTTGCGGTCCTGGGTTCGAAAGCTTGTCGTGCGAGTTGCCTACCAGCGAGGAGTCCTTTTTTATTTAGCTCTTGAGTTTATCAATTACATACTTTACAATTGTTTACCAATATCCCTTTATATAAATTTTGTGTTCTTCCTTAAAACGTATGTGTGTCCCTATCGTCTGGTCTAATCTTTTCCCGTTTGTACTGAAACTGATGAGACCCTTAGTAAAATTAAAATAGTTGAAGCGCATTATATGATAAATAAAATTTTCACCTGAGACATTACTTGCATCAAAACTTTTTAAGGGAACTTATTTATACAAACTCACCTCTTGCCTATCATTTTGTTTACATTTTAGCACTGGCAGTCATAAATGTTTTATGAATCGACAATATGAAGAATTTTGGCAGAAACTGCATGGAAGGTCCTTGGCAGAAATTAAAAACGACACAAGAATCATTTAGCATTTCACATTATTATGCAGATAAAAGAATACTTAAAAAAATTGTAAGTAGGCTCAGCTCTTGATATTTAGAATATAAACATGTTAAGCACGCGGGTATAATATTTGTAAATTAATGTGTTAATAAAAAAATTTTAATTAGTAATTTAAAAATAATGATTAGTATTTAAGTATTGTATCAATTGATTTTATTCACACAACAAATGTTTAAAAATGTTCTGTGTTTTTTTTTTTTTCAAATATTTAAAGCAATTATGTTCGCGACGGATAGAAAGTACGGGGAGTTAAAGGTTTAGAAGTATTTTTTTTAAGTAAAATAAAGAACTTAGAGCACAAATTATATTTTTTTAAAGTGTTTTGCACAGACATTCCGTATCTTCTTGCAAAAAAAAAAACAATTACGTTTACGGGGGAAAAAAAACAGTAGTGAGGGGGATGGTGCCTTAGAATGCCGCGAAGCTGACTTATCTTGACCGAGTTATAATCTTTGGCGAGGACTTAATACCTGACGCCCCATGAATAAAGTTACAGGCGAGTTCCGGCGCGGCTCGGGCCGCAAGTTGCGGGCGAAGCGCACCTCCGGAAAGGTTTCTGCGCTGGGCTTCCCTCGGCAGGTTGGCCGGGGGAGGGGAGGGCCAAAGAGAAGTTCCGTGTCTCGCCGCGGCAGGAAGGACGGGGCGAGGGGGAAGTTTTTCTAAACCCGCAACTCACCATCATCCCGGAGGAGGGCGGAAGTCCGCCCAGGAATCCGCTAAAGATCCTGTTCCTCCTGCCTTATCTGAAGACGTCGCACTTTCCCCCGGCTGCGCGAGACAATGCAGGGAGGCAGACCCGTCTCAGCACAGGCAGCAGTGGTACATGTCGTGACGAACTGGAACACCAGCAGTCAGAAACTTTCTCACTTGTCAACTATCTGACATATTATATTTAAGAATCCACTTTTTTCAATATTGTTTACAGTACTTCTATGGAATTTTTTTTCTTTTTAAAGAAAACATAAGAAATAATCAAGTATGTTTCAACCATGCTAAAAGTTATCACAACTTTTTTTTTTAAAAAATAAGTTAAATATATGAACTAACTTAATTTTGTTATTATTTCTTTAAAATTGAACATGCTCTTCTGTGCATGCCAAAAAAAAATTTATATTAAAAAATTCTTAATCAGACAAAGCGAAACAACACCGGTGAATATTTTTTTTTACTTTAAAACGTCAGAAACTATCATACTGCTCTTAAAATTTGTGGCTGTATTATCAAGACAATGAAAGAGGGGCATAAAATAGTAATTGAAAAATAATAATTTTACAAGAAGTATCTGAAATGACATTTAAGTTCAAAACAAAATTTAATGTCATTACCACGATTACAGGTCTTTATGATCCTAATCCTTAATTTATAAAGAAATTGAATTTTACACAAGACAGGTTTTTAATGCTAGTATTGTAAGTGTTCATTTTCTACTTAACAACTTACAAAATTATTGTAAAATTATTTTTTTAGTTTTGTAAGACAATTTTACTTAATTTTGTCTTACAAAACTTACGTACTAATAAGGTGAAATAACGCCATTTTTTTTAAATCATACTAAACATAGATTTTTATGAAACACAATTATATTAAATGTTTGTTGACATGTTTTACATTTTTAGTATTGTCATAAACATAAGGTAACTAGCAACTTAAAATTTCTCATGTATACATATTCATTTAATTTATTATATTTTTTTACGAAAAATATGTGTCTTATTCATTTCCAAACAGATAAACATGAATTATAAATAAAAAATTGATATGATATTATATTTATAACAATAATTTTCTTTACTGTGTTTACTCTTAAAAACGCATTCAAAAAGTGTATCAAAATACATATATCGTACATACATATATCCATCACGATTTTAAAAGTTGAGATTAGAAATTACTTATTTCAATTTAAAGTGAGAGGAAATAAATACACTTATATCAGAAGAGAGACTTACAAAAGGTTTGCAGTTTGCAAACTATCTATAATTTTTTGATCAAGAGTAATTATTCTACTATAAAGAGGTTTATGCATGATTTCAAATTTCTCTTGAATGTATATTTAAAAGTGTTAAAATTGTCATTGCACTGATTATTGAGAATGAAATTTTAACATTATTTTCAGAGCCAATTTATCTCTTTAAATATTAACTACCAGTATAGAGTTTAGTCATATTTTTTCCTTTCAGAGAAAATTTAATTTTTTACTTATGTGAGAGGACAAAAGCATTATTTAAAAATATATATATATGTAATGAAATAATTATATCTATTTTTTGCTTAATCATTTCATTGAAGTCAACTCTTGGTTTATCGAGTTAACTATTTTTAAAAACCATAATGTAAGTTATTATAAGCAGTAATATGCACATTTACGATTTAAAGAAAAAAATTAGTTATTTTTATTGTTAATTTTTACATTAAATGTAATTCATCATCATCAATTGCTTCAAACCTGTGACCGGGTCAGTATATGTTAATATACATATTTAATTAAAGTATCTACACAATGTGCAGTTATTTTCTCTGCATATTTTCTTATCTCTCTGGCCGTATATTTAAAAGAGACAAAATTTCCGATGAAAGTACTGATAGAGTTAACAGGCGGAATTTTTATTTTTGTGAAAGACATACTGATATAATTATTTTTCTCATAGGCCTATACCGCTTAATATTTAGATAATAATATGGCTACATATGAAGTAATTAAAAAAAGAATGTCTTATCTGAGACCAGTATTTCCGCATTACAAAATAAAATTTTGCACGTAATTGTGTTATTTAACCATGCATATTTTTATTCATGATTAAAATACACTGGACTACGGGTGATAATGTTGTCAAATTAAAATCCATACTATACATCTACGCCAATGTTTCAAACCATGCTTCGCTTTTAGCTGTCTACATTTCTACTTCTGGTTGTCTTGGCGACTTCATAAATACATTAGAGAATGCATTGAAGGTATATAATACCACACGGTTAATGCCAGTTGGAGACATTCATATAAATATATGTGTTTACGATAAAAAATTCGTAAAAATATTTCAATATTCTTGGTAAACACGGCTTGACCTCTTCTTGATAAATAAATATACACGCATAACACTTTTATAACAAACATGAACAGAACATGCGTTTACAAAAATTAAAAAATTTAAATTACGTTTATGCTGCAGTGTCACACACTAATTCTTACTGCGGAACATTTTGCCATGTTATCAGCTACAATAATAATATATGTCAAAGGTCCCTTGCTACAAATACGGTAAGTACATATTTTGACAGAAAACTTTTATCCGATTTTCTTAAATCCCAGTCTAGGACTTGGGTATTAAATGAACAAAATTTTGACGGTAAAAAGATAATTTCGTCAGTTTGCTAGAAAATTATATTGATAAAGCTAGTTCGCTAAGAGTTAGTACACGTAAGACATATAAAACTTTAAAACCATGAGATACAATCGGGTTGGTGAAATCTATTATAAAAATATAAAAAATGAAACAACAATTAAATAAAATGTGCCAAAACAAGGGATCAGATGTTGTGTAATTATTTATAAACATTATTTATTTACGTTTCTGAACTATGTTTTGATTCTGCTCCTACTGTATTGATATGGCCACTAAAAACAAACACTCTTAGGTCACCATACTGTAGGCAGTTCAAACGATCGCTACGAGTAAATTGATGTGACCTTCTAAGGAAAAACAGAACTACCCTAAAATTATTGTTTTAGAAAATAATGACATTACTAACTTTCTTTGAATTTGTAATTTTGCTAAACCGTGAGTGTGGTATTAGCGTCGAGGCGCCTGTGCTCACGGGTCAGTCAGATTTTCAAACTAACGATTTTACGAATATAAAGTAAAAAGGTCGTGAAATATATATTTAAGTAGCGTCATGGCAATGCGACGTGCCGCATATTAAGGTAAAATTACTTTAAAGTAGTTAGAATACGTTTCACTATAGACAATGCGGCAGTGACAAAGGTCATAACTATAAAGATAAATATTTTCAGAACTCATACGTGCCACGATTGTTATTTTCACCGAAGCAAAGATGTAAGTAATCGCCATACCTATGCTACCATACTGCATTTGCGTGACCGATTTCACGTTCCTAAATTGTCTTTAAAACATTTAAAACGTGTTATTCTTAAGTGTATTGGCAAGTAGAAACTATTAATACATAATGACAACATTATATATAATAACATTCAAACTGAACATATTTTGAGATTATCAATCTGCATCTCAGATTTTCCGAGTGTAAACTTTTCTACTCTCCCCTAAACTATCTAGTCGGACCAAAATCATTTTATCTTCACAAATAAACATACTGTTGTGACGTTCAAGCTGAACTTATAATATTGCGTATTGATACAGACATTTAAATACTGAATAGCCCTACCTAAAACCAGTTAATTAACAAGTATGGAACTTTCACAGATAACTGCACGATTCTTCATTCAATATTTTATATTGATGTTTGAAGTTTGTTTCTTTTACTAAGCAAGCCCAACTATTAATTATTCATTGCAAAGAATGAGTTTCAGCATATATGTTTACACTCTTTTGTCCTTTTCGTGAGATATACAAACATAAATCAATTAAACAATTTATGTACATGATTTTTCATTTTTTTGTGTCAGATGTCTGTCCTAATAGCTTTGATATAGTGCTTCTCATTTATTTTGCCACACAACCAAACACTATTGTAGGATACATTTTTTTTATAAACAGCCAACACAAACAAGGCATTATAGAGAATACCAGTACCTACTTAAAGTTTTATGTGCTGACCTAAACTGTTGTGATAAGCAACGCTAGAGCATATATAAATAGGCGTCTAACGCGAATAAGCAAGTGATGCAGTAGCAGCAAAAAAACAACTATTTAAATGCAATTAAGACATAAATATTGTAACTAAAGAATAAGACGTATGTCTCTTACACTATTAACTAAAGAAAATTACTATAAAACAAAAATTGTTAAAGCAGAAAATTATTCAGAAAAATATGGAATGTCATTAAAAATTTTATTGGTTGATAAATTGAAACATTTGAAATTAAACCTATATCAAATTTTAAATCATGGTAAATGCCGTGTTGAAACCCAAAGAAGATGCAAAAATAAATATTTCACAAATAAAAAAATAGGTCTAGTAATACGTCCATAAATTATTCAATCAATACAAAAATTGGTCAAATGTCTTTATTTTTAGCTTATTAGAATCTGACATACAATCTTTTATTTTTGAAACGGAAAACTTCATAGCTTGAGGTCCTGATAAGATAAAAGTAAACATACTAATATAACACAAATATACATTTTGCAGAACTATAGCGCAATAGCAAATATAAACTTAAGTTTATGTAAATTTTCTGAACGATTAAAGCAAGTTATTGTTATTCCCTTTCATAAGGGAGTAGCTCTGCCTATTAAAATTTTAGAGAAATCCTGATATTAAAAAACATCTACAATTTTTAGAAAAATGTGATGAAAAACAACAAATGTCATAAAAAAAATACTGTCTTTAAATCAATATGGGATTAGAAAAGTACAAATGATTATTTATCAAAGTAACAAACTTTGTTCGCAAAGCCATTGAACAATAAATACGTATTTATGTCTCACATAATTTTTTATAGATCATTTGGATAAAGTAGGAATAAGAGTTTTGAAAAACGCTTGGCATAAAAAATATTTGGACTGTAGGTCTCAGAGAGCAAAATTTAATAATAATTTAGAAAACTCCCTTAATATAAATTAAGAGCTCCTACAAGGACGTATTCTTGGGCCACTTTTATTTCTTATATATATATATATATATATATATATATAAATGATTCATGTAACATCTACATAAAGGGGCAGATAGCTTATTTTGCAGATGAATCTGCAATTTAATTTTTTTTCTTAAAATTGGCCTCCTGAATTTTAAAAAGGTAATAACGAACTTAACAAAATAAAGACTTTTTAAATGATAGTTTTCTCTCTCAAAATATAAATTAAACCAAATATATAACATTCTCTGCGATTATTTGTGGTCAACCTATTGAATATTAAATTAAATTTCATGTATGTAATTAAATAAGTGTTAACTGCGAAAAATGTAGGATCATTGACTATAGGATATAAAATACTTAGGTATAGTGCTCGACTCATATTAAATGGAACCAACATGTTTCTTATATAACAAAGAATATTCGAGAAATGGTATATGAATATGTTGAACTTTATTATCTGTTGAAGGAATTAGAATGGTAAGCAATACTATTTTTCAGTCTGTTCTACAGTATTGCATTCCGACCTGAGGAGGCAAACTTCAATCAAACAACTAATTACAGTTCAAAAACTTAATCTACGTGTTATTTAAAAAATTCCATACATGCACATCCTAGGAACATTATAAACATTTAAGTGAATTTGATATTAAATATTGTATATTATATCTGGAATAACTAGTACGTATCGAATGGAAAATCAGTTAAATTATGTAGATTATAATAACACTACGCGGCATAGACATAACAAAAAAATTGCGTTTTCATTCATTTCATAAACAATTTCACACAGCTCTTTAGAAATTAGAGCTATTCATCCTCAAAAATTGAAAAAAAAATTAATATTCACATAAAAATTTTCAATTTTTGACTGAATGTTTTGACGGATGAAGAGATTATTGTAATATTTAAGTAAGATTTTATATTCTGTAGTTACTTATGTACTTAAAATCTTTCTATAAAAATAAGCTTTTGTCTTTCAATGTACAATTTTTTCTGTGACAATGATATATTTTATCTTTTATTTAATTAAATGTTTTTTTATTTTATTTCATTGTCAACTGTCACAATTTTTAAAATGTTTTTATTAGTCAAACTACCGCACTTAGATTAAGATGACTAAATACACTCACACACAAGCTTGCTTTTGTGAGTGCTAAATTCCCTGTTTAATTTAGTAAATTATAATCAAAGTGCAAAAAAAGAGGAAATACAATTTATTATTATTACTATTCTATGGAAAAAAACTCATACTAATAACCACCACATACTTACTTACCGCAAAGACATCAATTCATCGATGAGTAAGCACAGTGTGAAAACACTAGCCTTGCGTAGAGAACCAGATTCATATCCAAATCCGGACCATCTTGATTTTTTTTTTTCCATGGTTGTCCGAAATCTCTCCAGGGAAATGTTGAGATGGTTGTTTTATTTATGCCACAACAGATTCCTTCTTCAACATCCCTGGTTTGAGGAAATGTTACTTTATCTTTTCAAATGTCCTCTTTGTCAATCAGATGTTCACGAAATTAAAAACAAGACGAAAACATCACACCATGTGAATCAAGCAGTACATATATTAAAATTAAAAATAAAAGTCGCTATTTTATGGCTCGACTTAGAGACGCACGCAAATGGAGCTTTAATATTTACATGTGAATCTTTCTAGATACTTTGTGCACTTTCCAGCAAGTGCGAGTGGAGTGTCGGGCTTATTTTATACTAGCTGAAGTACCCGGCATTGCCCGGGCTAAACACATCTTATATAAGGAACACCACTTCAAGTCTGTAGGACATACACTTGAAAAACGGGAAATTTTAATTTTAAAGTGACATCGATTGCACAATCTCGGTTCAACAAGGGCACGAATCAGCAAAACCGGGACGCCAATCTTCAACTTGATTTTTTTTTGGGAAAGCAGTTAACCCCTATGTGAGACGTGACGGACACACCAAACGATATCACGTTACAAATTCACGGCAACGCTAACAATTTACGAAGTTATAAACTGTTATTAGCGCCTTCAGTTCGCTAGCAGCTGCGAGCTTCAGCGGATGGGTTAGGCCAAGGAGAAGGATAGAAAGTTGCGAGACCTTATTACGAACATTGAATATAAATAATACTCATAGAAGACGCCATGTCATGAAAAAAAATTCTGTGCACTTTTAAAGTTAGTAGGATTGCCCGACACGAGATGGAATTGTAATCGCCTTGTTAAGCAGGTGGCGCCGTTGTGTGGTGTGCAGGGAAAGTAATAATTCATTCAATATTCCAGGTTTTTTTTTTTTGGTCTTAGAAATAAAGTTCGCTGGTTTCATGAATGGCCCTGGAGAAAACACACCACGGAACAAGCTGCCCGATTTCTCCGTGAGAATCTGAGGTCATTTTAATTGGCCTTTATCATTTTGCAATTTGTTATTATCATTACTGTTATCAGGGTGCGTCCACGCAGATGTTTCATTGCCTTATCAAGTTTTTAACATTTGGCCGCCAAGCGATAACCAAGCTTCCTTTTTATCTTTTATGAAACAAAATAACAATTAAAAAACGTTAATTTATGATTTTTCAAAACCTGTTAAAGTAACTGTGCGTTTATTAAATTATTTAATTTTGAAAAGCGCAAATACAACATATAGTAATATCATAAATAATTTACTCTGTAGTAAACCAAACATTGGGGTAACCCGAATTTTCTAATATCTGGAATTGAAAACAGAAACTAAAACTATTTGAATACTTCTCTCCAATATGAATAAATTTTTTGCAAGTACCCTACGAATGTTTAAATAAAGCACTTTTCAGAGATTTATTACAATATAAATAATAAATAGACGTTTACGTAAAACTAGTGTGTACTTCAAAAACTAAAATTTAAGACTTACTCTTGGCCCTGCAATTTGTTTAAAATTTTAGCTGTAAGCCTTTACGTTTTAACCCCAAACATTTTGTACAAATTGGTAACATGTGCAGTATTGGTCTGTTCGTATAGTTTCATCTACAGTTTGAAACACGCACTGATTCAACCTTTAAAGATATATCTTTTTAATAAAGTATTTTTACAGAAATGCACAATAAAAACAGCTAAACTCTAAAATACATACTGCCGACTGCTACAGAAATCACAACATAACAACGCGTTTAGGAATTGGCACGATAACTGCCTGGTTCGTTTATGTAGCAGGGCTGAGGGATTGGCCACGGGTGTAGGGTCGACCTACTATGCGCGACGTCACGCCTTCAACTTTCACCAGCGCTCAGGCCTTCTATTGAAGGCGTGTGTAAGTAGCGACGTCACGTGCCACCACGCCTGGTCTGTGGTATGCAGCTCATGCGTCATAACCTCGCTGATGACACCAATAGGTGTTGTGCCGTTGCACTATGTGGTGTGCCATGTACTCAACGTGTTTTTCTCTTTTTTTTGTTGGCATACTGAACATTATGTAGGCGCAATTTTGTAAAAAAATATTTCTTTATGTTCTGGGTAGAAGACCTTATTGTTATTAAGATTATCTAAATGTATATATTTATATCTCAATGTAGTGAAGTTATTATTAAACTAAAGTGAAGTGCCTCAAGATATAACAAATATGTTTGTATATATATATATATATATATATATATATATATATATATATATATATATGTGTGTGTGTGTGTGTGTGTGTGTGTGTGTCTGTCAAACGTTTTAAAGCAAATTTAAATAACTTAAGCTTTTTAAATTACTTTACCTGTATTATTTATAATTTTAGAACTGAACCTGTGTTTGTATAATTTTGCTTACCAAATTTGACATATTGTGTCAATATCTGTGATCCTCCTACATCGAGGAAGGTCACCTTTTTCTTGATCTTCATCTATTGTGGTCAGCGATCATGTGTACATTGTAGTATTATTTTGTGTTGTTTACTTCACTTGATTATGTGGTAAATTTGTAACTTCCTACCGCCATCTGGGTGAGTTTTTTTTTTTTTGCTTTATTCCTCCGGAATCATTCTAAGTATTTATTTGTGACCGATGTCTGGTATTTATTTATTTTTATTAATTTCTTTTATCGGTCCTTGTGTGGCGTGAGTCCTCCGGGCACATACTTAATTAAGTTCATTTAGTACCGGGACGGAAGTAATTCTCTCTCCTCCTCTTATGACCTCACGATGCTGCCTGCAATTTCAGGAAAGTCACTACTATAATTTTCTTTTAGCATTAACTTTCCTTTTCGTACTTCTACATATTTATCATCGCATCGAAACTATAATTGATCCAATGAAAGGACATTTGTTTGTATTATCAACCAAAACTAAAAATAAAATTTTAGTTATAATAATTTATATAAAATAATGTAATTCTTCTAATTGGTTGTAGTTGCCACTATAGTACAACAAGTTATGTTTTAACCTTTTTTTGTCTTGCGGGGACCCCAAGCTTATCTATATAGGTATGTTGTATGAAAATGCTGGAAACTCAAAATACCGATTATGATTTCCAGATAATGTGAAGAAAGTTCTGTTAATTATGTGCGTAATAATTTAATAAAACATGGTATGACCCCTGAAGTATGTATTCCTTCATTAAATATAAAACCAGTTTCTTTAATTATTTATTTGATTATGTTTTGCAATTGTGTAGCAGTTGTAAGAGCCAAGTGATGAGCCAGTCGGCGCATGATACCTCCTCTGATTATCTCTCTACACGTGCAAAACACTATGCCATTGAGCCCAAGGTCTCGGATGCTTCTCTGTTGCATCCTTTACGTGGCTAACCTAGCCAAGTGAGGTAGATATGGCATAGTATGTAAGGTATATATTCCAACACAAAAAAATAAGGGTTTAGGAGTTGAATATGCTACATCTCCACCCTAACCGTGCACGATAGGACACGGCCAGTCTCTCACTGTTTAAAGAACGGATTTTGCTGGCCTATCCGTTACAGAACTGTTGCCCAAATTCCGCGCATGCACAGTGGTTAATTTTTCGTTGATGGCGCACCCACGTCTGGCGCCATTAACTCGTATAAAGTAATTTTTTTTTATCATCTGGGGACGTACCAAGCGTATTGGTATGCCAAATGAAACTCTATTATAGCCTAACTATTTTGGAATACATTTTGTACAATACAATGTTCATAACAAGAAACAGTCGCAACTTTAAAAGTACTTCAGAATAAAGAAAGGCCGTTTTATTTTTGTGCGATGGTGCTGCTCTCTGTAGTATTTTTGTCGAAAAAATTGTATCAGTGGTTACAAATCGTCCGCTAGAATGCTTTGAAACAACGCGGGCTTATCCATGTTTTTAAAATAAAACATTTAATTAGTGTGAATATAAGTAATAAAAATTTTGGTTTATAAACTTTTAAAAGAGTATTTCAAGTGTATATTTATAAGTCAGGTTATGTTCCCGTATGTGTAACTATCTAAGGTTGCTTGTAAGCTTCCATTCTCACTGACAGGGAGTGTCTGCGGAATGTTTAGTAGCTAGTATCTTTGCCGATTTCATGGGATTTGTGAGTTTATGTTCACGTATGTAAAGTTTTTTTTGCATTAAGAACTATAAATTTATCATTATTATTTATTAAACAATAAAAATTATTTCATTAGAATAAACTTTCAGCATATGTATTTATTTTCATTATTATTATAATTCATCATCATTTTTTACGAAATGAAAAATACATTTTATAGTCGGATTTATATTAATATTGATTACTGAGTATTTATTTTAAAAAAATTAATGTGATAAAATGTGTAATTTACAAACATGTTTTATATTATCACTCCAGGCTTATTATAAATTTAATTATAGGTATAAACTATTTTTTATGCAAAATTAAAGCTTGGTTTTATTTAAGTCAAGAAAGTATAACTTCTAACGGACAGACATACGTTCACGCAACCATTTTTTGTTTAATACTGATCAGGAGATTGAGGAAATGATTATCCGTAAGGATCGGCAGGAAAACTAAATCAGGACAGAATACAACACTCGTCCTCCAGAATGCGAGTCCAACATATTACCTCATTCGGCGTATGAATAAACGAATGAGGTTAGACCTAACGGTTAGTCGATGTCACAGTCGTTAAAAAACGACGCGGGGCTATGCGAGATAAGAACAAATGTGTGTGGAAGTAACGGAAGACCCCAGTTTGTGAGCCACGGTTTCACGTTCACAACTTGACGGAATCTTCCCGATTGAACCGTATCACGTGTGTGCTAGGCTAGTCATCTGAAGGACGAGCATGGTTCTTTCGCTCGCCGGCATGACGGCTGAGTTGTGACGGCCGCGTGAAAATGCGAGCACGGATCCCGTCGTCATGTCTCTCCCGTCATCGCTAAGGCGCCATACCTACGACTGCTTGGCAATCGATAATATGCAGAGGCTGGCAGTAAATTTACAGGAAGGAGGTGTTTTATTTGGCAGTTGGTGTATCTGCCAGGCCATTGCGCCTTACGTATGACGGGTCTGTCGTGGCTTAGGCGTCTTGCTGGAAGGCGAAATAAGATCCATGCTTGCTTTTAGTGGCGAAGCGTCATACTGATGACGCGTCTTTCCTATGACGGGCGGTGAAGAGAACCATGCTCGCCCTACTGGTCGCACGCGTATGCGGGGTGTCGTCGAGGGGTGACGCGGGGGAGGGAGGGCAGGGTTATGCCGCGGCCATCAGCCCTGCAGGAGCACTCCTGGTCGTAGAGGAGGACCGCCCCTCGCAGCACGGGTCGCGGGTAACGTGTCACGTCACGGGACCAGCTGGAGCAGCGGAGTCAGACATTCCTACCTCTCCTGCTTACACGTGCTTCCATGAGGCAGGACAATTTTTTTTTACAAAACATTAAGTTGCACACTAGCAAGTTTGACAGTTACCACTGAGCCTATTATTTCTCCTTCCCATTAATCTTCTATCATGTACATAAACAGTTTTAATTTATTTCTATTTGTATACCTCACGAAAACGACAAAAATGTGTAAACATGTATGATGAAACTCACTGTTTGCAGCGAATAAAGGATAGTTGGGCTAACAAACAAACAACAACAACATCAATAAAAAAATATTTAATGAAAAATCGTTGTCCTCTTTGTCAATTACATACTTGTTAATTAACTTGGCATAGTCAGGGCTACTCAGTATTAAAATGTC
The DNA here is from genome assembly GCF_032445375.1 of Bacillus rossius redtenbacheri. Lineage (NCBI taxonomy): Eukaryota > Metazoa > Arthropoda > Insecta > Phasmatodea > Bacillidae > Bacillus > Bacillus rossius. The sequence goes on along the minus strand of NC_086333.1, from coordinate 31,870,498 downwards.
TGTATCTATATGCTTTATTGTAAGTTTCAGCTTGAACTTCTCCACACTATGTTTATTTATGATGATAAAACTATATAGTTCAGGAGACAGTAGGAAAGTTAACACTGGGGACCTCTGAGGTGCAGATTGACAATCTTCAATTTTGGTTAATTTGCATGTAATTATATGCATATAATGTTTTGCAATATGTGTAACTAATTTTACTTGCCAACACTTAACAATAACAAGTTTTGATTGTTTTAAAGCCAATTCAGGATCGAGGCGTTGATCATGCAAATAACGAAACACCGAGTCGTTGTATAATTGTGATTTTTGTTGTAGTTGTTGGTGTATGGGTGAGTGCCGAAGAGATGGCTAGGACACCACAAATTACATCCCTGTTTTACCCGGGATTTAAACCCAGGGCCCACCCGCACCGAAACCCGGTACGTTGTCGGCTACGGCATGGAGGCCGATATGTAATGGAGCGAGATGCCGAAGCCATATAGCATTTAACTTGCTATTCCACTGGAACCAGGCACGCATTTCACTGCGGCCATCCTCATCTTGATTTTTTCAATTTTTTTTCCGGGTATTTTCTTTCTTCCCTGTAGCTCTCCTCCACGCTAAGAGGTTGAAAAGAGTGTAAGTTAGAGATTTTAATGTAAAAGTTATATATTTCCAAAGCTAAATAAACAAAGTTATTTAAGTAGAAAATTATTTTTTTCTACTGTCACTCAGAAATTATTTTTACTCTTAAAACTCCGTTTTAAAGTCCAGTTCATATTTAAAGAGCGTTAAGGCCTTTGCACAGAGTAGCACCACCGAGTGGCGAGTTAGCTGTCACTGTGTGCGACCTTTGAATATATATACTGTATAGAAGTCGCCAGCCCAGGTTAAAATTTCTAATACGGTTTTGAGGTAGTTGGTTATTTCACCGCCGCAATCGCCTCCATCTCTAGGGCATCGACTTGGGGTGTTCCCTAGCGGACAAGTGTCGAACTCTTCAAACACCCCTTCCCCCTCCCGTTGAACGACCTCGAGCTGAAGTGAATGATAGGTGGGGGGAGCGGGGAATGACAGTGGACGACAGTGCTGCGCTCTAACGTGTAAATAACAACTAAGACGATACAGGGCGTTACGGCAGCGCACTGCAGCGGCGAAGTTCCCAAGCTGCTCATCATAAGCTTCTGAAAAAAGTAGAGTAAATCCTATCCACTCGCGACTTCTATACAGTATATATATATATTCAAAGGTGCGACGGTGGCGCGCGTCTGTGGCGGGCTGATGCGTGTCCCCGCAGAGTGGCGAGGAGCTGTCTGCACGGGCCACTTCCAGGCGCGCGTCAAGCCACTTTATCCATGGCTCCGGTACTCTCAGATACTAGACACGGGTGGATTGTTTTATAGCGTTCACACCGCAGTGTCATTGTAATGCGATCAAGACCAGCAACTGGGATTCAACATCTGATCCCTACCATCAAGACAAATTTTACGAATGAAGTTTTCGGATGGAAAGTGTGAGCATAGTTCGTCCCAGATTTTGCTGTCGTGGATGCAGCAAGAAATTTCTGTATGTATATTATGAAGTAAAACGTATTAAAATATTACATATATTAAGTAAAACCTAACTTTTTGTACGAATAGAATTTCGTGTTGGATGGAAAATAAATAATTTATAATTGTGTGGAATTATGTGGGCACGTTTGAAGTTATACATACTTGATGTAGTAAAAATCTAAATTTAATTTTGCATTCAAATAATTGATAAAAAAATAAAATAAAGTAATATTATAAATAGAGTTAATAAAGAATGAACTCAAGCAAATAAGAAATAATTAAATACTCATTATTCAATATTAATATAAAAGTGTGTATAAAATCAATTATTTTATTTAGTAAAATAATCTAGATAAATGTTAGTTGTTAATGAAATTTTATAAACATGCCGAATGTTTTTCTAATTGATTAAATTTAATTATTTATAAAATAATAATGTTAGAATTTATAGTGCAAATAAATTATACATATGGGAACATAATCTTGCTTACATAAAAACCATTAAAAATACACTAAACAAGTTTATAAAATAATTTCTATAAGTAATGTTCACAGTAAATAAATGCTTTAAAAAATATGGACCAGTTTTCAATATAAAACACAAAAGTATATTATTTAAAAACTAATATATAATTTTTATTTCTATGTAGCCTTTTTTATATCCTGTGAAAATTTCGTCCCATGGTGCATGCGCATAGAGCCTTAAGAACAATAATTTGAAAAAGTAATTTTAAAAAAAAATTAGTTCAAAATTTCTAGAATGGGGTTTCAACGGAATGGCGTATTGAGTAGTAAATTTGCAAAATATAATATTTTGGTAATTTTTTTTTTAAAATATAGAATTATCTTGGTAGCAATGAAATAAGCATATATAACATTTGCACTTGTGTAGAGGTGTGCGTGTGTGTATTTTTTGCTCTGAAACTAAGATTATGGTTTTCAACATTTATACTTTGTGGCTATGCAGTTTTTTTCATTTTTGAAACAAAAGATAACGAATGTAACAGTGTTTTAGTTTTTTCCGTATTGTAAAATAGATACCCTTATACATATATGGGGAATATTCCCAGCAACGTAAAACCACAAACAACAATCAAGGTTGTCACAATTTACTTTGGAAAAATTAATGATTTTAAAGTTGTTAAGTTGCTTACATATAAATACCTCACAGTTCTTTTATTTAGGAAAAAAAAAAATAAGAGCTTTAGTTGTAGCATTGAGTTGCGACTCATCTTCCTTGCTTTGTGACAAAACTACTTTGCTCTGTGGCGCTTCTCTGCAGCGTGATCATTCACACGGGCCGCTGTTCAGTGACTTGTTCATGCCACTGCGTGGCGCCTTACTTCAGTGATTTATTGTGCACTAGAATTTGAACGACTCGCCGGTGTCAATAACTCTGCATAGGCTAAGATCCAAAGGCACCCAGTGCGGTACATCTGGCTCCCACTTCTTTGTTCTACCTGCCCCCTCCACCATTTTTTTTGTTCTCGGTGACATGCCCCGTGTCATTGCGAACTTGAATTGGGGGGGGGGGGGGGGGGGGCTGGGGTTCTGGACACGCGCGTTTAAATTTATCTCTCAAAAGCAATGCAAGGCTTTTGTCACCCTTATCATTGATTCATGTTTAGCTGTTATTATATCAGCGCGGGAGACAATGCGCGCGTTAGTCATGGTTGCGTAGGAAGTACGTGATTCTACTTGGCTGCTATCTTGTTAACTTTCAGTTTAGTTACAACGAGTTCTTAGCTGTTGTGTTTGAGAGATATAGCTGGTTTAATTCTTACAATTATTTGTGGCGACAAACGACGCCAGCCTGTCGGTACACGCGTTTGCCTCATAAGCAACTTTATTTAATTTTGCAGTGCTTGTGACCCTTTTTATCTCTTGTCAATCTTGATCGACTTGTCTTTTAAGTTCCATAAGTTACAACGTTGGCGTTTGAAACAATTACTTACTTGTGTCGCTTAAGTTAATGACACCTTAAATTGCCATATGTTTAATTTTGCGTGTTATGTTATTTCGCAGTAGGTTTTTTCTTGTGCCCGAGGCCTAACCACGTGTAAGTTTGTTCTGATAAGCTACATCCCTGTTGTTCAAATACTTTTGTATGGCCGGGAATCTGCTAAGTTTTCGTTTTGTCACGTTTAAGTATTACGAACATGTTATCCATTGCGCACTTTGTTTGGTCAGTACACTGTACTTATAGGTGAACGTAAAATACTTGAAAAGTATTTCATCAATTTCAAGAATCTAAAATTTAATATTTTTTTGTAATAGCAAACCAATGCTCGGTACTTTATAGAATATAAGATCGAATTAAACCAAGAACAGACTTTAAAAAAACTTATTAAAATCGAGCAAGAGATATAATGTTAAGATACCAAACATAAACTAACAAATAAAATATAATGCATTGTATCTCTAAAACCAACAAATCACTATTTGGGTGTACAAATTTGCACCTTGTAAGTCTGCATGAACATTTCCTCCTACTATTCCTCAGCGCATTGAATAACAAACGAAAAGCAACACTCCAAAAAATATACAAGTAATCAAAAAGGTTAAATATATATTTTATTAATACTTAAGTAAGATTAAATTACAAACAATTTTTCATCAAAGCTTGAAGCCATAAAAAGTAGATATAACTTATACGCTGTCACATTTTGCGATTTGAATATAGTCATCTTAGCTCATGCGTGAAGTGCTATCAACTTATTTCGTAATAAAAAAAGTATCTTAAACAATTAAATATAATAACAAATTTAAAGATAATTTAAACACTTAAAGGGTCTATAAGAAAGCGTCGTTTGTAGCTGACATATTTCATGTAGTAGTTACGTACAGTTTAGGCCGGACTCATTTAAAATCGCAAGCCAGATAAGTCACTTTATCATATTATTTTACACAGTGACTTCTTTATGCAGTTATTAATGTTTCAAATATTGTCTACGAAATGTGTCAAACAGTTTTATGAGCCGTAATTGTACGCAGCCAAACCCAGTTTCTTGCGCCATAGACCATTCAAACACGACCATAATCCTCGTTTGGTCACCAGATCACTTACTCACTTTCGACCAAATCTTTATCTAAAATTAAATTTCAACTCTGTAATTTATGTTAGGATGCATTTCAGTTTGTAAAGAATTAAACATATTTCCCATTTTAAAATATGTCACAGCAAAATCCATTAGTTCAATATTACGGAGTACTACATCTCGTGCGCTATAAAAATTTCGTTTCAGTTAACATATGGCGTTACACTCGAAGAAATTGTAAAGAAAGTTGCGAAAGCATTAAAAATTACATTGCCTAAATAATTGAGGTTTAAATCAAGTACTGCTCAAAATGCACTAGAGATTAAGTTCCTTTCCGCGTTACAAGGAAAAAATAACCTATTTTGAGAGATGCAAAATATTTTTCAAAGTATTTTGCTACACTGGCATGTTTCCAACCCCCCCCCCCCCCCCCCCCCAAAAAAAAAATCTTTTAAAATGGAACAGTCTTCTTCAAAAAGGGGGCTGTGGCCTATGATTATTACCAGAGATGGAGCTGACATGACTTACTTGGCAACGGTCTAGTTGCCGTCGTAGAAACATGTGTTATGTGTGTTGTCAGTCCTCATCCCGTGGCAACTTCCCCCCTCCTAAATATTAACGGCTATACCACAGAGCACCACACAGCCTGTCAGCGGCGGAGTCTCCGGCACACATAGATTTTTGGCACCAGCAAACAGTTCACCGAGAAACGTTTTTGCCATTACTATATTAACTTCTTAATCGTATAATCGAACAAAGAAGCAAATATATAATTTTTTGCAAAAAATTAGTTATTTCATTTTAGTTTCCAATTTAAAATTTTTTAAATTTGTTGAACAGTTTTAACACTTAAATTAAAAAAATTAACGCATGCCATAGAATTTTATTTCAGTTTTTAAAATAATTAAAGATGTAAATTAATATTGAGTTTTCCAAACCAATTTGGCAGAGGATAGACAATAGGGGGCCTACTACTTAATGCTCAAGTAGATGCAAACCCAATGACTCCAATAGGTATGTACCAGAATTCAACAAGAAGGCTGGTTTAATGCTAACTATTGCATCTCAACATGGAACCCAACATTTTGGTAAACAGCCACATACGGTGAAAATTCAAGTTTTCTTGTTTGCCTAAACATATAATTCACGCAACTGTTTAAAGTTTGGCTGCATTCAAATATTAAAACTAAGAACTGAAAAACACCAAATAAAAACTTTTTTTCTTTTTGCTTTAAATAGTGATTGAAATGTGGAATACAATTTGGCTATCGGCTAAAAATGTAAGAATAAATTTGTAGTCAGATAAGGTTTATCACAATGAATTGTAATGTGTATTATATAAATAATCGCGATGAATAGCTATAAACTCAGCAGGTGTTATTGCAAGAATTTATTTTTCTTAATGTTTTTAACTAAAACATTTTCTCAGATCGTAAATAATCAAATGTAAAAAATATATAAAATATTTTGTGATTGTGGCTGAAATACTAATAATATAATACGTTTAACTATCGTACTGTTATACATGCCCTTAAGAAGTTATATTATTAATCTTATTGTCATCATGAATAGGATTTTAATGGTTATGTAGAATATAATCCTTTATCTTTTTTGATAACGGAGTATACTTACACCGAACACCTATTTGTGCTCAAGGATTCAACACGTAGGCTACTTCAGTGTTTTCGAATCTATTATAATACAGGTAAGAAGAAAATAAGTAAGTAAAAACATTCATTTATGGTTCCGTTTTTTTCTCAAGTCAATAAAATTCTTCATTTAAGGGGGTTAATAATGGGTAAATTTAAATTAATTAATAAAATCTCTGAAACTAATACATTAAGACATAAATTTTTGAGACTGCCGAGCATTCTTTACAAGTCTATGTATTTAAAATAACAACTTTGACACAATCGATAGAGAAACTACTTTAGGTCAGCAAAATATTTTTTCCCCCAAGTTGTGCCAATTTCATGTGTCTGTTGATGGATTGGAAAATCGAAACAAATATTTCGAATATCTTTTTTAAAGCCATTATCGGTTTGAACGAATGCTTCCGGCGAGAGCATCTCATGCGTTTGAAAGTAAAAAAAAGCACATGTTGACGTCATTAGTCCGGAGCAAACGCCGCCCAATAATTTTTAACGAGAAGTTGAGTCGCGTTCTTTTTTTTTTATTCCGGTTGGTTGACCGGCAGGCTTCCGTCAGGATGTGAGTGGCGAGCCGGCATGCATAAATAACACCGGCGCCGTTGCCAAATCTCCTGGGAGACGGTTTGCAGGGGGTTGGGGGACGGGATACCACTCACAATGACGTCGCCCGAAATTAAGCAACAGCGTCATTTTTTCTCCATCTCTCTCTCTCTTTCTCTCTCTCTCTCTCTCTCTCACCGCCGGCGTAATGAAAAATTCAAACGGGTGCGTCGGGCACCGGGTATAACGGTCGCGGGAACGTGTAATCCTCGTTCGCGAGAGGACGGAAGGTAACGAAGGAGAAATGAAAAAAAAATGGTTTCATGTGAGGCTAAGAGCATTACCAAGAAGGTTTGCAGCGCTCGTCAAAGAGTTGCGTTTATTGCCAAAGGATAACATTGTCCAGTTTTGGCGACCAAAGTTTGCCATTGCGATATTTAGTCTAGTGAGCAAATAAATTCTCCATGATTATAAAAGTAAAAGAAGGAACTGCATAAACGATTTAAATAAATGATAAGTATCCTCCCTGGACTTGAATTTCTGATACTCGTTTTATAGTTTCCAAACTGCTGCTTAGAGAACAGACGTAGTCATGTTGCTTACACACTGACTAGAATATTAATACCCACGTCACTGCGATATTGTCGTTTGGCTAGTTTAGTTCCCAGATGACAGGAATTGTAGCAGGGAATATACAGCTCGAAGGGTTGACTTTTATCACGAGTTTACGAGTCTTGCACCGACGTGTTTCTAAACCCTATCTCTTTGAGGATTCATGCACTTCGTAATGTGGATGATTTTATAAAATTTAATCGATACAGTGCCAAGAGATAAGTTTGTTTGCGCCTGACGAATCAAGCCTCTCAATGAAGACATCTTTAATTGCACCTTGGTGAGAATTAACCACAACTGTGCACTGCATTATTGTAGCAGCATCCACTTGGGGCAAAACTTGTGACATACCTTAGTTTGCTTTAGGTCAAAACGGCTTTCAGTTTAAGAATTTGTACATGTATATCAAATCTCTACAACATCCTAAGTAACGAAATGCTTGGACGTGCAATCGGAGGAAAGCCTATATAATTTTCCATTTACGCTCTAAAAATGCAGTTGTAGAACAAAATTGGTAAAAAGTGACCCAAATCCTTAAGTTTATTAAAACTGTTTACGTGTGAGAAACCGGGTTTTATAAATCATAATATTTTATGGGAAATAAGCAAAAATGGACTGTGTTTACATGTTTTCATCAAATTATAGAATATCTTTACATTGGCTTTGGAAAACTTAAATGTTATCGTGTTTCATGACAACAACGACTATGTAAACACGGAAAAGATGTTTAAGGAAAAAATAAATATTGTGTTCCTTGTGCTGGGAAGACGAATACGAATTTATTTTAACTTTCATTAAATTTAAAATATAAAATTAACAGTACCATGGTGCTATTAGTCAATTAAATGCAGAACTTTATGAGTTAAATCATATCTAAATTTGGCCATAGCGCCAGCATATCAATAATTGTGGGAGGAGTGCCTAATCTACTAGGTACACATGCCTGCGAGTATTTATTGAGTAGTCCACTGCCATATTGGATTGTGACGTCATGGCCGACATATAATAAAACTTGACTAAATCCCAGCTTCCATATTAAATGACCTTAACCCCAGCCACCACCGTGGATTTCACCATCTTTGATTGTGACGTTACAGCCGAAATCATGGAATCCACTATTTTGTTGGGACGTCATAGCTCCTATTTTAATTTCTAGAAAATTCGCATCTTGGATTCTTGAACTTTCCGCTTAATTAGATTCTAAAAAAAATTATGGCTTCTTATATGAATTCCTTTCCCTCACATTGAAATTCTGTTACTTTTGAACAAAAATTCAGAAAAAAAATTTAATGTTGGGTTATAGGTTAAATAATTTTTTAATTAAAATTCAAAACCAACTTACGTTATCGAGTCCAGAGCCCATAGTTATAACCCGGAGAGAGCAAAATAAAAAAAAAATCCTTCTCCACAAGCAAACGGACCACCACTAACACTATAAAAAGTATATATTACTCCATTCAGTTTTACATCATGACAGCCATATTGGGACTGCAATCTTGGATTTCCTTGGCTTCTGGAGTTTGCTGGCAGCATTTTGGTTTATTTTTATATATCATTCTGGAGAACATTTTTTATGTCCTATGTAAAATTTTTATTTATCAACAAAAACATTGGGAAAAAATTTCCGTGTTAATATTTTGATTTATTTCATCTATTCACATCCTTAGTTCTATCATTGGTCGATGCAAAAAAAAATTGTTTTATCTATAAAAACGTTTTAATTATATATCACCTTAGTTTATATAAATTAAATATTCTATAAATTATATATAAATATATAAATTCACCTCCGTATATTGGTGCTCGCAAAACTCGAAAAATAAAATCGATCGTTTAACTTGAAATTTTGTCATAACATTGCATTTTAATACGCAATTATTGTGTCTGAAGTAAAATTATCCAAAAAAAAAAAAAAGGTTTGTCAGTTTCAAAACAAGAAGCACGAGTTTTCAGACTATAGTGTACCGTTAGAAATAACTAGTAGGCTATACAAACGCGCAAACTGTTACAGAATCTTGTTTGAGGAGTGAAGTGGCGTCAATGACCGACCACCTCTGACGTCACGGTGGCCATCTTGGATTCCATAACATTTTTCCATTTTGAAATATGATGTCATCGTATCACTTCTGTTTACTACCGCCAATTTTAAATTCCGTAATTTTTATCTGATTTCAAAGCGAAAATTTAAAAATTAATAAAAGATTACAATTAATATAATATTAATACAAAGAAATTCCTCCATTTTAAAATTCAAACACCATTTTGACATACCATAATTTTTTAAACTAGAAAAAGGAAAAAATATAGTAAAAAATTAAATTATTATCATTTTATTATTGAAATTTCAGAAAAGGTCCTTGGTAATAACCGGGTGAAGACAATCGATTAAAAATGAAAACAGATCCTCCCTCCATGGAAGCCATCTGACCTTCCACCACTAAAGTCAAGGTAGGTATTACGTCATACAGTATGACGTCATGGTGACCATCTTGTTTTCGGCTACTGGAGGCCGCCATCTTGGATTATACTATTGTTTTCATCTGCTAGATTATTCTGTCGCCATATTAGTTTAATTTTTACTTGCTAGAGTGCAGTAATAAATTGTTGTCAGGTGGCCTACTATCTTGTTGGTGATCTCGGCCGCCATTTTGGAAATATGTAATTTTTAAGCTATATATTCAGTAAAAATTCCAAAATTCATCAAAAAAACTTGTTAAATAATTATTTTTCTATTCAACTCCGTTCAATCCTTGATGGATGCAAAAAATTTAATTTTAGGTTAAAAAATTATATTCCTTGAGGTGCGAATAATTTCCTGCCCTAAGCAAAGATACATCGTTTCAAATTCATGCACTATCGGCATATGCCTACATGAAAATAAAATTGGATAAAAAAACGACTATTTGTGCCTTGCAAATCTCAAAATGCCGACATAAATTTTCATTTAGTGGTTTGCTACGAACATAAAGATATTGACCATTAACACCAAGAATTAAAATGTTATAAAAGCTATACAATTAAAACCGATCTTAAGAGACTAAACAGTGCTGCTCAAAATTGCCAAAAAATATTTACTCCATTTGATACAAAATTGTAAATTGGCCTTTCTAGAACTGCTCTTATCGGCTTATAATTTATTATGGCTAATACCTGAACAACTCAGCACTATAATTTGAAAGTGATTATCTGCAGACCTACGTTTAAAGTAGAGCTCAGTAATTTTATCAAAATAAACAATTATTAAATTTTGGACTTGTGTCTAAAATCCACTGCTTACTATTCGGTTGCAGTAAGCATTGCTGCTGTCCTCGTTCTTGGTCGGGTGTCTGGTGTTAGCACCACTGATGTCTTCCAAAGCGAGTGTGCAACTCATAGTCGCCACTTGGCACGGGTCCAGCAAGAGACGAACTCCCGGATTGTCACGTCCCGTCATCACAGCCTGGGCCCGTCGTCGTACTTCCAGTAAAACGCCGTCAAGAACTCGCACTGGGGCTCCAGTCCAATGCAATTTTGGAACACCGCCGTGTTCTTCTGATGTCAGGGACTCCTCCACTTATTCGTACTCGTACTCGTTGGAAGTCGTAGATGTTCGGAATGGTCGGCAAGTCACCACTCATATAGACGCACCCCAAGTATGTGTTGCTCGTTCACCGGGAACTGACACCAGAAATTTTACTACTCACCACACCCCTGCCTACACCTTATTCGTACTTGGTGTTACCAGTTCTTCAATGTTTTCATGCATTACACAAACTCACCGAGCGAGTATACGCTCGATGACACTAGACTATTCCCCGAAACCATCGGTACTGTTGTGCGGAAGCACATGTAACAGTACAACACAAACATTCTACGATAAATGCGTAAACAGTTTAAATCCACATGTTTACTCACTCGGAAATTATGATCTCCACATAACACAAAAATACAAACGCCCAAAATCAATCCTCGCGCATCGCCCCCCGTAGCGATGCGCGATTGGCTAAGCAGCCGGCCAATCACAGCCGCCTGCGACGGCCGAGGCCTGACCCCAACCACGTGGTTTCGGACTGGTGGGTAAAACTCACACATACACTTGTATTGCTGGCAGTTCGTCATAAATAGATTAAGTATTTAGCTGTTATCACACTAAAAATTTCGCGTTAAACATGCGAAACTTCTCCCCTCCACCCCGCCCCAGACTACACACACAATCGCCATAAACAAACCATAGTGCAAGATTCAAAATAGTGCAAGGCATGCAGGTGTATAGATTGACTCCCTCGGGTTCTATGCCTGTCTTGTTAGTACTGACCCTCATGCCTGATGGCATGGATCGCCTGGCAGGCCTCACCTGCAGTGCTGGCTCTGTTCTGAAAGGCATGAGATTTTGAATTACAGCTTAAATAAATAAACTATATATTTTCTTTCTTCTAAATTTAAGTGGGCTGGTTGACAGCCCAGCGGGAAACGACGAAAGTCGCCCCCGAAACAACAAGTGCCATCCCAAACAATGCCGATAGCAATGTCCAAGCCCCCAACCCCCTACATGTTAGAATCTTTTCTACTCTGTCTAACTCTTCTTCCAGATCCATCCTTCTGTCTCCCGTAAGCCACCTGCTTGATTTTAATGCATGCAATTTTTTCATCCCGCATGTTAGAGCCCACGGTTTTCCCTGTGTCTATGCAGGTTTCACCTGGGCTCAACTTATCTAGTTTTAGTCTAGTATAGTCAGTGAGGGGAGTTAGCCATGGCGCCAATCGCTGCCATGGCTGGCCAATCCCCCTCCTAAAACATGATGCATGCTACCCCTGCATGCTTAGAGCGTATGGGCTTCGGCCTGAGACGCACTTAGTCTCCCTCCCTTACCCGGAACCCTCCCCAACACACTTAGTTTTTAGTTAGGTTAGGAAAAAAATAAGAACCTCAGTAGGTAACGGCTCCTTGATGATGGCGACTGCAATGTTGACCGAAACGTCGGTGAATTATTCGTCTAGAACACAGTTACAACCCAGAAGCCAAGATACTTTATCCATATCTTATTTAAAACCTTTGTGTGAAAAGATATAATCTTTTCCATGTTTTATGAGATTTTGCCTAAATTATTTGTTTTAATGGAAATTGTAATAAAATTAAAATATTGATGTGTTTTTGTTGAATTTGGTAGAGAAAAAGGTAGCCATTTTTTTTAATTTATAAAGAACCTGTATTTGTTTTTAGGATAAATAAGGAATGTCTTAAATTACCCAAGAGTTTAAATTCGTGTTAAGAATAAATAAAATCTATACAATTTTACAAGATAATTTTTTTGATCATGGATGGATATAATGCATAATAACTGCACAAACAACAAATATATTAAGTTGCAGAAACATCCATTATTTTGAACTGTTATAATATGAAATGTCGGACACATCTTGTAGGTAAATGTCACAAATGATGTGTTAAAGAGGTAGCTGAACTATCTAGCAATCCTGAACTGGAACACACAAGACAGATTGACAGATAAATGGGATAATCTTCAAAATAATTCGTGATTTGAACCAAAAGTTTTGGTAGAGCTTTTTGAGACAGTTTTAAAACTTATAATTTTGCTGTCGTGGAGCACAAGACTACATTTATAGATTGACATTGTTTTAATTTATGAGATATGATGGTTATAATATTGATGACTTTAAGTTTTATCAGTGATTCGTGGGGAAAAATTTAGAATTTTATTATATTCTCTAAATTACATTATTTATGATAATACATGACCAAACTTTAAAAATTTAATAGAATATTCTTACTTGTGATTTAGGATTTTTTCGAGACTTCAGTACGTCTCTAATGAGAGCAATGGCCTCCATGTTGAAGAAAACACGCAGATTAGAGAAGCATTAGGAGGTTTACAAACATGCTATTACGGGTCGTGACTCTTCTTGTAAGGTGGGACATGGCTGGGACCCCGCAGTGCAACCACAGCTGCAGACAAGTTCCAGCCCCGCCCACTGTGGGCTGTCCAGGACTACCTGGCTAATGAGCGAAATGTGGGGATTCACTCCCAGCTAGGCGTGCGCCTTAATGATAAATGGTGTAAGTCAGAATATTCGTGTGATGTTTTACATAACTTATTTAATTCTCTCGATGGCCATGTGCTCAAAGGCGTATGTTTTCCAAACTAGAGGTACATGCATTAACGGTTCTATGCACTTCGTGTCCAATGAATAGTTTATAAAATTTTTAATTGAATATGTTGATAAGTACCATATCAACAATCGTAGGTAATGGCACATCAACCTTACATGCATGAGACAGAGCGGTACTGGCACTGTCTAGGAACAAACAGCCGAAACAAGGATGACCTAATCCAAGATGGCGACCTCCATAAGAAAAAATTAAGATGGCAGTACAAACATAATTCACGATGGCAACCCTGATAAGACCAAAACCTTTTGGTGGCTGTGATGTCATTCAAAGCCTACTTCCAACAGACAACAACAATATGGCCGCTGTGACATCAGAATCGAAGTAGGTAAGTGGTTGTAATTTTATAATTCAATATGGCGGAAGTGACGTCATAACTCAATATTGCGGAATGTTTAACCACAATGGAAACATCAATGTATGTGAGATGAGCACTTGATTTCAAAATGGCGGAAAGCAAGATGACCAGTGTATTCAAGGTCGAGTGCAAGAAGATTGTGGTAAAAGTCAAGGTCAAGGTGAAATGTCAAGAACTAGGTAGAAGGTCAAAATCAAAGGTCAATATCAATGATAAACCACAATGGTCAGGGTCAAAATGGTGATCATAATGAAAAGTGCAACGGTGATTTCATAATTCAAGACGGTCGACGTGATATCGCATCCAAGATGGCGGTCGTTCCCTCTGGCGCCGGACCGGATATCCTATAATAGCCTTTTTAGTCCCCATATTCTGCCTTGAACTTTTATACATCAGTCTGAAATGAACTTTTTGTCATAAATGTATCTAACCCCTAGTAAATAATAACTAAATTGACTTTCAATAACATATTTCAGAGTAATGGCTAATTGCGTGTATTTATCTTGACCATTTATATAGTTTTTTTTATTGGAAACCGAAAATACTAACAGTTCAAATGTGCCCACCGTGAATGAGTTTCCATGATGATGTGGATATACATAAAAGGTTCAGCTTAGCATTGTTCTTAAAGGTGTTCTGAGCTTGGTGCGGGAAGGTAACGCGGCGATAAGCAGTGATTGCGTTGCAACGAGCCGTAAAGCAGGCTCTCATGGCCGCGCAAATGTGCAAGGCGCGCCCATGAGCCAAGGCCACCCTGTTCCCAGGAGACCGCGACGCCCGCGGGCCGGGAGAAAGCGAGTTGCGGCGGGCAGTCGCTCGGGAGCATGGCGCAGCCGCACAAGTCGCCCGCGCCCCAGAGGAGGTCCTCCGAGGACCAGCCGCGAGACGCAGGCGCGGCGGCGCAGGACCTGAGGCACCTCAGAGAGTGGCTCGGCAAGCAGCCGCACCTGCCCGCGGTGGACGGTGAGTGCGCTCGCGGCGACCACGAGGTCGGACACCGTCTGGATCGTGTCCAGAGACCCGTGAAATCCGCGGATTCATTTCGCGATGGGATGGAGTCCAAGTACTTTTGTCATTATTTTGCTTCAGTGATTGGGCCACAGTTTATCTGAAGGACTCTGGGCCAATGAAAAAAATCTTCAACAGAAGAATTAGCGAATCGCGATCATTCCAGTCACACAGGTGTTACACGAGTCGGTAACCAATCAGCAGATGTAATTTGCACGAGTGCATAGAGGATCATGGAGTCTATCCTTTGGGGATTTGAAATCGTGAATTTCACGGGTCTCTAATCATGTCACATCCCAACAAGGCGATAAGTGCTCAAGCTGGGTCAAATCCGGTTAGAGTGGGCGTTTCTTCCAGCTGTTTCAGTTCTTATCTCTCTTTAGTAACCACCATTATATAATATCTATTGTACCACAATTTACAATTACTAAAAATAAAAATTAACACCTATGTGCTCTTTTGTTTTTTCGAAAATGGGTAGCTGAATAAAATAATGAGAGGTAAATTAAAGAAATATTAGTGAACAAAATCGAAAATCGGTGGCATTCTCGAAAAATAATCTCTATTGTACCTCCGTTTCCTGCAGTATCATTTAAATAAAGTTATTATTTAAAACTGTTTAATAGCCGAAATATTAATTTAATTTAAATTGTGTATGCTTTCTCCTTATCACTTAACACATACTTACAAATAATAACACAATCTTGTTTAAATTTACTATCAAGGAAATTTAAAGATGAATCCAAACAAAATTATAAATTAGTTCTTAATTATTCGCGAATTCTTCTTTCCATATAATTTTTAAAATAGCAAAATATTATTAGTAGTATATATTAGTTCCATCTGGCACAAGAGTCGGAGTAAGAATTGAGGATGGGTTCAATGAACGAACGCCATAATGTCACGGCGGCCATCTTGGTTGACCTTGACCTTTGCTTTTGACCTTGACCCAAGCGGCCATTTAAGATTCTGCAATTTTGGATTCCGCCATTTTAGGTCGACCATTTTTTTGCAATTTTGTTTACTAGAACCATTCGCCATCATAGAAACGAATATCCTCTCCAAAAACGTTGCAATTTTCGTTATGGTCTCCATCTTCGGTTCTAGAACGTTGCAATTTTCGTTTTAGCAGCCATCTTGAATCCTTATGTTACCACCGCCATTTTGAATCTGATGTCACAATCACTTTTTTCGAATGTTATGTCTTACCGCCATATTGTTGTCGTCTGCAGAAGGCCACTATCTTAAATGACGTCACAACCACTATCTTTTTTTTTGTAATCCGTTGGTGGCTTCCATCTTGGATATTAACATATTTATTTCTGCTGTTTGTTCCTAGAGAGCGCCATCATCGCTCTGTCTCATGCACGTTACGTAGTAGTTCGACTACATGCCAATGTTATTGTTATCCTTATTGACATATCAAATTATTATTTTTTATACAAAACACATTGGAACAGTGGTGTTTCAAACCATGACAGCTCGAACCTCTGGATTGGAAAACATACGCCTTTGACCGGACGGCCATTGAGACATTTACCAGACCGAGAATTAATTAAGGTTTATTAAAAAAACTGTCATATTATTACTTGATTTTTATTTTTATTTTAAAGAAACAATAGAATTAGCTGCTATAGGACGTTGCAACCATATTTATTTTCGGTACTTGCTGCCAGGAGCAATAGTTAACACACATCGCCTGCTAGTGTGTGCTGCCACCATATTGTTTTCAGTAATCGCTACAAGGAGCGCTAGTGTCATTTAGTACTCGCGGTATTTACTAGAGATCGCTGCCACCATATTAAATTGAATTTTACCCACTAGAGTGCAGTAATTATTTATTACCTTGGCCTACACCATCTTGTCGACCATCGTGGCCACCATAATATAAATACGTAATTATTGACCTAGAAATACAGAAAAAATTCCAAAATTCATATTAAAAAATCAGAAATTAATTAACTTATTCATTCGATCGATGGCATGCTTGTGTTGAACCTTGCTCGTTACAAATATTTTCTTCTGGGTAAAAAAAATATTTATTCAATTCAATAAAATGAAAAATTAAAAAAAAAAATTAAAATTACTCATCTGCCACATTCCACTAAGATAATAAATTTATCACCATTAAAAAAATATGTAATTAGTTTGCGATTAATTTGAAAAAAATCCCAAAATTCATCAAAGACAACTATTTAATTTACTGATTGTTTCGATCGATTTATATCCATGGTTCATTCTTCGACCAATGCAAAAATAAAATTTAATTGAATATTACGTGAGTTTTATTAAAATCACATAAATTTTATTAAGAAAACCACAGATGCAATAAATTTAACCCCACAACTTCTTTTACAAAAAAAATATTATGTAAATCCCACAGGTACAATAAAGAAGCAAATTACTAGCTGTTCTCGATTTATGCAGTCTTAGAAAACAAAGCGAGTCATTTGCATATGTTTTCAGGGCAGTTATACATCCGTCGATTAATCAGACACGTCCAGTCAGCAAGCAGGCACGACCAGTTATATAACCAGACTTAGTCAGACTAGCACGACCAGTTGATGGCCAACCACATCCATTTCCTGGATAGGCACATACAGCCAGTAGCCAAGATGCCTTATTTTCATGTTTAGAAAACACTTTAAACAGAACATAGAAAATGTCATCATATATACCAGGCATCTTCAAACCACAAGGCTAATCATGAACTGAAATGACGAATGTGCTCAAATCGCTTCAACTGCACCATTTGCTTCAACTACTCCAAGTGCTCCAATTGTTTCAAGTGCTTTAACTGCCCAAGTGCTCTAAGTACTCAAGCTGTCCCAATTGCTTTAACTTGATCAAGTGATCCAAGTGCATTTTGCTCGAACTTGTCCCGATGGCTGAAATAACTTTATTATTCCAGTAAGTTTTATTAGTCATTAGTATTGATTTTTAATCTTTATGATAATAATAGTTTTAAGAGAACTCAGTCTTAAGTTAGATATCATACTTATCAAAATGAAACACAAAATTTTAAATTCAAATAATATTTATTGTTTAATTTAATAGGCATGCAGTTATAAAAGTTATTACTATATGAAGCCAGCTTCCCTCACTTCTTTGAGTATGTTAGCTATCTAATTTAAGGTGTAAATATTTTTCTCCACTAAGATAATTCAGCAGCAGTCTTAAGCTGACGAAATTATATGCTATGATCTTCCCATGATGTGTAATCAATCGCTTCTACAACAATCATTTTCAATACATGTTTTTATTATTAATAATTTTATGATCTCTGAAGTCTTCCATTTTAACACCAGACTAACAGTCAATATCATCTTCATCCCGGGGACAATCACAATCTTGATCAGGATAAATTATTTCAATAAACTGTTTCTATCGTTTCTGTGTCAGTTCTTGATCACAGTCTTTTATCTAGTGAGTTTCAGGTACATTACAACAGTCTTCTATCATGTCTGCTCCAGGTGTTTCAGTACAGTATTCGGTATTGTCAGATTCATTTCGTTCTGTATTGTTCACAATTTCATGGAGGCAACTAGATTTTTAAATAAATAGCTTTTCATTTCCAATGAAGAAGCTACTGCCTTTGTAAATTTTCAATTTTAAATCATTAGCGAGTTATAGGATAGTATTTTGAGCATTAGCATTTTCACATACTTCGTGATTATTATAATCGTCTTCTTATATTTTGCCTTCATTCCACTTCCTTGGGGTTGAAGACCCGTCCTCAACCTAAGCTGTGTGGCACCGATTTTACGATGTTTTTTTTTCCAAGAAATGTCTTCAAACGGAGGCCGGTACCATTGAGAAAAAAACACCTCTCGCTGCAAACATCAACTCTAGATTAGAAAGTTTATTCCCAAAAATAACAAGGTAAACAAGACGTGCCCTGCATATTTAAAGTTTAATTCAAAGGAATGTGACTTCTAGGACCCGAATTCGCTGCTCGGCTCCTCCAAGGCAGATTGTCTCAAGCAGATGGTGGCTTTTGTCTGATGGAATACAATCCCTTGCAACAAGACAGGCTACCAAAGAGGCCACCAAAGTTTAATTCAAACTAAAAATAACCTAATGCGTAGTTCTTTACAATGTGGCAGAGCATTAACAACAAAAGAAGAAGTAAATTACCTAAATTTGTTTTATTTTACTCTCTTAAAAACACACACAATTTAATAAACAGTATAATAACTAAATTTTCCATACATCAGATACTTGAAAAATAATGTTTTTACTTTTATATTGTGTTTAAAACAACACAATCCAAAATATATTAAATTAATTATAAGCCAACAAGGCAACACACCTACACTTGCCAGGATAAATAACAAATATCATATAACTTCTAATACCGGTGGTTGGAGAGCTAAATAAAACAAAATTGGGTGCGTGTACTTATGTACGTGCGTGAGAAGAAATACTTCTTTGGCATCATTAAAAATAGTTTTTAATTGCATGCAAATAATTAATTACAATAAAATAATAAAATGGATAGAAGAAGATAGTCAACACAGTCAATAAAGTTCAGTTTAAATTATAAAAATTAAATAAATAAAATTTAGACAATAATATATTTATGACATAATTTGTACTTAATATTATAAGATGCTAAATTTTTAATATTAATTATTGATTATTAAATATTTTAAAAGAACATTAATACAATTAATGATAAATACAAAAATTAAATTTCAGTTTATTAATTTTTTAAATATAATATTTTTTCATAATTTAATATTCGCTTTTAATTTTTATAAAAAAGTTTTCATTACATTTGTTCATTAATTTTTATAAATATTTATTATTTATTCAACTTTATAATAAAAATAAAAATTACTATTTTAATTTGATATTTATTTTAATTTTATCACAAATTTTTTATTACATGTTTTATATAATTTATTTTTTTATTTTGTAAATATTGTTACGATCGCGCTTGGCTGCAGTGCTTGGCATCGCCGCGCTCGTTCAGCCTGTCTGCGCCCCCTCCCACCCGCATCCTCTCCCTGGTATCTCGTGTCATACTATCTCGCGACATCCTGACCTTCGCAGCGCGCACCTGCCTCATATCGAGTTACTTAAAAGAGGCCGCACTGCGGCATAAAAGGACTCAGACATGTTTATCGGCGCGTTTTGTGGGAACCCGATGCTTGTTGCGTTTATCGGCGTTCTTTGAGCAGCCGCCGCGTCCTTCGACAGGACTCACAACACGTTTCTGGGCATTTCAACGGCGAAGGTCGCGCGATATCTCGGAGACATGCCCGATTGTTCTGGACGGGAAACCAAGGGCTATATAAGGAGGTGGGGCCGACCTTCGAGTCAGTCTGAGTGAGTTACAAGTGTTCAGCCGGGAGTCCTCCCGCGGCGGAGTTTCCGCGCGATAGTGCTGCGGGTGCGGCAGGGTGGCGAAGTCCTTGGACGAAGGTTCCAGGGCAGGGAGTGAGTGAGTTCAGTCGACATGGGAGTTTTCCCGCGGCGTAGTTTCCGGGCGATAAAGTCGCGGGCACAACGGAGTACGTGAAGTTGCGAGCGAGGAGTCAAGTGGATCCTCGGCGAAGTGGAATAGCGTCGTCGGCGGCGGCGGAGTGTGGCGACGGAGTCCCGCGGCGGAGACCTACGAGTGGTGCTGCGGCGAGAGTTACGCCAGAGGTGCGGCCCAGCGAGGTGTGTGGAACGAGTGACTGGGGAATAGACCTTTCTTTAAGTGTAATTAATTATTTGCCATTTTAGAAGATTTTTGTAATTGACATAAGTAGTGGCAATTTTAAAAACTGTGTAGTGTAATAAAATCTTTAATTGGGCTATCCTTTACGAACCCATGGTAAATTGTAACAATATTAGGTAAATAACCAATAATAAATATTTATCATTAATAATTTAATAATATTTAGTATTAATTATATTAAAAATAATATTTTAAATTTTATAAATAAATAATACATACGAATGGTTAACCTCAATTATATTGGAGCACTTGAAAAATATACAGGCACAATTTTTTTTACTAATATTTACGAATAGTAAATAATATTAATCAAAATATTCAATTTAAATCACTACTAAATATAAAATTATCGTAATTATTGACCTAGAAATACAGAAAAAATTTCAAAATTCAATTTAAAAAATCAGAAATTAATTAACTTATTCATTCGATCGATGGCATGCTTGGGTTGAACCTTGCTCGTTACAAATATTTTCTTCTGGGTAAAAAAAATATTTATTCAATTCAATAAAATGAAAAATTAAAAAAAAATCAAAATTCCTCATCTGCCACATTCCACTAAGCTAATTAATTTTTCACCATTAAAAAAATATGTAATTAGTTTGCGATTAATTTGAAAAAAATCCCAAAATTCATCAAAGACAACTATTTAATTTACTGATTGTTTCGATCGATTTATATCCATGGTTCATTCTTCGACCAATGCAAAAATAAAATTTAATTGAATATTACTTTAGTTTTATTAAATATCACATAAATTTTATTAAGAAAACTACAGATGCAATAAATTTAACCCCACAACTTCTTTTACAAAAAAAAAAAATATTATGTGAATCCCACAGGTACAATAAAGAAGCAAATTACTAGCTGTTCTCGATTTATGCAGTCTTAGAAAACAAAGCGAGTTATTTGCATATGTTTTCAGGGCAGTTATACATCCGTCGATTAATCAGACACGTCCAGTCAGCAAGCAGGCACGACCAGTTATATAACCAGACTTAGTCAGACTAGCACGACCAGTTGATGGCCAACCACATCCATTTCCTGGATAGGCACATACAGCCAGTAGCCAAGATGCCTTATTTTCATGTTTAGAAAACACTTTAAACAGAACATAGAAAATGTCATCATATATACCAGGCATCTTCAAACCACAAGGCTAATCATGAACTGAAATGACGAATGTGCTCAAATCGCTTCAACTGCACCATTTGCTTCATTTACTCCAAGTGCTCCAATTGTTTCAAGTGCTTCAACTGCCCAAGTGCTCTAAGTACTCAAGCTGTCCCAATTGCTTTAACTTGATCAAGTGATCCAAGTGCATTTTGCTCGAACTTGTCCCATTCGCTGAAATAACTTTATTATTCCAGTAAGTTTTATTAGTTATTAGTATTGATTTTTAATCTTTATGATAATAATAGTTTTAAGAGAACTCAGTCTTAAGTTAGATATCATACTTATCAAAATGAAACACAAAATTTTAAATTCAAATAATATTTATTGTTTAATTTAATACGCATGCAGTTATAAAAGTTATTACTATATGAAGCCAGCTTCCCTCACTTCTTTGAGTATGTTAGCTATCTAATTTAAGGTGTAAATATTTTTATGTCCGTCAAGTGGGCCCGGTCATATTTCGTCGGGAATAATTTTTTTTCAAAATTCGTTAGTGCTACGTTAGTGCTGGTAAGTGCCGAAATTTGGTCGTTAGTGCTCCAAAATTGCAACTTTTATGGCCGATTTAGTGATCCGGGCTGGCTTGACGTCAAGCTGGCCCGGAAACAAAAGAAAAAGGACAATATGGAAAATTCAATGAATGCATTCGTTAGTGCTACGTTAGTGCTGGTTAGTGCCAAAATGTGGTCGTTGATGCTCCAAAATTGCAACTTTTATGGCCGATTTAGTGATCCGGGCTGGCTTGACGTCAAGCTGGCCCGGAAACATAGGAAAAAGCACAATATGAAAAATTCAATAAATGCATTCGTTAGTGCTACGTTAGTGCTGGTTAGTGCAAAAATTTGGTGGTTAGTGCTCCAAAATTGCGACTTTTATGGCCGATTTAGTGATCCGGGCTGGCTTGACGTCAAGCTGGCCCGGAAACATAGGAAAAGCACAATACGGATAATTCAATAAATGCATTCGTTAGTGCTACGTTAGTGCTGGTTAGTGCCGAAATGTGGTCGTTAATGCTCCAAAATTGCAACTTTTATGGCCGATTTAGTGATCCGGGCTGGCTTGACGTCAAGCTGGCCCGGAAACATAGGAAAAAGCACAATATGAAAAATTCAATAAATGCATTCGTTAGTGCTACGTTAGTGCTGGTTAGTGCAAAAATTTTGTGGTTAATGCTCCAAAATTGCGACTTTTATGGCCGATTTAGTGATCCGGGCTGGCTTGACGTCAAGCTAGCCCGGAAACATAGGAAAAAGCACAATACGGAAAATTCAATGAATGCATTCGTTAGTGCTACGTTAGTGCTGGTTAGTGCAAAAATTTGGTCGTTAGTGCTCCAAAATTTCAACTTTTATGGCCGATTTAGTGATCCGGGCTGGCTTGACATCAAGCTGGCCTGGAAACATAGGAAAAATCACAATATGAAAAATTCAATAATTGCTTTCGTTAGTGCTACGTTAGTGCTGGTTAGTCAATTTGGTGGTTAGTGCTCCAAAATTGCGACTTTTATGGCCGATTTAGTGATCCGGGCTGGCTTGACGTCAAGGAAAAAGCACAATACGTAAACTTCAATGAATGCATTCGTTAGTGCTACGTTAGTGCTGGTTACTGCCGTTAATGGTAGTTAGTGTTCCAAAATTGCAACTTTTATGGCCGATTATGTTGTAATAAAAATGCGACCCAAAACTATCTAATATAATTACTGTAAATGAAAGAAAATATTGATTAGGGGCAACTGTTGTAACTTTGTATATTTATTTAAAGGTAATATATCAGTGTTGCCAGCTATAAGTACTTACCTTGTGTCAAAACTCCCTTGGATTCTTTTAAATAAAATTTTACGTGTATTAATTCAAACGTTTAACCGACTGTCGGACTCATACAGTCATTATATACATCCCAAACCATTAGTCGCAGAAGTTAGGAAATTAAGTTTTAACCATTCATTACTAGGTATTAAAATATAATATTAAGATTTTATGTTCGTAATTTACACGTTATAAATTTCTTTTTGAGCAAAAACATATGTATATACATACATATTCTTTTATACATAGAACAGCTTAGTTAAGGGAACGAAAATAAAAATAAATTCTATTTAAAATAAAAGAAATTGTCCAACATCAGGTCACAGAATTAACTTTAATATTTTTTTATTTTTTTATATCTATACACTATACTACTTCACAGAGGACACCACAGTTCCGATATCATAATTACAAATGTTGTTATTAAAATACAATTGTGTTATATAACTTCACATAAATACATTTGGTGTTTTAAGAGTATTGGGGTCCTAGAATTTTTAATAAACATCAGCACTTTCGGGAACGTTTTTTGACAGCAAAATGGCACACAGTGATATAATTTTCGAAAAATTTCAAGTATTCCCATATTTCCCTAGAAATATTCCTAATGTCCTTTTTTTAAAATAAGAGTCACAAAGCAATTACGTATCCTATTTTTTTTAATCCTGAAAAGCCACAGAAAAAGGCCAAAAAGAAGCCACAACTTCACGATAAAAACGCTCAGACGCAAAAAAAATCATCTGTTACCAGTATGCTTACACAGTTACGCCCTTTTGTTATTATTTCGCTTTATAATCATACCTATGATTAATTTTGTAACCAAAGGTCTTACGTCCTCCAAAATACACATTTATTGGCTGAACAACATAAATATATGTGCAAATCATCCATTTTATAACAACATGCTTCATTTCGTAACTGAACGACTTACGCCCTTCAAATTTCCTACGCAGATGTCCATTACAAATACACCTACACAAAAATCGTCCATTTTAACACAAGTTGCTCTAAAAGCATACCCTATCCTAATTTCGTAACCAAAACATTTATGCCCTTTAAAAAATTAATATGCAAGGCCCAGTTACACATACACTCATGCATTAATAAACCATTTTTACACAACATGCTCTATAATCGTACACATGCATAATTTCTTAACCAAAACACTGAAGCCCTTCAAATTTAATACGCAGATGTTAATTACAAAAATGCTTACATATTTGTTTCTAAATACTTGTAAAGTTAAATAATAACCAAATAACTGATGGATAGATGGCTTTGAAGTTTAAAAAGCATGTGTTAATACAGATTGAATGAATTTATGGCTAATTTTTTAATTGTATCTTTTTGTGGATTTTCATGATGATTAAGTGATATTTAGATATATTTTTTAAAGGGTAATTAGGGAAATTTTTAGGAATATATGGAATAATCGTAAAACAGTACATAAAATTATGCAAAATTTCGGATATTTATAGGCATATATCATTAATAGATGTGCGAAATTCATTAATATTTGCTCACGATTAGTCTAATGTATGATGCGGATATGTATAATTTAGTGGCCATTTCTGCAATTCCAA
This sequence comes from Bacillus rossius redtenbacheri, assembly GCF_032445375.1. Lineage (NCBI taxonomy): Eukaryota > Metazoa > Arthropoda > Insecta > Phasmatodea > Bacillidae > Bacillus > Bacillus rossius. The sequence goes on along the minus strand of NC_086333.1, from coordinate 31,845,291 downwards.
CACGACCACCAGCTGATTTCAATAATCCTCAGTCTCATGTTGCTCCGGAACATACTTTTCCTATTTGCTTAATTAAAATTTAAATAAAATCTTAACAACACTGCACAAATTTGGAAAGTCAACAATGTCTCACCACAGTTCATTCTACAAAATATAATTTATCCCATCTTCTCTATCGCCAGTTGTTATACCTACATGTCACATATATGGGAAACAAGCCGTTACTCATTTTGTGACAAAAATTGATTCGATATATAAAATAAAATGAACGTACACAAATACATTTTATATATCCATTTTTAATTCAAAATATTTATTTATATGTATATACTTTAAATTACAAAAGTTGACATAAAGTAAAGTATATTAGGGCTACTGTTCTGAGAAAATATTAATTTTATTGCAGAAACATAGTAGATGAACATGGAACACAACAAGCCCGTGATTAAGTACCTCGATATCGCCTGAATATAATTTACAAATTTGGAGTTAGTCTGTGTGAAAGAACAATTCATAAAATGTTTCGACATATTTAAATGGCGTACACAGAATGTTCCAAGAGCGGTATGTCTAATCCTACATGATATTCTCAAAATGACATGAAGATAAAATCTTAAAATCACACACACACACACACACACACATATATATATATATACACTTAGTAAAGCTTCTATTTCTAGGTAACCTTACTTATAACCCAATAGTGCCGAAATTTGGTCGTTAGTGCTCCAAAATTGCAACATGATTTCTACCCGTTAGAGATTGCAACCACCGAGTAATCTTTGGGAGCGGTCTTACCAGAGGCCGAACAACAGCTGCCTGGGAAGATGTTCAGAAAGCGCGAGGCAGATCACAAAGGCACTGCCAGTTTGAGACACATCAATCTGGAAGAGTCGGCTTCTACAGAAGTATCCAGACAGCAGATAGCGCCGGAGAAACTTTTCGAGGGGAGGCGCGGGGTGCATGTCGGTGACACTCAGCAGGTGCAGGGTATCAGCGCCGAGGTAGGTTGGATGAAGAGCAGGGGGAAGGCGGTTCGCTGGCTGTGATATGTGGAGACGCGCGGTCACGCCGCGCTACTGCAGACATGTATGTATATGGTTTCAAGTTTGAAAACCGAGAAACCGAGATTCTTTTAGTTCATTTTTTTCATCATCTTAGAGAGAGAGAGAGAGAGAGAGAGAGAGTGAGAGAGTGAGAGTGAGAGAGAGAGTGAGAGAGAGAGTGAGAGAGTGAGAGAGAGAGTGAGAGAGTGAGAGAGTGAGAGAGTGAGAGAGAGAGTGAGAACCTGTATTTTTGAATGTTTTAATGTTCCAGCATTATCTTCTAGAAACTTTACCTTTTTGGAGATAATTTTTCGGATACATTGCCCTTCTTTGAAAATACCGCAATAATATTTTTTTTTCCCTGGACAGATGTATCTTTGCTTTGAAGGCGGTCGGGGAAACATTTTATGCCATGTTGTAAAAGCGGTGCGTGCCGTTTTCAGCCGGTCAACAGGAAACGGGAAGGATCATAAGCGATTTTATGACCATCTTGCCCATCCTGCAGTCCTGCGTGAAGAGGTTTGGCGTCAGTAGTATATTTGAAGCAGTGACTGGTGAACGTATTAGCACTCCAGAAGAATTTTTCGACGAAAGTACATCAGTGAACATGTAACTTCTGCAAGGTAAGTGGATTTTATTTTACCTATATATTAGTGCATACAGCATAATTTTACATTGCCGTACAAATTGTTTTACGCATACCGGTAATTTATTTGTAGTATAATGAAAATAATAAACACCTGGGAGAAGAAGGATGTTGGTTTTAAGGAAACAATTGCGGTATGATTTTCGCTGGGCAGACAATCTTTTGAATGCCCCCAAAACTAGAAATCATTTTCGCGTAAGTTACACTTATTAGTATTTTCTTTGACGAAATAAATGGAATGTATATTCACACTATATGGAGAAATTACGTGTAAATAGACTTAGATTATGCAAGTAAATATAATCGAAAAAAATACAAAATGAAAGCAACATTTATTGTAATAAATAAATTATTTTTATCGTAATACGACTCACTTCACGTTTTTTAGGCGTTACCCTTGAATGGATAGGATAACACTGTACGGTATACATTTGTACTTCTGTGTGTTTATTTTTTGTTGTAGACCTCACTTTGAACTATTAAAACTTACATTGTAAATTTAAAATAAAATTTTATCGTCAAGGTTTTTCAAAAATTACCTTAACCCACATTAAATTAACATGACGTAAGGAGTATGCTGTACTAAATTCGTATTCATACAGTTATGAAAACGTATTACTAAGTAACTTAACAAGAGTCCTACATTACGCTTAAACGTTTCTTCCATTTCATTTCATGAAATTGTTTTCTAATTATGCGATAACCTTATAGATTTTTTAATATAAACTGTTTGTTATTATACTGTATAAGTTAACAGATAAATTATTATTTATTTACCAAATCCGTAAATAACAAATTACCGCGTATTCTTCCACTACCTGCAAATGAGTTATTTTAAATTTAAAGTAGAGTATGATAAAGATAGTTCTTTAATGTTAAAAATATGTAGTCCAATGCATTTGTTGCATTGACTATTTTAGACTTGTATTCTTTATATTTGTAGTCATACTTATTTATACAAATATCACGTATCAAGAAAAATGAACAAACAAATAAGGTACTCCGTATGGCCAGGATCTTTATCAGTCATACAGTGCAGTTACGGCGACTAATTTTTAGGAAGAGTCACTACAGAAAGTAGTTTATATATGCCTATAAATGCTTTGTTTCTCTATGATCAGCATAAACAACTAACTGTTTTATAACAAAATAAGTGTTTATTTATTATTATGTAACGACGTGTTTATTCGTGATTTCAATATCGGTATTTCATATCACGAGTCATTGTTTTGTCTTAAACAAATAAAATACACTCTTGAAAGTGTTTTTACATCCGTAAATTACTTTCACTGAATATATTTTCACTACTGTGAGCCAGCAAATTAAATTTATTTGTTTATGTGAGACAAAATAAGTAATGAATCCCGTATTAAAATAATTACATAAGTTATTCGTAGTATAATTTGTCTTGGATTAGAACATCGGACTTACAGATTTATGTGCCAAGTCGCTAAATTTAAAACCCGAAATAATATTTCGAAACATACAAATTATTTCAGATAGCAGGACACTTCCGCGAAAATCCTTAAATACATGATTAAAAATTATTAAAAATGCTAGAACAGTGTATTATTCTCAACATACAGACACCGGGCAGATATACTACATAACTATTTGATTGTGTAACTAATGAATAGTGATTGTTTGACTGCGAATGGAAGTTGAAATTAAGGTCACACGCCCAAACACCTTTGCATGTAACTTAGTTACGGGTGTAAAATTAGTAACTAATGAATTTTTGTAATTAGTATATTAAATATTGTGTTTACACAGAGTAGTGAGCTTTTCACATGTTCCTTGCAGTTTTGGAATCTAATATTAACAATTTGCGTTACAAAGCGATACTAAGATAGACGGCATACAAGTACACACAATTTTCATGAATGTCACTGAAGCTTCGCTCGCCCGGCACTCGACCTACTGTTGTAGGAACCAATAGTAAACATACATCACTATCGTTGCTTCAATCAGTGTGACCGAGTGGAATACTAGAACAAGTTGTACATGTCATGGCCGTCAATAAACTAATTACCAGTGGTCAAGTATCTATGGGATTTTGAAGTCTAGCTTGAAACAATAAAATATCGCAAAATTATAGGGTATCTTAATATAATTATCGTTACCTAATTAATGGGCTGTAGAAAATAATTAATTAAATTAATATTTTACTGCCAGTTTTGCAAATTGAATCAGGTTGTGTTTCACTTGGTAACGAAATAATACCACTTTCAATGAAGTATATTCTTAGAACAAATATACCTTAAGGGGTGCCTCCCATTTCAGGTCAAGATTTTATATTTACATTAATAACAGATAAACTTGTAGACTTTTTCAATTGTTTAACTTTCACTAAATGAAAAATATATACAGCCCATACTTTTTGCATAATTAGCTGCCGAAGTTACATTTTTAACGTTTTTGGTTGTACAAATAAGGATAATTTAATTTCTTGCAGAATTGAAACTTTTTAGGTTTAACTGCAATGCCACTGGCTACTTCAAAAAATGGTTTGAATTTCCTTCAGAAAATATTAATTTATTTTACCTGGCATTTCAAAATTCTCAAATTTGTTACGATTTTGACAGCCAAGAAACATAAATGAGTTTTTGTGATGGAAATGCAAACCACATCATGAATTAGCCAGTGGTATTGCAGTTAAACCTAAAAAGTTTCAGTTCTGCAATAAATAAAATTCTCCTTATTTGTACAACTCAAAAACGTTAAAAATGTAACTTTGACAGCTAATTGCCTATGCAAAAAGTATGCGCTGTATGTATATTTTATTTCGTGAAAGTTAAACAATTGAACAAGTCTAAAAGTTTATCAGTGATTAATATAAATATAAAATCATCACCTGAAATGGGAGGCACCCCCTTACAGATTTACAGACAAACGTATACCTATGTGGATTTTCTTTCATCAAAGCCACACTTGAAATTTTCTGATAATAATGATTTTTATTTTTTCTAAGAAATAAAAATGTTCGGCGTTATAAATTTGGTTTTTAATAATTTTTTTGAATGCAAACCGTTTCAAGAGGTTAAATTAATTAAAAATAACGTGTACATGATACATGTTACTTTTAGTTAGTCGACCTAACGTTAGTGATTAAACATTTACATTTTTTCACACTGATCATGTTTATTTTAGATAAAGAAGATTCTGATGCAACGTGATATATAATTAAAAATTTATATACCTACTAGCTTTAGTACCCGGCGTTGCCCGGGCTGAACACAGGGTGAAGGGGACCTTTTAGAAATCAGATGTAGTTAGTAATTGTTGTCTTCTTAATTTGAATGTCAAGTGTGCAAAATAATTTATATCACTTTCAGATCCCGACAGACGTTGTTCTGCCAGTGTATAGTTATTTACCTGTGTATATCTAAAAAAAAATTGGTGGTCTGTATGTAGTCTAGACTCTATAAATCACTATAGAAAAAAGCTTAAAAATAAGAGATTAATAATATTAAAAAGATTCCATTATCTAGCTAATACTCGGCATGCATTTCAATGCCTCATTCAGTTTTGTTTTTTTAATATGTTTGAAGCAGTTACACATATAAAAATCATCTAAATATATATTTATCTCTATCTACATCTATATATTTATATATGTATCTCTCTATCTCTATTTATCTCTTTATATCTACATAGATACATATATAACTCCCACTATCTCTATCTCTTCTATATATAAATCTCTATATAGCTCTATACATCTATATATCTCTTTATCAAACCCATTTAATTCTCTATACCTCGCTCTATCTCAACTTATATCACTGTCTCTCTCTATCTCACTCTATATATCACTCTATCTCAGCTTCTCTTTTATATTTAAATAAATTGTGTCATGCGTGCGCACTTATACATCAAAAACAGAAGACGTGCCGCTATATAATATGAAATAAACACATTTTTTGAAAAGATTTGTGCTCCAACTATTGCAAAATAGTAATACCGTCTCGAAACCTTCACGGGCATGCGCATAACCACTCACCAAAATTTCATCGCAATCGGATGAATGGTATAGGAACGCATACTGCACAAACAAACGAAAATTAAAGACATGACAAACGCATCAAACGATGGTGCGTTTGAAATTCAAGGCAAATAACTCTATCTATTGACGAAGTTAAGAACAAAACTGTTATTGGCGCCTTTATTTTGCTAGCCGCTGCGAGCTCCACTAAGCGGGCTGGTCTCACCAAGGAGAAAAAAACTGGGTGCGTGTACTTAAATACGCGCGTGAGAAGTTATATTTCTTTGGCATCATTAAAAAATAGTTTTTAATTGCATGCAAAAATAGTGCGTGGAGTCCCTCCGCGCGGAAGAAGTGAAACTTCATAATGTGGAAATGAAAATAGGAAGGGGTAGAAATTGATTTTTAGTGAAATTATATTGTATCAAATCAAACTAAAATAAATCATGAAATCATTCTACGATAAAAGCTGTTTATTTAACTAAGCGGACGGGTTCGCCCCAAGGAGAAAATTGACGAAAATTGGCGAGACCTCGTGGACATAGAGAAATGACACACACTCACTATTTATGTGTCTATGAAACATGATTTTTTTTCTGCAATATAAATTGTAATATACAAAAAGGGTATTGAAAATTGAAACAAATATGGCGATACCACAAACTGTCAGGATCTTTATTTTTTTCTTACTCTCTACTTAGTTCCTTACAATAGCACGTTCGAGTTGCACGCATTCACTCTCGCTCTCTCTCTTTCTATTACCCCTCCCCAGGAGCGTTAAACGTTTAACGTAACCTTGTTGGAAGTCGCAATAGAAGTATAACTTCAAAAATATGAATTTGCCAGACCTTACTATGTATATGATCGTGTGGCAGACATAGATAAATGACACTCACTCACTATTTGTATGTCTATGACCTATGATTTTTTCTGTTATAAAATGAAATTATCACTTTTTCACTCCTTTAGGGATGGAATTTCATGTAAATATGTGGTCTATGTGTTAATCCAGGTAATGAGCTCACTGTATGCGGGGAAGGTTGATCAAGTGTAATTGGTAAGCTATCGATCGGAGTTGAAAAATATAAAATTCTATTAAAAATTAAGGGTTAGTGATATAAGGGTGAAAATTTAGGGTTGTATATATTTTTTAATGCCACATTATAAAAAAATAAAAATTTTGTCCAAAAAATGTTAGGGGTGGACAACCCTTATCACTTAGCGGAATGAAATATAGATAGTAGCCTATTCTCAGACCTACTGAATATGCATACAAAATTTCATAAAAATCGGTCAAGCCGTTTCGGAGGAGTATGGTAACTAACACTGTGACACGAGAATTTTATATAAGATACTAGCTGCAGTACCCGGCTTCGCCCGGGCTGAACACCGGGTGATATATTATCCGCGAGCTACAGCAAAATGGATAGCGATATGTCCAGTGTGGTGGACATTAAGAAAAGACACACAATTACTGTTTGTGTATCTGTAACCTATGATTTTCTGTTTACCCATGGCGATCGGTTGAAAGGTTTAGAAGTTGTTGCGCTACAGCGCCATCTAGCGGCGAGTTACAAAAAAAATGGATCGCATAAAAACCTTTTCCATCATAAAAACACTTCGCTGTGCCAACTTTCATGGCGATCAGTCAAACAGTGTAAGAGTTTATCGACGTCATACATGCCAACATCCAATCATATATATTCTTATATTTAGAAATTTTGGGGCTTTTAGTTTTGAGAAGGAGGGGGGGGGGGGTGTATGGAGGTTCAGGACCTCGAATGGTTTGGAACACTCCATCTCGAAAGAAATATTTGAAATTCCTGAAATTTTCTAAATTTAGGGGCTTTGTCCCCAGAAGGGGAGGGGTGATTTTGAGGACCCTGAATGGCAGGGAAACACAAAAATCGAAAAAGAATGATTTTTTAAATTTTTTAAATTTCGGGGTTTTGACCCCTTTATTCATTCTGGGGGGGGGGGGTGATGTTGAGGACCCCGAATTGCTCATGAACACTCTAAATCGAAATAAAATAGATTTTTGAAATTTTGGGAGATATTTTTAATTATTGGGTCTTTGACTCCTTGTGGGGGGAGGGTAGTTTGAGGACCCCGAATGGCTCGGAAACACTCCAAATATTAAAAATGTATTCTTAAATTTAAGAAATTTTTCGTAATTTTGGGGTTTTGCATTCCCCCCCCCCCCTCAAAATTGGGTGGGAAGTCGACTTTGGGTGAAAGTTCCACCATCCCCCGTACACTTTAGTTCGTAATGACTTAATTTTAATACAATTTTCTCCAATTATTCGAAATTTTGTAGCTTTCACTTTTGGGAAAAGGGGGGGGGGGGGGGGGTGGTGAAGGTTCAGGACCTCGAATGGTTCGGAACACTCCATATCAAAAGAAATGATATTTGAAATTCCTGAAATTTTCGAGATTTTGGGGCTATGTCCCCAGATGGGGAAGGGTTAATTTTGAGGACCCTGAATGGCAGGGAAACACTAAAAATCAAAAGAGAATGATTTTTGAAATTTTCTACATTTAGGGTTTTGACCCCTGAGAAGGGGGGGGGGGATTTTGAGGACCCCGAATGGCTCGTAAACACCCCAAATCGAAAGAAAATAGATTTTCGAAATTTTGGGAAATTTTTTAATTATTGGGTCTTTGACTCCTTGTGGGGGGAGGGTAGTTTGAGGACCCCGAATGGCTCGGAAACACTCCAAATAGTAAAAAAGTATACGTATATATTAAATTTTTTTTTAAATTTTTCGAAATTTTGGGGTTTTGCATTCCCCCCCCCCCTCCCCCAAAATTTTATGGAGAAGTAGATTTTGGGTAAAAGTTCCACCATCCCCCGGACACTTTAGTTCGTAATGACTTAATTTTAATACAATTTCATCCAATTTTTCGAACTTTTGCGGCTTTTAATTTTTTGAAGGGTGGGGGGGGGGGGGGGGTGATATGGTTGTTCAGGACCTGGAATGTTTCGGAACACTCCATCTCGAAATAAAAGATATTTGAAATTCCTGAAATTGTCGAAATTTTGGGGCTTTTTTCCCAGAGGGGGGCGGGGGGTTCGAAGACCCTGAATGGCTAGAAAACACTTAAAATCGAAAGAGAAAGATTTTAAAAAAAAATTTAAACTTTCAAATTTTGGGGCTTTGACCATCTTGGGGGGGGGGGGGGGGTGATGAGGACACCGAATGGCTCGGAAACACTCCAAATCGAAAGAGATATAAAGGAATATAAGAATGTAGGCATTTACTGTACTCCTATCTACCATAATAATAATATTGACAAATAGAAAAACTTATTACCTACCTATGAATAATTTTCTAAATAAATTAATAAATAACTCTATGTTTAAGAATTTACGTACATACATAATATAAAACTTCAAACTATACACACCAAAAAAAATATAAGTATATTTGTGAAACTATTTTTTATTAAGTCATAATGTTTAAAACATTTGTAAGATTTGTTTATATGTAAAACTGTGGTGGCCATATTCCGCTTATCCAAAGTAGTATAGAAATTAATAGAGATATCACTCCCTGTACACACCACAAATATTTGAATTAGGTAAAAAAAAAAAAAAAAAAAAAAAAAACATAGTCCAAAATAAAACAAAAAGTATAAATAACAACTAATTTGAAAAAAATATTTATACAACTGGAATGACAACGTTAACATCCACCTGAAATTTAATAGAAGTAGGTAGATAAGAATATATATATAAAAAATTAAATGAAATTAAAACATACATAAATAAAATTATCTCACACTCAACCGAACATATTCCAAAATGAAACAAAGTATAAATAATGACCAATTTGACAAAAAAAAAAATTGTACAACTCGAATAACATTGAAAACATACACGTGAAATTTAAAAGAATTATGAGTGCCCTAGGTAGGGAGAAAAAATATATATAGAAGAAATTAAATTAAACAAATGGGTGCGTGTACATAGGTACGCGCATGAGAAGTTATACTTCTTTGGCATCATTAAAAAATAGTTTTTAATTGCATGCAAAAATATTGCGTGGAGTCCCTCCGCGTGGAAGAAGTGAAACTTCGTAATATGGAAATGAAAATAGGAATGGGTAGAAATTGATTTTTAGTGAAATCATATTGTATCAAATCAAACTAAAAAAAATAAAGGAAATAAATTTGTAACGATTCATAGATTGATCTTCAGAGAGAGCGAGACACCTATTGAATGTCTGTAAAACTAACTTTTTTATGAGAGCAGATTTTCATGAAATAAATCATGAAACCATTCAACGATAAAAGCTGTTTATTTAAGTAAGCGGACGGGTTCGCCCCAAGGAGAAAATTGACGCGGCGAGACCTCGTGGACATAGAGAAATGACACACACTCACTATTTATGTGTCTATGAAACATTATTTTTTTCTGCAATTTAAATTGTAATATACAAAAACGGTATTGAAAATTGAAACAAATATGGCGACACTACAAACTGTCAAGATCTTTATTTTTTTCTTACTCTCTACTTAGTTCCTTACAATAGCAAAACGTAACGCAATGGCTTGAAAGCTATTGCTCGGCATATATAGAGGAATGACACTAACAGTGTGTATATCTATGACACACATTACATAAAATTAAGATATAATTTTTTTAACCCGTTTAAAATTTATATTTTTAGACAAAATATAGCCTATGTCCATCCCCAGGATATAATCTATCTCCTTACCAAATTTCATTACGATCCGTTCAGCCGTTCAGTCGGGAAAAGGTAACAAACAGACAGACAGAGTTACTTTCGCATTTATAATATTAGTAAGGATAAGGATGTCCCACTAGCTGGGCGACAAGTAATAGTATACATATGTAACAATTTATATATACCCATTTAATCTGTCAAGGTGAATGACACATGTGTATCTCGACGAAAACGAGTACTGGCCTCACTAGATGGGTGACCAAGAAAAGTATGTAGTATGTAATGTAACACTGCTTACTACCTTTAATTTGCTAGTGTGAATGCAAGGCGATAATACACGTGTCATAAAAAAATACGATGTAATACATCATATACCAAAACACTCGTCTTTAATAAAAACATAAATAACTCTGCTTTACATGGACATACAAGTGGCTTAATCACAACTTCACATTAAACCGACATCAGCTAGGAAATTACCTTAATCAAACTGACGTCTACTGGGCTGTCCCCTGATTGAACTGGCGTGGTTATTATGCCCGGTGAACTCTCAAGAGGAGGTTCCTGGCCTAGTGGCGGGAGATATCAGTAGTTAGGAATGAAAAATTTGCCTTGTTTGGCTTCGCGATTTATCACACGACCACTCGTACATGGTGCTGCCGTGCGGTCGAGCCCAGGCTTTGTCGGAGCCGAAGCTAGGCGAATCATATTTATTACTTGACGGATAAATTTCCGGATGGAGTGCGAGGTTAGGCGAACGCTGAACTTAAAAACACTAGGTCCAGACAGAGGTAAAGACAAAAACGTTTATGTCATAGGTTCACAAAGACAAAGGGCACTGTTGCCAACGACGTTCATGTTACGTGACAGTGACCCGAGTCACTACTTGATCGCATGGGCAGATGGGCCCGTAGCTCGCCCTCGCAGAGACTACCGAGGCTGAATGCAGAGTCCCATGTTGGATAATGAAGTAAAGTTTGTTTATAATGGTTGCACGTTTAGCCCGCAGGCAACCCGGTGTGGGTGAAACGACTTTACTCACAGTTGATGGACGGACTTCTAACCCGAGGATAAGCACACGCACGCGGCCAGTCGACTACAAAATCTAAAAGGTACCTATCTGAAAACTATATAAAACTACAAACTTTAGGTAAAGCGGCGAACCTGGTAGAGTTATGCCGGGATCGGGGATAGAACACGGGGCAGATGAAAAGGATTAAAGTAAACTTACGCTATTGCAGCTATATGGTGATGGTGATGCTCAAACGGTGAGGGAGGACCCCGTACTGTCAGGGACGACCACCCCCTTCGGCCGTCTGGACGACTGGCAACAGCCCACAGCTGCCGGCCGCGTTCATGCGCGAAATGTGATAAGCACCGAACACAGCTTGGGCTGGGCCTTACGGCATAGGCGCACAGTGAATAAAGGTTTAAAATTTTAAATAAAATAAATCATTACAATTGAATGAGAAAAGGGATTCAACAAGTACACGGTTACAATTAAAACGTAAATAATTAGAGTCTAAAAGAAACCTCGGCGGGGTGGGTTGGCACTCCTGCTCCTCAGCGTTCGTAGCGCTGCACTAAAATGCCACAGGGCACAGACTCACACGATCACCTGAACTGCGATGTCGGCGTAGCATAACGGTCTGCCCGAGCCGAGGCGACACTTGGGTCGACGTCAAAACAAATATTCAAGGCTCAGAAATGGCTATACTGCAAATATCTATTCTTTAGTTGTAAGATCAGAAACTTGTCTTAAAGTATCTCGGGGTTCTGAAATTAGTAGTTCTTTATAGTAAAATAAAATGATCTTAATTTTGCTAGTAGAACACAAGTCTTTACACAATTACACAACACTCATCTGGGTTGTCGTAGTCCTGGTTCATACAGACATGATGCTAAAAATAAAATCCATTTCTGTTTCTCACAAAAAAAATAGTCCAAAATTAGGTAGTTAACGAAAAAATGACTGCAAAAATACACATAAAAACTTTCTCTCAGTAGCAATCGACGAATGTCGATCGTCAGGAAAACACAAAAATACACTGATCAAGCAAGATTAACATAGTCTTACCCGGGAGTTTGTACCATCGGCTATAATTCCTTTCAAAATACGACGAATAATTACCAATTTTACTTATTTAAATTCCCAGTACATAGTCTCACCTACAATTTCATAGTATTCAGATTGCCAAAGTTCGCGCAGATATTACACAAATTTCGGCATCGCCCAAGAACTATTACCAAATGCCTCACATTTTATAACCTTCTCTGGTTTGAAGTTTTGTTGGCTCACGCAACATCCCTATTAAAGGAAGTAAAACAATGTGTGTACCGGTGACGGACACAAAACCAAAAATAAAAATTTAAATAATATAGTGTCAATATTTGAAACTAAAAATAAATAAAATAACGTAATTAAGTGTGAAGAGTGATTTGTACGTAATTAAATATGAAAAGCAAAAATATGTAAACATAATAAATAATTAAATAGGCGTTAATCTGAATTGTCACAAGATCGACCTATTTTGATCTCGTTTATGCTGATATCGGAGAAGGAATAACTGGTTCAGACAATAATGTATGATGAAGAGTAAAAAGTTCTAATACTAAGTAACTATCAACTGGAATTTATGACAGCTTAATGTTGTTTCTGTATAAAGTGACTCAATTCTTTTATGATTAAATGTTAATATCATATCAATTTGAAAGCAAAGATTTTCATAAATCTCAGTGATACCAAACATTGTAACAAATATATCCGAAATACACATATGCGCCTCCCAAATACATACACCGATGTAACAAATGTAGTTAGCACTTTGCGCAAAATAAACAAACAAATGTCTCAACTTTAATGCCATTATGCCTGTCCTATTATAAATAAGTGTAACAGCTATTTATTTGTTTCGTTTTAGTTAAAATGGTCATATTTCTTAAAATAACGATATTATAATACTTTTCTACATTTTCTGTGTGTTTACCAATGATATCGAATACAATATTTATTGTCCACAAATAATTTAATCTAAATTATTCTTTTTTTGAAAAATACATTTTCTGAACATAGTTGCTCAACTAATTAATTGGGGATATATTCGTTTGAATTTTTGTAACAAAAATATTAGTCTTTCATTTTTTCGTAATCCTAACATAAACAATTCTGCAATTTTTTTGTAAATATTATTTGTTAATTCACAAAACCTATAATATACATCGGACTTTTTAAAATCCCTTTCGCAACTTTTCTTCAAAAATCCAAATTACTTAATGGTATATTATTTATTTTAATATTATTTCTTTGAAAATGGTCAAATATTGTTTTTTTTTGTCTTATTAAAATCAAAATTTAATTTATTTTGCATGTCTAAATCACTTTTTTTTGCTCTTCTAATATAGCATCCTTTTTTCTTGTTTATCCATTAGATTTTTTTTTTTTGTAATTGCAGCAGATCCAACTTCTCATTAACCGACAACTGCTATCACTGCAAATAGTATTGGCATAAATCCACCTGCCGTCTCTTTAAACATGATATTTCATCATGTTTAATTTTATATCAAAACAATTTTGATTGGAAGATATAGTTGTTTATATAAATAAACACTCTTTTTAAATGTAATTTTTATCGTATCTTTATTGTGTTGAAGTTTAAAAAAAATTAAAATTATTTATTAATAACTTTAGTGTTATTATAATTAAAAGTTTTGTTTTTTTCCCCCTAATTTTTTTTACAATAAGTACTCAAATTCTGGAGTTATACAAAAAAAACCATATACCAGTTTTTTAAAATTATGTTATGGAAACGAGTAGTGGGAAATGAAGTCTGGCTCAGACTTCAGGCTATGGATTGTGAGATGACCTCGAACTTTGACCTTTGACCTTGACCGCCATTTTGGTGTCGAATTTAACTGAAATTCCTGGAAATTTCCGAAACATTCAGAAAAAATCGGAAAAATTACAGATATCAAAAAAAAAAAATCCCTTTTCATGAGAAAATTTTCCCATTTCAATCCCCAAAAATTCTTATGGCTGAAAAATTCCCCAAAATGGCTTAAGTGATCCAACAAAAACCTTTTCAGCAAAAATTAATAAATAATCATGTTAATAAAATACAGTAGTTAAAAAAAATCTAAATAGTCAAATTAATTTTTAATAATATTAATTTGTAAAATTTTTTTTGTAATAAAATTTTTAATCTTTACTTTTTAATTTATAATTTTACAAACTAATTAATGCACATATTTTATGGCACAAAACTCTGACAATCCATTCCAAAGTAGATGTATCTCCACATATGTTTATGTAAGAGTAAATAATGTTGATATATATAATTTCATGTTTCAGGAAAGATGCCACGCATAGCAGCTGTACGTGACTCTGAGCTTCTGCAAGCTCTAGAAGCTCGAAGTAGTTCCATTGTCGTGAATGATGAAGTCTCAGCGCCATCCGCGAGAGTATGGCAGGAAGTTAGTGAGAGTCTTGACCAACGGATGACACCGAAAGCAGTGTACACAGCTGTGCTAGCAAACAGGTGTGGTATATTATCAAAACTGCGAGGAAATGAGAACTACAATTATCACAGCTGTGATGATGTTTGTGATATAGTGCAACCAGAGCCACCAACTACAGATCGAAACGAAAACTGCCAAAAGGAATATTTCATAGTATCTCTTCCAGAGGAGACATGGAATATTTTGAAGCCAAGAAACGTTTTTTACAAGAACAGGAATTCAAGAGGTGTTAAGCAGTACAATGTCCTACCAAAAGGTGTTTGGTCATACGAAATTTCTAAAATAGTTTGGGACAAAACTAGGAAACCTTGCTTGTGGGTGTTCAAGAGGGCGGCTGTTAGCCTTACAAAAGAAGATGTTATAAGCTGTATTGGTTACTGCAAGCAGTGTAATGCTGAGCTGCATGTAAATGCCACTTATCAAGATATTTCGGAAGGGACATGTAAATTACATGTGACAATTTCAGGGTTTGACTCGTCATTTAAACACACTAGAGGAATGAAGAGGAAAGTGTGCGGTAAACTTAGAGAACATGTTGCGGAAGAACTTAAGTACAAATCAGCATTTCTTTACAGAAATGAGAAGGCCGGGGAGTTGATGAAATATGGTGACAAAGAACCGGCTCATTTACCTAAGTTAAATGTTCTCAGGCAGATTAAACACGAGTGCAGTGTCAAGGGACAGATACACAGCAATCCAATAATCTCCCTCAGCAAAGCCAAATATATGCTGCCATATCAAGGCAGTATACACAACATTGGACTAGACCCTTTTTTTGTGTACTATGTCACTCCTCTGCAGTTATGCCTCTATAAACAGTACTGCTCAGCCGAGCATTCTAGTGCTGTTATTGATTCAACTGGAGGGTTATGTAATCCTCCAACATGCACTATGGTAAAGAAAAGTGCGCGCAAAAAGAAACCAGTATTCTTATATCAGATAGTGGCAGGAAGAATTTCCAGCAGTTCTAGTCAGTCAGAGCATGAAAGCCAATCGTTTCCTGTGTGCCAAATGCTTTCGCAGCAGCACACAGGAATGGCAGTGGAAGTTTGGTTGCGAGAGTGGGTACGACTAGGTGCACCTGTTCCTAAAGAAACTGTCACAGATTCGTCACTTGCTCTACTAAATGGAATTTCAAGAGCATGGAATGATTGCGAAAATGTCAAAATTTACTTGTTTAAATGCTACAAGGTTATTGATGGATTCGTAGACTCTCTTCCAAGAGTTTTCCAAAGACTTGATATAGCTCATTTTATGAAAATGATTTCTAAGAAAAAGTTTTGGGGAAAATGTGACAAAAGAGCAAAATGTTTATATATGTGTTGTTTTGGACAGCTGGCAAAATGTGAGAATATCAGTGAAGCGACCAACATTGTTTGTTTAATGGTTACTTTAGCAAGCAGCATGAATGATGGCTGGACAGAAAATGGGGAAATGTGTGCTGCGGAAAAAGCCAGGGAGAAACTTGCCGAGAAAGTCATTCAAAACAGCATGTTTGATGGCCATCAAGAAGTTGATGAACCTGAATCTAGTAACACTGAGAATGACACTTATTTCCAAAACATTCTAAATATGGCATCTGAAGTCTCTTGCAACTGGATCTCTGAAGCTCTAGAAATTTCCCAAAGGGAAAATTGTGTGGAAGGCAATAGACCTAACATATTTTATCTCCCTGATTTAGTGAAGTTTATGGCTGAAATATGTCCTTCTATACCTTTGTGGTCTGGAATAATGCGGTCATATTTTGGGTTCGGAAATCTGACAGCTTCGAGTGCTTGTGTGGAAAGTTATTTCAAGACATTAAAGAGAGGTATTTTGGGAAAGGAAAGTACCCCGATGCGAGTAGATTCGTTTGTTATGAAACATGTAAGCTCACTTGATGGAACCATTAAAATAGCTGCTGGAAATTTCGAAAGTACAAAAAACATGCCTCCAGAGACAGTATCATCAGAAAACAGGCATGAATCTAGCCAAATTTCAGGAGGCCTATGGCAACCATGGAATGAGGATATGCCCCAAAATAACCATCGCAGAAATGAGGAGTTTCCAAAACCATGTAACAAGCAGTGTTCTTTCAATGAAACTATCAGTCATGAAAAGAGAAATGATGGGGAAACCTTAAGTAATGGTACAGAAAACATATCATTTACTGCCAAGTGCCCAGCATGTGAGAATGGAGATAATCCAAGTGGAGCACACAAATGCTCGAAATGCCAAAAAGCTGTTCATGCATTGGTGGAATGTTCCCTGCCAGTTGGAGAAGAGGGTTATGGCCAACGAAGAATCTGTGTTCTATGCTATAGGAAACCCGAAGTAATGACTGTTGAAGCAGATGAGCCAGAAGACTTACAGGTACCTTCTTCTCCAGAGGAAAACTGGAAAGGAAAGAATCCTCAGAAGAAGAAGATCCGGCAATATTCATATTTGTATCCAAGCCCAGATTGGATCAAAGACAGAGCTGCAGTGGGTACAAGTCCAGCCAATGTTTTATTACGAAACGGAAATCTCCTTTCTGCAGTTAGAATTAAAGAGAGAACTTACAGTGTAACAAACACCTGTGCTTTCGACAGTATTGTTCAAGCACTCTATTGTTGTTATTATGCGAGTGATGCAATAAGATGCATAGTAAATAGGAAAAAAATATCCAAAATTTGTGAGTTGCTGAGATCAATTGCAAATAAAGGCGTGACAACAGAGACATATCGACTGAGAACCATAATACTGAAGGATGTGTTTGAACCTTTGGCAGGCAAGCACAATATCAGTATTTTGAAATGTGACACAACATGTAGTCATATTGTGCGAAAGGTTTTCATGCATGATTTTCCAAGCTGCACAGAAGAAAGGGTTTGTTCTTCTGTGTACTGTCCCAATGCACGCAGGATCAAACATTCACCATTCGTACCCATGCAAAACGACATTCTTTTGAGTAAAGGGATATCCTTTTTACAAATTTCAGCAGAAGCTGCTGTAACAACCACACACGGCAAATGCTACTCCATATTACCCAACCACGTTGATGTGCCAGAAACACATAAGCAGTACAACCCCTTAATGTCGAAACATTTCCTTTGTAATGGAGACACAACAATACAGTGCAATGTGAATGACAAGATAATATTTTTGGAATACTACCATGAAAATGACAGATCACCTTCAATGTGCAATCTTCAGGACATTCCTTCAACTTTAAAATTACAAAATAAAACCTTCAAATTGAAAGCAGTTGTGGAATTCATTCCCCCTCCAACAGAACTATTCATAGGCCACTACAGAGTCCATTGCAAAGGGTTAAATGATGTATGGGAATGCTATGACGATTTGAAAAATGCGAAGTTCATGTCAGCCAACAATGTTTTTCCACAAATTTTTGTTTATATTGGATTTTAAGTTAGTTTTTTAGGAATAGAAGCTTTACTAATTATGTATATATATTTTTAAGAATTTTTCTTCATGTCATGAGAATATCAAGCAGGATGAGACATGCCACTTTGGAAACATTCTGTGTACGCCATTTAAATATGTCGAAACATTTCATGAATTGTTATTTCCTACATACTAACCCCTAATTTGTAAATTATAATCAGGTTATATCGAGGTATTTAATCACAGGCATGTTATGTTCCATGTTCATGTACTATGTTTCTGTAATAAAATTAATGTTTTTCTCAGAACAGTAGCCCTAATAAACTTTACTTTATGTCATATTTTGTATTTAAAGTATATACATGTATATATGAATTATTTTGAATTTATAATGGTTATGTTAAATGTATTTGTGTATGTTATTTTTATTTTATATGTCGCATGAATTTTTATCACGAAATGAGTAACTGCTTGTTTCCAATATATGTGACATGTATAACAGCAGGTGATAGAGAAGACGGGAAAAATTATATTTTGTAGAATGAGCTGTGGTGAGACATTGTTGACTTTCCAAATGTGTGCAGTGTTGCAAAGATTTTATTTAAATTTTATTTAAGCAAATAGGAAAAGTATGTCCCGGAGCAACATGAATAGTGAAGATTATTGAAATCAGCTGGTGGTCGTGTTGGAATTGCAAAAATGGCCACTAAATTGCATATATCAGCATCATATATTAACCTAATCGTGGGCAAATATTAATTAATTTCACGCATATATTAATGCTGTATATACATATATAGCGTAAATTTTGCATAATTTCACGAACTATTGTACGATTATCAGATATATTTTAAAAAAACCTAATTGCCCATTTTTAAAGAAAACAAACAAAAAGAAACATCAAATTATCACTTAATCACCCTGAAAAGCCACAAAAGATACAACAAATCCAAAAATAAGCCACAAATTCATTCAAACAATATTAACAGTATGTTTTTGAAACCTCAAAGCCACCTGTCCATCAGTAATTTTGTTATTATTTCACTTTACAGAATTTCTAAACAAATAAAGTTTTTGTAATTAACATCTGCGTATTAAATTTGAAGGGTTTAAGTGTTTTGGTTAATTAATTATACATGTGTATGATTATAGAGAATGTTATGTTAAAATGGTTTATTTATAATGAGTGTATTTTGACTGGGCCTTGCGATTAATTTTAAAGGGAAAAAAATGTTTTGGTTACGAAATTAGGCTAAGGTATGCTTTTAGAGAAACTTGCGTTAAAATGCACGATTATTTAAGTTGCATTTATAATGAACATCTGCATTTGAAAT
Organism: Bacillus rossius redtenbacheri; assembly: GCF_032445375.1. Classification (NCBI taxonomy): domain Eukaryota; kingdom Metazoa; phylum Arthropoda; class Insecta; order Phasmatodea; family Bacillidae; genus Bacillus; species Bacillus rossius. The sequence goes on along the minus strand of NC_086333.1, from coordinate 31,825,705 downwards.
TTGAATAGCGTAAGTCGTTTAGTTACGAAATGAAGCATGTTGTTTTAAAACGGATGATTTGTGCACATATGTATGTTGTTCAGCCAATAAATATGAATTTATAAGGACGTAAGATCTTTGCTTTCGAAATCAGTCATAGGCATGATTATAAAGCGATATAATAACAGAAGGGTAACTGTGTAAGCATACTGGTAACAAATGAAAAAGGGTTTTTTGGCGTCTGAACGCTTTTTTCGGGAAATGTGGCTTCTTTTTGAATTTTTTTTGAGGAAATAATGAGTATCGTGGCTTCTTTTTGACTCTTATTTATAAAAAGGGACAAAAAGGAAAATTTTTACGGAAATTATACAATTGTGTGCCATTTTGCGGTCAAATAACGTTCGCGAAAGATCTGATGTTCATTAAAAATCTCTAGGACCTCAATACTCTTAAAAAACAAAATGTATTTATGTGAAGTTATATTACACAATTGTATTTTAATAAAAACATTTTTAATTATGATATCGAAACTGTGGTGTCCTCTGTGAAGTTGTATAGATATAAACTATAAATATTAAAGTTAATTCTGTGACCTAATGTGGGACAATTTATTTTATTTTAAATAGAATTTATTTTTAATTTCGTTCCCGGAACTATGCTGTTCTATAGTAGCATATAATAGTTCCTAAAGCGCCAGGGCCAGGGTGAGGTGCTGAGGTGCCGACCGCCATCTTGGATTCTGATGTCACGTCGGCCATCATGGATGACCTTAACCTTTGACCTAGACTTTGACCTTTTGACCTTCAAAATTGGCCAAAATCAGCCAAAGATTTTATTTTCAGAAAAAAATCCCGTCAAATAACCCAAAAAATCTGAATAAAAAAATTCACTATTTCGAGGGAAAATTACCAGTTATGTGGGAAAATGTCCCGATTTAGTTCTCAAAAATGCCAGCAACTAAAATAATTCACTTTGAGGCTTACAATCCACACAAGCATCCGATTAGCCACAGACGTCATCGTGGATTATGACATCACTGTTGCAATTTCCGTTACGGCCGCCATCTTAGAAATCCGTTTTTTATATTAGAAAACGGGGAAAAAATTTAAAATTTACATAAAAAAATAAATAATCATATTGAATAAAAATTTTGTTTAAAAACGCACTTACGTCATGGAGCTCGGAGTCCTTGGTTCGAACATGACGAGGTCAAAAAAAGATGGCGAAAGGTCGTTCCTCCACAGAGGCTACTGGCAGACTGACCTCCCTCCACTAATGCCAATACATATATCTAGGGATAGGAAAAATTCGCGGGTTCAATGACCTGCAGGATGAACTCCATAGTTCTACGTACACTCGGTCAAATGCCACACACCCATTGGCTGCCGTCTTGTGAGACGTCCCAACGTAGCAGCCTGTGATTCGATAAAGCTTTGGTCGGGCGTTTCTAATTGGCCCAGAGTCATCCAGGTGAGTTGTGAGCCAGTAGCAGATGCAGCACTGAGGTGTAACTATTTGTATTTTAGCCTGTCGCGAAATGAACCCGCGAATTTTTCCTATCCCTACATATATCGTCATCTAATATGACGTCATGACCGCCATCTATTTTCGTCTGCTGGAGGAAGCCATCTTGTTTCGTCTGTATAAGTGTGCCACCACAATGTAAGTTTATTTATGACTATTAGAGTACAGTAATTATTTATTATTACTGCGATACCCACCATTTTGAAATTTGGGCACCATCTTGTATATCCGTAATTATTTAGCTAAAAATTTTTGGAAAATTCCAAAAATAAAAAAAAATCTGCAATTAATATACCGATCGATGCTATCGATTCCTGTCCTTGGTTCGAACCCTGGATGATGCAAATGTTTTAGTTTTATGTAAAAAAATTATTAATTACATTTAATCCTGAAATAAACTTAGTTTCCTAGCCTACCAACCACCTATAAGCCATTATGACCGCCATTTTGGAAATTTATATTTATTGCCCTGGAAACTCGGGAAAAATTTTAAAAATCATGGATACATTAACAAATTAATTAACTTATACTAGTGGTAGATTTACATCCTTGGTTCGATACTCGGTCACGGAAAAGAGTTACTAAACATAAAATAAATTTCACATTCAGTTTCGTATTACACATATGTTTCATTTTAATTTTTTTAAGGTTTATTAATTAGCATCTACACGAAAAACGACTCGATACAAAATACTTGCTGATAAAAATTAAAATGTTGTTGAAATAACATCCAGACCAGGTATAAAGTTGGTCGTATATACCAGACATCTCTAAACCACAAAGCTAAACGAGTCCTGATACATCCTTAGAATTACACAATAGGAAGCACAGGCAACACAATTTGGAAGCACAGGCAGCACAATTTGGAAGCACAGGCAGCACAATAAGAAGCACAAGCAGCACAATAGGAAGCATATTAATCGTAAGAACAATCAGCGAAAAGGAAGCACAATATTAAAAACTCAATGGAAAAAAAGGAAGCTTAATAACGAGAACTAAGTATTAGTTTGAAATCAGATTACAAGAAATAAGACCTAAGATTTTTAAATTTAAATTATTTATTTCTCAATTTTATTGACATACAAGTTAAACAAGACGTGATTATTCTATGTAGCCAGTCACCCTCAGTTCTTTAAGTATGGAGGCTACTTTGTCATATATGTTATTATTGAGATCACTATTGTCATCATAAACCTAATCTGAATTATTTATTTTATCACGATGTTTCCAGCGTTTCGGAATCACAACTTCACCAAAGCTTTCGAACTTGCTAGCTTTAGGTGCTTTATCACAGTCTTTAATTTGGTCACCAGCCACAGAGTCACTGACGCCATCATAGTAGAAGTCAGCATCTTTACAAAGATTATTGTTAGATTTCGAAATTGTTGACGTCGAAGCTTCTTCGTCGAATTCAAGCTTCCTTTTTAAGTAGTCATCATTGTTCCAAAGTATGGTGGACGTACTTTATATGGGCTTGAATGTATTTTCATTTTTCATATTAACGATTCTTCCATTGTTTTCATACTTCCACAAGTCATCTTCATCCTTCAATTTAAGCTCTTTGCCGAGATCGGAAGAGTCGTGATCATAATCTCGTTCAAGACAAGTAAAAGTGTTGACATAATACAGATTACTCTCCTTTAGATTAGTAGATCCATCGTTGTCCTTTAGCTTGTAAGCAGGCATGACGCTACAAGTTCTTTCATGTCTTGTTAAGCTCTCTCTTCGCGTAAACGACTTGCTACATCAAACACAAATTTTCATATTCCGTAGAGGATTTTTAGCACAGTTATTCTTCTCGTGTTGTCTACCATTCTTTCTCACGATAAATTCATTGCTGCAAAACATACACCTGTATCCTTTCGCTACAAAATCAGACAACGAATCACGATACATGTTAGCTTTCTACGTTTAATGACAGATGCAGATTGAGAGTTTTCAATTGCTACAGTTACTTAAATAGAATATTTTTAATACTTCATCAGCGAGATGTAGGTTCTCTCATGCAAAGGAACTTGTTGTAAGTAGTTCTGATTTATGTCAACGGATGACGTTACGTGTTTTGGTAGGTAAAAAAATTATTTATTTCGTTTATGTGGGATGCGGGATGCGCACTATCGATCGCTTGACACCAAGACGAAGGAAGTTCATCCTTCATGTTAGTACTTTTCAGCAGTCTCAAGGCTCATCATTCGACTGAGTAATAGGTGTTATTTGTTTTAAAATCCACCAGATTAAAAAAAACTCATTTTATCGATAATTTAGTAGCAGAAATTCATTATTTAAAAACAACTCTAAATAAATTGCATGATTCATTAAGTAAAAATTAATTTCCGGGTACAGATTAATTTATTAGATATTCCAGAAGCACTCGGAGAACATCAGCAGAAGTCTCTAAATGAAAAACCAGGATTACCCTACATGGAGAAAACCTTCAAAGTAGAGACAGGAATAACCAGGAGCAACCGGAGAAAACCAACACACTTTTACCAGATATGAATAAATCACATAAAAAAGAATTTAAAAAAAAATAACAAAAAATATTGAAAATAAAATAATTTATTCAAAAAATTCAAAACAAATTCTGACTTGTGCAAGAACTCTATTTTTGTTCATGAAAAGAGAATTTACCAATTTCGTAACTGTTTTCTGGGAAATTAATCTGAACTTTACTAAAATGAAACCGTAGTTACAATGCTGTTGTAATTCTGAACAGGTGTATAGGAAAATTATTTCTAAAATTAAAAAAAAAATAGCGATCATCACTTAAATTCGTAACTTAGGCATTAGAACAATATTAAATATTTTTTTGTCATTTTGACCCCCTGAACACATGAACTAAATATACTACAGTCTAACGTGGTTGCACTTTAATGGAGAAAACTTTCTCCTAGACTCCGTAAACCGAGGGCAAATAATCTACCAAACAAGTAAAATTCACGGCTGAGAATCAAGGTAAAGTCGAATCTAAATTTCCTAACTTCTGCGACTAATGGTTTGGGATGTATATAATGACTGTATGAGTCCGACAGTCGGTTAAACGTTTGAATTAATACACGTAAATTGTTATTTAAAAAAATCCAAGGGAGTTTTGACACAAGGTAAGTACTTATAGCTGGCAACACTGATATATTACCTTTAAATCAATATTCAAAGTTACAACAGTTGCCCCTAATCAATATTTTCTTTCATATACAGTAATTACATTAGATAGTTTTGGGTCGCATTTTTATTACAACAAAATCGGCCATAAAACTTGCAATTTTGGAACACTAACTACCATATTTCGGCAGTAACCAGCACTAACATAGCACTAACAAATGCATTTATTGAAATTATCATATTGAGCTTTTTCCTATGTTTCCGGGCCAGCTTGACGTCAAGCCAACCCGGATCACTAAATCGGCCATAAAAGTTGCAATTTTGGAGCACTAACGACCACATTTTTGCACTAACCAGCACTAACGTAGCACTAACGAATGCATTCATTGAATTTTCCGTATTGTGCTTTTTCCTATGTTTCCGGGCCAGCTTGACGTCAAGCCAGCCCGGATCACTAAATCGGCCATAAAAGTTGCAATTTTGGAGCACTAACAACCAAATTTCGGCACTTACCAGCACTAACGTAGCACTAACGAATGCATTCATTGAATTTTTCATATTGTGCTTTTTCCTATGTTTCCGGGCCAGCTTGACGTCAAGCCAGCCCGGATCACTAAATCGGCCATAAAAGTTGCAATTTTGGAGCACTAACGACCACATTTTGGCACTAACCAGCACTAACGTAGCACTAACGAATGCATTCATTGAATTTTTCATATTGTGCTTTTTCCTATGTTTCCGGGCCAGCTTGACGTCAAGTCAGCCCGGATCACTAAATCGGCCATTAAAGTTGCAATTTTGGAGCACTAACGACCAAATTTCGGCACTAACCAGCACTAACGTAGCACTAACGAATGCATTTATTAAATTTTTCATATTGTGCTTTGTCCTATGTTTCCGGGCCAGCTTGACGTCAAGCCAGCCCGGATCACTAAATCGGCCATAAAAGTTGCAATTTTGGAGCACTAACGACCACATTTTGGCACTAACCAGCACTAACGTAGCACTAACGAATGCATTCATTGAATTTTTCATATTGTGCTTTTTCCTATGTTTCCGGGCCAGCTTGACGTCAAGCCAGCCCGGATCACTAATTCGGCCATAAAAGTTGCAATTTTGGAGCACTAACGACCACATTTTGGCACTAACCAGCACTAACGTAGCACTAACGAATGCATTCATTGAATTTTCCGTATTGTGCTTTTCCTATGTTTCCGGGCCAGCTTGACGTCAAGCCAGCCCGGATCACTAAATCGGCCATAAAAGTTGCAATTTTGGAGCACTAACGACCAAATTTCGGCACTAACCAGCACTAACGTAGCACTAACGAATTTTGAAAAAAAATTATTCCCGACGAAATGTGACCGGGCCCACTTGACGGACATAATATTTTTCTCCACTAAGATAATTCAGCAGCAGTCTTAAGCTGACGAAATTATATGCTATGATCTTCCCATGATGTGTAATCAATCGCTTCTACAACTATCATTTTCAATACATGTTTTTATTATTAATAATTTTATGATCTCTGAAGTCTTCCATTTTAACACCAGACTAACAGTGAATATCATCTTCATCCCGGGGACAATCACAATCTTGATCAGGATAAATTATTTCAATAAACTGTTTCTATCGTTTCTGTGTCAGTTCTTGATCACAGTCTTTTATCTAGTGAGTTTCAGGTACATTACAACAGTCTTCTATCATGTCTGCTCCAGGTGTTTCAGTACAGTCTTCGGTATTGTCAGATTCATTTCGTTCTGTATTGTTCACAATTTCATGGAGGCAACTAGATTTTTAAATAAATAGCTTTTCATTTCCCATGAAGAAGCTACTGCCTTTGTAAATTTTCAATTTTAAATCATTAGCGAGTTATAGGATAGTATTTTGAGCATTAGCATTTTTACATACTTCGTGATTATTAAAATCGTCTTCTTATATTTTGCCTTCATTCCACTTCCTTGGGGTTGAAGACCCGTCCTCAACCTAAGCTGTGTGGCACCGATTTTACGATGTTTTTTTTCCAAGAAATGTCTTCAAACGGAGGCCGGTACCATTGAGAAAAAAACACCTCTCGCTGCAAACATCAACTCTAGATTAGAAAGTTTATTCCCAAAAATTACAAGGTAAACAAGACGTGCCCTGCATATTTAAAGTTTAATTCAAAGGAATGTGACTTCTAGGACCCGAATTCGCTGCTCGGCTCCTCCAAGGCAGATTGTCTCAAGCAGATGGTGGCTTTTGTCTGATGGAATACAATCCCTTGCAACAAGACAGGCTACCAAAGAGGCCACCAAAGTTTAATTCAAACTAAAAATAACCTAATGCGTAGTTCTTTACAATGTGGCAGAGCATTAACAACAAAAGAAGAAGTAAATTACCTAAATTTGTTTTATTTTACTCTCTTAAAAACACACACAATTTAATAAACAGTATAATAACTAAATTTTCCATACATCAGATACTTGAAAAATAATGTTTCTACTTTTATATTGTGTTTAAAACAACACAATCCAAAATATATTAAATTAATTATAAGCCAACAAGGCAACACACCTACACTTGCCAGGATAAATAACAAATATCATATAACTTCTAATACCGGTGGTTGGAGAGCTAAATAAAACAAAATTGGGTGCTTGTACTTATGTACGTGCGTGAGAAGAAATACTTCTTTGGCATCATTAAAAATAGTTTTTAATTGCATGCAAATAATTAATTACAATAAAATAATAAAATGGATGGAAGAAGATAGTCAACACAGTCAATAAAGTTCAGTTTAAATTATAAAAATAAATAAATAAAATTTAGACAATAATATATTTATGTCATAATTTGTACTTAATATTATAAGATGCTAAATTTTTAATATTAATTATTGATTATTAAATATTTTAAAAGAAAATTAATACAATTAATGATAAATACAAAAATTAAATTTCAGTTTATTAATTATTTAAATATAATTTTTTTTCATAATTTAATATTCGCTTTTAATTTTTATAAATATTTATTATTTATTCAAACTTTATAATAAAAATAAAAATTACTATTTTAATTTGATATTTATTTTAATTTTTATCACAAATTTTTTATTACATGTTTTATATAATTTATTTTTTTATTTTGTAAATATTGTTACGATCGCGCTTGGCTGCAGTGCTTGGCATCGCCGCGCTCGTTCAGCCTGTCTGCGCCCCCTCCCACCCGCATCATCTCCCTGGTATCTCGTGTCATACTATCTCGCGACATCCTGACCTTCGCAGCGCGCACCTGCCTCAGATCGAGTTACTTAAAAGAGGCCGCACTGCGGCATAAAAGGACTCAGACATGTTTATCGGCGCGTTTTGTGGGAACATGATGCTTGTTGCGTTTATCGGCGTTCTTTGAGCAGCCGCCGCGTCCTTCGACAGGACTCACAACACGTTTCTGGGCATTTCAACGGCGAAGGTCGCGCGATATCTCGGAGACATGCCCGATTGTTCTGGACGGGAAACCAAGGGCTATATAAGGAGGTGGGGCCGACCTTCGAGTCAGTCTGAGTGAGTTACAAGTGTTCAGCCGGGAGTCCTCCCGCGGCGGAGTTCCGGGCGATAGTGCTGCGGGTGCGGCAGGGTGGCGAAGTCCTTGGACGAAGGTTCCAGGGCAGGGAGTGAGTGAGTTCAGTCGAGTAGGGAGTTTTCCCGCGGCGGAGTTTCCGGGCGATAGAGTCGCGGGCACAACGGAGTACGTGAAGTTGCGAGCGAGGAGTCAAGCGGATCCTCGGCGAAGAGGAATAGCGTCGTCGGCGGCGGCGGAGTGTGGCGAGGGAGTCCCGCGGCGGAGACCTACGAGTGGTGCTGCGGCGAGAGTTACGCCAGAGGTGCGGCCCAGCGAGGTGTGTGGAACGAGTGACTGGGGAATTGACCTTTCTTTAAGTGTAATTAATTATTTGCCATTTTAGAAGTTTTTTGTAATTGACATAAGTAGTGGCAATTTTAAAAACTGTGTAGTGTAATAAAATCTTTAATTGGGCTATCCTTTACGAACCCATGGTAAATTGTAACAATATTAGGTAAATAACCAATAATAAATATTTATCATTAATAATTTAATAATATTTAGTATTAATTATATTAAAAATAATATTTTAAATTTTATAAATAAATAATACATACGAATGGTTAACCTCAATTATATTGGAGCACTTGAAAAATATACAGGCACAATTTTTTTTACTAATATTTACGAATAGTAAATAATATTAATCAAGATATTCAATTTAAATCAGTACTGAATATAAAATTATTAGCACATATATAATTCGCACTTGTATGAAACTAAAACACGTGTTGTGAATGTAGAAACTTGAAACATGTGGATAAATATTATAAATATGAAAACAGTGATCAGAGGCGACGAGCGTGCCAACATGCGCGTCTAATAGAGGTTCTATGTCTATTTTGTTGGTAGCTTTTTTTCGAGACTTTATGAGCGGTTTAACGGGCAGCTTCAAACTGTTAGTTTTGTGTTACAGTGATGCGCGCGCATTTTAAAATTTCATCCTCATCATTTTTCCATAACTTGCCTAAAGAAGTATAACTAAAAAAAAGAATAATTGAAATAAATATGGTCGCCACAACTTGTTTTCTCAAATTACTAAAACAGAAAAATGCCAGTTAGATAACCATATGTCATTAAGAGTATTTAACAAAACTCTTATTGGATCCGCCATCTTGGTTCCACCATCTTTAAATCGAGCGCCCCACTCACTCTTAATGAAATTTTCGTCATTGCCACCATATTGCCTTTTTTCTGTTCCACTGGAGGCCACCATCTTGGATACCATCGACTTTGTTTCTGCTGTTGGTTCCTAGAGAGCGCCAGCGTCGCTCTGTCTCAACACATAAGGTCGATGTTCGATTACCTACAATAGCTATTATGGTCCTTATTGACATATTAAATTAAATTTTTTATTCAAAATACACTGGAAGTGCTGTGCTTCGAACCATCACAGCTCTGATCTCTAGTTTGGAAAACATACGCCTTTAAACGCACGGTCATCGAGAAATTTATCAGACTGAGAATTAAATAAGGTATATATAAAAATAACATGCATATTCAGACATGTAATTTTTTTTTAATATGAAGTAATAATATTATCAACGGTTCGAGACAGAACCACCATCTGGTACTAAGACGTAACTGATGCAATTATCGTTAGAGTAAGATGGGGCAAAAATCCGTGTGGGGCAAAGGTCCTATCTTGGAATATTTCGTATAAATGAAAACTGTAGGCAACATCGACACAGTCAAGAAAAGTGTCGCCATTGTGGTCGTTTATTGCCATGTGTGTCGTGCCAGTGTATAACACCTAGCGAACATAATGAGGTAAGAACTAATTTACTATAATCTGATGTAATTTTGCAGCAATACAAAACAATGTATGTCACCGGGAATAACGATCGGGAAGGATTTTTGAAACCACAGTAAGAAAGTGTGCTTCTTTATGGTTACTGTGAATTAGTATTTGTAGAGATTGTCAAACACAGGTAGCAGCAGGAGTCGCGCACAGGCCAGACTGCGCTCGGGGGCAAACATCCGCAACTAATGACGGGGTAAAGATCCGCACTACGTGTTTCATGCGGATCTTTGCCCTTCACCCGTGTATGCCTAACATAGGCCTACATAAATTAAATAGTTTAAAATAATGTTTTAATTTGAAGTCTCAGCCTCTCTAATGCTCAATATTTTGCTGTGGGTTTAGGCTCTTGGAGGAAAATGTTTTGGCAATGTAAATGGTCATTGCATTCCTTTCTTTTTCATTGCAATATCCACATATTTAACTTTACTAACTATTGTAATGCGTTCTGACTCGGGTTATTTAAATTGTAGCCTTTTTATGCAATGGCTTCGTCACTTTCAGGAAAAGGTGCGATCTGACATTGATCATTCTGTATTGCTTCTGCTGGATATTCATTAGTCTCATTTGTCGCTAGAAGCAATTAACTTCTGCCGTGACCATAGCATACATTTGCTGACACTTCCACCCCACAGTAGCCACAAAATGCAACCACTTGACAGAAGCTTTTTCGGACCACTGAAAGCTTTCTATGCTGATGAATGCAACAAATGGTTAGTGACACATCATGGAAGAAACATAACTCCCTACCAGTTTTGTGAATTGTTCGTTAAAGCTTATGAAATGTGTGCAACATTAGAGAAAGCAGAAAATGCTTTTAGACCATGTGGGATCTGGCCTATCAATTCTGATGTATTCACGGACGAAGACTTTCTTCCTTCTAGTGTCACTGATTTCGCACAAAATAGTGAACGTTGTAGTGAATAACGTGGAGATAACAGAGCAGAATCTTCTCAAGTGGACAAAGAAGTTGACTCAGAACAGTCAACGTGTCAAAAAACTCAAGATATTCGTAGGTCAGTTCCTAATGTGGACTCTGCTAATCCTGTGACTCCTCCCTACACATGTGAACCATCAATTGTCTTAGACATAAATATAGCCACGGAATTTTCGCGCATTCATTTAGTCGCAAGCTAGAATGCAAACCTCCACACTGTCGCACTGTGTTCATGATTGGACCGCAGTTATTTGGACACGCCCCTCTACGACCGTGAGCCAACGATGTCCAGCTATGAGAGAAGTGAGCGAATCAGGTAGTGCCAAATAACAAGGATAAAAATGTTCTCGCTAAGAAATCAACCAATGGGAAAGTAAACATCGGTCGAACACACCTATAACTTTGAATTCTATCCTGAGGCCAGAGGAATCCGCGAAATTTCCGGGACTCTAGACATAAACAAGCCAGGTTGCTCAGGCGCTAAAGCTATAACTCCAGTTTCACCCAAATAAATCCTTCCAATGCCAAAGAGGTCTGAGCAAACAAAACGGAATAAAAGAAGCAAACATTCTGAAATAATATCCAGTTCGCCATACAAGAATAAATTGCTTGAAGATCTGAAAGAAAAGGAGAAAAATGGCTGATCAAGACGAGCGAAGGAAAAACCATTTGAAGTGAAGAAAGGAGGTGTTAAACAAGTAAAATCAGCCATTCAGTCAGACAAAATACAGTGCCCAGGCTGTGAGGCATCGTATGAAGACCCACCTAACGAGGACTGGATCCAGTGTACTTCATGTGAGGCATGGTGGCACGAAAACTGTAGTGCATATGAGGACACACTAAACTTTGTGTGTGATTTGTGTCAATGAAGCTCCAGAATTGAACCTGTCTGTAAACTACAAGATAAATGTTGTATTTGTCCCTTCACTATGTCAATGCTGTTACTGCATCTGTTCCATTTTTTATTTTATTTTATGCCAAGGCATAAATGAGAAGAAAATGATATTTTGCATACATTGTGTAAGTTGAAGTTATCTACTTTCTACTATGTCTACTATCGTTAGTCTATTGCCATTGGGTTTCTTTAACTTTTCATTGGTTTATTTAATTTCAAATTTGTAGAGCTAGAATATTTTTAATTTTCTATTTAAATATATATTTTAAGAAAGTTAGTTTTTTATTTTTAAATTTGACATTGTTTTATATATATTTAAGCAATATTTTCAAATTTATGAATTATTTTGTCTATTTAGATTTTTGGACTCTTTGTGTGATTTTGTAATTTCCTGTTTACAACTTCCAATGTAGTGATATTTTACAATAAGCATATTATAATAAATATAATGTTTTCCTGTAGATAATAAGTGTTGATCGCTGTGGGTTTAGATGTTGAAAGGTGCGGGTATTTGCCCCACTCAATTCGGATCTTTGCCCCACTAGTGGGGTAAAGATACGGATTTGCACATCTATCGATACTTGTAACTTATGAAATAATGAACTTGTTTTCCTACAGTTGTGAATATAACTGAATAACATTAATGTGTGTGTATTCCGGAAATGAAGAGAAGAACATCCTCCTGCTATTTGGACAGTCATAATATCAATTTAAACCTTAAGTGCGGAGCTTTTCCCCATCTTACTCTACGCTCACCATCTTGAAAATCTGTAATTTTTATGCTATAAATTCCAAAAAAATACAATAAATATTTTAAATGTTGCCTACTTCAAATGTTTAGTTGTTTAAACGATTTCGGTCCGCGGTTCGAATTCTGGCGAGAGTAAACCAGTAATTTATTAATATATTAAAAATATTTCATTAAAAAGTAATAAAAACATTTTACACCACACCCGACATTTTTAATTATGTCACCACTGTATCAATTATCATTATGGACGCCATCTTAAAAATCTTTATTTATAATACGATTTTAATGAAAATAAATCCCAAAATTCATTAAATAAATTTGTAATAAATATATACTGAATAATTCAATCGATTTCTGTACTTGGTTCTATCCCTGGGCGATACAAAACAACTTTAATTTTAAATAAAACCACAAAAGTGACAGATTTATTAAAATAAAATTAAATTAAAAATAATAAAAATAAATAAATAAAATAAAAACTCCACAAGTTCCATTAAAAAACAAAAAAATTATTACATAAATTCTTCACTACTACAAGTACAAAAAAAACACAGACAAATTACTAAAGTCTTGAGCATTTCTAGAACTTAAACAGTCTTCTAAATGTCCGAAGTAAGTCTTTTACATGACTGTAAATGTATATTCAGTTTATCAGGTAGACATATTGGTACACCACAATTTTCACACAAAGACGATTTATCGATTTAATTAAAAGGACAGTGATACATTTCATGTTGTTTTGCAATTTGAATATTTGCTAATGTTTTGTTACAAAATATACAGCTTGATTCTGATGAATATACAGCCAGTCTATTACAATTCATGAGGTGACGTTTTAATCTTCCATAGTGTATGAACTTGTTTAAACACCTGTTGCACTGATATTTAATGCGTTCAGAGTTATTATTAAAATTGTGTATTACATGATCTCGTAATTTCAAATTTTGATCTTCTCACAGTACGTACAGTTGGATGATGGAACACCGTTGGTTGCTCCTTCCTTCATCAATGGCACTGGCACTGTTGACAACCAGTCTAACACTGCTGAAATGTTATCTTCTGTAGCCTTTGAGGTCTGCTCTGCGGAAGATGTTGCACGCGTCGAAATCTCCTGCTGTGCTGAGAGAGTAGGTGTAGCTGTAGACGACGTTGTCTTCGGGCTCTGCACTGATGATGGTAGACCTTCGATCCAGGTTGGTGTTGGTAGTGGTAATGAATTACTTCTATTTTTTGAAAGTAAGATTGTTTTTATGTCTGCATTATTAATCTTTCCACGATGCCATCGAGTTCTCAAGAATAGCTACATACTGGTCTGTTATGTTATATAAGTCTAACTATCCGATCTGTTCATCGCCGCAGCCAGAGACGGGCTGAAGTTCATATCACCAGGGTCTCACTTATATATTCTCATTAGCTGGTACAACACATGAGTCAAAACAATAACCATGTTCATTATACTTGCACTTAACTTTCACGTATGACGATGTAAGCTATCGAGACATGAAATTAGTTTACTGCACTTGTTACATTGAATCTTTGTTCTTTTCAGTAAATTATTCGAACAAATGCTTCTTTCATGTCTGCGAGCGCTTGAAGTGCTAATAAATGAGCACCACAGTGTTTGCACTGATGCGATGTACGCTCGTCATTAATTGAAGTATTCAATGCTGATGTTGAAAGTTCAGCTGATGTTGGAACAACACATATCGTTGTCTCCTTGGCAGCCAGTATCGAGATCTCCGACTCCATCAACGTTGCTACCATCGAGGTCCCCGCTGCTGACAATAAACAGTCTATCCCGGTCGACATTGGAGTAGTAACTTAATCTCGCGAAACTTACGGAAGAGAGCTGGTCCGTACTGCACAGCGGCCAGAGGTTGACTGAGGGTCCAGTGGTCTGAACCTCGCTTATATACCCACGGTCTACTGGTATACTACATGAGTCAAATAATGTCTGTATTTAAAATTATTTTTTTATTAGGTACCTTAAAATTAAAGAAATAAAAACACACGAGTTCAAGTTTAACACATTTATTTAGAAAAATTACACTAATGCATATTAGGTTAAGGAATTAAGATTTTTCGCAAGCAAAGTCTTTAATGCCGCACGCACTGCCTCGTCAACGCCGGTGCCAACTGCCTCGTCGACTCCGGTTCCAACTGGTTCGTAGGTCATGGGATTAGGAGCACAGATTTCCAGCTGGTCATCTTCTGCGATGTCGTCATCTCTAGCGAGACATGGTCGTTGGCGTCTGTGACCACGTCTGCGCCTGTGCTTTGACTCAGTGCTAGTTGGGACAGATTCACTGCCTGAAATTCGACGACGAGACGCACGTCGTTTGGACGTCTGCGTAGAAGCATCACAGGTCGCAACAGGTTGCAACACGCCCATGTTTGGTGTTGCACGTGCAGAGGAAGGATTGTGTGTGGTCTCATGTGATAGACGGCACAGTTTCCAAGTTCGCAACAATTTAATAGCTGCTGAGTCGGTTCGCAAGACACAGGAAAGTGCGCAAACCGCCAATGCTAAGCGTCTCCATCACAGGTTTCTGTATATGTACGTAGATACCCGGCATCCCAGTATCTCTACTCGACACTGCTGAAGATAGGTCTTACGCTCACGTACACGTTAGCAGGATGTAATGTAAACATCTTCTTGCAGGTCGAACGACAACTGAAGGCACGTAAGGATGTACGCCATTTATATATTCAGGCTCCTACTAACACTGTGTGTGCCATTTCTGCATTAACTGCGAGTTCATACAGGCACAGACATGTTCAAACTTGTCGTTTAGCTGCAAGTCGTATATTGTACTAAGCTTGCGCAAGGAAGGACAAGATTATTTCGCTTTGAACTAGTAAATCTTCAATAGTGTTTTTCACTTGGTGGTACGGAATTTTTCCTTCGTTCCACTCTAGTCCGTGATAATATTTACATAGCCATTCATTTGACCGTTTACTTTTTTCCTCTAGTAGATTCCACGGATACGGAGTTCGGAAAGTGCGTGTTCGAGTCTTGTCTCCGGAGGTGACGCTAATTTCCATGAGCACGAATCCATTTTGGCTCTGGAAACCTTGCAGGTTGCCGTACATCTTGTCGCTAGCAAAGCTCGGTCAAAACTAATTTGTCATCGAAAACGAAACAGTATTTATGTCAGAATTTTCACCAGTTTGTCTCGCCAATTGTACGATGCAAGCCGATCGTGAAGTATCAGACGAAAAGCATAGGTGTTTGGGGGAATATTTCCGCTATTTGTGATCTCGATCCTACAGTCGATGATGTTTGAATTTATTCGATCATCCTGTTTGGAAACGTCAAACACCATTAACGGAGCCTTGTTCTTAAAACTGTCGGAACTCAGTATCGGTGACTGTCTCCACCCATAATAAGCTTGCTAAAACTTGGCGTACATTTTATATGCGAGCATAAATCTTCCACTTTCAAAGTCCATGTTCATATCAACATATGGATAGCTTTCACTGTTTGAAAATATTTTTACATTGCGTATTTGACAGTTATCGAATGAGGAGCGACTAACTCCTGCATTTAGGTGTCTTCCGGTCTGAAGCCCGACGATGATGTATCTTGGTTTTTCCGTAGTGAAGCTGGACTTTACTATTTAATTGATACGCTGACTATGAGGCAAGCCAGGAAAAATTTCCGGGCTCCATGATCGGAATGGCACATCGAAGTTCTTGCCATTTTCTATGTTCATCAACATCTTGACTCGTTCAATGGTGCTCACTTGGATGTGGGGCAGCATCCACTCGATAGACTAAAGTGTTAGCGAGACATCTTGAGGGTTTTCTGCAGCGGTGACAATTGCAATAATGTGTGTGTTGGCTAGAAGCAGTACGAGCTCGTGTTTCGAATTAATGATTATATGCTTGTAGTCCTCAGCGAATCCAAGAAGCATGGACAGAGGAACACAAACTTCGAACTTCCCTTCGGCATAAACCGGAAGCTTATATTCATCATCGAGAGCCCAATTGGCCATCTTTGCAGCAGACAGTTCATTTGGCGTGAGCGAAAGGTAATTTTTCATAGCAGATGTTATGCCTACATCTCTCGTCTGGTCTACCTCGACGCCATTGAGTACATATGTAATTCGCTCGATTAGGTGAAGAATACCATTGCAGGATATAACGTCGATGTCGGATGCGTACCATCCGCTTTTTTCAGCGTGCCTCTTATAGGTATAAATTACTGCGAAGGTAAAGTACAAACATCTTGGTGCTGTACAGCAATGCGTACATCTGATGGTATTGCGTACGGTCCGAGCAGGAAAGGCTGGTACTCGTGCAATTCCATTTTCGTAATGCTGTCATCAAAAATGACCGGATATTCCACATTGAGGACTTTTTTTTTCTATATTATTTTGGCACTTGTCCAATACTAAGAAGATACTTTATGCTGTCAGGTGTCTCAAAGAGAACTGTTTTTATTCACGCCAATGCGATATCTTTTCTAACTCTTCGGTGTTACGAACTTTATGCCCATCGCTTCAAGTGTAGACGTTATGTAATTTCTTCGTCATGAAAATTCACCAAATGTCCTCGCTGGTCAACGATTCTAACGACGACTTCGTGTGCGCACTTTACGACGACTGGAACGTAAATGATACTTTGCGGTACTTCTACCAGTTTATATCCTGGCGGGACCATCGGCGAAAACTCGTGCAGCATGTTGCTTAGTCTTCCATTGAGATACGTTCCATTTGCCAAATTACAGTTTATTCTTATGACATTCACAGGCAAAATGTTTATTGCGCGCGTAGATTAAAACGTTCTTCCTGTATGATAGACCTTTGATTCGAATCCGAGCATCGTACCAATGGTCCCAAGTTTCGTAAAGTCGACATTTACACTGCATGTTAGAATGCTTTTTTGAGTGTTTGGATTTCCACGCAGTTGAAAGTCTACATCCTGTGGTAACATATCCCTGATGTAATTTACAATGTCGTCAATTACGTAAGAGCCAACCGGTAACTGTATTTCATGAGCGGTCTTATCGCTTTTCAGGAAGTAGATCTTGCAATTTTCCTCGTCGATATTCGGTATGGCATTATACTTTTGAAAATCTACGAGTCCGATACACCATTATCCATCTAAATCCAGAGGCGGGAAATGAACCGCCCGCAGCTCTGATGCGTGACCTGTCAATAAGTGTTTTCGACATGACTAATAAATTATCATTACTACGCAAACTTTAAGTAGCAATTGTTTTTGACAGATAATTTTTTCTAGTTAAAAAGCGAAGATACAAGTGTCGGCCGTTTGATTGTTTAGGTGAGTGCTCGGTTTCGTAATTGTAGAACAATGTAGTGGTCCGACCCAGGTACTGCCTAAGTTCTGGCGGAGGCCGCAAATTTCCAAAAGTATCGTAGTACTCTGCCATTTTCCAAATTTTATGTACGCCACCCAGTGCTTGCCATGACCCGAAGCTGTATCTAAATTAATAACGACACGTCCACGTGTCTTTGGCTTGCTGGGCAAAGTGTCTAGAATTAACACGCCGCGGAAATTTGGTATTTTCAATTTGCGTGCGTACTTGATTAAATCTATATTGGTGAGTGGACAATTCGGCAAAGCACTTAGGATTTTTTCATTCGTTTCTTTCTCATGCCTCGACCTCATTTGTGAGGTTGTCAGTAGAGTTCTGAGCCGTTTTTTTTTTTACCCATGGCAATAACTTCCATGCTTGCATTGTGTCGTTGTGCTTCTTTTATTTGCTTGCGCTCATTCTTCGAAGTGTTGACTGCCCACACTTTACCGCTCGTTGCACCGATGAGGCCGCTGAGAACACCGAATGCAGTCAAAAGCAAAGGAAGAAATCCTCCTATAACCATTTTGTCGAGAGTCTGTAATTTTTGCTTGGCTTTTTGCATGCCTGCACCAGTCTTGTGTTTTGTCTTGCGTGAGTTAGTCTTTGACTTGGTGGAGCTGGCTCGACGAGCACCCAATCCTTATTTGGTCTTTGCCTTCATGATTTTGGAATCGTCCCAGGCAGCGATTTTATCTCCTAGTCCCGCGTTCGACGATTTACTATAATATTCGGCTTCCTGTGCCAATATCTCGTCGGCCCGGTGCTTGGATTCCAGATCCTTGCTTAATGAATATGAAATATCGTGCTGCTTGCACTTTTCGTCGAGAGAATTAATGCCCACGTACCCGCGAGCTAACCTTTTCTCTAGTTTAGTGCCGGGGCTGCAGAGTCTGTAGCCAGGAATGTGTAGCTCGAATGGCAGATTGTTTATCAGCGAGTTCACAAGTCCTGCACCGATGTGTTTTTTGTTCTTGCCTCTTCGAGTCAATGCGCACAACTTTCCAGAAAGTATAAATACGCTATTTTTATACAATTTCGTCAGTAAAATGCAAGTTGTCAAGCAAGAAGTGTGTTTGCCAGTGCGCATTACGCAATACGATGTATTTAGTGCACGTGAATCATGACAAGGCTTACTGTTGCCTTCTGCCGTACGATGCATAATTGCAGGTCCGTCCAACTGCCGTAAAACGTGCGTTCTAATGAGTTAATTAGAGAAACCAATCGGTCTTAGGTTTGAAAACGTGTACCTCTATTCCAAATCGTTGCAACATCCAAAGTACCAGCGACTAGCTACAGTTCTACAATCGGTAGGTGGTCTGGAGTATTTTCCATTTAATGATAATGCGGATGTGGTACCTCCAAGCGAAACAAAAGCCAATTCCGTGTTTGTTTTCGACGATGTAATGTGCGTGAAGCAAGGCATAATACAAGAGTACTTTTCCACTTGCAGACACGCTAAAGTAGACCGTGTTTACCTGTGTGAGACGTACATTCGTATTCCAAAACATTTCCTACGAGACAACGCAAATGTCATAGTACTTTTTCGCATGGACGAACTTAATTTACGTCATGCTTATGACGATCAAGTAAACACCCACATGACATTCCAGGAATTCAAATACATGTGCTCCTTGTGTTGTAAAGATGAACATGGATTTCTAGTTATAGTCAAAGACTGGCCTCTATATAAGGGCAGGTACAGACAAGGTTTAGATCAGTTTATCGTCAAACATGATTCATAGCATTTCGAAATTCGGTCGTAGCAGTCGAAACTTACGTACTGCTCTCAAGTATTATGAAGACATTATACGCAAATACATTTCGTTACTGGCTCAAAACGTAGAAAGTGTGAAAAACGAGTTACTAGAGTATCTCGTTGAGCCTCGGATTCTCGCATTCGCGACATGATCGAAGTATCGAATGCACAAAGACGTGACGATTTGAGGACTTTTCAAAGTAGTCTGAAAGCATCACTAACTCAGTTGTTAACAAATTCTGATTTAGCGAAACGCAAGAAGGTAGTTTCTGCGAACGAATAAAAAGTAAAAAAAGGTGGTCTTGCAATATGTTTTCAGCCAGTACAATGTCGGACCTGAACAGTGACTTTCATCGAGCTATACAGTCTGTTCGTGGAAAAATAGGTATCTACTTGCACGTGAGATTGAAAATGAAGAGATATTTAGACCAATTACTAGTTGCCTCGACGAACTTAAAAATAAGGAAGAACCAGCCATCAATGTGAAGACAGAAGTTGAAGATGAAATGCCAACCGTAAAGAAGAGAAAGTATGAACCAGATCGAGAAAGATGAGGACTTAAAGAGTACAGAGTCCATGCACAAGAAAGAAAAATATTTAAAAAGGGACACCAAGTTAATGCAATGGTCCAACCATACCTGATATCGTTTACGAGTTGGAATAATGAGACACGACCTATGGAGTGTACAGAAAACTAAATAAGTGGTTCCTTGGTGCTAAAGAAATAGACTTTCTACCAGGAAATATCGTGCACGTAGAAGAGTTCAAAACGCGCGGGACTCCGGGTCTGTACGAATTGCTGTTTCGCAGGGAGCCTAAACGATATTCTCACAAAGACTTACAATAGTAAGAAAAAAACTGCTTGAGCTAACAAATGCAATTTTCGCGATAACGAGCCAGATCGTGGTTTATATAAAGACGAAGATCATGAAAAAAATCGACATTTTCGCTAATCTCTTCAGTAAACTAACAATACATGGTGAAGGTTTAAAAAAGCTAGAAATTTGTCAGATATATGACTATGTATATTGGGACGACTCCAATGAATTAGTGGATTGACTTAGAATTCTACATGCTTCGTTTAGTGTAGGAAACTATTCGCACATCAACGAAATAGTCTCCATACTTGAAGAATTAAGGGAAGTCGTCTACATACAATGAGTTGAACCGGAATCGCTCGCGAACTTCATGCTCCTGCTAGACGAAAATACCTTCGTCGCAAGGTCATAGATCGTGGAATTGATGATTTATTCCAGGCGGTCTATTTTGAGATGATACCATATTCCCGATTGAATAAAGGTTTCAAGTAGATGTTGACAGTCATCGATGTTTATAGCAAGTTCGCTTGGGCTAGACATGTAAAATCAAAGACTGCAACTTAAGTAGCCAAGGCCATAGAAAATATTTTGCGTGATGGTCGTGTACCGTCGCACCTGCAAACGGACCTCGGGAAAGAATTCTTCAATGCAACCTTCAAGGCTTTGATGAAGAAGTATGGCATAAAACACTATTCTACATTTAGTAATGTCAAAGCCACCATTGTCGAAAGGTTTAACAGAACTTTGCGTTCCAAGATTTGGCGACAGTTCACTGCTAACGGAAATTACAAGTGGCTTGACATCTTGCAGTAACTAATAAGCGAGTATATTTCCACGGTGCATTCTACCACGAAAATGAAGCCAAAGGACGTAAAGAATAATCGCCTGCTTCAAACAGTGTTTTCCAACAGGAAGAAGAAAGATCCACGAAAGCTTAAAGCTAACGTCGGTGACATTGTGCGAATTTCCAAACAGAAAAGTATATTCGAGAAAGGTTTCACTGCGAACTGGAGTCCCGAACTTTTCCGTGTGACATATGTATGTGAATCAGAGCCTAGGACCTTCTACCTCGAAAGTTTGGACCACAAACCTATCCGTGGCGGCTTCTATGCCGAAGAGATTCAGCCTACATTGTACCCCGATATGTACTTGGTGGGGAAGATTATATAACGAAGAAATGGACGATCCTATGTCAAGTGATAGGGCTTTCCACCTCGCTTTAATTCGTGGGTGGCCGATGCAGAAATCGAGAAATCCACAAGTCTTTAGTAATTTGTCTGGGTTTTTTTTGTACTTGTAGTAGTCAAACTTTTGTGGTATTTCTTAAAATTAAAATTGTTTTGTATCGCCCAGGGATCGAACCAAGGACAGGAATCGACCGAATCAATAAGTATATTGATTACAAATTTATTTAATGAATTTTGAACTTTTTTCATTAAAATCGGATAATAAATAAAAAAATTAAAGATGGCGGACGTGACGATAATTTATGCAGTGGTGACATAATTCAAAATGTCGGGTGTGGTGTAAGATGTTTTTATTACTTTTTATTGAGAATTTTTGAAATATATTAATAAAATACTGGTTTACTCTCGCCCTAAATCTAACCGAGGACCAAAATCGTTTAAATAACTAAACATTTGAAGTAGGCAATATTTAATTTTTTTTGGAATCTTTTTAGAATTGCTATCATTAAAATTATGGTTTTTCAAGATGGCGGCCGTAACGATAATTGCAACAGTTACGTCTTAATACTAGATGGTGGTTCTGTCTCGAACAGGTGATGATATTATTACTTCAAATTAAAAAAACTTACAAGTCCGAATATGCATGTTATTTTTATATATACCTTATTTAATTCTCAGTCTGGTAATTTTCTCGATGGCCGTGCTGTTAAAGGCGTATGTTTTCCAACCTAGAGAAAAAAGCTGCGATGGTTCGAATCACAGCACTTCCAAAGTATTTTGTATAAAAAATAAAATCTAATATGACGATAAGGACCATAATAGCTCTGGTAGGTAATGGAACATTGACCTTATGTAATGAGACAGAGCGACGCTGGCGCTCTCTAGGAACAAACAACAGAAACAAAGTCAACGGTATCCAAGATGGCGGCCTCCAGTGGAACAGAAAAAAAGCGCGATGCTGGCGCTCTCTACGAACAAACAACAGAAACAAAGTCAACGGTATCCAAGATGGCGGCCTCCAGCGGAACAGAAAAAATCGATATGGCGGCCGTCACGAAAATTTCATCATGATTGAGTGGGGCACTCGTTTATATGATGACATATCCAATATGGCGTATCAAAGATGGCGGATCCAATATGGCCAACGGGGTCAAGGTCAAAGGTCAAGGTCATGGTTTAAGGTCAAGATCATGGTCATCAATAAAGGCCGCCGTGACATCAGAATCAAAGATGGCGTTTGGCACCAGTCACCACAGCGTGATGCCTGCGCTCGGTCCGCCATTTACATACTACTTGCGTCATTCACTACAACATCAAGTGGACGCAGACATGGAATGAGCATATGTACTAATAATTAACAAAGAACACTGTTTCAGTGTGACAAGTGTAACAAACAATTTGGAGGCCATGGGAAGGTTAATAGGCATCTTTTAACCTTCAGTAGGTCTCTGGTATTGACTCGTATGACATAAGTGTGGCAAATGCGATTCGGATTTTTCGCATTCTATCAGTCCAGGTGGTCACCATAATATGTACACAGGAATACAAACAAGTGCTAATATGACTCAATACCATCAGGTATCATAACTTATTGCTTTGCCTGAGTTGATCATCGACAAATAGAAGTATTTAACTGTGGGAATATAAAAGATCAGTTTTGTTTTAAATGGAGTTTGGCAAGAATTCTTGAGGGATGTCATCAAAATCGCGTTGATAAAAGGTATTATGCTTTAGAGCTTTAGAGAATAAGTGGAACGACTTCAGTGGTTCGAAATATACACCGCCATTCAATCAGATAAAACGTTTTGAGAAAAATGATCCTGAATTATCAGTTAATGTTTATGCACTAAATAACAATAACAAGGTGTTTCCAATTCGTTTAACTATACAAGAAAAAAGAAATTAATTAGATTTGTTGCTTGTGACAAATGAAAGCAATTCACATTATTGTTACATTAAAATCTTTTCCCAACTTGTGAGACTTCAGGTTAAAAAAATAAGCTCAAGATTTATGTGTGTAAGATGTACTTTAAATATTTCGTTGATCAGCCTCGAAAATCGGGTCTTAACAGGTATACAGTGTCTTGAACTGCACTAAATAAAATGTGAAAATAAATTTTAAACAAAGTTTGTCTCCTTGTTTTGTGTACGTGTACTAGAGTTAAAATAATATAATATTTTTTTTTTTAGTGATTTTCTTAATTTTTTCTTAAAATCTGATTTCTAACTAATATTGAGTCCTCGTGAATTCGTGTACTATGTGTTATTTGCATGTTCCGTGTATGCTTTGTGTGTGTTGATTGCGTGTCATGAGTGTGTATTGCATATTCTTTTCTTTTTATTGAATGTGTTTCGTTTGGTTTGATGTGCTTAGTCAAGACTGTAGTCAGGGCATGATTAGTCTCATGGTTCGGAGAAAATGACTGATTAAAATTTTCCCTTATTATCGTCGCAAAATACGTTGGAGCCGATTTATTCAATGATTATTTTAACAAGCGATTTTTTTGATGATTTTTGGAATTTTCCCCGATTTTCTAGCTTAATAAATACAGAATTTTAACATGGTGGACAATCTTAAAGATGGCAATAAATGATTCGTGCACTCTAGTGGATAAAAAATAAACTAATATGGCGGCATCACCCTCTAGTGGATGAAAACAATATGTCGGATCCGAGATGGTGGCATCCGGCAGACGAGAACCAGATGGCCGCCATGATGTCCAACTGCTTGACTTAATATCTGCCTTGGCCTAAGTGGTGGGAGGTAGTCTGCCCGTGACTTCTGTGGAGGAAAGATCCGCCACAATTTTTTAATCGAATGACTTCGCACGATTCGGACTAAGGACTTCACAATGTAAATGCGTTTTAAATTAAATTTTTATTAATTAAATTTTTTTAAATTATAAAATTTATTCCATATAATCGTGTAATAATTACAGATCTTCAATATTGTAGGCGTAACGAAAAGTTCAACGGTAACATCATAATTCAAAAGTGCCATTTTATATTAAAATTTTATTAAGTAAATATCTTATTAATTTTAAAAACTTTCTCGATTTTCTAGAAAAGATTTACAAATTTTCAAGATGGTGATCGTAAAAAAAATTTGCAATATTTCTAGAATATCAAGATGACCGTAACGAAAATTGCAACTGTGGTGTCATAAGATTGAGGAATGTTCTATAAACCAACATGGCGAAAAACCAAGTTGCCGACGGGGTCAAGGTGAAGGTCATCAAAGATGGCCGCCGTGACATCTGAGCGGTCGGTTTTTGATCCCATTACACGTCACGCACCCGCAACATCACCAGAAAGATACAAACTTTACTACTAATTTGTGTTTAACATGTTCACCTTCAACACATTCATTTTATTGGTTTGTAACAAGTTTTAAGCAAGTAATTTATTTCACAATATTGGCATGTGGCTCGGAAATTGTTGTCATAGATGCTGGGAGGTATTACTGCAGTTATCATAGATTAGGCATACAACGTGCAGCTTACTCATGGATTGGTAATATAAACTTGAATATGAAATTAAATATTTACTATGGTCATGTTTTTTAGTTAAAATAAAGCATTAGCCACAATACGCATGTTAAGCATTTGTAAGCTGAAATTTTATTGTAATGAGGAGAACGTGGTCGGTGAGTTATGTTGGCATGAAAGTGATATCTAATGAACGGCATTTAGGCACCACTGCTTCACTTCGTGCAAGATTTTTGAACTGCTTTCAAAAATTGGTTTGAACAAATTTAGTATTAATACCTTAGTGTATGGAAAACCTGTTATTTAATATGGCTTGGGTTATTGAGGTCCGTAATGGTGACTTAAATGATGGAACTTAGTAAATATATTATTCCCTCAATAAGTAAATCTTTAAAGTTAATTTTATGAATAGTGATACTAGAAAAAGTTATTTTAAGGTATTTGTTTAGTTACTTGTGTTTTAAGAAATGTAAAACTTTTATTTTACCTATATTTAAGAGTTAGTTTCTATAATCATCTTGGTATTTACAGAACTCTTAAACTGGTTAAGTCCAAGGAAAAGAAATGCCTTTTCTTAAACGTACACTTTTATGATTTTAAAAAAGAATACATTTAGACAACAATATCCTAACTTCAAAACTATGAACATGAGTTATCTTGAGCTAAATAAAATCCTGATAATATTTATGAAAATATTATTCACGTATTTGTTTCTTTTTATTAAGTTAAAATATTTGTAGTTAATGACTGAATTATAATAGGAGACATATGTTCACCTTTGTTAAAAAAAATATTACGTTCATAGGTGAACATTATGCTCAATAAATGTTTTGACACTACTGTGAAACTTTGTTTTTCACCAAGGAGAGATGTAATTTTTTGTAGGTAATTATTTTACTTTTTAAAAAATAAATATCTAAGAAATAATAACTTTTAAAATAATGATAGTTATGTTAACAGTTATGCCCAATTTATAACACATGAAACAAGACACAACCTATATGTGCCGAAATTCATATTCGTATAAAACTTTGAAAGGTTTTTTTTTTAAACATTCTGGCAAAATAAAATATAATAAACAGACATCAGAAAATATTTGCAAATGTTTTCAAGTACCTAAACAAATTGCGTACAAATATTATCTTTATTTGGCCACCATAAGACAATGATGAGTACAGTGTTTATAGAATTTGCAGTAATGATAAAGAGATTGATCATGCCCAATTTTATTTTCTGACTAAAGATGACGTCTGGTTGGAGAGGTTCCTGTACGGCTGCAAGAACAGGCTGTCCCGATGCAAGGAAGTCCTGGACATGTACTTCACCGTGCGGGGTGCGGTGCCCGAGTTCTTCAAGAACAGAGACCCTGCTGGAGAAGACATACGTTTGAATACGGAAACAATGTAAGGATGCAAGTAGTATATAATAGGGGCTCCGGGTACAGGGTTCAGTGTGTTTTGTCGACCACCATCTTGGAATGTGACGTCACGGTGGCCATCTTGGATGAAATTTAACTAGACCTTTGACCTTCAAAATTTTGCTAAATGAGCCAAAATTGGCAAAATAAATTGCTCAAAATTCGCCAAAATGTCTAGTTTTTTGGGAAAAATACTCCGCCAAAAAATCTAAAGAATCGAAACATAAAAAATTTCTCTTCTTCGAGGAAAAAATTCTCGTTTTCTTTCTCAAAAATTAAAAAAATTAGGAATTTGAAAAACCTCAATTGACTTTTACCTTAGAAAGAACACAAAATCCTAAAAGAAGCTTAAGCATCCCTGTCTACAGCTTCCGATAACGTTAAGCCTCTGAAATCATCATGTAATATATGTCATCATGGATAATGAAGTCACTGTGGCACTTTTTGGTACGGCCGCCATCTTGAAAAACTTTATTTACTGTTCCATTTTAATAAAAAATTCAATTAATTAAATTTTAATGAAATTTATTTAAAAAATACATTTACCTACAACATGGAGCTGGGAGTCCTCAGTTATAACCCGGCGAGGGCAAAAAAAATTAAGGGTTACCGATCCTTTCCTCATGGTGGCTATTGGCAGACTGACCGTCCACAACCTTGTTCATCGCATATATATCGTCAGCTAATATGTCTTCATGTCCGGAATCTTGAAAATCCGTAGCTTTAATGCCATAAAATTGGGAAAGAAAATAAAAAAATAAATTTATTAGTTATATTTTAATAATACATTTTTAAAAACACTGTTGCAAATTTCGTTACGGCCGCCATATTGGATTCCATAATTGTTGCATGTTTCGTTACGCCCTTCATCTTTGTTGAGTACGATGTCATCGTTTCACTTTTCGTTACCGCCGCCATATTGGATTCTAGATCGTTTCACTTTCCGTTACGGCCACCATCTTGAAAAAAACCCGTAATTTTTATTCCAGAAATTCAAAAATATTTAAAAAATTATAAAAGAATTTACTACTTAAAATATAATAAAATAATAAATAAAAATGCACTTGCACCTTGAAGTCCTCGATTCTACCCTGGTAAGAGCAAAAATAAAAAAAATGTCGATAGATCCTTCTTCCATGGATGCCACCTGACAACTGACATCCCACCACCAATACCAATGTATATATCATCAGCTGGTATGATGTCATGTCCGCCATTTTGTTTTTGTTTACTAGAGTGCGCTACCCCCATATTAGTTTAAGTTTTACCCTTTAGAGTGCAGTAACCATTTGTTATTACTGAGGCAACCACCATCTTGACATTTGTATGCCACCTTGGAAATTCGTAATTATTTAGCAAAAATTTTGGAAAAAATTCCAAAATTTATTAAATCAATTTTCAATATATTTACTGATTGATTCGACCAATTCTTGTTCTTGGTTCGATCGCTGGACGATGCAAAAAATATTTATATTATATAAAAATACCACAAAAGTGACAGACTCGAGAAATAAAATATTTACTACAAGTTGTTTTACAAACGTAATATTTATTACACAATTTATATTCTACTACAGGAACACGTGCGAAATCCAGAAATCTTATAAACATTTAGGCCTAGCTCCAATTGGTTAATACTAGAATAAGTCCAGCCAGAAACTTTACTGACATAGTTCTCCTCTTCTTGACAGAGTTTCTGGTTAGGTACTGTGTTTAACAGTTTTCTTCACATCGTCAGAACTGTAAATTACTAAAGCCGATGTGTTGAATGCACACTTATTCGCTTTGTCATCGAACGGATATGGCTTTCTATATACAGGCTACAGTCCAACCACAAGTTATATTTTAGAGGACCGTTTGTTGCTACGTCATCAGTAAGCTGATTGATTATTTTCTACCTAATATCAACAAGAGAGGTACAAATGTCTTTTGACTCACCAAACATATTCAGATAATAGTAGTCTTTCAATGTTCCACGAAATGCAGACTATGCCAAGTATAAGCCATTATCATTCACCTGTAATGCACCGAACATTGTCTTGGGTTTAATTTCATGTCCAGACGTCATAGCAATCGGTTGCTGCACATCTGTTTTTTTTTTTTTTTTGCTTCTACGCTCACGAGTCTCCAATCTAAACCGAGGAGTCGACGTTTCTTCAGGTAGTTCAACAGTAGGCTCACGGACTTCACCTTTACAGTTTTTCGTATGTCGACGCAAATTATAAATTCGAGTAAACCATTCATGACACTCATCGCAGCGAAACTTCATGCGAGAAGGATTTTTCTTACATTTACTCCTTTCATGTATTCGTACATGATGAGAAAAAGCAAACGTCATATCGCAGTAGCTGCAAGGATACCTAGTTGATGAAGACGAACCCGTACCAGCTTTTAATGTTACTGCAGTTGAACCCATTTCCGGTGTACTCTAATGCAAATCGATGCATCGTTGTTGCAATGAAATCTTTACTTTCTGTCGCGCAGCAGGGTCTTTACATTGAGTTTTTTGCGTGTACATTGTTTATCATTGAGTGTACATTGTTTATCATTGAGTGTACATTGTTTATCATTGCGTGTACATTGTTTATCATTGCGTGTACATTGCGTTGTCATTGTGTGTACATTGCGTGTATTGCGTGTACATTTTGTGTTATTGCGTGTACATTGCGTGTTGGAGTAAATGGAGCATTGTTGTTCTTGAAGCACTTGTAGCTAATGGGCAATTGGTGGTGGGAGGTCAGTCTGCCGGTGGCTTCCGTGGAGGTTGGATCAGTCGCCAATTTTAATCTATTGACCTTACCGGGTTTGAAAAGAAAATTCCATGACGTAAGTGCGTTTTTAATTAAATATTTACTAAGTAATGTTTTTGTGGATTAAATTTTTTTCGAAAATTAATAGCTCAAAAAAAAACGGAACTTAAATTGTCAGAATTTCGTTTTGTTTAAATTTATAAGTGAATTTTTTTTAAAAAATTTCATATATTTTCCACTAAAATCGGATAGGCCTACTATTTACGGATTTTGGAGATATTGTCCGTAATGGAAATTGAAACGTTATGGAGTGTACCTTTTTCAGAATTAAGATTCACTTGGTCAAGCTCGTGACGTAATTCGTGTTCACGATAGCAGTAACAATTTGACTTCAACATTGGTGCCTGCCCCATCAACATTTTTGTTGTGTGTATCCTTTACTGCCGTTATTTAAACAGTGGTACACGTGCGAGAAAAAAAATAATTTATGTTTTGGAAAACACTTATCTACGTTTTCTACAGTTCATTATTGTAATCTAATCTATGTTAATTGTATACAATGAAAATATTTGTTGTTATTGGAACTGAAATTATAATTTAAAACTACAGATCTTTGTAACTTTAAGATCTACATAAAAGTAAATGTAAAGCTACAAAAATAATTTCGTGATAATACTGGGTTTCGATTATTGCACAGGCAATTGTTTTGTTCTGTCCCAGCACGTTAATTAGATAAAGTTCTTTGTAATCCATTCCCTGAACAAATTTCCAGCTTTAACTGCAAACATTAATAAACAAAATTACGTCAAAATATCGTCAAATTTTTGAATATTTGATTATTTTTTCCGGGTTATAATATTTTTTTGATCGAATGAAATATCAATGAAAAATTTAAATGCGCTAATGAATGTATGCACCACAAGAAATTTTCAGCTTTTTTTAAAACACGTAGGTATATACGAATTGCAAAGACAAACATAGATAACAATGTGTTGTACTAATTTACAATATGTTTCTTGTAGTACTTATAACAGACTATATCTTTGCGACCGGTTTTAAAATAATCTTTTGTAAATACATCATTTAAAATTCTATGTAATAAATGAATTACGGGCATAGGTTTAGGTGAAATTAAGTTCATTAGAGATGTATACGCGGGATGAAACAATGAGACTGAGCATTAAGGTAACTGACTAATGAGGTAAACTGGAGAACGTAGAGAACTTCTACTGATTATTGTCAAAGTCTGCCACGTTTACCACTGGCAACAAATACTTGCGTATCCCACTGGGAGTTGGATCAAATTTGTCTTTGTGGTGTTGAGTGACGTCAAACTAAACAATTCGGTGGGAGTAACTCATAATTTAACTAAATATGTAACTTAAATGCATTGGTGCAATTGGGAACAATTGTTAATTATTGTTAAAAGTTTTGCTTCAGTCAAGAACTTGTTAAATTTGGAAAACAATTGTACCAATTACAGTTATTTTAACTAATTATTATTTTATGAAGTCATCGGAAAGAATTAACGTTTAGGGGAAAGTCCTCTAGAACCGGACGGCCTCTAGCATCGGACACATAAGAGTTCACGAAAATCCCGCTAGGTATCAGCCATAATACAGGGTGCGTCTTAAAGGTTCCTTCCAGTACACAAATGTTCCGGCAGTGTGTGACCACACTGTGAGCGTTTGTGTGAATATCATTGTTTATGTTTCTACCCAAGTTAAGATTTGAAAGTGAACTACCCGGAATTAATTGAACGGATTGTGTCTAAACTGTGTTCAGGTAATTATTATAGTCTGAATAACATATTAATTGATTTTTAGTGGAAATATAACAGTGGTTATCTAATGGCGAGAATTAATTTGGTCGCTTGCGGATCCGGTAGCACCGGACACTTAATTTCCTCTAGTATCGGACACACAATTAGCCAACAGGCCCTTTGTCCTGTAGCACCGGACACATAGATAGGTACTCTATTTTCTGTATTAAGACACACAAATATAAGTGTTCTGTTTTCAGACACATATGTAACTGGTTTGAGGCTCGTTTATAAATTCCTGATTATTTTTTCAATAATGAGATTTGTGTTTAGTATGCATTAGCAACAATTTGCATGATTTACAAATTTTGGTTACGAGAGTGTCGCTAATTGTTTAAAAAAGTAGTTTTCGTTACATATTTTTGTTATTGAGTTTATAATAATTGTTACTTAAAGGAGTGGTGCAATCTAATTATGAATGTTTTATAATTTAACATGCGTGTTGAAGACGTTACTAATAATTTGAAATTATAGCATTTATTTTTACTGTAGCTAGTAATAGAAACCACATGCTAATTTTACATGGGCCTTTAATGTGTTCAGACATGAAATAATTCTTCTGTTTGCAGATTATATAAATTTCAAGCATGTCGAAAGACAAAAATGATGCGAAAAGAAGAGGCAAATGGTCGGAAGACGATATGAAGCTGGCTGTAAACAATGTGTTGGCTAATAGTTTAAGTGTACGAGAAGTTTCAATAACTTTTAGTGTTCCAAAGAGCACTTAACAGGACAGATTAATGTGAATTAAAAGTGGAGGGGAAATTCAGATCTCACCAAAATTAGGCCGGTTTGAGAAGACATTTTCAGATAGTTACGAGGAAAAACTAATCTCTCACATCAAACAGTTTGATGATATGCAGGGGCGTAGGAACCGGGGGGGACAGGGGGGACGTGTCCCCCTGAACTTTTTGGGTGGAGGGGACTGTCCCCCCCAACTTTCTAGACCGTAATATTTTTATTCTATAATATTATTCTGCCCAACTTTATTTGTAATTTCTTCACTCTCAAATTTTATCTTATGGAAACAATAATAATTTTAACATCGATGTATCCAATGGTTAGATACAAAAACTGCTTAAAAAGCGCTATTTTGCACTTTTAAAATCAAAATTTTCCGGTGGAGGTCCCCCGAACCCCCCGTTATATAAGAGGGGAATGGGTTTACATGACATCAAAATCATTTATTTGTCCCCCCCAACTTTATGAACACAGCTACGCAAATGATGATATGCTTATGCCTCTCACCAGAAAAGAGTTCCTGAAGCTAGCGTATGATTTGGCTGCTGCTTTGAATCCGCCCCATAGGTTCAATAGAGAGAAAAAACTTGCAGGGAAAAACTTCTACTACGATTTCATGAAGAGGCATCCAGAATTGTCATTGAGAACTGCAGAATCTACCAGCATAATGCAAACAGTGGGTTTTAATAAGCCTCAAGTTACTATATTTTATGAAAAACTAGGTCAATTGTTCTATAAATATTCTTTCCCACCTTCCCGTATTTATTATGTGGATGAGACGGGAATATCTTCTGTCCATGAAAACAGCAAAGTGATTTCAGGGAAAGGAAAAAGACAAGTTGGGAAACTAATTTCTGGGGAGAGAGGTAGAAACGTAACATTAGTGTTCTGCATGAGTGCTATGGGGCACTTCATTCCACCTATGTTTATCTTTCCTCGACAAAACATGAATCATAGGCTTATGATTGGTGCTCTTGGTGAGAGCTTCGCAGTCGCTCAGCCAAATGGCTGGATGAATGCAGAACATTTTTTAGCATGGTTAAAACACTTTGCTAAGCACGCACATCCAAAGAAGCAAAGTCCCATACTTCTCGTCCTCGACGGCCACTGCAGTCATAAGGAACTGGACGTCATTGTGTATGCCAGATCGCGGCATATCCACATACTATCAACACCTCCTACACCACTCATAGACTGCAACCTCTCGACAGGTCATTCATGAAACCTTTTAAAGGGGCGTACGCAGAAGCATGTTCCGCATGGATTAGAAAGAATCCTGGACTGCGTATTATAGAATACGACATTGCAGGGTTGGCAAGTTCTGCCTACACCAAGGTCTGTTGTTTGGAGATCGCTCTGAAAGGATTCTCGTGTACAGGCATCCATCCATTCAACTCGGGTGTATTTTCAGATTTGGATTTTCTACCTTCCAAAATGACAGAAGTGAAAAATCCGTCGACCTGCCAAGAAAATGGAATGTATGCCACACAGTCCAGTTCAGCACCATCCAACGTGAGTAGTATATAATAGGGCATCCGAGATCAGGCCTCAGGCGGTGGTGCCGGTGCCGGTGTCCGCCATCTTGGATTGTGACGTCACGGCGGCCATCTTGGATGGTTGTGACCTTGACCTTTGACCTTGACCTTGAATTTGATCCTCAAAAATCGCCAAAATCCGCCAAAATTGGGCAAAAATTGCCCAAAATTCCTCAAAATTCGTCAAAATTTACATTTCTGTGAAAAAAATTCCGCCAAAAAATCTCAAAAAATTCCTCAATTCAAAAATTAGGATTTCGAAAATCCTCAAAAGTCATTTTGTCTTAGAAAGAACCCAAATTCCTAAAAGAGGCTTAAGCATCCTTGTTTACAGCCTCCGATAAGCCTCTTACGTCATCTAGGATTATGACCGCCATCTTGGATTATGTCGTCACCGTTGCAGTTTCCGTTACGTCCGCCATCTTGAAAATCTTTATTTATTATCCGATTTTAACGAAATTTTTTTTAAAAATTATAAAAAAATTCAAATAATAAAATTTTAATAAATTATTTATAAAAAACATATATTTACGACACGGAGCTCGGAGTCCTCGGTTCGAACCCGGTGAGGGCAAAAAAAAAATAAAAATGGTGACCGATCCTTCCCCTGTGGCGGGGTGCTGGCAGACTGACCCCCACCACTTATGTCAATGCACATATACCATCAGGTAGTATGACGTCATGTCCGCCATCTTGAAATTTGGACGCCATCTTGAAAATCTTTATTTATTATCCGATTTTAATGAAAAAAATTCCAAAATTCATCAAAAAATTAACGTATTTAAATTCTGTTTGATTATATCGATGTACGTCCTTGGTTCGATTCCCGACGAGAGTAAACAGTCGATCCTTCCTCCATGAAAGCTACCTAGACTGATCTATCACCACCAATACCAAGGTATATATCGTCAACTGGTATGACATCATGTCCACCATCTTGTCTTCATCCACTGGAGACCACCATCTTGTTTTCGTGTGCTAGAGTGTGCCGATATCATGTAGTATAATTATCTGGTCACCACACCTTTGACCTTGACCTTGAACTTTGACCTTGACCTTGAAATTTGACCTTGAACTTGAACTTTGACCTTGACCTTGAAATTTGACCTTGACCTTGAAATTTGACCTTGACCTTGAAATTTGACCTTGACCTTGAAATTTGACCTTGACCTTGAAATTTGACCTTGACCTTGAACTTTGACCTTGACCTTGAACTTTGACCTTGACCTTAAACTTTGACCTTGACCTTGAAATTTGACCTTGACCTTGAAATTTGACCTTGACCTAGAAATTTGACCTTGACCTTGAAATTTTACTTTGACCTTGAAATTTTACTTTGTCCTTGAAATTTGACTTTGTCCTTGATGTCCATCACGGATCCGTAATTTTATGTTCAGTACATGCTACCAGGAGCGACCACCTGCTGGAGTACACCATCTTGTGCGTGTACTCGTATTACCATCATGCTAGTTTTATTCTAACATGCTACAGTGCAGTAATCATTTATTACTGAGGTACCCACCATCTTAAAATTTGACCGCCATCTTAAAATCATGTAATTATTTAGCTAGAAATGCGGGAAAAATTCCAATAGTCTCCGAAAAAATCATTTATTAATTTACAAATCGAATCGATGGATCCCTGTCCATGGTTAGATTCTTGACCAGAGACAGTTGTAACTAATTATTAAATAAATGTTAGGTTCTGTTTTCCATTACCTTTCGCGGAGTTTATTAATCATTCACTCTACGAAAATCAACTCAAGTCAATATACCGGACCAACGAATTAAATCAGTGCCGATTAGCCTATTATGAAAGTCTAATTTTTCAATAATCTGAATAACATATAAGCCGTTCATGTACAAAGCCACACATATAGATCAATTGCCTTCAGTCCATGAGACCGAGTCATGTCATTATCAGACGTATAGGCTAGTCATTTCAGGACCACATGACCTTCGTAATCCATCGTGACATTTTTATACATTCTAAAGGACCAAGTAACCTTGTAAAATATTTTAGTAACACCAAGAGGTGATAAACTAGTAAATATTCAATCACTACATTTTGTACTACGCGCAGTCAACAAAAAAGGAAGCACCAACAACGAAAAGACAGCACCACCAACGAAAAGACAGCACATTTGGAAGCACCGACTACGAAAAGGCAGCACATTTGGAAGCACCGACAACGAAAAGGCAGCACATTTGGAAGCACCGTCATCGAAAAGGCAGCACATTTGGAAGCACCGACAACGAAAACGCAGCACATTTGGAAGCACCGACAACGAAAAGGCAGCACATTTGGAAGCACCAACTACGAAAAGGCAGCACATTTGGAAGCACCGTCATCGAAAAGGCAGCACAATTGGAAGCACCGGCAACGAAAAGGCAGCACATTTGGAAGCACCGACAACGAAAAGGCAGCACATTTGGAAGCACCGACAACGAAAAGGCAGCACATTTGGAAGCACCGACAACGAAAAGGCAGCACATTTGGAAGCACCGACAACGAAAAGGCAGCACATTGGAAGCACCGACAACGAAAAGGCAGCACATTTGGAAGCACCGACAACGAAAAGGCAGCACATTTGGAAGCACCGACAACGAAAAGGCACCACATTTGGAAGCACCGACAACGAAAAGGCAGCACATTTGGAAGCACCGACAACGAAAAGACAGCACATTTGGAAGCACCGACAACGAAAAGGCAGCACATTTGGAAGCACCGACTACGAAAAGGCAGCACATTTGGAAGCACCGTCATCGAAAAGACAGCACATTTGGAAGCACCGACAACGAAAAGGCAGCACATTTGGAAGCACCGACAACGTAAAGGCAGCACATTTGGAAGCACCGACAACGAAAAGGCAGCACATTTGGAAGCACCGACAACGAAAAGGAAGCACATTTGGAAGCACCGACAACGAAAAGGCAGCACATTTGGAAGCACCGACAACGTAAAGGCAGCACATTTGGAAGCACCGACAACGAAAAGGCAGCACATTTGGAAGCACTGACAACGAAAAGGCAGCACATTTGGAAGCACCGACTACGAAAAGGCAGCACATTTGGAAGCACCGTCTACGAAAAGGCAGCACATTTGGAAGCACCGACAACGAAAAGGCAGCACATTTGGAAGCACCGACAACGAAAAGGCAGCACATTTGGAAGCACCGACAACGAAAAGGCAGCACATTTGGAAGCACTGACAACGAAAAGGCAGCACATTTGGAAGCACCGACAACGAAAAGGCAGCACATTGGAAGCACCGACAACGAAAAGGCAGCACATTTGAAAGCACCGCCAACGAAAAGGCAGCACATTTTGGATGCATCATCGAATAAGGAAGCACATTTGGAAGCTCCATCAACTAAAAAAGGCAAAAAGGAAGCACAAGTTTCGAGATCTAAGTCTTAGTAAGAAATCATAATACAAGAAATAAAAACATTAAATTCTTATAATTTAAATTATTTATTTTATTGCTTTACATTATACAAATGCAAGTAAAACAAGTCAATATTGTATGTAGCCAGCATTCCTCAGTTCCTTGAGTATGAAGGATATTTCTTTGATGCACGAATAGTTTCCTGCACAAAGCGAACCATGTAGAAGTCTTAGCCGGTCAACCAATATGTTTGGATCTTTCCATGATGTGTAATCATTCTCTTCTACCACCATCTTCCTTGCACCTTTATAATAAATATTATGATCTCTGGTGTCATCCGTTTTACCACCAACCTCAGGGTAACTGTCATGTTTGAGACGGTGATCATCACAAGCTTGATCAGATTTATTTAATATATCACGTCGTTTCCATCGTTTCGGTCTCAGGACACCGCCACATTCTTCGATCTTGGCAGCTTTAGGTACTTCATCATAGTCTATGTCTTTGTCAACAGCCTCAGAGTCACTGTAACAATCACCGTAGAAGGAATCGTCTTCACCCAATTTACCATAATAATTCGATGTTGATGATGTTGAAGTGTCTTCATCGTCTTCGTGCTTCCTTTTTAGGAGTCCATCATTTTTACAAAGTAGGAAAGATCTACTTGAATTCGGCTGGAATATATTCTCACTTTTCACGTTAAGGATTCTTCCATTGTCTTCATTCTTCCGTAAATCATCAACCTTCTTCAATTTAAGTTCTTTGTCGAGATCGGAAGAGCCAAGAAAATTATTGTCGTAATGCAGATTACTCTTCCTTAGGCTAGTAGATTCATCGTTGTCCTCTAGCTTGTACGCAGGCTTGGCGCTACAAGTTCTGCCATGTCTTTTTAGGCTCTCTCTCCGCGTAAACGACTTGCTACATCGAACACAACTTATCATATTGCGCAGTGGATTTTTAACACAGTCATTCTTCTCGTGTTGTCTTTTATTCTTTCTCAAGATAAACTCTTTACTGCAAAACTTACACCTATGTTCTTTCGATACAGCGTCAGATCCCAAATCGGAATTCATATTAGTTACTGAGACTAATGCCAGATACCAATTGAGTGTTTTAAATTATATTCAATACTTAAATAGAAATTTTTTCATATTTCATCAGCGAGAATTAATATATCTCATGCAAAAGTACTTTATGCATGTAGTTCTGCTTTTCAACAACAGATGTCGCCACATGTTGCTTGCAGGTAAATAATATTTAGTTATTTTATGCGGGATGCGGGATGCTCACTAACGATCGCAAAAGAAGGATGGCTTCGTTAGACTCCAAGGAAAAGGAAGTTCGTCTTGCATGTTGGTGCTCCACAGATGTCTCATGGCGTAATATTAATTTGACTGAGTAATGATATTTGTTAATTCCACCTGATAAAAATATTGCAAGTTTTGATTTAGTAGCATAAATTATCGAATTAAATGTAACTCCAAATAAAATGACATGTCTCATTAGAACAAAAAAAATTCCATGCAGAGAGCGGTTTCTCAGAATAGTCAGAAACACTTGAAGAAACCACAGGAATGATTGCAAGAACACGGGAAAAACCATCAAAATATTGTCAAGAATAATCAGGAGCACACTGAGAAAACCACTATAATATTAACAATAATAATCGGAAGCACACGGAGAAAACCATCATAATATTAACCAGATTAATCGGAAGCACACAGAGAAAACCACCACATGTTTTCTTTGATATCATAAAATTACAAAAAAAAATATTTAAAAATTAAAATAAATTGATAAAAAATTAAAAAAAAATAAAAAAAATGCAAAAACAGTTTCTGCTAGCTTGTAAACTTATCATTGTTGAGCAAAGATAGAGTTCTTGTACAAGCCAGAAATTTATGCATTTTTTTTTTTAATTTTTTATTAATTTATTTTAATTTTTAAATATTTTTTCTTGTAATTTTATGATATCAAAGAAAACATGTGGTGGTTTTCTCTGTGTGCTTCCGATTAATCTGGTTAATATTATGATGGTTTTCTCCGTGTGCTTCCGATTATTATTGTTAATATTATAGTGGTTTTCTGAGTGTGCTCCTGATTATTCTTGACAATATTTTGATGGTTTTTCCCGTGTTCTTGCAATCATTCCTGTGCTTTCTTCAAGTGTTTCTGACTATTCTGAGAAACCGCTCTCTGCATGGAATTTTTTTTGTTCTAATGAGACATGTCATTTTATTTGGAGTTACATTTAATTCGATAATTTATGCTACTAAATCAAAACTTGCAATATTTTTATCAGGTGGAATTAACAAATATCATTACTCAGTCAAATTAATATTACGCCATGAGACATCTGTGGAGCACCAACATGCAAGACGAACTTCCTTTTCCTTGGAGTCTAACGAAGCCATCCTTCTTTTGCGATCGTTAGTGAGCATCCCGCATCCCGCATAAAATAACTAAATATTATTTACCTGCAAGCAACATGTGGCGACATCTGTTGTTGAAAAGCAGAACTACATGCATAAAGTACTTTTGCATGAGATATATTAATTCTCGCTGATGAAATATGAAAAAATTTCTATTTAAGTATTGAATATAATTTAAAACACTCAATTGGTATCTGGCATTAGTCTCAGTAACTAATATGAATTCCGATTTGGGATCTGACGCTGTATCGAAAGAACATAGGTGTAAGTTTTGCAGTAAAGAGTTTATCTTGAGAAAGAATAAAAGACAACACGAGAAGAATGACTGTGTTAAAAATCCACTGCGCAATATGATAAGTTGTGTTCGATGTAGCAAGTCGTTTACGCGGAGAGAGAGCCTAAAAAGACATGGCAGAACTTGTAGCGCCAAGCCTGCGTACAAGCTAGAGGACAACGATGAATCTATTAGCCTAAGGAAGAGTGATCTGCATTACGACAATAATTTTCTTGGCTCTTCCGATCTCGACAAAGAACTTAAATTGAAGAAGGTTGATGATTTACGGAAGAATGAAGACAATGGAAGAATCCTTAACGTGAAAAGTGAGAATATATTCCAGCCGAATTTAAGTAGATCTTTCCTACTTTGTAAAAATGATGGACTCCTAAAAAGGAAGCACGAAGACGATGAAGACACTTCAACATCATCAACATCGAATTATTATGGTAAATTGGGTGAAGACGATTCCTTCTACGGTGATTGTTACAGTGACTCTGAGGCTGTTGACAAAGACATAGACTATGATGAAGCACCTAAAGCTGCCAAGATCGAAGAATGTGGCGCTGTCCTGAGACCGAAACGATGGAAACGACGTGATATATTAAATAAATCTGATCAAGCTTGTGATGATCACCGTCTCAAACATGAAAGTTACCCTGAGGTTGGTGGTAAAACGGAAGACACCAGAGATCATAATATTTATTATAAAGGTGCAAGGAAGATGGTGGTAGAAGAGAATGATTACACATCATGGAAAGATCCAAACATATTGGTTGACCGGCTAAGACTTCTACATGGTTCGCTTTGTGCAGGAAACTATTCGTGCATCAAAGAAATATCCTTCATACTCAAGGAACTGAGGAATGCTGGCTACATAAAATTTGACTTGTTTTACTTGCATTTGTATAATGTAAAGCAATAAAATAAATAATTTAAATTATAAGAATTTAATGTTTTTATTTCTTGTATTATGATTTCTTACTTAGACTTAGATCTCGTAACTTGTGCTTCCTTTTTGCCTTTTTTAGTTGATGGAGCTTCCAAATGTGCTTCCTTATTCGATGATGCATCCAAAATGTGCTGCCTTTTCGTTGGCGGTGCTTTCAAATGTGCTGCCTTTTCGTTGTCGGTGCTTCCAATGTGCTGCCTTTTCGTTGTCGGTGCTTCCAAATGTGCTGCCTTTTCGTTGTCAGTGCTTCCAAATGTGCTGCCTTTTCGTTGTCGGTGCTTCCAAATGTGCTGCCTTTTCGTTGTCGGTGCTTCCAAATGTGCTGCCTTTTCGTTGTCGGCGCTTCCAAATGTGCTGCCTTTTTGTTGTCGGTGCTTCCAAATGTGCTGCCTTTTCGTTGTCGGTGCTTCCAAATGTGCTGCCTTTACGTTGTCGGTGCTTCCAAATGTGCTGCCTTTTCGTTGTCGGTGCTTCCAAATGTGCTGTCTTTTCGATGACGGTGCTTCCAAATGTGCTGCCTTTTCGTAGTCGGTGCTTCCAAATGTGCTGCCTTTTCGTTGTCGGTGCTTCCTAATGTGCTGCCTTTTCGTTGTCGGTGTTTCCAAATGTGCTGCCTTTTTGTTGTCGGTGCTTCCAAATGTGCTGCCTTTTCGTTGTCGGTGCTTCCAAATGTGCTGCCTTTTCGTTGTCGGTGCTTTCAAATGTGCTGCCTTTTCGTTGTCGGTGCTTCCAATGTGCTGCCTTTTCGTTGTCGGTGCTTCCAAATGTGCTGCCTTTTCGTTGTCGGTGCTTCCAAATGTGCTGCCTTTTCGTTGTCGGTGCTTCCAAATGTGCTGCCTTTTCGTTGTCGGTGCTTCCAAATGTGCTGCCTTTTCGTTGTCGGTGCTTCCAAATGTGCTGCCTTTTCGTTGTCGGTGCTTCCAATGTGCTGCCTTTTCGTTGTCGGTGCTTCCAAATGTGCTGCCTTTTCGTTGTCGGTGCTTCCAAATGTGCTGTCTTTTCGTTGTCGGTGCTTCCAAATGTGCTGCCTTTTCGTTGTCGGTGCTTCCAAATGTGCTGCCTTTTCGTTGTCGGTGCTTCCAAATGTGCTGCCTTTTCGATGACGGTGCTTCCAAATGTGCTGCCTTTTCGTTGTCGGTGCTTCCAAATGTGCTGTCTTTTCGTTGTTGGTGCTTCCTTTTTTGTTGACTGCGCGTAGTACAAAATGTAGTGATTGAATATTTACTAGTTTATCACCTCTTGGTGTTACTAAAATATTTTACAAGGTTACTTGGTCCTTTAGAATGTATAAAAATGTCACGATGGATTACGAAGGTCATGTGGTCCTGAAATGACTAGCCTATACGTCTGATAATGACATGACTCGGTCTCATGGACTGAAGGCAATTGATCTATATGTGTGGCTTTGTACATGAACGGCTTATATGTTATTCAGATTATTGAAAAATTAGACTTTCATAATAGGCTAATCGGCACTGATTTAATTCGTTGGTCCGGTATATTGACTTGAGTTGATTTTCGTAGAGTGAATGATTAATAAACTCCGCGAAAGGTAATGGAAAACAGAACCTAACATTTATTTAATAATTAGTTACAACTGTCTCTGGTCAAGAATCTAACCATGGACAGGGATCCATCGATTCGATTTGTAAATTAATAAATGATTTTTTCGGAGACTATTGGAATTTTTCCCGCATTTCTAGCTAAATAATTACATGATTTTAAGATGGCGGTCAAATTTTAAGATGGTGGGTACCTCAGTAATAAATGATTACTGCACTGTAGCATGTTAGAATAAAACTAGCATGATGGTAATACGAGTACACGCACAAGATGGTGTACTCCAGCAGGTGGTCGCTCCTGGTAGCATGTACTGAACATAAAATTACGGATCCGTGATGGACATCAAGGACAAAGTCAAATTTCAAGGACAAAGTAAAATTTCAAGGTCAAAGTAAAATTTCAAGGTCAAGGTCAAATTTCTAGGTCAAGGTCAAATTTCAAGGTCAAGGTCAAATTTCAAGGTCAAGGTCAAAGTTTAAGGTCAAGGTCAAAGTTCAAGGTCAAGGTCAAAGTTCAAGGTCAAGGTCAAATTTCAAGGTCAAGGTCAAATTTCAAGGTCAAGGTCAAATTTCAAGGTCAAGGTCAAATTTCAAGGTCAAGGTCAAATTTCAAGGTCAAGGTCAAAGTTCAAGTTCAAGGTCAAATTTCAAG
Source organism: Bacillus rossius redtenbacheri (assembly GCF_032445375.1). NCBI lineage: Eukaryota > Metazoa > Arthropoda > Insecta > Phasmatodea > Bacillidae > Bacillus > Bacillus rossius. The sequence continues at coordinate 31,783,017 of NC_086333.1, read as the reverse complement.
GTCAAGGTCAAAGTTCAAGGTCAAGGTCAAAGGTGTGGTGACCAGATAATTATACTACATGATATCGGCACACTCTAGCACACGAAAACAAGATGGTGGTCTCCAGTGGATGAAGACAAGATGGTGGACATGATGTCATACCAGTTGACGATATATACCTTGGTATTGGTGGTGATAGATCAGTCTAGGTAGCTTTCATGGAGGAAGGATCGACTGTTTACTCTCGTCGGGAATCGAACCAAGGACGTACATCGATATAATCAAACAGAATTTAAATACGTTAATTTTTTGATGAATTTTGGAATTTTTTTCATTAAAATCGGATAATAAATAAAGATTTTCAAGATGGCGTCCAAATTTCAAGATGGCGGACATGACGTCATACTACCTGATGGTATATGTGCATTGACATAAGTGGTGGGGGTCAGTCTGCCAGCACCCCGCCACAGGGGAAGGATCGGTCACCATTTTTATTTTTTTTTTGCCCTCACCGGGTTCGAACCGAGGACTCCGAGCTCCGTGTCGTAAATATATGTTTTTTATAAATAATTTATTAAAATTTTATTATTTGAATTTTTTTATAATTTTTAAAAAAAATTTCGTTAAAATCGGATAATAAATAAAGATTTTCAAGATGGCGGACGTAACGGAAACTGCAACGGTGACGACATAATCCAAGATGGCGGTCATAATCCTAGATGACGTAAGAGGCTTATCGGAGGCTGTAAACAAGGATGCTTAAGCCTCTTTTAGGAATTTGGGTTCTTTCTAAGACAAAATGACTTTTGAGGATTTTCGAAATCCTAATTTTTGAATTGAGGAATTTTTTGAGATTTTTTGGCGGAATTTTTTTCACAGAAATGTAAATTTTGACGAATTTTGAGGAATTTTGGGCAATTTTTGCCCAATTTTGGCGGATTTTGGCGATTTTTGAGGATCAAATTCAAGGTCAAGGTCAAAGGTCAAGGTCACAACCATCCAAGATGGCCGCCGTGACGTCAAAATCCAAGATGGCGGACACCGGCACCGGCACCACCGCCTGAGGCCTGATCTCGGATGCCCTATTATATACTACTAACGTGGAACCAACTCCAGGTTCAAGTGGATTAGTCAACCCTTTGACTATTTTAGAAAAACTTTCACCTCTCCCAGATGCCAGCAAACGCAGAATTCAAAGTAGGAAAAGGAAGACTCAGAGAAGTGAAATTCTTACATCAATTCCATTTAAAGAAGCCCTGCGGGCTAAGCACAATGATACAGTTGAGAAGGAAACAAGAAAGCGTCTGAAGTACAAGAAATCATTCAAATTCGATGCCTTTGCAACATCATCACAGTCAAATGTACAGGAAACCATCTGCATATTATGTGGGGAAAGTTTTGAAGAAGATTGGATCCAATGCTGTGTGTGTAAATAATGGGCCCATGAAAACTGTGCAAGTGTTGAAGGAGCACCATTATTTTATAAATGTGACATATGTGATAAACTTTAAGAACATCGTCTAATTTTCTTTTGGGGGTATATTTTTAGGCTGAATATTCTGTGAAATCAAGAAATATTTTATTGACTTATTACACCATTTTCTTCTATTTATACACTCTTATTCTAAATTTGAATGACGTCGTGCAGTTTTGAAAAAGTTTTTGCATTAAAACAGCTAAGATTTTATTTTATACTTTTATACTGCTTAAAAAGCTCTAGCATAATATTTATGTGTGTCCCCGAGATTTCGAAACACATTAAATGTATTATGATCCTGTATATATAAAGTACTTAAATTATCCACAATTTTTTGACAAGTTTTCTTAACTGTCCTATACTACCCGCCAATCTCGAGAAATAAGAAAATAACTCAATTTTACCTCAGAGTTTTCACTAATTGCATTAGAGTTTTTGTTTATTGAATGAGTAATATTATTAAATATTTTTTTGAAGATATCTGGCATATAATACTTAATTTAAACACCTGTTAGTTAAATTACTATAAACGAAAAATGTTAACTGTCCGGGGCTAGAGGACTTTCCCTTATTCAGTTCCATATAACGATAGTAGTACATAATACTGGGACAGGGTCCAGGGTGTGGATTGTGATTGTCGGTCCGCCATCTTAGATTGTGACGTAACGGCGGCCATCTTGGATGTGTGTTACCTTGAACTTTGACCTTGACCTTGACCCCGGCGGCCATTTTGGATCCGCCATCTTGGATCCACCATTTTGGATTACGTCATTTTGTTTTCTCGAACATTTAGGAATTTAGTTTTCCGTCATTTTGAATTATGACATCGCCGTTGCAATTTCCGTTACGGCAGCAATCTTTAAAGCTTTATTTATTATACGATTTTAATGAAAAAAAATTAATTTTTATAAAAAAATTCAATTAAAAAAATTGTTATAATTTTTTTTTAAAATAAACATTTATGACACGAAGCTCGGAGTCCTTGGTTCGAACCCGGTGAGGGCAAAAAATTAAAAATGGCGACCGATCCTTCCCTCAAGGTGGGTGCTGGCAGACTGACCCCCACCACTTTGTTCATAGCATATATATCGCCAGTTAGCATGATGTCATGTCAGCCATCTTGTCCTCGTCTGCTGGAAGCCATCATCATTGTATCGTCGGCTAGAGTGCGCTGATACAATGTTAGTTTAGTTCTTATCCGCTAGAGTGCAGTAATAATTTATTATTACTAAGGTGCCCGCCATCTTCGAATTTGGGCACCATCTTGGAAATCTGTAATTTTAATGCAAGAGATGCGGGAAAAATTTCAAAATTCATTAAATAAATTTGTAGTCTATATACTGATTGATTCGATCGATTCCTGTCCTTGGTTCGATCCCAGGATCATACAATTCAACTTTAATTACAAAAATACTAAAAAAGTGGCAGGCTTAAGAAAATAAAAACACGGCAAGTTCTTTTAAAAAAACTTTTATTACATAAATTCTACACTACTACAAGTACAAAAAACACATACAAATTACTAAAGATTTGTGGATTCCTCGATTCAAACAGTCTTCTTAATGGACGAAGTAAGTCTCTTACACGTCCGTAAATGTCTATTCAGTTTATCAGGTCGACATATTGGTACACCACAATTTTCACACAAAGACGAATTATCGACTTCATTAAAAGGGCAGTTATATATTTCGTGTCGTTGTGCACTTTGAATATTTGCCAATGTTTTGTTACAAAATATACAGCTTGATTGTGATGAATGCACAGCCAGTCTATCACAATTCCTGAGTTGCCGTTTTAATCTTCCATAGAGTTTAAACTTGCTTAAACATATGTTGCACTGATATTTAATGCATTCAGAGTTATTACTACAATTGTGTATTACATAATCCCGTAATTTCAAGTTTCTGATCTTCTCACAGTAAGTACAGTTGGGTGATGGAACACCGTTGGATGTGCCTTCCTTAATCAATGACACTGGCACTGTTGACAACCATTGTAACACTGCTGAAATGTTAACTTCTGAATGATTTTGAGGTCTGCTCTGCGGAAGATGTTGCACGCGTCGAAATCCCCTGCTGTGCTGAGAGAGTAGGTGTAGCTGTAAACGATGTTGTCATCGAGCTCTGCACTGTTGATGGTAGACCTTCGATCCAGGTTGGTGTAGATAGTGGTAATGATGCCATCGAGTTCTCAAGAATAGCTAGATACTAATCTAATATGTTATACAAGTCGAACTATCCGATCCGTTCATCACGGCAGCCAGAGGCGGACTGAACTTCATATCACCAGGGTCTCACTTATATATTCTCATTAGCTGGTACAACACATGAGTCAAAACAATAACCATGTTCATTATACTTGAACTTAACTTTCTCGAAGCATTATTATAATGCTGATTTAGGTTATCGAGACGTGAAATTAGTTTATTACATTGTATACACTGAAACAGTATTCTTTGAGCATTATTCGGACAACCGCTTCTTTCATGTCTGCGCGCATTTGAAGTGAAAGTAAATGATGCGTCACAGTATTTGCACTGACGCAATTTACGTTCTTCATTAATTGAAGTATTCAATGCAGATGATGAAACTTCAGCTGATGGTGGAACAGCACGTATCGTTGTCTCCTCTGCAGCAGGTATCGGGATCTCCAACGCTGTCGCGGTCTCCTCTGCAGTCGGTATCGGGATCTCCGACTCTATCATCGTTGCTGCCATCGAGGTCCCCGCTGCTGACGGTAAACAGTCTATTCCGGTCGACATTGGAACAGTAACTAAATCTCACGAAACTACCCGAAGAGAGCAAGTCCGTACTGCACCGCGACCAGAGGTGAACTGCGGGTTCAGTCTTCTGAACCTCGCTTATATACCCGCGGACTACTGGTATACCACAAGAGTCAAAATATTGTCTGTATTTAAAATTATTTTTTTTTATTAGGTACCAGTAGTATAGGAATGTTCCTCCTGAAACAGGCTTCAGGCTGTGGAGCGAGGAGCCGGTCCGCCATCTTGGATTGTGACGTCACGGCGGCCATCTTGGACTCAAAAATTCCTCAAAATTCCTCAAAAATGACTCAAAATGACTCAAAAATTCCCGTTTTAAGAAAAAATTTCCCGTTTTCGAGGGAAAAATTCCCGTTTCGAGGGAAAATTTCCCGTTTTATTCCATAAAAATCCCAGCAGCTAGAAATGTCCTGAAAGAGGCTTAAGCATCCTTAACTCAAGCCTCAGTTAAGCCTCTATCAGGATGTGACCTTGACCTTTGACCTTGACCTTGACCCCGACGGTCATTTTGGATCCGCCATCTTGGATGATGTAATTTTGTTTTCTCAAACATTCCGGCATTGAGTTATACGCCATTTTTAATTATGACATCACCGTTGCAATTTTCGTTACGGTCACCATCTTTAACTTTTTTATTTATTATCCGATTTTAATGAAAAAAAATTTAAAATTCATAAAAAAAATCCATTTAATAAAATTTTTATAAAAATATTTAAAAAAACATACTTTTACGACACGGAGTTCGGAGTCCTCGGTTCGAACCCAACGGGTGCAAAAAAAAAATTAAAAATGGCGACCGATCCTTCCCCCCGCAGTGGGTGCTGGCATACTGACTCCCACCACTTTTTTTCAAAGCATATATATCGTCACCTAGTATGACGTCATGTCCGCCATCTTGTCTTCGTTGCTGGAGACCACCATCTTGTTTTCACCCGCTAGAGTGCGCTGACGACATGTTAGTTTAGTTCTTATCTGCTAGAGTGCAGTAATCATTTATAACTGTGACACCCGCCATCTTGAAATTTGGACGCCATCTTGAAAATCCGCAATTTTTATGTTAGAAAATCGGGAAAATTTTTAAAAATCATTAAAAAAATTAAATAATCGAATTAAATAAAAAATCTTAAAAACCACTGTTGCAGTTATCGTTATGGTCGCCATCTTGGATTTTATAAACGTTGCATATTTCGTTACACACACCATCTTGGTTGAGTACCATGACATTCTAACACTTTACTTTACGACCACCATATTGGAACCTATTAATGTTGCAATTATCAATATGGTCGTCATCTTGAAATTTAGACGCCATCTTGGAATTCAGTATTTTTTATGTTAGAAAATCGGGAAAAATTCCTAAATTCATCAAAAAATTAACTTAATAGAATTCTGATTGATTAAATCGATTCCCGTCCATGGTTCGAAACCAGTGAGGGCAAAAAATAAAAAAACATCAGATCCTTCCTCCACAGAAGCCACCTACAGACTGACCTACCACCACCAATAACAAGGTATTTACCATCAGCTGGTATGACATCATGTCAGCCATCTTGTCTTTGTCCGCTGGAGGCCACCATCTTGTTTTCGTCTGCTAGAGTGTGCCGATACCATGTTAGTATAATGTTCTGTTCTCCATACCTTTATCCTCTACTGTTGGCATTAAACTTTGACCTTGACCTTGAACTTTGACCTTGAACTTGAACTTTGACCATGGCCTTGAAATTTGACCATGACCTTGATCTTTGACTTTGACCTTGATGTCATCATGGATCCGTCATTGTGTGTTCATTACATGCTACCAGGAGCTACCACATGCTAGCGGTCATTGCCACCATCATGTTTTCGTCTGCTGGAGGACAACATATTGTGTGTACTTGTCTTTCCATCATGCTATTTTTATTATAACCTGCTACAGTGCAATAATCATTTATTATTACTGAGGTGCCCGCCATCTTGAAATTTGGTCGCCATCTTGAAATCTTGTAATTATTTAGCTAGAAATGCGTGGAAAATTCCAAAAGTCTCCGAAAAAATCAATTATTAATTTACAAATTGAATCGATGGATTCCTGTCCACGGATCGATTCCTGACCAGTGAAAGTTTTAACTAATTATTAAATAAATTTTATATTCTGTTTTCCATTACCTTTCGTGGTGTTTATTAATCATTCACTCTACGAGAAACAACTCAAGTCAATATACCTGACCAACGAAATAATACAGTGCCGATTAGCCTATTATTAAAGTCTAATTTTTCAATAATCTGAATAACCTATAAGCCGTTCATGTACAAAGCCACACATATAGATCAATTGCCTTCAGTCCATTAGACCGATTGATGTCATTATCAGACGTATAGGCTAGTAATTTCAGGACCGCATGTCCTTCGTCGTTAGCTAATTATATTCAATTAATCCATCGTGTCATTTTTATACATTCTAAAGGACCAAATAACCTTGAAAAATATTTTAGTAACACCAAGAGGATTTAAACTAGTAAATATTCAATCACTACATTTTGTACTACGCGCAATCAACAAAAAGGAAGCACCGACAAAGAAAAGGCAACACCATCAACGAAAAGGAAGCACCATCAACGAAAAGGCAGCACATTCGGAAGCACCGACAAAGAAAAGGCAGCACCACCAACGAAAAGGAAGCACATTTGGAAGCACCGTCAACAAAAAGGCAGCACATTAGGAAGCACCGACAAAGAAAAGGCAGCACCACCAACGAAAAGGAAGCACATTTGGAAGCACCGACAAAGAAAAGGCAGCACCGCCAACGAAAAGGAAGCACATTTGGAAGCACCGACAACGAAAAGGCAGCACCGGCATCGAAAAGGAAGCACATTTGGAAGCACCGTCAACGAAAAGGCAGCACCGCCAACGAAAAGGCAGCACCGCCAAAAAAAAGGCAGCTCATTTGGAAGCACCGACAACGAAAAGGCAGCACATTTGGAAGCACCGACAACGAAAAGGAAGCACCATCAACGAAAAGGCCGCACCATCAACGAAAAGGAAGCACATTTGGAAGCTCAAGTTACGAGAACTTAGTCTTAGTTAGAAATCTGAATACAAGAAAAATAAAACATTTAATTTTTATAATTGCAATTATTTATTTCTTTACATTATACAAATTCAAGTAAAACAACCTATTATTGTATGTAGCCAGCTTTCCTCAGTTCTTTGAGTATGAATGATATTTCTTTGATGCACGAATAGTTTCCTGCACAAAGCGAGTCATGTAGTAGTCTTAGCCGGTCAACCAATATGTTTGGATCGTTCCATGAAGTGTAATTAGTCTATTCTACCAACATCTTACTTGATTGATTATTATAAATATTATTTTCTCTGATGTCTTCCGTTTTAACACCATCCTGAGGGTAACTTTCATTATCGAGACAATGATCATCACAAGCTTGATCCGATTTATTTAATATATCACGATGTTTCCATCGTTTCGGTCTCAGGACACCACCACAGTCTTCGATCTTGCCTGCTTTAGTTGCTTCATCACAGTCTATACCTTTGTCAACAGCCGCAGAGTCGCTGTAGCAATCACCGTAGAAGGCATCATCATCTTCACCCAGATTACCGTAAGAATTCGATGTCGATGATGTCGAAGCGTCTTCATCGTCTTCATGCTTCCTTTTTAGGAGTCCATAATTTTTATAAAGTAGGAAAGATCTACTTGAATTCGGCTGGAATGTATTCTCACTTTTCACGTTAAAGATTCTTCCATTCTCTTCATTCTTCCATAAATCATAATCGTCCTTCAATTTAAGTTCTTTGTCGAGATCGGAAGAGCCGCGATCATAATCTCTCCCAAGACAAGGAAAATTATGATCGTAATGCAGATCACTCTTCCTTAGTCTAGTAGAGCCATCGTTGTCCTCTAGCTTGTACACAGGCTTGGCGTTACAAGTTCTGTCATGTCTTTTTAAGCTCTCTCTCCGCGTAAACGACTTGCTACATCGAACACAACTTATCATATTACGTAGTGGGTTTTTATCACAGTCATTCTTCTCGTGTTGTCTTCCATTCTTTCTCAAGATAAATTCTTTGCTGCAAAACTTACACCTGTGTCCTTTCGATACAGCAACAGTCACCGAATCAGGATTCATATTAGTTACTGAGACTATGGTCAGATGCAAACTGAATTTATTAAATTAGATACATTACTTAAATATAATTTTTAATATTTCATCTGCAAGAATTAAGTTACCTCATACAAAATAAATTGTTACATGTGGTCTCGATTATTAGCATGAGATGTCGCCACGTGTTATGTTGAGTCATAATTTATTTAGTTGTTTTATGTGGTATGCGGGAAGCTCACTATCGATCGCAAAACAAGGATGGCTTCGCTAGACATCAAGGAGAAGGAAGTTCGTCTTACATGTTAGTGCTCAACGGATGTCTCATGACATTTTATTTGACTGATTAATGGTTGCTTAATTTTTATTTCCACCTGGTAAAAAAAAATTGCAAGTGCTGATTTAGTAACAGATATTCTCTAATTAAATATAACTCTAAATAACACGTCATGACTCATTAGGTAAAAAATCAGTCATGCAGAGAGCGGTTTCTCATAATAGACAGAAGCACTTGAAGAAACCACAGGAATAATCAGGAGTACACGGAGAAATCCACCATGATATTGACAAAAATAATAGGGAGCACACGGAAAAAACCATCTCACGTTTCTTTGTTATATTATTGTCACGTTTCACATCATGAGGGTGGGGGGGGGGGGTCAAACTTTCAAAAAAGTAGCTCAGATAAATTATAACCTCAAAACATTAGTTAGCCATAGAGCATTTCACAGAGGAGTGAATCTTAGTAGGTGTATTCTTATACAAGAATAGAAAATCAGGATAATGAGAAAAAAAATAAGAGAAACCTAAAAACAATAGAACAATCACATTTATTTATAACAAGTAAATAGAGCTGACAAATACTGAAGCACCTTCCATGTCCGCTACCAGCCTTAAATAGTCAGACATAACATATTCAAATTCGGATTTAGATTTTATTATTAGTACTAATTCATTAACATTATCCTAATAATTTCCTCCAGGCCACCCAATGATACCAAACTTCATTAGTTCTTCCACAACTTCATTTTAAAAATTATTAATAACATTCACTACTTCGAAACTGATTTTAAAAATTATTTGGTTTAAGTTTATAACGTCATCAAACATGAAAAGACAAGGATCGTGATACAAACAAATTACCGAGTTATACTTGAAAATAAAAAGGAAACTGTAGGGCTCAACTCATTACACGTTAATAACACCAAGCTTTGAAAACAAATTATTTAAGATATCAGATAATACACCAAACGAGAAATTTAAAGTTAACTACGAAGAAACATGAAGGTGAGGAAGGCTAAGAGTTCGGCATCTCAGACGCCATTTTCGATAGAACTCACCTAACCATTACCAAGTCGCCGCACGGCCGGGCAGCATAACAGCCTTCCACAGGATTACAGCCCCGCGAAAACATTTTACATCTCTTTTAAACCATTTGCTTGGCCGGAAAACCCCTACGGGGAAAACATCCTGATGGGAAGTTTTCCTGTAATTTACAAACACGTAAAGTTATTACAACAAGCCGGCCGCGCTGTCGGCCGCGCCGGGTTGTCCACATAGTCAGAAAACCTGCCACCAGGTTGCCACACTCGCCCTGCGCAAAGCGCGTGCGCACAACCTTGTTTCCAGCTGGCCTCAAAAGAAGAACGGTAAACAAGTTTGCGCCGCGTTTCTCTGTAACTGTAGCAAACAACGTGTCAGCTGGCCTGGCTGAAACGCGGTCACGATTGCGTTCCCAGACAAAGACGTGCAAGACTCGCACTCTTCCAGCCCCGCGGAGACCCAAATCAAACAAAGGTGTTACCCCATCTTAGCGTGAGGGAAACCAAGTCCCGAACTAGCGAAAAGAATTTAAAATTGTATTTTCAACAAATAAACTAATGAAATAAATTAATGATAATTTTGAGCCACGTGACAAAATAAATACAGAAAAAATATTTAATAATAAAATAAATTAATAAAAAAATTTAAATTGAAAAAAATTAAATTGAAAGCAGGAATAATCAGGAGCTCACGGAGAAAGCCATCATAATATTGACATGAATAATCAGATGCACTCGGAGAAAACCACCACACGTTTTCTTTGATATCATAAAATTACAGGGGAAAAAATATTTAATAAAAATAAAAAAAAATTAAAATGAAAAAAATTACAAAAATACATAAAATTCTTGCTTGTACTAGAACTCTATCTTTGTTACACAATGAGAAGTTCACAAGCTAGCAGAATCTATTTATGTATTTTTGTAATTGTTTTCATTTTAATTTTTTTTTTATTAAATATTTATTAAATATTAAATATTTTTTTACCTGTAATTTTATGATATCGCAGGCCACGGGATCAGGAACACAGGTTTCCAGCTGGTCATCTTCTGCGACGTCGAAAACTCCGACAAGACATGGTCGATGATGTGTGTGACCAAGTCTACGCCTGGGCTTTGGCTCAGTGCTAGTTGAGACAGATTCACTGCCTGAACTTCGACGACGAGAAGCACACCGTTTGGACGTCTGCGTAGAAGCATCACAGGTCGCAACAAGTTGCAACACGTCCATGTTTGGTGTTGCACGTGCAGACGAGGCGACTTTCTCAGCGATGCTAGCAGGAAGGATTGTGTGTGGTCTCATGTGATAGACGACACAGTTTCCAGGTTCGCAACTATCTACCAGCTGCTGAGTCGGTTCGTAGGACACAGGAAAGTGCGCAAACCACCAATGCTGAGCGCCTCCATCACAGGTTTCTGTATATGTACGTAGATACCCGGAATCCCAGTAGCTGTACTCGACACTGTTGAAGCTAGGTCTTGAGCTCACCTACACTTTAGCAGGATGAAACGTAAACATCTTCTTGCAGGTCGAACGACAACTGAAGGCACGTATGTATGTACGCCATTTAAATATGCAGGCTCCTACTAACACTGTGTGTGCCATTTCTGCAATAACTGCGAGTATGTACAGGCACAGACACGTTCAAACTTGTCACGTGGCTGCACGTCGTATATTGCACTAAGCTTACGCAGGGAAGGATAGCCATAGTCGGTCTGTAGGTCTACAATTACAACTGACGCATCACACATCTCGCTCAGCCATTTCTTCTGTTCAGGTCTGGCAATGTAGATTATTTCGTTTTGAACTAGTAAATCTTCAATAGTGTTTTTCACTTGGTGGTACGGTATTTTTCCTTCGTCCCACTCTAGTCCGTGATAATATTTACATAGCCATTCATTCGACCGTTTAATTTTTCGTCTAGTAGTTTCCATGGTTACGGAGGTCGGAAAGTGCGTGTTCGAGTCTTGTCTCCGGAGGTGACGCTAATTTCCTTGAGCACGAATACATTTTGACTCTGGAAATTTGCAGGTTGCAGTACATCTTGTCGCTAGCAATTCTCGGTCGTAACTAAATTATCATAGAAAGCGAAACACTATTTATGTCAGAATTTTCACATGTTTGTCTCGACAATTGTACGAAGCAAGCCGATCGTGAAGTATCAGACAAAAAGCATAGGTGTTTGGTGGAATATTTCCGCTAGTCGTTATCTCGATCCTACAGTCGATGATGTTTGAATTTATTCGATCATCCTGTTTGGAAACGTCAAACACCATTAACGGAGCCTTGATCTTGAAACTGTCGGGACTCAGTATCGGTGACTGTCTCCGCCCATAGTAAGCTTGTGGAACTTGGCATACATTTGATATGCGAAAAAAATCTTCCACTTTCAAAGTCTATGTTCATGTCTACGTACGGATAACTTTCGCTGTTTAAAAATATTTTTACATTACATATTTGACAATTATCGAATACGGAGCGACTAAATCCTGCATTGAGCTGTCTTTTGGTCTGAAGCCTGACGATGATGTATCTTGGTTTTTCCGTAGCGAAGCTGGACTTTACTATCCAATTGATACGCTGACTATGAGGCAAGCCAGGATAAGTTTCCAGGCTCCAGGATCGGAATGGCACATCGAAGTTCTTGCCATTTTCTATGTTCTTCAACATCTTTACTAGTGCAACGGTGCTCACTTGGATGTGGGGCAGCATCCACTCGATTTACTGCAGTGTTAGCGAGACATCTTGAGGGTTTCTGCTGCGGAGATAATTGCATTAATGTGCTTGTTTACTAGAAGCAGTACGAGCTCGTGTTTCGAATTAATGATTATATGCTTGTAGTCCTCGGCGAATCCAAGAAGCATGGACAGCGGAACACAAACTTCGAACTTCCCTTCGCATAAACCGGAAGCTTATATTCATTCTCGAGAGCCCAATCGGCCATCTTTGCAGCAGACAGTTCATTTGGCGTGAGCGAAAGGTAATTGTTCATAGCAGATGTTATGCCTACATCTCTCGTCTGGTCTACCTCGACGCCATTGAGTACATATGTAATGCGCTCGATTAGGTGGAGAATACCATTGCAGGATATTGACGTCGATGTCGGATGCGTACCATCCGCTTTTGTAAGCGTGCCTCTTATACGTAGAAATGACTGCGAAGGTAAAGAACAAATATCTTGGTGCTGTACAGCAATGCGTACTTCCGATGGTAGTGCGTACGGTCCGAGCAGGAAAGGCTGGTACTCGTGCAATTCCATTTTCGTAATGCTGTCATCAAAAATGACCGGATCTTCCACGTTGAGGATTTCGTCTTCCATATTTATTCGGCACTTGTCCAATACTAAGAAGATACTTTATGCTGTCAGGTGTTAATGCACCGATGTCTGGTAAAGAACTGTTCTTTTTCACGCCAATGCGATTTCTTTTATAACTGTTCGGTGTTACGAACTTTATGCCCATCGCTTCAAGTGCAGACGTTATGTAATTTCTTCATCTTGAAAATTCACCAATCGTTCTCGCTGGTCAACGATTCTGACGACGACTTCGTGTGCGCACTTCACGACGACTGGAACGTAAATGATACTTTGCGGTACTTCGACCAGTTTATATCCTGGCGGGACCATCGGCAAAAACTCGTGTAGCATGTTGCTTAGTATTCCGTTGAGATACGATCCACTTGCCAAATTACAGTTTATTCTTATGACATTCACAGGCAAAATGTTTACTGCGTGCGTAGATTTGTACGTTCTTCCTGTATCATACACCTTTGATTTGAATCCGAGCATCGTACCTATGGTGCCAGGTTTCGTAAAGTCGACATTTTCACTACATGTTAGAATGCTTTTTTGAGTGTTTGGATTTCCATGCAGTTGAAATTCTACATCCTGTGGTAAAATATCCTTGATGTAATTTGCAATGTCGTCAATTTCTTAAGAGCCAACAGGTAACCGTATTTCATGAGCGGTCTTATCGCTTTTCAGGAAGCAGATATTGCAGTTTTCTTCGTCGATATTAGGTATGGCATTATACGTTTGAAAATCTACGAGTCCGATACAGCATTCTCCGTCTAAATCCAGAGGCGGGAAATGAACCGCCCGCAGCTCAGATTCGTGACCTGTCAAGGTAAGTGTTATCGACATGACTAATAAATTATCATCACTGAACAACTTTTAAGAGGCAATTTTTATTTGTCAGCTAATTTTTGTTTGTTAAAAAGCGAAGTCACAAGTGTCCACAGTTTGTTTGATTAGGCTTCTGCTCCGTTTCGTAATTGTAAAACAACGTAGTGGTCCGGCCTAGGTAAGTTCGGGCGGAGGTCTCAAATTACCGAAATTGTCGTAGTAAGTAGCTTTTTTTTCCCTTCTTTACATTGACCACCCAGTGTGTACCGCGACCCGCCGACGTGTCTAAATTAATTATGGCGCGTTCGTGCGTTCTGGCTCTCTGGGCAAAGTGTCTCGCATAAACACGCCGCGGAAATTTGGTATTTTCAGTTTTCGAGCGTACCTGATCAAATCTACGTTGGTTAGCGGACGTTTCGGCAAAGAACTTAGGATTTTCTCTTTACCCTTTTCTTTTTCATGCCTCGACCTGATTTGTGAGGTTGAAAGTACAGTCCTGCGCCGTTTTTTTTTACCGATGGCAATGGCTTCTATGCTGGCATTGTGTCGCTGTGCTTCTTTTAACTGCTTGCGCTCATTCTTCGAAGTGTTGACTGCCCGCACTATACCGCTCGTTGCACCGATGAGGCCGCCGAAAGCACCCAATGCAGGCAAAAGCAAAGGAAGTAATCCTCCTATAATCTTCTTGTTGAGAGTCTGTATTTTTTGCTTGGCTTTTTGCACGCCTGCACCAGTCTTGCGTTTGGTCTTGCGTGAGTTAGTTTTTGACTTGATGGAGCTGGCTCGACGAGCACCCAGTCCTAATTTCGTCTTTGCCTTCATGATCTTAGATACGCCCCATGCTGCGATTTCCTCTCCTAGTCCCGAGTTCGACGATTTACTTATATCTTCGGCATCCTGTGCCAATATCTCGTCGGCCCGGTGTCTGGATTCCAGGTCCTTGCTTAATGAATATGCGATATCGTGCTGCTTGCCCTTTTCGTCGAGAGAATTAATGCACACATCACCGCGAGCTAACCTTTTCGCTAGTTTAGTCCCGGGGCCGCAGAATCTGTAGACGGGAATGTGTAGCTCGAATGGCAGATTGTTTATCAGCAAGTTCACGAGTCCTGCACCGATGTGTTTTTTGTTCTTACCTCTTCGAGTCATTATGCACAACTGACCAGAAAGTATAAATGTGTTTGATTTTATACAATTTCGTCAGTACAATGCAGGTCGTCAAGCAAGAAGTGTGTTAGCCTGTGCACATTACGCAAGACGATGTATTTAGTGCGCGTGAATCACCACATCGCTTACTATTGCTTTCTGCCGTACGTTGCATAATGGCGGTATGGTTCTATGCTCGATGGATGGTCTGGAGTATTTTCAATTTTATGATAATGCAGATGTGGCACCTACAAGGGAAACAAAAGCCAATTCCGTGTTTGTTTTCGACGATGTAATGTGCGAGAAGCAAGGCATAATACAAGAGTACTTTTCCATGGGCAGACACTCCAAGGTAGACTGCGTTTACCTGTGTCAGACGTACAGTCGTATTCCAAAACATCTCCTACGAGACAACGCGAATGTCATAGTACTTTTTCGCATGGACGAACTTAATTTATGTCACGATTATAACGATCACGTAAACACCGACATGACATTCCAGGAATTCAAAGACATGTACTCCTTGTGTTGGAAAGAAGAATACGGATTCCTAGTTATAGTCAAAGACTGGCCTCTATATAAGGGCAGGTACAGACGAGGTTTGGATCAGTTTATCGTCACACATGAGTCATAGCATTTCGAAATTCGGTCGTAGCAGCAGACATACCGTATGTCACGACTCCGATATCCGAAAATACGTTATACTACTGGCTCAAAAAGTAGAAAGTGTGAAAACGGAATAACTGGAGTATCTCGTTGCTATCGACCAGCGTGTGGAAACCTCGGATTCTCGCATTCGCGACATGATCGAAGTATCGAATGCACAAAGACGTGACGATTTGAGGACTTTTCAAAGTAGTCTGAAAGCATCACTATCTCACTTGTCAAAAAATTCAGATTTAGCCAAACACAAGAAAAAGTTTCTGTGAACGAATAAAAAAGTATAAAAGGAGGTCTTGTAATAATGTTTTCAGCCAGTACAATGTCGGACCTGGCCAGTGACCATCAACGGGCTATACAGTCTGTTCGTAAAAAATATTTACTTGTTAGACGAACCAGACTTGCACGTGAAATGGAAAATGAGGAGATATTTAAACCAATCACTAGTTGACTCGACGAACTTAAAAACAAGGAAGAACCAGCTATCATTGTAAAGACAGAAGTTGAAGATGAAATACCAACTGTAAAGAAGAGAAAGTATAAACCAGAGTCCATGCACAAGAAAAAAATACCGAAAAAGAGACATCAAGTTAATGCAATGGTCTGGCCATACCTGATATCGTTTACGAGCCGGAATAATGACACGACCTACGGAGTGTACAGAAAACATAATAAGTGGTTCCCCGGTGCAAAAGAAATAGACTTTCTACCAGGAAATATCGTGTGCGTAGAGGAGTTCAAAACACACAGGAATCCGGGTCTGCACGAATTGCTGTTTCGCAGGGAGCCTAAAGGATATTCTCACAAAGACTTACAAGAGTACAAAAAACTGCTAGAGCTAACCAATGCACATTTTCGCGTTAACGATCCAGATAGTGGTGTATATAAAGATGAACATCATGAAAAAATGGACATTTTCGCTAATCTCTTCAGTGAACTAACAATATATGGAGAAGGTTTAAACAAGTTAGAAAGTGGTCAGATATTTGACTATGTATATTGGGACGACCCCAATGAATTAGTTGATCGTCTTAGAATTCTACATGCTTCGCTTAGTGTAGGAAACTATTCGCACATCAACGAAATAGTCTCCATACTTGAAGAACTGAGGGAAACTGGCTACATACAATGAGTAGAACCGTAATCGCTCGCGAACTTCATGCTCCTGCTAGACGGAAATACCTTCGTCGCAAAGTTATTGTTCGCGGAATTGATGATTTATTCCAGGCGGACCTTGTTGAAATGATACCGTATTCCCTGTCGAATAAAGGTTTCAAGAACATGTAGACAGTCATCGATGTTTATAGCAAGTTCGCTTGGGCTAGACCAGTAAAATCAAAGACTGCAACTGAAGTAGCCAAGGCCATGCACAATATTTTGGAGGGTGGACGTGTACCGTCGCACCTGCAAACGGACCTCGGGAAAGAATTCTACAATGCAACCTTCAAGGCTTTGATGAAGAAGTATGGCATCAGACACTACTCTACATTTAGTAACGTCAAAGCCTCCGTTGTCGAAAGGTTTAACAGAACTCTGCGTTCCAAGATGTGGCGGCAGTTCACGGCTAACGGAAATTACAAGTGGCTTGATATCTTGCCGAAACTAATAAGCGAGTTTAATTCCACGGTGCATTCTACCACAAAAATGAAGCCAAAGGACGTAACGGACAATCGCCTGCTTCAAACAGTGTTTTTCAACACGAAGAAGAAAGATCCACGAAAGCTTAAAGCTAACGTCGGTGACATTGTGCGAATCTCCAAGCAGAAAGGTATCTTCGAGAAAGGTTTCACAGGGAACTGGAGTCCTGAACTTTTCCGTGAGACACATGTTCGTGAATCAGACCCTAGGACCTACTACCTCGAAGATTAGGACCACAAACCTATCCATGGCGGCTTCTATGCCGAAGAGATTCAGCTTACATTGTATCCCGATACGTACTTGGTGGAGAAGATTATAAAACGAAGAAATGGACTGTCCTACGTCAAGTGGTGGGGCTTTCCTCCTCACTTTAATTTGTGGGTGGCAGATGCAGACATCGATAAATCCACAAGACTTTAGTAATTTGTCTGTGTATTTTTTTGTACTTGTAGTAGTGTAGAATTTATGTAATAAAAGTTTTTTTAAAAGAATTTGCGGTGTTTTTATCTCCTCTAACCTGCCACTTTTTAGTATTTTTTAAATTAAAGTTGTTTTGTATCATCCTGGGATCTAACCAAGGAGAGGAATCGATCGAATCAATAAGTATATAGACTACAAATTTATTTAATGAATTTTGAAATTTTTCCCGCATCTGTAGCATTAAATTACAGATTTCCAAGATGGCGCTCAAATTTCCAGATGGCGGCCACCTTAGTAATAATAAATTATTACTGCACTCTAGCGGATAAGAATTAAACTTACATGACATCAGCGCACTCTAGCCGACGATACAATGATGATGGCTTCCAGCAGATAAGGACAAGATGGCTGACATGACATCATGCTATGAACAAAGTGGTGGGGATCAGTCTGCCAGCACCCACCACGGGAGAAGGATCGGTCGCAATTTTTAATTTTTTGCCCTCACCGGGTTCGAACCGAGGACTCCGAGCTCCGTGTCATAAATGTTTATTTTTTAAAAAAATTTTATTAAAATTTTGTTAATTGAATTTGTTATAAATTTTAATTTTTTTTTTCATTAAAATCGGATAATAAATAAATATTTTAAAGATGGTGGCCATAACGGAAATTGCAACTATGACTTCATAATTCAAAATTACGGAAAACTAAATTCCTGAATGTTCGAGAAAACAAAATGACATCATCCAAAATGGCGGATCCAAGATGGCGGATCCAAAATGGCCGCCGGGGTCAAGGTCAAAGGTCAAGGTCACACACATCCAAGATGGCCGCCGTTACGTCACAATCTAAAATAGCAGACCGACAATTTCAATCCACACCCTGGACCCTGTCCCAGTAGCCCCTATTATATACTACTAACTATATAATCTCTACTAGCACTCAGAGTTATGAAAATATTGAATCCTGATGGATATCCACAATATTAAGAATGCATAATAACTGCACCAAAAAGGAGGAAAATTGTTTGCAGTCTTAAAAACCTGAGCTCATTGGATCATTGATTTCAAATGGTGTACATTAGGTTTTTTCTTATTATTATACAAAGAAATTCACTTAATTAAAATATGATGTCGATAACGTTAATTTATGTGAACAAATATTATAATATTATTGTAAGTTAATTTCACTAAAATAATAATTGTATTTACTTTCACTGCATAGACCCTTAACAAGTAAAAACTTAATGCATATATAATAAACTACACGATAGCCTCCTAAAATCATAACTATGGAATGTTTAAAAGTTAACAAATTCTTCCCTTTTAATATCGAAGGTGGAAACGCAAACATAAATTAAAGAAGTCGAAAGTTGTCACAACATGCTTGTATTGTGTAATCTATAAATGGTAATTTTTAAAAATTGTCTTAACATTTTGCGTTTTGAATTCATTGCGTTGTTGCATTTCTTACGCAGTTTATGAAGCCGGCCTCTGTGCCACCTTAAGTCCTGGCCATATTCCCGCCCTAGTCCTGGTCTGAGTACGGGCATGTGTCTTTTGCCTAAAGGCATTTTGCCTAATTTTAGGCAAAACGCCGTTTAGGCAAAACGCCGTTTAGGCAAAACGCCGTTAGGTAAAACGCCATTAGTAAAATCACCGTTGGCCAAATAGGAGTTAGGCAAAACGCCGTTAGGCAAAACGCCGTTAGGCAAATCGCCGTCAGGCAAATCGCCATTAGGAAAAATCGCCGTCAGGCAGAACTCCGTCAGGAAAAACGCCGTTAGGCAAATCGCCTTTAAGCAAATCGCCGTTAGGCAATTTGCCATTAGGCAAATCGACTTAAGGCGAAATTACTTTAGGCAAATCGCCGTAACGAATTCATGTTCAGGCAAACCGCCGTTAGGCAATTCGCCTGTTACTCCTGAGTACCGGCGTACATCCCGGCCGAAGTCTAAGTCCCGGCCGAAGTCTTGATCTAGTTCGAGACTTAACCCCCTGTCCTCAGTCCTGGCACAGGTATCGGCCCAAGTCTCTGCAATGGAAGGGCCTAGGTGTTGGACCAAGCCTCGCCGCGCCTTGCTGCAGGTTCGTGGTGCCGCTGACGCGCCTGTCGCCGCAGGGCTACCGCGTCACCCTGGAGGGCCTGCTGGACACGCGCCCAGAGCACCTGGACGCGCCCGCCTACCTGCGCCGCTGCTTCATGATCTTGGACGCGCACATGAAGCTGCAGCCGTGGTACGGCGACCTGGTGGTCGTGGACCTGCGGGGAGTCACCTGGGCCCACCTCTCCAAGTTCACGCCGACCCTCCTCAAGAAGTTCTTCGTGTGCTCCATGGTCGGTGAACATCACCTCGAACATCACACCAACGGGTAGAGAGACCTGCGAAATTCGCGGATTCATTCACCTCCAGGATAGACTCTATTACACTCTACACACTCGCGCAAATGCCACCTGTTCATTGGCTGCTGACTTGTGAGTCGTCTCGACCGAGTGTCTGTGATTCGACACCTCTTTGAGCGAGGGTCTCTAATTGGCCCTCATTACTCCAGATCAACAGTGAACCAATTGCAGAAGCAGCGCTAAGGTATAATTATTTGAATTGTAGCATATCACGAAATGAATCCGCGAATTTTGCAGGTCCCTACCAATGGGTTTCAAGGATTTTATAATTTTTCCATTTTTTAATATCAAAATTATGAAAGGCGGAATCAATGAGCTTATATATTTTTAACTCGAAAACCATCTGCTACTTTGCTCACACATTGTTCTCGATATTTAAGAATAAATGTGCTTATTTTATTCGAATTGATACTGTTCTACCCTTCAAATAGGCTATCTACTATCATATTTTGTGTATATGCATATAATAACAAAAATCAAACCGTTTTGTTGATAAGTTATGCTTAATCTTATTGAATTTTTTACTTTTCATAATTTTTTTTCCAACAGGGAAGAAATAAAAGAAAGTTTTTCTGTTCTTGAAATTTAATATGTAATATGTGGTATGTATGCAAAATTTTAGAATTCCTTTTTTATAAGCACGAATTTATTCGATAAGTAAATTAAATCAAGCTTAATTAATTTTCACTACATAGGGTGGAAATATAAATGTATATTTAAAACTTGTATTCTTTTATCTTCAATATTTACAATTTCAAACGTGTCATAAACTCATTTTGTGTATTAAAATGCATTATGATTATACTTTATAAAACACGACAAAACGATCTTTCACCTTATTAAAAATTTTGTTTTCGAAATTATTAAGAAGTCAAACCATAACATTTTGTGGTTGCTATTAGTGCCATGTTTCTAAACTTCCATTTCAGTATGTCTGAAAGGAAAATTTTGAAATATACATAAATATATAGGCTACATATTACTTTAAAAATTAAAAGTGTTATGCATGTAAAATTTTATATGTTCCACTTAGTTAAAAAAATAATAATTTTGTGACCTTATTTATAAATTCCCTTTTTATGTAACAAGTAAGTTGTGGCTATTCAAAAATAAAATTATATACTATGCAGCAATTAATAAAACTTGTTCATAATTAAAATTAAGTAATTTTTAAGAACATTTTAATGTTAATAATATATTTAATTTAAACCTGATAAGTAATCTAAGTGATTAATTCATAAAAATAATTTATTTTGGTATTATAACCGTACTAAAAATAATACTTAACATTAATAAAGTACTCCTTAATTTTACAATAAAAATGAATCATAACTGTGATTTAAATTTGGAAAAAATATTTTTTTCTTTAAATTTATGTTTCATATTTAGAGTACACTTGAATAATTTTATAATGTTATTCTTTTTAGAATAAATATTCTGTAATCTGTTCAAACTTTTAATATAATAGTTTTTCAAATGTTATAAAATACATTTATTTGCACTAGGTGAATAAAATATTGTAATATATTTTTCTTTAATTGAAATTCTATCCAAGGGGTGCTATATGTTGTAAATAAAATTGCATAAATAACTTGTTTAAACATGTTATATAATTAAAACAACCATATAATAAAACATATTTTTTCTTGCAGGATGCATTCCCGGTTAGCGTCAAAGGAATACATTTTATAAATTCCCCGGCGATTATAAACAAATTCATTTCTATGATGAAGCCTTTTTTGAAGGAGAAAATACGAGACAGGGTAAGTCCAAATATGTTTATAATATAATATAATTATATTATGAGTTTAGAATATAGCGAGATAAATTATTACTACTTTTCACTTTTTGGTGATTTAAATATATATTAGAAAAATCTATTAATATTGGATTGTGAATTATTTAAAAACATCGGAAAACTTTATTCTTTGCCTCGTGATTACATGGTCCTTTGACACCCACTGATTTTAATATTTCTATATTGTTTTCTTTAACAGCCGAGTATTGACTGCCAGCGATGTGATACATTAAAATCGCTCTTAAAACATGGCTTTTATAGATTTACGAATAGATTGATAATTTGTTGTGAGAAAGTGCCAAGAATGTTATTCATCTGTCCTAGATTTGAAACATAATTTATTGTAACTCATATTCGTTTGAGAATATATTTGCTACTGCTGTACTTAAACTAGAGTCAAAAATGGAAGTTTAATATAGCGGAGAGTGCGAATATCTAACATTGTGTTGGTAAAACATAACGATCAGTGACTATGGAAGTGCTTTAATTGACCCAGTGTGGAGCAAACAGAGTCCATAGTAACTATAACGTGATTAATCTAGCCGGTTGGTACTCAGGCATTCATGATTGTCTTCGACTAATTTAATAAATGATAGCATATAATATCTTGAAATTAAAGCAATTATATTAATTTAAATGGTATAGAAAAAAGGCTACTAGGCCAGGCTTCAGGCTTGTGGTGCCGGTGCCGGGGTTCAGTCCGTAGATCGTGACTTCACGACAGCAAACTTTGATGACCTTGACCTTTGAGCTTTGGCCTTGAGCTGCGAAATATGACAAAAATGACCCCAAATAACCGAAAATTCGCCAAATTCTGATAAAATTTCCAGCAATTAGGAAAAAAAATTCTGCCCAAAAATTTGAAAAATAAAAAATTATTCTATTACGAGGAAAAAATCCCCGTTTTAATCCTCAAAAATGCAAACGGCCATCTCAAAATTTGAACACTATTGTTTGCAGGTTTACGCCCACGTGCAGGGTATTGAGGCAATTTATGACATTTTGCCTGTGGACATGCTGCCTGACGAGTATGGTGGCACAGCCGGAAGTATAAAAGAACTGAACTGTGAGTTCGAACTGTTTTGCACTCGCTGTTGAACAAATTTATCCATTCTATCACGTAAAAATTACTTATGGATCATTTACAAACAAAACCATTTCTAGAAAAATTAATTTCTCTGGAATTTTATTTCCTTAAACAACACAAATTTCAGAAGTTTATATTTTATTTATTTGCATCTATTAATTGTATTTTTAAAATATTTATTGCATAATGGAATGCAATGCAATATGACTGAATAATTGTGTGCGGGCACAATTGCTAATTTTGTAGGACTTAAAGCTATTTAATAAACCACTTAAGGTTATACGCAATTTTTTTTTTATTTTTCAAGTACTAATTTCATATGTTTATACATAAAATAATAATTTAGCATGACATCATCTTAATAATTATTATTAAGTATTTGGTAAACTCTCTTGGTTAAGATCGCGATTGAAATCTCGTATTAATCTTATTTCTCTATATGCCATCTGAAAACACTTTACTTATAATTTATAAATAATAATTTACTTGTTTACAATTTATTACTTTTTTTGGCAGAGAAAATATTAAGTTAAGTAATATTTTTATTATCAGATATTTATATTTTATACACTAAACCTGTTCGCTTAAATTCATAACTCCATTAATATTAATGGTATCAATGTTAAATTGGCTCAATTGAGCCAATTGGCTCATTTATAACAGTGAAAAATTTTTCTCTGCATATTTACAACTTAATTTTAGTGTGCAATTATGTATAATTTTGGGGAGCTTAGATTCTTCAAAATGATTAAGTACATATATTTTTTTTTATATTTATGTTTATCTGGATAGTATAAACTCCGTAATCTTTTTGGTCTTTCTTTTCATAAATCAGCCATAGTGTTATGAATGCAAATTTTACATTTTTTTATAAATTTTATGCAACTTGTACAAATATTTGAAAAACTAAAGTAGTTTAAACAAGTCAGAATGTAGGGAAATAAGGCAGCATACCATAGCAATTTATTACTTGAACTTGGGTATCAGATAAATTTAATATGTAATATATTTATTCTACAAATAATAGAAACAATTTTTGTGTGTATAAATATTTTAATATCGGAGTTATGTAAAACATGATAAGTTATGCGGGTATTTTAAGTTTTAAGTTAAACATATATTTTTTGTACTCTTTACAGATGAATGGCAGAAAAGGATAGAAAGTTACAGAGACTGGTTCCTCGCCGAAGAGATGAAAATGGCTGAAGAGTCGAAGCGGCCACGTAAACAAATTAACACCGACGAACTTTTTGGAATAGAAGGTTCATTCCGGCAACTAATCATAGACTAGAGTAATAATGCTACATAAACCAAAATATAACCAACTTTTTTGTAAAAAATTTGTAAAAAAATTTTTTAGATCAAATTTTTGTTGGAAAACTATAATAGTTTACTATTGTAATAAAAATAAACAAATATTCTTTTTAACTATATATAGGCCTATGTATAGAAATTTAATATGTTTTCATATTCGTACCTTTTTATCATGTTTGTAAACATAATATATAATAAAATATTATTGAAATATATTAAAGTTTTAAAATAATTTCGAAAATACATATAAATTGCATGTATCAAAATATATGGCAGTTGAAAACTAAAAACTTTGCAGTAAGTTCTATTTTATGATGAAAACTAATTTAATGACGGCAGTAACCAATTCTATCATGGAAAAAAATATAGGCCTACTTAAGATAAAGTAGCAAAAGAAAGCAATTAAGCCTATTGGTGTCTTTGTCTAAGTTCAATTTTCATCGTTTCAAAACCGTAGATGAATTTTGACATTATGAAAAATATCAGTTTTAAGAAAACTATAGTTTAATTATTCAAAGCTAAAGTAGTTTCAAAAATATGACAAATTAGTCTAAAAATTTCACAATAATAATTATTTGGAACAGTGCTTGGATAATACCACATTATTTAATTATTAACAAATGAATAATTTATTATGTAAGCCCCTCAATTTATTATATATTCTATAGACGTAATTTTTATAAATGGTTGTAATATTGAGATTACAATATTTTTTGCCAAGAAAATAAAATTTTAAATATTTAAATGTATAAAATTCTGTTTGAACCTATAATATACATTAAAAACCGTTATTAAAACATTCACTTAAACTATCTAGGGTCATAATAAGAACAATATTGTATAAAAAGTCTTGTGAAATTACTTGAGAATCCAAACTAAGTAACGAAAAGTTTTAAATAATAAATTGTATTTTTTTTTGAGAACCATAATTATTGTCATGTATATTAATTCCGTTGGTTTTGCCTTGTGGTATATATTTTTATTTTTAAACTCGGCAACATTAATTTTAATGTGTTTTTAAGCTTTTTAAATATATTTTTAAAAGCTTTCTTCTCACCAAATGATGGGAAAAAAATTTAAGAAATAAGGTGGTTGTCTGTAAAGTTGGTTTACGAACGATAATTTTATGCGATAAGAAAACATTGATGAAAAATTGAATACTTTTTAATCTTTAAATATTATTTACAGTTTTTGAAACTTTAATTTAAATAATTTCTTTAAATATAATCACGAACAATTAGTTAAAAAGCCCGCCTTAACCTGTTTGATATTATAGAAGATTTTATCGCACGGTGGTTGGCCGGTTCTTGCACGCTCGGCTCATGCGGAACGTGACAATTTTTCGTGCGTGCAGCTGGCGTTCATCGATTTATAAGACGTTATCACGTGAAAAATAATTAGGTTAAACGTTTCTGAATATAATGAAAACTAAGACTTTTTTATTAAAAAAAGTTATAAAACAGGATATCAAGATGTTATAACTATGCTGTAAAACAATAAAAATGACTTTATATTGAAATGAAACTTTTGAATTTAAAAAATATTTATAAAGAATATGTAAATTTTTTTAATAATAAAATAATAAAAAAAATTACAATTTTGAAAACCAAAAATGAGATAAAAACTATTGAAATTGTTTGATATTAAACTTACTCTATTGATTAAGGTTGGGTAAAGTGAAGTATGTATTTCATGTAACATGTTATTAGTTTAAGCTGTACTATGAAATTTTAGACCTATCAGGTTACGGCATGTAGACATTAAGAATTTTAAAATGGAACGTTGTTAGTATGGATCTACTGCGATAAACGATGTGATAAGAAATATGTGTGAACATCTTGAAGGTGATCTATTTAATCCAGAGTCCCTTATATGTTTTATTACTGACCTGAAAAGCAAATCGTTGATCAAGAAATGCTAATGGTTATCCCAAAATAGATAATTGTTTTTTGAATTGTATAATGTAAAGAACAGTCGCAGTAAGTTCTAAAACATTTAGTTTTTGTATACGTCATTTCTTTTGATACTATATGAATATCAAGTTTAATACTTACCAAACACTCAAAATTACCTGACTACATTTAAGTTACATAAAAATAACTTTAACTATCAGTGATCATGTAACCGATTACAATCATAACTCTTCATCCATAAGACTTGAGAGGAATTCTCATGCAATTCTACCGACTGATAAACAGGAGCATTTTATGTTTTAAGAAAATTATAAAATTACTTTTCCGTACTATTTTTGATTTGACACAATCAATGAAAGAACAGTATATTTTGCAAAGACATTTGTTAGATGTTTTCTATGTACAGTTTTTTGGACATACGCCATTGCAATGGCATATGTTCAAAAAAAACTGCACGCTGTGAGCGACCACACTTTAACAAAACTATTTGCGCTCGTCGAGCGGAGCTCAGTCGCCCGACAGCTTCGGGCGTGTGCGCATGCGCGGAGCTCATGCCAGTTCGCAAACGAATTGTTATGGACTGGCGGAAATAAATCTGCTCTATGCTTTAGCACAGGAAAGGGCAGTGTGTGTCCAATTGTATTACACAATACCAGCGCACTACACACACGTATGCTGGCAGTTCATGTAACTTAAGTTAGCTTTTATTTATTTAAATTTAAGGTTCCTCCCACACCACCGTTCCCCCTCTTCGCTTGCAAAGTAACCCACTGCACAAACACTATCGTAGCCGACGAAGCGTAGACGTTGAGGCTGTGGCCTCACGATGAACAACTGGATAATTTCTCTAACCGGCCTCGGTTAACCTGCAGGTAGGTATATCTACTCCTGAGTGTAGCCCAACGCATCACTCACGACAAACATATTTATTAAATAACTTGTAGCTTACGAATTATTAATGTTATCGAAAAAAAACATTTCTTAATTTTAATGTTTATTTATATAAGTTAATTTGAAGGCGTACACAAATACCTTTCCGCTTCTAATTTAGCGTAGGCTGGCTGGCAGCCTGGCGGGAAACGACACTAAGTCACCCCCGAAGCAAACCAGCGCCCCCCAAACCCAATGAGGACATAAAGTCCAAGTTCTCAACCCCCGCATGGTAGACTCTTTTCTACTCTGTCCAACTCTTCTTCCTGAACCATCCCACTTTTTCCCGTAACCAACCTGATGAAATTAATTCATGAAATTTGGCCTCCCGCATGTACGTGCCCAGGGTTTTTTCTGCGTCTGTGCAGGTTTTACCTGGGCCCAAAATACCTAGTTTTTTTAGTCTAGAGTTAAGAAGTGAGGGGAGTTAGTCATGGCGCCAATCGCAGCCATGGCTGGCCAAACCCCTCCTAGCACATGATGCATGCTACTGTAGGGCCGCGACGTCTTGGCGGGTCGACTCCCTAGAGCTCAGCGACCTTGTAATCGACACGTCCCGCCTTGTCTGCTCCGCAGATAGCAACGGCCTGGAAGTCTTCATGCCGTTCCGAAAACATTGGTCGAGAACAATCTCACGTACGGTGCAACACAGCGCAGATCTTAATGATACAGAGATGCGATAATGCTTTACGGTAATTTATTATTTAAAGGTAGTGCACTATTTGCTCGACTGGGCAGCTTAGTTAAACATAGTTAAACATAGCTATACAATACTTTAATGTTAATGTACGTACCCTACCTACTAGGTCTCTCAGTTATTAATCAGTTTATATTGTGCAGTTACTTTAACGGCTATGCCATTTACTTGTATTGACACATAGATAGGTATACACATACATTTATAGGTAGGGATACAGTTGGCAATAAGTAGATTACAATATCATAAAAACACAATGGTAATTTTAATTATTTATTAATGAAAGTCAAAGTATCTCAGGTTTATATCAAAAAGTAAAAATATTTATTCCTTTCAAAATCACAACAATTGTTGGCACTGCAGAACACGTATATATTGGAAAATGTCTGGAGTGACGATGCGCACATTTATTAAATAATGAAGTGTTTCTTATGTTCGGGTTCGAAATCTTATACACAGATTCAGTATATAATTATGATTTACATAAGTTTTACCTCGGCTAGATCAAAGTAATTTAAGTTGGTAAAGCTTTGATGCTCTCTCTCCCAGACCACTGGGTAATTACAGTTGTGTGTTAAAATAGAGTGCCAAATTAGATTCACGTAGTTAATTTAACAATATTTCAGTTTCTCAATGTTTTCCTTGAAATTAGGCCGCATAATAACTAAGTATGGATGTGATACGTGCTTCGTACTAACGAAATGGAGTAACAGACACAGTCATTTCTTACTCACGTATTTATACACTCCTAGTATCTTTATCCTTTTGGATAAAGCCCTATTACTATACACTGACACTTAAACAATCAGTTCCTTTCATCCTTTAGTGCGGATGCCTAATTCTAATTTGCTATTTTTCAGGATAAATTTCCGACGATGTCTGATACGTGTCCATTCATTAATAGGCCATTACATACTTCTTAAAAACCTTCTTAATTTAAGTAATTTAACAATGCGTGCCACATTAAAAATACTTCTCCTGATTGGCCAAGAACTAATGATAGTTATATTATTTTAAATAAAACACATCAATCCCGCGCGCAACAATAGCGCGGAACACAAAATCTCACATTAAATTCAAAATAAAATCATATAGTAATAACATTTTACGTTTATAAACACGGTGTCAAATTAGCAATTTACCGTTTAAATTTCAATTGTTCCTAGAGGGGTCCTTGCAATTGCCCGTCTCAAACGTTCGTTTTAGTCATAGTTTCAATTAGGTACATAGATATACCTACGTATTAAATCCAAAGAGTTTTCAAATAATAAAATATATAAATAGAACGAAGAAATATAAATTAAAATAAATGATTAGCTTAATCTGGGCTGGAAATATACATAGTTGTAGTACATTAAGAACTAAATTTGTAATTGTTGGTTGCTGTAGGAAACATAATTAATTAAGACTTGCATCAGGTAACTCCCTCGCTGATGCTTTCTTTTCCATTTAGTTTGGCTGAAACGTGAAGACGATCGACATGACACTTTCACGCACGTCAAGAACCTTACCACTTTTATGCACTCGGTTGGTATTTTTTTCCATAACAGCACTCTGAAAGAACCATATTAGTAATTTAGAGGGGGCCGAAAACCATATATCTATCAAACCATCCTCGAGTATTTTATAAAACATTGACCCATAGATAAACGTATATTCTTTTCATGTACAATCCTACTGACAAAACGTTTAGTACTTTGACTCAAAAAATAACACGAATGACATGCTATTATAACACTTTTTAGCAGCCTGTAGAGAATTAAGTTAAGATGAATGACAGCAGTGTTAAATAATGTTAACATTAAAAACACGATAATAGTAACATTGTTTGGCAACAATAGTATTAAAACAAAAAAAATAACACTATCATAACACAATAGTAACATAATATAATAGTTACAGCGTATCCTAACAGACAAAGCCGAAGTACTCTGAAAGAAACACCTTTTTTGACAAATATGTTTTAAAACATTTGTATTTAGATTAATAGAACTCTCTCAAACATAAAAGTATGAATTTTGGCCATTATATTTGAAAGATTTGTGCGATGGGAGTGCATGACTTGATGTAAGCTTTTGGACATATGCCATTGCTAAGCACATGTATGTCTGTAGAAGAAAACTACAAAACACAAATGACAAAAACACAAATTAAGCAAAAAATTGCTGTTGTCAGGATATAAACACCACACAGTACTCCACAACACGAATATGGTCAACAAACAAAGAAAAACAAAGAAAAATGGACTAACAGAACGAAAAAAACCCCACAAATGATGACAGCACAAAAATACCGAACCCAAAAAATTCAGCACAACAGTTGAAACGAGACAAAAACACAGCAAAACGAAAAGACGAAACAAACACAATAGTTTTCCAAAAACAGAAGAGAACGAAAAAAAACCCACAAATGATGACAGCACAAAAATATTGAACCCAAAAAATTCAGCACAACAGTCAAAACGAGACAAAAACACGACAAAACAAAAGACGAAACAAACACAACAGTTTTCTAAAACAGAAACAAGCGACGTTTCGGGAACTGCTATCTGCTCCCGTCCTCAGGCAGAGAGGCACATGGTACGAAAACACAGATGCCGTTTAGAGAATCTGAAATAAACAGTTTTGACTAGCAGCATGTACATGAATGTCACAATGGGACAGCAAGAACAGATTCATCACTACTGTCAGTAGTTGCGTCACTATTTTCAGATGCAGTGTCATCGCTGTCATTACACACATTTATTATAAAACCTTCCAATACATCCTCCATGACACAGTCCTTTTTCCAATACTCATCCTCTTTACTGACCACGTGTTGACAGTAACCTTCCCAGTCGGTGCTTGTGATGGAATCTAAGGCCCTGGTGGTTTGCGACTGCAACGCTTGCAACGAAAGTTCGCCAGAAGTATTGTTCTCACGAATTAAACGCTTCATTTTGGCCCACGCGAGCTCAATAGCATTTAATTCACAATTATAGGGAGGCAGACGAATTACACGATGACCATGTAGCTCAGCTAACCTGTCTACTCTGAAACGTTTTTCTCTTGGTCGATGTTTTTCAACCAGTTCGGCAAGTGTTGTTTTCCGCATTTTATCGTCACATTCTATACCTTTTCTCTGCAACCAAGCTATCATTGCACATTTGCTGTCGTACTTGGATGGCGGTTTGTCTTCCTGCTTGCAATGGTATGGAGCATTATCCATAACCAAGACTGAAGCCGGTGGCAAATTTGGAATCACTTTTTCCGTAATCCATTTTTCAAAGTTTCCAGAGTTCATCTGGCCGTGGTAGTCTCCTGTTGTTGTGCCTGCTTTATAAACAAGAGAGGCTCCGGGAAGGAAGCCTTGCCTAGAACCAATGCTTACAACTATCAGTCTGTGCGCTGCACTTCCTGTTGCCATTACACCTTCAACGTCACCTTTCTTTTGCCAACATTTCTGAAAGGTTAAATTAGTGTCAACCCAAGATTCATCCATGTAAAATATCTTCTTCCCAGCATCCCTGCACTGTTTCATCTGAGTCAGGTACCGTGATCGCCAAGCAACAACGTCAGATCTTTCGAGAAGAAGCATTCGCTTATTTTGGCTTCTTCTCCACACAAAACCCATTTCTTTCAGTATTTTACGCAGCGATGTCTTTCCCCAACTCCATCCGATTTTTTCTTTCAAAACTGGCAGTAGTTTCCTTGTTGTGGGAACCACTTTTTTTACTGCATAAAATTCGTGGATAGTGTCTCTGATCACTCTTCTATCAAAGTCATCAACTGACAACAAATGTTTCCCAGTTTTTTTTTGGCCTGAAATGAATAATTACACATGAGAGGCTGTTTCACGGTCAAATAAAGAAGTGTAATATATATGTAAATATAAACATATAAATTGTAAATAAATAATATATTAATATTATATACATTAATATATATCATAAAATCATATATATATAATAAAATATATAATGCAATATATATAATGTATATGTATCTATGTATAATGTATGTAATGTAATATAATGTAATATAATATCATGTAATATAATGCAATATAATGTGTAGCAATATCGGCTACACCTGTAGCTAACAAATATTCTAACAAGCGGTGCAGAAAGTCTGGAAAATTGCCAAATGCAAAACAAACAAACCGCGGGTTAAATTACGGGGAACACGTTAAAAAACTTATAATGTAAGTATAATTATTAAAAGTTATAATTACCTTTTTTTGCCTGGTGTTGTTTGTTTTTTATTTGGCGTCTCTCTGTTGTGTTTTCGGATGCGCGAAACTGATCTTTGGCTTATACCTGTGTATCGCGCAGCTCTTTCGGTTGCTTTTGCAAGAGGTACTAGCAGACATTTGTTGGCAGCTTCTTCATCACAGCACTGGATTACACTACTTATAATTACCCTCTCCCCACTATGTATTACTTTATTGTATCTTGAATGTCCTGCGTCGGGCTCCATTGCTCACTTCATACTGAGAGCGTGGCGCCTGATGTTTTTGCTATGAACCGCATAGCGGCTGATGTGCGCGCGCAGCTGCTTCCCCTCTCATTTACTCTTCCCCGCTTCCCCGCAAAACGACACACCAAGACGTCGCGGCCCTACAGTACCTCTTCTGCATGGCTTAAACCCAGCATGAGCAAGGCGTATAGGCTTCGATCTGAGACGCACTTACTCTCCCTAACCCGGACCCCTATCAAATACACTTAGTTTTAAGTTAGGTTAGGAAAAGAAAAAAAATAATCCGGACGATGTACGCTGAGTGAACAGTGCCTCGCCTGGAGCGCTGATATAGCTGCCCGCGCGAGGTGTTCAATTCCTCGGAGACTAGTCTTGAACATTCTTTACTAGCCTCGGCACGCCTCGGGCTCACACACCCTCACTCAGGCGAGAGACGTTGGAATCGGACTGAGGTCAACGAACCCGTCGAAACAGAATTCAATCACTTGGTATTCTTATAATTTAGTTACCTTGTAGGTAATGCGTTTAAAGTAAAACTTCAGAATAGAAGTACGATTGCTATGTCGTTTATGAATATTTCGGTTGAAGGAGTTGTTAGTAGGGTTCTTTCTACCTTGAGTTAAACCTGAATGTGCATTTAAAAAAATAATTTTGCGATCAAAGTTTCCTTTTGGTCGTGTCTTGCAGTAGAGATTGGTTGGATCAAACATTGTTTCAGAGAAAAGTGTGGATAGTAATAAATATGATTACAATACCTTCAATTAGATATGATATTGCGACTTCCAAGGGAATAAAGATATATTAATAAATTAAATTAATAAACAGCATTTAAAGGATTTTGTTTGGTTTTATATAGGTATTTATGTTTTACATATATTTCAGTGTTATAATTACTCTACCTGGGATTCTATAATAAACGTTCATATAGGTGTTTGCTCATTTTCTGAAAATATATTTAAAAAAACACTTAAAAAGGGGAGGGAGAGGTTGGTAGCGACTTTGTAAAGGTAAATTTCTGTCTATCTCTACGATTGACTCGTTTCATACATATAACCCCAGGATATTGGATGTGAATAAACAAGAATTGTCTCAAAGGTAAATTTGTAATGTAAACTGGGAACACAAAACAATTACTTAAAAAAATGCAGAATTTTATCCTTATCATCTACATAAACAATACATACATAATTTGTATATTCACAAAAACACACACAGCGTTTTATTTTATTAGGTACTCCTGAACAACCTGAAAAAATAAAAAATAAAAATATATTATTTAATAAACATTTTACGTTAAAAATTATCTAAATTGCAATTGCAATTTCCGCTATGGTTGCCATCTTGAAAATATATAATGCATATTGTTTTTCATTGTGATTTTGAGACAATTCATGAGAATATACATACCTGCCAGCCAAATCCTGAGGAGGCATACACGTTGCAGTACCAAAAACATAAGGCATACAGCTACTGCATTTATGTAAAGGCCGATAACACCATAATTCCTGCTGACCTTACTTCAGCACTTCCATTAGAGCCTGAAGTGTATCGAGATTTTGACACAGAGGACATGTTCATTTCCTGCATTGTGGAGATTGGACAGGTTGTACAGGAAATATTTTCTACATCTGTTCCGATGACCCCACTCTCGCATGCACAGGACACTGCTTTTCTGCAAGCATCAAAGTGTTGCTGGAAAGAGTTCGTGGAAAGTTTGGAGGAACTATAAAGAAAGTTCGTGACCACAATCACTTCACTGGCGAGTAACTGGGGGCTGCTTGTAATGACTGCAACCTTCTCAGGCACAGACCGAAGAAGTTGATTGTTTTCTTCCATAACCTGGCATATAACCAGAACTTCATTATTAGAAAATTTGGGTATGATACTAAAGATATTTTCATTATTCCTAATTCGGAGGAAAAGCTGATAACGTTTTCCAAGAAGTCTTGTGATAAGTTCAGTATTCAGTTTGTTGATACATTCCGCTTCATGAGCCGTGGTCTCGCTTCTCTAACCGAGTTCTTGCCAGCAGACAAATTTATAATTACTTCTGCATTTTTCGCTCCTGATGAGCTGGAATTGGTTACACGCAAGGGAGTCTTCCCACATTATTTTGTCGACTCTTTTGCCCAATAAGATGATACTAGTCTTCCATGCATTGATTATTTCTACAATATTCTGACTGATTCTGGGATTTACGAGGCAGATTATGTTCACACACAAAAGGTCTGGGGCAAGTTTCAGTGCGCTTCTTTGGGGAGTATTCTGACTTATACCTAAAGACAGATGTCCTGATACCGACAGATGTATTCGAGAATTTTTGCAGTATGTCCCTTTGAGACATACAATCTAGACCCCTCGCACTAAATTTCTTGTCCACGGTTCGCTTTCGATGCGATGCTTCGTACCACAGGTGTAAAATTGGAGCTTTTAACAGATTATGACATGCATATGTTTGTGGAAGCAGGTATTCGGGGAGGTGTAGCGCAAAGCATCAAACGGCATTGCGTAGCCAATAACACATATGTACCTGAGGCATACGATGCAGCCAAGCTGAGCACATTTCTAGAGTATATTGATGCGGAGGGTTGGCCATGTCGCTATCGCTTCCTATTCATCATTTCCAATGGACCGACGCAGATATTGATGTAATGTCTGTTCCGGAAAATTCTCCTACAGGCTACATTATCGAGTGTGATGTGGAATACCCTCACGAGCTCCATGAAAGTCACAAAGACTTGCCGTTTCTCCCCATCAACCAATATCCGCCCGATTCCAAACAATCAAAAATTAATGACAACACTGGAAAATAAAGAGCACTACATTGTCCACTATAAAAACCTCCAGGCAGCAGTATCGAATAGGCCGAGAGTGACAAAAATACATCGAGCCCTCCAGTTTCAGCAGGCAGCATGCCTGGACCCGTATATTAAGCTTAACACCGCTAAGCACCAGTCTGCAGCCAACGAGTTTGAAAAGGAGTTCTTTAAGTTTTCTGTTAACTATACTTTTGGAAAATTGATGGAAAATAAGAGGCGGGGGCTCAAAATTGAGTTGGTGTGCTCCGAGAAGAGGTTCAAGAAACTGGTTTCGCCCATCCTTCAAGGACCACACAATGTACGAACCGAATGTGTCTGTTGTCCATTTGAACCACGAAACCATTATTTTTTATAAACATATATACACAGCACTCGCAGTACTTGATCTTTCCAAGACTCTCATGTATGACTTTCATTATAACACCATGAAACCCAGATACCGAGAAAACATTAATCTAGCATACATGGATACTGATAGTTTTGTGTATGAAATAAGAACAACAGACTTTTATTCAGACCTCAAAGCCAACCCTACATTAATGGCGAAGTTCGACACCAGCTGCTACCCTCCTAACCAAACATGCTTCTCCCATATCAACAAGAAAGTTGTTGGAAAGTTAAGGACCAGTGTGGTGGGGAAGTAATGAGTGAGTTTATCGGTATGAGGGCCAAACTCTATGCTTATAATTGTGGTGGTTAAGTGGAGAAGAAGGCTAAAGGCATCCAGCGCTGTGTAGTCAAAAAAACAAAATAACATTCAGTGACTACCTTGATGCCCTGCAGGACCACCGCACAAGGAGGGTCGCAGTTAGGGCCATTCGCTCCAGGCAGCATGTGCTCTATAGTGAGAGCACGAATAAGCTAGGCATTACATGGCAGGATGACAAGCGCCGAATCTGCTAGGATGGCATTAATACGGTCCCCCATGGATATATCGGAGATGATTAGTGGGGAATAATATTCTGTAAATAGTTTGGTTGTTGTTTACATTTGTTATGTATGGTTTCAGAATGGTTCTGTTTATTTTATTCCGATTTTTGTTGTACATTTTTCGTTTTGTTGTAATTTTTCGGTTTTTTATAGTTTTCCATTTTTTGTTGTATAGTTTCCGTTTATTGTTGTACAGTTTCTTTTTTTTTGTTCTATAGTTTCCATTCTGTTGTATATAGTTTCCTTGTTTTGTATAAACATTTTTTGTAAAAAGTTACTGTTTTTTTAATATATTTTATATTTTACTTGTATAGTTTCTTCTGATGTGAATAGATTTATTTTTATTGAGTATTTTATGTTGTTAAAAGCCCCCAGTTTATTTTAATAAATATAATTTTAACCTGAATACTGTTTATTATTTTAACATAACACCTGCATTCCTCAAGGTAATCCTATTTAAATTTGTCTGTGAGAAATGAAAATATATACGCAAACAATATTTTTTTTCTTTCAATGCAGCTTTTTAAACACGGTACTCAAACACGGACTTGTTTTGAAAAGTACAATGAAATCATATGCAAACATTTAAGAATATCAGCTTCCATGCGGCTTTTTAAACACGAGTACGCAAACATGTTACTGCTTAGAAGATACGCCAATAAAAATATAACTTATGTGTTACGACTCTGAAGAAATTTCAGGTCCTGAACAGTGTAGGATGGAGTAAAGAAATTAAATTAACTAAATATTTTTTTTAAAATTTATCCTTTTTATAATCATCGCATCCGCAACGATGAGACAATTCTTTTGATATATGATAACATCCATCAAAGACTATACATATAAACATCATAAATGATAATGTATTTAAGAAAAAATAGTGGACTTAAAATGGCTGTGGATTTTTTTAAAAATAGTTTGTCTATAAGGCTTATAACAACTCTGATGGGAAATGTAAACACAAACCTGCACACATTGTATGTCTTTAAGAATAAATTGTGGTCACAAAAACAAAATAACTGTGGATTTTGTGATTTATTTTAACAAAATTTGTGAAAATTTGGCCTATTAGGAGCAAAACAACACTGGTAGGAGATATAAACTCGGCCTTACATACACAATAAACAAACATACTTTAGAAACCTACACCCGATGACGACATCCATCAGATGAAATAAAGATGGCGGTCTCCACTAAACAAGATGGCTGACTATAATGGTATAATTTTTTATTTTGATGATTAATTTATTTTTAAAATATCTAAGTAGCGAAAATCGCAATGGGTAGGAGTGGGGGGCTCGATGATGATGTCATCGTAACGAAATGTTTAACGCACGTGATTGAGGAGCTCGATGACGAAGTCATAAATTTTTTAAATTAAAATTTTATTATTAAATTTGGTTATTTGTTAATTTTTTTCGATTTTCTAAGTTAATTTCAAGATGGTGGACATTATGTCATAATTTGGAGGAATGTTCTAGAAAACCAAATGGCTTAAATTTCTAAAAAACAAAATGGTGTAATCAAAGATGGCCGCCGGGATCAAAGGTCAAGGTCAAATCCAAGATGGCCACCGGAAGCAACGTAATCCAAGATGGCCACCATAAGTGGCCCAATACAAAATGGCCACCATGGCTCCCCGTCTCCCGACCAAGGACCCGGTGTACCCATATGAACCAATTACACCTACTAACCCATGCCACAAATGTTTTCCTATTGTTCTCTTCTGAGCCACCAGAGCACTCCACCAGTCTCCTCAATAAGTCCCAAGCATTTGAAGTAGTCTCGTTCGATATGTGCGAGTCAACTTCATCTCTGTTTCTGCCATTTCACAGTAGATAGCCCTGCGATCAGGTGCCAACAGCAGCGCCGAGTTTTAGTAGTCTGTATTTCTAAACCTCCTCCCTCGGATATCTTCGGAAATTTCAGCCCTGTAGCCAAAGTATCCCTTCCTTCTTCCAAAGTGAAGCACCGGATTTAATTAAGCGACACAGGTGCCATACCAGAGACTTCTTTGCGCGACTTCTGACTGACTGCATCGTTCTCGGCCAGCCTTCAGCCAGATTCCACTTCACGACTTCAACTAAGATGTAGTCGCCTCATCAAGGGATGTTTTCCCAAATCTCGTTTTTTGTTACCTTTTTGTAAACAGTCAGTGAGAGTTATATTTAATAGTTAGTTATTTTTGTTTTGTAATTATGAATGCTTCCACGTCCTTTGTGCTAGTTTCGTGTCGAATTTCGTGGGCAACTCGTCGAGACACATCCTGTTTCCAGGATCAACAACATGTTTTGGTGAGTTGTCTATTTCCATTATTCTCCCTAATTATTCCCTTTTTGCGCGCATTTGTGCCTATTTACGACAGTCTGCGGACAAGGTCTAATTCCTTTGGATTTTGCTTGTTCGCAGACAGGGTCCAAGAACTGGAGCCGAGATTGTGGCCAAATTGTCTTCCTGGCATCAAAAGAAATAATCACTCCAAATAGACTGGCTGCGGAATTTCAGCTTCCAAATTTTCAACTACATCTCAGGGCCCCTTTTCTTTTGTAACCCCAACAGTAGGCAATTTTTGCAATAATTAGGATGAGAGCAAGTCAAGCAAAAATGCGAGATTTAAATATCGCCACATTTTTATATTTACTTATGTACAAACACGATCGCCAGTGAGAAAATTCTATATGTTAACATATTGTATTAATTTATTTTTTTAATTATGTCTTAAATGCATTTGTGTGATTATTTTCGGGCCAGCCCTATTATAAATTAACTCTGTCCTAATCTGAGCTCATATTCATTTACTTTTGTAATAATTCAGACATTATAAGTTAAATAAATCGGAGCACACCTATAGACGAAACTACATTCATTATTTATTAATATAAATTTACCGATCCACAGTCTCCACAGTGTTTACAGGGAGGCATTCACTTTTCTTTGTTTGGCCTTTAATGTCGCCTCTGATGTACTAATTTTTGTAAGCCTTTTTTTTTTTTTTAATCCTAGCCACTTCCAAGGTATATTATTATAATATTATAGTTTTATTAATATATTTCACTTTATATTTGATAGGCGCAAAGGGCATAACACTTCTCTACCAAATATGTATCAGGATACAATGTAGGTTGAATCTCTTCGGCATAGAAGCCATCACAAATAGGCTTGTGGTTCAAATCTTCGATTTAGTAGGTCCTATGTTACGATTCACGAACATGGGTCACACGGAAATATTCGGGACTCCAATAAGCAGTGAAACCTTTCTCGAAGATGCCTTTCTGCTTGGAGATTAGCACAATATTACCGACATTAGCTTTACAATATCAAGGATATTTCTTTTTCATTTTGGAAAATACTCTTCGAAGGAGGTGATCATCCGTTATGTCTAAGGGTTCTTTTTCATGGTATTATGAACGGTGAAATTGTATTCGATTACTAGTTTCTGAAAGATACCAAGCCTCTTGTAATTTCTGTTAGTCGTGAACTGTCGCCACATCTTGGTGCGCAAAGTTCTGATAATACATTTGACAATCGAGGCCTTGATGTTACTACATGTAGAAAATTGTTTGATGCAATACTTCTTCAAAAACTTGAAGGTCACATTTTAGAATTTTTTCGCAGAGATCCGCTTGCTGTTGCGATGGTACACGTTTATCACACAAAAGTCTGTCATGGCCTTGGCTACATCGGTTACAGTTTTCAATTTCACAGGTTTGGTCCAAGCGAACTTGCTATACATATTGATGAATGTCAACATATACTTGATACCTTTATTCAATCGGAAATATGGTATCATCTCAACAAGGTCCACCTGGAAAAAATCATCAAATCCACGCACTATGACTTTGCATTGAAGGTATTTCCATTTTGCAGGAGCGTGAAGTTAGCGAGTGATTCCAGTTCGAATTATTGTATGTTGTCCGCTTCCCTCAGTTCTTCGTGTCTGGAGACAAATTCGTTAATCTGCGAATAGTTTCTTGCACTAAGCAAAGCATGTAGAAGTCTTAACCTTACCACTAATTCGTTTAGGCATCCCAATATACATAGTCAAATTTCCGCGACCACTTTCTAGCTTTTCAAAATATTTACTATATACTGCTAGTTCACTGAAGAGATTAGCGAGAATTTCGATATTTCATGATCTTCATCTTTATATTGTCACGTCTCACTTTCAGAGGGGGGGTTCAATTCTTCAAAAATGTAGCTCTGAACATAAGAAACTCAAAACATTAAC
Source organism: Bacillus rossius redtenbacheri (assembly GCF_032445375.1). Taxonomy (NCBI): domain Eukaryota; kingdom Metazoa; phylum Arthropoda; class Insecta; order Phasmatodea; family Bacillidae; genus Bacillus; species Bacillus rossius. Next base: position 31,742,796 of record NC_086333.1, on the reverse strand, counting down.
TAGCCATAGAGCATCTCACTGAGGATTGAATCTTAGTAGGTGTATTCTTATACAAGAATAGAAAATCAGGATACTGAGAAAAAAATAAGAGTAACCTAAAAACAATAGAACAATCACATTTATTTATAACAGTTAAATAAAGCTGACAAATAATGAGGCACCTTCCATGTCCGCTACCAGCCTTATAGATATTCCGACAGAAAAACAATAAACCATATATAAGATTTTCTTAGTAGTACTAACACATTAACATAATCGTAATAATTTCCTCCAGGCCACCCAGTGATACCAAGCTTCATTAGCTCTTCCACAACTTCATTTTTAAAATTTATTAAGAACATCCACTACCTTGAAACGGATTTTAGAAATTATTTAGTTTAAGTTTATAACATCATCATTTACATGAAAAGACAAGGATCGTGATGCAAACAAATTACCGAGTTATACTTGAAAATAAAAAGGGAACGGTAGTGCTCAACGTATTACACGTTAAAACCACTAAGTTTCTAAGAACAAATTATTTATAAGAGCAAATAATACACCAAACGAGAATTTTTAAAGTTAACTACGAAGAAACACTGAAGGCTAAGAGTCCGGCATCACTCAGGCGCCATTTCCGATAGCACTCACCTAACCATTACCAAGTCGCCGCGCGGCCGGGCAGCATGACAGCCTTCCACAGGATTACCGCCCCGCGAAAACATTTTACATCTCTTTTAAGCTATTTTCTTGGCCGCAAAACCCCTACGGGGAAAACATCCTGACGGGAAGTTTTCCTGTGTTTTACAAACACGTAAAGTTATTACAACAAGCCGGCCGCGCGGTCGGCCGCGCCAGGTTGCCCACGTAGTCAGAAAACCGGCCGCTAGATTGCGACACTCGCCTGCGCACGGCGACTGCGCACAATCTGCGCTCTCAGCTGGCCTCAAAAAAAAACGACAAACAAGTCTGCGCCGCGTTTCTCTGGAACTGCAGCAAACAACGTGTCAGCTGGCCTGGCTGAAACGCGGTCACGCCTGCGTTCCCAGACAAAGACGTGCAAGACTCGCACTCTTCCAGCCCCCCCGCAAACCCAAATCCAACAAAGGTGTTACCCCATCTTAGCGTGAGGGAAACCAAGTCCCGAACTAGCGAAAAGAATTTAAAAATTGTATTTTCAACAAATAAACTAATTAAATAAATTAATGATAATTTTGAGCTACGCGACATCACCCCGGGCGGCAGGAGCTTGTGCCCCACAAGCTTACAACAATGCTTGGGGAATATTTAAGTTTGCTTCAAAAAAAAAAAAACCAATTGTCCCTATCATTTCTATGTGATCCAGTTACAAATTTAAATTAGTGATTACAGTGGTTGTTGTTTAGGTATAAATACCAACTCTAAGTTCTACTAGCACTTATTGACAATTTCCTCTCGGAGGACAAATGTGTTTTACAAAATTTCACATGTTAGCACTGCTTGGGACAGCAAGCAGCCAGGAGGGATACGGCGAAGAGATGCACCAACTCAGGGCAGAGACAGGAACAGCCAGCGGAACTGTGAGCTGCAGAATCACACCCCACTCCAACTTCTGCCTCTCCCAGCCGGTTCATCCCGACGTCGTTCATCCCAACTGCTCGTCATCCACGGTACACGACACCATTCCTACACAAAATACATGAGCAGCATCAGGAGTCATACAATTACAAACAACTAAAAAAAAACTCTCAAACATCAAAATAATAGTGAACAAATCAAACAATTAAATTATCTTACTTAAGTTAATGACGTATTTTCATGTGTTTATCAAGAAGTATTCATGAGATCAACATAGATCAACACAACTAACCAAGGAGGGTCATACCAGGTATCAACACAAAAATAACTTTTAAAGATTCTTAAAACAAGTAACTATTCAAAAACTAAACTCGTAACTCATCTGCAATATTCAACATCTTGAAGAAAAGCCTACCCCCCACATTTCGTAGAGGAAGGATAAGGTAAGGTACCTAATAGGAAAATTTACAACAAAAACTTGACTGTGTCCACGTGTAGGTTGAAAGTTTATAACTACACTGGCCTTGTCTTGCTATACACTTTGTTTTGAACGTCAGGTCAGTAGTTTCAAACGATGGATAATTCTAGTCTTCTCGATAAATTTGTTGTTTGGGGGGCCACACCCTATCGCGATGCGTAATCACTGTCCTTGGACATGGCCACTCCCAAACCGCTGATACTCCTGGTAATCGTGCATCACCACACGATTCGACGATACGGGCACCAGCCCGCAGCAATGGGTAGAAGCAGGTCCTCTTCTCCCAACTGGCCCACGTGGTATCTGGCTGACCCTTAACGACGCGCCTTCTCCCAACTCGAGAAGGGACAAGAGTTCTGGATGGAGCTGCACCACAGCACTCCTTTCGAAATTGCCCTTAACAAGTCCGCCTCAAAAGTCATTCTCTTCGATTGACGAAAACTATCAATGTCACTTCTTGAATAATAAAAACACAAGGGGGGGGGGGGGGGGTTTATGGTGGAAAATGGGAATACGGAAAGGATCCCACCCACTTTCTCAATGATTAGTCCTGACGTCATAATTCCCCTTATTGAACCTGGTATTCTCCCTCCATCGTTATTTGGTTCTATAAAAATTATTTATGGGCGCATGCCCCTTCACATAAACATTAATCAAATTCTAATTTTTCTAATCGTAGGTAAAGCTTTACATTGAACAAAATTCATTCACTACTGATCATCACAAATGGAAATGGTTACTTTCAATTCCTCCCCAGTTTCACTGGATAACTTAGCTACACAACCATTATCTCTGGCTAGTATGTCTTTTAATTCTACCTTTCCACTGGTAGAAGGAACAGCATTTTCTACTGTAGTCGAGATTTCTACAGACATACTGAGGGGTTTCCGATTTCTCAGATATTTTAATAACAGAACTAAAAACATTCCAACTATTACCAATATAGTAATTACAGTTACACTTATTTCTATGCCAAGGGTAGTAACATTGTCCAAGGCGGATACTCTTGGTAGCGTTCCAATACCTACTAGATATGGATTTTTAATAATAATAAATAATAATACACTACTTACAATGGAAAGCGCAATACTCTGTAAGTTTTTCATTACAAATCTTGGTACGTTTTCTGGTTCTCTTAAATGAATCGGGTCTAAAGGGGTTTCAAACTTTGTCAAAGAAAAATTTAAATGTGGTATTAGAGTTGGCCAATTTTCATCTAAACAATCCATTAAGGATGGAAAAACTGTATGTGTTGACGTAGGATGAGGGAAAATTTTCAATTTACGTAACTTCGTCCAAGCAGCTGGTATTACATGTACCAATTGAAATTTAGATTTTGTTAACGCATCACATGGATACAACTCGTTAATTTTAAGTTCTTGGTTTAAATACAAACGACAATCACACGGTACTTCTATATCTACAGCTCCGAGGATGTCTCCACTTCCTAAAAATAAAGATTCATTGTTATGTTTCATGCATTGCAAGTCTAATTTTCCTGACGGGTTTGTTAGGAAGTACCGCTCTGGTCCAGCCTGGGTGATCATCAGTTGGTTTCCGGAATGGCATCGAAACGCACATGTGGTACTAAGATTTTCAACGGTAATCCCCTGAAAAAGAGCCTTTGGACACAAAGCACTACCTAGGGTATCTCCGGAGAACCTGGGAACAAAACACAATTTATCTTCAAATGGTCTACAATCTAATAAATTTCTACCCTGAATAGTGATTAGATGGTCTCCATCCACTGCCAGAAAATTCGGAGCATGATCCAAATGACAAGTTGAGTTCTTCCACTGAAATGGGACTGCGACGAACTGAAACAATCTCCAATTGGAATTTAGTTTAACAATTGGTACTTTAATTTGAAGGTATAAATTTTCCTTGTGGACTTGACATTTACAAATGGGTAAATTAAAATATTTCTGAACTTCTGATACACTTATGGACAACGCATAACCATCCCTATTAAGAATTTCATTTAGCATATTTAATTTCTCTTTCAATTGAGCTGGTGTAACTACAATGGCAGGTATTTTATTTGACCGGCACTGGTCCAGAATCTCTAGTCTTGTAAATGTATGCGCTTGTTTGGCTAATTGAGAGGCCAACAGTACCTGAAACTGGAATGAATGTCCTATGTCTTGAACCATTCCTGAAAACTTAGTCACCATAGTCTCTCGGAGGTCTTTTAAGTAATCAGACAAATTTGTGAATTTTGATTGTACTCTTTTTAGAATTCCGGTCATTCCCTCGTTTATAACAAAAATAGTGTTGCTCATATTTGCCAGTGCCTCATGAGTGTTTAAAATTTGTGATTCCATCTTGTTTATGTGTTCTGACATTTGTTGTTCATTTAGGAAAAGATTATTCAATTGACTATTGACGGCAATGTCACAACACCAATGAAAAAACTCTCCAATGAAATTTAACCCTCGTCTTTCCCGAACTTGAGACTGAAAATCCAATACGTCATCCCCTGCTGCTTCGTTTACCTTATTAATTAGCATGTCAGTATAAATTAAGCTATGTTTTAATTCTTTGAAAATAACACACCCTTCACTTGAACTATTGGAGGGACAAGAAGTGATTTCTTTGATACTATCCTGAATGTCATCTAATTGCATTGGCCAAGCAACCTTAAAATTTACGGGTACCGATGAAGTGTACAATGTTACCTGAGGTATCGGCTCGAAATGCGCTCCCGCAACCACCCCCACTGCTCCTTCAGGTAGCGGTCGATGTTGTCTGCTGCTTCCCAGCTGCAGGAGCACCAGGACGATGTGTAGCATCCTCATCGTCAGTACGGAAGATGATCACGCCTTAAGACTCTGTAAAAATTCTATACAAAACTAAATATTAGACAGGCTCGATTTTTGTTTACAAGTGTTACAAAACTTTCGAATTATTTTTTTTTTCTCTCTCTCTTTGTTTTATTTAGTTATCCACAACCACAATAAAAAAATCTCTATTACATAACTTATCATAACTTATACACTGTAAAAATTTTTCATTCTCTCTACGTTTGTAACTTCGTAAACATCTCTGCCTCGACTCGTCTTCTTTAACCTGTACAGGTTATTAGACAATTTGTCCACCACAACATAAGGACCGAACCATTTATGCAATAGTTTCTCTGACAAACCCTTTTTTCGAACAGGTGTGTACACCATAACCTCCTGTCCTATCTTATAGGTCACCGCTCGTCGTCTGCGGTCATACCTTTTTTTATCGATACCCTGTTGTCTCTTTAAATTCTCTCTGGACTGTCGCAGGATCTCCTTCCAACGAGTACGCAGTCGAAGGCTGTCCTCATCTTCTACAGGCTGACTTAATTGAACATCTGAGGGTAATACAGGTTCTCTACCATACATGAGCACAAATGGGCTAAATTTTAATGTTTCCTGCCTCGCCGTGTTGTATGCCAAAGTGACCAAGGGTACATATTCATCCCAATTACGTTGTGAGGATGCCACATACTGAGATAGCATCATTGCTATTGTTCCATTTAATCTTTCACATAATCCATTTGTGTTTGGCCTGTATCCTGAGGTTTTCAAACTTTGTACATCCATTAACCTAAGTAATTCATTAACGACTTTGGAAGTAAAAACTTTTCCTCTATCTGTCAATATGGAACATGGTACAGAATGGCGACAAATTATGTTTTCTAGTAAAAACTTAGCTACGTCATTGGCGTTACTAGTGGGGGTGGCTTTAGTCTCCGCCCATCGAGTACCGTAATCAATAGCAACAAGAATGTATTTGTTTCCTGACACGGTTTTTGGAAAAGGGCCTAAAATATCGACACCAATACGTTCGAAAGGTTCACAGATAGGTAATGGTTCTAATAACCCTGCTTTCTTTTGAGGAACTCCCTTTTTCCCCTGACATCCCCTACAACTCCTTACATAGGCCTGAATCTCTTTTAGCATATTGGTCCAATAATAACGACGTATAATTTTGTCTGCGGTGCGAACTACTCCTAAGTGACCGCCAAAAGTGGGATTGTCGTGACTTTCCCTCAGAATTTCAGCCTTTAAGCTTTCTGGGACTACTAATAGCTTGTCTCTACCACTTGGGTTAGAGTTATTTTTGTACAAAACACCATTCAGCAAAGAAAAATTTTTCGCTTGTCGGCTTAACTTATTATCGATTCCTGACGGTTGAGTCAACTCAGAAATTAAAGGTCTTAGACTCACATCAGAATATTGCAGCTTAGCTAAATCCACATCATGCATCACAAAAACAGGTAACTCAAGGGATTTTTCTTCGTCAAGGGCTGTCCCTGTGTTGACAGCATTTCTACTCAAACTGTCTACATGTACATGAGTTTTTCCACTACTATAACATACAGTGTACTCATACTCCATCAATTTCAATGCCCACCTGGTTAACCTTCCTGCGCTATGAGCATTAAATTTCAAACGATTCAAATAACATAGGCTATGATGATCGGTTACAATTTTGAATGGCTTCAGGTAAATGTAAGGCCGAAACTGGTCTAAAGCATAAATCAAGGCTAAACATTCAAGGTGAGTTATAGGATATCTAGTCTCAGCTGACGTGAGAGTTCGACTGGCATAGGCAATAGGTTGTAATTTTCCATCAATTCTTTGTAACAATGTGGCTCCTATCCCTAAGGTACTAGCATCTGTATGTATTTCAATGGGCTGGTTTTCCTGGAAGTGAGCTAACACGGGGGAAGAAATCAGCTTTTCTTTCAAAATTTGGAATGCTTGTTCTTGCTTGTCGGTCCAGATAAACTTTTCATTTTTCTTTAGCAATGTCGACAAGGGTTTCGCAATCTGAGAGAAATTTGCTATAAACTTACGATAGAAAGAAGCTAGGCCTAAAAAGCTTCTCACCCCTCGTTGGTCCTTAGGTGTAGGAAATTGTTTCACTGCTACTACTTTATCGGGGTGGGGTCTAATCCCTTCATGGTTAACCAAATGTCCCAACACATCGGTTTCAAAATAACCGAAGGTACATTTTGACGGTTTCAAGGTTAAATTAGCATTTTGCATCCTTTTAAAAACTTGTTCTAATCGGTCAAGATGTTGATTAAACGTACTGCCCACTACTAGAATGTCATCCAAATAGACTAAGCATGAACCCCACTTTAACCCTGCCAAAGTCTTATCCATGTATCTCTGAAAAATTGACGGAGCGGTTTTCAAACCAAAAGGAAGGGTTTCAAAACAAAAAGTACCATCGGTGGTAACAAATGCAGTTTTTTCCTGATCCTGTTCAGCTACTCTCAATTGGTGGTATCCTGAATTCATATCCAAGTGAGTAAAATACTTAGCACCAGTCAAGTGACTTAAGAAATCATCTATTCGAGGAAGGGGGTATTTATTATCCTTAAGAATAGTGTTAAAACGACGGTAGTCCACACACATCCTATAATCGTTGTCTTTTTTTCTAACAAGAACAACTGGTGAACACCAACTCGTGTCACAGGGTCTCACAATCCCATTTTTAATGTGTTCTTGTACTATGTTATGAATAATTTCCCGTTCCCCAGGAGAAACTCGATAAGGTACAGATGATATGGGTGTGCTGTCCCCTGTATCCAGAAAAACTACTTCCTCTTTTGTTCTCCCTATCTGGCTGGGGTCCCAACTGAAAACATTTTGATATTTATACAACAACTCTACCAGTCTGTTTTTTTTGTTCCTCTGGTAACTCTGGATTAATGTTTAATTTAGACACATCAAAATCGACATTATTTTTATCTCTAGCTTGTAATACCTTAGTTACTTCTTTGTTCTCGATACTGGGTGTTTCCTCAAACTCATTTAAATATCCTAATTTCATTCCCTTATGAAGAGTAACTGACTGGTTAGTAGTATTAGTAACCCAAATGTGAGTATGCTGTTTTCTGTTTACAATACTCCTAGGTACAAGTACAGAATATCTGTTGTAAATATCCTCCTTAGGCTCTATCAGCACCTCATCAGGTAAATTATTTCCTTCAAAATTAATTTCGATAAGATGATGCATCCTTGGCTCTACTCTAACATGATTGTGAACTGTCACACAACCTAACCTGAAAATATTTTCTGGCTCGATTTGGCTTAACTCCTGTGTTCCATCCTGACCTACATTATGATTAACCCGATTTTGGTTTTGATCTACTTGAATTTTGTCTCTTTTTACTTTGGTTTGGCTTTTAACCTCCCTTATTTCGGTATTTGTGGTATTTACGAAGCAATCAGGACGTGTTATGGTCAATGACATTTTCTGGCCTCCCTTACAAGAAATTTCTGCTCCATATTTGGTTAAAAAATCACATCCTAAAATGATCCCTTTTATTGGGGCTTCCACCAGACCTACCGCATGTGAATAAACATACTGTCCTAATTTAAATCTTAATTTGGCCATCTTATTAAGTTTCTGAACTCTTCCTGAGACTCCTGTAAAACCTCTTGGTTCTGCGGATTTCCAACAACTTTTCGGTACTAATCTATCCTCAATTAGTGATACCGCAGCTCCTGTATCGATAAAAACGGGGATTTCTTTTCCGAACATTTTTGTCTTCTGACTTAAAATACCGTCATTTTGTAAAAGAGACATTTGGTTAACAAGGGACGAGTTGTCACCCCGACCGACTCTCGCCCTATTTAGTTTCCCTGTTGTGACGTTTTGCAATCTCGTATCAAGTGACCTGGTCGTTTGCATTTTAAACAAATCGGCCTACCATCTGAGGTCCACTGTGGTCTGTCAGTTATTTTTGGAAATGAATTACTTGGGGTCTGCCTGAAAAAATTGTTGTTCTGATTTCGATGGTATTGTGTTAGTGTACTGTTATTTTTGTAATTTCCTCCCTGAGTTCTAAACTGTGACTTTGGTTGTGCCTGTAATCTCATGGTATCTAGTTCCCCGCGTAATTGTTTTAATTGTTTATTAAACTCTATCAAACTGTCCTCAATTCTCGTGTTGATAGATGACAATTCTCTTTCTGGTGTTTGAATTTCTTTAAGATTTCTGATAGGTACTTGTTCCTGTTTCGAATTTACCCACTGTGTCCTCTCATGATTTTTAGCGTAATACAGACCTGCCTCAATATTCCTCAAATTACCTAGTAACTGTTCCACAGTATTGTTTGGGAAAAGCATAACTTTCTCTACAATGTCTGGCCTTAACCCACGCAATACATATCTAACCTTACTAGCTTCATTCATCTTAGCATCAAGTCGGTTACAAAGATTCAATATGTCGTACACAAATGACTCGAAAGGTTCATCTACTGCTTGTACTCGCGCCTGCAATCTTAACTCTAAGTCCTCTATGTGACCCACTCTCACAAACGCATCCCTTAATTTATTTGCTAATTCCTCAAATGTAGTTAAATTCTCCAATGTGCTCTCACAGCTGTCATACCATTTTAAAGCAGGCCCTCTCAAAAATGTAGGCAAGTATGACAAACATTTTTGCTCATTCCACCCATTTACCTTGGCTGCTCTGCGAAACTGTTTTAAAAATTCCTCAACCTCCTCACATCTCTTTCCAAAAAAATATCCCGGGTCCACAAAACACCTGCCTGTCTCCATGTTTAAATTCTGATCTTTCAATTCTGGTTTTATGTCGCTTAATTTATCTTTTAACACTTTCAATGATTCATCATCTGACGAAGAACTACTATCACTGTTCTCAGGGTTTTTTACTTTGTCATCCAATATTTCAATTGTGTATTTACTAGCCATCCCTAATAGACTCCACCTTAAATTATTTTCATTAGTCCTTAACTTAAGCATACATTTCACATTTCACCTTAAATTAATTATTGTTAGACAAATACAGCCATCCCTGGTCTCCCACTGGTTTCCTGAAATAACCTAAAATAAATTTTATTATCATTACACAATTAATCCTATAAACACATCAATCTTAATACACCAGCTGCACTGCATGCTCTTCTTCTTCACTAAAATAAATCAAAATGTTAGACCACACCTAACACTCTTATCTTAATTTATTTTTCAGTATCCCAACATTCTTTATACCTACTAACCGGCGATCTCCACCATTTGTCACGTCTCACTTTCAGAGGGGGGGTTCAATTCTTCAAAAATGTAGCTCTGAACATAAGAAACTCAAAACATTAACTAGCCATAGAGCATCTCACTGAGGATTGAATCTTAGTAGGTGTATTCTTATACAAGAATAGAAAATCAGGATACTGAGAAAAAAATAAGAGTAACCTAAAAACAATAGAACAATCACATTTATTTATAACAGTTAAATAAAGCTGACAAATAATGAGGCACCTTCCATGTCCGCTACCAGCCTTATAGATATTCCGACAGAAAAACAATAAACCATATATAAGATTTTCTTAGTAGTACTAACACATTAACATAATCGTAATAATTTCCTCCAGGCCACCCAGTGATACCAAGCTTCATTAGCTCTTCCACAACTTCATTTTTAAAATTTATTAAGAACATCCACTACCTTGAAACGGATTTTAGAAATTATTTAGTTTAAGTTTATAACGTCATCATTTACATGAAAAGACAAGGATCGTGATGCAAACAAATTACCGAGTTATACTTGAAAATAAAAAGGGAACGGTAGTGCTCAACGTATTACACGTTAAAACCACTAAGTTTCTAAGAACAAATTATTTATAAGAGCAAATAATACACCAAACGAGAATTTTTAAAGTTAACTACGAAGAAACACTGAAGGCTAAGAGTCCGGCATCACTCAGGCGCCATTTCCGATAGCACTCACCTAACCATTACCAAGTCGCCGCGCGGCCGGGCAGCATGACAGCCTTCCACAGGATTACCGCCCCGCGAAAACATTTTACATCTCTTTTAAGCTATTTTCTTGGCCGCAAAACCCCTACGGGGAAAACATCCTGACGGGAAGTTTTCCTGTGTTTTACAAACACGTAAAGTTATTACAACAAGCCGGCCGCGCGGTCGGCCGCGCCAGGTTGCCCACGTAGTCAGAAAACCGGCCGCTAGATTGCGACACTCGCCTGCGCACGGCGACTGCGCACAATCTGCGCTCTCAGCTGGCCTCAAAAAAAAACGACAAACAAGTCTGCGCCGCGTTTCTCTGGAACTGCAGCAAACAACGTGTCAGCTGGCCTGGCTGAAACGCGGTCACGCCTGCGTTCCCAGACAAAGACGTGCAAGACTCGCACTCTTCCAGCCCCCCCGCAAACCCAAATCCAACAAAGGTGTTACCCCATCTTAGCGTGAGGGAAACCAAGTCCCGAACTAGCGAAAAGAATTTAAAAATTGTATTTTCAACAAATAAACTAATTAAATAAATTAATGATAATTTTGAGCTACGCGACAATATATGCCACTTTACAGATAGTTATCGCAAAAAAGTACATGGGTTAGTTCTAGCAGTTTTTGGTACTCTTTCTAATCCTCTTGGGAATAGACTTAAGACTCCCTGTGAAACAGCATTACGTACAGACTCGGAGTCGTATGTGTTTTGAATTATTTTAAGCATACAATATTTCCTGGTAAAAAGTATATTTCTTTAGCTCTGAGGAAACATTTTTTATGTTTTCTGCACACTCCATATGTAGTGTCATTATTCAAATTCATGAAAGATCTCACATATGGCCAGGCCATTGGATTAACTTGGTGTCCTCGTTTCTATAATTTTTTCCTTGTGCATAAACTCTGTACTCGCAAAGTCCTCTTCATCTTGAACGGGTTTTTATTTTCTCTTCTTTACAGTTGCCACTTTGTCATCAACTGTATTTACCATCATGGGTGGCTCTTCTTTATTTTTAAATTCGGCGATACGATTAATGATTGTTTTAAATATCTCTTCATTTTACATTTCACGTACAAGTCTTGCTCTTCTAGCAAGTACATGTTTTCCACAGACTTTATGACACTATGAAAGTCGCTGGCCAATTCCGACATTGTACTGGCTGAAAACATATTGCAAATCTTATTTGTATACTTATTTATTCGTCCACAGAAACTTCTTCCTTGTGTTTGTCAAAGACCTGTTTTTTGTTGTCAAATGAGTAAGTGAAACATTCAGACTACTTTGGAAAGTCCTCAAATCATCACGAGTAGTATATATTGGTTCCTCCGAGGATAGGCTTCATGCATTGGTGCCTGGTGCTGGTCCGTCATCTTCGATTGTGATGTCACTGCGGATATCTTGGATGATCTTTGACCTTAACATTTGACCCTGACCATAGCGGCCATCTTTATTCCACCATATTGGATTTATCATCTTGTTTTCTAGAACTTTCTGCCATTTTGAATTATGATTTCATCGTTGCAATTTAGGTCATGGCCTCCATCTTGAAAATCCGTAATTATTATCAGAAAAAACTTAAAACTAAAAAATTTAATTAATCAAACTTAAATAAATTATTATTTAAAAATGCACTTACATAATAGAGTCTCAGTTCGAACCCGCCGAAACCATTTGATTAATATTGGCGATGGTTCCTTCCTCCACGGAAGCCACTGGCAGAATGACCTCCCACCACTAATGCCAAGATGTGTATATATATATCGCCAGCTACTATGATTTCATGTCCGCATCTTGTTTTCGTCTGCTAGAGTGCGTTGCCACCATATTTTCATCCTATATAGTGCAGTAATTTTTTAGTGCCAGGGCACCTGATATCATTGAAATTGTGGTCTATCTTGGAAATCTGTATTTATTTATCTATAAATTCGGGGAAAAGTCGAAAATTTATCAAAACAATCTGTTATCAATATTCTTATTGATTCAATCGATTCCTTTTCTGGGTTCAATTCTTGATTGATGCAAACAAATATTTTATGTAAAAAAATATTAATTTTTATAAATATGGTGGAAAGACCTAAAAGAAGCTTAAATTCCTCTATTTCAGCCTGCAGTAAGTCGAAGATGACATTTGACAGCCATCTTGGAAAATTTTATCTATTTAGTTAGAAATTCAAGAAAAATTACAAAATTCATCATAAGAAATCACTTGTTAATATAATAAACTATATTCATCCATGTTTCGATACTAGATGGAAGCAAAAAAGCTATTTTAGACAAAAAATACTTTTTAAATAAAGCATTTTAAAAATCCTGAAAGCAGCTTAAGTTTCTCATATACCAGCTTCCAGTAAGCCAATATGACCGCCATCTGAAAAATTTGTATTTATTGACATAGGTATTAAGAAATTATTCCATAATTCATTAAAAAATCAGTTATTTAAATAATAATCGACGCAATATATTTCCGTCCTTAAAATTTATTCTCGACAGTGTTAAGGGTAACTAACTATAGCTGAAAATTAATTTTAAATCCTGCTTCCATTATCTTTCGTGGAGTTTACAATTCTAGACAATATACATGTTCGAAGAATTAAATATGTTGTCGCGCTGTCTATAACGGAAGTCTATTTATCTTTGAAACTGGGATATTCTTTTATGGACATTTTTTATTTCATATTACAGTGCTATAGGTCGGGGTTCAATAGGGTGCTTAAAGCAACAAGACACCTAATTTAGACACGTGACTATATTGCACCACAAAAAAGGCCTCACTATACCGAATGCCCTTCTAATGCCCGTAACACTAGTTATGTTAAATTCTGTGGCGTTCCCAACACCGTGGCACAACTCAAATAATTAGTGTGTGACCAAGTATTGTAGTGCCCACTGTAAATTTTAGAGGTCCTTTATAACCGTTTGATAAATATAAACACAAAAATAATTACCCCATATGTATATGAAGCTCGTCACTCTATAGAAGTTATATTTTAGCATGTAAATACTTTTATTTTTTTATTTTCCTTCTTCACTAGTAGGAAAATCAATTTGCTACACTGTACAGCACTAAAAAATTTATTTCTTGACAACCCATTGTTTCACAAAGCGTATGTGGTTAAGCAGGTCATCCCATTAGGGTTATTAATACAAGTAAAGATTGACAAGTTATTTATGTGCCACGAGTATGTCACCATTCAGTGTTAAACCTAAAAACTATGTGGATTTCTGCGTCATTCACTTTTCATTCTATACATAGCAGCGATAGCGGATGGTGAGCAACGGGCTTCGTGCGAGAAGATAGATTCAATTGGGACTGATGCATCCTGTTGTGTGTGCGGCGGACGAGAGAGTAGTGCCAGGCAGTGTGTCGGGACAGAGGTGCACGGTAAGATACGAGCACTATAGACAGCCACTGTTGAACTGAGCTGAATTAATTAAGAAGTAATTTAGCATCAAACATTACTTTTAATGTGGTAATTTAATTAATAATGTAAATATTATTTAATAAATAAATCTTCAAGTATTTTTTTTTTGGGTTATCCTTTCTGGTCCTATTTTCTCTAATCGTGATAATATTCTTTTGAAAATGGTAAGATACGTATAATTTTTTTTTCAAGTTAATTCCCAGCAAACATGTCAATGAAATTAATTGGTGGGTAGATGGTATAGCATGGATTCATAAAATAAACGTACAAGGAATAATTTACATGTGGTTCTGAAATGAATTTTGTTTTATTCGGACATAGCATTACGAGGACATGGAGGTCATAAAAAACCGATAATAAAAAAATTCCCATCAGATACGTGATAAAACATAGCCTTTGCATAAAATGATGTCGGGAAACTTTTTCATGTCGAAGTGAAACCACCAGACAATAGATTTCAAGCCACGTTCTCTGTAATGTGAGTCCAATGTTTTATTCATACGTCACCTTACTCCCTCCTATGAAAAAAAAATTGTATAAATCCATCTGCGTTGCGAAAATTTAAGGGATCCCCTAGTCATTTGTGTATTTGTTTTAGTAAGCCGGGATGCTAGTGCTTCTAGCGCAGTATCTCATTCAGGCGCAAGGTTCTGAATATGGTGCGAAGTCTTCTAGTCGTGCATAGTACTACTATGAAATTTTACCGGTAAACATAACATTATATGGCGGAGGAATGAATTTTAAATGTGTAATGCAATCAGTTAGGCTCTTTCAAGAATCTTAACAGCACTATTAACGTCGAAACATTTTTCTCTAAACACATGTTTTAGTTTTTTTCACTCTCCCAAAACTGCACTAAAAAATTAAATATGTTAACAGAATTGCCCATCCAACCTGAGCACATTTATATATTTTATTTTGTAAGCATACACCACTCGGATATCTTGAGCAGTTTTCGAAACACGTGGTTTATTCTGGAGCTCTGCGCACTGAATGTGAGCCCTGAGGTCATGCGGTTGCCTTCATAGTCTTTTTCCGCTGGTTTTTCCGCTGGTTTTTCCGCTCCCTGCCAGGGCTGCGCACCTCCGAGGCAGCAAGGACAGCAGGTCTGGCGCGTAGCCACGCTTGTTGAGGCCGGCTGGTTCGAAACATGTCATCACTTTAATAACACTCGAGCCAGAATTGTATTTAAAAACCTGTATTCGGCGAGGCGCAAAGAGATTGTTCGCATTTTACAACTTCTGTAAACAACTATAATGATGCATTAGCATTGACTAGGCTTCCAAACCTAATCGTTAGCTTCCGTAGCTGGATTCAGAACACCTCTCTGCTTTACGAACTTTCCGTAAGTGGACGGTCAATTTGGAAGTAAAGTTAAGCCATCATGTTTTAAGTTTTCGTCTGGAACCTTCGTTAAATATTGTCATTCCTTTAACCAATATACACACCAGCTCTAATTTCAGTCAGAGCTGAGAACATAAACTTATTGGGAATGTTTAAATTTTCATGTTTGTTAAATAAAGCTTAGCCAAAAAATGGCAAAAATTAAACAATACTTAGACATCATTCTGCACACCAATTAGGTACTTATGTAATATCAAAACAAGTATAAAATGGTGAAATGAAAAAAAAAACAATATGTATTGAATCAAAAAGAAACTGTTTTACGTGACTATAAAACATATTATTTATATTATTAACATCTTATTATCTAACGTTAGCGTAAGTTGTATAAGTTAGCGACAACCTACGAATTTCTGTTCAGGTTAAAGTCAATAAATAGATTTATATTTTTGAAATGTTATTCAGTAGTGGTTGTTCATTGAGGTAGAGCACCTGGCTTCATTCCTATTGTAAGACCAATAACAAACACTTATGTTTATTTATGTTTGAATATAAACTTACTACGTGAACTTCAATTAATGTACCAAAATATTTTACCCGTAAAGGATTATTTTTCAAAATTCGTATTAAAATTTTAACACCTATGTTTAAGTCCGTAAAATAATAATAAGTGATTACTTAACAAGAAAATAATTACACTATCTAAAACAAAGGGGTTGTTAAAAATAAGCTAAGATTTATTCTTTGAGATATATAAAAAAAAAAATTTTTTATCCAACACCTCAGCCATTCCACAAAAAGTAAAACCAAAGCATGAATTGTAAAATAATTTTGCTCATTATAATTTTATACCTGCTGTGTATATGGTAAAAGTGCAAAGTTGATGAAAGTAATCATAAAAATTTTTTTAACTTTTTCCTCAGGGTTTTGTTATATTGGCATGTTGTGCAAGACACGAACTGCAAAAATCTCTTTGATAATAACATATTTGAATAGTTATAATGTCTATGGAGTGGTCAACTGTGAAAGTTGAGGTTATATATTCCAGGTAGCTTGAATCGTGTAGTATTCTGAGAGACTAAATTCAAGCAGGAAAAGGTTAGTTTAATAAATTATTTTTACAGTCATTTGTAAACAACTTTCATGTCACATCCGTTACCATAAACTTGTAAAAGTTTATTTTATGGTTACTTCATTAAGTTTGCAGTCATATAATTTGGAAATATAAATAATCATCTCAAAAACTTTTATGTTAAATTTTATAACAATTTTAAAAGCGGTTTTTAATGTAAAATGTTGGTAATGGACTTCACACATTTAATTTGGTAAAAAATGTGAAAAGTATTTATAAGCCAAAAATTGCTCAGTAAAAAAATTAAACATTCTCAAAACCATTGTTAGGATTGGTACCTTGTTCTAGGTGGCTATAAGTTAATACAAACTCCTTTGTTTTTGTTCAAAAAGCTTTTCTGAGAAAAACATGAATCCTAATGTTGAAAATTACAATTTGCGTTTCTAACAAGAGCTTGAATAAAGACCTTTAGTTTTAAGGAAGTTGAGTGTGTCGTTGTTTTGCTTAACATCTTGAATTGTGGTGTGACATTTGGTCAAACTATTTAGTTCCATGAATGATATATTTTCAGTTTCATGTTAATCAATCACTTTCTAGTGTTGTAGCAAGGGCAAAACCTTTGTCAGTAGAATTTTTCAAAAGTCACTAACTCAATTCTTATATTTAGCCAACCAGCACCCTCTAATAATATATTCCCTTTCTTATTTCAGGCAATGGGAAAACCAAAAGGCTTACTGATGGCAGAGTCTAGGAAGAGGAAAAAAGAAGATCCAGAAAAGTGGTACTTGTGCCTTCAGAAAGATCGCGATAGGAAAAAGAAAGCCAGAAAAAAATATAACTTGTCAGGTCATACTTTTGACAAAAATGAAATATAAAATAAGAGGGTAAAGGCTAGAGCTCGAGAGCAAAAATGTAGATTACGAAAAATATTAGCAGCCACTGAACGTGATCCCCCAATTTCCAAGTATGGATCTTATCAATGACCACAAACTCTTGGGAAAGCAGTGAAGAAGGCTGTTCCAGCACTGCCATCAAGTCAACGAAAACGTATAGCAGTAGATCAAGAGCTAGCTGGAAGTACATTTAGCCCTGAAGTATGCAAGATCTTCCAAAACACAAAAAATTCACCAGTGAGTCGGAATGAAGATATGTGCTCTTTAGTGACAGATTTTTACAATTCTGATGAGATAAGTCGCTAATCTCCTGGTAAAAGAGATGTAAAGGCCATTAAATCTCCCGTTACTGTAAAAAGGGAACAAGTTCCGATCCGTCACATGTTTATGAATATTGGTGAAGCATGCGCTGAATTAACTGAAAAATACCTAGAAACAAAGATGTCTCGTACTATGTTTTTCATGCTTCAACTACCTCCAGTTCTTCCAGCTAGTATGACTCCACATAATGTTTATATATGCAGACATCATCTGAATGTTTCATTCATGGTTGAAGCACTTGCTTCACAAGTGGGTGAATTTCTATCAAATACTATCAAAGTGTTGTGTTCTGTGTGTTAAAACACTGAAAATGAAAACTGTATGCTCAATTACTGCAGGGACTGTTTGTATTATTTAAGGCAGTTGTTACCATACACCATAAATCCAAGCGCTATAATTAAGAGCGCGTGGGAGATAATATTTTCTCGCGCGCGGTCAGTTGAAGTGGTTCATTTTTTCCTCGTAGGATAGCGTTGCCTTCGGCCACGGGCGTATGGTGCGAACCCAAGTGGAGATACCGCGAACTATTAGGAAAACGGAATGTCACCGCGAGTAAGGAGGGGGGGGGGGAAGTGAGACACAAAGAAGAATGAAGGACGGCTGATAGGGGTGGGATGAGTCAACTGTAGCAGCCAACGCAACGGCTTTGTGATGTGCTGAGAAGCACAAGACGACACTGGACTATAACGCCCGTTTCATACATAACCAGGCAGAGCGGATAGAACATTTTTTTTTTTTTCGTTTAAAGGAACGCCGTTTTTATGCTTAACCGTTTCGGCGTCCGTGGATGTTACTGTGTGATACATCACTTCGTTTAAATAAAAACCGTACAACAGTTCTGGTACATAAAATATTACAAAGTAAATTTATCACTCATGTTTATATTACATTTTACTGCAAGCGAAACAAAAAAAATAGAACTTTCGATACAAGGTTACACTACATACCTAATAGTTTAGTATTGTCATCTGTCTGACAACTTCAGAACGAAACTTCTTATCTATACCTTTTTTAATACACTTGACGTTTCTGACTCGTGTTTTGTAACAAATGTACCGTTGATTTGTAGAGAATAAAACACAACATAATTTGTTAATAGTTTGAGAAGATAACAGCATATTAATCTCTGAAAAATCACCGATCTCGGCACTTTCCGCATTACAAAATATCGGCTTGACCTCAACTTTTTCTGCTATTATCGCGCGAGGTTGCGTTAATACCAATGGCGCGTCCTGATAGGCTGGAACAGTTTTCCGCTCTGTCTGGTCAGCGTTGTCTGGATGACCCGAATTACTAGGCACTGGCTCAGGCAACTGAAGCTGAACTACTCCAGGAAATATTATTCTAATCAGTTTGCTAGTGTACTATTTTCTACATGAACATTTGCTAATTGTTTCTCCAAATTTCGTTTCGAAGTTTAAAAAAAACATGAAGTCCGGGTAGTCTACGTTTTTGATTGAAAAGTCAAACAAGAATTTGTCTTTTTTTTTTTCTCCGCAATGGACCTAGATACTAGTTTCTATATTTTCTCTAAATCAAAATGTCCATACTTTAATTTTAACTTTAATTTAACTTTTATAAATGTATGTTGTGTATAATTAAGATTACCTTTTTTTATCGATCAACATAATATTTGCTCCGTAACCAATTAAGTGAACTTAAAAGTGAATGTTACTGGCATTACAGTATATTACACATAAATTATTATTATTATTGAAATCACAACTGGTAATCATAATTTAAACAGAACTATTATAATCTATTTCATTGTCCGAATTTTGACGTTTAGCTTGTGAGAAAGGTCTCTGTAAACAGGATTGCAAAGATCTTTTTTTACCAGAAAACTATTGGACTGCCAGAAACTTTCTAAAAAAGTGAACGTCAAAATTCGGACAAAATGGACTTCATCTCAATGTAAGTTATATCTGTTTTTCGAAATTGAATGACAGTTCACTATATAATTATTGTGTTATGTTGAAATTCAGCCAAGTTCTCGCTACAGAAAGAAAACTTATGTCTCTTCTCATATAACGTAGTAACGTAGAACATGGTCATTGTAACTACCCACCTATGTATATACTACCTCTGAAGGTTCAATTACTGAACTCGCATTCACGTTGGCCTTAGTTTTAATCATTTTCCAGCGAGTCTTGTTATATTTTAAGTAGTGTATCTATATTGCGGCAAATTTTAGACTAAATTATATGTGTCGTTAAGAGCGTCTATGGTGGAAGGCCGCGGCCTAAGGTGTGGGAGGGCTTGCTGCCTGTCGCTCAGTGGCTATTTTGTAATTGAAGCTACGGTTTATCTAAATATGATACAGATACTATAACAGCTAATGAGCGACAGCCATTAACCCTAGCACACCGCGGCCTTCCAATAAAGATGCCCACGAAAGAGCCCATCGAAAATTAATATTGAAACATGTAATAAATTTGGGTGAAAAATTATGTATTAATTTAGAATTTTTTTTCGTTCATGTTACGTAGCGTTTTCTTTCAATTGGCTAGTCATAGGTTCAGAAACTTAACCAAAGTAAGTTTACTCTTGGTTATTGAGCACTATATATAGAATACATATAAAGTTGACATATATACACAACGACTATTTAAAACATACGTACAAACTTCGGCAGGCTGTTTCTGGAAAGAATACAAGACGAAAGCCTAATAACCACTTTACTCATTAATTGAGTTACGAACCTCCGAAAATGGAATTTTCCATATCTTGAAATTAACATCATCAGTAAGTAAACTGTGGCATATAATTTTTTTAGAAAGGAAACTTTACACCTTGCAAACGTGCTTTGTAATGCCTGCCCCGGTTTTTTTTATTTATTATTAGCTTTTCAGGAGGTAAAATGTGCTAAAACAGAAATGCAGTTATATTCATTGAAGGATGTTCATTACAACCTACGTATCTAGTGGTGAAAAATTTGCGTTCTACAAAATCATCAGACGCAGTGCAAGTTATTCAAGAATAAGAAAATTTGATTTTTGGGGGTTCAAAACTCCGAATCCATTGACGAGAAAAGTATGGTACACAGGTTTACGTCTTGTATTTTCGCCAGGAATATTATGCCAGAATTTGTCAGTATGTTTTAGATACACGTTGTATATAGAATACATTAGAAAGTTTACATATATATTTATATGGAATACAGTAGAAAGTTTACACATATAATATATATAATACATCACTAACTTTAAAAATGTATATAGAATACTTTAGAAAGATGACATTCCGTGTTCGGCCCTTGCAAGAATCGAAGTTTTACAAATCGCATCCACAAAATAATAAGTAATGTGTGCAGAAAATATAAAAGATTATGGAGTAGGTACCTATATTTTAAGAAAATTATATGAAATGAATTTACAGTAGGATAGGTCCATGGGCGTATATAAAAGGGGGGGGGATTTTTGGCTCATTTGGGTATGTAGTAAAGTTCAAGGTCACATAGTCGTGTATGTATTAATAAAAAGTCACGAAAATGAAATATTGTCAGTAACATTAAATTTGGGGGAAATACAATATTTCAAAAATGTTACGTGTTATGGGGTCAAAGGGTCAGGGTCTCTTGGCGTAGTGCAGGATGTCTGTAATGGTGTAGGTGAAGCACCTTTATTGACTCAGTTTGCATGAGTCATTTTAGGCAGTCTCGGTTTTTCGCGAAAAGAGCCCGAAATCCTTCATGTTGGTTAGCTAAGTATTAGTAACGGTTCTTAAATTTCATTAAGATTTTCGGGGTATCAAATTGCTTCGAAGCTGTAGGTTCCAACAAGTCTTTGAGCGATAAAATACATAAACTTTCAAGTTATTTTCCACCAATAAGTTTTTTTTTTTAAATTACTATATAAAGTACGTCAAAATTTATTTTGAAATAAAGCATAGTCTTAGTAGAAAACCACATATGATACCACAAATTAACGATTAATTGTTAAAGATGGAATAGTACCTTAGTAGCCATTGCAATTTGTTTTCTATTCATCTGTTCATGCGTATTTATGAAATTTTTAGACACGAGAGAATTTTTACAATGTTCTCCAGTTTCAGTCGCGGTGAAAATTACGATTATTGTAATGTACTCGCACAAAACAGAACAAGGGTTCAAAAAGGATTCACCGCCAAAAGTAGTACACATTAAATAATTGAAGCTATAGCATCTCGTAAGATTCGTTTACCGTGCCCAAAAGTTTGAAATACTCCTCACTTACAAATAAGTGTAACTATGTTACACCGCGTACTGATACAAACATTTCGGGACCAATAACATTTTACGATGTAATTATAATATTCTATTATACTGTACTCCTCCCCCGTGTATCCGGCATCCAGTTATCCGGAACTACAGTTGAGGAAAACATCTGCTGGCCCGTACAACCTCACAACACGATGCCCTCCTCCCTTTACTTTTTCCCCTCCGTCAAACCCACAACACCCATTCACTTGCCTTTTATGGTAGACGCGGTAGTTGCTTACAGCGTTACACCTTATCTTTCAGGTCGCACGTCGACCTCGGCCGGCCGCTAGTGCTAGATAGTGAATTGGCAATGCAGTTGTGCCGTATATATTTTGGACGTTTAGTATTTGTTTTTACTGTGTTATGTGATGTCAGCAACAATTAACATTAATGTGTGTCCAGATGTAGCAATATAAAATATGTTATGACCAAAAAGAGTCCTGGATAGCCGTTTTTAAATCCTCTGAAATCATGTTTTTAATAGAAGCGATATATAATTGCTATGCTACGCTTATTTGATAAGTTTCTATTCACGTGTGACATTTCAAGAGTAGTACAGTTAGAGCACCCCTCAACAATAAGTCCCACAAGCGGAACTCCCGATATCCGGAACTAATTTTCCAAAAAAATTAAAACATTACAAAACACCTCCAAAACATTTCCGCACTGGAACGAGGCGTTTTTGCTTTTGCCTGACTGTACATGTAGGCGCGCGCGCGCACGTCTGTCAGAGAGCTAATTATAGCCTGTCTTTCCCGCGCATTACGTAAATACACCGCTGGTTTTCGCGTAGGACGTGAATTACTATAAAGATATTTATCCTATAAGTAGTTTCATTGATTCACTATGTCAAGTAAACGGAAAATTCCGGCCGGCGCGAGAGTATGTACACCGACTCCCACTATACACGCTGACACACGTGATAGCGAGTAACATATACTTCCAATGTGTGATGCTTTCAGTTTGTAGACAATAATTTAGTGTGCAAATATGTATTATGTAAATATTTTCTTTAATATATGGTTAAAAGTCTACTTTTATCTGTATTTTCTATCTCTGTGTTTTTAAACAAACTACCTCACCCGAACCCTCTTCACCCTCCTCTTCAATCACGCACGCCCCCACCCACCCACAGAGATAAGAAACACCCGCTTGCCAGCTTTCTAGAATGAAGGTTATTTAACCAGCCCGGAGTTTTACGACCCGGTACGTTTTGAAAACAGTACTTGTAGATCTACATATTTTTTATTGTATGGTTTTATAACTGTGGAAAATATTTACAGTAGAAGTTTGGCTATACATATAAGTTAATATGTGCAGCATGTAAAGGCCTATTTATTTGCCTCCCTACCGCAACTCCCCTTACCCGGAATTTTCCCATAACCGGAATAGACCTCCCCCCAATGATTCCGGTTGAGGAGTGCTCTACTGTATTGCATAAGGCTGTGCGAACGTTCGAAATTTCGAACTCGAACCGAACTTTGAAATAGTTCGGTTCAAGTTCGTGTCAATAAATTTGGGTTCGAGTTCGTTTTTTGTGACAACACTTGTTAGTTTCCACATTTTAATAATACTAGAACCACGATTTTACGTATGCTCACGGCAAGGGCGCCCATATGGCAGTTTGTAAGGGGGGGGGGGGCCAGACTATAAAATAGTTTGTTGGGGGAGGGGGCAGACCTTCAAAAATTGACAAAAAGTGTCAAAAATTACCATTTTCCAAAAATCCTCAAAAACCCATACATTTTTTCCTCTTCCTGAAAGCTGGGGGAGGGGGCCACGGCCCTACCCTGCCCATGGGTATGGGCGCCCTTGGCTCACGGTTCCAAGGATGACATTCGTAAAATCGCTGCCTTTGTAAAATCGGGGCTGGCCCATTTGCCCCCCCCCCCCCCCCTTTTCACCCCAATTTATTTCTTTAACTTTTCGAACTAAATACATTTGGTATTACTTGTGTGTATTTTGTCGTTATAAACAACATATCATTAAATATTAACGACTATTACCTACTGCAACGAGGGGGAAAAAAACCTCCGGCCGCAGCACATAGAGTAAGTAAAGGGAGAGGCGCTACTCCCATAGTAATGATCGTTTGCTTAAATTTGTAAACAAAACCCTTGCGATCATACCATTTCTTTGCAACTTGACAACAAAAAAATTACAGCCAGATACAACCTGAGAAAGGTTTAGTGTGTGATAGTTGGCACCTTTGTAGTCGCCATATTTTATATTGTTTCGATAAAGGCTACTGATATTGTAAAATTGCTTTATGTTAGTCCTTATAATGGGACGATAAACTATTTCCGCAATAGAAAAAAAAAGATTAATAATGGATTCGAACCCTCAAACGTTGGTTTAGAGCTATGACGCCTTTACCCACATGACCACCAATTTATTTAGAGTACAGTTCAACAAGTGTATTTACTTATAGAACATTTTTCTGCACTAGTAAAGTCCAAATTAACTATACAGCCAGATTGAAACTGATGATCGTTTAGTAATGAATTTTATTTCTGTATATTATATTTATTTTCCATTCCATTATTAATTTTTTTTAATTTTCAACTTCAAAAACTACAGTAGCAACCCTAGCAGGTAATATGGAGAACGACAGGCCAACGTGCTCTAATTTTCGTTTTCAGCAAAATGCCACGCAGCATCTAGTTTTCAGTGGCCTTTTTAAATTATATACTTTTACTTTCAAATCCCATTATTACCACGAGACAATACAAAGATGGCCGTATGTAATTATAATAACTGGATATGTAATAAACTTAAGAGATCAAAACTTGTAATTTTTTTTCCGATGTTGGTGAAACATGGTATGATCTCATTTTTAAGGATTCAGTTTGTCCTATCTACTGTCACCAGCGTGTCGTGGAATGCGCACTGGCTTCGCCTGCCCGGCGCCGCCCGCCCTTTCCCACGCTATCTTCCCACGCTGCGGCCGGTCTCGGATGCTCCTCTGCGTACGGAGTGCCCGACATCTGTGTGTGGACGCGTGAACTACGATGTGTAAAATTAGTTTTTCGTACACCGATTACAAAGGTAACGGCGGAACAGATTTTTCAGCTGGTATTGCTTCTAAATGCATCCTGCTGTTTCTAACTCATGCACACATATGTGTTGTATAATATTATTATTTTGTTTCCCATTTACAATCAAATTATACTAGCATTCGTCTACTAAACTTCACCGTTTTTAGGAATAATTAGTTAATAAAATAAGACACATACCAAAATTTCGAGTAATAAGATTTTATGATCCATCCTTTCTCTGTAAATAATATTTTACCAAAATCCAATTTATGTCATTGTATTTACAGAATCTGCTCCACCGCAAACGTCGATTTTGCTGCTCGGAACCACATGTATCGCGCACTCTTAAGTGCAAGAAATGGGAAATTATAGAAGGAAATGCACAACTCACTGAAAAGGAGTTTACAATTATGGAGCTTGTTTGTGAACTAAATAGTAAACTTCCACAATTCAAAACTCATTGTTTTGTAAAACAAACTCAGAGCAAGTACTTTGAAGAATGCAAGCAGCGAAAAAATGAGAAAGAAGTAGTTTTGCAGATTGACTTTGCTGAGAGCTCAAAACCAAATCCAGATTACTCATTGGAAGCAGCGGCAAGTTACAGTATTCTCCTGTTGCATATGGTTTTTCGGTGAGGTGCACAGCATTGCCAATATAAGCTATGATCTTAGTCACTCAAGGCACTCAGTATAGACTTTCTTAAAAGTTATTACCAATTATATCAAGTTAAACATGCCATCTGTGGAGCATATAATTTTTTTTCAGACAATGCAGCCTCTCAATTTAAGAGTAAATTTACATTGGTCAATTTGTGTTACATGTAATAAGATTATGGCTCAACAGTTGAATGGAATACGTTTGCAGCTTCGCATGGAAAGGTGCAGTGGATGGTGTGGGTGGTTCACATAAAAATGGGATATGGAGACTTGTGAAGGCAAAAGACTTAAGTATTAATTCTGCAAAAAAATTTTATGTACTTGTAGAAATGACATGCATAAAAACATAAGTAATTGATGTACCAAAAGAAGATGTTGAAGAAAACAAAACTTTCCTGGTCAATCGATGTAACACGGTTTTGAATATTCCTGGACTACATACATTACACCACTCCCTTCCACGTGACAGTAATAACCTCCTTGTGGGCGTCACTGCCAAGGCAAAACTGACAACTGTAAATATGTTTGGCAAGCAGCTTTCACACATTAAAAATCCTGTAATTTCCAAGATAAAATAATTGAGATACAAAGATGTTTATAGCAGCACAGATTACGACAATGATAATTCTGAGGACATCCAACCACAATGTAGTTCATCATCAAGAAGCATCCAATATTGTGATATTAAAGTAATGATATCAAACCTGGCATTTATGTTTTGACTGAACTAAAGAGTGAAAGTGAAAAAAAAACATGTAGCAGTAACACAAAGTGGGGTTTCTGACGGAGAAATTTTAGTAAGGTTTATGAAACCATATGGTGAGGACAAAACAAAATACACCATGAATACTCAAGATGAAAAATACATTGATTTCGAACAAATAAAAAACATTTTACCTGCATCTAACATAACAGCAAGTGGAGATAGTGTATTTTATGTCTTCAAAAAAAGTGTTTTAGTTGTAGTTTATTAAAATTTGACATTTATAAAACATAATAAGTTATGATTATTTATTTATTTCTAGTAAGAATTTTTTTCATGGATACATGTGTTTATTTGTTTTGTACATTTTTAGTCTGTTTATTGCATCATTCTTAATTAATTTGAAATATCACAGCATGTTACATTATCAATAATCAGTACTCAAACTGGTCACATCTGTTACTTCAGGGTGTCACATCGGTTACCCAAAATAAAAATTCATATTCTCTTTTAAGTTGTAGATGTATTAATTTTAATGATATTTAATGCATGTTCGTTCTTTTATCAGAACAAATAAAAAAATATTGTTACACTCACTTGTACCAGATCAGATGAATAAGAAGTAATTTGTGTACGTCTCGTGACTCTGTAAGCCGTGTGAGTCACGTCCGTTACCTGCCGTAATAAGACATTTCTTACATCCGTATTTCCTTTTTTGTTTTAAAAGTTACAAGAGAGTCATAAAGTACTGAAATGTACGTGGTCCTCAAATTTAAAATCCAATAACATGATTATTTTATATTTTTTGTGATAGTAAATATGTCTAATTGTCACATCCGTTACTTTGGAATAGCTGATCTATATAAATTTCACTACATAATTACAATGTCTAATAAGTTTTTTGAGGTTTTTACTGCGTTATGAATTGTTGGGCTTTTCTTACCAAAATCGAATAAAAAATTGTTAACTTAAAATTTTTAGTAATTTAGTTGGCTAAAAATCGCTATAAACAGAGTTTTCAAACATTCCACAACAATAACCAGGGAATTACCTACGATAAAATATAAAACAAAATTCACACTTTTTCCCTGAACGTATTATTATGAGGTATGCATAATTGAAATCACATTAAACGTGATAGCCTTAAAATTAAAAAAAAAATAATAGGAATCTACTGCAGCTTGCTATAATATTGGCCATTTTTGTCCCTTATTTCTTAGATCTTTTGCCGATGAAATCGTGGGTTACAATTTCAAACCCATTTAGTAATAAAAATTAGTGGCAACAGAATTTATGTTCTTAATTTTATAACACACAGCTGTAAAAGTCTTATTTTATCTTAAATGCTATTCTTAAATACAGTGAGATTAATGAAACGGCTTTTTTTTAACCTTCTAAATTGATAAATTACTTTAACTAAATCAGTACTTACGATATTTAAATCGAAAAGAATTTTCTATACAATGCCCGACTTATCGCAATACAACTTCTAAATAAATATGTAAACATCATCACCATGGACAGACCAAAAAGGGAGTAATAACAGTCATAGAAGCAATCAGGCCAAGTTCGATCAAAACATGTAACTTAAATCATTTGGAGTTCAATGTAGATGGAGCAGTTGCAGCATTTGGAGCAATGGGACTCTTGGAGCAGACATAGATTTGGAGCTGTTGGAACAATTAGAGCATTGGAGAACTGGGAGCATTTGGATCTGTTGGAGCTGTTGGAGCACTGGGGGCATTGGAGAAATTACTTTTGGATTCAATGGCTGTTGGAGTATTGAAAGTCTTGGATCAATTGAAAAATTGTAGCAATTGAAGCATTGGAGCTCTTGGAGCATTTAGATTAAGGAACACTTGGAGCACTTGGTGCTGTTGGAACTTTGGAGAAGTTAGAGCAAATTAGGGCAATTGGAGCACTTAGATCATTGAAACCAAAAGAAATTTGGAGTAATTGGTGCTTTGAAGACGTTGGAGCATTTGGAGCACTTGGAGCTGTTGGGGCATTGGAAATAAAGACAGTTGGAGCATTTGGAGCATTGTATAAGTTGGGACAATTTGAGCTATTGGAATTTTGGAGCAGTTGGTGCACATTAGGGCAATTGGGGCACTTAGAGAATTTTACTAGTTGGAGCAATTGAAGCTGTTGGAACTTTGGAGCGGTTGGAGCACATTATAGTATTTTAAGCACTTGGAGCATTGATCAGTTGGGGCAATGGTAGCTTTGGAGCGTTAGGGTTTTTTGGCCAGTTGGAGCACTTGGAGCATTGAAGCAGTTTAGCTGTTGGAACACTTCGAGTTTTTGAGCACTTGGAGCTGTTGGACAATTTGAGCAATTCGTACAATGGTGCTCTTGGTGCCTTACGTGCTTTGGAGATGTTAGCGCATTTGGAGCACTTGGATCTGTGGCCGGTTGGAGCACTTGGAGCAGTTGGTGCACATTAGATCATTTGGGGCACTTGGAGCACTGGAGCAGTTGGAGCAATTAAAGCTGTTTTAACTTTGGATCATTTTGAGTTGTTGGTCAAGTGAAGCTATTAGAGCAATAGAGCACATAGGTCTCTTGTAATGGTTTGAGCTGTTGGAGCATTTGGATAACTTAAATCTGTAGGTCTGTTGGAGCACTCGGAGCTTTTGGAGCAATAGAAGCATTGGAGCTTTTACCTTTGGAGATAATGACTTTTGGAGTCAAATACATTTGTAGTCAATGACTGTTGGAGCCAAACACAGTTGGAGCTTAAGACAGTTTAAGCCAAAACATTTTTATTTTTCTTGACGACGACATTCTGAACGTTATCAATCATCTTACTGATGAAGTAGCTACATACTGACCTTTAAAAAAAACTTGTGGTTGGACTCTGCATATTCTAAACCATATCCGTTCGAGGATAAAGTGAATAAGAGTGTATTCAAGACGGTGAATACTCCCATTTACATTTGTGACGATGTGAGGCAGTGTGTTAAACATAGTAACAAAAAACTTGGTTCGGAAGAAAAAGACTTTGTAGGCAAAATATCTGGCTGGTTTCTGTCTTCAGGAAACAGATTGGAGCTAAGAATTAGTCTTTTTAAGTGGACGAAGGACTAAATGTTTATAAGATTGCTAACTGTAAAATTTTTCCTGTAGTAGAATATATATTATGTAATTAATTGTATTCGTAAGAAAAGTGATTTTTTTCCCGGACTTATAGTTATAACAAATTTTAATATAGTGGTCTTATCTGCTTACTAGAGGCCGGTTGGTTTGGAAACTTAGCTGCATTTAGATCATTAAAAACAATTATATAATGGTTATTTTTTACACGAAATTATGTTTTATGTATATTTCAAGATAGAACAAAGGACAGGAATGTATTTAATAAATTAGTTTATTAATCGCAGATATTTATAATGGAATAAGAAATTTTTCCCAAATTTCTAGTCAAATAATTAAACTATTTCAAAAAGGCGTCCAAATGTCAAGATCGCGGGGCGCCACAGTAATAATAAATGATTACTACACTCTAGTGGCTTAGAATTTAAACTAAATGACAAAAATACACTTTAGTAGACGAAAAAAATATGGTGGCCTCCAGCAGACGAAAACAATATGGTTGCTGTGACGCCACAAACTAAGATGGTGGTCGGCACAACCGGTACCAATCCTTGATGATTGTCCTGTTAATACATTTGTATACTACTTTAATGGATTTCTAAGATAGCGTCCATATTTTAATATGGCTGGTGCCACAGTAATAATAAATGATCACTGCACTCCAGTAGGTAAAATTTTAACTATAATGGCGGCAGTGCACTCTAGCAGACGAAAACAAGATGGCGGACTTGATGTAATGCTAGCTGGCGTAATATATCCCTTTGTCATTAGTGGTAGGAGGTCCGTCTTTCGGCTGCTTCAGTGGAGGAAGTATCTGTCGTCTTTTTTTATATTGTCTATGTTGCGTTTGACCCGAGAACTCCGAGTTCTATGACATTATTGTATTTTAATTAAAATTATATTAAAATTTAATTCATTAATTTTTTTATGAATTTTAAATCTTTTCCCATCAAAATATGATAAAAATTATAAATTTTCAATATGGTGGGTCGTGACACCATAATACAAGATAGCTGCCATAACGAAATGTGCAACTATGACATCATACACAACCAAGATGGTGGGCGTAACGAAAATTGCAAAGTTTCTAGAATCTGGGATGACAAATGTAACGAAATGTTAAACAGTGATGTTTTAGTTTAAGATGGCGTAATTTGTATTAAAATTTGATTAATTATATTTTTAATCAATTTTAATTTTTTTCCCAAATTTATGGCATAATAATTACGGATTTTAAATATAGCGGCCTTAAAAAAACAACGGTTACATCATTATTCAAGGTGTTGGATGTGACGTAAGCAATTTCTATTAATTTTCTTTTCATTATAATTAAGTAGTATTTCTTTAAAAAAAATTGTATTAAAAAATTACACGTTTGCTCTTACCGGGAATAGAACGGAGGACCGAAATTGATTAAGTAACTAATCATTTGAGTATGCAATTTTTTAAATATATGAAATTTTTTGTCAAAAATAAAAGAATTTGAATTTTACGGTCAAGATAAAGATCGTAACCTTGGAGCTTGGTCGCCTTTTTGGGGTTATTTTGATTCTTTCTAAGTGAAAAGGCTTTTCAGGTATTTCAAATTTCAAATTTTTGAATTATAGAGGAATAAAACGGGAAATTTTCTCTTTAAGCGGTAAGTTTTCCCTTGAAATAGAGAAAATGTTTTAGTAATTTTAAGTTATATTGAGTTATATTTAGTAATTACTGAGGAAGTTTTAGTCCAATATGGCCGCCGTGACGTCACAATCTAAGATGGCGGTAGGCACCTCTCACCTCATCCTTGAAGCCTGTCCCCGGATGCTCATTCACTTACTACTTTTGGCAGTATATTAAGAATTCGTGTTTGAATTTCGTGTCCAAGATTTATATTAATATTTTATTTGCAACTTCAGACCACCTTATTTGCTCGTTATTGAGGTTATATTTTACACAACACTGACGAGTACAGAAAAACTCGCTCTTATATTTTTAATAAAAAATTTTGTTATTGCAAGAATCATTCAAAGACCCTTTCGGATTTTTCATGATTCAATCATAAAAGACCGGAAATAATTTTTATTATTTAAAGTATTTTGTTTTTAGTTTTTTTGAAATAAATAGTTAGGATCGTACCCGGCTGTAAAAATAAAAATAAAATACTTGAATTTAACCATCGCTCACAGGAATAGAGTTTCTTGTTGATTTTTATAATTTTACTGCTTATTACTTAAACCAAAGGACAACCATAATTTCTTAACCAAGGCCAAGACAAAGAAAAACCGGTTGTGCACAAGGTATAACTAGTGACATTAAAAGTTATTCTTTATTTGTGTTTATAGTTCTGCAAATTTCTTCTGTTTCAAGGTTCGTTCCAGCTACATAATTGTGCTTAAGATTGCACAGTAAAATTATTACTTTTCGTATAACGTTTTAAATATTTTAAGCTTATGCGTTTTCAAAGGTTGCTTGTAATATGAATACTTCACTGATTTAAGACTATTAATTTTTTTAGTAAAATTAATGAAATTATTTTTTACGAGGTAAAATGATAACTCTTTACAATATAAAATGGCATTTATTTAAATTTTCCAAACCTTAAAGTATATATTATTTTAAAAATTAGGTACTGTTTATGCAGGGATAAAATATTTAATTTAAAATTTATTAATTTTAAAAGCCTTTTGATTAGTGTACATGCTTAACGGGTATTTTTAAAAAGTTTTTTTGTCAGGTATACAGGTGCTTTTTACAAACACAATAACTACTTAACTTAAAACTATAATGAACAATAACTAAACCAATTTTTTTTGTTGTGAACTTGACATAATTTAGTACTATACATTCGTATATGATACAGAAGAGCGAGAATTGCCTGGTGCAGTCCACCGTATTGAACTGATTCGTCATGGCCACAATTTTGGTGACCTTCTCCTATGACCTTGATCATTGAGGCCATAATTTTAGAGAACATTGAGCCAGGCCGCTATATTTGATTATGTAATCACAGCCACCATATTGCAATCAATCATTTCCGTTATCTTGTATTATAACGTTACAACCGTTATTTTGTTTTCTAGAACCTTCAGCAATTTTTAATTCCGCTAATTGAAATTCCGAAATTCATAATATGCAAAAATATAAGGAAAATTCTTGTAACTTAGAAAAATTTTCAATAACCATTTTAATAAAAATTATGAAAAACCACTAATTCAATGCACATCTGAGTGCTCGTTTCTTACCTGGTAAGTGCAAAATTTAAAAAAATATATTTCCCTAATGGTGGCTACTGGCAGTCTGACCCCCACCACTTATACCAGGGAATATATACTATATCAGCAAGATGACATCATGGTTGCTCTATTTTAATACGTTATCTTATTTTCATCTGATAAAAAATTATATCGCCAAATTACTTTATTTAAAACCACTAGAGCGCAGTTGTGTTAAAAATAAGATTTAAAAGTCTGCCAACTTGTTGGCATTATTGGCAACCATATTGAAAATACGTAATCACCAAACAAAAATTAAAAAAAAAATCATCCAATAAACAATAAATCATTTTCCTATTTATAAATGGGTTGAACCGATCGATTATTGTCCTCGGTTCATCCCTGCTTCGATGCAAAATAAAGATTATTTTAGCATTAAAATATTGTTTATGTATATAGTTATTTCAATATAACATTTTACAATAAACTTCTATGTTTCCAGTGCAATAACAATATAAAAATAATTTTTTCTAAATAAATGTTACCCAACAATTATTACAAACCAGCAAATTTTTTAAGTATTTGGCATCTAGTGCCCACGAATTAAGGCGAGGAGGGAAGCCCCAACACTTAACAAAGGATTGTTCATTTCTTCGTTTGAAAGACTTCTCCACCAAACCATACGCTACATCGTAGGCTGATTCTTCTCAGCCTAGAAGCCCCTGCGAATACGCATGTGGTGTATATTCTAGGTAGGAGGTCATAGGCTTTGAATCGCGAACATGGGTTTTGGCCCTAGTAAAATGTAAACCAAACGTCCAATAAATTATCTTATTCATAATACGCTCAAAAACATTTAAATACCAAATTAAATTTTATTGGTATATATATTTTGAATGAAAATAAAAATAATTACCCTTTTAATGGAATGTTTTTCGATGAGATGCAAAGTTTGAGAGGGTTTGCGGAATTGTTCATTTGGGATTTAAGTATAGTTAAAGTGTTTGAAAACCATTTTTTTAGCAAATATTGCGAGGTCACATTTAGAAGGTTAAAAAAAAGCCGAAATCAAAATTTCATCAAAATATATTTTGTTAAAAGTTTATAATATTTGAAATAATAGGTTCACGACTAGAATCTTCAATAAGCATTAAATTAGTTTGGATAAAAATGAGAATGTGGACATTTTTTGCCTTATAATATATTTTATGCGATTAGTGTTTTTCAAGGGTGATTGCTAACTTAGTCATTTGGGGTCTATGTGAAGTCTACAAATTTGATACATTGTTACGCATGGCTCAAATATAGATAACCCAATAAAAAATTTTAATTGAAGGTGGTCTAGCTAAAAAGAAAAAGCGTATTTGGGACGAGCCGATTAAAAAGATTTTTTTCTGTTTTCACCAGGCTCAGTGAATTAAAACTCGTAACTATTGTTATTTGCCTTGTAATTTAACAGAACAACAAAATACAACAACAAACTTATTCATAAAAACTGGCGTTCATGAATGCAATATATGTTATATAAAGGTGGTGAAGAAACAACAGCTTATTTGACTGCTTTTATTTAAATTTTAAGTTTAGCGGTCGACAATTAGCAAATTGCTGCAGCATCGCAAACAAGTCTAATTAAATTGTTTATGTTCTTGAGGCCGACTATAATGTGTGGATGAATAAATATAATTGTAGGATGCATTGCATTCAAATCATGACAGAGAAAGAACTAAGAGAGATAGAGAGAGGAAAAAAAGATATAACTACATAATGTCTACCTGGCTCCAGGATTCGTTAAGCAATGTGTTCATTCTGAAGGTTCTCAGTTCATGTCGACCTCGACTCAGTTTTTGTTGCCTTCGATAGCTGTACGCTTGTTTGTCAGTCCGGGTCCATGCTCTGTCCTAAATTGATAAAAGCGCTCTGAGTCATTTCCGAGGTGATTCTTCCTATTAATGTAGAACTATTGGTATGTACTTTAAAGTACAGTCATTTAAAAATATTTAAGATAAATTTTTTTTAATACATTTAAAACAATCAACCAACATATGCAGTTTTCATTTATTTTCACAACATTGGTAGTTTTTCGGTCTTTTTGAGCCAGCATGTCATTTGGTCTGTATTATTCTCCCCGACAGTTGAAAAACTGACTTAAAATGAGATGATACTTGGTTTTTAAAAATGGTAAGCTTTATAATCTACTTTTTGCTAGTTCAATTTTATAATTTGCATTATTGCATCCCAACTGGCAATCCACTTTTTTAGCTTAAGCTATATAATTGTCTCAGGTGTGCTTATGCAATACTCAAGTGGCACTTGCATCTTTATTGCTACCATTGAAAGAGATTTATTTTCACACACTAGTTGCCTCAATACCACCTGTTTGTCTTCACGTCAATTCTGTATTGCTCTTGGACGCAATATTTCTCCCTTAGGGCAACCCTTACTCTTTCTTAGACTAAAATACCGTCACTAAAACGGATATCTTAAGTCATACATATGTAATGTAAAATTGACTCATATGGAATTAATATCTTAACATTCATTAATAATTTCCCAACACGCTCTAACATATTTTTTTTTCGTGTTTGGATGTACGAGTGAAAAAACTATTAGATGACGATTTTTTTTTAGTATGAAGAGATGTAGGCATATTTTAAAAGAAGTAATAGTACATTTTTCACAGTTTTAATATTATGAAAATTTAAATGTTTGATTTAATGAAGGCCATCTTAAAAGTGACTCTCAAAAATTAAAAAAAAACTGGATTTTTTTATAGAGAATAAAGAGATTTTTCGAATAGTTTATTTTAAAATTTATGGCTAGTTAATCTTAATCAATAAGTGTTAATACTGAAATCAAACGAAACGTTGGAAAAATACAGAATGTGAAAAATATCATGAACAAAGTATTTTTTCGAAACGTTACTAAAAACCATTTTAGCTTGCTTTTGAACTAAACAAAAGATTAACAAAGCTAAACCTCAAGGAACTGAGGCAGTCCGCATATGTACTTTTTTAAAAAACCTTCTTTTTCTATCCACGTGATCGAGTACTTCTGTTGCCCACTAAATGCACGGCAGGCGTGCTGGCTTCTCCAAACTAAGCAACGGCTGTTTTCAGCGTGTGCTCACGTGTTGGAATCGTTCATTTCCTAACTTTGAAAGCCAGTAACAGCAGACTCGTTCCTGTAAGTTTTCTTGTATTTTTATTCTGTGTCTCCTGGCCCTGATTGTGAGATAACCACGTGCGTTGCGGTTTGGCTTATCAATTGTGTAATGATTACTATCGCCCATAGTTTCCGCTTCTCAATGACGTAGATATGAGTTTCATACCTCACACAAGCACGACCAGGAAAAACTTTAACCTCACGAACGTCAGCATGATAAATGGCGTGCAAAATTCGTTTATAAATCTGTACGTGCTTTGTCACTTTTTACTGAGTAGAATACTCAAACGATTAAAATCCAGAAACTTTATTGGATTTTGGTACCTTATTACGTCCTCTGCTATTCAAAAAGAGTAAATATTCGAAACATAAATAAAAATAATATTTTAAAATATATATTTTACCCTTATATGTAGTACTTAAAATAAATAACTGATTCTAATGGAACGATTAAAGTTTATTAGAATTTATTTAAATTTGCTGTTTACATCAAACCCGGCCAGTTGCTGAAAGCTGCGCAAGATCATAATCCGGATAATATGTAGTCTAAAGATGATGGGGTTTTATTAAGAAATTACTTAAATAGGATTTTCTTTTATAAATAATATTGTTATAAATGTTATTTTTTTATTTTTTTGGGTGTTATTGTTATACGTTAGTTGATTTGTTTTATGTATATAACATAACGGAATGAAACTGTCTCCACAGTATTTTTTGAGATTGTACTTGAACTCGCTGGCCTGCATTCTCGCGCAAAGAAGCCCGTGTGTCGCACGAGACCCCGCGAGAGGTTGGCGAACTACTCGCCTGGACTCCAGGAGAGCTGGAGCGGTCGTCCTTGGCGCCTCCCCCCTCCTCCGCCAACCTAGAGGTCACGCGCAAGCCGACGGAACGAGTACCTTCTCCAAATATGCATTGGGAAGCCAGGCGCTCTTCGAACAAGGAGAAAGATCAGCTGCGATGAAACTACCTCTAGCACAGGATTTACCTGACCTTCAAAATTATTAATAACCTTCCCGCATCCGTTCTTTGAATCGTTCTGGAAAACGGGGAAGTTTGCTTTGATCGCGTCATCAGCTTGAGTCACTGTCGCCATCACCATAGAAGCCAGCGTCTTCACCTGTATTACTGTAAGAACGAGAAATCGTGGACACCGAAGCATCTTAATCCCTAATATCTTCCTCTTTAAGCGTTCATCATTATACCACGTATGAAGAATCTACTTGATATGGGCTTGAAAGTATTCTTACTTTTCACGGTAATGATACTTCCATTAGTTTCAGTCTTTCTTAAACCGTCAGCATACTTCAATTTAAGTTCTTTGTCGAGATCAGGAGAGCTATAAACATAATCTTGTTAAGACACGGGAAATTATTTACATCATGCAGCACACTCTTCATAAGTGTAGAAGCTTTATTTATGTCCTCTATCTCGGAAATACGGCTGGTTTTACAAGTTTTGCCATGTTTTTTTTAAGCTATAAACTTGTGTAAACAACCTGCTATAACGATCACACCTTAACAATTGGGTAGAGGATTTTTAACAGAATCATTTTTCTCTTGACGTATAGCATTCCTTCTCAGGACCAATTTTTTGGTGCAGTATCTACAGCTATGTCCTTCAGATTATGCAGCTGGCAAACAACCTGGGATGCATATTGGCTTCTGTGACTTATTACAGATGCTTACTGAAAGATTTAATTTGGATCAATTCCTTAAATGTAATTTGTAATATTTTGTTAGCGAAAGTAAGATTAACCCATTTAATAACTTGTCGCAGTTAGTTCCTATTCCTGCCAACAGATGGCACCACATGTTGTGTTGAGATAAATATTATTTATTTTTTAAGCGGGATGCAGGATGTGGGATGCTTTCTCACGGTGGCAAGAGAAATAGGAATTCTCTAGAAATCATGAAGTATGATGTTCGTCTTGCAAGATATGGTTTCTCAGTTTTTTAAAGGAATAGTATTCGACTAAGTAATGAAATAATTATTTGTATGGATTCCACCTTACATATAGTGATAAGTGCTGTTTAAGCAACAGGAATTTAGCAATTTATAAGAAACTCTGAGTAATATTGCATGCCTTATTAAGTAAAATTTTTTTCATGCAGGGATAGATTTCTCAGAAATAACCAGAAGCACTTGGAGAACATCAGCAGAAGTCTCGGCAGGAATAACAAGGAGGACACGGAGAAAATACAACGGAAGTGAAACCATGAATGACCAGAAAATCGTCGAGAAACAAACAAAATATTGACATGGCATGGAGAATAATACCCAAAGACTCGCAGCAGAATATAACACGTTTCCAGCTTAATAAAATTATGGTGTGACCTCGCTGTTACTCGACCACGACGACCTTGGCTGAAGATGAGTAATCTGGCCACGAAACGAGCGTGGCCTCATTCTCAAAGTTAATAGGTTTTGATAAATAACTATAAAACAAGAATACACGCAACGTTCACAATCGCCTTTACTCCGTCTGATTACTCACTTTCCACGTGTGCTCTAGAACCACGGGTAATTGGAAAAGGGTACTTACTTCAAATGGTAGATCAAAAATCTAAAATTTAATATAATGTTAAAATATTTCAGTAAAAATATAGCAAAAGCTAAACAAAAATTATATTTACATTGTTCAGAACTTACACAACTACATTTTTATTCATGCGTGTATGTTGTCTTTTTATCAATTTATACGTTCGTTTGTCTTTTTGTCCGTTTGATCCAGACTCACTCTAAAAATACTAAACCGATTTTAAGAATTTTTATGTTCTTGGATGGATCACTGGCTGAATAAAGAATAAGGTTATATATTATTTCAAGGATTTAAACTTTAGAAGAGAAAAGTTTTGGTGATATGGTTTTGAAATAACTAAATACTTCTCGGAAGGTAATTGAGTAGAATTAAAGATATTGGATATTCTTATTTTCATTCCTAAATTACTTCGTCATTTTTTTAAATAATAAAACGGAAATTTACACTATATGAGGTGTTAAGTGGATGCGTTTAGGCATATAAAGAAAAAATTCATAATTTATAACCTACTAGACTATGTTTAAAGCATATAGATCAAAATGCAGTTTGATTTGTATTTTTTAATTATTGAAGATTCAACCGTTAAGTGAGTGTAAGAAATAGCTTTTGTTTGATTATTAAAAATTCATGTTAATGAGCAAATAAATCTGGCGGTTATATATTGGGCACGAATAATGAACAGCAAATTGGCCAATTCAATTCATAACAGTTGTAAAATTACTAAGTTTTGTTTCATATTCCTTAATCTACTGGAGTGGCATTTTATAAACTAAGTATAAAAAAATTATGCATGTAATTTATTTTTAATTTCACCGCTTAGTTTTTTTTAAATTTAAAAATATGTATAACGTGAGATAAAATATTGGGTCGAACAATAAAAAAGTAAATTCTGTGAAAGTGTTTAAGTTGACATCCTGAATTCAACATTTAAGAGGGTGAAAGGTGACACAAAGGTTTATATTGATCGTTTCAGCCAGGTATGAAGAAGGCCAGACATAAGACATTAATAGAAAAACAACCAATTACTAGCATTCCTTTTTCAAAAATTTTTATAATTGTCTTCCTATGCAGAGGAAAAGGGGTTTGAAATGGATTTGTATCTAATTATTCATAACTCTTGGGCTACCCAAGTGGGATAAGATATTTAATAAGTGTAATTTGAATATATAATCTATCAATTAAAAAAGTGTATTTTTGAGTTTCTTGTAAATCGATTGCCACTAATTTGATAAGTGCCAAGTTTTGTTTTATAGTAAAAATCACATCTATGAACCTGATCAAGGGGTAAGTTTTATATAAAGGATGAAAATAAATCTTACAGAACCGCCAAAGTTTTGATATTTTACCTCTAGTAATGTGTAAATGGGATGTGTAGGTTTGAGATAGGATAAATACTGGCACGTTAAAAAACATTGAGTGGGAAGTTAATCATTTACTATTAATTCAAATAATTCAAAGATGGTATAAGACAGCTATAAAATGTATACTGAATGGGGGTGAGTATATAAATAGATATACATACATTTTAATTGAAAAATGAAAACTTACTGTTATTTTAGTGTACGCTGATTAAAAAATGTGTCTAATATATTTTGATTTTGTTTATTATTTCAATATCTCTACGTATCTACTGATACTGAAGGGGTAGAAAAAACTTTTTCATGTAAAAATAAAAGTATGAGAACTTCATGATTCCTTGGAATATTTTACTTTCTGGGGCAAGAAAGCTATTATTTTATTCAGGCATTGCATGTAAAACAATAAATACAAAAGTATGCTAAATATGTATTACATTTAAAAAAGGGTGCGAAAAATGTTACTAATTTACTTACAACTAAATAGTAAACAAAAACATAAATTATATGTTGTCAAGGATTAAACGGGAGAAAAATTTGCAAACGTAGACAATATTAAATATCTATAGCTTATGTACTGCCACTTCAAAATTGTTTTTATGCAAAAACCACATAAAGCCTAGACATTGTATTTATGATTTTCTTTACACATGTAATTTTTTTTCGATGCTTCTTGTACGAAAAACACTTTCCTGAAATTGGCGTAAGTGAACCATTGGATAGTAAGCTAGTTTATTATAAATGTTGCTTAACAAATACGTTTGAGCGATTTTAATTTTTTTCCTATTACTATAATCGGTTGATTGAAACCTTCACTTCACCGTTAAATTACTTTTTTCCATGAAAATCACATGTAGCAATAGGGAATAGGAAACTTTATTCATAAATAATAACTATTCTTTTAAATATAACTATATATCTCGATCCCTATCCACCAATTTCAGTTCTTATTGATTATGATTTTAAAAAAATTTAAAATGTTTCTGGGAACTTCAGTAAGTAAATATTTCAAGAAAATAAAAATGGAAATTTTTGGTTAAAATACTTATAATGAAATGATAGGAGCATTACAATATTTTTTTTTCTTATATCTAAATAATTAATAATCATCTAAATTTTTTGAAAACTGCTAAAGACATTCATCATAGTTCTGAAATGTTATAATTATGGTTATTCTTTTAATATTTTGTGATAAAAATAGTAATGTAAAACCTAGATAGAGAAAAAATATTTTATTAAAGAATATTTTTGAAAAACTGAGAACATATCAAATGGAAAAAAAAACCTCTTGTGTTTACCAGTATAAGTATAAATATTTTGGACAATTTTGGTACAAAACTGGCGTTGTCTTAACTTACACAATGATTTAAATGCTTCAGGTTAAAGTTTACAGTTTGGAAAAGAGTACATTTTTTCTGCATATCTATGCTGACAAATCTCGTTTGACTAAATTTCTGTAAAACCGCATTAACCTACATTTCGTACTTTTAGACAAAAACGTAAAACGTTTTTATTTATTTCGTGCTTGATTGTTCCAAAACCTCGCTCACCAACTTTTCATCCAAAATATTGCTTTAAATTAAATATTTATAATTTTACAGTAACAATTTTAAAAGTTGGCAACAATTTTTAAGCAAATATTCACAATGAAGTGAGAAAAATATTTCAAACTTTAATTACATTACATTATTTCAGTTTATTTTAAATATTAAATGCATTCCTTAAACAATTGATATTTGAAATTAAATATTTAAATAAAAAAATTGTATAACCACAAAAATCCCTTTCAGCTCAGCATATGAGCATACGAAGGTTTTTTTCTGAAAGGAATGAAGGTCCACGTATAAGCAGCTTTAAATATCAGTCAAAAACATTCTGGAAACATTAATTATATTATACTTTATATGTTTTCGAATTTTGGCTAGGAATAAGTCAAACATTTTCGTTTTATTCAAGCAGTCAAAATTGTTAAATTTTTTAAAGATGAATTAAGCATATTTGTAAATTATATAGAATATTCTGGTTCATACCTGCACAGATTCCTCCATGACTGTTAACACAGGTACTACACAGAAAGCTGGTTGATGTGACTTAGAGTTTGGCATTGCCACATGCTTGAAATCTGCCCAGAGCAGTGCCGTGGGTTTATTTAAACCCCTACGAAAGTAAACCACCCATATTCTTGCATAACATATAATTTAAATTTTTTTTTATCTACGTAAAGGTTTGTAGCTATCAAAAATTATTTTATACACAAAACTGGTGTGATATTTAAAAGATTTAAAAAAAATAAAAGTGTTCGTATAGTTGTCAACAACGAGAGTAATTAAGTTTTTGTTCGGTGAATTATTTAGCTCAAACCTTGCAGCAAGAGTTGGTTGTATAAAAATGTTTTTAAAACAAATTTTATGTTATACTGTTTAGGCGCATTAATAATGAATTTTTAAAAGAAACACAATACGTACTTTG
Source organism: Bacillus rossius redtenbacheri (assembly GCF_032445375.1). Taxonomy (NCBI): domain Eukaryota; kingdom Metazoa; phylum Arthropoda; class Insecta; order Phasmatodea; family Bacillidae; genus Bacillus; species Bacillus rossius. Next base: position 31,700,518 of record NC_086333.1, on the reverse strand, counting down.
AAGTGCACGCGCGCCTTGAATGGATGTTTAAAATGCTGAAGTCTCATTCAGATACGTTTTTCTGCTCCATCCACGAACCGAAGTCTTACAGACAGCCAACCGAGTGTGGCGGCATTCACCTGTATATATTCGCTTACGTGAACATTAAGGGGCGTGCCAAGCGTAAAAGTATGCCGAAAATAATCTTCGTGATGACAAAACCACCCAGAAACACATTTTCAAAACTTGTATTGTGGTAATAATAAAGATAAGTGTATTTTGAAAAATATGTTTAAATCATGGGATTATGATGATTATAACTCAATTTACTAAACTTTTTTTTTTGTTTTTGCATCTTTTTAGCTCAGTGGCTAATTGTCTGGGGTTGAATGAAAAATATTTATTTTCGATTTACACCACAGAACAGTATCTTCTTACATTTTTATATTAATTATCATTGCATTTTAAACACTAAAAATTACGAAAATTATATTCGCTGTTATTAGCTAATCAATAAACTATTTGTACAAATTAGTAATTTTTATACAGGGCTCAGCAAGTAAGTTAAATTATTTTACAATATGTCATACAACCTTTACTAATTTTTAAGTCTCGTTTTTTATCCTTACCTCTAATAGTCGACTTTGCACATAATGTTGATTATTTCATTTTTTAGACTTGAACTACAGGGTCATTTATTGACAGTTAAACACCATACCTTCCTTGCAATTGTGGTTCTTTCACGGACATATTAAACGGATATTCACTCAAAGTTATGTATTGTATGTAAATAGTCGTGCAAGTGATGAAAAATACGGACACTTGCGCTATTTTGTACATCCTTTATATTAAACTTAATGAATATATGTGTTTATAGTATTGGTGACTGGACAACAAATGGGAAGTAGGTTTCATCTTATAATTTCTGAACGATCCCTTGGATAAAATAAATGAGAAGTCTATAGACGCGTGAGACAGAGACTTAAAGAGGAAATTTTGTTCGTTTATGAAATTTTGCACATTTAGCATTTAAAATAAACAAAACTAACTGTCTTATTCTGATTAAAATATATCTCAACTGAGAAACCTCTCCCCTCCCCCGCCCCTAAATTATTACCAAGTACGCAAGATTAAATTTCTGAAATATATCTTTACATTTTTGTATTCGAGACTCTCTCGTTAAATTTAAGAAAAACGTTTTGATTTACTCTGTTACACCCAAGCTATGTCGGATATTTCAATTATATGTGTAAATATAATTAACTCTATATCCTTTAAGCTGTGAAACTATTTCTGTGCTAAAAATAAAGGTAACTGAAATGTGATGGATTTTGTTAATTTTTTAATAATTGTTCAGTGTATTAAGTCAAAAATTAGTTAAACTTTTTAGACACCCATTATTCATACTACTTGGAACGTAAATATATAATTTAACGTTTTTGATACTATGATAACTGAGGGAATTGGATACATATATACATTATTTACCTCTCATCTTCATCCAATTTTAAGAATCGTTAGAAATAATCTTAAAATATATATCATTCCTATTAAGGAAGTTTAAGTAATTGGTACGTTTCTGAATATTTTTTTCTTCTTATATTTCACGAAGTAATATTTTTACCATACACGAAACTAATCGAGAAAGATAATTTTAAAATGTTAATTTATATGTATGAAAGTTCATTGTGTAAAAATACGTTAGTTTTCTTAAAAACTCTACATACACACATACTTTTTAAAGTTGACCATCTTTGGCGTCTAGGGCTCACGAAATGTTAAACTAATTAAAACATGAAATGCGCAACACAGTGAAAACTTCAATTTATAGATATTCTTCTCGATCTGCATTACACCAGCAGGAACATTTTTTGACAGGAGGTTGGCTAAAGTTGTAGACAACCTTCCTATCCTCACGCCAACACTCCAGACCTGATACTAGGTTTCCGGCCTCCAACCTATCCAGAAAGAGAAAGAGAGAGAGAGAGAGAGAAAGATTTTAGCCTCCAGTCAACACCGGTTATTTCAAGGATTTCTTCTTCGCGGATTTTTATTTTCTTGACCTCCCTAAAAGTAAAAAAAAAAATCAAATCGTATTTAAATGATTCTTTTTTCAATAAATCAAGACGCACATGCCTGCTTATCAGAGATTTAGCGTGGAATACGTGATGATATACTGAAAATCTTTCCAGTTACTCAGAGCAACATTTTCCAGAAGAATTTAGTTACATAAATAAAATAATAGTATGAAAATACTTGATTTTTCCATTACGTTAATCGTAAATCAAGTAGTGTGAACTCATGTGTGATATCGCTTAGCTGAAATGACGCTTACTTTTTGGATTGCCGAAAGGTGATTCCAGCATCAATCAGGATCCTATAAGCACTCGGTTTGACTGTGAACTAATGTTTTGGCAGTCGAAAACCTTTTTAACTTGTCAACAGTTGAACGCGTCTAGTGACTGTTACTTAAGCAGTTTTAAACCTGTCTCGGTTTCCAATAACGTAAGACATTTAGCAACACCGAGCTACTGTTAAGCACACCTGGCTTACATTATAGGTTAACTATAGTGGTTCTAATCTTCATATAATGTATATATTAAAAAGTAATGTTACATAAAATTATGAGGTCGCAAACGTTTGATGTCAGTCCATGCATGAACATTTCATAAAGGAATTTCATGTCTGCCATAAATATTATGGCCACAGATCTCCTCCTACTTCTTCACAGTACCTTGAAAGTTCTTATTACGATAAGTGCCAACCTACTCACTTACAAAGAGCTCTCTGTAACTATCTTCATTTGCGATTGTGACCCCATATTTGTTACGTGTAACCTGTAATTAAAGTTTGTCAAAGGACTTTTAAATAAATCTTTATATTTGTACTGGGCTTTTAGCTTCATTCACAGCATGATTTTTTAATTATTGTGCGCAGAGGCCTATCATTATCTCATTTAACTCTTAAGATAACGTGTTTAAAATGACACATGCAAATATATATAGGTACTACTTTAGAGAAACACAATCCAGTTAAGATAATAAAATTCAATATTGATTTTTAAATTAATGTCATTTTCAATACAGTTACTCATCTCCGACTTTTAATAGATTGTTTGAGTGAAAAAAAGTATAACATGGTATATTATTTAAAAAATATGGTAACTACTTTCACCATGAGACACGTTTTTTAATGTTGCAATTTTTTAAATAAGATGATCCTAATTAACGCCACAGATTTTTTTACGGCTAAATTTAAGAGCGCAGTCCATCACATCGGGACATGTTGCAACATTTTTACGTTTGACTCACGTTTGGTGAGAAAAGGTTTTGAATTCCTGTCCAAAAATCCCGATTTTAATTTTCCATGCCCTACTGAAATATTTCCAGGCAAAAGGTAGGATCATCCCTCACAATAGGCCAGCACCAGTTCATTCACGTACTTGCCTGACTTATAATGCAGATGTCCCTGTGATGGTCCCACAGTCCTCAAGATGTACCGGATATACTTACTAAAATATCTATACTCAGGGCTACTCTGTTTAAAAAATATTCCCTTCATTTTACGTATAACGCTCGTTAAAAAAAAAGTTTCATCTTAAATTCATACGTACTAAGTCCACTTACTTTGAACATGAATCAACAAGAATAATATAGGCATATAAAAATTAATTCTGAAAACTGGTTTTAATTACTGGAAAAACAAATACATATTTCTTCCAGGTTTGTTATTTTACCTTGTTTATAACGAAAATACAAAACTCAGAAGAAGAAATATACGGCGTTTATCTACAAAGACCCAGCTAACCGAAATCAAGAAAGGACTTTTATTTGGTGAATTCTTGTTTGTCAAGTCAGTAAACGTGCTGTGTTGTGTATCCGGACAGCACCGGGACTGCGTCCGGCCACTGTCTCGGGGCAGAGCGGAGCCAGACTCCGGCCTGGCCTCGGGCCACAGCTGGTCGCTGGGAAGCCCGCGCGGGAGACGAGTTTGCTCGGACTCGCACTCGCTGGTGCAGGCTAACTCAATACCGGCTCTGCAGGTACGTGACTAGAAGCCAGCTATACCTTTGTCCTTGCATTATCTTTGTCCGCGTGCGCAGCAAGCTGAAGAACGCTGGCAGTAGTTAGAATTTTATTATTTGGTATTATACTCAAGCCAGTCAAATTAGTAAAATTGTTTAGTTCTTAATTTTTTTTTAACTACGAATAAAATAAATGTCACAATTGTAATACTGTACAGAAAAAGGTTTTACTTAGCGAATAAGAATGTAAATAAAACAGAGGCATTATGAGCTTCTCAACACTTTGCCAAAATGTACGACAATCAGTAGAAAAAAAAATTTCATTTTGTAATTTGAAAATATAAAAAGTGTGTTTATTAATACAAACAAAATAATTTTAGTGGCTTGTGATACATTTTTTATGTGGCGTCATTGTTCTCAAACATTTTAGTAATAACATGATAATATAAAATGAAATGATATTTGACATGGGAACGGAAGTTTCCTTTTAGGTAAATTTCAAACATATATTACATCTTGTAGCTATTACCATGTAGCGACATCTACAAAATTTTAATGTAGTTTTTCGTTTCGTAGTCCATAGACCCCAAAGCTATCGGTAATGTAAAAGTTTTAATGTATAGGATAACTGCCGTACATTTTCACAAATAACTTCCAAAGTTATATATAAAATATATAAGTGGGAAATCTTAGTCCAGTACGTTAACGGGAAATATCCGAACCAAGGGGTAGAAAGAGGGGAGATTTTTTAAAATAAAAATCACTATAACTCACATAATATGACGAATATCACATCCGCTTGACGTATTATAACTTGTAAAAGTTTTGTAAAAGTAATACCAAAATCTTTGTCTAAATAAAATTCAACTTAACTAACCACAACTAAAAGGAGTGGAAAAAACAAGGGTTTGAGGACAAAATAAAACACATAACACCGTTCGTTTGTTCAAAATAAAATTCGTTCCAAATGTATATTAGTGTTGTAATTTGTATCTAAAACATTTTTTTTAAACAATTTTTTTCAGAAAAACCATTGCTACAAGGGGTTCAAACTAATCGGGGTAGAATTTAAAAAAAATTCATAAATCTTTGTTGGCACACTATATAATTTGTTCAAATTGTTTGTGAACACTATAAAAAAATCCAAAAAAATTGTCTGAAACACGTTTTTATACCACCAACAATTTGCTTCAAAGAGTGGATGAAAAAGGGGTTTAAATACAAAATAAATGCATAACTACCTAAATTAGTACACCATCAAAACCTTTCAAATTTTTTGTAAATCTTTTAATTTTTTGTGTAAAAACGTACTTGAAACAATTTTTGATAAGACGAGCCATTTTTGGTTGGGGCTAAAAAAGGTTGCAGTATTAAAAAAATTATAGTAGGCTACCCGTACCATGTATACTGTTAAATCCGTTCTTATTCACTGTATATACTTACATCATTGTCTATAACTTTCATCTAAAATAATCTTTATACGACTAATCATTACTGCAAGATGTAGAATACACAAGGGTTAAATGACAAAATAATTCATAATCCCTTAGTATGCACACTATCAAATCCTTTCAACCTTAATAATATAACCTAATTATTTCTTCTGATACAATTTTTAATACAATTAAACATTGCTGCAAAGGGTTGATAAATACGGGTTAAAATGACAAAATAAACTAATAACGCCCTTAGTAGACATACAACCAAATCATTTCATAATTTTTTTTAAAAAAATTAATTTGATTATTCTTATCTATAAACGTTTTTGGAATTTTTTTTTATATAACAGAATTGAACTGCAAGGGGCTAAAAATGCCTTGGGTTGAAATAAAAAATAACTTCTCTACCATGTGCACATTCGAATCCATTCTATTTTTGGTTTAACTTTTTAGACATTGTCTAATGCAAACTTTTATGCAACATAACATTACTGCAAGGGGTGGAAATAACAAGGGTGGAAAGTTAAAAATTCAATACTATCAAATCAGTTCGATTTCTATTTGTTAAAACCCTCAACTTTATTTAAAACGTAACGCTGAAATAATTTTTGATAAAACCAACTATTACCGTCAAAACAGTGGTTGAAATTTAAAAAAAAATAAAAAAATAAAAACTTCCTAAGTATCAAATTTTTGACGTGACAACGTCTAAAAAATAGATGAACGCCGGCCACACGCACGAAAAAGTGTCCCGTAACGCACATTGTCCCTCTACGATGTGTCCCGTTACGCTCATTGTATGCTTGCGCCGCATCTCTTTTCCACTCGATTGGAACCACCATCGATTTGGCTTTTCAATCATGTTTTCGTCGTTTGAATTATTAATATTATGTAATTTAACGATCGTCCACCGATTTTCAGCACAATCGCTACGGGTATTTAAAAGTAATGTTGAATTTTCTAATACGTTTTTGTACAAACAATAGTGCTTTACAGTTATACATAATAATTCAAATTACACCCGGTATATTTTGCACATTGTTTTTAAAAAAACATTGTAAACATTATAATAAGTTTGGTATATTTGGGACGCATATTTGTAATAAAATCGTAATATAAAAACGAAATAATATTATTCCCCTACGGTACTGTCATCTACTGTGACGGACGAATCGTGATATCTATCCGCTTCCGCGACAACCAGGCACTAGTTAATAAATTTTTTCTTTGTGTATCGCGAGGGGCATTAGTATTAATGAATTATAAAAAATTTCGTGCCCGGAGCCACAATTGCATATCAATTTAAGCACAGGAAAACATAACAACGTAAAATAATCTCGATGAATTTTAATCTCGGCCCCAGCGCACCACGAGCGTCTGGGTTGGAGATTAAAGCCGAAATTCTTTCTTAAACTTACTAATATTTATTTTATTAACTGCAAGGGCATTTCTATTAAATTCTACGTTTAATTTCACGACGAACAATCTTTGTCGTTAAATATGTCATTGCGAAAAAGCGTAAAACATTCTCGACGGTCTTGAAGTTAAATAGCAAACATGTATAAAAGTTATGGATTAATTAATATCGTCGTTAAATTAATAAACATATTTGAATTAATGTGTGCAAATAAAAGTTAATTTATCAATTAAATTATATATTTCATTTCACTCCTTCTTTGTATCCATACAAAATAGTCATAATTCAATAAAAATGATTCAATTTTATTCATAAAAGTATGCAATCATTTCATCAATGTTTTGTTATGACGTTGTCACGTTAAACTATCGTCCGTAAACCGACTTTACAGACAACCAATTTTTTTTTCTCGAAATAATTTAAAACTGTTTTAACATTATTTTATGCCTTTGTCGAAATAAAAAAAAATTTGATCTCGAAATTATTGCAAGGGATGAAAAATAGTGCCTCGAGGTAAAAAAAAAAAAAAGATAATTTCCTTGGTTAGCTTATGTTATGAAATTTGTTGTTGCCTATTGTGTCAAAAACATTCAAAATATTTTCGCTGCATACGAGAAAATTTTTCAATCGATCAATTTGTGATATTGGAGAACATATTGTGCATTGTTAAAAAGTTCCAGGAGTTGGTGGAAGTGTCCAGAAGAGGACTGGCTGGCGAGAGCTGGCCTCGAGCGGCGCGTGTCCCGGAGTGTAAGCTCGGCCGGGCGGCCTCGCGCCGCTCTTATAGCCGCGGCGGGCGCGCGCGGGCCGCAGTCAGCTGCAGCCATGCCGCAGGGAGGAGCCTCGCTGCTGCAGCCGCCGTCGCCCGCCACGCAGCGGCGCATGCGCGACAAGCTGGCCGAGGACCCGGCCGCCACGCGGCAGCACGTGGCGCACCTCCAGGAGTGGCTGCGGCAGCAGCCCCACCTGCCGGACGAGGAGGGTGAGTGCCGTCAGCGCCCAGAGGGCTCCTGCCCCTGGAGGATATACACTTACAACTCATTGGGGATTTTAATAATTATTCCTTAGGTATTTTAAACATTCTTTATTCTTTCCCGCTAAACTATCCTCGAGCTAGTTTTATCAAAATGATAATGTTCAAACTATTGAAGTCGCGTCATAACATGAGGCAATATAATATTTTTAAGTTATATTTTCTAGTTTGAAATCATGAAGACTTAAAATTACACACTACTTAAAATTTAATTGTTTAGTTTGTCAATCATATTAAATTATTTTTTCACATAGAACTAGACAAATGAGGAAAATAATATACTAATTTTGAGGCAAAACGTAATTCACATTTTCAAGTCAAAATTTTTTACGGTTTTGAAAGTTGCGTTAGCAAATCATTATCTTAATGACAAACGTATGAGGAAGACGAAAATCTGCCTGCTTCATCACTAGCCTATATGACTGAGCCAAGACTCAAACAAAGCTGTGACATAACAATAACGCCAATGGTTCTGTTCGAAAGAAATCTCAGTACTAAAGGTATTTATTTTCCTTTTTGATTTTACTACGACAGTTAGAGATGCATTTTCGGTTCAGTGGCTGCCGAAATTTGTCTGGTTCTAGCGTGTTTTAGCACATCTTGGATTACGTGTCTGTTGATGTTGGTAGGGTCATGAATTTTACGTGAAAAATAATTTGAGACTAAATGAAAGTTAAAACACTGAATCATCGTCTGTGTTTCATAATTGAGCGAGTTTCTTTTCATTTTAAGCCTATTGTTAGAACACCAATCACATTTATTCAGTGCGGAGGCAAACGCGTCCTGAGCGGCTCGGTCAAACATGGCAAAGACTTCTCTCGCAGACGGCCGCCAATCACAAAGAAAATATCTCTGGTGCGGGTGAACATTTTGCAGTCCAATGAGTAGGGGCAGGCATTTTTCGTGAAAAAAACCTGAACGCCTAATTGACTGCAAAAAGGTGTACCCGCACCAGCGGTTTGTAACTTGTGATTGGCGGCCGTCTGAGAGAGAAGTCGTTGCCATGTTTGACCGAGCCACTCAGGACGCGTTTGCCTCCGCACTGAATTACTGTGATTGGTTACGAAACGATCGACATAAATAAGAAAAAATCCACCCAATTACGAAACATAGACGATGCTACAGTGTTTTAACATTCAACTGGTCACGGAATCTTTTCGCGAAATATGCATGCCTTTACAAATGAGCATTCAGAGTTTTTCGCTAAAAATTCCTGCCCATTCTCATTGGGACTCCAAGATGTGTTACATCATAACCTAGTTGAGATTGTTTTAATTTATCGGTATTTTTTTCCTTAAACTTGTAATTTAATCAATCCATTAAAAATTTGTCTTTAATGTTTTGGTTTCCATTCCGGTATTGCTGTGCCGCAACTTTAAAAATTAAGTTATATGGTTTATTAAAAGTGCGAAAGATTGTAAGATATGGAAGCTTTAAAATAAAAAATCTCATTAAAACTTTTAGCCTATAATGAGAAATATATATATTTGGAAATAAATTTTGGATGATTATTGATATCGGTAAATTTAAATATCAGCAACTCAAAATATGATATTTTACGTTTCGTCATAACAGTAATAAAATATATATTTTACGCTTAGAAGTTTTATAAATTTTATTATGCTATGTTAAAAAATTATTTTCTGAGACTTCTTGAAGGTATTTTATTACTCAAGTATAAAGTTAAAAATACATTAATGGGCTTAGCAACTTTAAGCAATGCGTCCACCATTACCAAATGAAAAAACAGTATAAATGATTTAATGTTACTGGAAATTTTCAGAACGCTGACCATATATATTTATGAAATTTGGGCGAATTGAGACGTATTCTTTTAATTTCATTTCTTTTTTCATTCCCAATCAAATTTACTGTGGATAACAAAGAACAGCACAACACCACAGCAAATGTATAAAATTCTTAAATTCGGATTCGGAAGATAAGGCGAGAATACGTAGCAATAAGTTGAAACCGGCTGAGGAGAGTATAGAATGGTCGGGAAAGGTAGTGCTATGGAACACGAGCCAGCTGTATGAGTGTGCTCAGACAGAAGCACTGCACGCGTCGTTTAAGGTGAACCCACCGCTGGAAGTCAACCGTCGTGAGTGTTAGAGCCGACTATCATTGAAGCCTACATGGACACTGTTATTTACTCCGCGTTAACAATATATGTTTTCACATAAACATTTGTGACGTGAAATTAAATTTAACATAACAGGTGAATTAATCTAATATCCACGCCAATGCAAAAGTATTGTAAAGACAGCCAATCAAAACAAAACAATACTGTGTTTCTTTTTTATTTTATTTTTACCTTTGTTCTCTATTTCATCTTATTGTAGCTTTTAAGATTTAAGTTCCGTACGTTTTTAAACTTAAATTATTTTATTTTAATCATTTAATCATATCAAGGTAATTATTATTTTTTTAGTTAGAAAACGTTTTTTAAATAATTTTATTACAAAATTATGTATTAAAAATCGTTCATGAAATTGTAACACATATTTAAACGTAAAGGATTTATTTTAAAATATAGATCGGAACTTGTGCTGGAAAATTTCAAACACATTGCCTCTTAATTTGCCCTTAAGTTTTAAATAGCTTTTTCAACGAATAAAATGTTTTAGATACTTTTTTTAATAACCGTGATTTTATAGTAATATTACTTAATTGTGAATTGACTTAAATCTATTTGTTCTATAATTTTCGTTATGATATCACAATATTCACATATAAACACCATATCGAATAAAGGGAATCTCCTTTTGCAAATGTGACATCATACCGCAGGAAAGGATGGCGTATATTAAATTCTGCTACTCATTACGGAAAAGTTGTGAACGCAAACAGGAAGAAAGCCATGATCAGAAAATGTGTGTACGATTAATTCAGAATATTTTACGCCGGAAATAAATGGACCCAAGTTGAGCAACTTCCAACAAGGCCAACGACAAGCAGAATCGAGGCTAATTCTTTAAACTTGTCCAAGTTTTCTGGGAACCTGTCCGGGTGTTCTGGCGTCCTTTACTCTTGAACCTTCAACTATAAGGCAGCGTCGGGAGAAACCTGCAGCCATGAGCTGTTGTGAGTCAATAGCGAGCGAGCATTATAAGTTCCTGCATGATTTTTCTTACCTAAAATACTATTATAGATGGAGGAATAAGGCATTACAAGGATACAGGTTACTAGTTTGTGAGGCACGAGCTTAAAACAAACCCGATTGTTTTGCTATGCGATTGTCTTTAAAACGTTTGATCATGGTATGAGATCTCAATTCAACATTTCGATCCGAGTTCCGTGCTTTTATTGAAGGAGTGGCGTTCAACCACTTTCCTGTGACCTGAAACCCCAGAATTTGACAACTGTCTCAGGCAAAGATGGCTTTATTCGCAAAACTACAAACGCCACACTTAACGAGGAAGTTCCGTGACCTTTGCTACAAAGCATCCGGGGAGTTCTACGAAAACTGCACAGAACTAGATGTGCATACGTGCTGCGAGGTCCATTACCACTTTGGCTGGTAGTCAAAAACACATAAATAATAGTTTACATGTGGCTAATGCTACGTCTATACCCTAACTGTATACCAAGTGTACTATAGGACACGGCCAGTCTCTTATTATTAGAGAACAGATTTAGGTGTCCTGTCTGTTTTGATCTGTCGCTCAATTCCGCGCATGCGCAGAGCTCAATGTTTCGTTTATCTCGTCCAGATGGTGGATTCACGTCTGGCGTTAACACTTCGATATAGACATTTTCGTGAACATCAGGGTACGTACCGAGGGCGTTGGTGAGCCAAATGAATCATTTTTATTGCGAAACTATCCTGGAATACATTTTGTACACTTTAATGGTCTTAACAAAAAAAAATTGCAACTTTAACTTTCTTGAAAATATTATAAATTCGGTTGACATTTGTGCTATGATGCTGCTATCTCTTGTATTTTTTTGCCGTAACCATTGTATCGATGGCTGTGAAACGTCCGCCAGTTTGCGTTGAAACCAGTTTCCAGCCTCAAGCAGGGCACCGTTTATTTAAACGGTTGGCGATTTTTTTTCCTCATTGGGATTCGGTTTCTTCACGTTCTGGAACGCGACCCTCGAGTTGGGTTAGGATTGTATCCCAACAAGGCAGTGCGTATTCGCTACGTTACCCGAACGACGGGGGATACCGCCATAACCCTCGGTCTGACTGCTGTGAGCGCCTTGCCCTGCCCTGGTCGTGCCCTGAAGATAGTCCTGAGAGAGTCGTATGTTTCATGCGAGTGTTGGCTAATGCTAACGTGTCTCAGCGTTTCTGTCATCAATCCGTTACAAGGTTTAGATGAACGTTACCGGTCGTGTTTTGTGACACATGAAGAAATAGTTAACGGTTATAATAGTATTGCATTTAAATTAATATCACTTAATTAAATAAGTGTACGCACTTTGCTTTGAATATATTATAAGCAATTCAACCAAAAATATGTATAGTAACTATTAAACAACTGTTAAAACCGTTATTACAAATTGTAAATCAATCAAATACTCATCTCGATGAGAGGAAAAGAAGTGAAACTTATATTTGAGATATTGCTAGTTTCAATATTTCGATGTATATCAGTCCGAGCTGATGGACCCATGAAAAAATCTCTCACAATGTCCAATATGGAGGAAATGACAACTGTCACGCCTTAAACGAAACGAAAGAAAAACAAAATAGAATTTTCAAAGTCAAGTATTGAAACAAAAATATAAATTGTTAGAACTTAAATTACACGGAGATATATTGGATTCAAAAGTTTTTTAGGGCCTTTGAGTGCGCATTTATTCAACCAACAATACCTAGTGGCAATACCCGACGTTTCAGAGAAAATAGTATATTATTATCTTATATTTACAGTATATTAGTAGTATATATTGGCTGGTCAAAGCCTTCGTGTTGGAGTGTGGAGGCGGCACCGAGGTCCACTACTTAGATTATGATGTCATGGCCCCCAACTTGGATTCTAGAATCTTACACCTTTCGCCACAGTCGTAAGCCTGTGACGTCATTGTTGTAATTTTTGTTACTGCCAGCATCTTGAAAATTCGTTGTTATTACTATGCTATTTTAAAAGGAAAATTTCAAAATTTCTAAAAAATTTGAATAATAAAATTGTCAAACTAAAAAAATCTGCAATTTTGAAAAAAAAAAAAAAGACACAAAGAAATTCTGTAATTAATTTTTTTAAAATTAAAACTGCATCTGCCAGCTGGTGAACTTCTCATTTGTTAACCAAGAAAACAGTTCTAGCACAAACCAGAATTCTAATTTTTATATTTTTTTATATTTGATTAATTTTTGTGTTTTTGATGGTTTTGTGTTTTTTACTGATCTTGATTTAGTATAAAATTCGTTAGTTTTTTTTTTTTTTCGTGTGTTCCTGATTTTTACAGTCAATATTTTGTTGGTTTTCTCTATGTTCTCCGTATTATTCTTAGCGCTACATATGCTTATGTACCCCGATTGCTTCTGGTTATTAATGAGAAATCAATCTCTGCATGATACATTTATTACTTAATGCTGCAAGCAATTTTATTAAAAGTTAGAAGTAGTATAGTTTGGGGGCTCCGGGCACAGGCTTTAAGGCTGTGGTGCTAGATGCTGACCGCCCTCTTGGATTTGTGACCTTAAAATTTGGCCTTGGCCGTGAACTTGACCTTCAAAATTTGCGGAAATTTGCCAAAATTTGCCCAAAATTCGCCAAACCTTCGAATTATTCTGAAAAAAAAATTCCGCAAAATAATCTCGAAAATTTTGATAATTCAAAGATTAGGATTTTAAAAAACTTCAAAAGACTTTTTGCCTTAGTAATAAAACTGAGAATCCTAAAAGCGGCTTAAAAGTCCTAAGAGCTAGCCGCTTTAAGCCACCGAGGTCATGACCTGTAAAATTAGGATGCCAAGGCAGCCATTTTAAATTATAACATCACCGTTTTAATTTCTGTTATGGCCGCCATCTTGAAAATCTCAATTTATTAGTCGATTTTATTGAAAAAAATAAAATAAATAAAATAATTGAATTGATAATATTTTAGTAAAAAATATTTAAAAAAACATATATTTGCGACATGGAACTTGGAGTCCTCGGTTATAACCCAGTGAGGACGACAAAAAAATTGTGACCGATCCTTCCTACAAGGAAGCCGCTGGCAGACTGACCACTTATAACAAAATATATATATCGTCAGCTAGTATGACGTCATGTCCGCCAATTTGAAAATCCGTAAATTTATTGCTAGGAAATCAGGAAAAATTAAAAAAAAAAAATTAAAAAAATTGATTCATTAAAATTAAATTAAAAATCATTTAAAACCTTGGTTGCACTTTTCGTTACGTCTGCCATCTTGGAAAATCGTAATTATTTAGCTAGAAATTCGGGAAAAATCCTAAATTTATCAAAAAATTCACTCATTTAAGTAATGATTGATTAGATTAGTTCATATTCTCAGTTCGATCCCTTGGCAATGCATTAATATTTTTTTTTGTGAAACATATAAATTTCATTAAATCATGATCAAAGTCCTAAAAGAAGCATAGTTTCCATGTTAGCCATCATCATCCTACAAGCAATAACGACCACCAGCTAAAAATAAATTTAATTAAAATACCAAAAAGTCTCAGTTTTGAGAAATAAAACACCACAAGTTCTTTTACAAACATTAAATTTATTACATAATTTCTATTCCACGACAGGAACACTTGCGAAAGTTAACAATCATATAAACATTTAGGCCTGCGTTGGCTTGAAATGACTAATTCTAAGCTTCAATAGGTTTATACTAGACAGAGACCAGCCAGAAGATTTACTGACAAAGTCCTCCTCTTCTTGACGGAGTTTCTGGATACCGTGTTAAACAGTTTGCTTCACATCGTCAGAATACTAAATTACTGCAGCCGATGTATTGAATGCACAATTCTTCACTTTGTCATCGAACAGATATGGCTTTCCATATATACAGTTTAACCACAATTTATATTTCAAACGTCCGTTTGATGCTATGTCATCAGTAAGCTGATTGATTATTTTCTGTCTTATATCGTCAAGAAAAATAAAAATGTCCTTAACACCAAATGCTCAATTGGCTCCAAATGCTGAATAAGCACCAAATGCTGAATGAGCTCCAAATGCTGAATCAGCTCCAAATCTCCAACAGCGCCAAAGCTCCAACAGCTCTAACAGCTCCAAAGCTCCAAAAGCTCCAACAGCTCCAACAGCTCCAAATCACCAACAGCTTCATAGCTCCAACAGCTCCAACAGCTCCAAAGCTCCAACAACTACAAATGCGCCCAAATGCTCCAACAGCTCCAAATGCTCCAACAGCTCCAAATGCTCCAACAGCTCCAAAGCAGTAAAGTGACAAAAATTTGCAGGGAAAGTAGTGTATCCAGACGATGTGTCAACAACATTTTGCCATTACCAATATCGAGCAATTGTTTGGAAAATACTTCACCAGATTCGTCATTTTGCAATACGACTCGCATATTCATATTTAATTTTAGTGTCTTGACGTATTTCCTTAAAATGGACGACTACAAAAAAGCATTAAGTTTATCGGCTGGCGTTGATCGAGGCATTACTGGCAATGTTTGTCGAAAATCACCAGCCAATAGAATCATCGCTCCACCAAATAGGTTTTAGTTGTTTCGTAAATCTTTCATTGTGCGGTCCAATTCCTCCAAAGATATTTTTTTGTGTGCTATCATGCATTCATCCCAAACGATTAATCTGCTTTGCTGCAACACTTTGGCCATCGCAGAATTCCTAAAAAGGTTTCAAGTTGGAGTTTCATTAACTTGCATGTTCAACAGCAATTTGAGTGCTGAATGAGCTGTGCAACATCCATCCAACAATGTAACTACAATACCTGATGATGCAAGTGCAAGTGCAATACCGTTTAGCGATCGAATCTTTGCCAAAATCAATGATATCAAGAATGTTTTTCCCGTTCCACCGGGCGCATCTACGAAAAACATTCCGCCAGTTCCATTGTTCACTATTTGCATGAGTATATCATAGGCATTTTTTTTTTTGCTGATTTAGAAGGGATACGTGTCTTTGAACGGTTTCTCTTAATGTATCGCAATGCTATTGGGTTTCGCGTCTCAACTCTTCAATAAATGCGTCGTGCATTGGGCGATTGGGCATTGTCATTCCTAATTGTAATATTCTTTTGTCGGTAAGCATCAAGCACGAGTCGTCAATTAAAATTTATGCTCCATTGTGAATTTCTTCGTTCATTTTCAAATCTGCATTCAATGTTCTAAGTCACATCTGATGCAATCTGTCTTCGGCTATATGATCTTTATTGTTGTTCCATATATCAATCGATGTGGATGGAAAGCATGTGCACAAAATTATAGCAAACAATGTTCATATTTGTTTAGCATTTGACGACATTACAGCATATTCGATTGTGTAGTCCCAATGAGCGCCATTCTCTAGCAATCCCAAATGTGTGGCAGGTTTCTCTATATGTGCCGCACAATACACCATTAACTGTTCGCAGATGTAGAAATGATGTTGGGCCACGAATATTGACTTACAGTAAACGCAAATAAAAACACTCGTCTTGAATGGGATGGATTGTGTAAATATTTCCTAGTGCATCGGCGGAAAATATTTGTGCGTAACCTGGAACTGGCTGCCCTTGTTTCCGTCGTGGAAATTTCTTTGACGATTGGTTTCAGGTATATATAATATCTTGGGATTTCAGAGTTAAGCAACGATCTGACAAAGTCTTCATTTTGGCACATTTCAAAGAAGCTAGTCAATAATGTCGATGGTGGCGTGTCAACTAGTAATACATTCTCAGTTTAAAATACACTCTTTGACCATTTTCCAAATGTACGGCCAAGTGAAAAACTGTTGAGTGTCTTTCATGTATTGCAAATGAAAAAATACGCCACATCGCATCGTTACTGCTAACATAGCGGCCCATTTGAAATTGAGTGACTTCATCGTTTGAATTTTCGGCAGCACCTCCAAGCACAGCCATGTCACAACCTTTGTTCACGTATTGCAAATGTACTTAATAGATTTCACGGACTGGCAAAATTCGAATTTTATGTGTGCTTTAATTGCCTTTGAGAGTAACGGCGAAAACTGAAAAACCCAACGATTATCAACTTCAATGTCCTGTTGATTCACATTGACTATTGTTGACCTTCCATTTTAATCTGTATATCTGCGGCGATATATTGGATAACCATTTTTGCCAGTATTTGTTTCTGCTACTAATTTTCTTGGGTAGAGCTTTGATTATTTTCCTTCAACCATACATGGAGAAATAGGATTTAATATTCCACAGGGACCATTAATCATATTTTTGTAATCACCTCATGTAACAATGGATCTTTATCATTATCGGGAATTTCTGCTGATATTTCATCATTGATTTCATTCGGTCTTATCCTCTCAAACAACTAAATGAGTATATGTGCATGTGGCAATCTGCGCTTTTGCCACTCGACTGAATACATCCAACAACGCGTCTCTCCGAACACGCAATGCTTGCCAATAAAATCCATGAGTGATTTTTATTTTCTTTTGAACACCCTTGCAGTGATGTCGTGGCGATCGATGTGTGATTGGCCAGGTAAAAGTTCATGTCGAATGTCTGTCCACTGTGGATTGCACGTGACGTGATAAACAAGTCTGGTGTGCCAAAATGACGTACATACGACATAGCATTTTGAGCGTATTCATGAATATGCCGAGGACTTCCGACGTATGTTGCTTGGGAGAATATTTGTTCTGCCGACATTCTGTGCATTTCCGTCAGCATTAATTGCAGCCCGCAGATGAACATATTCCTCGGAACGGAGTTTTGCCTGGTTCAACCTGATAAATGTCAATCGCTCTGTCTCAACTTTCACGTACATATCCCCAGCATATTGGAGAAATAGACGCCGACATTTTAAGATGTGGTAGTCCTCATTTTACCAAACCATCAGTCGGTATGAATAATAATTCATTGAACTAACATTTTTGTTAGTTTTGGCGCCTGTAATTGGATTCATCATCTTCATTGAAAAATGATACCCATCTTCACTTTGCCAAAATAAGATATGATATTGTAACGCATTATATAATCGATGTGTTTCGGAGACACGCTGAAGTTGATCCTTCCGCCTATGTAAAACAATATCTCGATTATCTAAATTTTCACCCACAACGACAATAGCGACTTCATCAATTATTGTTGGCGCATAAAAAACATTTTGCGTGTTGTCCTACAGGCGTCTTATTGGCTCTGATGACAATTTTGTGGTTATCAGTTGGCATGCGATCTAATGTGGTCATGAATAATCCAACCAATTCGTTGTGTTGATGGAAAAATATTTGGAGTTGGTCCACAATTGGTCTTTTCACTGAATTATTGTGTTCACAACGCTGATCGTCTTGTCTTGCTGAATCGCCCATACAATAAATTTGCAAAAATTTGTAATCACTGTCCGGCGTTGGTAATAAGGAACCTGTTTGATGATCTTTTTGACCCTGAATCTTGAAAGTGGGCATAAAATTATCTCGAATTATTTTTGTTGCACCAAATAAGGTCATTTGAAAGGAATTATTGTACTGCTGGATATGAGTCAAAATGTTTTCGGAATCTGAAACCAACTAATTTAGTGGGTCTGGTGGTGCTTCCTTTGCCATCAATACTATCTGGCCGCTGGTGCATTATAATCCAGGGGCTTTATTTTTGAACTTCAATGCCTTGCAATGTGAACATACAACGTTCATAGGTCCAATAGCAACGATTTGCTGTGAACTGTAATCGATTGCCACGTTATAATTGAATGCAGCTCGACGTGAATCAAATTCAACATTTCTATGTTATTGATATCTATTCCGTTCAACTTAATTTCGCACTTCATGTTTCTAATTAGTTTGACTTGCTCTTAAATATATTTGACTTGCAGCATTGCGAGTTCTGCGACCTATGTTTGTATGTATTCTTCTTGGCATTTTTAATATCAAAATTTCAACTGAAAAGTATAAATGAACAAACTTATAACTCCATACAATGTTTTGATTAAATCGACTGTGCAGTGTCCACTAAGAAATAAAAACCATAATTCATTAACAATATGCAAATTCAAAGCAAAATGGTTTAGTTTTACCTCGTCAAAGATATCATTCCGACCAGGGAGCAGGGTAAGGGTTAAAATTTGTTCTTAATGCCGACCATGGATTTCCATGATGAAGTCCTTGATTCCGACCAATACAACTAACTAACGCAAAGAGAATATAACGCTACGCTAGAATAATGCGATCTTTGTAATCGGTATTGGCAATGTGCGATCTGTCTGAACAATTGACAGACAACTGTCAAACAACTGACAGTTATTTCAAACGTGCTTAGCAAATAGTATATAACGCTGGGGCTAAGGTTACATTAAAAAAGTTTGTAATAAGGCAAGCGCTAAGTTTTCCTAAATTTTTTAAGTTTCTGCGTAATTTTCTTAATTTTTTTAATCGAAGAACCTTCTACGAAGTATAAGAAAACATTAAAAAAAAAAAAAAAAGATGAATGAAATCAGTAAAGCCATTCTCAAGTTTTAACTTGACCAGGAGAAATAGGTGTGTGTGTGTGTGTATGTATGTATATATATATATACACTATGGTTTGTGCATCTATTAATAAATTCGCACGGGCCGGCCCTAAAATAAATTTTAACTTAATCATGTATTAGCCTCAATGCCATCTTGCATCTAATAAATTTGTATTTACTTACCCATAAATCTGGAAAAAAATTCAATATTTTATCAAAAGAATTATCTATTAAAACAATGATTGATTTGATCCATATACGTCCATTATTGGATTTTAGACAGTGGTATGATTATTTAATGCCTAAAATTAACTTTATTTGTTTCCTTTTACATTTCATGGAGTTTATTAGTTATTCTCTGTACGTAAAACGACTCTATACAGAATACCTGACCGCCAAATTAATATGTTGTTGCAGTGTCTAACATGGAAGGCTAATTTATTATGCAGGGAATACCTTTCAATGAGTTTATGTACAAATATAGTCATATAGGCCAAGTGTCTCCGAAATAAGATGTAATATTCGTAACTACGCGACCACATTTTAAATAGTCATTTTCAGTGTCAGACCAGTTGTCTCCGAACGAGTCCAATCATGTCATGAGTAAAGTCTTATCAATGCTCATTCGTTATTAAAGAGGAGTACATTAAAAAACGAAAGCAGATTAGTTAAAAAGGAATCACATTCAAAAAAGGAAGCACATAAATAAAGAAAGCACATTTAACGAAAAGAACGCAGAATTTGACGAAAATTCAAAGCAGTAGGTTTCTAACTCATCGCAGGGATACTATCTGGTCACAGGGATACGATCTCGTCCTGGAATACGGTACAGAGATACGATCTCGCCACTGGTCTCAGGGATACTATCTCGTCACCGGAATAAGGCAAACGGATACGATTATCATCGTAGGGGTACGATCTCATCGGAGGGATACGGCGCAAGGGTTCTATCTCATTACATGAATACGATCTCTTCAGTAGGATACGATCGGTCGCAAGATGCAGTAGAATGCAATGTCTCCTAATGTATTTGGCTCCAACTCTCTTTGACTCCAACAGACTTTGGCTCCAACAGTCTTTGGCTTCAAAGCTCAAATTGTTCCCATGTATCAATGCTTCAATGCTCCAAGTGCTTCAAAGCTCCAAAGCCCCAATGCTCCAACTACCCCGAGGATATAACTGTTACAATGAACCAATGCTCAATTTGTTCTTATGCTCAAAATGCTCAAAAATTCCAATTGTTCCAAGTGCTCTAATGCGCCAACTCTCCAATGGTCCAATTCACCAATTCTACAATGGTTTCAATGCACCAAATATCCCAATTATCCAGTTTATCCTAGTGTTCTAATGCTATAAAGCTCAAATTGCTCCAATACATCAATTATCCTATGCTTCAATACTCCAAGTGCTTCAAAGCTTTAAAGTTCCAATGATTCGATTCTCCAATGCTTCTAGTGCTTCAAAGCTCCAATCCTCCAATGCTTCAATAACTCCAATGATCCAATTGTTTAAATGCACCAATATTTCCAGCACTACAATGCTCTAAAGCTCAAAATGCTCCAGTGCTCTAATTGTCCATGTGTTTCATTGATAAAAAGCTCCAATAGCTCCAATGCACCTATGCTCCATGTGCTCCAATTCACCAAAGGTGCAATTGCTTCAATTAATATAACTGCTCCAATGCTCCAAAGCCCCATTCAGCGGCGAGAGTTAACTTAACTCATAAAATAAACTTGACAAATTAGTCCCTATTCTTGCAACATTTGACGCCACATATTGTGTTGTAAATAATATTTTTTTTTTGTGTGGGATGCAGGATGCTCACTCAAGATCGCAAAAGAAGGATGACTTTGTTATACATTAAGGTGAAGAAAATCATCTTGCAAAATTGGGTTTCTCACCTGTTTCAAAGCATAGCAATCCTCTCAGTAATGCATCTTTTATTCCATGATTTGAACAATGCGCAATGCTCACTCACGATCGCAAGAGAAGCATGGCTTCACTAGAAATCAAGGAGAAGGAAGTTCTGTTTGCAAGTAAAGTATTTTTTTTTTTTAGTTGTTTTAATGCATAGTTATAGACTGAGTAACGATTTTTTTGTTTGAATTCCACCTAATTATATTGTACGTACTAATTAAATAACAGGAATTCAGCGATTTATACGAAACTCAGAATAAAATTTCTTGTCTTATTACGAAAAATGTTACATACAGGGATTATTTACTCAGGAATAACCAGAAGCACTCCAAGAATATCAGCAGACGTATTGCCAGGAATAACCTGGAGCATATGGAGAAACCCAACAGAAGTCTCGCTATGAATGACCAGAGGCACCAGGATAAACCAACAAAATAGCACACAAACAAAACCAGCGCACGTTTTGCTCAATCAAGTTCAATAAATCACAAACAAAAAAAAATTAAAAAAAATTCAAAATTACAAAATTTAGCTTTGCCCAGCTAGTGAACTCCTTTGTTCGGCAAGGATAGAGTTCTAGGATAAACCAGAATGTTTTTATAATATTTCTAATTTTGGTAGTTTATTTTTATTTTTTGTTAATGTTTCTTCAAATATGTTTAATGACTTTTTTTTGTTAAAGTGATCATCGTGGTACAGTTTTCAGTATGGTATTAATTTTTTATGCGTTTACCATCGACAGGAAATGTTCCTTAAATAAACACAAGTAATATAAAAAAAATATTTAATATAAATATTTATTATAACTAAAGCAGTATTAATTTAACTATATTAACATTGTGTCCTTTACGCTTCGCAGAAAAACTCAATTAAATTTTAAATTACGAAACAAATTAAGTAATTTAACGTTCAAATCAAATCAACACCAATTTCATGAAGTTAGCTTCAACTCATATTTTTCATATGTGTTGCAGATGAGGCATTCCTGGAACACTTCCTGTACGGCTGCAAGAACAGGCTGTCCCGATGCAAGGAAGTCCTGGACATGTACTACACCGTGCGGGGTGCGGTGCCCGAGTTCTTCAAGAACAGAGATGCAACCTCCAAGAGTTTTCAAGAATGCTGTGAAGTCGTGTAAGTATTTAAACTATAAAAAAGTAAAGTTATTTAATTACCTAAACAAATTAATTTTTTTTCGGTAATAAGTAGCTTGTAAAATAAAAAAATAATATGAACAATATTTTCATCAAATTATGAGAAACCTATGATTGAAACACCATCTTTACCTACTGACTATAACAATTAACGATGATTTTCTGCCTTAATTTTGTAATTTGACTTGGATATAATATACACAATAAAAGTAATACTTTTCCTAGCGTTTATAGCATGAAATGGACACTCCATCCATATAATATTTTTATTTATGTTTGGCCAATAATTTAAAGGATTTATAAATATTAAATAATTTAAAAAAATTAACATATATTAAAATATATTATTCCACTCGAGTATCTACTATATTTTGTAATTTTTCAATATGAATGATATACTTTTAATTTGACCAAGGGTAATTAAATACTTGTGGGTTTTTTTGGATTAATAAAATAGTTGCAATATTTAATATATATTTTTTTCTTTTTATAAAATATTTAAACCTTGTAAAGTTTATATGCATATTAAAAACGGTACTAAATTTTATTACTTTTTTTCTTACACACTTTGGAACCAAATTTTTTATAATATTGTTACGTTCGAGTTCATAAAGGAAAGCCCAATTAAAGATTTTATTACACTACAGTTTTATTTATTGTCACGATTTACTTCACTAACAAATAATATAAAAATGCCTAAATAATTAATGACACTTAAATAAATGTCTCTTCCCCAGTCACTTGTTTCTTACACACTGCACACCTAGCTGGGCCGCACCTCTGGCGCAACTCTCGCCGCAGCACCCCTCGTGGACCACCGTCGCGGGACTCCGTCGTCGCACTCCACTGCCGCTGCACACTTCCCTTCGCCGAGATCCCACTCGACGCTTCGCTCGGAACTTCGCTCGGGACTCCGCCGCGCCCGCGACACTATCGCCCGGAACTGAACTCTCCGCCCTGAAAACCTCGTCCAGGGACTTCGCTGCTCTATTGCCCGGAAACTCCGCCACGGGAGAACTCCGAACTACACTGAACTCACTCACTCCCTGCCCTGGAACCTTCGGCCAAGGACTTCGTCAATCTGCCGCACCCGCGGCACTATCGCCCCGGAAACTCCGCCGCGGGAGAACTCCCGACAGATCTCCCCATGGTACCGGTGTCCTCGGCAAATATATCAGCCCAGGCGCCTTCTAGAATTCACGAGCGCGGCTGGGGCCAGTCGCGTCATTCCGCAGCAGTCAGGTTTCGGATGTCAAGATAACAGCGGCTCGTGAGGAGCTGAGGGCTGGAGGGAAGGGAAGTGGCGAATCAGGAGCGCGTGGCACTTCTCATGTTGCGGCGGCTACCTGATGTCAGCCACTAGCGCTGCACCTGCGCGCCGCAGCCCGGCTTACATTCGTAACAATATTATCGTAGAATATAAAAGGGGCTCCTGGGACAGGTTTCAGGCTGATGATTGTGGATTGTGTCAATGTGATTGATCTGACGTCACGGCGGCTATCGTGTATAAACTTGACCTTTGACCTTGATTTTGACAGTAAAAATTTGTCCAAAATTTGCCAAAATTCGCTCAGAATTCGCCAAAATTCGCCCAAAATTTCCAGTTTTTCGGAATACAATTCCAATAAAAAATCTCGAAAAATTTGAAAAATAAAAAAAATTTCTTTTTAAAGGAAATATTCCCGTTTTGAGGGAAAATGTACCGTTTTTAGTCCTTAAAAATACCAGCGGCTTGAAACGTCCCCATAGCGGTTTAAATTTACCCTGGTCAACCCACTGTAAGCCGCTGTTGGGGAAGCTTTAACCTTGACCTTGATCGACATAATGGATCCTAGATCGTTGTACTTTTAGTTACGGCCACCATCTAGAAAACCTGTAATTTTTAACTAAAAATTGGAATAAAAATTCAAAAATTATATTAATCAAATTTTCATAAAAACATTTTAAAAATAATAATATACGAACTAACGTCACGAAGTCCTCGGTTCGAACATGGTAAAAGCAAAAAAAAAAAAAAAAAAACATTTAAAAAAATGGTGACAGACCCTTTTTCCACGGAAGCCACCGACAGACTGACCTCCCACCACTTATGTCAAGGTAAATATACCGTCAGCTAGTATGACATCATGTACACCATCTTGAAAATCTTTATTAAGTATCCAATTTTAATGAAAAAAAGTTCTTCAGTGCATGTCTGTAATAAAGCCATGTCCATTACTGCAGGCGGCTACTGACGACTATCCAGCGTCCTCAGTGTTCGTCTGTAATAAATACCATTGTGTTACAGCTGGTGGTCACTGATTTTATACAACGTCCTCAGGCTCATCTGTAATAATCGTTGTTCCATTACTGCAGGTGGCTACTGATGCTTATTGAACATCTTCAGTTCCCTTCTGAAATAATGGCAGTTCCATTTCTTTAGGTAGCTGCTGACGACTATTCAGTATCCTCAGTACTCATTTGTAATAACAGCAGTTTCGTTACTGCAGGTGGCTACAAACGACTATCTAGCATCCTCAGTGTTCGTCTGTAATAACAGCAGTTCCGTTACTGCAGATGGCCACTGAGACGACTATCCACCGTTCTTAGTGTTTTTTTTTTTTTTTTAGCAATGTGTTAAAACTCTGTACGCGCGTGCTTGCAGACAATTTTTGGTACTACCGCGCATGACCCCTGAGGGCTACAGGGTGGTCTTTATGAAGATGCGAGAGCTGGACCCGGCGAGGTTTGAAGTAGAAGAGTCCATCAAGAGAGCCTTCATGGGCTTCGACCTGCGCCTGCGCGCTGAGAAAGTTCTGGGAGACGTGCATGTGTACGACGCTACGGGCATCACCTGGGCCCACCTCATGAAGTTCACACCCACCATCCTCAAGAAGCTCATAGTCTGCATCCAGGTGGGAGCCACGTATTACCTAGTGTATTTATCAAGCCATTTAATTATCTCCAAAAACATTTGTTTCACATTTCCAGTGAAATTAGTAATTAATTTTACTCTTACTTACATTAGTAAAACAAATTACCTTTAAATTAAATTTAATTTTGTTTGACAACATGCATTTAAACAAGTTAAATTATGTAAAGAAATATATTTAATATAACCACTGTAACCACTGTCTGCAAATGTATATTTATTTTTATACCACGTCTTGGGCACATTGTTTGGGGCATCATTTACAAATACGAAAATTTAATATTTTCATCACACATAATATCGTTATTTTAAAGATGCTTATATTCTGATAGTAATATTTATATGTGTTACGATGAAAATATTCTACATTGACGATAAGTACAAGTTGATATTATTATTATGTACATTTTAAACTTTTACACAGCTTAAATCAGGTAGAATCAATTTCTAAACATTTGTTGACAGACTTTTTTAGTTAATTGTTAAAGCAATAATGGCGTTTTAGATCAAAACTTTATAATTTGTTTCGTTGTGATGGGTCTCAATATCACTGCTGAAATGAGATAATAATGATGATCCCTGATTGTTTCGTGGGTTTTGTTGAATATATTGCAAAAAAAAAACTTGTGGTTTTTTTCGTGCCGCTTTAGATTCGCCTTGTTCCAACATTTAATCATTGCTTCATCGTAAGATCACACGTAGTATCAGCTTCTTAATAAGCGAGCAACAGTAGGCTTCGAAAGGAAAAATGCGCCATTATTAATTGTGTCATTCTTGTTTAAATTTCTCTCTTAAATTGTTATTTGTTATTTCATTTCCAAAATTTTTATCTAATTGAAGTTTCCTACATGGCCACCTAAATATGAATATGTAATAATATTTTTTTAGAAGTCTATTTAATATTAACATTAAAGCAAAAGCTTTTCGTATCAATCGCTTTTCTATGATGATAGTAATTTCATAGATTATCATTTAACATTTTGTCTAAGTAAAGCATTATTTTTAAATGGATAAGCCTAAAAGAACAAGCTTCATTCTGAGGATTCGAATTATAATAAACTATACCGTGTATTCATTTTATCTTTAAATATTAGTTTTTAAGTTCAAAATAAAAACAAATAAGTAAAATGTGGTAAATATAGTTTTAAACATGTGATGTTTTCAATAAAAGTAACAATTTATATCTAAATATATTTTTTTTTAATTTTGTATAACCTTCAAAAATATATATAATGCTTTTATTTATTTAAATGAATTTCCTTATATTTTAATTCATTGAATTTACAAAATAATGTAATTGGAAAATTTTATTTATTTTTCCCCAAAAGCGGAGGAAAAATACTTTTTTAATGTAACTCATAATATACCAGAAAATTTAAGCGTGTGCTACAAAAAATTCATTTTTTTATTCAAACATGCTAGTGTGCTTACACAGCCAGTGCAACTGCACTGCATTTTTCTACTCCATGTATGGGTCTAAATTTTATGAAAAATTAATTTGGTTAAAGGTATTAATTTACGGTTCAAATTTTTTATATATGTGCATTGTACATATCAAATGACTCATGTTATTATTTTAAAAAACGATAACGTATAAAATGGTTTTAAATTGTAGGAAAATTTTAAGTAAAATTAAATCATCATTTTATTTTAATACAATAGTATATACAGTTTTGAGAGTGTGCCTTCCAATTTTTATAGATTTATTTTATTCGTTGATCTATTGTTAGGTACGGTAACTTCAACAGACGCACTTACTTCATATCTGCAATTCCATAGGTTTTCAGTGAAGTTTTTTTACATATTATAAATGTCATATTTATAAACACAAATATTCTATATCACTTCTCTTAAATATGGTGTTGATATATTTTTATACAATGAAATTACATTCAAATATATTTCCTCCCATTATGAACTAGGTACATTGATGTCTCATCCCAAAATTTAAGTATTCTCAATATTCAAATTAAAACGTTAAAAGTTGTTTGCGAGAAAGTTAATACTTACATATATGTGTAAAAAATAGAAGCATTTAAAAGTAATCGTTATAATAATATTTTATTTTAAAAATATGATGTGTTATTATTAATCACTTTTTTGGACACGAAAGCATAATGAAAATTTAATAAATATGTTATTGAATAAATTAACTCAATAAAGAGTACCTAACGTAACAATGAAAGCCCCTATCCATTGCAACGATAGCATACTAGGTGTCATGTGCTTTGCATGCCTGTCAGAGTTGTAGCTTTACGTTAGAAATTCGTTACTAGCATTTATCGAAAACAGTGTTATTTAGGGTAATATCACATTGTGATATTTGTTTATTTATTACAGTGGAACGTATTGTCAGTCATATTTCAGCCATTTATACCCAGCGTCAGATGGTAAACTACACGTCGATTTCCATTTTCATCCTGCTGCTTCATGTTTTATATTAAATATCTTCTCTTTTATTTATAACAAAATAAATGGTTGTTTTTTTAGCTCCAACTTCAAAACCGTACACCATCCTACAAGTCCAACGAATGTATTAGAATTGTTAAGTCTTGTCGAACCTGTAGCCAAATATTTATGTCCAATTCCAACTCATCTTTCATATAAGCTGTCCCATAACTCGACGTCAAGCCGAAAACAAATGATATGCCAGTAAATTACTTTGCTAATTAAAAATATGTGTCGTTGTTGAAGAGTTATAGGTATTTTTTAAAAAAATTTTTAAAAGCACAAATTCCACCGAAATATTATAAACTTTGGCTCAATTTTGTTTCTGCGCTATTATTCATAAAACCATTATTGATAAATTTTAAAGATTAAATCAAACATTCTGTACATTAAGAAAGAAAATTTATTAGGAAGTATACAGGGGTAGAAATTGTTAATATGGTGAATTTAAATAGTTATAATTAAAAAAAACACCTTTCTTGTTTAAGATGTCATTTAAAATTATTGAAATTTGAAGAAAATAAATTTATAATTTTGAAAAGTAACTTTTGTACAGTTTTAAGTTTTTAACGTTTCCGATTAAAAATGCAGTTGTATGTATGATGTTGCATAATTCACGCAAGTTATTTTCTCCAAAATTATTACATGAATGATTTTTTTAATGGTAATCAATAATAGGATTTATTTTTTATTGCGTAGCAAAAAATAATATTCACAGTATGTTATAGTTTGGCTGTAGGTTGAAGATTTTAAAAACTTGTGAAAAAAACTTTTAACTCAAAAACTATGACACTTTTTGAATATAATTTTTTTGATTCAGAACCGTTCAGATTGACTTTGATTTATGGGACATTCTATAAATTAATATAGTAAAGATATTCATGGTGGAGTTTCCTGCAAAAGCTATCAGGATTTCAATGGAAATATTACAACCATTGGTTTTGTCAGGATCATTGTGATTTTGTCGTGGCACGAATATCCCATAAACCAGAAATACTGTTATTCAATCATGTAAAATTATATTCGTTACGAATAGTTAATTTCATATCCTTCACTTCTTAAAGTCAGGAATTGTTAGAATTTGCCTTGTAACTGGTGTCTAAACTTTGTTTGAATTTATCTTTGCTTGTTTGAAAGGCCTGTAATTTAAAAAAAATATATTTATACATTATTCTCCTTTAATATCCTAAAGTCTTTAAATAAGATTCCATACCAAAATTAAAAGATTATTGTATTATATGCACTAGTGAAAAATTATGGAAAATGTTTTAACAAATTATAATATGTATTCACTCTTTTTTACTATCTTGTGAGTAACATTTATTTAATGATAAGTGAATAAGCTAGTTATGAATAACAGTAAAGTAGAAATTTTCGTTATTAGTGGGTGTCATAGAATTTGAATTTTTAATTTCATTATTGTGGAATTTTTGAGTACAAAATTCATTGAAGTTAAATAAAAGAAAACTGCTTCTAAGTAGTTATTAAATTTGTGTTAGTAAACTATGTGAAAGCTTTAATTAGAGTTATTTCTAAAAAAAAATTAAAAAGGCATTTATTTTTTCTTTGTGCTGTTATTACATAAATTGAATTAAACTGCATGTAGTTTGAATAAGGTAAAACTAACGGGGCGCCAATATTACTGAGTCTTAAATATACCGACAGTGAACTTTCTGATCAAATGCTTATTGTTTTACATCCCGTAAATTGTTCGATTTTTTTCACAAAAAAATTATAAATTTCTTTATTTTATTGTTATATGTTTCATAATGTTATTGATATTTATAACGCTGTATTTGCTTTCTTAATTTATTTAAACGACACCATTAAATATTTGTTAGGACAATTTTTGCATATTGGGACTTAATTTTTTTCATGCCTTAATGCAAGTCTGTGATGGTTTTTATCTTTTTTAATTTATTTGCATTCTAGATGACATAAATCTAATTACAAAGAGTATGTCAAAAAAAATTAGTACAAGACCAAACGAAAGCATATTAAAATAATTTTCTTTTTGATATTAAATTTGTTTTAATAATAATCAGTACCATAAAAAACAAAGAAAAAATATTTCTTAATACGAACTACTTCAACCAAAATAAAAACAATTTCATATTAATTATGAAATAAAATTACCATATTGATCATTTTTGTCAATATTTTTATAGTAAATATATATTTATATTATTTAAATAAAATATTTACATTTTTTATCTTAGAATATTTATTTCAAAACCAATAAGATGATACTTAACATACCTCTATCTGTCTCCTCAGGATGCTTTGCCTATTCGCATCAAAGCAATGCACTTCGTCAACGCGCCAGTATTTATGGACAAGTTTATTGCTTTCCTAAAGCCTTTCTTCAAACCCAAGCTAAGGAAAAGGGTGAGTCTTAATATTATATATCGGTCTACTTGTCAGGTGTATGTGACTATCTTATAATATTTATGCTTTGAAAATTATCGTTTGCGATTTATTAGTGTGTTTTTGATTATCTAAGGTCTTTTATTTTAAGAATTAAATTTACAACACAATAACGAAAATTTACTTGATATCTTGATGTGAACAACTTATTGTATTACAATCACATCTTGATAATATATTGAGACCAATAAAATGAGTGTTCTTATTAGTAGTAAAAATAATTATTGTTATTTTTTTAGATAAATAAAATAAATTTGTGTTATTTTAAATGAACTGTGTCTTCCATATTTTGTGTACTGTTAAGATACCTAAGACGTAAATTGCATTTTGGAAAGAAATTAACTGAATCTATTTAAAATGTTTGTCTCATGTGTTGTCAACTATAGTTTTTTTTACTGAATATAACATGTTGGTACCATTTTCCTCTCAGGTTCTCTCTCTATTTTTTGCTCGATTCCACATCGGTCAGAACACTTTTTGAATAGGAACAATATTTGTGGTATTAATAATGTCATGTTAGTTACAAAAATTTGATTGTATGTTTTTCTAAGTGTTAAATATTTTATGCTTAATATATTTTATAGGTGTGGTTCATAAATGCTTAAGCACAAAGTGAAAAAAAAAACAATAATTTACAAGAATGCACTTAAATTTAAAAAAATGAACGCAAGGTTAAAACAATATTTTATGTCTTAGTTATGCATTGGAAAGTTCACTGGGAATGATTCAGCATTCTTAAGGGTAAATGTTCCGTGCCAAATGATTATTTTATATTTACGTTCCACACAGTTAAACTTGGCTAATTTTTGAGTGTTTGACTTCCACAAAATAAAAATAAAAATATATTATATAGCATTAAATTTGCATAATTTGCTGGTAAATTAGTATTTTTAACGTTTTGTGTAGTATGGATAAGGAGAATGGGAAGGAATAAAATCTAAACCTTTAAAGTTTAAAAATTTAGTTTACTGGCTTTTATGTGATATTTTTTTAAAAATATATACCCTAGGAAAACATTATCCAATATTAAGAAGTATTTAAAGATCTCGAGAGGCCAAACCATATTATTAATTTTTTTTTTTTTTTTTTTTTAAGAAATTAAATTATCTCACACAGTATCCACCAGCATTGTCTTTAAAACCATTTTTTTTTTGTTATTTATTGAATTTAGTTCTCTTTATCTAACTGCCAAAAATGTTCATAATTTAGCTTTGCCGGTTAATTATGCAATACGTATGCACAGTTTATAAATATATATATATATAGTTCAAGAGGTTGACTAGTTTGAGCATCTAGTCCATAGATATGAAACACTGACCTGGAACGGGCGAGGGATCGCACCAGCGCGATGTGTGTGTGTGGTGATCTCGGCCGTGTCTGTGCCCGCAGTTGTTCGTGCACTCGCAGGGGGTCGAGGCGCTTCACGAGTTCTACCCGGCGAAACTGTTCCCGGCGGAGTTCGGCGGGACTGCGCCCGGAGCCCAGGAGCTCAGCGGTACGTTACCACCACATTAGGGAACACAATACTTGGTTTAGTTTGGGCTTTTACCCACCGTTCTTTACGACAGAGCAGTCTGCAAAAAAAATCAATCTCACGAACCTAATTATATGCCTGCACTTTAATTAAGTGAGCAGAGTGTCTAAACTTTCCTAGATCATCCTGGGTCCTATCATTAATTTTTGGAGAGGATTTATAAAAAAAAATATTGAACAAGCAATTAACACTGAAGGTTACTATGAAATTCTTGTTTTGGTAACATAAAGAGAAGTAACGAGTTAAGAAGTAGAATGGAAAAAAATTCACTCATATAGAAAGCAGTTGGCTCTTATCACGTTATAAACAACCTGATTTACGTGTTTCATATTTCCTTGATGTCAAAAATTTGTAATAGCAATAATTCTCATATAATCCCATGGCTAAGACTTTTCCAGTACACCCGGCGTTTGTTTGATTGTGTCATGGTCAAAAAGACCTACAATTCAAGCAATTATCAAAAATTGATTGAGTGCAACAATCGTATTTATTATTTTTATTACTTTTACAATTTATATGTATAATTCAAACATGGTTATAACACAGTAGTAGGCAATATGGGCTATCGCAGCAATAATTCATGAATATTAAAACGTGTGTGTGGCCCTGTTTTATGGGGGAAAAAGTTTACATCAAGCTCATTGCGATTCAAGCATTTATTAAAGATTAAATTACTGGTAAATACTTTTCAAAAATAAATCTTGTATATCTTTTTGAGAGTCTGTAGTAGATACTTTAAATTATCATCGAATCTCTGTAAAATATAAACAATTTTTTTATATTTAAAGGTACACCTTTACAAAACCATCGTCTCAAAAGAAAACAAAAAACACTACTCATAATAATATGCTTGTTTTATACAACTGCAAGGAAATGTTTTTTAATTATATACAAAAAGAAGCGAAAAATAAGAGGATATTCTTGTAGTTTTATTTTATGTCACTTATTTTTTATCTTCAGTATTCATTTTGAGAATAAGAAATGATAGTGAATTTTCCAATAGCCTATTTAAAATTTATTATTCCGTAATTTATATACGTAGGCTTAGTGTGAGTGAGACAAGAGTCCTTGTAGCAACGAAGAAAGTAAAATAAATTATTTAAAAGTACTCATGTACAAATATTTGTTAGTGTGTAAAAATTACATACAAATTTATTTTCAATATATTAAATAATATGGACAAATTTAATTGAGTATCTAATGTGTTTTTGCCCAAAACCCAATGCAAAACCACACTTTAACTAAAATTTTATTTATGCTTTTCTCAATAACAATGTCTTTAAATATTTAAATAGTAACTGTCTTAGCTACGTAGCTAAAAAAATGTAAAAAATTGAATTTGGCTACCATCGTAGAGGCTGTAGAAAAACCACTTTCAAAATGTTTTAATGCTTACGTTCAGCTTTAGTGTGCTAAAAAAGATAATAGATTTTGTCTTTTGTGCTCCAGTTTTTTTCGTGATGTAATACCCGTTACATTATTCTGTTTGTTCTTATTCTATTTGCAATCATCATCGTTGTAATTACATTATTTTATATTCTGGTTCTGGTGTAGTATAATTTACTGCAAATAATATCACTTAGTTACTTTAACTTGTGTAATGAATGTCGAACCTCTAATTTTAAAATATTTTAAAAACACTATTTTTATGTTACTTAGCACGTCCTGGCATGTTTTGTCTGAACTAAATAACATGATTTTTAAAAATACTTTGAGGACATAAATAAGAAAATGTAACATAATATTTTATTTGATTTTCTGAACTTAGGTTATCCTAACGTTTTTTTATTGCGCAGTTTCCAGACCTGCAATGGTTTTTTCCTATAATTGTTTTTTTATTCAAACATAAATTTTACAAACGGAATTTTCATTGCGAATAGTAAATTTTATTTTGGTTAGAGAGAATAGTTGGTAACACTTGTTACCTACACTCAGCTGGCTTTAGGAGGGAAACAGTAATTCATTGTTTACAT